>NC_092728.1:37281533-38583051 GCF_047496885.1 Scyliorhinus torazame
TGGGATTGATGTGAGTTTTGGGAGAAGGGCAGAGTGGTTTGAGTCAGTGGCTAAGGAGGGAATATAATTGGCACAGAACTAACATCCTCCTTTGACCAACACCACCAAAAAGTGGTAATTTGTTTGATGGTGTAATATGATGTTTGTGGGATATTGCGCTGCAAAAACTGTCTGCCACATATCTATAAATTATGCCATTTACTGTGAAGTAGTTCAGTCTGCGCTGTGAAGTAGTTCAGTCTGCGCTGTGAAGTAGTTAAGTCAGCACTGTGAAGTAGTTCAGTCTGCACTGTGAAGTAGTTCAGTCTGCGCTGTGAAGTAGTTCAGTCTGCACTGTGAAGGAGTTCAGTCTGCACTGTGAAGTAGTTCAGTCTGCACTGTGAAGTAGTTCAGTCTGCACTGTGAAGTAGTTCAGTCTGCACTGTGAAGTAGTCCAGTCTGCACTGTGAAGTAGTTCAGTCTGCACTGTGAAGTAGTTCAGTCTGCACTGTGAAGTAGTTCAGTCTGCACTGTGAAGAAGTTCAGTCTGCAATGTGAAGAAGTTCAGTCTGCAATGTGAAGAAGTTCAGTCTGCACTGTGAAGTAGTTCAGTCTGTGCTGTGAAGTAGTTCAGGCTGCACTGTGAAGTAGTTCAGTCTGCACTGTGAAGTAGTTCAGTCTGCACTGTGAAGTAGTTCAGTCTGCACTGTGAAGTAGTTCAGTCTGCACTGTGAAGTAGTTCCGTCTGCACTGTGAAGTAGTTCAGTCTGCACTGTGAAGTAGTTCAGTCTGCACTGTGAAGTAGTTCAGTCTGCACTGTGAAGAAGTTCAGTCTGCAATGTGAAGAAGTTCAGTCTGCAATGTGAAGAAGTTCAGTCTGCACTGTGAAGTAGTTCAGTCTGCACTGTGAAGTAGTTCCGTCTGCACTGTGAAGTAGTTCCGTCTGCACTGTGAAGTAGTTCAGTCTGCACTGTAAAGTAGTTCAGTCTGCGCTGTGAAGTAGTTCAGTCTGCAATGTGAAGAAGTTCAGTCTGCAATGTGAAGAAGTTCAGTCTGCACTGTGAAGTAGTTCAGTCTGCACTGTGAAGTAGTTCAGTCTGCATTGTAAAGGAGTTCAGTCTGCACTGTGAAGTAGTTCAGTCTGCACTGTGAAGTAGTTCAGTCTGCGCTGTGAAGTAGTTCCGTCTGCACTGTGAAGTAGTTCAGTCTGCACTGTGAAGTAGTTCCGTCTGCACTGTGAAGAAGTTCAGTCTGCAATGTGAAGTAGTTCAGTCTGCACTGTGAAGAAGTTCAGTCTGCAATGTGAAGTAGTTCCGTCTGCACTGTGAAGAAGTTCAGTCTGCACTGTGAAGTAGTTCAGAGTGCACTGTGAAGTAGTTCAAACTGCACTGTGAAGTAGTTCAGTCTGCACTGTGAAGAAGTTCAGTCTGCACTGTGAAGAAGTTCAGTCGGCATTGTGAAGTAGTTCAGTCTGCACTGTGAAGTAGTTCCGTCTGCACTGTGAAGAAGTTCAGTCTGCAATGTGAAGTAGTTCAGTCTGCACTGTGAAGTAGTTCAGTCTGCACTGTTATGTAGTTCAGTCTGCACTGTGAAGTAGTTCAGTCTGCACTGTTATGTAGTTCAGTCTGCACTGTGAAGTAGTTCAGAGTGCACTGTGAAGTAGTTCAAACTGCACTGTGAAGTAGTTCAGTCTGCACTGTGAAGAAGTTCAGTCTGCACTGTGAAGAAGTTCAGTCGGCATTGTGAAGTAGTTCAGTCTGCACTGTGAAGTAGTTCCGTCTGCACTGTGAAGAAGTTCAGTCTGCAATGTGAAGTAGTTCAGTCTGCACTGTGAAGTAGTTCAGTCTGCACTGTTATGTAGTTCAGTCTGCGCTGTCAAGAAGTTCAGTCTGCAATGTGAAGTAGTTCCGTCTGCACTGTGAAGTAGTTCAGTCTGCGCTGTGAAGTAGTTCAGTCTGCACTGTGAAGTAGTTCAGTCTGCACTGTTATGTAGTTCAGTCTGCACTGTGAAGTAGTTCAGTCTGCACTGTGAAGAAGTTCAGTCTGCAATGTGAAGAAGTTCAGTCTGCAATGTGAAGAAGTTCAGTCTGCACTGTGAAGTAGTTCAGTCTGCACTGTAAAGTAGTTCAGTCTGCGCTGTGAAGTAGTTCAGTCTGCACTGTGAAGTAGTTCAGTCTGCACTGTAAAGTAGTTCAGTCTGCGCTGTGAAGTAGTTCCGTCTGCACTGTGAAGTAGTTCAGTCTGCACTGTGAAGTAGTTCCGTCTGCACTGTGAAGTAGTTCAGTCTGCATTGTGAAGTAGTTCAGTCTGCACTGTAAAGTAGTTCCGTCTGCACTGTGAAGGAGTTCAGTCTGCACTGTGAAGTAGTTCAGTCTGCACTGTGAAGTAGTTCCGTCTGCACTGTGAAGTAGTTCAGTCTGCACTGTAAAGTAGTTCAGTCTGCACTGTGAAGTAGTTCAGTCTGCACTATGAAGTAGTTCAGTCTGCACTGTGAAGTAGTTCCGTCTGCACTGTGAAGTAGTTCCGTCTGCACTGTGAAGTAGTTCAGTCTGCACTGTGAAGTAGTTCAGTCTGCACTGTGAAGAAGTTCAGTCTGCAATGTGAAGAAGTTCAGTCTGCATTGTGAAGTAGTTCAGTCTGCACTGTGAAGTAGTTCAGTCTGCACTGTGAAGTAGTTCAGTCTGCACTATGAAGTAGTTCAGTCTGCACTGTGAAGTAGTTCCGTCTGCACTGTGAAGTAGTTCCGTCTGCACTGTGAAGTAGTTCAGTCTGCACTGTGAAGTAGTTCAGTCTGCACTGTGAAGAAGTTCAGTCTGCACTGTGAAGTAGTTCAGTCTGCAATGTGAAGAAGTTCAGTCTGCACTGTGAAGTAGTCCAGTCTGCACTGTGAAGTAGTTCAGTCTGCATTGTGAAGTAGTTCAGTCTGCATTGTGAAGTAGTTCAGTCTGCACTGTGAAGTCGTTCAGTCTGCACTGTGAAGTAGTTCCGTCTGCACTGTGAAGTAGTTCAGTCTGCACTGTGAAGTAGTTCCGTCTGCACTGTGAAGTAGTTCCGTCTGCACTGTGAAGTAGTTCAGTCTGCACTGTGAAGAAGTTCAGTCTGCAATGTGAAGAAGTTCAGTCTGCATTGTGAAGTAGTTCAGTCTGCGCTGTGAAGTAGTTCAGTCTGTGCTGTAAAGTAGTTCAGTCTGCGCTGTGAAGTAGTTCAGTCTGCACTGTGAAGTAGTTCAGTCTGCACTGTGAAGTAGTTCCGTCTGCACTGTGAAGTAGTTCAGTCTGCACTGTGAAGAAGTTCAGTCTGCGCTGTGAAGTAGTTCAGTCTGCACTGTGAAGTAGTTCAGTCTGCACTGTGAAGTAGTTCCGTCTGCACTGTGAAGTAGTTCAGTCTGCACTGTGAAGAAGTTCAGTCTGCGCTGTGAAGTAGTTCAGTCTGCGCTGTAAAGTAGTTCAGTCTGCGCTGTGAAGTAGTTCAGTCTGCATTGTGAAGTAGTTCAGTCTGCACTGTGAAGAAGTTCAGTCTGCACTGTGAAGTAGTTCAGTCTGCGCTGTGAAGTAGTTCAGTCTGCGCTGTAAAGTAGTTCAGTCTGCGCTGTGAAGTAGTTCAGTCTGCACTGTGAAGTAGTTCAGTCTGCGCTGTGAAGTAGTTCAGTCTGCACTGTGAAGTAGTTCAGTCTGCACTGTGAAGAAGTTCAGTCTGCACTGTGAAGTAGTTCAGTCTGCACTGTGAAGAAGTTCAGTCTGCGCTGTGAAGTAGTTCAGTCTGCGCTGTAAAGTAGTTCAGTCTGCGCTGTGAAGTAGTTCAGTCTGCACTGTGAAGTAGTTCAGTCTGCACTGTGAAGAAGTTCAGTCTGCACTGTGAAGTAGTTCAGTCTGCACTGTGAAGTAGTTCCGTCTGCACTGTGAAGTAGTTCAGTCTGCACTGTGAAGAAGTTCAGTCTGCAATGTGAAGTAGTTCAGTCTGCGCTGTGAAGTAGTTCAGTCTGCAATGTGAAGTAGTTCAGTCTGCACTGTGAAGTAGTTCAGTCTGCAATGTGAAGAAGTTCAGTCTGCACTGTAAAGTAGTTCAGACTGCGCTGTGAAGTAGTTCAGTCTGCAATGTGAAGAAGTTCAGTCTGCGCTGTGAAGTAGTCCAGTCTGCACTGTAAAGTAGTTCAGTCTGCACTGTGAAGTAGTTCAGTCTGCAATGTGAAGAAGTTCAGTCTGCGCTGTGAAGTAGTCCAGTCTGCACTGTAAAGTAGTTCTGTCTGCACTGTGAAGTAGTTCAGTCTGCAATGTGAAGAAGTTCAGTCTGCGCTGTGAAGGAGTTCAGTCTGCACTGTAAAGTAGTTCAGTCTGCACTGTGAAGTAGTTCAGTCTGCAATGTGAAGAAGTTCAGTCTGCACTGTGAAGTAGTCCAGTCTGCACTGTAAAGTAGTTCTGTCTGCACTGTGAAGTAGTCCAGTCTGCACTGTAAAGTAGTTCTGTCTGCACTGTGAAGTAGTTCAGACTGCACTGTGAAGTAGTTCAGTCTGCACTGTGAAGTAGTTCAGTCTGCACTGTGAAGTAGTTCAGTCTGCACTGTAAAGTAGTTCAGTCTGCACTGTGAAGTAGTTCAGTCTGCAATGTGAAGAAGTTCAGTCTGCACTGTGAAGTAGTCCAGTCTGCACTGTAAAGTAGTTCTGTCTGCACTGTAAAGTAGTTCAGTCTGCACTGTGAAGTAGTTCAGTCTGCACTGTGAATTAGTTCAGTCTGCACTGTGAAGTAGTTCAGTCTGCGCTGTGAAGTAGTTCAGTCTGCAGTGTAAAGTAGTTCAGTCTGCACTGTAAAGTAGTTCTGTCTGCACTGTGAATTAGTTCAGTCTGCACTGTGAAGTAGTTCAGTCTGCAGTGTAAAGTAGTTCAATCTGCACTGTGAATTAGTTCAGTCTGCACTGTGAAGTAGTTCAGTCTGCACTGTGAAGTAGTTCAGTCTGCACTGTAAAGTAGTTCAGTCTGCACTGTGAA
Organism: Scyliorhinus torazame; assembly: GCF_047496885.1. Lineage (NCBI taxonomy): Eukaryota > Metazoa > Chordata > Chondrichthyes > Carcharhiniformes > Scyliorhinidae > Scyliorhinus > Scyliorhinus torazame. The sequence continues at coordinate 37,286,494 of NC_092728.1, forward strand.
GTAGTTCAGACTGCACTGTAAAGTAGTTCAGTCTGCACTGTGAAGTAGTTCAGTCTGCACTGTGAATTAGTTCAGTCTGCACTGTGAAGTAGTTCAGTCTGCGCTGTGAAGTAGTTCAGTCTGCAGTGTAAAGTAGTTCAGTCTGCACTGTAAAGTAGTTCTGTCTGCACTGTGAATTAGTTCAGTCTGCACTGTGAAGTAGTTCAGTCTGCAGTGTAAAGTAGTTCAATCTGCACTGTGAATTAGTTCAGTCTGCACTGTGAAGTAGTTCAGTCTGCACTGTGAAGTAGTTCAGTCTGCGCTGTGAAGTAGTTCAGTCTGCAGTGTAAAGTAGTTCAGTCTGCACTCTGAAGTAGTTCAGTCTGCACTGTGAAGTAGTTCAGTCTGCACTGTGAAGTAGTTCAGTCTGCGCTGTGAAGGAGTTCAGTCTGCACTGTGAAGTAGTTCAGTCTGCACTGTAAAGTAGTTCAGTCTGCGCTGTGAAGTAGTTCAGTCTGCACTGTGAAGTAGTTCAGTCTGCACTGTGAAGTAGTTCAGTCTGCACTGTGAAGTAGTTCAGTCTGCACTGTAAAGTAGTTCAGTCTGCGCTGTGAAGTAGTTCAGTCTGCACTGTAAAGTAGTTCAGTCTGCACTGTGAATTAGTTCAGTCTGCACTGTGAAGTAGTTCAGTCTGCACTGTAAAGTAGTTCAGTCTGCACTGTGAATTAGTTCAGTCTGCACTGTAAAGTAGTTCAGTCTGCACTGTAAAGTAGTTCAGTCTGCACTGTAAAGTAGTTCAGTCTGCACTGTAAAGTAGTTCAGTCTGCGCTGTGAAGTAGTTCAGTCTGCAATGTGAAGAAGTTCAGTCTGCACTGTGAAGTAGTTCAGTCTGCAGTGTAAAGTAATTCAGTCTGCACTGTGAAGTAGTTCAGTCTGCACTGTGAAGTAGTTCAGTCTGCAGTGTAAAGTAGTTCAGTCTGCACTGTGAAGTAGTTCAGTCTGCACTGTGAAGTAGTTCAGTCTGCAGTGTAAAGTAGTTCAGTCTGCACTGTAAAGGAGTTCAGTCTGCGCTGTGAAGTAGTTCAGTCTGCACTGTAAAGTAGTTCAGTCTGCAATGTGAAGAAGTTCAGTCTGCACTGTGAAGTAGTTCAGTCTGCACTGTGAAGTAGTTCAGTCTGCACTGTGAAGTAGTTCAGTCTGCACTGTAAAGTAGTTCAGTCTGCACTGTGAAGTAGTCCAGTCTGCACTGTGAAGTAGTTCAGTCTGCACTGTGAAGTAGTTCAGTCTGCGCTGTGAAGTAGTTCAGTCTGCACTGTGAAGTAGTTCAGTCTGCAGTGTAAAGTAGTTCAGTCTGCACTGTAAGGGAGTTCAGTCTGCGCTGTGAAGTAGTTCAGTCTGCACTGTAAAGTAGTTCAGTCTGCAATGTGAAGAAGTTCAGTCTGCACTGTGAAGTAGTTCAGTCTGCACTGTGAAGTAGTTCAGTCTGCACTGTGAAGTAGTTCAGTCTGCGCTGTGAAGTAGTTCAGTCTGCGCTGTGAAGTAGTTCAGTCTGCAGTGTAAAGTAGTTCAGTCTGCACTGTAAAGGAGTTCAGTCTGCGCTGTGAAGTAGTTCAGTCTGCACTGTAAAGTAGTTCAGTCTGCACTGTGAAGTAGTTCAGTCTGCACTGTAAAGGAGTTCAGTCTGCGCTGTGAAGTAGTTCAGTCTGCACTGTGAAGTAGTCCAGTCTGCACTGTGAAGGAGTTCAGTCTGCACTGTGAAGTAGTTCAGTCTGCACTGTGAAGTAGTTCAGTCTGCACTGTGAAGTAGTTCAGTCTGCACTGTAAAGGAGTTCAGTCTGCGCTGTGAAGTAGTTCAGTCTGTACTGTAAAGTAGTTCAGTCTGCACTGTAAAGTAGTTCAGTCTGCACTGTGAAGTAGTTCAGTCTGCACTGTGAAGTAGTTCAGTCTGCACTGTAAAGTAGTTCAGTCTGCACTGTGAAGGAGTTCAGTCTGCACTGTGAAGTAGTTCAGTCTGCACTGTAAAGTAGTTCAGTCTGCACTGTAAAGGAGTTCAGTCTGCGCTGTGAAGTAGTTCAGTCTGCACTGTAAAGTAGTTCAGTCTGCACTGTGAAGTAGTTCAGTCTGCACTGTAAAGTAGTTCAGTCTGCACTGTGAAGTAGTTCAGTCTGCACTGTAAAGTAGTTCAGTCTGCACTGTAAAGGAGTTCAGTCTGCACTGTGAAGTAGTTCAGTCTGCACTGTGAAGTCGTTCAGTCTGCACTGTGAAGGAGCTCAGTCTGCACTGTGAAGGAGTTCAGTCTGCACTGTGAAGTAGTTCAGTCTGCACTGTGAAGGAGTTCAGTCTGCACTGTGAAGGAGTTCAGTCTGCACTGTGAAGGAGTTCAGTCTGCACTGTGAAGTAGTTCAGTCTGCACTGTGAAGGAGTTCAGTCTGCACTGTGAAGTAGTTCAGTCTGCACTGTGAAGGAGTTCAGTCTGCACTGTGAAGTAGTTCAGTCTGCACTGTGAAGGAGTTCAGTCTGCACTGTAAAGTAGTCCAGTCTGCACTGTGAAGGAGTTCAGTCTGCACTGTGAAGTAGTTCAGTCTGCACTGTATAGTAGGTCAGTCTGCACTGTAAAGTAGTCCAGTCTGCACTGGGAAGTAGTTCAGTCTGCACTTTGAAGTAGTTCAGTCTGCACTGTGAAGTAGTTCAGTCTGCACTGTAAAGTAATTCAGTCTGCACTGTGAAGTAGTTCAGTCTGCACTGTAAAGTAGTCCAGTCTGCACTGTGAAGTAGTTCAGTCTGCACTTTGAAGTAGTTCAGTCTGCACTGTGAAGTAGTTCAGTCTGCACTGTAAAGTAATTCAGTCTGCACTGTGAAGTAGTTCAGTCTGCACTGTGAAGTAGTTCAGTCTGCACTGTAAAGTAGTTCAGTCTGCATTGTAAAGGAGTTCAGTCTGCACTGTGAAGTAGTCCAGTCTGCACTGTGAAGGAGTTCAGTCTGCACTGTAAAGTAGTTCAGTCTGCACTGTGAAGGAGTTCAGTCTGCGCTGTGAAGGAGTTCAGTTTGCACTGTGAAGTAGTTCAGTCTGCACTGTGAAGGAGTTCAGTCTGCACTGTGAAGTAGTTCAGTTTGCACTGTGAAGGAGTTCAGTCTGCACTGTGAAGGAGTTCAGTCTGCACTGTGAAGTAGTTCAGTTTGCACTGTGAAGGAGTTCAGTCTGCACTGTGAAGGAGTTCAGTCTGCACTGTGAAGGAGTTCAGTCTGCACTGTGAAGTAGTTCAGAGTGCGCTGTGAAGGAGTTCAGTCTGCACTGTGAAGTAGTTCAGTCTGCGCTGTGAAGGAGTTCAGTCTGCGCTGTGAAGGAGTTCAGTCTGCGCTGTGAAGTAGTTCAGTCTGCACTGTGAAGTAGTTCAGTCTGCACTGTGATGGAGTTCAGTGTTCAGTCTGCACTGTAAAGTAGTTCAGTCTGCACTGTGAAGGAGTTGTTCAGTCTGCACTGTAAAGTAGTCCAGTCTGCACTGTAAAGTAGTTCAGTCTGCACTGTGAAGTAGTTCAGTCTGCGCTGTGAAGTAGTTCAGTCTGCACTGTGAAGTAGTTCAGTCTGCACTGTAAAGTAGTTCAGTCTGCGCTGTGAAGTAGTTCAGTCTGCGCTGTGAAGTAGTTCAGTCTGCACTGTGAAGTAGTTCAGTCTGCACTGTGAAGTAGTTCAGTCTGCATTGTGAAGTAGTTCAGTCTGCACTGTGAAGTAGTTCAGTCTGCATTGTGAAGTAGTTCAGTCTGCGCTGTGAAGTAGTTCAGTCTGCACTGTGAAGTAGTTCAGTCTGCACTGTGAAGTAGTTCAGTCTGCATTGTGAAGTAGTTCAGTCTGCACTGTGAAGTAGTTCAGTCTGCACTGTGAAGTAGTTCAGTCTGCACTGTGAAGTAGTTCAGTCTGCACTGTGAAGTAGTTCAGTCTGCATTGTGAAGTAGTTCAGTCTGCACTGTGAAGTAGTTCAGTCTGCATTGTGAAGTAGTTCAGTCTGCGCTGTGAAGTAGTTCAGTCTGCACTGTGAAGTAGTTCAGTCTGCACTGTGAAGTAGTTCAGTCTGCACTGTAAAGTAGTTCAGTCTGCAATGTGAAGAAGTTCAGTCTGCACTGTGAAGTAGTTCAGTCTGCACTGTGAAGTAGTTCAGTCTGCACTGTGAAGTAGTTCAGTCTGCACTGTGAAGTAGTTCAGTCTGCAGTGTAAAGTAGTTCAGTCTGCACTGTAAAGGAGTTCAGTCTGCGCTGTGAAGTAGTTCAGTCTGCACTGTAAAGTAGTTCAGTCTGCAATGTGAAGAAGTTCAGTCTGCACTGTGAAGTAGTTCAGTCTGCACTGTGAAGTAGTTCAGTCTGCACTGTGAAGTAGTTCAGTCTGCACTGTAAAGTAGTTCAGTCTGCACTGTGAAGTAGTCCAGTCTGCACTGTGAAGTAGTTCAGTCTGCACTGTGAAGTAGTTCAGTCTGCGCTGTGAAGTAGTTCAGTCTGCACTGTGAAGTAGTTCAGTCTGCAGTGTAAAGTAGTTCAGTCTGCACTGTAAAGGAGTTCAGTCTGCGCTGTGAAGTAGTTCAGTCTGCACTGTAAAGTAGTTCAGTCTGCAATGTGAAGAAGTTCAGTCTGCACTGTGAAGTAGTTCAGTCTGCACTGTGAAGTAGTTCAGTCTGCACTGTGAAGTAGTTCAGTCTGCGCTGTGAAGTAGTTCAGTCTGCGCTGTGAAGTAGTTCAGTCTGCAGTGTAAAGTAGTTCAGTCTGCACTGTAAAGGAGTTCAGTCTGCGCTGTGAAGTAGTTCAGTCTGCACTGTAAAGTAGTTCAGTCTGCACTGTGAAGTAGTTCAGTCTGCACTGTAAAGGAGTTCAGTCTGCGCTGTGAAGTAGTTCAGTCTGCACTGTGAAGTAGTTCAGTCTGCACTGTAAAGGAGTTCAGTCTGCGCTGTGAAGTAGTTCAGTCTGTACTGTAAAGTAGTTCAGTCTGCACTGTAAAGTAGTTCAGTCTGCACTGTGAAGTAGTTCAGTCTGCACTGTGAAGTAGTTCAGTCTGCACTGTAAAGTAGTTCAGTCTGCACTGTGAAGGAGTTCAGTCTGCACTGTGAAGTAGTTCAGTCTGCACTGTAAAGTAGTTCAGTCTGCACTGTAAAGGAGTTCAGTCTGCGCTGTGAAGTAGTTCAGTCTGCACTGTAAAGTAGTTCAGTCTGCACTGTGAAGTAGTTCAGTCTGCACTGTAAAGTAGTTCAGTCTGCACTGTGAAGTAGTTCAGTCTGCACTGTAAAGGAGTTCAGTCTGCACTGTGAAGTAGTTCAGTCTGCACTGTGAAGGAGCTCAGTCTGCACTGTGAAGGAGTTCAGTCTGCACTGTGAAGTAGTTCAGTCTGCACTGTGAAGGAGTTCAGTCTGCACTGTGAAGGAGTTCAGTCTGCACTGTGAAGGAGTTCAGTCTGCACTGTGAAGTAGTTCAGTCTGCACTGTGAAGGAGTTCAGTCTGCACTGTGAAGTAGTTCAGTCTGCACTGTGAAGGAGTTCAGTCTGCACTGTGAAGTAGTTCAGTCTGCACTGTGAAGGAGTTCAGTCTGCACTGTAAAGTAGTCCAGTCTGCACTGTGAAGGAGTTCAGTCTGCACTGTGAAGTAGTTCAGTCTGCACTGTATAGTAGGTCAGTCTGCACTGTAAAGTAGTCCAGTCTGCACTGTGAAGTAGTTCAGTCTGCACTTTGAAGTAGTTCAGTCTGCACTGTGAAGTAGTTCAGTCTGCACTGTGAAGTAGTTCAGTCTGCGCTGTGAAGTAGTTCCGTCTGCACTGTGAAGTAGTTCAGTCTGCGCTGTGAAGTAGTTCCGTCTGCACTGTGAAGTAGTTCAGTCTGCACTGTGAAGTAGTTCCGTCTGCACTGTGAAGTAGTTCAGTCTGCACTGTGAAGTAGTTCAGTCTGCACTGTGAAGAAGTTCAGTCTGCAATGTGAAGTAGTTCCGTCTGCACTGTGAAGAAGTTCAGTCTGCACTGTGAAGTAGTTCAGAGTGCACTGTGAAGTAGTTCAAACTGCACTGTGAAGTAGTTCAGTCTGCACTGTGAAGAAGTTCAGTCTGCACTGTGAAGAAGTTCAGTCGGCATTGTGAAGTAGTTCAGTCTGCACTGTGAAGTAGTTCCGTCTGCACTGTGAAGAAGTTCAGTCTGCAATGTGAAGTAGTTCAGTCTGCACTGTGAAGTAGTTCAGTCTGCACTGTTATGTAGTTCAGTCTGCACTGTGAAGTAGTTCAGTCTGCACTGTTATGTAGTTCAGTCTGCACTGTGAAGTAGTTCAGAGTGCACTGTGAAGTAGTTCAAACTGCACTGTGAAGTAGTTCAGTCTGCACTGTGAAGAAGTTCAGTCTGCACTGTGAAGAAGTTCAGTCGGCATTGTGAAGTAGTTCAGTCTGCACTGTGAAGTAGTTCCGTCTGCACTGTGAAGAAGTTCAGTCTGCAATGTGAAGTAGTTCAGTCTGCACTGTGAAGTAGTTCAGTCTGCACTGTTATGTAGTTCAGTCTGCGCTGTCAAGAAGTTCAGTCTGCAATGTGAAGTAGTTCCGTCTGCACTGTGAAGTAGTTCAGTCTGCGCTGTGAAGTAGTTCAGTCTGCACTGTGAAGTAGTTCAGTCTGCACTGTTATGTAGTTCAGTCTGCACTGTGAAGTAGTTCAGTCTGCACTGTGAACAAGTTCAGTCTGCAATGTGAAGAAGTTCAGTCTGCAATGTGAAGAAGTTCAGTCTGCACTGTGAAGTAGTTCAGTCTGCACTGTAAAGTAGTTCAGTCTGCGCTGTGAAGTAGTTCAGTCTGCACTGTGAAGTAGTTCAGTCTGCACTGTAAAGTAGTTCAGTCTGCGCTGTGAAGTAGTTCCGTCTGCACTGTGAAGTAGTTCAGTCTGCACTGTGAAGTAGTTCCGTCTGCACTGTGAAGTAGTTCAGTCTGCATTGTGAAGTAGTTCAGTCTGCACTGTAAAGTAGTTCCGTCTGCACTGTGAAGGAGTTCAGTCTGCACTGTGAAGTAGTTCAGTCTGCACTGTGAAGTAGTTCCGTCTGCACTGTGAAGTAGTTCAGTCTGCACTGTAAAGTAGTTCAGTCTGCACTGTGAAGTAGTTCAGTCTGCACTATGAAGTAGTTCAGTCTGCACTGTGAAGTAGTTCCGTCTGCACTGTGAAGTAGTTCCGTCTGCACTGTGAAGTAGTTCAGTCTGCACTGTGAAGTAGTTCAGTCTGCACTGTGAAGAAGTTCAGTCTGCAATGTGAAGAAGTTCAGTCTGCATTGTGAAGTAGTTCAGTCTGCACTGTGAAGTAGTTCAGTCTGCACTGTGAAGTAGTTCAGTCTGCACTATGAAGTAGTTCAGTCTGCACTGTGAAGTAGTTCCGTCTGCACTGTGAAGTAGTTCCGTCTGCACTGTGAAGTAGTTCAGTCTGCACTGTGAAGTAGTTCAGTCTGCACTGTGAAGAAGTTCAGTCTGCACTGTGAAGTAGTTCAGTCTGCAATGTGAAGAAGTTCAGTCTGCACTGTGAAGTAGTCCAGTCTGCACTGTGAAGTAGTTCAGTCTGCATTGTGAAGTAGTTCAGTCTGCATTGTGAAGTAGTTCAGTCTGCACTGTGAAGTCGTTCAGTCTGCACTGTGAAGTAGTTCCGTCTGCACTGTGAAGTAGTTCAGTCTGCACTGTGAAGTAGTTCCGTCTGCACTGTGAAGTAGTTCCGTCTGCACTGTGAAGTAGTTCAGTCTGCACTGTGAAGAAGTTCAGTCTGCAATGTGAAGAAGTTCAGTCTGCATTGTGAAGTAGTTCAGTCTGCGCTGTGAAGTAGTTCAGTCTGTGCTGTAAAGTAGTTCAGTCTGCGCTGTGAAGTAGTTCAGTCTGCACTGTGAAGTAGTTCAGTCTGCACTGTGAAGTAGTTCCGTCTGCACTGTGAAGTAGTTCAGTCTGCACTGTGAAGAAGTTCAGTCTGCGCTGTGAAGTAGTTCAGTCTGCACTGTGAAGTAGTTCAGTCTGCACTGTGAAGTAGTTCCGTCTGCACTGTGAAGTAGTTCAGTCTGCACTGTGAAGAAGTTCAGTCTGCGCTGTGAAGTAGTTCAGTCTACACTGTGAAGTAGTTCAGTCTGCAATGTGAAGAAGTTCAGTCTGCACTGTGAAGTAGTTCAGTCTGCACTGTGAAGTAGTTCCGTCTGCACTGTGAAGTAGTTCAGTCTGCACTGTGAAGAAGTTCAGTCTGCAATGTGAAGTAGTTCAGTCTGCGCTGTGAAGTAGTTCAGTCTGCACTGTGAAGTAGTTCAGTCTGCACTGTGAAGTAGTTCAGTCTGCAATGTGAAGAAGTTCAGTCTGCACTGTAAAGTAGTTCAGACTGCACTGTAAAGTAGTTCAGTCTGCACTGTGAAGTAGTTCAGTCTGCAATGTGAAGAAGTTCAGTCTGCGCTGTGAAGTAGTCCAGTCTGCACTGTAAAGTAGTTCTGTCTGCACTGTGAAGTAGTTCAGTCTGCAATGTGAAGAAGTTCAGTCTGCGCTGTGAAGGAGTTCAGTCTGCACTGTAAAGTAGTTCAGTCTGCACTGTGAAGTAGTTCAGTCTGCAATGTGAAGAAGTTCAGTCTGCACTGTGAAGTAGTCCAGTCTGCACTGTAAAGTAGTTCTGTCTGCACTGTGAAGTAGTCCAGTCTGCACTGTAAAGTAGTTCTGTCTGCACTGTGAAGTAGTTCAGACTGCACTGTGAAGTAGTTCAGTCTGCACTGTGAAGTAGTTCAGTCTGCACTGTGAAGTAGTTCAGTCTGCACTGTAAAGTAGTTCAGTCTGCACTGTGAAGTAGTTCAGTCTGCAATGTGAAGAAGTTCAGTCTGCACTGTGAAGTAGTCCAGTCTGCACTGTAAAGTAGTTCTGTCTGCACTGTAAAGTAGTTCAGTCTGCACTGTGAAGTAGTTCAGTCTGCACTGTGAATTAGTTCAGTCTGCACTGTGAAGTAGTTCAGTCTGCGCTGTGAAGTAGTTCAGTCTGCAGTGTAAAGTAGTTCAGTCTGCACTGTAAAGTAGTTCTGTCTGCACTGTGAATTAGTTCAGTCTGCACTGTGAAGTAGTTCAGTCTGCAGTGTAAAGTAGTTCAATCTGCACTGTGAATTAGTTCAGTCTGCACTGTGAAGTAGTTCAGTCTGCACTGTGAAGTAGTTCAGTCTGCACTGTAAAGTAGTTCAGTCTGCACTGTGAAGTAGTTCAGACTGCACTGTAAAGTAGTTCAGTCTGCACTGTGAAGTAGTTCAGTCTGCACTGTGAATTAGTTCAGTCTGCACTGTGAAGTAGTTCAGTCTGCGCTGTGAAGTAGTTCAGTCTGCAGTGTAAAGTAGTTCAGTCTGCACTGTAAAGTAGTTCTGTCTGCACTGTGAATTAGTTCAGTCTGCACTGTGAAGTAGTTCAGTCTGCAGTGTAAAGTAGTTCAATCTGCACTGTGAATTAGTTCAGTCTGCACTGTGAAGTAGTTCAGTCTGCACTGTGAAGTAGTTCAGTCTGCGCTGTGAAGTAGTTCAGTCTGCAGTGTAAAGTAGTTCAGTCTGCACTCTGAAGTAGTTCAGTCTGCACTGTGAAGTAGTTCAGTCTGCACTGTGAAGTAGTTCAGTCTGCGCTGTGAAGGAGTTCAGTCTGCACTGTGAAGTAGTTCAGTCTGCACTGTAAAGTAGTTCAGTCTGCGCTGTGAAGTAGTTCAGTCTGCACTGTGAAGTAGTTCAGTCTGCACTGTGAAGTAGTTCAGTCTGCACTGTGAAGTAGTTCAGTCTGCACTGTAAAGTAGTTCAGTCTGCGCTGTGAAGTAGTTCAGTCTGCACTGTAAAGTAGTTCAGTCTGCACTGTGAATTAGTTCAGTCTGCACTGTGAAGTAGTTCAGTCTGCACTGTAAAGTAGTTCAGTCTGCACTGTGAATTAGTTCAGTCTGCACTGTAAAGTAGTTCAGTCTGCACTGTAAAGTAGTTCAGTCTGCACTGTAAAGTAGTTCAGTCTGCACTGTAAAGTAGTTCAGTCTGCGCTGTGAAGTAGTTCAGTCTGCAATGTGAAGAAGTTCAGTCTGCACTGTGAAGTAGTTCAGTCTGCAGTGTAAAGTAATTCAGTCTGCACTGTGAAGTAGTTCAGTCTGCACTGTGAAGTAGTTCAGTCTGCAGTGTAAAGTAGTTCAGTCTGCACTGTGAAGTAGTTCAGTCTGCACTGTGAAGTAGTTCAGTCTGCAGTGTAAAGTAGTTCAGTCTGCACTGTAAAGGAGTTCAGTCTGCGCTGTGAAGTAGTTCAGTCTGCACTGTAAAGTAGTTCAGTCTGCAATGTGAAGAAGTTCAGTCTGCACTGTGAAGTAGTTCAGTCTGCACTGTGAAGTAGTTCAGTCTGCACTGTGAAGTAGTTCAGTCTGCACTGTAAAGTAGTTCAGTCTGCACTGTGAAGTAGTCCAGTCTGCACTGTGAAGTAGTTCAGTCTGCACTGTGAAGTAGTTCAGTCTGCGCTGTGAAGTAGTTCAGTCTGCACTGTGAAGTAGTTCAGTCTGCAGTGTAAAGTAGTTCAGTCTGCACTGTAAGGGAGTTCAGTCTGCGCTGTGAAGTAGTTCAGTCTGCACTGTAAAGTAGTTCAGTCTGCAATGTGAAGAAGTTCAGTCTGCACTGTGAAGTAGTTCAGTCTGCACTGTGAAGTAGTTCAGTCTGCACTGTGAAGTAGTTCAGTCTGCGCTGTGAAGTAGTTCAGTCTGCGCTGTGAAGTAGTTCAGTCTGCAGTGTAAAGTAGTTCAGTCTGCACTGTAAAGGAGTTCAGTCTGCGCTGTGAAGTAGTTCAGTCTGCACTGTAAAGTAGTTCAGTCTGCACTGTGAAGTAGTTCAGTCTGCACTGTAAAGGAGTTCAGTCTGCGCTGTGAAGTAGTTCAGTCTGCACTGTGAAGTAGTCCAGTCTGCACTGTGAAGGAGTTCAGTCTGCACTGTGAAGTAGTTCAGTCTGCACTGTGAAGTAGTTCAGTCTGCACTGTGAAGTAGTTCAGTCTGCACTGTAAAGGAGTTCAGTCTGCGCTGTGAAGTAGTTCAGTCTGTACTGTAAAGTAGTTCAGTCTGCACTGTAAAGTAGTTCAGTCTGCACTGTGAAGTAGTTCAGTCTGCACTGTGAAGTAGTTCAGTCTGCACTGTAAAGTAGTTCAGTCTGCACTGTGAAGGAGTTCAGTCTGCACTGTGAAGTAGTTCAGTCTGCACTGTAAAGTAGTTCAGTCTGCACTGTAAAGGAGTTCAGTCTGCGCTGTGAAGTAGTTCAGTCTGCACTGTAAAGTAGTTCAGTCTGCACTGTGAAGTAGTTCAGTCTGCACTGTAAAGTAGTTCAGTCTGCACTGTGAAGTAGTTCAGTCTGCACTGTAAAGTAGTTCAGTCTGCACTGTAAAGGAGTTCAGTCTGCACTGTGAAGTAGTTCAGTCTGCACTGTGAAGTCGTTCAGTCTGCACTGTGAAGGAGCTCAGTCTGCACTGTGAAGGAGTTCAGTCTGCACTGTGAAGTAGTTCAGTCTGCACTGTGAAGGAGTTCAGTCTGCACTGTGAAGGAGTTCAGTCTGCACTGTGAAGGAGTTCAGTCTGCACTGTGAAGTAGTTCAGTCTGCACTGTGAAGGAGTTCAGTCTGCACTGTGAAGTAGTTCAGTCTGCACTGTGAAGGAGTTCAGTCTGCACTGTGAAGTAGTTCAGTCTGCACTGTGAAGGAGTTCAGTCTGCACTGTAAAGTAGTCCAGTCTGCACTGTGAAGGAGTTCAGTCTGCACTGTGAAGTAGTTCAGTCTGCACTGTATAGTAGGTCAGTCTGCACTGTAAAGTAGTCCAGTCTGCACTGGGAAGTAGTTCAGTCTGCACTTTGAAGTAGTTCAGTCTGCACTGTGAAGTAGTTCAGTCTGCACTGTAAAGTAATTCAGTCTGCACTGTGAAGTAGTTCAGTCTGCACTGTAAAGTAGTCCAGTCTGCACTGTGAAGTAGTTCAGTCTGCACTTTGAAGTAGTTCAGTCTGCACTGTGAAGTAGTTCAGTCTGCACTGTAAAGTAATTCAGTCTGCACTGTGAAGTAGTTCAGTCTGCACTGTGAAGTAGTTCAGTCTGCACTGTAAAGTAGTTCAGTCTGCATTGTAAAGGAGTTCAGTCTGCACTGTGAAGTAGTCCAGTCTGCACTGTGAAGGAGTTCAGTCTGCACTGTAAAGTAGTTCAGTCTGCACTGTGAAGGAGTTCAGTCTGCGCTGTGAAGGAGTTCAGTTTGCACTGTGAAGTAGTTCAGTCTGCACTGTGAAGGAGTTCAGTCTGCACTGTGAAGTAGTTCAGTTTGCACTGTGAAGGAGTTCAGTCTGCACTGTGAAGGAGTTCAGTCTGCACTGTGAAGTAGTTCAGTTTGCACTGTGAAGGAGTTCAGTCTGCACTGTGAAGGAGTTCAGTCTGCACTGTGAAGGAGTTCAGTCTGCACTGTGAAGTAGTTCAGAGTGCGCTGTGAAGGAGTTCAGTCTGCACTGTGAAGTAGTTCAGTCTGCGCTGTGAAGGAGTTCAGTCTGCGCTGTGAAGGAGTTCAGTCTGCGCTGTGAAGTAGTTCAGTCTGCACTGTGAAGTAGTTCAGTCTGCACTGTGATGGAGTTCAGTGTTCAGTCTGCACTGTAAAGTAGTTCAGTCTGCACTGTGAAGGAGTTGTTCAGTCTGCACTGTAAAGTAGTCCAGTCTGCACTGTAAAGTAGTTCAGTCTGCACTGTGAAGTAGTTCAGTCTGCGCTGTGAAGTAGTTCAGTCTGCACTGTGAAGTAGTTCAGTCTGCACTGTAAAGTAGTTCAGTCTGCGCTGTGAAGTAGTTCAGTCTGCGCTGTGAAGTAGTTCAGTCTGCACTGTGAAGTAGTTCAGTCTGCACTGTGAAGTAGTTCAGTCTGCATTGTGAAGTAGTTCAGTCTGCACTGTGAAGTAGTTCAGTCTGCATTGTGAAGTAGTTCAGTCTGCGCTGTGAAGTAGTTCAGTCTGCACTGTGAAGTAGTTCAGTCTGCACTGTGAAGTAGTTCAGTCTGCATTGTGAAGTAGTTCAGTCTGCACTGTGAAGTAGTTCAGTCTGCACTGTGAAGTAGTTCAGTCTGCACTGTGAAGTAGTTCAGTCTGCACTGTGAAGTAGTTCAGTCTGCATTGTGAAGTAGTTCAGTCTGCACTGTGAAGTAGTTCAGTCTGCATTGTGAAGTAGTTCAGTCTGCGCTGTGAAGTAGTTCAGTCTGCACTGTGAAGTAGTTCAGTCTGCACTGTGAAGTAGTTCAGTCTGCACTGTAAAGTAGTTCAGTCTGCAATGTGAAGAAGTTCAGTCTGCACTGTGAAGTAGTTCAGTCTGCACTGTGAAGTAGTTCAGTCTGCACTGTGAAGTAGTTCAGTCTGCACTGTGAAGTAGTTCAGTCTGCAGTGTAAAGTAGTTCAGTCTGCACTGTAAAGGAGTTCAGTCTGCGCTGTGAAGTAGTTCAGTCTGCACTGTAAAGTAGTTCAGTCTGCAATGTGAAGAAGTTCAGTCTGCACTGTGAAGTAGTTCAGTCTGCACTGTGAAGTAGTTCAGTCTGCACTGTGAAGTAGTTCAGTCTGCACTGTAAAGTAGTTCAGTCTGCACTGTGAAGTAGTCCAGTCTGCACTGTGAAGTAGTTCAGTCTGCACTGTGAAGTAGTTCAGTCTGCGCTGTGAAGTAGTTCAGTCTGCACTGTGAAGTAGTTCAGTCTGCAGTGTAAAGTAGTTCAGTCTGCACTGTAAAGGAGTTCAGTCTGCGCTGTGAAGTAGTTCAGTCTGCACTGTAAAGTAGTTCAGTCTGCAATGTGAAGAAGTTCAGTCTGCACTGTGAAGTAGTTCAGTCTGCACTGTGAAGTAGTTCAGTCTGCACTGTGAAGTAGTTCAGTCTGCGCTGTGAAGTAGTTCAGTCTGCGCTGTGAAGTAGTTCAGTCTGCAGTGTAAAGTAGTTCAGTCTGCACTGTAAAGGAGTTCAGTCTGCGCTGTGAAGTAGTTCAGTCTGCACTGTAAAGTAGTTCAGTCTGCACTGTGAAGTAGTTCAGTCTGCACTGTAAAGGAGTTCAGTCTGCGCTGTGAAGTAGTTCAGTCTGCACTGTGAAGTAGTTCAGTCTGCACTGTAAAGGAGTTCAGTCTGCGCTGTGAAGTAGTTCAGTCTGTACTGTAAAGTAGTTCAGTCTGCACTGTAAAGTAGTTCAGTCTGCACTGTGAAGTAGTTCAGTCTGCACTGTGAAGTAGTTCAGTCTGCACTGTAAAGTAGTTCAGTCTGCACTGTGAAGGAGTTCAGTCTGCACTGTGAAGTAGTTCAGTCTGCACTGTAAAGTAGTTCAGTCTGCACTGTAAAGGAGTTCAGTCTGCGCTGTGAAGTAGTTCAGTCTGCACTGTAAAGTAGTTCAGTCTGCACTGTGAAGTAGTTCAGTCTGCACTGTAAAGTAGTTCAGTCTGCACTGTGAAGTAGTTCAGTCTGCACTGTAAAGGAGTTCAGTCTGCACTGTGAAGTAGTTCAGTCTGCACTGTGAAGGAGCTCAGTCTGCACTGTGAAGGAGTTCAGTCTGCACTGTGAAGTAGTTCAGTCTGCACTGTGAAGGAGTTCAGTCTGCACTGTGAAGGAGTTCAGTCTGCACTGTGAAGGAGTTCAGTCTGCACTGTGAAGTAGTTCAGTCTGCACTGTGAAGGAGTTCAGTCTGCACTGTGAAGTAGTTCAGTCTGCACTGTGAAGGAGTTCAGTCTGCACTGTGAAGTAGTTCAGTCTGCACTGTGAAGGAGTTCAGTCTGCACTGTAAAGTAGTCCAGTCTGCACTGTGAAGGAGTTCAGTCTGCACTGTGAAGTAGTTCAGTCTGCACTGTATAGTAGGTCAGTCTGCACTGTAAAGTAGTCCAGTCTGCACTGTGAAGTAGTTCAGTCTGCACTTTGAAGTAGTTCAGTCTGCACTGTGAAGTAGTTCAGTCTGCACTGTAAAGTAATTCAGTCTGCACTGTGAAGTAGTTCAGTCTGCACTGTAAAGTAGTCCAGTCTGCACTGTGAAGTAGTTCAGTCTGCACTTTGAAGTAGTTCAGTCTGCACTGTGAAGTAGTTCAGTCTGCACTGTAAAGTAATTCAGTCTGCACTGTGAAGTAGTTCAGTCTGCACTGTAAAGTAGTTCAGTCTGCACTGTGAAGTAGTTCAGTCTGCACTGTGAAGTAGTTCAGTCTGCACTGTAAAGTAGTTCAGTCTGCATTGTAAAGGAGTTCAGTCTGCACTGTGAAGTAGTCCAGTCTGCACTGTGAAGGAGTTCAGTCTGCACTGTAAAGTAGTTCAGTCTGCACTGTGAAGGAGTTCAGTCTGCGCTGTGAAGGAGTTCAGTTTGCACTGTGAAGTAGTTCAGTCTGCACTGTGAAGGAGTTCAGTCTGCACTGTGAAGTAGTTCAGTTTGCACTGTGAAGGAGTTCAGTCTGCACTGTGAAGGAGTTCAGTCTGCACTGTGAAGTAGTTCAGTTTGCACTGTGAAGGAGTTCAGTCTGCACTGTGAAGGAGTTCAGTCTGCACTGTGAAGGAGTTCAGTCTGCACTGTGAAGTAGTTCAGAGTGCGCTGTGAAGGAGTTCAGTCTGCACTGTGAAGTAGTTCAGTCTGCGCTGTGAAGGAGTTCAGTCTGCGCTGTGAAGGAGTTCAGTCTGCGCTGTGAAGTAGTTCAGTCTGCACTGTGAAGTAGTTCAGTCTGCACTGTGATGGAGTTCAGTGTTCAGTCTGCACTGTAAAGTAGTTCAGTCTGCACTGTGAAGGAGTTGTTCAGTCTGCACTGTAAAGTAGTCCAGTCTGCACTGTAAAGTAGTTCAGTCTGCACTGTGAAGTAGTTCAGTCTGCACTGTAAAGTAGTTCAGTCTGCGCTGTGAAGTAGTTCAGTCTGCGCTGTGAAGTAGTTCAGTCTGCGCTGTGAAGTAGTTCAGTCTGCACTGTGAAGTAGTTCAGTCTGCACTGTGAAGTAATTCAGTCTGCATTGTGAAGTAGTTCAGTCTGCACTGTGAAGTAGTTCAGTCTGCATTGTGAAGTAGTTCAGTCTGCGCTGTGAAGTAGTTCAGTCTGCACTGTGAAGTAGTTCAGTCTGCACTGTGAAGTAGTTCAGTCTGCATTGTGAAGTAGTTCAGTCTGCACTGTGAAGTAGTTCAGTCTGCACTGTGAAGTAGTTCAGTCTGCACTGTGAAGTAGTTCAGTCTGCACTGTGAAGTAGTTCAGTCTGCACTGTGAAGTAGTTCAGTCTGCACTGTGAAGTAGTTCAGTCTGCACTGTGAAGTAGTTCAGTCTGCGCTGTGAAGTAGTTCAGTCTGCACTGTGAAGTAGTTCAGTCTGCACTGTAAAGTAGTTCAGTCTGCGCTGTGAAGTAGTTCAGTCTGCGCTGTGAAGTAGTTCAGTCTGCGCTGTGAAGTAGTTCAGTCTGCACTGTGAAGTAGTTCAGTCTGCACTGTGAAGTAGTTCAGTCTGCATTGTGAAGTAGTTCAGTCTGCACTGTGAAGTAGTTCAGTCTGCATTGTGAAGTAGTTCAGTCTGCGCTGTGAAGTAGTTCAGTCTGCACTGTGAAGTAGTTCAGTCTGCACTGTGAAGTAGTTCAGTCTGCATTGTGAAGTAGTTCCGTCTGCACTGTGAAGTAGTTCAGTCTGCACTGTGAAGTAGTTCCGTCTGCACTGTGAAGTAGTTCAGTCTGCATTGTGAAGTAGTTCAGTCTGCACTGTAAAGTAGTTCCGTCTGCACTGTGAAGGAGTTCAGTCTGCACTGTGAAGTAGTTCAGTCTGCACTGTGAAGTAGTTCCGTCTGCACTGTGAAGTAGTTCAGTCTGCACTGTAAAGTAGTTCAGTCTGCACTGTGAAGTAGTTCAGTCTGCACTATGAAGTAGTTCAGTCTGCACTGTGAAGTAGTTCCGTCTGCACTGTGAAGTAGTTCCGTCTGCACTGTGAAGTAGTTCAGTCTGCACTGTGAAGTAGTTCAGTCTGCACTGTGAAGAAGTTCAGTCTGCAATGTGAAGAAGTTCAGTCTGCATTGTGAAGTAGTTCAGTCTGCACTGTGAAGTAGTTCAGTCTGCACTGTGAAGTAGTTCAGTCTGCACTATGAAGTAGTTCAGTCTGCACTGTGAAGTAGTTCCGTCTGCACTGTGAAGTAGTTCCGTCTGCACTGTGAAGTAGTTCAGTCTGCACTGTGAAGTAGTTCAGTCTGCACTGTGAAGAAGTTCAGTCTGCACTGTGAAGTAGTTCAGTCTGCAATGTGAAGAAGTTCAGTCTGCACTGTGAAGTAGTCCAGTCTGCACTGTGAAGTAGTTCAGTCTGCATTGTGAAGTAGTTCAGTCTGCATTGTGAAGTAGTTCAGTCTGCACTGTGAAGTCGTTCAGTCTGCACTGTGAAGTAGTTCCGTCTGCACTGTGAAGTAGTTCAGTCTGCACTGTGAAGTAGTTCCGTCTGCACTGTGAAGTAGTTCCGTCTGCACTGTGAAGTAGTTCAGTCTGCACTGTGAAGAAGTTCAGTCTGCAATGTGAAGAAGTTCAGTCTGCATTGTGAAGTAGTTCAGTCTGCGCTGTGAAGTAGTTCAGTCTGTGCTGTAAAGTAGTTCAGTCTGCGCTGTGAAGTAGTTCAGTCTGCACTGTGAAGTAGTTCAGTCTGCACTGTGAAGTAGTTCCGTCTGCACTGTGAAGTAGTTCAGTCTGCACTGTGAAGAAGTTCAGTCTGCGCTGTGAAGTAGTTCAGTCTGCACTGTGAAGTAGTTCAGTCTGCACTGTGAAGTAGTTCCGTCTGCACTGTGAAGTAGTTCAGTCTGCACTGTGAAGAAGTTCAGTCTGCGCTGTGAAGTAGTTCAGTCTACACTGTGAAGTAGTTCAGTCTGCAATGTGAAGAAGTTCAGTCTGCACTGTGAAGTAGTTCAGTCTGCACTGTGAAGTAGTTCCGTCTGCACTGTGAAGTAGTTCAGTCTGCACTGTGAAGAAGTTCAGTCTGCAATGTGAAGTAGTTCAGTCTGCGCTGTGAAGTAGTTCAGTCTGCACTGTGAAGTAGTTCAGTCTGCACTGTGAAGTAGTTCAGTCTGCAATGTGAAGAAGTTCAGTCTGCACTGTAAAGTAGTTCAGACTGCACTGTAAAGTAGTTCAGTCTGCACTGTGAAGTAGTTCAGTCTGCAATGTGAAGAAGTTCAGTCTGCGCTGTGAAGTAGTCCAGTCTGCACTGTAAAGTAGTTCTGTCTGCACTGTGAAGTAGTTCAGTCTGCAATGTGAAGAAGTTCAGTCTGCGCTGTGAAGGAGTTCAGTCTGCACTGTAAAGTAGTTCAGTCTGCACTGTGAAGTAGTTCAGTCTGCAATGTGAAGAAGTTCAGTCTGCACTGTGAAGTAGTCCAGTCTGCACTGTAAAGTAGTTCTGTCTGCACTGTGAAGTAGTCCAGTCTGCACTGTAAAGTAGTTCTGTCTGCACTGTGAAGTAGTTCAGACTGCACTGTGAAGTAGTTCAGTCTGCACTGTGAAGTAGTTCAGTCTGCACTGTGAAGTAGTTCAGTCTGCACTGTAAAGTAGTTCAGTCTGCACTGTGAATTAGTTCAGTCTGCACTGTGAAGTAGTTCAGTCTGCACTGTGAAGTAGTTCAGTCTGCACTGTGAAGTAGTTCAGTCTGCAATGTGAAGAAGTTCAGTCTGCACTGTGAAGTAGTCCAGTCTGCACTGTAAAGTAGTTCTGTCTGCACTGTAAAGTAGTTCAGTCTGCACTGTGAAGTAGTTCAGTCTGCACTGTGAATTAGTTCAGTCTGCACTGTGAAGTAGTTCAGTCTGCGCTGTGAAGTAGTTCAGTCTGCAGTGTAAAGTAGTTCAGTCTGCACTGTAAAGTAGTTCTGTCTGCACTGTGAATTAGTTCAGTCTGCACTGTGAAGTAGTTCAGTCTGCAGTGTAAAGTAGTTCAATCTGCACTGTGAATTAGTTCAGTCTGCACTGTGAAGTAGTTCAGTCTGCACTGTGAAGTAGTTCAGTCTGCACTGTAAAGTAGTTCAGTCTGCACTGTGAAGTAGTTCAGACTGCACTGTAAAGTAGTTCAGTCTGCACTGTGAAGTAGTTCAGTCTGCACTGTGAATTAGTTCAGTCTGCACTGTGAAGTAGTTCAGTCTGCGCTGTGAAGTAGTTCAGTCTGCAGTGTAAAGTAGTTCAGTCTGCACTGTAAAGTAGTTCTGTCTGCACTGTGAATTAGTTCAGTCTGCACTGTGAAGTAGTTCAGTCTGCAGTGTAAAGTAGTTCAATCTGCACTGTGAATTAGTTCAGTCTGCACTGTGAAGTAGTTCAGTCTGCACTGTGAAGTAGTTCAGTCTGCGCTGTGAAGTAGTTCAGTCTGCAGTGTAAAGTAGTTCAGTCTGCACTCTGAAGTAGTTCAGTCTGCACTGTGAAGTAGTTCAGTCTGCACTGTGAAGTAGTTCAGTCTGCGCTGTGAAGGAGTTCAGTCTGCACTGTGAAGTAGTTCAGTCTGCACTGTAAAGTAGTTCAGTCTGCGCTGTGAAGTAGTTCAGTCTGCACTGTGAAGTAGTTCAGTCTGCACTGTGAAGTAGTTCAGTCTGCACTGTGAAGTAGTTCAGTCTGCACTGTAAAGTAGTTCAGTCTGCGCTGTGAAGTAGTTCAGTCTGCACTGTAAAGTAGTTCAGTCTGCACTGTGAATTAGTTCAGTCTGCACTGTGAAGTAGTTCAGTCTGCACTGTAAAGTAGTTCAGTCTGCACTGTGAATTAGTTCAGTCTGCACTGTAAAGTAGTTCAGTCTGCACTGTAAAGTAGTTCAGTCTGCACTGTAAAGTAGTTCAGTCTGCACTGTAAAGTAGTTCAGTCTGCGCTGTGAAGTAGTTCAGTCTGCAATGTGAAGAAGTTCAGTCTGCACTGTGAAGTAGTTCAGTCTGCAGTGTAAAGTAATTCAGTCTGCACTGTGAAGTAGTTCAGTCTGCACTGTGAAGTAGTTCAGTCTGCAGTGTAAAGTAGTTCAGTCTGCACTGTGAAGTAGTTCAGTCTGCACTGTGAAGTAGTTCAGTCTGCAGTGTAAAGTAGTTCAGTCTGCACTGTAAAGGAGTTCAGTCTGCGCTGTGAAGTAGTTCAGTCTGCACTGTAAAGTAGTTCAGTCTGCAATGTGAAGAAGTTCAGTCTGCACTGTGAAGTAGTTCAGTCTGCACTGTGAAGTAGTTCAGTCTGCACTGTGAAGTAGTTCAGTCTGCACTGTAAAGTAGTTCAGTCTGCACTGTGAAGTAGTCCAGTCTGCACTGTGAAGTAGTTCAGTCTGCACTGTGAAGTAGTTCAGTCTGCGCTGTGAAGTAGTTCAGTCTGCACTGTGAAGTAGTTCAGTCTGCAGTGTAAAGTAGTTCAGTCTGCACTGTAAGGGAGTTCAGTCTGCGCTGTGAAGTAGTTCAGTCTGCACTGTAAAGTAGTTCAGTCTGCAATGTGAAGAAGTTCAGTCTGCACTGTGAAGTAGTTCAGTCTGCACTGTGAAGTAGTTCAGTCTGCACTGTGAAGTAGTTCAGTCTGCGCTGTGAAGTAGTTCAGTCTGCGCTGTGAAGTAGTTCAGTCTGCAGTGTAAAGTAGTTCAGTCTGCACTGTAAAGGAGTTCAGTCTGCGCTGTGAAGTAGTTCAGTCTGCACTGTAAAGTAGTTCAGTCTGCACTGTGAAGTAGTTCAGTCTGCACTGTAAAGGAGTTCAGTCTGCGCTGTGAAGTAGTTCAGTCTGCACTGTGAAGTAGTCCAGTCTGCACTGTGAAGGAGTTCAGTCTGCACTGTGAAGTAGTTCAGTCTGCACTGTGAAGTAGTTCAGTCTGCACTGTGAAGTAGTTCAGTCTGCACTGTAAAGGAGTTCAGTCTGCGCTGTGAAGTAGTTCAGTCTGTACTGTAAAGTAGTTCAGTCTGCACTGTAAAGTAGTTCAGTCTGCACTGTGAAGTAGTTCAGTCTGCACTGTGAAGTAGTTCAGTCTGCACTGTAAAGTAGTTCAGTCTGCACTGTGAAGGAGTTCAGTCTGCACTGTGAAGTAGTTCAGTCTGCACTGTAAAGTAGTTCAGTCTGCACTGTAAAGGAGTTCAGTCTGCGCTGTGAAGTAGTTCAGTCTGCACTGTAAAGTAGTTCAGTCTGCACTGTGAAGTAGTTCAGTCTGCACTGTAAAGTAGTTCAGTCTGCACTGTGAAGTAGTTCAGTCTGCACTGTAAAGTAGTTCAGTCTGCACTGTAAAGGAGTTCAGTCTGCACTGTGAAGTAGTTCAGTCTGCACTGTGAAGTCGTTCAGTCTGCACTGTGAAGGAGCTCAGTCTGCACTGTGAAGGAGTTCAGTCTGCACTGTGAAGTAGTTCAGTCTGCACTGTGAAGGAGTTCAGTCTGCACTGTGAAGGAGTTCAGTCTGCACTGTGAAGGAGTTCAGTCTGCACTGTGAAGTAGTTCAGTCTGCACTGTGAAGGAGTTCAGTCTGCACTGTGAAGTAGTTCAGTCTGCACTGTGAAGGAGTTCAGTCTGCACTGTGAAGTAGTTCAGTCTGCACTGTGAAGGAGTTCAGTCTGCACTGTAAAGTAGTCCAGTCTGCACTGTGAAGGAGTTCAGTCTGCACTGTGAAGTAGTTCAGTCTGCACTGTATAGTAGGTCAGTCTGCACTGTAAAGTAGTCCAGTCTGCACTGGGAAGTAGTTCAGTCTGCACTTTGAAGTAGTTCAGTCTGCACTGTGAAGTAGTTCAGTCTGCACTGTAAAGTAATTCAGTCTGCACTGTGAAGTAGTTCAGTCTGCACTGTAAAGTAGTCCAGTCTGCACTGTGAAGTAGTTCAGTCTGCACTTTGAAGTAGTTCAGTCTGCACTGTGAAGTAGTTCAGTCTGCACTGTAAAGTAATTCAGTCTGCACTGTGAAGTAGTTCAGTCTGCACTGTGAAGTAGTTCAGTCTGCACTGTAAAGTAGTTCAGTCTGCATTGTAAAGGAGTTCAGTCTGCACTGTGAAGTAGTCCAGTCTGCACTGTGAAGGAGTTCAGTCTGCACTGTAAAGTAGTTCAGTCTGCACTGTGAAGGAGTTCAGTCTGCGCTGTGAAGGAGTTCAGTTTGCACTGTGAAGTAGTTCAGTCTGCACTGTGAAGGAGTTCAGTCTGCACTGTGAAGTAGTTCAGTTTGCACTGTGAAGGAGTTCAGTCTGCACTGTGAAGGAGTTCAGTCTGCACTGTGAAGTAGTTCAGTTTGCACTGTGAAGGAGTTCAGTCTGCACTGTGAAGGAGTTCAGTCTGCACTGTGAAGGAGTTCAGTCTGCACTGTGAAGTAGTTCAGAGTGCGCTGTGAAGGAGTTCAGTCTGCACTGTGAAGTAGTTCAGTCTGCGCTGTGAAGGAGTTCAGTCTGCGCTGTGAAGGAGTTCAGTCTGCGCTGTGAAGTAGTTCAGTCTGCACTGTGAAGTAGTTCAGTCTGCACTGTGATGGAGTTCAGTGTTCAGTCTGCACTGTAAAGTAGTTCAGTCTGCACTGTGAAGGAGTTGTTCAGTCTGCACTGTAAAGTAGTCCAGTCTGCACTGTAAAGTAGTTCAGTCTGCACTGTGAAGTAGTTCAGTCTGCGCTGTGAAGTAGTTCAGTCTGCACTGTGAAGTAGTTCAGTCTGCACTGTAAAGTAGTTCAGTCTGCGCTGTGAAGTAGTTCAGTCTGCGCTGTGAAGTAGTTCAGTCTGCACTGTGAAGTAGTTCAGTCTGCACTGTGAAGTAGTTCAGTCTGCATTGTGAAGTAGTTCAGTCTGCACTGTGAAGTAGTTCAGTCTGCATTGTGAAGTAGTTCAGTCTGCGCTGTGAAGTAGTTCAGTCTGCACTGTGAAGTAGTTCAGTCTGCACTGTGAAGTAGTTCAGTCTGCATTGTGAAGTAGTTCAGTCTGCACTGTGAAGTAGTTCAGTCTGCACTGTGAAGTAGTTCAGTCTGCACTGTGAAGTAGTTCAGTCTGCACTGTGAAGTAGTTCAGTCTGCATTGTGAAGTAGTTCAGTCTGCACTGTGAAGTAGTTCAGTCTGCATTGTGAAGTAGTTCAGTCTGCGCTGTGAAGTAGTTCAGTCTGCACTGTGAAGTAGTTCAGTCTGCACTGTGAAGTAGTTCAGTCTGCACTGTAAAGTAGTTCAGTCTGCAATGTGAAGAAGTTCAGTCTGCACTGTGAAGTAGTTCAGTCTGCACTGTGAAGTAGTTCAGTCTGCACTGTGAAGTAGTTCAGTCTGCACTGTGAAGTAGTTCAGTCTGCAGTGTAAAGTAGTTCAGTCTGCACTGTAAAGGAGTTCAGTCTGCGCTGTGAAGTAGTTCAGTCTGCACTGTAAAGTAGTTCAGTCTGCAATGTGAAGAAGTTCAGTCTGCACTGTGAAGTAGTTCAGTCTGCACTGTGAAGTAGTTCAGTCTGCACTGTGAAGTAGTTCAGTCTGCACTGTAAAGTAGTTCAGTCTGCACTGTGAAGTAGTCCAGTCTGCACTGTGAAGTAGTTCAGTCTGCACTGTGAAGTAGTTCAGTCTGCGCTGTGAAGTAGTTCAGTCTGCACTGTGAAGTAGTTCAGTCTGCAGTGTAAAGTAGTTCAGTCTGCACTGTAAAGGAGTTCAGTCTGCGCTGTGAAGTAGTTCAGTCTGCACTGTAAAGTAGTTCAGTCTGCAATGTGAAGAAGTTCAGTCTGCACTGTGAAGTAGTTCAGTCTGCACTGTGAAGTAGTTCAGTCTGCACTGTGAAGTAGTTCAGTCTGCGCTGTGAAGTAGTTCAGTCTGCGCTGTGAAGTAGTTCAGTCTGCAGTGTAAAGTAGTTCAGTCTGCACTGTAAAGGAGTTCAGTCTGCGCTGTGAAGTAGTTCAGTCTGCACTGTAAAGTAGTTCAGTCTGCACTGTGAAGTAGTTCAGTCTGCACTGTAAAGGAGTTCAGTCTGCGCTGTGAAGTAGTTCAGTCTGCACTGTGAAGTAGTTCAGTCTGCACTGTAAAGGAGTTCAGTCTGCGCTGTGAAGTAGTTCAGTCTGTACTGTAAAGTAGTTCAGTCTGCACTGTAAAGTAGTTCAGTCTGCACTGTGAAGTAGTTCAGTCTGCACTGTGAAGTAGTTCAGTCTGCACTGTAAAGTAGTTCAGTCTGCACTGTGAAGGAGTTCAGTCTGCACTGTGAAGTAGTTCAGTCTGCACTGTAAAGTAGTTCAGTCTGCACTGTAAAGGAGTTCAGTCTGCGCTGTGAAGTAGTTCAGTCTGCACTGTAAAGTAGTTCAGTCTGCACTGTGAAGTAGTTCAGTCTGCACTGTAAAGTAGTTCAGTCTGCACTGTGAAGTAGTTCAGTCTGCACTGTAAAGGAGTTCAGTCTGCACTGTGAAGTAGTTCAGTCTGCACTGTGAAGGAGCTCAGTCTGCACTGTGAAGGAGTTCAGTCTGCACTGTGAAGTAGTTCAGTCTGCACTGTGAAGGAGTTCAGTCTGCACTGTGAAGGAGTTCAGTCTGCACTGTGAAGGAGTTCAGTCTGCACTGTGAAGTAGTTCAGTCTGCACTGTGAAGGAGTTCAGTCTGCACTGTGAAGTAGTTCAGTCTGCACTGTGAAGGAGTTCAGTCTGCACTGTGAAGTAGTTCAGTCTGCACTGTGAAGGAGTTCAGTCTGCACTGTAAAGTAGTCCAGTCTGCACTGTGAAGGAGTTCAGTCTGCACTGTGAAGTAGTTCAGTCTGCACTGTATAGTAGGTCAGTCTGCACTGTAAAGTAGTCCAGTCTGCACTGTGAAGTAGTTCAGTCTGCACTTTGAAGTAGTTCAGTCTGCACTGTGAAGTAGTTCAGTCTGCACTGTAAAGTAATTCAGTCTGCACTGTGAAGTAGTTCAGTCTGCACTGTAAAGTAGTCCAGTCTGCACTGTGAAGTAGTTCAGTCTGCACTTTGAAGTAGTTCAGTCTGCACTGTGAAGTAGTTCAGTCTGCACTGTAAAGTAATTCAGTCTGCACTGTGAAGTAGTTCAGTCTGCACTGTAAAGTAGTTCAGTCTGCACTGTGAAGTAGTTCAGTCTGCACTGTGAAGTAGTTCAGTCTGCACTGTAAAGTAGTTCAGTCTGCATTGTAAAGGAGTTCAGTCTGCACTGTGAAGTAGTCCAGTCTGCACTGTGAAGGAGTTCAGTCTGCACTGTAAAGTAGTTCAGTCTGCACTGTGAAGGAGTTCAGTCTGCGCTGTGAAGGAGTTCAGTTTGCACTGTGAAGTAGTTCAGTCTGCACTGTGAAGGAGTTCAGTCTGCACTGTGAAGTAGTTCAGTTTGCACTGTGAAGGAGTTCAGTCTGCACTGTGAAGGAGTTCAGTCTGCACTGTGAAGTAGTTCAGTTTGCACTGTGAAGGAGTTCAGTCTGCACTGTGAAGGAGTTCAGTCTGCACTGTGAAGGAGTTCAGTCTGCACTGTGAAGTAGTTCAGAGTGCGCTGTGAAGGAGTTCAGTCTGCACTGTGAAGTAGTTCAGTCTGCGCTGTGAAGGAGTTCAGTCTGCGCTGTGAAGGAGTTCAGTCTGCGCTGTGAAGTAGTTCAGTCTGCACTGTGAAGTAGTTCAGTCTGCACTGTGATGGAGTTCAGTGTTCAGTCTGCACTGTAAAGTAGTTCAGTCTGCACTGTGAAGGAGTTGTTCAGTCTGCACTGTAAAGTAGTCCAGTCTGCACTGTAAAGTAGTTCAGTCTGCACTGTGAAGTAGTTCAGTCTGCACTGTAAAGTAGTTCAGTCTGCGCTGTGAAGTAGTTCAGTCTGCGCTGTGAAGTAGTTCAGTCTGCGCTGTGAAGTAGTTCAGTCTGCACTGTGAAGTAGTTCAGTCTGCACTGTGAAGTAATTCAGTCTGCATTGTGAAGTAGTTCAGTCTGCACTGTGAAGTAGTTCAGTCTGCATTGTGAAGTAGTTCAGTCTGCGCTGTGAAGTAGTTCAGTCTGCACTGTGAAGTAGTTCAGTCTGCACTGTGAAGTAGTTCAGTCTGCATTGTGAAGTAGTTCAGTCTGCACTGTGAAGTAGTTCAGTCTGCACTGTGAAGTAGTTCAGTCTGCACTGTGAAGTAGTTCAGTCTGCACTGTGAAGTAGTTCAGTCTGCACTGTGAAGTAGTTCAGTCTGCACTGTGAAGTAGTTCAGTCTGCACTGTGAAGTAGTTCAGTCTGCGCTGTGAAGTAGTTCAGTCTGCACTGTGAAGTAGTTCAGTCTGCACTGTAAAGTAGTTCAGTCTGCGCTGTGAAGTAGTTCAGTCTGCGCTGTGAAGTAGTTCAGTCTGCGCTGTGAAGTAGTTCAGTCTGCACTGTGAAGTAGTTCAGTCTGCACTGTGAAGTAGTTCAGTCTGCATTGTGAAGTAGTTCAGTCTGCACTGTGAAGTAGTTCAGTCTGCATTGTGAAGTAGTTCAGTCTGCGCTGTGAAGTAGTTCAGTCTGCACTGTGAAGTAGTTCAGTCTGCACTGTGAAGTAGTTCAGTCTGCATTGTGAAGTAGTTCAGTCTGCACTGTGAAGTAGTTCAGTCTGCACTGTGAAGTAGTTCAGTCTGCACTGTGAAGTAGTTCAGTCTGCACTGTGAAGTAGTTCAGTCTGCACTGTGAAGTAGTTCAGTCTGCACTGTGAAGTAGTTCAGTCTGCATTGTGAAGTAGTTCAGTCTGCACTGTGAAGTAGTTCAGTCTGCACTGTGAAGTAGTTCAGTCTGCATTGTGAAGTAGTTCAGTCTGCACTGTGAAGGAGTTCAGTCTGCACTGTGAAGGAGTTGTTCAGTCTGCACTGTGAAGAAGTTCAGTCTGCACTGTGAAGTAGTTCAGTCTGCACTGTAAAGTAGTTCAGTCTGCGCTGTGAAGTAGTTCAGTCTGCACTGTGAAGTAGTTCAGTCTGCACTGTGAAGTAGTTCAGTCTGCATTGTGAAGTAGTTCAGTCTGCACTGTGAAGTAGTTCAGTCTGCACTGTGAAGTAGTTCAGTCTGCATTGTGAAGTAGTTCAGTCTGCACTGTGAAGTAGTTCAGTCTGCACTGTGAAGTAGTTCAGTCTGCACTGTGAAGTAGTTCAGTCTGCGCTGTAAAGTAGTTCAGTCTGCGCTGTGAAGTAGTTCAGTCTGCACTGTGAAGTAGTTCAGTCTGCATTGTGAAGTAGTTCAGTCTGCACTGTGAAGTAGTTCAGTCTGCGCTGTGAAGTAGTTCAGTCTGCACTGTGAAGTAGTTCAGTCTGCACTGTGAAGTAGTTCAGTCTGCACTGTGAAGTAGTTCAGTCTGCACTGTGAAGTAGTTCAGTCTGCACTGTGAAGAAGTTCAGTCTGCACTGTGAAGTAGTTCAGTCTGCACTGTGAAGTAGTTCAGTCTGCACTGTGAAGGAGTTGTTCAGTCTGCACTGTGACGTAGTTCAGTCTGCACTGTGAAGTAGTTCAGTCTGCACTGTGAAGTAGTTCAGTCTGCACTGTGAAGTAGTTCAGTCTGCACTGTGAAGTAGTTCAGTCTGCACTGTGAAGGAGTTGTTCAGTCTGCACTGTGAAGTAGTTCAGTCTGCACTGTGAAGTAGTTCAGTCTGCAATGTGAAGTAGTCCAGTCTGCACTGTAAAGTAGTTCAGTCTGCACTGTGAAGGAGTTCAGTCTGCATTGTGAAGTAGTCCAGTCTGCACTGTAAAGTAGTTCAGTCTGCACTGTAAAGTAGTTCAGTCTGCACTGTGAAGTAGTTCAGTCTGCACTGTGAAGGAGTTCAGTCTGCACTGTGAAGTAGTTCAGTCTGCATTGTGAAGGAGTTGTTCAGTCTGCACTGTGAAGTAGTTCAGTCTGCATTGTGAAGGAGTTGTTCAGTCTGCACTGTAAAGTAGTTCAGTCTGCACTGTAAAGTAGTTCAGTCTGCACTGTGAAGTAGTTCAGTCTGCACTGTAAAGTAGTTCAGTCTGCACTGTGAAGTAGTTCAGTCTGCACTGTGAAGTAGTCCAGTCTGCACTGTGAAGTAGTTCAGTCTGCACTGTGAAGTAGTTCAGTCTGCAGTGTAAAGTAGTTCAGTCTGCACTGTGAAGTAGTTCAGTCTGCACTGTGAAGTAGTTCAGTCTGCATTGTGAAGGAGTTGTTCAGTCTGCACTGTGAAGTAGTTCAGTCTGCATTGTGAAGGAGTTGTTCAGTCTGCACTGTAAAGTAGTTCAGTCTGCACTGTGAAGTAGTCCAGTCTGCACTGTGAAGTAGTTCAGTCTGCGCTGTGAAGTAGTTCAGTCTGCACTGTGAAGTAGTTCAGTCTGCGCTGTGAAGTAGTTCAGTCTGCACTGTGACGTAGTTCAGTCTGCACTGTGAAGTGTTCAGTCTGCACTGTGAAGTAGTTCAGTCTGCACTGTGAAGTAGTTCAGTCTGCACTGTGAAGTAGTTCAGTCTGCACTGTGAAGTAGTTCAGTCTGCACTGTGAAGTAGTTCAGTCTGCAATGTGAAGTAGTCCAGTCTGCACTGTAAAGTAGTTCAGTCTGCACTGTGAAGGAGTTCAGTCTGCATTGTGAAGTAGTCCAGTCTGCACTGTAAAGTAGTTCAGTCTGCACTGTAAAGTAGTTCAGTCTGCACTGTGAAGTAGTTCAGTCTGCACTGTGAAGGAGTTCAGTCTGCATTGTGAAGGAGTTGTTCAGTCTGCACTGTGAAGTAGTTCAGTCTGCATTGTGAAGGAGTTGTTCAGTCTGCACTGTGAAGGAGTTCAGTCTGCACTGTGAAGTAGTTCAGTCTGCATTGTGAAGGAGTTGTTCAGTCTGCACTGTGAAGTAGTTCAGTCTGCATTGTGAAGGAGTTGTTCAGTCTGCACTGTGAAGTAGTTCAGTCTGCATTGTGAAGGAGTTGTTCAGTCTGCACTGTGAAGTAGTTCAGTCTGCATTGTGAAGGAGTTGTTCAGTCTGCACTGTAAAGTAGTTCAGTCTGCACTGTAAAGTAGTTCAGTCTGCACTGTGAAGTAGTTCAGTCTGCACTGTAAAGTAGTTCAGTCTGCACTGTGAAGTAGTTCAGTCTGCACTGTGAAGTAGTTCAGTCTGCAGTGTAAAGTAGTTCAGTCTGCACTGTGAAGTAGTTCAGTCTGCATTGTGAAGGAGTTGTTCAGTCTGCACTGTGAAGTAGTTCAGTCTGCATTGTGAAGGAGTTGTTCAGTCTGCACTGTAAAGTAGTTCAGTCTGCACTGTGAAGTAGTCCAGTCTGCACTGTGAAGTAGTTCAGTCTGCGCTGTGAAGTAGTTCAGTCTGCACTGTGAAGTAGTTCAGTCTGCACTGTGAAGTAGTTCAGTCTGCGCTGTGAAGTAGTTCAGTCTGCACTGTGAAGTAGTTCAGTCTGCACTGTGAAGTAGTTCAGTCTGCACTGTGAAGTAGTTCAGTCTGCGCTGTGAAGTAGTTCAGTCTGCACTGTGAAGTAGTTCAGTCTGCGCTGTGAAGTAGTTCAGTCTGCACTGTGAAGTAGTTCAGTCTGCACTGTGAAGTAGTTCAGTCTGCGCTGTGAAGTAGTTCAGTCTGCACTGTGAAGTAGTTCAGTCTGCACTGTGAAGTAGTTCAGTCTGCACTGTGAAGTAGTTCAGTCTGCGCTGTGAAGTAGTTCAGTCTGCACTGTGAAGTAGTTCAGTCTGCACTGTGAAGTAGTTCAGTCTGCGCTGTGAAGTAGTTCAGTCTGCGCTGTGAAGTAGTTCAGTCTGCACTGTGAAGTAGTTCAGTCTGCACTGTAAAGTAGTTCAGTCTGCACTGTGAAGTAGTTCAGGCTGCACTGTAAAGTAGTTCAGTCTGCACTGTGAAGTAGTTCAGTCTGCACTGTGAAGTAGTTCAGGCTGCACTGTGAAGTAGTTCAGTCTGCGCTGTGAAGTAGTTCAGTCTGCACTGTGAAGTAGTTCAGTCTGCACTGTAAAGTAGTTCAGTCTGCGCTGTGAAGTAGTTCAGTCTGCACTGTGAAGTAGTTCAGTCTGCACTGTGAAGTAGTTCAGTCTGCACTGTAAAGTAGTTCAGTCTGCGCTGTGAAGTAGTTCAGTCTGCACTGTGAAGTAGTTCAGTCTGCACTGTGAAGTAGTTCAGTCTGCACTGTAAAGTAGTTCAGTCTGCGCTGTGAAGTAGTTCAGTCTGCACTGTGAAGTAGTTCAGTCTGCACTGTGAAGTAGTTCAGTCTGCACTGTGAAGTAGCTCAGTCTGCACTGTGAAGTAGTTCAGTCTGCACTGTGAAGTAGTTCAGTCTGCACTGTGAAGTAGTTCAGTCTGCACTGTGAAGTAGTCCAGTCTGCATTGTGAAGGAGTTGTTCAGTCTGCAGTGTAAAGTAGTTCAGTCTGCACTGTGAAGTAGTTCAGTCTGCACTGTAAAGTAGTTCAGTCTGCACTGTGAAGTAGTTCAGTCTGCACTGTGAAGTAGTTCAGTCTGCAGTGTAAAGTAGTTCAGTCTGCACTGTGAAGTAGTTCAGTCTGCACTGTAAAGTAGTTCAGTCTGCACTGTGAAGTAGTTCAGTCTGCACTGTGAAGTAGTTCAGTCTGCACTGTGAAGTAGTTCAGTCTGCATTGTAAAGGAGTTCAGTCTGCACTGTGAAGTAGTTCAGTCTGCACTGTGAAGTAGTTCAGTCTGCAGTGTAAAGTAGTTCAGTCTGCACTGTGAAGTAGTTCAGTCTGCACTGTAAAGTAGATCAGTCTGCACTGTGAAGTAGTTCAGTCTGCACTGTGAAGTAGTTCAGTCTGCACTGTGAAGTAGTTCAGTCTGCATTGTAAAGGAGTTCAGTCTGCACTGTGAAGTAGTTCAGTCTGCACTGTGAAGTAGTCCAGTCTGCATTGTGAAGGAGTTGTTCAGTCTGCAGTGTAAAGTAGTTCAGTCTGCACTGTAAAGTAGTTCAGTCTGCACTGTGAAGGAGTTGTTCAGTCTGCACTGTAAAGTAGTTCAGTCTGCACTGTGAAGGAGTTGTTCAGGCTGCACTGTAAAGTAGTTCAGTCTGCACTGTGAAGTAGTTCAGTCTGCACTGTGAAGGAGTTGTTCAGTCTGCACTGTAAAGTAGTTCAGTCTGCACTGTGAAGTAGTTCAGTCTGCACTGTGAAGTAGTTCAGTCTGCACTGTAAAGTAGTTCAGTCTGCACTGTGAAGTAGTTCAGTCTGCACTGTGAAGGAGTTCAGTCTGCACTGTGAAGTAGTTCAGTCTGCACTGTAAAGGAGTTCAGTCTGCACTGTGAAGTAGTTCAGTCTGCACTGTGAAGTAGTTCAGTCTGCACTGTAAAGGAGTTCAGTCTGCACTGTAAAGTAGTTCAGTCTGCACTGTGAAGTAGTTCAGTCTGCACTGTGAAGGAGTTCAGTCTGCACTGTGAAGTAGTTCCGTCTGCACTGTGAAGTAGTTCAGTCTGCACTGTGAAGTAGTTCAGTCTGCGCTGTGAAGTAGTTCAGTCTGCACTGTGAAGTAGTTCAGTCTGCACTGTAAAGGAGTTCAGTCTGC
Source organism: Scyliorhinus torazame (assembly GCF_047496885.1). Classification (NCBI taxonomy): domain Eukaryota; kingdom Metazoa; phylum Chordata; class Chondrichthyes; order Carcharhiniformes; family Scyliorhinidae; genus Scyliorhinus; species Scyliorhinus torazame. Next base: position 37,317,703 of record NC_092728.1, read on the forward strand.
ACTGTGAAGTAGTTCAGTCTGCGCTGTGAAGTAGTTCAGTCTGCACTGTGAAGTAGTTCAGTCTGCGCTGTGAAGTAGTTCAGTCTGCACTGTAAAGGAGTTCAGTCTGCACTGTGAAGTAGTTCAGTCTGCGCTGTGAAGTAGTTCAGTCTGCACTGTAAAGGAGTTCAGTCTGCACTGTAAAGAAGTTCAGTCTGCACTGTAAAGTAGTTCAGTCTGCACTGTAAAGAAGTTCAGTCTGCACTGTGAAGTAGTTCAGTCTGCACTGTGAAGTAGTTCAGTCTGCACTGTAAAGGAGTTCAGTCTGCACTGTAAAGTAGTTCAGTCTGCACTGTAAAGAAGTTCAGTCTGCACTGTGAAGTAGTTCAGTCTGCACTGTGAAGTAGTTCAGTCTGCACTGTAAAGGAGTTCAGTCTGCACTGTAAAGTAGTTCAGTCTGCACTGTGAAGTAGTTCAGTCTGCACTGTGAAGGAGTTCAGTCTGCACTGTGAAGTAGTTCCGTCTGCACTGTGAAGTAGTTCAGTCTGCACTGTGAAGTAGTTCAGTCTGCGCTGTGAAGTAGTTCAGTCTGCACTGTGAAGTAGTTCAGTCTGCACTGTAAAGGAGTTCAGTCTGCACTGTGAAGTAGTTCAGTCTGCGCTGTGAAGTAGTTCAGTCTGCACTGTGAAGTAGTTCAGTCTGCGCTGTGAAGTAGTTCAGTCTGCACTGTAAAGGAGTTCAGTCTGCACTGTGAAGTAGTTCAGTCTGCGCTGTGAAGTAGTTCAGTCTGCACTGTAAAGGAGTTCAGTCTGCACTGTGAAGTAGTTCAGTCTGCACTGTAAAGGAGTTCAGTCTGCACTGTGAAGTAGTTCAGTCTGCGCTGTGAAGTAGTTCAGTCTGCACTGTAAAGTAGTTCAGTCTGCACTGTGAAGTAGTTCAGTCTGCGCTGTGAAGTAGTTCAGTCTGCGCTGTGAAGTAGTTCAGTTTGCACTGTGAAGTAGTTCAGTCTGCGCTGTGAAGGAGTTCAGTCTGCACTGTGAAGTAGTTCAGTCTGCACTGTGAAGTAGTTCAGTCTGCACTGAGAAGTAGTTCAGTCTGCACTGTGAAGTAGTTCAGTCTGCACTGTGAAGTAGTTCAGTCTGCACTGTAAAGGAGTTCAGTCTGCACTGTGAAGTAGTTCAGTCTGCGCTGTGAAGTAGTTCAGTCTGCACTGTAAAGTAGTTCAGTCTGCACTGTGAAGTAGTTCAGTCTGCGCTGTGAAGTCGTTCAGTCTGCGCTGTGAAGTAGTTCAGTCTGCATTGTGAAGTAGTTCAGTCTGCACTGTAAAGGAGTTCAGTCTGCACTGTAAAGTAGTTCAGTCTGCGCTGTGAAGTAGTTCAGTCTGCGCTGTGAAGTAGTTCAGTTTGCACTGTGAAGTAGTTCAGTCTGCACTGTGAAGGAGTTCAGTCTGCACTGTGAAATAGTTCAGTCTGCACTGTGAAGTAGTTCAGTCTGCACTGTAAAGTAGTCCAGTCTGCACTGTAAAGTAGTTCAGTCTGCACTTTGAAGTAGTTCAGTCTGCACTGTGAAATAGTTCAGTCTGCACTGTGAAGTAGTTCAGTCTGCACTGTTAAGTAGTCCAGTCTGCACTGTGAAGTAGTTCAGTCTGCACTGTAAAGTAGTCCAGTCTGCACTGTGAAGTAGTTCAGTCTGCACTGTAAAGGAGTTCAGTCTGCGCTGTGAAGGAGTTCAGTCTGCACTGTGAAGTAGTTCTGTCTGCGCTGTGAAGTAGTTCAGTCTGCGCTGTGAAGTAGTTCAGTCTGCATTGTGAAGTAGTTCAGTCTGCACTGTGAAGTAGTTCAGTCTGCACTGTGAAGTAGTTCAGTCTGCGCTGTGAAGTAGTTCAGTCTGCGCTGTGAAGGAGTTCAGTCTGCACTGTGAAGTAGTTCAGTCTGCACTGTGAAGTAGTTCAGTCTGCGCTGTGAAGTAGTTCAGTCTGCGCTGTGAAGTAGTTCAGTCTGCGCTGTGAAGTAGTTCAGTCTGCGCTGTGAAGTAGTTCAGTCTGCATTGTAAAGTAGTTCAGTCTGCACTGTGAAGTAGTTCAGTCTGCACTGTGAAGTAGTTCAGTCTGCACTGTGAAGTAGTTCAGTCTGCATTGTAAAGTAGTTCAGTCTGCATTGTAAAGTAGTTCAGTCTGCACTGTGAAGGAGTTCAGTCTGCACTGTGAAGTAGTTCAGTCTGCGCTGTGAAGGAGTTCAGTCTGCACTGTGAAGTAGTTCAGTCTGCGCTGTGAAGGAGTTCAGTCTGCACTGTGAAGTAGTTCAGTCTGCATTGTAAAGTAGTTCAGTCTGCATTGTAAAGTAGTTCAGTCTGCACTGTGAAGTAGTTCAGTCTGCACTGTGAAGTAGTTCAGTCTGCGCTGTGAAGGAGTTCAGTCTGCACTGTGAAGTAGTTCAGTCTGCATTGTAAAGTAGTTCAGTCTGCACTGTGAAGTAGTTCAGTCTGCATTGTAAAGTAGTTCAGTCTGCACTGTGAAGTAGTTCAGTCTGCATTGTAAAGTAGTTCAGTCTGCATTGTAAAGTAGTTCAGTCTGCACTGTGAAGTAGTTCAGTCTGCACTGTGAAGGAGTTCAGTCTGCACTGTGAAGTAGTTCAGTCTGCGCTGTGAAGTAGTTCAGTCTGCGCTGTGAAGTAGTTCAGTCTGCACTGTGAAGGAGTTCAGTCTGCACTGTGAAGTAGTTCAGTCTGCACTGTGAAGTAGTTCAGTCTGCACTGTGAAGTAGTTCAGTCTGCACTGTGAAGTAGTTCAGTCTGCACTGTGAAGTAGTTCAGTCTGCACTGTAAAGTAGTTCAGTCTGCACTGTGAAGTAGTTCAGTCTGCACTGTAAAGTAGTTCAGTCTGCACTGTGAAGTAGTTCAGTCTGCACTGTGAAGTAGTTCAGTCTGCACTGTGAAGTAGTTCAGTCTGCATTGTAAAGTAGTTCAGTCTGCACTGTAAAGTAGTTCAGTCTGCACTGTGAAGTAGTTCAGTCTGCACTGTGAAGTAGTTCAGTCTGCACTGTGAAGTAGTTCAGTCTGCATTGTGAAGTAGTTCAGTCTGCACTGTAAAGTAGTTCAGTCTGCACTGTGAAGTAGTTCAGTCTGCACTGTGAAGTAGTTCAGTCTGCACTGTGAAGTAGTTCAGTCTGCATTGTGAAGTAGTTCAGTCTGCACTGTGAAGTAGTTCAGTCTGCACTGTGAAGTAGTTCAGTCTGCACTGTGAAGTAGTTCAGTCTGCACTGTAAAGTAGTTCAGTCTGCACTGTGAAGTAGTTCAGGCTGCACTGTGAAGTAGTTCAGTCTGCACTGTGAAGTAGTTCAGTCTGCGCTGTGAAGTAGTTCAGTCTGCACTGTGAAGTAGTTCAGTCTGCACTGTAAAGGAGTTCAGTCTGCACTGTGAAGTAGTTCAGTCTGCGCTGTGAAGTAGTCCAGTCTGCACTGTGAAGTAGTTCAGTTTGCACTGTAAAGTAGTTCAGTCTGCACTGTGAAGTAGTTCAGTCTGCACTGTGAAGTAGTTCAGTCTGCGCTGTGAAGTAGTTCAGTTTGCACTGTAAAGTAGTTCAGTCTGCACTGTGAAGTAGTTCAGTCTGCACTGTGAAGTAGTTCAGTCTGCGCTGTGAAGTAGTTCAGTCTGCACTGTAAAGTAGTTCAGTCTGCACTGTGAAGTAGTTCAGTCTGCGCTGTAAAGTAGTTCAGTCTGCACTGTGAAGTAGTTCAGTCTGCGCTGTAAAGTAGTTCAGTCTGCACTGTGAAGTAGTTCAGTCTGCACTGTGAAGTAGTTCAGTCTGCACTGTGAAGTAGTTCAGTCTGCGCTGTGAAGTAGTTCAGTCTGCGCTGTGAAGTAGTTCAGTCTGCACTGTAAAGTAGTTCAGTCTGCACTGTGAAGTAGTTCAGTCTGCACTGTGAAGTAGTTCAGTCTGCACTGTGAAGTAGTTCAGTCTGCACTGTAAAGTAGTTCAGTCTGCACTGTGAAGTAGTTCAGTCTGCGCTGTGAAGTAGTTCAGTCTGCACTGTGAAGTAGTTCAGTCTGCGCTGTGAAGTAGTTCAGTCTGCGCTGTGAAGTAGTTCAGTCTGCGCTGTGAAGTAGTTCAGTCTGCACTGTGAAGTAGTTCAGTCTGCACTGTGAAGTAGTTCAGTCTGCGCTGTGAAGTAGTTCAGTCTGCACTGTGAAGTAGTTCAGTCTGCACTGTAAAGGAGTTCAGTCTGCACTGTGAAGTAGTTCAGTCTGCGCTGTGAAGTAGTTCAGTCTGCGCTGTGAAGTAGTTCAGTCTGCGCTGTGAAGTAGTTCAGTCTGCACTGTAAAGTAGTCCAGTCTGCACTGTGAAGTAGTTCAGTCTGCACTGTGAAGTAGTTCAGTCTGCACTGTGAAGTAGTTCAGTCTGCACTGTAAAGTAGTTCAGTCTGCACTGTGAAGTAGTTCAGTCTGCACTGTGAAGTAGTTCAGTCTGCACTGTGAAGTAGTTCAGTCTGCACTGTGAAGTAGTTCAGTCTGCACTGTGAAGTAGTTCAGTCTGCACTGTGAAGTAGTTCAGTCTGCACTGTAAAGTAGTTCAGTCTGCACTGTGAAGTAGTTCAGGCTGCACTGTGAAGTAGTTCAGTCTGCACTGTGAAGTAGTTCAGTCTGCGCTGTGAAGTAGTTCAGTCTGCACTGTGAAGTAGTTCAGTCTGCACTGTAAAGGAGTTCAGTCTGCACTGTGAAGTAGTTCAGTCTGCGCTGTGAAGTAGTCCAGTCTGCACTGTGAAGTAGTTCAGTTTGCACTGTAAAGTAGTTCAGTCTGCACTGTGAAGTAGTTCAGTCTGCACTGTGAAGTAGTTCAGTCTGCGCTGTGAAGTAGTTCAGTTTGCACTGTAAAGTAGTTCAGTCTGCACTGTGAAGTAGTTCAGGCTGCACTGTGAAGTAGTTCAGTCTGCACTGTGAAGTAGTTCAGTCTGCAGTGTAAAGTAGTTCAGTCTGCACTGTGAAGTAGTTCAGTCTGCACTGTGAAGTAGTTCAGTCTGCAGTGTAAAGGAGTTCACTCTGCACTGTGAAGTAGTTCAGTCTGCGCTGTGAAGTAGTTCAGTCTGCGCTGTGAAGTAGTTCAGTCTGCACTGTGAAGTAGTTCAGTCTGCACTGTGAAGTAGTTCAGTCTGCACTGTGAAGTAGTTCAGTCTGCACTGTGAAGTAGTTCAGTCTGCACTGTGAAGTAGTTCAGTCTGCACTGTGAAGTAGTTCAGTCTGCACTGTAAAGTAGTTCAGTCTGCACTGTGAAGTAGTTCAGGCTGCACTGTGAAGTAGTTCAGTCTGCACTGTGAAGTAGTTCAGTCTGCGCTGTGAAGTAGTTCAGTCTGCGCTGTAAAGGAGTTCAGTCTGCACTGTGAAGTAGTTCAGTCTGCGCTGTGAAGTAGTCCAGTCTGCACTGTGAAGTAGTTCAGTTTGCACTGTAAAGTAGTTCAGTCTGCACTGTGAAGTAGTTCAGTCTGCACTGTGAAGTAGTTCAGTCTGCGCTGTGAAGTAGTTCAGTTTGCACTGTAAAGTAGTTCAGTCTGCACTGTGAAGTAGTTCAGGCTGCACTGTGAAGTAGTTCAGTCTGCACTGTGAAGTAGTTCAGTCTGCAGTGTAAAGTAGTTCAGCCTGCATGTAAAGTAGTTCAGGCTGCACTGTGAAGTAGTTCAGTCTGCACTGTGATGTAGTTCAGTCTGCACTGTGAAGTAGTTCAGTCTGCACTGTAAAGTAGTTCAGTCTGCACTGTGAAGTAGTTCAGTCTGCACTGTGAAGTAGTTCAGTCTGCACTGTGAAGTAGTTCAGTCTGCACTGTGAAGTAGTTCAGTCTGCTCTGTGAAGCAGTTCAGTCTGCACTGTGAAGTAGTTCAGTCTGCACTGTGAAGTAGTTCAGTCTGCACTGTGAAGTAGTTCAGTCTGCACTGTGAAGTAGTTCAGTCTGCACTGTGAAGTAGTTCAGTCTGCACTGTGAAGTAGTTCAGTCTGCTCTGTGAAGCAGTTCAGTCTGCACTGTGAAGTAGTTCAGTCTGCACTGTGAAGTAGTTCAGTCTGCACTGTGAAGTAGTTCAGTCTGCGCTGTGAAGTAGTTCAGTCTGCTCTGTGAAGTAGTTCAGTCTGCACTGTGAAGTAGTTCAGTCTGCGCTGTGAAGTAGTTCAGTCTGCTCTGTGAAGTAGTTCAGTCTGCACTGTGAAGTAGTTCAGTCTGCGCTGTGAAGTAGTTCAGTCTGCACTGTGAAGTAGTTCAGTCTGCTCTGTGAAGCAGTTCAGTCTGCACTGTGAAGTAGTTCAGTCTGCACTGTGAAGTAGTTCAGTCTGCGCTGTGAAGTAGTTCAGTCTGCACTGTGAAGTAGTTCAGTCTGCACTGTGAAGTAGTTCAGTCTGCACTGTGAAGTAGTTCAGTCTGCGCTGTGAAGTAGTTCAGTCTGCACTGTGAAGTAGTTCAGTCTGCTCTGTGAAGCAGTTCAGTCTGCGCTGTGAGGTAGTTCAGTCTGCACTGTGAAGGAGTTCAGTCTGCACTGTGAAGTAGTTCAGTCTGCACTGTGAAGTAGTTCAGTCTGCACTGTGAAGGAGTTCAGTCTGCACTGTGAAGTAGTTCAGTCTGCGCTGTGAAGTAGTTCAGTCTGCATTGTGAAATAGTTCAGTCTGCACTGTGAAGGAGTTCAGTCTGCACTGTGAAGTAGTTCAGTCTGCATTGTGAAGTAGTTCAGTCTGCACTGTAAAGTAGTTCAGTCTGCGCTGTGAAGTAGTTCAGTCTGCACTGTGAAGTAGTTCAGTCTGCACTGTGAAGTAGTTCAGTCAGCACTGTGAAGGAGTTCAGTCTGCACTGTAAAGTAGTTCAGTCTGCACTGTGAAGGAGTTCAGTCTGCGCTGTGAAGTAGTTCAGTCTACACTGTGAAGTAGTTCAGTCTGCACTGTGAAGTAGTTCAGTCTGCACTGTGAAGTAGTTCAGTCTGCGCTGTGAAGGAGTTCAGTCTGCACTGTAAAGTAGTTCAGTCTGCACTGTGAAGTAGTTCAGTTTGCACTGTGAAGGAGTTCAGTCTGCACTGTGAAGGAGTTCAGTCTGCACTGTGAAGTAGTTCAGTTTGCACTGTGAAGGAATTCAGTCTGCACTGTGAAGGAGTTCAGTCTGCACTGTGAAGTAGTTCAGTTTGCACTGTGAAGGAGTTCAGTCTGCACTGTGAAGGAGTTCAGTCTGCACTGTGAAGTAGTTCAGAGTGCGCTGTGAAGGAGTTCAGTCTGCACTGTAAAGTAGATCAGTCTGCACTGTGAAGTAGTTCAGTCTGCGCTGTGAAGGAGTTCAGTCTGCGCTGTGAAGTAGTTCAGTCTGCACTGTGAAGTAGTTCAGTCTGCACTGTGAAGGAGTTCAGTGTTCAGTCTGCACTGTAAAGTAGTTCAGTCTGCACTGTGAAGGAGTTGTTCAGTCTGCACTGTGAAGTAGTTCAGTCTGCACTGTGAAGTAGTTCAGTCTGCGCTGTGAAGTAGTTCAGTCTGCATTGTGAAGTAGTCCAGTCTGCACTGTGAAGTAGTTCAGTCTGCACTGTAAAGTAGTCCAGTCTGCACTGTGAAGGAGTTCAGTGTTCAGTCTGCACTGTAAAGTAGTTCAGTCTGCACTGTGAAGTAGTCCAGTCTGCACTGTAAAGTAGTTCAGTCTGCACTGTGAAGTAGTTCAGTCTGCACTGTGAAGTAGTTCAGTCTGCACTGTGAAGTAGTCCAGTCTGCACTGTAAAGTAGTTCAGTCTGCACTGTGAAGGAGTTCAGTGTTCAGTCTGCACTGTAAAGTAGTTCAGTCTGCACTGTGAAGGAGTTGTTCAGTCTGCACTGTAAAGTAGTCCAGTCTGCACTGTAAAGGAGTTCAGTCTGCACTGTGAAGTAGTTCAGTCTGCACTGTAAAGGAGTTCAGTCTGCACTGTGAAGTAGTTCAGTCTGCGCTGTGAAGTAGTTCAGTCTGCACTGTAAAGTAGTTCAGTCTGCACTGTGAAGTAGTTCAGTCTGCGCTGTGAAGTAGTTCAGTCTGCGCTGTGAAGTAGTTCAGTTTGCACTGTGAAGTAGTTCAGTCTGCGCTGTGAAGGAGTTCAGTCTGCACTGTGAAGTAGTTCAGTCTGCACTGTGAAGTAGTTCAGTCTGCACTGTGAAGTAGTTCAGTCTGCACTGTGAAGTCGTTCAGTCTGCACTGTGAAGTAGTTCAGTCTGCACTGTAAAGGAGTTCAGTCTGCACTGTGAAGTAGTTCAGTCTGCGCTGTGAAGTAGTTCAGTCTGCACTGTAAAGTAGTTCAGTCTGCACTGTGAAGTAGTTCAGTCTGCGCTGTGAAGTCGTTCAGTCTGCGCTGTGAAGTAGTTCAGTCTGCATTGTGAAGTAGTTCAGTCTGCACTGTAAAGGAGTTCAGTCTGCACTGTAAAGTAGTTCAGTCTGCGCTGTGAAGTAGTTCAGTCTGCGCTGTGAAGTAGTTCAGTTTGCACTGTGAAGTAGTTCAGTCTGCACTGTGAAGGAGTTCAGTCTGCACTGTGAAATAGTTCAGTCTGCACTGTGAAGTAGTTCAGTCTGCACTGTAAAGTAGTCCAGTCTGCACTGTAAAGTAGTTCAGTCTGCACTTTGAAGTAGTTCAGTCTGCACTGTGAAATAGTTCAGTCTGCACTGTGAAGTAGTTCAGTCTGCACTGTAAAGTAGTCCAGTCTGCACTGTGAAGTAGTTCAGTCTGCACTGTAAAGGAGTTCAGTCTGCACTGTGAAGTAGTTCAGTCTGCGCTGTGAAGTAGTTCAGTCTGCACTGTGAAGTAGTTCAGTCTGCACTGTAAAGTAGTCCAGTCTGCACTGTGAAGTAGTTCAGTCTGCACTGTAAAGGAGTTCAGTCTGCGCTGTGAAGGAGTTCAGTCTGCACTGTGAAATAGTTCTGTCTGCGCTGTGAAGTAGTTCAGTCTGCGCTGTGAAGTAGTTCAGTCTGCATTGTGAAGTAGTTCAGTCTGCACTGTGAAGTAGTTCAGTCTGCACTGTGAAGTAGTTCAGTCTGCGCTGTGAAGTAGTTCAGTCTGCGCTGTGAAGGAGTTCAGTCTGCACTGTGAAGTAGTTCAGTCTGCACTGTGAAGTAGTTCAGTCTGCGCTGTGAAGTAGTTCAGTCTGCGCTGTGAAGTAGTTCAGTCTGCGCTGTGAAGTAGTTCAGTCTGCGCTGTGAAGTAGTTCAGTCTGCATTGTAAAGTAGTTCAGTCTGCACTGTGAAGTAGTTCAGTCTGCACTGTGAAGTAGTTCAGTCTGCACTGTGAAGTAGTTCAGTCTGCATTGTAAAGTAGTTCAGTCTGCATTGTAAAGTAGTTCAGTCTGCACTGTGAAGTAGTTCAGTCTGCACTGTGAAGTAGTTCAGTCTGCGCTGTGAAGGAGTTCAGTCTGCACTGTGAAGTAGTTCAGTCTGCATTGTAAAGTAGTTCAGTCTGCATTGTAAAGTAGTTCAGTCTGTACTGTGAAGTAGTTCAGTCTGCACTGTGAAGTAGTTCAGTCTGCGCTGTGAAGGAGTTCAGTCTGCACTGTGAAGTAGTTCAGTCTGCATTGTAAAGTAGTTCAGTCTGCACTGTGAAGTAGTTCAGTCTGCATTGTAAAGTAGTTCAGTCTGCACTGTGAAGTAGTTCAGTCTGCATTGTAAAGTAGTTCAGTCTGCATTGTAAAGTAGTTCAGTCTGCACTGTGAAGTAGTTCAGTCTGCACTGTGAAGTAGTTCAGTCTGCACTGTGAAGTAGTTCAGTCTGCGCTGTGAAGTAGTTCAGTCTGCGCTGTGAAGGAGTTCAGTCTGCACTGTGAAGTAGTTCAGTCTGCGCTGTGAAGTAGTTCAGTCTGCGCTGTGAAGTAGTTCAGTCTGCGCTGTGAAGTAGTTCAGTCTGCATTGTAAAGTAGTTCAGTCTGCACTGTAAAGTAGTTCAGTCTGCACTGTGAAGTAGTTCAGTCTGCACTGTAAAGTAGTTCAGTCTGCACTGTGAAGTAGTTCAGTCTGCACTGTGAAGTAGTTCAGTCTGCACTGTGAAGTAGTTCAGTCTGCATTGTAAAGTAGTTCAGTCTGCACTGTAAAGTAGTTCAGTCTGCACTGTGAAGTAGTTCAGTCTGCACTGTGAAGTAGTTCAGTCTGCACTGTGAAGTAGTTCAGTCTGCATTGTGAAGTAGTTCAGTCTGCACTGTAAAGTAGTTCAGTCTGCACTGTGAAGTAGTTCAGTCTGCACTGTGAAGTAGTTCAGTCTGCACTGTGAAGTAGTTCAGTCTGCATTGTGAAGTAGTTCAGTCTGCACTGTGAAGTAGTTCAGTCTGCACTGTGAAGTAGTTCAGTCTGCACTGTGAAGTAGTTCAGTCTGCACTGTAAAGTAGTTCAGTCTGCACTGTGAAGTGGTTCAGGCTGCACTGTGAAGTAGTTCAGTCTGCACTGTGAAGTAGTTCAGTCTGCGCTGTGAAGTAGTTCAGTCTGCACTGTGAAGTAGTTCAGTCTGCACTGTAAAGGAGTTCAGTCTGCACTGTGAAGTAGTTCAGTCTGCGCTGTGAAGTAGTCCAGTCTGCACTGTGAAGTAGTTCAGTTTGCACTGTAAAGTAGTTCAGTCTGCACTGTGAAGTAGTTCAGTCTGCACTGTGAAGTAGTTCAGTCTGCGCTGTGAAGTAGTTCAGTTTGCACTGTAAAGTAGTTCAGTCTGCACTGTGAAGTAGTTCAGTCTGCACTGTGAAGTAGTTCAGTCTGCGCTGTGAAGTAGTTCAGTCTGCACTGTAAAGTAGTTCAGTCTGCACTGTGAAGTAGTTCAGTCTGCGCTGTAAAGTAGTTCAGTCTGCACTGTGAAGTAGTTCAGTCTGCGCTGTAAAGTAGTTCAGTCTGCACTGTGAAGTAGTTCAGTCTGCACTGTGAAGTAGTTCAGTCTGCACTGTGAAGTAGTTCAGTCTGCGCTGTGAAGTAGTTCAGTCTGCGCTGTGAAGTAGTTCAGTTTGCACTGTAAAGTAGTTCAGTCTGCACTGTGAAGTAGTTCAGTCTGCACTGTGAAGTAGTTCAGTCTGCACTGTGAAGTAGTTCAGTCTGCACTGTAAAGTAGTTCAGTCTGCACTGTGAAGTAGTTCAGTCTGCGCTGTGAAGTAGTTCAGTCTGCACTGTGAAGTAGTTCAGTCTGCGCTGTGAAGTAGTTCAGTCTGCGCTGTGAAGTAGTTCAGTCTGCGCTGTGAAGTAGTTCAGTCTGCACTGTGAAGTAGTTCAGTCTGCACTGTGAAGTAGTTCAGTCTGCGCTGTGAAGTAGTTCAGTCTGCACTGTGAAGTAGTTCAGTCTGCACTGTAAAGGAGTTCAGTCTGCACTGTGAAGTAGTTCAGTCTGCGCTGTGAAGTAGTTCAGTCTGCGCTGTGAAGTAGTTCAGTCTGCGCTGTGAAGTAGTTCAGTCTGCACTGTAAAGTAGTCCAGTCTGCACTGTGAAGTAGTTCAGTCTGCACTGTGAAGTAGTTCAGTCTGCACTGTGAAGTAGTTCAGTCTGCACTGTAAAGTAGTTCAGTCTGCACTGTGAAGTAGTTCAGTCTGCACTGTGAAGTAGTTCAGTCTGCACTGTGAAGTAGTTCAGTCTGCACTGTGAAGTAGTTCAGTCTGCACTGTGAAGTAGTTCAGTCTGCACTGTGAAGTAGTTCAGTCTGCACTGTAAAGTAGTTCAGTCTGCACTGTGAAGTAGTTCAGGCTGCACTGTGAAGTAGTTCAGTCTGCACTGTGAAGTAGTTCAGTCTGCGCTGTGAAGTAGTTCAGTCTGCACTGTGAAGTAGTTCAGTCTGCACTGTAAAGGAGTTCAGTCTGCACTGTGAAGTAGTTCAGTCTGCGCTGTGAAGTAGTCCAGTCTGCACTGTGAAGTAGTTCAGTTTGCACTGTAAAGTAGTTCAGTCTGCACTGTGAAGTAGTTCAGTCTGCACTGTGAAGTAGTTCAGTCTGCGCTGTGAAGTAGTTCAGTTTGCACTGTAAAGTAGTTCAGTCTGCACTGTGAAGTAGTTCAGGCTGCACTGTGAAGTAGTTCAGTCTGCACTGTGAAGTAGTTCAGTCTGCAGTGTAAAGTAGTTCAGTCTGCACTGTGAAGTAGTTCAGTCTGCACTGTGAAGTAGTTCAGTCTGCAGTGTAAAGGAGTTCACTCTGCACTGTGAAGTAGTTCAGTCTGCGCTGTGAAGTAGTTCAGTCTGCGCTGTGAAGTAGTTCAGTCTGCGCTGTGAAGTAGTTCAGTCTGCACTGTAAAGTAGTCCAGTCTGCACTGTGAAGTAGTTCAGTCTGCACTGTGAAGTAGTTCAGTCTGCACTGTGAAGTAGTTCAGTCTGCACTGTGAAGTAGTTCAGTCTGCACTGTGAAGTAGTTCAGTCTGCGCTGTGAAGTAGTTCAGTCTGCGCTGTAAAGGAGTTCAGTCTGCACTGTGAAGTAGTTCAGTCTGCACTGTGATGTAGTTCAGTCTGCGCTGTGAAGTCGTTCAGTCTGCGCTGTGAAGTAGTTCAGTCTGCATTGTGAAGTAGTTCAGTCTGCACTGTAAAGGAGTTCAGTCTGCACTGTAAAGTAGTTCAGTCTGCGCTGTGAAGTAGTTCAGTCTGCGCTGTGAAGTAGTTCAGTTTGCACTGTGAAGTAGTTCAGTCTGCACTGTGAAGGAGTTCAGTCTGCACTGTGAAATAGTTCAGTCTGCACTGTGAAGTAGTTCAGTCTGCACTGTAAAGTAGTCCAGTCTGCACTGTAAAGTAGTTCAGTCTGCACTTTGAAGTAGTTCAGTCTGCACTGTGAAATAGTTCAGTCTGCACTGTGAAGTAGTTCAGTCTGCACTGTAAAGTAGTCCAGTCTGCACTGTGAAGTAGTTCAGTCTGCACTGTAAAGGAGTTCAGTCTGCACTGTGAAGTAGTTCAGTCTGCGCTGTGAAGTAGTTCAGTCTGCACTGTGAAGTAGTTCAGTCTGCACTGTAAAGTAGTCCAGTCTGCACTGTGAAGTAGTTCAGTCTGCACTGTAAAGGAGTTCAGTCTGCGCTGTGAAGGAGTTCAGTCTGCACTGTGAAGTAGTTCTGTCTGCGCTGTGAAGTAGTTCAGTCTGCGCTGTGAAGTAGTTCAGTCTGCATTGTGAAGTAGTTCAGTCTGCACTGTGAAGTAGTTCAGTCTGCACTGTGAAGTAGTTCAGTCTGCGCTGTGAAGTAGTTCAGTCTGCGCTGTGAAGGAGTTCAGTCTGCACTGTGAAGTAGTTCAGTCTGCACTGTGAAGTAGTTCAGTCTGCGCTGTGAAGTAGTTCAGTCTGCGCTGTGAAGTAGTTCAGTCTGCGCTGTGAAGTAGTTCAGTCTGCGCTGTGAAGTAGTTCAGTCTGCATTGTAAAGTAGTTCAGTCTGCACTGTGAAGTAGTTCAGTCTGCACTGTGAAGTAGTTCAGTCTGCACTGTGAAGTAGTTCAGTCTGCATTGTAAAGTAGTTCAGTCTGCATTGTAAAGTAGTTCAGTCTGCACTGTGAAGTAGTTCAGTCTGCACTGTGAAGTAGTTCAGTCTGCGCTGTGAAGGAGTTCAGTCTGCACTGTGAAGTAGTTCAGTCTGCATTGTAAAGTAGTTCAGTCTGCATTGTAAAGTAGTTCAGTCTGCACTGTGAAGTAGTTCAGTCTGCACTGTGAAGTAGTTCAGTCTGCGCTGTGAAGGAGTTCAGTCTGCACTGTGAAGTAGTTCAGTCTGCATTGTAAAGTAGTTCAGTCTGCACTGTGAAGTAGTTCAGTCTGCATTGTAAAGTAGTTCAGTCTGCACTGTGAAGTAGTTCAGTCTGCATTGTAAAGTAGTTCAGTCTGCATTGTAAAGTAGTTCAGTCTGCACTGTGAAGTAGTTCAGTCTGCACTGTGAAGTAGTTCAGTCTGCGCTGTGAAGTAGTTCAGTCTGCGCTGTGAAGGAGTTCAGTCTGCACTGTGAAGTAGTTCAGTCTGCGCTGTGAAGTAGTTCAGTCTGCGCTGTGAAGTAGTTCAGTCTGCGCTGTGAAGTAGTTCAGTCTGCATTGTAAAGTAGTTCAGTCTGCACTGTAAAGTAGTTCAGTCTGCACTGTGAAGTAGTTCAGTCTGCACTGTAAAGTAGTTCAGTCTGCACTGTGAAGTAGTTCAGTCTGCACTGTGAAGTAGTTCAGTCTGCACTGTGAAGTAGTTCAGTCTGCATTGTAAAGTAGTTCAGTCTGCACTGTAAAGTAGTTCAGTCTGCACTGTGAAGTAGTTCAGTCTGCACTGTGAAGTAGTTCAGTCTGCACTGTGAAGTAGTTCAGTCTGCATTGTGAAGTAGTTCAGTCTGCACTGTAAAGTAGTTCAGTCTGCACTGTGAAGTAGTTCAGTCTGCACTGTGAAGTAGTTCAGTCTGCACTGTGAAGTAGTTCAGTCTGCATTGTGAAGTAGTTCAGTCTGCACTGTGAAGTAGTTCAGTCTGCACTGTGAAGTAGTTCAGTCTGCACTGTGAAGTAGTTCAGTCTGCACTGTAAAGTAGTTCAGTCTGCACTGTGAAGTGGTTCAGGCTGCACTGTGAAGTAGTTCAGTCTGCACTGTGAAGTAGTTCAGTCTGCACTGTGAAGTAGTTCAGTCTGCATTGTGAAGTAGTTCAGTCTGCACTGTGAAGTAGTTCAGTCTGCACTGTGAAGTAGTTCAGTCTGCACTGTGAAGTAGTTCAGTCTGCACTGTAAAGTAGTTCAGTCTGCACTGTGAAGTGGTTCAGGCTGCACTGTGAAGTAGTTCAGTCTGCACTGTGAAGTAGTTCAGTCTGCGCTGTGAAGTAGTTCAGTCTGCACTGTGAAGTAGTTCAGTCTGCACTGTAAAGGAGTTCAGTCTGCACTGTGAAGTAGTTCAGTCTGCGCTGTGAAGTAGTCCAGTCTGCACTGTGAAGTAGTTCAGTTTGCACTGTAAAGTAGTTCAGTCTGCACTGTGAAGTAGTTCAGTCTGCACTGTGAAGTAGTTCAGTCTGCGCTGTGAAGTAGTTCAGTTTGCACTGTAAAGTAGTTCAGTCTGCACTGTGAAGTAGTTCAGTCTGCACTGTGAAGTAGTTCAGTCTGCGCTGTGAAGTAGTTCAGTCTGCACTGTAAAGTAGTTCAGTCTGCACTGTGAAGTAGTTCAGTCTGCGCTGTAAAGTAGTTCAGTCTGCACTGTGAAGTAGTTCAGTCTGCGCTGTAAAGTAGTTCAGTCTGCACTGTGAAGTAGTTCAGTCTGCACTGTGAAGTAGTTCAGTCTGCACTGTGAAGTAGTTCAGTCTGCGCTGTGAAGTAGTTCAGTCTGCGCTGTGAAGTAGTTCAGTTTGCACTGTAAAGTAGTTCAGTCTGCACTGTGAAGTAGTTCAGTCTGCACTGTGAAGTAGTTCAGTCTGCACTGTGAAGTAGTTCAGTCTGCACTGTAAAGTAGTTCAGTCTGCACTGTGAAGTAGTTCAGTCTGCGCTGTGAAGTAGTTCAGTCTGCACTGTGAAGTAGTTCAGTCTGCGCTGTGAAGTAGTTCAGTCTGCGCTGTGAAGTAGTTCAGTCTGCGCTGTGAAGTAGTTCAGTCTGCACTGTGAAGTAGTTCAGTCTGCACTGTGAAGTAGTTCAGTCTGCGCTGTGAAGTAGTTCAGTCTGCACTGTGAAGTAGTTCAGTCTGCACTGTAAAGGAGTTCAGTCTGCACTGTGAAGTAGTTCAGTCTGCGCTGTGAAGTAGTTCAGTCTGCGCTGTGAAGTAGTTCAGTCTGCGCTGTGAAGTAGTTCAGTCTGCACTGTAAAGTAGTCCAGTCTGCACTGTGAAGTAGTTCAGTCTGCACTGTGAAGTAGTTCAGTCTGCACTGTGAAGTAGTTCAGTCTGCACTGTAAAGTAGTTCAGTCTGCACTGTGAAGTAGTTCAGTCTGCACTGTGAAGTAGTTCAGTCTGCACTGTGAAGTAGTTCAGTCTGCACTGTGAAGTAGTTCAGTCTGCACTGTGAAGTAGTTCAGTCTGCACTGTGAAGTAGTTCAGTCTGCACTGTAAAGTAGTTCAGTCTGCACTGTGAAGTAGTTCAGGCTGCACTGTGAAGTAGTTCAGTCTGCACTGTGAAGTAGTTCAGTCTGCGCTGTGAAGTAGTTCAGTCTGCACTGTGAAGTAGTTCAGTCTGCACTGTAAAGGAGTTCAGTCTGCACTGTGAAGTAGTTCAGTCTGCGCTGTGAAGTAGTCCAGTCTGCACTGTGAAGTAGTTCAGTTTGCACTGTAAAGTAGTTCAGTCTGCACTGTGAAGTAGTTCAGTCTGCACTGTGAAGTAGTTCAGTCTGCGCTGTGAAGTAGTTCAGTTTGCACTGTAAAGTAGTTCAGTCTGCACTGTGAAGTAGTTCAGGCTGCACTGTGAAGTAGTTCAGTCTGCACTGTGAAGTAGTTCAGTCTGCAGTGTAAAGTAGTTCAGTCTGCACTGTGAAGTAGTTCAGTCTGCACTGTGAAGTAGTTCAGTCTGCAGTGTAAAGGAGTTCACTCTGCACTGTGAAGTAGTTCAGTCTGCGCTGTGAAGTAGTTCAGTCTGCGCTGTGAAGTAGTTCAGTCTGCGCTGTGAAGTAGTTCAGTCTGCACTGTAAAGTAGTCCAGTCTGCACTGTGAAGTAGTTCAGTCTGCACTGTGAAGTAGTTCAGTCTGCACTGTGAAGTAGTTCAGTCTGCACTGTGAAGTAGTTCAGTCTGCACTGTGAAGTAGTTCAGTCTGCACTGTGAAGTAGTTCAGTCTGCACTGTAAAGTAGTTCAGTCTGCACTGTGAAGTAGTTCAGGCTGCACTGTGAAGTAGTTCAGTCTGCACTGTGAAGTAGTTCAGTCTGCGCTGTGAAGTAGTTCAGTCTGCGCTGTAAAGGAGTTCAGTCTGCACTGTGAAGTAGTTCAGTCTGCACTGTGATGTAGTTCAGTCTGCGCTGTGAAGTCGTTCAGTCTGCGCTGTGAAGTAGTTCAGTCTGCATTGTGAAGTAGTTCAGTCTGCACTGTAAAGGAGTTCAGTCTGCACTGTAAAGTAGTTCAGTCTGCGCTGTGAAGTAGTTCAGTCTGCGCTGTGAAGTAGTTCAGTTTGCACTGTGAAGTAGTTCAGTCTGCACTGTGAAGGAGTTCAGTCTGCACTGTGAAATAGTTCAGTCTGCACTGTGAAGTAGTTCAGTCTGCACTGTAAAGTAGTCCAGTCTGCACTGTAAAGTAGTTCAGTCTGCACTTTGAAGTAGTTCAGTCTGCACTGTGAAATAGTTCAGTCTGCACTGTGAAGTAGTTCAGTCTGCACTGTAAAGTAGTCCAGTCTGCACTGTGAAGTAGTTCAGTCTGCACTGTAAAGGAGTTCAGTCTGCACTGTGAAGTAGTTCAGTCTGCGCTGTGAAGTAGTTCAGTCTGCACTGTGAAGTAGTTCAGTCTGCACTGTAAAGTAGTCCAGTCTGCACTGTGAAGTAGTTCAGTCTGCACTGTAAAGGAGTTCAGTCTGCGCTGTGAAGGAGTTCAGTCTGCACTGTGAAGTAGTTCTGTCTGCGCTGTGAAGTAGTTCAGTCTGCATTGTGAAGTAGTTCAGTCTGCACTGTGAAGTAGTTCAGTCTGCACTGTGAAGTAGTTCAGTCTGCGCTTTGAAGTAGTTCAGTCTGCGCTGTGAAGGAGTTCAGTCTGCACTGTGAAGTAGTTCTGTCTGCGCTGTGAAGTAGTTCAGTCTGCATTGTGAAGTAGTTCAGTCTGCACTGTGAAGTAGTTCAGTCTGCACTGTGAAGTAGTTCAGTCTGCGCTGTGAAGTAGTTCAGTCTGCGCTGTGAAGGAGTTCAGTCTGCACTGTGAAGTAGTTCAGTCTGCACTGTGAAGTAGTTCAGTCTGCGCTGTGAAGTAGTTCAGTCTGCGCTGTGAAGTAGTTCAGTCTGCGCTGTGAAGTAGTTCAGTCTGCGCTGTGAAGTAGTTCAGTCTGCATTGTAAAGTAGTTCAGTCTGCACTGTGAAGTAGTTCAGTCTGCACTGTGAAGTAGTTCAGTCTGCACTGTGAAGTAGTTCAGTCTGCATTGTAAAGTAGTTCAGTCTGCATTGTAAAGTAGTTCAGTCTGCACTGTGAAGTAGTTCAGTCTGCACTGTGAAGTAGTTCAGTCTGCGCTGTGAAGGAGTTCAGTCTGCACTGTGAAGTAGTTCAGTCTGCATTGTAAAGTAGTTCAGTCTGCATTGTAAAGTAGTTCAGTCTGCACTGTGAAGTAGTTCAGTCTGCACTGTGAAGTAGTTCAGTCTGCGCTGTGAAGGAGTTCAGTCTGCACTGTGAAGTAGTTCAGTCTGCATTGTAAAGTAGTTCAGTCTGCACTGTGAAGTAGTTCAGTCTGCATTGTAAAGTAGTTCAGTCTGCACTGTGAAGTAGTTCAGTCTGCATTGTAAAGTAGTTCAGTCTGCATTGTAAAGTAGTTCAGTCTGCACTGTGAAGTAGTTCAGTCTGCACTGTGAAGTAGTTCAGTCTGCACTGTGAAGTAGTTCAGTCTGCGCTGTGAAGTAGTTCAGTCTGCGCTGTGAAGGAGTTCAGTCTGCACTGTGAAGTAGTTCAGTCTGCGCTGTGAAGTAGTTCAGTCTGCGCTGTGAAGTAGTTCAGTCTGCGCTGTGAAGTAGTTCAGTCTGCATTGTAAAGTAGTTCAGTCTGCACTGTAAAGTAGTTCAGTCTGCACTGTGAAGTAGTTCAGTCTGCACTGTAAAGTAGTTCAGTCTGCACTGTGAAGTAGTTCAGTCTGCACTGTGAAGTAGTTCAGTCTGCACTGTGAAGTAGTTCAGTCTGCATTGTAAAGTAGTTCAGTCTGCACTGTAAAGTAGTTCAGTCTGCACTGTGAAGTAGTTCAGTCTGCACTGTGAAGTAGTTCAGTCTGCACTGTGAAGTAGTTCAGTCTGCATTGTGAAGTAGTTCAGTCTGCACTGTAAAGTAGTTCAGTCTGCACTGTGAAGTAGTTCAGTCTGCACTGTGAAGTAGTTCAGTCTGCACTGTGAAGTAGTTCAGTCTGCATTGTGAAGTAGTTCAGTCTGCACTGTGAAGTAGTTCAGTCTGCACTGTGAAGTAGTTCAGTCTGCACTGTGAAGTAGTTCAGTCTGCACTGTAAAGTAGTTCAGTCTGCACTGTGAAGTGGTTCAGGCTGCACTGTGAAGTAGTTCAGTCTGCACTGTGAAGTAGTTCAGTCTGCGCTGTGAAGTAGTTCAGTCTGCACTGTGAAGTAGTTCAGTCTGCACTGTAAAGGAGTTCAGTCTGCACTGTGAAGTAGTTCAGTCTGCGCTGTGAAGTAGTCCAGTCTGCACTGTGAAGTAGTTCAGTTTGCACTGTAAAGTAGTTCAGTCTGCACTGTGAAGTAGTTCAGTCTGCACTGTGAAGTAGTTCAGTCTGCGCTGTGAAGTAGTTCAGTTTGCACTGTAAAGTAGTTCAGTCTGCACTGTGAAGTAGTTCAGTCTGCACTGTGAAGTAGTTCAGTCTGCGCTGTGAAGTAGTTCAGTCTGCACTGTAAAGTAGTTCAGTCTGCACTGTGAAGTAGTTCAGTCTGCGCTGTAAAGTAGTTCAGTCTGCACTGTGAAGTAGTTCAGTCTGCGCTGTAAAGTAGTTCAGTCTGCACTGTGAAGTAGTTCAGTCTGCACTGTGAAGTAGTTCAGTCTGCACTGTGAAGTAGTTCAGTCTGCGCTGTGAAGTAGTTCAGTCTGCGCTGTGAAGTAGTTCAGTTTGCACTGTAAAGTAGTTCAGTCTGCACTGTGAAGTAGTTCAGTCTGCACTGTGAAGTAGTTCAGTCTGCACTGTGAAGTAGTTCAGTCTGCACTGTAAAGTAGTTCAGTCTGCACTGTGAAGTAGTTCAGTCTGCGCTGTGAAGTAGTTCAGTCTGCACTGTGAAGTAGTTCAGTCTGCGCTGTGAAGTAGTTCAGTCTGCGCTGTGAAGTAGTTCAGTCTGCGCTGTGAAGTAGTTCAGTCTGCACTGTGAAGTAGTTCAGTCTGCACTGTGAAGTAGTTCAGTCTGCGCTGTGAAGTAGTTCAGTCTGCACTGTGAAGTAGTTCAGTCTGCACTGTAAAGGAGTTCAGTCTGCACTGTGAAGTAGTTCAGTCTGCGCTGTGAAGTAGTTCAGTCTGCGCTGTGAAGTAGTTCAGTCTGCGCTGTGAAGTAGTTCAGTCTGCACTGTAAAGTAGTCCAGTCTGCACTGTGAAGTAGTTCAGTCTGCACTGTGAAGTAGTTCAGTCTGCACTGTGAAGTAGTTCAGTCTGCACTGTAAAGTAGTTCAGTCTGCACTGTGAAGTAGTTCAGTCTGCACTGTGAAGTAGTTCAGTCTGCACTGTGAAGTAGTTCAGTCTGCACTGTGAAGTAGTTCAGTCTGCACTGTGAAGTAGTTCAGTCTGCACTGTGAAGTAGTTCAGTCTGCACTGTAAAGTAGTTCAGTCTGCACTGTGAAGTAGTTCAGGCTGCACTGTGAAGTAGTTCAGTCTGCACTGTGAAGTAGTTCAGTCTGCGCTGTGAAGTAGTTCAGTCTGCACTGTGAAGTAGTTCAGTCTGCACTGTAAAGGAGTTCAGTCTGCACTGTGAAGTAGTTCAGTCTGCGCTGTGAAGTAGTCCAGTCTGCACTGTGAAGTAGTTCAGTTTGCACTGTAAAGTAGTTCAGTCTGCACTGTGAAGTAGTTCAGTCTGCACTGTGAAGTAGTTCAGTCTGCGCTGTGAAGTAGTTCAGTTTGCACTGTAAAGTAGTTCAGTCTGCACTGTGAAGTAGTTCAGGCTGCACTGTGAAGTAGTTCAGTCTGCACTGTGAAGTAGTTCAGTCTGCAGTGTAAAGTAGTTCAGTCTGCACTGTGAAGTAGTTCAGTCTGCACTGTGAAGTAGTTCAGTCTGCAGTGTAAAGGAGTTCACTCTGCACTGTGAAGTAGTTCAGTCTGCGCTGTGAAGTAGTTCAGTCTGCGCTGTGAAGTAGTTCAGTCTGCGCTGTGAAGTAGTTCAGTCTGCACTGTAAAGTAGTCCAGTCTGCACTGTGAAGTAGTTCAGTCTGCACTGTGAAGTAGTTCAGTCTGCACTGTGAAGTAGTTCAGTCTGCACTGTGAAGTAGTTCAGTCTGCACTGTGAAGTAGTTCAGTCTGCACTGTGAAGTAGTTCAGTCTGCACTGTAAAGTAGTTCAGTCTGCACTGTGAAGTAGTTCAGGCTGCACTGTGAAGTAGTTCAGTCTGCACTGTGAAGTAGTTCAGTCTGCGCTGTGAAGTAGTTCAGTCTGCGCTGTAAAGGAGTTCAGTCTGCACTGTGAAGTAGTTCAGTCTGCACTGTGATGTAGTTCAGTCTGCACTGTGAAGTAGTTCAGTCTGCACTGTAAAGTAGTTCAGTCTGCACTGTGAAGTAGTTCAGTCTGCACTGTGAAGTAGTTCAGTCTGCACTGTGAAGTAGTTCAGTCTGCACTGTGAAGTAGTTCAGTCTGCTCTGTGAAGCAGTTCAGTCTGCACTGTGAAGTAGTTCAGTCTGCACTGTGAAGTAGTTCAGTCTGCGCTGTGAAGTAGTTCAGTCTGCTCTGTGAAGTAGTTCAGTCTGCACTGTGAAGTAGTTCAGTCTGCGCTGTGAAGTAGTTCAGTCTGCTCTGTGAAGTAGTTCAGTCTGCACTGTGAAGTAGTTCAGTCTGCGCTGTGAAGTAGTTCAGTCTGCACTGTGAAGTAGTTCAGTCTGCTCTGTGAAGCAGTTCAGTCTGCACTGTGAAGTAGTTCAGTCTGCACTGTGAAGTAGTTCAGTCTGCGCTGTGAAGTAGTTCAGTCTGCACTGTGAAGTAGTTCAGTCTGCACTGTGAAGTAGTTCAGTCTGCACTGTGAAGTAGTTCAGTCTGCGCTGTGAAGTAGTTCAGTCTGCACTGTGAAGTAGTTCAGTCTGCTCTGTGAAGCAGTTCAGTCTGCGCTGTGAGGTAGTTCAGTCTGCACTGTGAAGGAGTTCAGTCTGCACTGTGAAGTAGTTCAGTCTGCACTGTGAAGTAGTTCAGTCTGCACTGTGAAGGAGTTCAGTCTGCACTGTGAAGTAGTTCAGTCTGCGCTGTGAAGTAGTTCAGTCTGCATTGTGAAGTAGTTCAGTCTGCACTGTGAAGGAGTTCAGTCTGCACTGTGAAGTAGTTCAGTCTGCATTGTGAAGTAGTTCAGTCTGCACTGTAAAGTAGTTCAGTCTGCGCTGTGAAGTAGTTCAGTCTGCACTGTGAAGTAGTTCAGTCTGCACTGTGAAGTAGTTCAGTCAGCACTGTGAAGGAGTTCAGTCTGCACTGTAAAGTAGTTCAGTCTGCACTGTGAAGGAGTTCAGTCTGCGCTGTGAAGTAGTTCAGTCTACACTGTGAAGTAGTTCAGTCTGCACTGTGAAGTAGTTCAGTCTGCACTGTGAAGTAGTTCAGTCTGCGCTGTGAAGGAGTTCAGTCTGCACTGTAAAGTAGTTCAGTCTGCACTGTGAAGTAGTTCAGTTTGCACTGTGAAGGAGTTCAGTCTGCACTGTGAAGGAGTTCAGTCTGCACTGTGAAGTAGTTCAGTTTGCACTGTGAAGGAATTCAGTCTGCACTGTGAAGGAGTTCAGTCTGCACTGTGAAGTAGTTCAGTTTGCACTGTGAAGGAGTTCAGTCTGCACTGTGAAGGAGTTCAGTCTGCACTGTGAAGTAGTTCAGAGTGCGCTGTGAAGGAGTTCAGTCTGCACTGTAAAGTAGATCAGTCTGCACTGTGAAGTAGTTCAGTCTGCGCTGTGAAGGAGTTCAGTCTGCGCTGTGAAGTAGTTCAGTCTGCACTGTGAAGTAGTTCAGTCTGCACTGTGAAGGAGTTCAGTGTTCAGTCTGCACTGTAAAGTAGTTCAGTCTGCACTGTGAAGGAGTTGTTCAGTCTGCACTGTGAAGTAGTTCAGTCTGCACTGTGAAGTAGTTCAGTCTGCGCTGTGAAGTAGTTCAGTCTGCATTGTGAAGTAGTCCAGTCTGCACTGTGAAGTAGTTCAGTCTGCACTGTAAAGTAGTCCAGTCTGCACTGTGAAGGAGTTCAGTGTTCAGTCTGCACTGTAAAGTAGTTCAGTCTGCACTGTGAAGTAGTCCAGTCTGCACTGTAAAGTAGTTCAGTCTGCACTGTGAAGTAGTTCAGTCTGCACTGTGAAGTAGTTCAGTCTGCACTGTGAAGTAGTCCAGTCTGCACTGTAAAGTAGTTCAGTCTGCACTGTGAAGGAGTTCAGTGTTCAGTCTGCACTGTAAAGTAGTTCAGTCTGCACTGTGAAGGAGTTGTTCAGTCTGCACTGTAAAGTAGTCCAGTCTGCACTGTAAAGTAGTTCAGTCTGCACTGTGAAGTAGTTCAGTCTGCACTGTGAAGTAGTTCAGTCTGCACTCTGAAGTAGTTCAGTCTGCACTGTGAAGGAGTTGTTCAGTCTGCACTGTGAAGTAGTTCAGTCTGCACTGTAAAGTAGTTCAGTCTGCATTGTGAAGTAGTCCAGTCTGCACTGTGAAGTAGTTCAGTCTGCACTGTAAAGTAGTCCAGTCTGCACTGTAAAGTAGTTCAGTCTGCACTGTGAAGTAGTTCAGTCTGCACTGTAAAGTAGTTCAGTCTGCACTGTGAAGTAGTTCAGTCTGCGCTGTGAAGTAGTTCAGTCTGCACTGTGAAGTAGTTCAGTCTGCGCTGTGAAGTAGTTCAGTCTGCACTGTGAAGTAGTTCAGTCTGCACTGTGAAGTAGTTCAGTCTGCGCTGTGAAGTAGTTCAGTCTGCACTGTGAAGTAGTTCAGTCTGCACTGTAAAGGAGTTCAGTCTGCACTGTGAAGTAGTTCAGTCTGCGCTGTGAAGTAGTTCAGTCTGCGCTGTGAAGTAGTTCAGTCTGCACTGTGAAGTAGTTCAGTCTGCACTGTAAAGTAGTCCAGTCTGCACTGTGAAGTAGTTCAGTCTGCACTGTGAAGTAGTTCAGTCTGCACTGTGAAGTAGTTCAGTCTGCACTGTAAAGTAGTTCAGTCTGCACTGTGAAGTAGTTCAGTCTGCACTGTGAAGTAGTTCAGTCTGCACTGTGAAGTAGTTCAGTCTGCATTGTAAAGTAGTTCAGTCTGCACTGTGAAGTAGTTCAGTCTGCACTGTGAAGTAGTTCAGTCTGCACTGTGAAGTAGTTCAGTCTGCATTGTAAAGTAGTTCAGTCTGCACTGTGAAGTAGTTCAGTCTGCACTGTGAAGTAGTTCAGTCTGCACTGTGAAGTAGTTCAGTCTGCACTGTGAAGTAGTTCAGTCTGCACTGTAAAGTAGTTCAGTCTGCACTGTGAAGTAGTTCAGGCTGCACTGTGAAGTAGTTCAGTCTGCACTGTGAAGTAGTTCAGTCTGCGCTGTGAAGTAGTTCAGTCTGCACTGTGAAGTAGTTCAGTCTGCACTGTAAAGGAGTTCAGTCTGCACTGTGAAGTAGTTCAGTCTGCGCTGTGAAGTAGTCCAGTCTGCACTGTGAAGTAGTTCAGTTTGCACTGTAAAGTAGTTCAGTCTGCACTGTGAAGTAGTTCAGTCTGCACTGTGAAGTAGTTCAGTCTGCGCTGTGAAGTAGTTCAGTTTGCACTGTAAAGTAGTTCAGTCTGCACTGTGAAGTAGTTCAGGCTGCACTGTGAAGTAGTTCAGTCTGCACTGTGAAGTAGTTCAGTCTGCAGTGTAAAGTAGTTCAGTCTGCACTGTAAAGTAGTTCAGGCTGCACTGTGAAGTAGTTCAGTCTGCACTGTAAAGTAGTTCAGTCTGCACTGTGAAGTAGTTCAGTCTGCACTGTGAAGTAGTTCAGTCTGCACTGTGAAGTAGTTCAGTCTGCACTGTGAAGTAGTTCAGTCTGCGCTGTGAAGTAGTTCAGTCTGCACTGTGAAGTAGTTCAGTCTGCTCTGTGAAGTAGTTCAGTCTGCACTGTGAAGTAGTTCAGTCTGCGCTGTGAAGTAGTTCAGTCTGCACTGTGAAGTAGTTCAGTCTGCTCTGTGAAGCAGTTCAGTCTGCACTGTGAAGTAGTTCAGTCTGCACTGTGAAGTAGTTCAGTCTGCGCTGTGAAGTAGTTCAGTCTGCACTGTGAAGTAGTTCAGTCTGCACTGTGAAGTAGTTCAGTCTGCACTGTGAAGTAGTTCAGTCTGCGCTGTGAAGTAGTTCAGTCTGCACTGTGAAGTAGTTCAGTCTGCTCTGTGAAGCAGTTCAGTCTGCGCTGTGAGGTAGTTCAGTCTGCACTGTGAAGGAGTTCAGTCTGCACTGTGAAGTAGTTCAGTCTGCACTGTGAAGTAGTTCAGTCTGCACTGTGAAGGAGTTCAGTCTGCACTGTGAAGTAGTTCAGTCTGCGCTGTGAAGTAGTTCAGTCTGCACTGTGAAGGAGTTCAGTCTGCACTGTGAAGTAGTTCAGTCTGCATTGTGAAGTAGTCCAGTCTGCACTGTGAAGTAGTCCAGTCTGCACTGTGAAGTAGTTCAGTCTGCACTGTAAAGTAGTCCAGTCTGCACTGTAAAGTAGTTCAGTCTGCACTGTAACGGAGTTCAGTCTGCACTGTGAAGTAGTTCAGTCTGCACTGTAAAGTAGTCCAGTCTGCACTGTAAAGTAGTCCAGTCTGCACTGTAAAGTAGTTCAGTCTGCACTGTGAAGTAGTTCAGTCTGCACTGTGAAGTAGTTCAGTCTGCACTGTGAAGTAGTTCAGTCTGCATTGTGAAGTAGTCCAGTCTGCACTGTGAAGTAGTTCAGTCTGCACTGTAAAGTAGTCCAGTCTGCACTGTAAAGTAGTTCAGTCTGCACTGTGAAGTAGTTCAGTCTGCACTGTGAACTAGTTCAGTCTGCACTGTGAAGTAGTTCAGTCTGCACTCTGAAGTAGTTCAGTCAGCACTGTGAAGTAGTTCAGTCTGCACTGTGAAGTAGTTCAGTCTGCGCTGTGAAGTAGTTCAGTCTGCACTGTGAAGTAGTTCAGTCTGCACTGTGAAGGAGTTCAGTCTGCGCTGTGAAGGAGTTCAGTTTGCACTGTGAAGTAGTTCAGTCTGCACTGTGAAGTAGTTCAGTCTGCACTGTGAAGTAGTTCAAGCTGCACTGTGAAGTAGTTCAGTCAGCACTGTGAAGTAGTTCAGTCTGCACTGTGAAGTAGTTCAGTCTGCACTGTGAAGTAGTGCAGTCTGCACTGTGAAGTAGTTCAGTCTGCGCTGTGAAGTAGTTCAGTCTGCACTGTGAAGTAGTTCAGTCTGCACTGTGAAGTAGTTCAGTCTGCACTGTGAAGTAGTTCAGTCTGCACTGTGAAGTAGTTCAGTCTGCGCTGTGAAGTAGTTCAGTCTGCACTGTAAAGTAGTCCAGTCTGCACTGTGAAGTAGTTCAGTCTGCACTGTGAAGTAGTTCAGTCTGCACTGTGAAGTAGTTCAGTCTGCGCTGTGAAGTAGTTCAGTCTGCACTGTGAAGTAGTTCAGTCTGCCCTGTGAAGTAGTTCAGTCTGCACTGTGAAGTAGTTCAGTCTGCACTGTAAAGTAGTTCAGTCTGCGCTGTGAAGTAGTTCAGTCTGCACTGTGAAGTAGTTCAGTCTGCACTGTGAAGTAGTTCAGTCAGCACTGTGAAGGAGTTCAGTCTGCAATGTAAAGTAGTTCAGTCTGCACTGTGAAGGAGTTCAGTCTGCGCTGTGAAGTAGTTCAGTCTACACTGTGAAGTAGTTCAGTCTGCACTGTGAAGTAGTTCAGTCTGCACTGTGAAGTAGTTCAGTCTGCGCTGTGAAGGAGTTCAGTCTGCACTGTAAAGTAGTTCAGTCTGCACTGTGAAGTAGTTCAGTTTGCACTGTGAAGGAGTTCAGTCTGCACTGTGAAGGAGTTCAGTCTGCACTGTGAAGTAGTTCAGTTTGCACTGTGAAGGAATTCAGTCTGCACTGTGAAGGAGTTCAGTCTGCACTGTGAAGTAGTTCAGTTTGCACTGTGAAGGAGTTCAGTCTGCACTGTGAAGGAGTTCAGTCTGCACTGTGAAGTAGTTCAGAGTGCGCTGTGAAGGAGTTCAGTCTGCACTGTAAATAGATCAGTCTGCACTGTGAAGTAGTTCAGTCTGCGCTGTGAAGGAGTTCAGTGTTCAGTCTGCACTGTAAAGTAGTTCAGTCTGCACTGTGAAGGAGTTGTTCAGTCTGCACTGTGAAGTAGTTCAGTCTGCACTGTGAAGTAGTTCAGTCTGCGCTGTGAAGTAGTTCAGTCTGCATTGTGAAGTAGTCCAGTCTGCACTGTGAAGTAGTTCAGTCTGCACTGTAAAGTAGTCCAGTCTGCACTGTGAAGGAGTTCAGTGTTCAGTCTGCACTGTAAAGTAGTTCAGTCTGCACTGTGAAGTAGTCCAGTCTGCACTGTAAAGTAGTTCAGTCTGCACTGTGAAGTAGTTCAGTCTGCATTGTGAAGTAGTTCAGTCTGCACTGTGAAGTAGTTCAGTCTGCACTGTGAAGTAGTTCAGTCTGCACTGTGAAGTAGTCCAGTCTGCACTGTAAAGTAGTTCAGTCTGCACTGTGAAGTAGTTCAGTCTGCACTGTGAAGTAGTTCAGTCTGCACTGTGAAGTAGTTCAGTCTGCACTGTGAAGTAGTCCAGTCTGCACTGTAAAGTAGTTCAGTCTGCACTGTGAAGGAGTTCAGTGTTCAGTCTGCACTGTAAAGTAGTTCAGTCTGCACTGTGAAGTAGTTCAGTCTGCACTGTGAAGTAGTTCAGTCTGCACTCTGAAGTAGTTCAGTCTGCACTCTGAAGTAGTTCAGTCTGCACTGTGAAGGAGTTGTTCAGTCTGCACTGTGAAGTAGTTCAGTCTGCACTGTAAAGTAGTTCAGTCTGCATTGTGAAGTAGTCCAGTCTGCACTGTGAAGTAGTTCAGTCTGCACTGTAAAGTAGTCCAGTCTGCACTGTAAAGTAGTTCAGTCTGCACTGTGAAGTAGTTCAGTCTGCATTGTGAAGTAGTCCAGTCTGCACTGTGAAGTAGTTCAGTCTGCACTGTAAAGTAGTCCAGTCTGCACTGTAAAGTAGTTCAGTCTGCACTGTGAAGTAGTTCAATCTGCGCTGTGAAGTAGTTCAGTCTGCACTGTAAAGTAGTTCAGTCTGCGCTGTGAAGTAGTTCAGTCTGCACTGTGAAGTAGTTCAGTCTGCATTGTGAAGTAGTCCAGTCTGCACTGTGAAGTAGTTCAGTCTGCACTGTGAAGTAGTCCAGTCTGCATTGTGAAGTAGTCCAGTCTGCACTGTGAAGGAGTTCAGTCTGCACTGTGAAGTAGTTCAGTCTGCACTGTAAAGTAGTTCAGTCTGCACTGTGAAGTAGTTCAGTCTGCGCTGTGAAGTAGTTCAGTCTGCACTGTAAAGTAGTTCAGTCTGCGCTGTGAAGTAGTTCAGTCTGCACTGTGAATTAGTTCAGTCTGCATTGTGAAGTAGTCCAGTCTGCACTGTGAAGTAGTTCAGTCTGCACTGTGAAGTAGTTCAGTCTGCACTGTGAATTAGTTCAGTCTGCATTGTGAAGTAGTCCAGTCTGCACTGTGAAGTAGTTCAGTCTGCATTGTGAAGTAGTCCAGTCTGCACTGTGAAGTAGTTCAGTCTGCACTGTGAAGGAGTTCAGTCTGCATTGTGAAGTAGTCCAGTCTGCACTGTGAAGTAGTTCAGTCTGCACTGTGAAGTAGTTCAGTCTGCACTGTGAAGTAGTTCAGTCTGCACTGTGAAGTAGTCCAGTCTGCATTGTAAAGTAGTCCAGTCTGCACTGTGAAGTAGTTCAGTCTGCACTGTAAAGTAGTCCAGTCTGCACTGTAAAGTAGTCCAGTCTGCACTGTAAAGTAGTTCAGTCTGCACTGTGAAGTAGTTCAGTCTGCGCTGTGAAGTAGTTCAGTCTGCATTGTGAAGTAGTCCAGTCTGCACTGTGAAGTAGTTCAGTCTGCACTGTAAAGTAGTCCAGTCTTCACTGTAAAGTAGTTCAGTCTGCACTGTGAAGTAGTTCAGTCTGCGCTGTGAAGTAGTTCAGTCTGCACTGTAAAGTAGTTCAGTCTGCGCTGTGAAGGAGTTCAGTGTTCAGTCTGCACTGTAAAGTAGTTCAGTCTGCACTGTGAAGGAGTTGTTCAGTCTGCACTGTAAAGTAGTCCAGTCTGCACTGTGAAGGAGTTCAGTGTTCAGTCTGCACTTTGAAGTAGTTCAGTCTGCACTGTGAAGTAGTTCAGTCTGCACTGTGAAGTAGTTCAGTCTGCACTGTGAAGGAGTTCAGTGTTCAGTCTGCACTGTAAAGTAGTTCAGTCTGCACTGTGAAGGAGTTGTTCAGTCTGCACTGTAAAGTAGTCCAGTCTGCACTGTGAAGGAGTTCAGTGTTCAGTCTGCACTTTGAAGTAGTTCAGTCTGCACTGTGAAGTAGTTCAGTCTGCACTGTGAAGTAGTCCAATCTGCACTGTGAAGTAGTTCAGTCTGCACTGTGAAGTAGTTCAGTCTGCACTGTGAAGTAGTTCAGTCAGCACTGTGAAGTAGTCCAGTCTGCGCTGTGAAGTAGTTCAGTCTGCACTGTGAAGTAGTTCAGTCTGCACTGTAAAGTAGTTCAGTCTGCACTGTGAAGTAGTTCAGTCCGCACTGTGAAGTAGTTCAGTCTGCACTGTGAAGGAGTTCAGTCTGCACTGTGAAGGAGTCCAGTCTGCACTGTGAAGTAGTTCAGTCTGCACTGTGAAGTAGTTCAGTCTGCACTGTGAAGTCGTTCAGTCTGCACTGTAAAGTAGTCCAGTCTGCGCTGTAAAGTAGTTCAGTCTGCACTGTAAAGTAGTTCAGTCTGCACTGTGAAGTAGTTCAGTCCGCACTGTGAAGTAGTTCAGTCTGCACTGTGAAGTAGTTCAGTCTGCACTGTGAAGTAGTGCAGTCTGCACTGTGAAGTAGTTCAGTCTGCGCTGTGAAGTAGTTCAGTCTGCACTGTGAAGTAGTTCAGTCTGCACTGTGAAGTAGTTCAGTCTGCACTGTGAAGTAGTTCAGTCTGCACTGTGAAGGAGTTCAGTGTTCAATCTGCACTGTAAAGTAGTTCAGTCTGCACTGTGAAGGAGTTGTTCAGTCTGCACTGTAAAGTAGTCCAGTCTGCACTGTGAAGGAGTTCAGTGTTCAGTCTGCACTTTGAAGTAGTTCAGTCTGCACTGTGAAGTAGTTCAGGCTGCACTGTGAAGTAGTCCAATCTGCACTGTGAAGTAGTTCAGTCTGCACTGTGAAGTAGTTCAGTCTGCACTGTGAAGTACTTCAGTCAGCACTGTGAAGTAGTCCAGTCTGCGCTGTGAAGTAGTTCAGTCTGCACTGTGAAGTAGTTCAGTCTGCACTGTAAAGTAGTTCAGTCTGCACTGTGAAGTAGTTCAGTCCGCACTGTGAAGTAGTTCAGTCTGCACTGTGAAGTAGTTCAGTCTGCACTGTGAAGTAGTTCAGTCTGCACTGTGAAGTCGTTCAGTCTGCACTGTAAAGTAGTCCAGTCTGCGCTGTAAAGTAGTTCAGTCTGCACTGTAAAGTAGTTCAGTCTGCACTGTGAAGTAGTTCAGTCCGCACTGTGAAGTAGTTCAGTCTGCACTGTGAAGTAGTTCAGTCTGCACTGTGAAGTAGTGCAGTCTGCACTGTGAAGTAGTTCAGTCTGCGCTGTGAAGTAGTTCAGTCTGCACTGTGAAGTAGTTCAGTCTGCACTGTGAAGTAGTTCAGTCTGCACTGTGAAGTAGTTCAGTCTGCACTGTGAAGTAGTTCAGTCTGCGCTGTGAAGTAGTTCAGTCTGCACTGTAAAGTAGTCCAGTCTGCACTGTGAAGTAGTTCAGTCTGCACTGTGAAGTAGTTCAGTCTGCACTGTGAAGTAGTTCAGTCTGCGCTGTGAAGTAGTTCAGTCTGCACTGTGAAGTAGTTCAGTCTGCACTGTGAAGTAGTTCAGTCTGCACTGTGAAGTAGTTCAGTCTGCACTGTAAAGTAGTTCAGTCTGCGCTGTGAAGTAGTTCAGTCTGCACTGTGAAGTAGTTCAGTCTGCACTGTGAAGTAGTTCAGTCAGCACTGTGAAGGAGTTCAGTCTGCACTGTAAAGTAGTTCAGTCTGCACTGTGAAGGAGTTCAGTCTGCGCTGTGAAGTAGTTCAGTCTACACTGTGAAGTAGTTCAGTCTGCACTGTGAAGTAGTTCAGTCTGCACTGTGAAGTAGTTCAGTCTGCGCTGTGAAGGAGTTCAGTCTGCACTGTAAAGTAGTTCAGTCTGCACTGTGAAGTAGTTCAGTTTGCACTGTGAAGGAGTTCAGTCTGCACTGTGAAGGAGTTCAGTCTGCACTGTGAAGTAGTTCAGTTTGCACTGTGAAGGAGTTCAGTCTGCACTGTGAAGGAGTTCAGTCTGCACTGTGAAGTAGTTCAGTTTGCACTGTGAAGGAGTTCAGTCTGCACTGTGAAGGAGTTCAGTCTGCACTGTGAAGTAGTTCAGAGTGCGCTGTGAAGGAGTTCAGTCTGCACTGTAAAGTAGATCAGTCTGCACTGTGAAGTAGTTCAGTCTGCGCTGTGAAGGAGTTCAGTCTGCGCTGTGAAGTAGTTCAGTCTGCACTGTGAAGTAGTTCAGTCTGCACTGTGAAGGAGTTCAGTGTTCAGTCTGCACTGTAAAGTAGTTCAGTCTGCACTGTGAAGGAGTTCAGTCTGCACTGTGAAGTAGTTCAGTCTGCACTGTGAAGTAGTTCAGTCTGCGCTGTGAAGTAGTTCAGTCTGCATTGTGAAGTAGTCCAGTCTGCACTGTGAAGTAGTTCAGTCTGCACTGTAAAGTAGTCCAGTCTGCACTGTGAAGGAGTTCAGTGTTCAGTCTGCACTGTAAAGTAGTTCAGTCTGCACTGTGAAGTAGTTCAGTCTGCGCTGTGAAGTAGTTCAGTCTGCATTGTGAAGTAGTCCAGTCTGCACTGTGAAGTAGTTCAGTCTGCACTGTAAAGTAGTCCAGTCTGCACTGTGAAGGAGTTCAGTGTTCAGTCTGCACTGTAAAGTAGTTCAGTCTGCACTGTGAAGTAGTCCAGTCTGCACTGTAAAGTAGTTCAGTCTGCACTGTGAAGTAGTTCAGTCTGCACTGTGAAGTAGTTCAGTCTGCACTGTGAAGTAGTCCAGTCTGCACTGTAAAGTAGTTCAGTCTGCACTGTGAAGTAGTTCAGTCTGCGCTGTGAAGTAGTTCAGTCTGCATTGTGAAGTAGTTCAGTCTGCGCTGTGAAGTAGTTCAGTCTGCACTGTGAAGTAGTCCAGTCTGCACTGTAAAGTAGTTCAGTCTGCACTGTGAAGTAGTTCAGTCTGCGCTGTGAAGTAGTTCAGTCTGCACTGTAAAGTAGTTCAGTCTGCACTGTGAAGGAGTTCAGGCTGCACTGTAAAGTAGTTCAGTCTGCACTGTGAAGTAGTTCAGTCTGCACTGTAAAGTAGTTCAGTCTGCACTGTGAAGTAGTTCAGTCTGCACTGTGAAGTAGTTCAGTCTGCACTGTGAAGTAGTTCAGTCTGCATTGTGAAGTAGTCCAGTCTGCACTGTGAAGTAGTTCAGTCTGCACTGTGAAGGAGTTCAGTGTTCAGTCTGCACTGTAAAGTAGTTCAGTCTGCACTGTGAAGGACTTGTTCAGTCTGCACTGTAAAGTAGTCCAGTCTGCACTGTAAAGTAGTTCAGTCTGCACTGTGAAGTAGTTCAGTCTGCACTGTGAAGTAGTTCAGTCTGCACTCTGAAGTAGTTCAGTCTGCACTGTGAAGGAGTTGTTCAGTCTGCACTGTGAAGTAGTTCAGTCAGCACTGTGAAGTAGTCCAGTCTGCACTGTGAAGTAGTTCAGTCTGCACTGTAAAGTAGTCCAGTCTGCACTGTAAAGTAATTCAGTCTGCACTGTGAAGTAGTTCAGTCTGCATTGTGAAGTAGTTCAGTCTGCACTGTGAAGTAGTTCAGTCTGCACTGTAAAGTAGTTCAGTCTGCACTGTGAAGGAGTTCAGTCTGCACTGTGAAGTAGTCCAGTCTGCACTGTGAAGTAGTTCAGTCTGCACTGTGAAGGAGTTCAGTCTGCACTGTGAAGTAGTTCAGTCTGCGCTGTGAAGTAGTTCAGTCTGCACTGTGAAGTAGTTCAGTCTGCACTGTGAAGTAGTTCAGTCTGCACTGTGAAGGAGTTCAGTCTGCACTGTGAAGTAGTTCAGTCTGCACTGTGAAGTAGTTCAGTCTGCACTGTGAAGTAGTTCAGTCTGCGCTGTGAAGTAGTTCAGTCTGCACTGTGAAGTAGTTCAGTCTGCACTGTGAAGTAGTTCAGTCTGCACTGTGAAGGAGTTCAGTCTGCACTGTGAAGTAGTTCAGTCTGCACTGTGAAGTAGTTCAGTCTGCACTGTGAAGTAGTTCAGTCTGCACTGTAAAGTAGTCCAGTCTGCACTGTAAAGTAGTTCAGTCTGCGCTGTGAAGTAGTTCAGTCTGCGCTGTGAAGTAGTTCAGTCTGCTCTGTGAAGTAGTTCAGTCTGCACTGTGAAGTAGTTCAGTCTGCACTGTGAAGTAGTTCAGTCTGCACTGTGAAGTAGTTCAGTCTGCACTGTGAAGTAGTTCAGTCTGCACTGTAAAGGAGTTCAGTCTGCACTGTGAAGTAGTTCAGTCTGCGCTGTGAAGTAGTTCAGTCTGCGCTGTGAAGTAGTTCAGTCTGCGCTGTGAAGTAGTTCAGTCTGCACTGTGAAGTAGTTCAGTCTGCATTGTAAAGTAGTTCAGTCTGCACTGTAAAGTAGTTCAGTCTGCACTGTGAAGTAGTTCAGTCTGCATTGTAAAGTAGTTCAGTCTGCACTGTGAAGTAGTTCAGTCTGCACTGTAAAGTAGTTCAGTCTGCACTGTGAAGTAGTTCAGTCTGCATTGTAAAGTAGTTCAGTCTGCACTGTGAAGTAGTTCAGTCTGCACTGTGAAGTAGTTCAGTCTGCACTGTGAAGTAGTTCAGTCTGCACTGTAAAGTAGTTCAGTCTGCACTGTGAAGTAGTTCAGTCTGCATTGTAAAGTAGTTCAGTCTGCACTGTGAAGTAGTTCAGTCTGCACTGTGAAGGAGTTCAGTCTGCACTGTGAAGTAGTTCAGTCTGCACTGTGAAGTAGTTCAGGCTGCACTGTGAAGTAGTTCAGTCTGCACTGTGAAGGAGTTCAGTCTGCATTGTAAAGTAGTTCACTCTGCACTGTGAAGTAGTTCAGTCTGCACTGTAAAGTAGTTCAGTCTGCACTGTGAAGTAGTCCAGTCTGCACTGTGAAGTAGTTCAGTCTGCACTGTGAAGTAGTTCAGGCTGCACTGTGAAGTAGTTCAGTCTGCACTGTGAAGTAGTTCAGTCTGCACTGTGAAGTAGTCCAGTCTGCACTGTAAAGTAGTTCAGGCTGCACTGTGAAGTAGTTCAGTCTGCACTGTGAAGTAGTCCAGTCTGCACTGTAAAGTAGTTCAGGCTGCACTGTGAAGTAGTTCAGTCTGCACTGTGAAGTAGTTCAGTCTGCACTGTGAAGTAGTTCAGTCTGCACTGTGAAGTAGTTCAGTCTGCACTGTAAAGTAGTTCAGGCTGCACTGTGAAGTAGTTCAGTCTGCACTGTGAAGTAGTTCAGTCTGCACTGTGAAGTAGTCCAGTCTGCACTGTGAAGTAGTTCAGTCTGCATTGTAAAGTAGTTCAGTCTGCACTGTGAAGTAGTTCAGTCTGCACTGTGAAGTAGTTCAGTCTGCACTGTGAAGTAGTTCAGTCTGCACTGTGAAGTAGTTCAGTCTGCGCTGTGAAGTAGTTCAGTCTGCACTGTGAAGAAGTTCAGTCTGCACTGTAAAGTAGTTCAGTCTGCACTGTGAAGGAGTTCAGTCTGCACTGTAAAGTAGTTCAGTCTGCACTGTGAAGTAGTCCAGTCTGCACTGTGAAGTAGTTCAGTCTGCATTGTAAAGTAGTTCAGTCTGCACTGTGAAGTAGTTCAGTCTGCACTGTGAAGTAGTTCAGTCTGCGCTGTGAAGTAGTTCAGTCTGCACTGTGAAGAAGTTCAGTCTGCACTGTAAAGTAGTTCAGTCTGCACTGTGAAGTAGTTCAGTCTGCGCTGTGAAGGAGTTCAGTCTGCACTGTAAAGTAGTTCAGTCTGTGCTGTGAAGTAGTTCAGTCTGCACTGTGAAGTAGTTCAGTCTGCACTGTGAAGTAGTTCAGTCTGCACTGTAAAGTAGTCCAGTCTGCACTGTAAAGTAGTTCAGGCTGCACTGTGAAGTAGTTCAGTTTGCGCTGTAAAGTAGTTCAGTCTGCACTGTGAAGTAGTTCAGTCTGCACTGTGAAGTAGTTCAGTCTGCGCTGTGAAGTAGTTCAGTCTGCACTGTGAAGTAGTTCAGGCTGCACTGTAAAGTAGTCCAGTCTGCACTGTAAAGTAGTTCAGTCTGCACTGTGAAGTAGTTCAGGCTGCACTGTAAAGTAGTCCAGTCTGCACTGTGAAGTAGTTCAGTCTGCGCTGTGAAGTAGTTCAGTCTGCACTGTGAAGTAGTTCAGTCTGCACTGTGAAGTAGTTCAGTCTGCGCTGTGAAGTAGTTCAGTTTGCGCTGTAAAGTAGTTCAGTCTGCACTGTGAAGTAGTTCAGTCTGCGCTGTGAAGTAGTTCAGTCTGCACTGTAAAGTAGTTCAGTCTGCGCTGTGAAGTAGTTCAGTCTGCGCTGTGAAGGAGTTCAGTCTGCGCTGTGAAGTAGTTCAGTCTGCGCTGTAAAGTAGTTCAGTCTGCGCTGTGAAGTAGTTCAGTCTGCGCTGTGAAGTAGTTCAGTCTGCGCTGTGAAGTAGTTCAGTCTGCACTGTAAAGTAGTTCAGTCTGCGCTGTGAAGTAGTTCAGTCTGCACTGTGAAGTAGTTCAGTCTGCACTGTGAAGGAGTTCAGTCTGCACTGTAAAGTAGTTCAGTCTGCACTGTAAAGTAGTTCAGTCTGCGCTGTGAAGTAGTTCAGTCTGCGCTGTGAAGTAGTTCAGTCTGCGCTGTGAAGTAGTTCAGTCTGCACTGTGAAGTAGTTCAGTCTGCACTGTAAAGTAGTTCAGGCTGCACTGTGAAGTAGTTCAGGCTGCGCTGTAAAGGAGTTCAGTCTGCACTGTGAAGTAGTTCAGTCTGCACTGTGAAGTAGTTCAGTCTGCACTGTGAAGTAGTTCAGTCTGCACTGTGAAGTAGTTCAGTCTGCACTGTGAAGTAGTTCAGTCTGCACTGTGAAGTAGTTCAGTCTGCACTGTGAAGGAGTTCAGTCTGCGCTGTGAAGTAGTTCAGTCTGCACTGTGAAGTAGTTCAGTCTGCACTGTGAAGTAGTTCAGTCTGCACTGTGAAGTAGTTCAGTCTGCACTGTGAAGTAGTTCAGTCTGCACTGTGAAGTAGTTCAGTCTGCACTGTGAAGTAGTTCAGTCTGCACTGTAAAGTAGTTCAGTCTGCGCTGTGAAGTAGTTCAGTCTGCACTGTGAAGTAGTTCAGTCTGCACTGTGAAGTAGTTCAGTCTGCACTGTGAAGTAGTTCAGTCTGAGCTGTGAAGTAGTTCAGTCTGCACTGTGAAGTAGTTCAGTCTGCACTGTGAAGTAGTTCAGTCTGCACTGTGAAGTAGTTCAGTCTGCACTGTGAAGTAGTTCAGTCTGCACTGTGAAGTAGTTCAGTCTGCACTGTGAAGTAGTTCAGTCTGCACTGTGAAGTAGTTCAGTCTGCACTGTGAAGTAGCTCAGTCTGCACTGTGAAGTAGTTCAGTCTGCACTGTAAAGTAGTTCAGTCTGCACTGTGAAGTAGTTCAGTCTGCACTGTGAAGTAGTTCAGTCTGCACTGTGAAGTAGTTCAGTCTGCACTGTGAAGTAGTTCAGTCTGCGCTGTGAAGTAGTTCAGTCTGCACTGTGAAGTAGTTCAGTCTGTGCTGTGAAGTAGTTCAGTCTGCACTGTGAAGTAGTTCAGT
Organism: Scyliorhinus torazame; assembly: GCF_047496885.1. Taxonomy (NCBI): domain Eukaryota; kingdom Metazoa; phylum Chordata; class Chondrichthyes; order Carcharhiniformes; family Scyliorhinidae; genus Scyliorhinus; species Scyliorhinus torazame. The sequence continues at coordinate 37,354,298 of NC_092728.1, forward strand.
CTGCACTGTGAAGTAGTTCAGTCTGCACTGTGAAGTAGTTCAGTCTGTACTGTGAAGTAGTTCAGTCTGCACTGTGAAGGAGTTCAGTCTGCACTGTGAAGTAGTTCAGTCTGCACTGTGAAGTAGTTCAGTCTGTACTGTGAAGTAGTTCAGTCTGTGCTGTGAAGTAGTTCAGTCTGCACTGTGAAGTAGTTCAGTCTGCACTGTGAAGTAGTTCAGTCTGCACTGTGAAGTAGTTCAGTCTGCACTGTGAAGTAGTTCAGTCTGCACTGTGAAGTAGTTCAGTCTGCACTGTGAAGTAGTTCAGTCTGCACTGTGAAGGAGTTCAGTCTGCACTGTGAAGTAGTTCAGTCTGCACTGTGAAGTAGTTCAGTCTGCACTGTGAAGTAGTTCAGTCTGTACTGTGAAGTAGTTCAGTCTGCACTGTGAAGTAGTTCAGTCTGCACTGTGAAGGAGTTCAGTCTGCACTGTGAAGTAGTTCAGTCTGCACTGTGAAGTAGTCCAGTCTGCACTGTGAAGTAGTTCAGTCTGTACTGTGAAGTAGTTCAGTCTGCACTGTGAAGTAGTTCAGTCTGCACTGTGAAGTAGTTCAGTCTGCACTGTGAAGTAGTTCAGTCTGCACTGTGAAGTAGTTCAGTCTGCACTGTGAAGTAGTTCAGTCTGCACTGTGAAGTAGTTCAGTCTGTACTGTGATGTAGTTCAGTCTGCGCTGTAAAGTAGTTCAGTCTGTACTGTGAAGTAGTTCAGTCTGTGCTGTGAAGTAGTTCAGTCTGCACTGTGAAGTAGTTCAGTCTGCACTGTGAAGTAGTTCAGTCTGCACTGTGAAGTAGTTCAGTCTGCACTGTGAAGTAGTTCAGTCTGCAATGTGAAGTAGTTCAGTCTGCACTGTGAAGTAGTTCAGTCTGTGCTGTGAAGTAGTTCAGTCTGCGCTGTGAAGTAGTTCAGTCTGCACTGTAAAGTAGTTCAGTCTGCACTGTGAAGTAGTTCAGTCTGTACTGTGAAGAAGTTCAGTCTGCACTGTGAAGGAGTTCAGTCTGCACTGTAAAGTAGTTCAGTCTGTACTGTGAAGTAGTTCAGTCAGTGCTGTGAAGTAGTTCAGTCTGCGCTGTGAAGTAGTTCAGTCTGCACTGTAAAGTAGTTCAGTCTGCACTGTGAAGTAGTTCAGTCTGTACTGTGAAGAAGTTCAGTCTGCACTGTGAAGGAGTTCAGTCTGCACTGTAAAGTAGTTCAGTCTGTACTGTGAAGTAGTTCAGTCTGTGCTGTGAAGTAGTTCAGTCTGCGCTGTGAAGTAGTTCAGTCTGCACTGTAAAGTAGTTCAGTCTGCACTGTGAAGTAGTTCAGTCTGTACTGTGAAGTAGTTCAGTCTGCACTGTAAAGTAGTTCAGTCTGCACTGTGAAGTAGTTCAGTCTGCACTGTGAAGTAGTTCAGTCTGCACTGTGAAGTAGTTCAGTCTGCACTGTGAAGTAGTTCAGTCTGCGCTGTGAAGTAGTTCAGTCTGCGCTGTGAAGTAGTTCAGTCTGCGCTGTGAAGTAGTTCAGTCTGCATTGTGAAGTAGTTCAGTCTGCGCTGTGAAGTAGTTCAGTCTGCACTGTGAAGTAGTTCAGTCTGCACTGTGAAGTAGTTCAGTCTGCACTGTGAAGTAGTTCAGTCTGCACTGTGAAGGAGTTCAGTCTGCATTGTGAAGTAGTTCAGTCTGCGCTGTGAAGTAGTTCAGTCTGTGCTGTGAAGTAGTTCAGTCTGCACTGTGAAGTAGTTCAGTCTGCACTGTGAAGTAGTTCAGTCTGCGCTGTGAAGTAGTTCAGTCTGCACTGTGAAGTAGTTCAGTCTGCACTGTGAAGTAGTTCAGTCTGCACTGTGAAGTAGTTCAGTCTGCGCTGTGAAGTAGTTCAGTCTGCACTGTGAAGTAGTTCAGTCTGCACTGTGAAGTAGTTCAGTCTGCACTGTGAAGTAGTTCAGTCTGCGCTGTGAAGTAGTTCAGTCTGCAGTGTGAAGTAGTTCAGTCTGCACTGTGAAGTAGTTCAGTCTGCACTGTGAAGTAGTTCAGTCTGCACTGTGAAGTAGTTCAGTCTGCACTGTGAAGTAGTTCAGTCTGCACTGTGAAGTAGTTCAGTCTGCACTGTGAAGTAGTTCAGTCTGCACTGTGAAGTAGTTCAGTCTGCGCTGTGAAGTAGTTCAGTCTGTACTGTGAAGTAGTTCAGTCTGCACTGTGAAGTAGTTCAGTCTGCACTGTGAAGTAGTTCAGTCTGCACTGTGAAGGAGTTCAGTCTGCACTGTAAAGTAGTTCAGTCTGCACTGTGAAGTAGTTCAGTCTGCACTGTAAAGGAGTTCAGTCTGCACTGTGAAGTAGTTCAGTCTGCACTGTGAAGTAGTCCAGTCTGCACTGTGAAGTAGTTCAGTCTGTACTGTGAAGTAGTTCAGTCTGCACTGTGAAGGAGTTCAGTCTGCACTGTGAAGTAGTTCAGTCTGTGCTGTAAAGTAGTTCAGTCTGCACTGTGAAGTAGTTCAGTCTGCACTGTGAAGTAGTTCAGTCTGCACTGTGAAGTAGTTCAGTCTGCACTGTGAAGTAGTTCAGTCTGCACTGTGAAGTAGTTCAGTCTGCACTGTGAAGTAGTCCAGTCTGCGCTGTGAAGTAGTTCAGTCTGCACTGTGAAGTAGTTCAGTCTGCACTGTGAAGTAGTTCAGTCTGCGCTGTGAAGGAGTTCAGTCTGCACTGTGAAGTAGTTCAGTCTGCACTGTGAAGTAGTTCAGTCTGCGCTGTGAAGGAGTTCAGTCTGCACTGTGAAGTAGTCCAGTCTGCACTGTGAAGTAGTTCAGTCTGCACTGTGAAGTAGTCCAGTCTGCGCTGTGAAGTAGTTCAGTCTGTGCTGTGAAGTAGTTCAGTCTGCGCTGTGAAGGAGTTCAGTCTGCACTGTGAAGTAGTTCAGTCTGCACTGTGAAGTAGTTCAGTCTGCGCTGTGAAGTAGTTCAGTCTGTGCTGTGAAGTAGTTCAGTCTGCGCTGTGAAGTAGTTCAGTCTGCGCTGTGAAGTAGTTCAGTCTGTGCTGTGAAGTAGTTCAGTCTGCGCTGTGAAGGAGTTCAGTCTGCACTGTGAAGTAGTTCAGTCTGCACTGTGAAGTAGTCCAGTCTGCGCTGTGAAGTAGTTCAGTCTGTGCTGTGAAGTAGTTCAGTCTGCGCTGTGAAGTAGTTCAGTCTGCGCTGTGAAGGAGTTCAGTCTGCGCTGTGAAGTAGTTCAGTCTGCACTGTAAAGTAGTCCAGTCTGCACTGTGAAGTAGTTCAGTCTGCGCTGTGAAGTAGTTCAGTCTGCACTGTGAAGTAGTTCAGTCTGCACTGTAAAGTAGTCCAGTCTGCACTGTGAAGTAGTTCAGTCTGCACTGTGAAGTAGTTCAGTCTGCACTGTAAAGTAGTTCAGTCTGCACTGTGAAGTAGTTCAGTCTGCACTGTGAAGTAGTTCAGTCTGCGCTGTGAAGTAGTTCAGTCTGCACTGTGAAGTAGTTCAGTCTGCACTGTGAAGTAGTTCAGTCTGCACTGTAAAGTAGTTCAGGCTGCACTGTGAAGTAGTTCAGTCTGCACTGTGAAGTAGTTCAGTCTGCACTGTGAAGTAGTCCAGTCTGCACTGTGAAGTAGTTCAGGCTGCACTGTGAATTAGTTCAGTCTGCACTGTGAAGTAGTTCAGTCTGCACTGTGAAGGAGTCCAGTCTGCGCTGTGAAGTAGTTCAGTCTGCACTGTGAAGTAGTTCAGTCTGCACTGTGAAGGAGTCCAGTCTGCGCTGTGAAGTAGTTCAGTCTGCACTGTGAAGGAGTCCAGTCTGCACTGTGAAGTAGTTCAGTCTGCACTGTAAAGTAGTTCAGGCTGCACTGTGAATTAGTTCAGTCTGCACTGTGAAGTAGTCCAGTCTGCACTGTAAAGTAGTTCAGGCTGCACTGTGAATTAGTTCAGTCTGCACTGTGAAGTAGTTCAGTCTGCACTGTGAAGTAGTTCAGTCTGCACTGTGAAGTAGTTCAGTCTGCACTGTGAAGTAGTTCAGTCTGCACTGTGAAGTAGTTCAGTCTGCACTGTGAAGGAGTCCAGTCTGCGCTGTGAAGGAGTCCAGTCTGCACTGTGAAGGAGTCCAGTCTGCGCTGTGAAGTAGTTCAGTCTGCAATGTGAAGGAGTCCAGTCTGCGCTGTGAAGTAGTTCAGTCTGCACTGTGAAGGAGTCCAGTCTGCGCTGTGAAGTAGTTCAGTCTGCACTGTGAAGTAGTTCAGTCTGCACTGTGAAGTAGTTCAGTCTGCACTGTGAAGGAGTCCAGTCTGCGCTGTGAAGTAGTTCAGTCTGCACTGTGAAGTAGTTCAGTCTGCACTGTGAAGTAGTCCAGTCTGCGCTGTAAAGTAGTCCAGTCTGCACTGTGAAGTAGTCCAGTCTGCACTGTGAAGGAGTTCAGTCTGCACTGTGAAGTAGTTCAGTCTGTGCTGTGAAGTAGTTCAGTCTGCACTGTGAAGTAGTTCAGTCTGCGCTGTGAAGGAGTTCAGTCTGCGCTGTGAAGTAGTTCAGTCTGCACTGTGAAGTAGTTCAGTCTGTGCTGTGAAGTAGTTCAGTCTGCACTGTGAAGTAGTTCAGTCTGCACTGTGAAGTAGTTCAGTCTGCACTGTGAAGTAGTTCAGTCTGCGCTGTGAAGTAGTTCAGTCTGCGCTGTGAAGTAGTTCAGTCTGTGCTGTGAAGTAGTTCAGTCTGCGCTGTGAAGTAGTTCAGTCTGCACTGTGAAGTAGTTCAGTCTGTGCTGTGAAGTAGTTCAGTCTGCACTGTGAAGTAGTTCAGTCTGCACTGTGAAGTAGTTCAGTCTGCACTGTGAAGTAGTTCAGTCTGCGCTGTGAAGTAGTTCAGTCTGCACTGTAAAGTAGTTCAGTCTGCGCTGTGAAGTAGTTCAGTCTGCACTGTGAAGTAGTTCAGTCTGCACTGTGAAGTAGTCCAGTCTGCGCTGTGAAGTAGTTCAGTCTGTGCTGTGAAGTAGTTCAGTCTGCGCTGTGAAGGAGTTCAGTCTGCACTGTGAAGTAGTTCAGTCTGCACTGTGAAGTAGTCCAGTCTGCGCTGTGAAGTAGTTCAGTCTGTGCTGTGAAGTAGTTCAGTCTGCGCTGTGAAGTAGTTCAGTCTGCGCTGTGAAGGAGTTCAGTCTGCGCTGTGAAGTAGTTCAGTCTGCACTGTAAAGTAGTCCAGTCTGCACTGTGAAGTAGTTCAGTCTGCGCTGTGAAGTAGTTCAGTCTGCACTGTGAAGTAGTTCAGTCTGCACTGTAAAGTAGTCCAGTCTGCACTGTGAAGTAGTTCAGTCTGCACTGTGAAGTAGTTCAGTCTGCACTGTAAAGTAGTTCAGTCTGCACTGTGAAGTAGTTCAGTCTGCACTGTGAAGTAGTTCAGTCTGCGCTGTGAAGTAGTTCAGTCTGCACTGTGAAGTAGTTCAGTCTGCACTGTGAAGTAGTTCAGTCTGCACTGTAAAGTAGTTCAGGCTGCACTGTGAAGTAGTTCAGTCTGCACTGTGAAGGAGTCCAGTCTGCGCTGTGAAGTAGTTCAGTCTGCACTGTGAAGGAGTCCAGTCTGCGCTGTGAAGTAGTTCAGTCTGCACTGTGAAGTAGTTCAGTCTGCACTGTAAAGTAGTTCAGGCTGCGCAGTGAAGTAGTTCAGTCTGCACTGTAAAGTAGTTCAGTCTGCACTGTGAAGTAGTTCAGTCTGCACTGTAAAGTAGTCCAGTCTGCGCTGTGAAGTAGTTCAGTCTGCACTGTAAAGTAGTTCAGTCTGCACTGTGAAGGAGTCCAGTCTGCGCTGTGAAGTAGTTCAGTCTGCACTGTGAAGTAGTTCAGTCTGCACTGTGAAGTAGTTCAGTCTGCACTGTAAAGTAGTCCAGTCTGCGCTGTGAAGTAGTTCAGTCTGCACTGTAAAGTAGTTCAGTCTGCACTGTGAAGGAGTCCAGTCTGCGCTGTGAAGTAGTTCAGTCTGCACTGTGAATTAGTTCAGTCTGCACTGTGAAGTAGTTCAGTCTGCGCTGTGAAGTAGTTCAGTCTGCACTGTGAAGTAGTTCAGTCTGTGCTGTGAAGTAGTTCAGTCTGCACTGTGAAGTAGTTCAGTCTGCACTGTGAAGTAGTTCAGTCTGCACTGTGAAGTAGTTCAGTCTGCACTGTGAAGGAGTTCAGTCTGCACTGTAAAGTAGTTCAGTCTGCACTGTGAAGTAGTTCAGTCTGCACTGTGAAGTAGTTCAGTCTGCACTGTAAAGTAGTTCAGTCTGCACTGTGAAGTAGTTCAGTCTGCACTGTGAAGTAGTTCAGTCTGCACTGTGAAGTAGTTCAGTCTGCACTGTGAAGTAGTTCAGTCTGCACTGTAAAGTAGTTCAGTCTGTGCTGTGAAGTAGTTCAGTCTGCGCTGTGAAGTAGTTCAGTCTGCACTGTGAAGTAGTTCAGTCTGCACTGTAAAGTAGTTCAGTCTGTACTGTGAAGTAGTTCAGTCTGCACTGTGAAGGAGTTCAGTCTGCACTGTAAAGTAGTTCAGTCTGTACTGTGAAGTAGTTCAGTCTGTGCTGTGAAGTAGTTCAGTCTGCACTGTGAAGTAGTTCAGTCTGCACTGTAAAGTAGTTCAGTCTGCACTGTGAAGTAGTTCAGTCTGCACTGTGAAGTAGTTCAGTCTGCGCTGTGAAGTAGTTCAGTCTGCGCAGTGAAGTAGTTCAGTCTGCACTGTGAAGTAGTTCAGTCTGCGCTGTGAAGTAGTTCAGTCTGCACTGTGAAGTAGTTCAGTCTGCACTGTGAAGTAGTTCAGTCTGCGCTGTGAAGTAGTTCAGGCTGCACTGTGAAGTAGTTCAGTCTGCACTGTGAAGTAGTTCAGTCTGCACTGTGAAGTAGTTCAGGCTGCACTGTGAAGTAGTTCAGTCTGCGCTGTGAAGTAGTTCAGTCTGCGCAGTGAAGTAGTTCAGTCTGCACTGTAAAGTAGTTCAGTCTGCACTGTGAAGTAGTTCAGTCTGCACTGTGAAGTAGTTCAGTCTGCACTGTGAAGTAGTTCAGTCTGCACTGTGAAGTAGTTCAGTCTGCACTGTGAAGTAGTTCAGTCTGCACTGTGAAGTAGTTCAGTCTGCACTGTAAAGTAGTTCAGTCTGCGCTGTGAAGTAGTTCAGTCTGCACTGTGAAGTAGTTCAGTCTGCACTGTAAAGTAGTTCAGTCTGCGCAGTGAAGTAGTTCAGTCTGCACTGTGAAGTAGTTCAGTCTGCACTGTAAAGTAGTTCAGTCTGCATTGTGAAGTAGTTCAGTCTGCACTGTGAAGTAGTTCAGTCTGCGCTGTGAAGTAGTTCAGTCTGCGCAGTGAAGTAGTTCAGTCTGCACTGTGAAGTAGTTCAGTCTGCACTGTAAAGTAGTTCAGTCTGCACTGTGAAGTAGTTCAGTCTGCGCTGTGAAGTAGTTCAGTCTGCGCAGTGAAGTAGTTCAGTCTGCACTGTGAAGTAGTTCAGTCTGCACTGTGAAGTAGTTCAGTCTGCACTGTGAAGCAGTTCAGTCTGCGCTGTGAAGTAGTTCCGTCTGCACTGTGAAGTAGTTCAGTCTGCACTGTGAAGCAGTTCAGTCTGCACTGTGAAGTAGTTCAGTCTGCGCTGTGAAGTAGTTCCGTCTGCACTGTGAAGTAGTTCAGTCTGCGCTGTGAAGTAGTTCAGTCTGCGCTGTGAAGTAGTTCAGTCTGCGCTGTGAAGTAGTTCAGTCTGCACTGTGAAGTAGTTCAGTCTGCACTGTGAAGTAGTTCAGTCTGCACTGTGAAGTAGTTCAGTCTGCGCTGTGAAGTAGTTCAGTCTGCACTGTGAAGTAGTTCAGTCTGCACTGTGAAGTAGTTCAGGCTGCACTGTGAAGTAGTTCAGTCTGCATTGTAAAGTAGTTCAGTCTGCGCTGTGAAGTAGTTCAGGCTGCACTGTGAAGGAGTTCAGTCTGCACTGTGAAGTAGTCCAGTCTGCACTGTAAAGTAGTTCAGTCTGCGCTGTGAAGTAGTTCAGTCTGCATTGTAAAGTAGTTCAGTCTGCGCTGTGAAGTAGTTCAGTCTGCGCTGTGAAGTAGTTCAGTCTGCACTGTGAAGTAGTTCAGTCTGCACTGTGAAGTAGTTCAGTCTGCATTGTAAAGTAGTTCAGTCTGCGCTGTGAAGTAGTTCAGTCTGCGCTGTGAAGGAGTTCAGTCTGCACTGTGAAGTAGTTCAGTCTGCATTGTAAAGCAGTTCAGTCTGCACTGTGAAGTAGTTCAGTCTGCACTGTGAAGTAGTTCAGTCTGCGCTGTGAAGTAGTTCAGTCTGCGCTGTGAAGTAGTTCAGTCTGCGCTGTGAAGTAGTTCAGTCTGCGCTGTGAAGTAGTTCAGTCTGCACTGTGAAGTAGTTCAGTCTGCGCTGTGAAGTAGTTCAGTCTGCGCAGTGAAGTAGTTCAGTCTGCACTGTGAAGCAGTTCAGTCTGCACTGTGAAGTAGTTCAGTCTGCACTGTGAAGTAGTTCAGTCTGCACTGTGAAGTAGTTCAGTCTGCACTGTGAAGGAGTTCAGTCTGCACTGTGAAGTAGTTCAGTCTGCACTGTGAAGGAGTTCAGTCTGCACTGTGAAGGAGTTCAGTCTGCACTGTAAAGTAGTTCAGTCTGCACTGTGAAGTAGTTCAGTCTGCACTGTGAAGGAGTTCAGTCTGCACTGTAAAGTAGTTCAGTCTGCACTGTGAAGTAGTTCAGTCTGCACTGTGAAGTAGTTCAGTCTGCACTGTGAAGTAGTCCAGTCTGCACTGTGAAGTAGTTCAGTCTGCGCTGTGAAGTAGTTCAGTCTGCACTGTGAAGTAGTTCAGTCTGCGCTGTGAAGTAGTTCAGGCTGCACTGTGAAGTAGTTCAGTCTGCTCTGTGAAGTAGTTCAGTCTGCACTGTGAAGTAGTTCAGTTTGCACTGTGAAGTAGTTCAGTCTGCACTGTGAAGTAGTTCAGTCTGCACTGTGAAGTAGTTCAGTCTGCACTGTGAAGTAGTCCAGTCTGCACTGTGAAGTAGTTCAGTCTGCGCTGTGAAGTAGTTGAGTCTGCGCTGTGAAGTAGTTCAGTCTGCACTGTGAAGTAGTTCAGTCTGCACTGTGAAGTAGTTCAGTCTGCGCTGTGAAGTAGTTCAGTCTGCACTGTGAAGTAGTTCAGTCTGCGCTGTGAAGTAGTTCAGTCTGCGCAGTGAAGTAGTTCAGTCTGCACTGTGAAGCAGTTCAGTCTGCACTGTGAAGGAGTTCAGTCTGCGCTGTGAAGTAGTTCAGTCTGCACTGTGAAGGAGTTCAGTCTGCGCTGTGAAGTAGTTCCGTCTGCACTGTGAAGTAGTTCAGTCTGCGCTGTGAAGTAGTTCAGTCTGCGCTGTGAAGTAGTTCAGTCTGCGCAGTGAAGTAGTTCAGTCTGCACTGTGAAGTAGTTCAGTCTGCACTGTGAAGTAGTTCAGTCTGCACTGTGAAGTAGTTCAGTCTGTGCTGTGAAGTAGTTCAGTCTGCGCTGTGAAGTAGTTCAGTCTGCACTGTGAAGTAGTTCAGTCTGCACTGTGAAGGAGTTCAGTCTGCACTGTGAAGTAGTTCAGTCTGCACTGTGAAGTAGTTCAGTCTGCACTGTGAAGTAGTTCAGTCTGCACTGTGAAGGAGTTCAGTCTGCACTGTGAAGTAGTTCAGTCTGCACTGTGAAGTAGTTCAGTCTGCACTGTGAAGTAGTTCAGTCTGCACTGTGAAGTAGTCCAGTCTGCGCTGTGAAGGAGTTCAGTCTGCACTGTGAAGTAGTTCAGTCTGCACTGTGAAGTAGTTCAGTCTGCACTGTGAAGTAGTTCAGTCTGCACTGTGAAGGAGTTCAGTCTGCACTGTGAAGTAGTTCAGTCTGCACTGTGAAGGAGTTCAGTCTGCACTGTGAAGTAGTTCAGTCTGCACTGTGAAGTAGTTCAGTCTGCACTGTGAAGGAGTTCAGTCTGCACTGTGAAGTAGTTCAGTCTGCACTGTGAAGTAGTTCAGTCTGCGCTGTGAAGTAGTTCAGTCTGCACTGTGAAGTAGTTCAGTCTGCACTGTGAAGGAGTTCAGTCTGCACTGTGAAGTAGTTCAGTCTGCACTGTGAAGTAGTTCAGTCTGCACTGTGAAGTAGTTCAGTCTGCACTGTGAAGTAGTTCAGTCTGCACTGTGAAGTAGTTCAGTCTGTGCTGTGAAGTAGTTCAGTCTGCACTGTGAAGTAGTTCAGTCTGCATTGTGAAGTAGTTCAGTCTGCACTGTGAAGTAGTTCAGTCTGTACTGTGAAGTCGTTCAGTCTGCACTGTGAAGTAGTTCAGTCTGCACTGTAAAGGAGTTCAGGCTGCACTGTGAAGTAGTTCAGTCCGCACTGTAAAGTAGTTCAGTCTGCACTGTGAAGTAGTTCAGTCTGCACTGTAAAGTAGTTCAGTCTGTACTGTGAAGTAGTTCAGTCTGCACTGTGAAGTAGTTCAGTCTGCACTGTGAAGTAGTTCAGTCTGCACTGTGAAGTAGTTCAGTCTGCACTGTGAAGTAGTTCAGTCTGCACTGTGAAGTAGTTCAGTCTGCACTGTGAAGTAGTTCAGTCTGCACTGTGAAGTAGTTCAGTCTGCACTGTGAAGTAGTTCAGTCTGCACTGTGAAGTAGTTCAGTCTGCACTGTGAAGTAGTTCAGTCTGCACTGTGAAGTAGTTCAGTCTGCACTGTAAAGTAGTCCAGTCTGCGCTGTGAAGTAGTTCAGTCTGCACTGTGAAGTAGTTCAGTCTGCACTGTGAAGTAGTTCAGTCTGCACTGTGAAGTAGTTCAGTCTGCACTGTGAAGTAGTTCAGTCTGCACTGTGAAGTAGTTCAGTCTGCACTGTGAAGTAGTTCAGTCTGCACTGTGAAGTAGTTCAGTCTGTACTGTGAAGTAGTTCAGTCTGCACTGTAAAGGAGTTCAGGCTGCACTGTGAAGTAGTTCAGTCCGCACTGTAAAGTAGTTCAGTCTGCACTGTGAAGTAGTTCAGTCTGCACTGTGAAGTAGTTCAGTCTGCGCTGTGAAGTAGTTCAGGCTGCACTGTGAAGTAGTTCAGTCTGCACTGTGAAGTAGTTCAGTCTGCGCTGTGAAGTAGTTCAGTCTGCACTGTGAAGTAGTTCAGTCTGCACTGTGAAGTAGTTCAGTCTGCACTGTGAAGTAGTTCAGTCTGCACTGTAAAGTAGTTCAGTCTGCACTGTGAAGTAGTTCAGTCTGCGCTGTGAAGTAGTTCAGTCTGCACTGTGAATTAGTTCAGTCTGCACTGTGAAGTAGTTCAGTCTGCACTGTGAAGTAGTTCAGGCTGCACTGTGAAGTAGTTCAGTCTGCACTGTGAAGTAGTTCAGGCTGCACTGTGAAGTAGTTCAGTCTGCGCTGTGAAGTAGTTAAGTCTGCATTGTGAAGTTGTTCAGTCTGCACTGTGAAGTAGTTCAGTCTGCACTGTGAAGTAGTTCAGTCTGCACTGTGAAGTAGTTCAGTCTGCACTGTGAAGTAGTTCAGTCTGCACTGTGAAGTAGTTCAGTCTGCGCTGTGAAGGAGTTCAGTCTGCACTGTGAAGTAGTTAAGTCTGCATTGTGAAGTTGTTCAGTCTGCACTGTGAAGTAGTTCAGTCTGCACTGTGAAGTAGTTCAGTCTGCGCTGTGAAGTAGTTAAGTCTGCATTGTGAAGTTGTTCAGTCTGCACTGTGAAGTAGTTCAGTCTGCACTGTGAAGTAGTTCAGTCTGCACTGTAAAGTAGTTCAGGCTGCACTGTGAAGTAGTTCAGTCTGCACTGTGAAGTAGTTCAGTCTGCACTGTGAAGTAGTTCAGTCTGCACTGTGAAGTAGTTCAGTCTGCACTGTGAAGTAGTTCAGTCTGCGCTGTGAAGTAGTTCAGGCTGCACTGTGAAGTAGTTCAGTCTGCGCTGTGAAGTAGTTCAGTTTGCGCTGTAAAGTAGTTCAGTCTGCACTGTGAAGTAGTTCAGTCTGCGCTGTGAAGTAGTTCAGTTTGCGCTGTAAAGTAATTCAGTCTGCACTGTAAAGTAGTTCAGTCTGCACTGTGAAGTAGTTCAGTCTGCACTGTAAAGTAGTTCAGTCTGCACTGTGAAGTAGTTCAGTCTGCACTGTGAAGTAGTTCAGTCTGCGCTGTGAAGTAGTTCAGTCTGCGCTGTGAAGGAGTTCAGTCTGCGCTGTGAAGTAGTTCAGTCTGCGCTGTAAAGTAGTTCAGTCTGCGCTGTGAAGTAGTTCAGTCTGCACTGTGAAGTAGTTCAGTCTGCGCTGTAAAGTAGTTCAGTCTGCGCTGTAAAGTAGTTCAGTCTGCGCTGTGAAGTAGTTCAGTCTGCTCTGTGAAGTAGTTCAGGCTGCACTGTGAAGTAGTTCAGGCTGCGCTGTGAAGTAGTTCAGTCTGCATTGTGAAGTAGTCCAGTCTGCACTGTAAAGTAGCCCAGTCTGCACTGTGAAGTAGTTCAGTCTGCACTGTGAAGTAGTTCAGTCTGCACTGTGAAGTAGTTCAGTCTGCACTGTGAAGTAGTTCAGTCTGCACTGTGAAGTAGTTCAGTCTGCACTGTGAAGTAGTTCAGTCTGCGCTGTGAAGTAGTTCAGTTTGCGCTGTAAAGTAGTTCAGTCTGCACTGTGAAGTAGTTCAGTCTGCACTGTGAAGTAGTTCAGGCTGCACTGTGAAGTAGTTCAGTCTGCACTGTGAAGTAGTTCAGTCTGCACTGTGAAGTAGTTCAGTCTGCGCTGTGAAGTAGTTCAGTTTGCGCTGTAAAGTAGTTCAGTCTGCACTGTGAAGTAGTTCAGTCTGCTCTGTGAAGCAGTTCAGTCTGCACTGTGAAGGAGTTCAGTCTGCACTGTGAAGTAGTTCAGTCTGCATTGTGAAGTAGTCCAGTCTGCACTGTGAAGTAGTTCAGTCTGCATTGTGAAGTAGTCCAGTCTGCACTGTGAAGTAGTTCAGTCTGCACTGTAAAGTAGTCCAGTCTGCACTGTAAAGTAGTTCAGTCTGCACTGTGAAGTAGTTCAGTCTGCACTGTGAACTAGTTCAGTCTGCACTGTGAAGTAGTTCAGTCTGCACTGTGAAGTAGTTCAGTCTGCACTGTGAAGTAGTTCAGTCTGCACTGTAAAGTAGTCCAGTCTGCACTGTAAAGTAGTTCAGTCTGCACTGTAACGGAGTTCAGTCTGCACTGTGAAGTAGTTCAGTCTGCACTGTGAAGTAGTTCAGTCTGCGCTGTGAAGGAGTTCAGTCTGCACTGTGAAGGAGTTCAGTCTGCACTGTGAAGTAGTTCAGTCTGCTCTGTGAAGCAGTTCAGTCTGCACTGTGAAGGAGTTCAGTCTGCACTGTGAAGTAGTTCAGTCTGCATTGTGAAGTAGTCCAGTCTGCACTGTGAAGTAGTTCAGTCTGCATTGTGAAGTAGTCCAGTCTGCACTGTGAAGTAGTTCAGTCTGCACTGTAAAGTAGTCCAGTCTGCACTGTAAAGTAGTTCAGTCTGCACTGTGAAGTAGTTCAGTCTGCACTGTGAACTAGTTCAGTCTGCACTGTGAAGTAGTTCACTCTGCACTGTGAAGTAGTTCAGTCTGCACTGTGAAGTAGTTCAGTCTGCACTGTAAAGTAGTCCAGTCTGCACTGTAAAGTAGTTCAGTCTGCACTGTAACGGAGTTCAGTCTGCACTGTGAAGTAGTTCAGTCTGCACTGTAAAGTAGTCCAGTCTGCACTGTAAAGTAGTCCAGTCTGCACTGTAAAGTAGTTCAGTCTGCACTGTGAAGTAGTCCTGTCTGCACTGTGAAGTAGTTCAGTCTGCACTGTGAAGTAGTTCAGTCTGCATTGTGAAGTAGTCCAGTCTGCACTGTGAAGTAGTTCAGTCTGCACTGTAAAGTAGTCCAGTCTGCACTGTAAAGTAGTTCAGTCTGCACTGTGAAGTAGTTCAGTCTGCACTGTGAACTAGTTCAGTCTGCACTGTGAAGTAGTTCAGTCTGCACTCTGAAGTAGTTCAGTCAGCACTGTGAAGTAGTTCAGTCTGCACTGTGAAGTAGTTCAGTCTGCGCTGTGAAGTAGTTCAGTCTGCACTGTGAAGTAGTTCAGTCTGCACTGTGAAGGAGTTCAGTCTGCGCTGTGAAGGAGTTCAGTTTGCACTGTGAAGTAGTTCAGTCTGCACTGTGAAGTAGTTCAGTCTGCGCTGTAAAGTAGTTCAGTCTGCACTGTGAAGTAGTTCAGTCTGCGCTGTGAAGTAGTTCAGTCTGCACTGTGAAGTAGTTCAGTCTGCACTGTGAAGTAGTTCAGTCTGCACTGTGAAGTAGTTCAGTCTGCACTGTGAAGTAGTTCAGTCTGCGCTGTGAAGTAGTTCAGTCTGCACTGTAAAGTAGTCCAGTCTGCACTGTGAAGTAGTTCAGTCTGCACTGTGAAGTAGTTCAGTCTGCACTGTGAAGTAGTTCAGTCTGCGCTGTGAAGTAGTTCAGTCTGCACTGTGAAGTAGTTCAGTCTGCACTGTGAAGTAGTTCAGTCTGCACTGTGAAGTAGTTCAGTCTGCACTGTAAAGTAGTTCAGTCTGCGCTGTGAAGTAGTTCAGTCTGCACTGTGAAGTAGTTCAGTCTGCACTGTGAAGTAGTTCAGTCAGCACTGTGAAGGAGTTCAGTCTGCACTGTAAAGTAGTTCAGTCTGCACTGTGAAGGAGTTCAGTCTGCGCTGTGAAGTAGTTCAGTCTACACTGTGAAGTAGTTCAGTCTGCACTGTGAAGTAGTTCAGTCTGCACTGTGAAGTAGTTCAGTCTGCGCTGTGAAGGAGTTCAGTCTGCACTGTAAAGTAGTTCAGTCTGCACTGTGAAGTAGTTCAGTTTGCACTGTGAATGAGTTCAGTCTGCACTGTGAAGGAGTTCAGTCTGCACTGTGAAGTAGTTCAGTTTGCACTGTGAAGGAGTTCAGTCTGCACTGTGAAGGAGTTCAGTCTGCACTGTGAAGTAGTTCAGTTTGCACTGTGAAGGAGTTCAGTCTGCACTGTGAAGGAGTTCAGTCTGCACTGTGAAGTAGTTCAGAGTGCGCTGTGAAGGAGTTCAGTCTGCACTGTAAAGTAGATCAGTCTGCACTGTGAAGTAGTTCAGTCTGCGCTGTGAAGGAGTTCAGTCTGCGCTGTGAAGTAGTTCAGTCTGCACTGTGAAGTAGTTCAGTCTGCACTGTGAAGGAGTTCAGTGTTCAGTCTGCACTGTAAAGTAGTTCAGTCTGCACTGTGAAGGAGTTGTTCAGTCTGCACTGTGAAGTAGTTCAGTCTGCACTGTGAAGTAGTTCAGTCTGCGCTGTGAAGTAGTTCAGTCTGCATTGTGAAGTAGTCCAGTCTGCACTGTGAAGTAGTTCAGTCTGCACTGTAAAGTAGTCCAGTCTGCACTGTGAAGGAGTTCAGTGTTCAGTCTGCACTGTAAAGTAGTTCAGTCTGCACTGTGAAGTAGTCCAGTCTGCACTGTAAAGTAGTTCAGTCTGCACTGTGAAGTAGTTCAGTCTGCACTGTGAAGTAGTTCAGTCTGCACTGTGAAGTAGTCCAGTCTGCACTGTAAAGTAGTTCAGTCTGCACTGTGAAGTAGTTCAGTCTGCGCTGTGAAGTAGTTCAGTCTGCATTGTGAAGTAGTCCAGTCTGCACTGTGAAGTAGTTCAGTCTGCACTGTGAAGGAGTTCAGTGTTCAGTCTGCACTGTAAAGTAGTTCAGTCTGCACTGTGAAGGAGTTGTTCAGTCTGCACTGTAAAGTAGTCCAGTCTGCACTGTAAAGTAGTTCAGTCTGCACTGTGAAGTAGTTCAGTCTGCAATGTGAAGGAGTTGTTCAGTCTGCACTGTAAAGTAGTCCAGTCTGCACTGTAAAGTAGTTCAGTCTGCACTGTGAAGTAGTTCAGTCTGCACTCTGAAGTAGTTCAGTCTGCACTGTGAAGGAGTTGTTCAGTCTGCACTGTGAAGTAGTTCAGTCTGCACTGTAAAGTAGTCCAGTCTGCACTGTAAAGTAGTTCAGTCTGCACTGTGAAGTAGTTCAGTCTGCACTGTGAAGTAGTTCAGTCTGCACTCTGAAGTAGTTCAGTCTGCACTGTGAAGGAGTTGTTCAGTCTGCACTGTGAAGTAGTTCAGTCTGCACTGTAAAGTAGTCCAGTCTGCACTGTAAAGTAGTTCAGTCTGCACTGTGATGTAGTTCAGTCTGCGCTGTGAAGTAGTTCAGTCTGCACTGTGAAGTAGTTCAGTCTGCATTGTGAAGTAGTCCAGTCTGCACTGTGAAGTAGTTCAGTCTGCACTGTAAAGTAGTCCAGTCTGCACTGTAAAGTAGTTCAGTCTGCACTGTAAAGCAGTTCAGTCTGCACTGTAAAGTAGTTCAGTCTGCGCTGTGAAGTAGTTCAGTCTGCACTGTGAAGTAGTTCAGTCTGCACTGTAAAGTAGTTCAGTCTGCACTGTGAAGTAGTTCAGTCTGCACTGTGAAGTAGTTCAGTCTGCACTGTAAAGTAGTTCAGTCTGCACTGTGAAGTAGTTCAGTCTGCACTGTGAAGTAGTTCAGTCTGCACTGTGAAGTAGTTCAGTCTGCACTGTAAAGTAGTTCAGTCTGCATTGTGAAGGAGTTCAGTCTGCACTGTAAAGTAGTTCAGTCTGCGCTATGAAGTAGTTCAGTCTGCACTGTGAAGTAGTTCAGTCTGCACTGTGAAGTAGTTCAGTCTGCACTGTGAAGTAGTTCAGTCTGCACTGTAAAGTAGTTCAGTCTGCGCTGTGAAGTAGTTCAGTCTGCACTGTGAAGTAGTTCAGTCTGCACTGTGAAGTAGTTCAGTCAGCACTGTGAAGGAGTTCAGTCTGCACTGTAAAGTAGTTCAGTCTGCACTGTGAAGGAGTTCAGTCTGCGCTGTGAAGTAGTTCAGTCTACACTGTGAAGTAGTTCAGTCTGCACTGTGAAGTAGTTCAGTCTGCACTGTGAAGTAGTTCAGTCTGCGCTGTGAAGGAGTTCAGTCTGCACTGTAAAGTAGTTCAGTCTGCACTGTGAAGTAGTTCAGTTTGCACTGTGAAGGAGTTCAGTCTGCACTGTGAAGGAGTTCAGTCTGCACTGTGAAGTAGTTCAGTTTGCACTGTGAAGGAGTTCAGTCTGCACTGTGAAGGAGTTCAGTCTGCACTGTGAAGTAGTTCAGTTTGCACTGTGAAGGAGTTCAGTCTGCACTGTGAAGGAGTTCAGTCTGCACTGTGAAGTAGTTCAGAGTGCGCTGTGAAGGAGTTCAGTCTGCACTGTAAAGTAGATCAGTCTGCACTGTGAAGTAGTTCAGTCTGCGCTGTGAAGGAGTTCAGTCTGCGCTGTGAAGTAGTTCAGTCTGCACTGTGAAGTAGTTCAGTCTGCACTGTGAAGGAGTTCAGTGTTCAGTCTGCACTGTAAAGTAGTTCAGTCTGCACTGTGAAGGAGTTGTTCAGTCTGCACTGTGAAGTAGTTCAGTCTGCACTGTGAAGTAGTTCAGTCTGCGCTGTGAAGTAGTCCAGTCTGCACTGTGAAGTAGTTCAGTCTGCACTGTAAAGTAGTCCAGTCTGCACTGTGAAGGAGTTCAGTGTTCAGTCTGCACTGTAAAGTAGTTCAGTCTGCACTGTGAAGTAGTCCAGTCTGCACTGTAAAGTAGTTCAGTCTGCACTGTGAAGTAGTTCAGTCTGCACTGTGAAGTAGTTCAGTCTGCACTGTGAAGTAGTCCAGTCTGCACTGTAAAGTAGTTCAGTCTGCACTGTGAAGTAGTTCAGTCTGCGCTGTGAAGTAGTTCAGTCTGCATTGTGAAGTAGTCCAGTCTGCACTGTGAAGTAGTTCAGTCTGCACTGTGAAGGAGTTCAGTGTTCAGTCTGCACTGTAAAGTAGTTCAGTCTGCACTGTGAAGGAGTTGTTCAGTCTGCACTGTAAAGTAGTCCAGTCTGCACTGTAAAGTAGTTCAGTCTGCACTGTGAAGTAGTTCAGTCTGCAATGTGAAGGAGTTGTTCAGTCTGCACTGTAAAGTAGTCCAGTCTGCACTGTAAAGTAGTTCAGTCTGCACTGTGAAGTAGTTCAGTCTGCACTGTGAAGTAGTTCAGTCTGCACTCTGAAGTAGTTCAGTCTGCACTGTGAAGGAGTTGTTCAGTCTGCACTGTGAAGTAGTTCAGTCTGCACTGTGAAGGAGTTCAGTCTGCGCTGTGAAGGAGTTCAGTTTGCACTGTGAAGTAGTTCAGTCTGCACTGTGAAGTAGTTCAGTCTGCGCTGTAAAGTAGTTCAGTCTGCACTGTGAAGTAGTTCAGTCTGCGCTGTGAAGTAGTTCAGTCTGCACTGTGAAGTAGTTCAGTCTGCACTGTGAAGTAGTTCAGTCTGCACTGTGAAGTAGTTCAGTCTGCACTGTGAAGTAGTTCAGTCTGCGCTGTGAAGTAGTTCAGTCTGCACTGTAAAGTAGTCCAGTCTGCACTGTGAAGTAGTTCAGTCTGCACTGTGAAGTAGTTCAGTCTGCACTGTGAAGTAGTTCAGTCTGCGCTGTGAAGTAGTTCAGTCTGCACTGTGAAGTAGTTCAGTCTGCACTGTGAAGTAGTTCAGTCTGCACTGTGAAGTAGTTCAGTCTGCACTGTAAAGTAGTTCAGTCTGCGCTGTGAAGTAGTTCAGTCTGCACTGTGAAGTAGTTCAGTCTGCACTGTGAAGTAGTTCAGTCAGCACTGTGAAGGAGTTCAGTCTGCACTGTAAAGTAGTTCAGTCTGCACTGTGAAGGAGTTCAGTCTGCGCTGTGAAGTAGTTCAGTCTACACTGTGAAGTAGTTCAGTCTGCACTGTGAAGTAGTTCAGTCTGCACTGTGAAGTAGTTCAGTCTGCGCTGTGAAGGAGTTCAGTCTGCACTGTAAAGTAGTTCAGTCTGCACTGTGAAGTAGTTCAGTTTGCACTGTGAATGAGTTCAGTCTGCACTGTGAAGGAGTTCAGTCTGCACTGTGAAGTAGTTCAGTTTGCACTGTGAAGGAGTTCAGTCTGCACTGTGAAGGAGTTCAGTCTGCACTGTGAAGTAGTTCAGTTTGCACTGTGAAGGAGTTCAGTCTGCACTGTGAAGGAGTTCAGTCTGCACTGTGAAGTAGTTCAGAGTGCGCTGTGAAGGAGTTCAGTCTGCACTGTAAAGTAGATCAGTCTGCACTGTGAAGTAGTTCAGTCTGCGCTGTGAAGGAGTTCAGTCTGCGCTGTGAAGTAGTTCAGTCTGCACTGTGAAGTAGTTCAGTCTGCACTGTGAAGGAGTTCAGTGTTCAGTCTGCACTGTAAAGTAGTTCAGTCTGCACTGTGAAGGAGTTGTTCAGTCTGCACTGTGAAGTAGTTCAGTCTGCACTGTGAAGTAGTTCAGTCTGCGCTGTGAAGTAGTTCAGTCTGCATTGTGAAGTAGTCCAGTCTGCACTGTGAAGTAGTTCAGTCTGCACTGTAAAGTAGTCCAGTCTGCACTGTGAAGGAGTTCAGTGTTCAGTCTGCACTGTAAAGTAGTTCAGTCTGCACTGTGAAGTAGTCCAGTCTGCACTGTAAAGTAGTTCAGTCTGCACTGTGAAGTAGTTCAGTCTGCACTGTGAAGTAGTTCAGTCTGCACTGTGAAGTAGTCCAGTCTGCACTGTAAAGTAGTTCAGTCTGCACTGTGAAGTAGTTCAGTCTGCGCTGTGAAGTAGTTCAGTCTGCATTGTGAAGTAGTCCAGTCTGCACTGTGAAGTAGTTCAGTCTGCACTGTGAAGGAGTTCAGTGTTCAGTCTGCACTGTAAAGTAGTTCAGTCTGCACTGTGAAGGAGTTGTTCAGTCTGCACTGTAAAGTAGTCCAGTCTGCACTGTAAAGTAGTTCAGTCTGCACTGTGAAGTAGTTCAGTCTGCAATGTGAAGGAGTTGTTCAGTCTGCACTGTAAAGTAGTCCAGTCTGCACTGTAAAGTAGTTCAGTCTGCACTGTGAAGTAGTTCAGTCTGCACTCTGAAGTAGTTCAGTCTGCACTGTGAAGGAGTTGTTCAGTCTGCACTGTGAAGTAGTTCAGTCTGCACTGTAAAGTAGTCCAGTCTGCACTGTAAAGTAGTTCAGTCTGCACTGTGAAGTAGTTCAGTCTGCACTGTGAAGTAGTTCAGTCTGCACTCTGAAGTAGTTCAGTCTGCACTGTGAAGGAGTTGTTCAGTCTGCACTGTGAAGTAGTTCAGTCTGCACTGTAAAGTAGTCCAGTCTGCACTGTAAAGTAGTTCAGTCTGCACTGTGATGTAGTTCAGTCTGCGCTGTGAAGTAGTTCAGTCTGCACTGTGAAGTAGTTCAGTCTGCATTGTGAAGTAGTCCAGTCTGCACTGTGAAGTAGTTCAGTCTGCACTGTAAAGTAGTCCAGTCTGCACTGTAAAGTAGTTCAGTCTGCACTGTAAAGCAGTTCAGTCTGCACTGTAAAGTAGTTCAGTCTGCGCTGTGAAGTAGTTCAGTCTGCACTGTGAAGTAGTTCAGTCTGCACTGTAAAGTAGTTCAGTCTGCACTGTGAAGTAGTTCAGTCTGCACTGTGAAGTAGTTCAGTCTGCACTGTAAAGTAGTTCAGTCTGCACTGTGAAGTAGTTCAGTCTGCACTGTGAAGTAGTTCAGTCTGCACTGTGAAGTAGTTCAGTCTGCACTGTAAAGTAGTTCAGTCTGCATTGTGAAGGAGTTCAGTCTGCACTGTAAAGTAGTTCAGTCTGCGCTATGAAGTAGTTCAGTCTGCACTGTGAAGTAGTTCAGTCTGCACTGTGAAGTAGTTCAGTCTGCACTGTGAAGTAGTTCAGTCTGCACTGTAAAGTAGTTCAGTCTGCGCTGTGAAGTAGTTCAGTCTGCACTGTGAAGTAGTTCAGTCTGCACTGTGAAGTAGTTCAGTCAGCACTGTGAAGGAGTTCAGTCTGCACTGTAAAGTAGTTCAGTCTGCACTGTGAAGGAGTTCAGTCTGCGCTGTGAAGTAGTTCAGTCTACACTGTGAAGTAGTTCAGTCTGCACTGTGAAGTAGTTCAGTCTGCACTGTGAAGTAGTTCAGTCTGCGCTGTGAAGGAGTTCAGTCTGCACTGTAAAGTAGTTCAGTCTGCACTGTGAAGTAGTTCAGTTTGCACTGTGAAGGAGTTCAGTCTGCACTGTGAAGGAGTTCAGTCTGCACTGTGAAGTAGTTCAGTTTGCACTGTGAAGGAGTTCAGTCTGCACTGTGAAGGAGTTCAGTCTGCACTGTGAAGTAGTTCAGTTTGCACTGTGAAGGAGTTCAGTCTGCACTGTGAAGGAGTTCAGTCTGCACTGTGAAGTAGTTCAGAGTGCGCTGTGAAGGAGTTCAGTCTGCACTGTAAAGTAGATCAGTCTGCACTGTGAAGTAGTTCAGTCTGCGCTGTGAAGGAGTTCAGTCTGCGCTGTGAAGTAGTTCAGTCTGCACTGTGAAGTAGTTCAGTCTGCACTGTGAAGGAGTTCAGTGTTCAGTCTGCACTGTAAAGTAGTTCAGTCTGCACTGTGAAGGAGTTGTTCAGTCTGCACTGTGAAGTAGTTCAGTCTGCACTGTGAAGTAGTTCAGTCTGCGCTGTGAAGTAGTCCAGTCTGCACTGTGAAGTAGTTCAGTCTGCACTGTAAAGTAGTCCAGTCTGCACTGTGAAGGAGTTCAGTGTTCAGTCTGCACTGTAAAGTAGTTCAGTCTGCACTGTGAAGTAGTCCAGTCTGCACTGTAAAGTAGTTCAGTCTGCACTGTGAAGTAGTTCAGTCTGCACTGTGAAGTAGTTCAGTCTGCACTGTGAAGTAGTCCAGTCTGCACTGTAAAGTAGTTCAGTCTGCACTGTGAAGTAGTTCAGTCTGCGCTGTGAAGTAGTTCAGTCTGCATTGTGAAGTAGTCCAGTCTGCACTGTGAAGTAGTTCAGTCTGCACTGTGAAGGAGTTCAGTGTTCAGTCTGCACTGTAAAGTAGTTCAGTCTGCACTGTGAAGGAGTTGTTCAGTCTGCACTGTAAAGTAGTCCAGTCTGCACTGTAAAGTAGTTCAGTCTGCACTGTGAAGTAGTTCAGTCTGCAATGTGAAGGAGTTGTTCAGTCTGCACTGTAAAGTAGTCCAGTCTGCACTGTAAAGTAGTTCAGTCTGCACTGTGAAGTAGTTCAGTCTGCACTGTGAAGTAGTTCAGTCTGCACTCTGAAGTAGTTCAGTCTGCACTGTGAAGGAGTTGTTCAGTCTGCACTGTGAAGTAGTTCAGTCTGCACTGTAAAGTAGTCCAGTCTGCACTGTAAAGTAGTTCAGTCTGCACTGTGAAGTAGTTCAGTCTGCACTGTGAAGTAGTTCAGTCTGCACTCTGAAGTAGTTCAGTCTGCACTGTGAAGGAGTTGTTCAGTCTGCACTGTGAAGTAGTTCAGTCTGCACTGTAAAGTAGTCCAGTCTGCACTGTAAAGTAGTTCAGTCTGCACTGTGATGTAGTTCAGTCTGCGCTGTGAAGTAGTTCAGTCTGCACTGTGAAGTAGTTCAGTCTGCATTGTGAAGTAGTTCAGTCTGCACTGTGAAGTAGTTCAGTCTGCACTGTAAAGTAGTTCAGTCTGCACTGTGAAGTAGTTCAGTCTGCACTGTGAAGTAGTTCAGTCTGCACTGTAAAGTAGTTCAGTCTGCACTGTGAAGTAGTTCAGTCTGCACTGTGAAGTAGTTCAGTCTGCACTGTGAAGTAGTTCAGTCTGCACTGTAAAGTAGTTCAGTCTGCATTGTGAAGGAGTTCAGTCTGCACTGTAAAGTAGTTCAGTCTGCACTGTGAAGTAGTTCAGTCTGCGCTGTGAAGTAGTTCAGTCTGCACTGTGAAGTAGTTCAGTCTGCACTGTAAAGTAGTTCAGTCTGCACTGTGAAGTAGTTCAGTCTGCACTGTGAAGTAGTTCAGTCTGCACTGTAAAGTAGTTCAGTCTGCATTGTGATGTAGTTCAGTCTGCACTGTAAAGTAGTTCAGTCTGCACTGTAAAGTAGTTCAGTCTGCATTGTGAAGTAGTTCAGTCTGCACTGTAAAGTAGTTCAGTCTGCACTGTAAAGTAGTTCAGTCTGCACTGTAAAGTAGTTCAGTCTGCACTGTGAAGTAGTTCAGTCTGCGCTGTGAAGTAGTTCAGTCTGCACTGTGAAGTAGTTCAGTCTGCACTGTAAAGGAGTTCAGTCTGCACTGTGAAGTAGTTCAGTCTGCACTGTGAAGTAGTTCAGTCTGCACTGTAAAGTAGTTCAGTCTGCATTGTGAAGTAGTTCAGTCTGCACTGTGAAGTAGTTCAGTCTGCACTGTAAAGTAGTTCAGTCTGCACTGTGAAGTAGTTCAGTCTGCGCTGTGAAGTAGTCCAGTCTGCGCTGTGAAGTAGTTCAGTCTGCACTGTGAAGTAGTTCAGTCTGCACTGTGAAGTAGTTCAGTCTGCGCTGTGAAGTAGTTCAGTCTGCACTGTAAAGTAGTTCAGTCTGCACTGTGAAGTAGTTCAGTCTGCACTGTGAAGTAGTTCAGTCTGCACTGTGAAGTAGTTCAGTCTGCACTGTGAAGTAGTTCAGTCTGTGCTGTGAAGTAGTTCAGTCTGCACTGTAAAGTAGTTCAGTCTGCACTGTGAAGTAGTTCAGTCTGCACTGTAAAGTAGTTCAGTCTGCGCTGTGAAGTAGTTCAGTCTGCACTGTAAAGTAGTCCAGTCTGCACTGTGAAGTAGTCCAGTCTGCACTGTGAAGTAGTTCAGTCTGCACTGTAAAGTAGTTCAGTCTGCGCTGTGAAGTAGTTCAGTCTGCACTGTAAAGTAGTCCAGTCTGCACTGTGAAGTAGTCCAGTCTGCACTGTGAAGTAGTTCAGTCTGTGCTGTGAAGTTGTTCAGTCTGCACTGTGAAGTAGTTCAGTCTGCACTGTAAAGTAGTTCAGTCTGCACTGTGAAGTAGTTCAGTCTGCACTGTGAAGTAGTTCAGTCTGCACTGTAAAGTAGTTCAGTCTGCGCTGTGAAGTAGTTCAGTCTGCACTGTGAAGTAGTTCAGTCTGCACTGTAAAGTAGTTCAGTCTGCACTGTGAAGTAGTTCAGTCTGCACTGTGAAGTAGTCCAGTCTGCACTGTGAAATAGTTCAGTCTGCACTGTGAAGTAGTTCAGTCTGCACTGTAAAGTAGTCCAGTCTGCACTGTGAAGTAGTTCAGTCTGCACTGTGAAGTAGTTCAGTCTGCACTGTGAAGTAGTTCAGTCTGCACTGTGAAGTAGTTCAGTCTGCGCTGTGAAGTAGTTCAGTCTGCACTGTGAAGTAGTTCAGTCTGCACTGTGAAGTAGTTCAGTCTGCACTGTGAAGTAGTTCAGTCTGCGCTGTGAAGTAGTTCAGTCTGCATTGTGAAGTAGTCCAGTCTGCACTGTGAAGTAGTTCAGTCTGCACTGTGAAGGAGTTCAGTCTGCATTGTGAAGTAGTTCAGTCTGCACTGTGAAGTAGTTCAGTCTGCACTGTGAAGTAGTTCAGTCTGCACTGTAAAGTAGTTCAGTCTGCACTGTAAAGTAGTTCAGTCTGCACTGTGAAGTAGTTCAGTCTGCACTGTGAAGTAGTTCAGTCTGCACTGTGAAGTAGTTCAGTCTGCACTGTAAAGTAGTTCAGTCTGCACTGTAAAGTAGTTCAGTCTGCACTGTGAAGTAGTTAAGTCTGTACTGTGAAGTAGTTCAGTCTGCACTGTGAAGTAGTTCAGTCTGCACTGTGAAGTAGTTCAGTCTGCGCTGTGAAGTAGTTCAGTCTGCATTGTGAAGTAGTCCAGTCTGCACTGTGAAGTAGTTCAGTCTGCACTGTGAAGGAGTTCAGTCTGCACTGTAAAGTAGTCCAGTCTGCACTGTGAAGTAGTTCAGTCTGCACTGTGAAGTAGTTCAGTCTGCACTGTAAAGTAGTTCAGTCTGCACTGTAAAGTAGTTCAGTCTGCACTGTGAAGTAGTTCAGTCTGCGCTGTGAAGTAGTTCAGTCTGCACTGTGAAGTAGTTCAGTCTGCGCTGTGAAGGAGTTCAGTCTGCACTGTAAAGTAGTTCAGTCTGCACTGTGAAGTAGTTCAGTCTGCGCTGTGAAGTAGTTCAGTCTGCATTGTGAAGTAGTCCAGTCTGCACTATGAAGTAGTTCAGTCTGCGCTGTGAAGTAGTTCAGTCTGCACTGTGAAGTAGTTCAGTCTGCACTGTGAAGTAGTTCAGTCTGCGCTGTGAAGTAGTTCAGTCTGCACTGTGAAGGAGTTCAGTGTTCAGTCTGCACTGTAAAGTAGTTCAGTCTGCACTGTGAAGGAGTTGTTCAGTCTGCACTGTAAAGTAGTCCAGTCTGCACTGTGAAGGAGTTCAGTGTTCAGTCTGCACTGTGAAGTAGTTCAGTCTGCACTGTGAAGTAGTCCAATCTGCACTGTGAAGTAGTTCAGTCTGCACTGTGAAGTAGTTCAGGCTGCACTGTGAAGTAGTTCAGTCAGCACTGTGAAGTAGTCCAGTCTGCGCTGTAAAGTAGTTCAGTCTGCACTGTAAAGTAGTTCAGTCTGCACTGTAAAGTAGTTCAGTCCGCACTGTGAAGTAGTTCAGTCTGCACTGTGAAGTAGTTCAGTCTGCACTGTGAAGTAGTGCAGTCTGCACTGTGAAGTAGTTCAGTCTGCGCTGTGAAGTAGTTCAGTCTGCACTGTGAAGTAGTTCCGTCTGCGCTGTGAAGTAGTTCAGTCTGCACTGTGAAGTAGTTCAGTCTGCACTGTGAAGTAGTTCAGTCTGCACTGTGAAGTAGTTCAGTCTGCACTGTAAAGTAGTTCAGTCTGCGCTGTGAAGTAGTTCAGTCTGCACTGTGAAGTAGTTCAGTCTGCACTGTGAAGTAGTTCAGTCAGCACTGTGAAGGAGTTCAGTCTGCACTGTAAAGTAGTTCAGTCTGCACTGTGAAGGAGTTCAGTCTGCGCTGTGAAGTAGTTCAGTCTACACTGTGAAGTAGTTCAGTCTGCACTGTGAAGTAGTTCAGTCTGCACTGTGAAGTAGTTCAGTCTGCGCTGTGAAGGAGTTCAGTCTGCACTGTAAAGTAGTTCAGTCTGCACTGTGAAGTAGTTCAGTTTGCACTGTGAAGGAGTTCAGTCTGCACTGTGAAGGAGTTCAGTCTGCACTGTGAAGTAGTTCAGTTTGCACTGTGAAGGAGTTCAGTCTGCACTGTGAAGGAGTTCAGTCTGCACTGTGAAGTAGTTCAGTTTGCACTGTGAAGGAGTTCAGTCTGCACTGTGAAGGAGTTCAGTCTGCACTGTGAAGTAGTTCAGAGTGCGCTGTGAAGGAGTTCAGTCTGCACTGTAAAGTAGATCAGTCTGCACTGTGAAGTAGTTCAGTCTGCGCTGTGAAGGAGTTCAGTCTGCGCTGTGAAGTAGTTCAGTCTGCACTGTGAAGTAGTTCAGTCTGCACTGTGAAGGAGTTCAGTGTTCAGTCTGCACTGTAAAGTAGTTCAGTCTGCACTGTGAAGGAGTTGTTCAGTCTGCACTGTGAAGTAGTTCAGTCTGCACTGTGAAGTAGTTCAGTCTGCGCTGTGAAGTAGTTCAGTCTGCATTGTGAAGTAGTCCAGTCTGCACTGTGAAGTAGTTCAGTCTGCACTGTAAAGTAGTCCAGTCTGCACTGTGAAGGAGTTCAGTGTTCAGTCTGCACTGTAAAGTAGTTCAGTCTGCACTGTGAAGTAGTCCAGTCTGCACTGTAAAGTAGTTCAGTCTGCACTGTGAAGTAGTTCAGTCTGCACTGTGAAGTAGTTCAGTCTGCACTGTGAAGTAGTCCAGTCTGCACTGTAAAGAAGTTCAGTCTGCACTGTGAAGTAGTTCAGTCTGCGCTGTGAAGTAGTTCAGTCTGCATTGTGAAGTAGTCCAGTCTGCACTGTGAAGTAGTTCAGTCTGCACTGTGAAGGAGTTCAGTGTTCAGTCTGCACTGTAAAGTAGTTCAGTCTGCACTGTGAAGGAGTTGTTCAGTCTGCACTGTAAAGTAGTCCAGTCTGCACTGTAAAGTAGTTCAGTCTGCACTGTGAAGTAGTTCAGTCTGCACTGTGAAGTAGTTCAGTCTGCACTGTGAAGTAGTCCAGTCTGCACTGTGAAGTAGTTCAGTCTGCACTGTGAAGGAGTTGTTCAGTCTGCACTGTAAAGTAGTTCAGTCTGCATTGTGAAGTAGTCCAGTCTACACTGTGAAGTAGTTCAGTCTGCACTGTAAAGTAGTCCAGTCTGCACTGTAAAGTAGTTCAGTCTGCACTGTGAAGTAGTTCAGTCTGCATTGTGAAGTAGTTCAGTCTGCACTGTGAAGTAGTTCAGTCTGCACTGTAAAGTAGTCCAGTCTGCACTGTGAAAGAGTTCAGTCTGCACTGTGAAGTAGTCCAGTCTGCACTGTGAAGTAGTTCAGTCTGCACTGTGAAGGAGTTCAGTCTGCACTGTGAAGTAGTTCAGTCTGCACTGTGAAGTAGTTCAGTCTGCACTGTGAAGGAGTTCAGTCTGCACTGTGAAGTAGTTCAGTCTGCACTGTGAAGTAGTTCAGTCTGCACTGTAAAGCAGTTCAGTCTGCATGTGAAGGAGTTCAGTCTGCACTGTGAAGTAGTTCAGTCTGCACTGTAAAGTAGTCCAGTCTGCACTGTGAAAGAGTTCAGTCTGCACTGTGAAGTAGTCCAGTCTGCACTGTGAAGTAGTTCAGTCTGCACTGTGAAGGAGTTCAGTCTGCACTGTGAAGTAGTTCAGTCTGCACTGTGAAGTAGTTCAGTCTGCACTGTAAAGCAGTTCAGTCTGCACTGTGAAGTAGTTCAGTCTGCACTGTGAAGTAGTTCAGTCTGCACTGTGAAGTAGTTCAGTCTGCACTGTAAAGTAGTTCAGTCTGCACTGTGAAGTAGTTCAGTCTGCACTGTAAAGTAGTTCAGTCTGCACTGTGAAGTAGTTCAGTCTGCACTGTGAAGTAGTTCAGTCTGCACTGTAAAGTAGTTCAGTCTGCACTGTGAAGTAGTTCAGTCTGCACTGTGAAGTAGTTCAGTCTGCACTGTAAAGTAGTTCAGTCTGCACTGTGAAGTAGTTCAGTCTGCACTGTGAAGTAGTTCAGTCTGCATTGTGAAGTAGTCCAGTCTGCACTGTGAAGTAGTTCAGTCTGCACTGTAAAGTAGTCCAGTCTGCACTGTGAAGTAGTTCAGTCTGCACTGTGAAGTAGTTCAGTCTGCATTGTGAAGTAGTTCAGTCTGCACTGTGAAGTAGTTCAGTCTGCAGTGTAAAGTAGTCCAGTCTGCACTGTGAAGTAGTTCAGTCTGCACTGTGAAGTAGTTCAGTCTGCACTGTGAAGTAGTTCAGTCTGCACTGTGAAGTAGTTCAGTCTGCACTGTGAAGTAGTTCAGTCTGCACTGTAAAGTAGTCCAGTCTGCACTGTAAAGTAGTTCAGTCTGCACTGTGAAGTAGTTCAGTCTGCATTGTGAAGTAGTTCAGTCTGCACTGTGAAGTAGTTCAGTCTGCACTGTAAATAGTCCAGTCTGCACTGTGAAGGAGTTCAGTCTGCACTGTGAAGTAGTCCAGTCTGCACTGTGAAGTAGTTCAGTCTGCACTGTGAAGGAGTTCAGTCTGCACTGTGAAGGAGTTCAGTCTGCACTGTGAAGTAGTCCAGTCTGCACTGTGAAGTAGTTCAGTCTGCACTGTGAAGTAGTTCAGTCTGCACTGTGAAGTAGTTCAGTCTGCACTGTAAAGTAGTTCAGTCTGCACTGTGAAGTAGTTCAGTCTGCACTGTGAAGTAGTTCAGTCTGCATTGTGAAGTAGTCCAGTCTGCACTGTGAAGTAGTTCAGTCTGCACTGTAAAGTAGTCCAGTCTGCACTGTGAAGTAGTCCAGTCTGCACTGTAAAGTAGTTCAGTCTGCACTGTGAAGTAGTTCAGTCTGCACTGTGAAGTAGTTCAGTCAGCACTGTGAAGTAGTCCAGTCTGCACTGTGAAGTAGTTCAGTCTGCACTGTGAAGTAGTTCAGTCTGCACTGTGAAGTAGTTCAGTCAGCACTGTGAAGTAGTCCAGTCTGCACTGTGAAGTAGTTCAGTCTGCACTGTGAAGTAGTTCAGTCTGCGCTGTGAAGTAGTTCAGTCTGCACTGTGAAGTAGTTCAGTCTGCGCTGTGAAGTAGTTCAGTCTGCATTGTGAAGTAGTTCAGGCTGCGCTGTGAAGTAGTTCAGTCTGCATTGTGAAGTAGTTCAGTCTGCACTGTGAAGTAGTCCAGTCTGCACTGTGAAGTAGTCCAGTCTGCACTGTAAAGTAGTTCAGTCTGCGCTGTGAAGTAGTCCAGTCTGCACTGTGAAGTAGTTCAGTCTGCACTGTGAAGTAGTTCAGTCCGCACTGTGAAGTAGTCCAGTCTGCACTGTGAAGTAGTTCAGTCTGCATTGTGAAGTAGTTCAGGCTGCGCTGTGAAGTAGTTCAGTCTGCATTGTGAAGTAGTTCAGTCTGCACTGTGAAGTAGTCCAGTCTGCACTGTGAAGTAGTCCAGTCTGCACTGTGAAGTAGTTCAGTCCGCACTGTGAAGTAGTCCAGTCTGCACTGTGAAGTAGTTCAGTCCGCACTGTGAAGTAGTCCAGTCTGCACTGTGAAGTAGTTCAGTCTGCATTGTGAAGTAGTTCAGGCTGCGCTGTGAAGTAGTTCAGTCTGCACTGTGAAGTAGTTCAGTCTGTACTGTGAAGTAGTTCAGTCTGCACTGTGAAGTAGTTCAGTCTGCACTGTGAAGTAGTTCAGTCTGCACTGTGAAGTAGTTCAGTCTGCGCTGTGAAGTAGTTCAGTCTGTGCTGTGAAGTAGTTCAGTCTGCACTGTGAAGTAGTTCAGTCTGCACTGTGAAGTAGTCCAGTCTGCACTGTGAAGTAGTCCAGTCTGCACTGTGAAGTAGTTCAGTCTGCACTGTGAAGTAGTTCAGTTTGCACTGTGAAGTAGTTCAGTCTGCACTGTGAAGTAGTCCAGTCTGCACTGTGAAGTAGTTCAGTTTGCACTGTGAAGTAGTTCAGTCTGCACTGTGAAGTAGTCCAGTCTGCGCTGTGAAGTAGTCCAGTCTGCGCTGTGAAGTAGTTCAGTCTGCACTGTGAAGTAGTCCAGTCTGCACTGTGAAGTAGTTCAGTCTGCACTGTGAAGTAGTTCAGTCTGCGCTGTGAAGTAGTTCAGTCTGCACTGTGAAGTAGTTCAGTCTGCACTGTGAAGTAGTCCAATCTGCGCTGTGAAGTAGTTCAGTCTGCGCTGTGAAGTAGTTCAGTCTGCACTGTGAAGTAGTCCAGTCTGCGCTGTGAAGTAGTTCAGTCTGCACTGTGAAGTAGTTCAGTCTGCGCTGTGAAGGAGTTCAGTCTGCACTGTGAAGTAGTTCAGTCTGTGCTGTGAAGTAGTTCAGTCTGCGCTGTGAAGTAGTTCAGTCTGCGCTGTGAAGTAGTTCAGTCTGCACTGTGAAGTAGTTCAGTCTGCGCTGTGAAGTAGTTCAGTCTGCACTGTGAAGTAGTTCAGTCTGCACTGTAAAGTAGTTCAGTCTGCGCTGTGAAGTAGTTCAGTCTGCACTGTGAAGTAGTCCAGTCTGCGCTGTGAAGTAGTTCAGTCTGCATTGTGAAGTAGTTCAGTCTGCGCTGTAAAGTAGTTCAGTCTGCGCTGTGAAGTAGTTCAGTCTGCGCTGTAAAGTAGTTCAGTCTGCACTGTGAAGTAGTTCAGTCTGCGCTGTAAAGTAGTTCAGTCTGCACTGTGAAGTAGTTCAGTCTGCGCTGTAAAGTAGTTCAGTCTGCGCTGTAAAGTAGTTCAGTCTGCGCTGTGAAGTAGTTCAGTCTGCACTGTGAAGTAGTTCAGTCTGCGCTGTAAAGTAGTTCAGTCTGCACTGTGAAGTAGTTCAGTCTGCGCTGTAAAGTAGTTCAGTCTGCACTGTGAAGTAGTTCAGTCTGCGCTGTAAAGTAGTTCAGTCTGCGCTGTAAAGTAGTTCAGTCTGCGCTGTAAAGTAGTCCAGTCTGCGCTGTGAAGTAGTTCAGTCTGCATTGTGAAGTAGTCCAGTCTGCACTGTAAAGTAGTTCAGTCTGCACTGTGAAGTAGTTCAGTCTGCATTGTGAAGTAGTTCAGTCTGCACTGTGAAGTAGTTCAGTCTGCATTGTAAAGTAGTCCAGTCTGCGCTGTGAAGTAGTTCAGTCTGCATTGTGAAGTAGTTCAGTCCGCACTGTGAAGTAGTTCAGTCTGCACTGTAAAGTAGTTCAGTCTGCGCTGTGAAGTAGTTCAGTCTGCACTGTGAAGTAGTCCAGTCTGCGCTGTGAAGTAGTTCAGTCTGCATTGTGAAGTAGTTCAGTCCGCACTGTGAAGTAGTTCAGTCTGCGCTGTGAAGTAGTTCAGTCTGCATTGTGAAGTAGTTCAGTCTGCACTGTGAAGTAGTTCAGTCTGCATTGTGAAGTAGTTCAGTCCGCACTGTGAAGTAGTTCAGTCTGCACTGTGAAGTAGTTCAGTCTGCACTGTAAAGTAGTTCAGTCTGCATTGTGAAGTAGTTCAGTCTGCATTGTGAAGTAGTTCAGTCTGCGCTGTGAAGTAGTTCAGTCTGCATTGTGAAGTAGTTCAGTCCGCACTGTGAAGTAGTTCAGTCTGCACTGTGAAGGAGTTCAGTCTGCATTGTGAAGTAGTTCAGTCTGCATTGTGAAGTAGTTCAGTCTGCATTGTGAAGTAGTTCAGTCTGCACTGTAAAGTAGTTCAGTCTGCATTGTGAAGTAGTTCAGTCTGCATTGTGAAGTAGTTCAGTCTGCGCTGTGAAGTAGTTCAGTCTGCATTGTGAAGTAGTCCAGTCTGCACTGTGAAGTAGTTCAGTCTGCACTGTGAAGTAGTTCAGTCTGCGCTGTGAAGTAGTTCAGTCTGCATTGTGAAGTAGTTCAGTCCGCACTGTGAAGTAGTTCAGTCTGCACTGTGAAGTAGTTCAGTCTGCACTGTAAAGTAGTTCAGTCTGCATTGTGAAGTAGTTCAGTCTGCATTGTGAAGTAGTTCAGTCTGCATTGTGAAGTAGTTCAGTCTGCACTGTAAAGTAGTTCAGTCTGCATTGTGAAGTAGTTCAGTCTGCATTGTGAAGTAGTTCAGTCTGCATTGTGAAGTAGTTCAGTCTGCACTGTAAAGTAGTTCAGTCTGCACTGTAAAGTAGTTCAGTCTGCATTGTGAAGTAGTTCAGTCTGCGCTGTGAAGTAGTTCAGTCTGCATTGTGAAGTAGTCCAGTCTGCACTGTGAAGTAGTTCAGTCTGCATTGTGAAGTAGTTCAGTCCGCACTGTGAAGTAGTTCAGTCTGCGCTGTGAAGTAGTTCAGTCTGCATTGTGAAGTAGTTCAGTCTGCGCTGTGAAGTAGTTCAGTCTGCATTGTGAAGTAGTCCAGTCTGCACTGTGAAGTAGTTCAGTCTGCATTGTGAAGTAGTTCAGTCCGCACTGTGAAGTAGTTCAGTCTGCGCTGTGAAGTAGTTCAGTCCGCACTGTGAAGTAGTTCAGTCTGCATTGTGAAGTAGTTCAGTCTGCACTGTGAAGTAGTTCAGTCTGCATTGTGAAGTAGTTCAGTCTGCACTGTAAAGTAGTTCAGTCTGCACTGTAAAGTAGTTCAGTCTGCATTGTGAAGTAGTTCAGTCTGCGCTGTGAAGTAGTTCAGTCTGCATTGTGAAGTAGTCCAGTCTGCACTGTGAAGTAGTTCAGTCTGCATTGTGAAGTAGTTCAGTCCGCACTGTGAAGTAGTTCAGTCTGCGCTGTGAAGTAGTTCAGTCTGCATTGTGAAGTAGTTCAGTCCGCACTGTGAAGTAGTTCAGTCTGCATTGTGAAGTAGTTCAGTCTGCACTGTGAAGTAGTTCAGTCTGCATTGTGAAGTAGTTCAGTCTGCACTGTGAAGTAGTTCAGTCTGCACTGTAAAGTAGTTCAGTCTGCATTGTGAAGTAGTTCAGTCTGCACTGTGAAGTAGTCCAGTCTGCGCTGTGAAGTAGTTCAGTCTGCACTGTGAAGTAGTTCAGTCTGCACTGTGAAGTAGTCCAGTCTGCGCTGTGAAGTAGTTCAGTCTGCATTGTGAAGTAGTTCAGTCTGCACTGTGAAGTAGTTCAGTCTGCACTGTGAAGTAGTTCAGTCTGCACTGTGAAGTAGTCCAGTCTGCGCTGTGAAGTAGTTCAGTCTGCATTGTGAAGTAGTTCAGTCTGCACTGTGAAGTAGTCCAGTCTGCGCTGTGAAGTAGTTCAGTCTGCATTGTGAAGTAGTTCAGTCTGCACTGTGAAGTAGTTCAGTCTGCACTGTGAAGTAGTTCAGTCTGCGCTGTGAAGTAGTTCAGTCTGCACTGTGAAGTAGTCCAGTCTGCGCTGTGAAGTAGTTCAGTCTGCATTGTGAAGTAGTTCAGTCTGCACTGTGAAGTAGTTCAGTCTGCGCTGTGAAGTAGTTCAGTCTGCACTGTGAAGTAGTTCAGTCTGCATTGTGAAGTAGTCCAGTCTGCACTGTGAAGTAGTTCAGTCTGCATTGTGAAGTAGTCCAGTCTGCACTGTGAAGGAGTTCAGTCTGCACTGTGAAGTAGTTCAGTCTGCACTGTGAAGTAGTCCAGTCTGCACTGTGAAGTAGTTCAGTCTGCATTGTGAAGTAGTCCAGTCTGCACTGTAAAGTAGTTCAGTCTGCGCTGTGAAGTAGTTCAGTCTGCACTGTGAAGTAGTCCAGTCTGCGCTGTGAAGTAGTTCAGTCTGCACTGTGAAGTAGTCCAGTCTGCACTGTGAAGTAGTTCAGTCTGCGCTGTGAAGTAGTTCA
Source organism: Scyliorhinus torazame (assembly GCF_047496885.1). Classification (NCBI taxonomy): domain Eukaryota; kingdom Metazoa; phylum Chordata; class Chondrichthyes; order Carcharhiniformes; family Scyliorhinidae; genus Scyliorhinus; species Scyliorhinus torazame. Next base: position 37,387,812 of record NC_092728.1, read on the forward strand.
GTCTGCATTGTGAAGTAGTTCAGTCCGCACTGTAAAGTAGTTCAGTCTGCGCTGTGAAGTAGTTCAGTCTGCACTGTGAAGTAGTTCAGTCTGCACTGTGAAGTAGTTCAGTCTGCACTGTGAAGTAGTCAGTCTGCGCTGTGAAGTAGTTCAGTCTGCATTGTGAAGTAGTTCAGTCCGCACTGTGAAGTAGTTCAGTCTGCACTGTGAAGTAGTTCAGTCCGCACTGTAAAGTAGTTCAGTCTGCGCTGTGAAGTAGTTCAGTCTGCACTGTGAAGTAGTCCAGTCTGCGCTGTGAAGTAGTTCAGTCTGCATTGTGAAGTAGTTCAGTCCGCACTGTGAAGTAGTTCAGTCTGCGCTGTGAAGTAGTTCAGTCTGCATTGTGAAGTAGTTCAGTCCGCACTGTGAAGTAGTTCAGTCTGCACTGTGAAGTAGTTCAGTCTGCATTGTGAAGTAGTTCAGTCCGCACTGTGAAGTAGTTCAGTCTGCACTGTGAAGTAGTCCAGTCTGCGCTGTGAAGTAGTTCAGTCTGCACTGTGAAGTAGTTCAGTCTGCATTGTGAAGTAGTTCAGTCTGCACTGTGAATTAGTTCAGTCTGCACTGTGAAGTAGTTCAGTCTGCATTGTGAAGTAGTTCAGTCCGCACTGTGAAGTAGTTCAGTCTGCACTGTGAAGTAGTCCAGTCTGCGCTGTGAAGTAGTCAGTCTGCGCTGTGAAGTAGTTCAGTCTGCATTGTGAAGTAGTTCAGTCCGCACTGTGAAGTAGTTCAGTCTGCACTGTGAAGTAGTCCAGTCTGCACTGTAAAGTAGTTCAGTCTGCGCTGTGAAGTAGTTCAGTCTGCATTGTGAAGTAGTTCAGTCTGCACTGTGAAGTAGTTCAGTCTGCACTGTGAAGTAGTTCAGTCTGCACTGTAAAGTAGTTCAGTCTGCGCTGTGAAGTAGTTCAGTCTGCATTGTGAAGTAGTTCAGTCTGCACTGTAAAGTAGTTCAGTCTGCACTGTGAAGTAGTTCAGTCTGCACTGTAAAGTAGTTCAGTCTGCACTGTGAAGTAGTTCAGTCTGCACTGTAAAGTAGTTCAGTCTGCACTGTGAAGTAGTTCAGTCTGCACTGTAAAGTAGTTCAGTCTGCGCTGTGAAGTAGTTCAGTCTGCACTGTGAAGGAGTTCAGTCTGCACTGTAAAGTAGTTCAGTCTGCACTGTGAAGTAGTTCAGTCTGCGCTGTGAAGTAGTTCAGTCTGCACTGTGAAGTAGTCCAGTCTGCACTGTGAAGTAGTTCAGTCAGCACTGTGAAGTAGTTCAGTCAGCACTGTGAAGTAGTCCAGTCTGCACTGTGAAGTAGTTCAGTCTGCACTGTGAAGTAGTTCAGTCTGCGCTGTGAAGTAGTTCAGTCAGCACTGTGAAGTAGTCCAGTCTGCACTGTGAAGTAGTTCAGTCTGCACTGTGAAGTAGTTCAGTCTGCGCTGTGAAGTAGTTCAGTCTGCACTGTAAAGTAGTTCAGTCTGCACTGTGAAGGAGTTCAGTCTGCGCTGTGAAGTAGTTCAGTCTACACTGTGAAGTAGTTCAGTCTGCACTGTGAAGTAGTTCAGTCTGCACTGTGAAGTAGTTCAGTCTGCATTGTGAAGTAGTTCAGTCTGCACTGTAAAGTAGTTCAGTCTGCACTGTGAAGTAGTTCAGTCTGCACTGTAAAGTAGTTCAGTCTGCACTGTGAAGTAGTTCAGTCTGCATTGTGAAGTAGTCCAGTCTGCACTGTGAAGTAGTTCAGTCTGCATTGTGAAGTAGTCCAGTCTGCACTGTGAAGTAGTTCAGTCAGCACTGTGAAGTAGTCCAGTCTGCACTGTGAAGTAGTTCAGTCTGCACTGTGAAGTAGTTCAGTCAGCACTGTGAAGTAGTCCAGTCTGCACTGTGAAGTAGTTCAGTCTGCACTGTGAAGTAGTTCAGTCTGCGCTGTGAAGTAGTTCAGTCTGCACTGTAAAGTAGTTCAGTCTGCACTGTGAAGGAGTTCAGTCTGCGCTGTGAAGTAGTTCAGTCTACACTGTGAAGTAGTTCAGTCTGCACTGTGAAGTAGTTCAGTCTGCACTGTGAAGTAGTTCAGTCTGCATTGTGAAGTAGTTCAGTCTGCACTGTAAAGTAGTTCAGTCTGCACTGTGAAGTAGTTCAGTCTGCACTGTAAAGTAGTTCAGTCTGCACTGTGAAGTAGTTCAGTCTGCATTGTGAAGTAGTCCAGTCTGCACTGTGAAGTAGTTCAGTCTGCATTGTGAAGTAGTCCAGTCTGCACTGTGAAGTAGTTCAGTCTGCACTGTGAAGTAGTTCAGTCTGCACTGTAAAGTAGTCCAGTCTGCACTGTAAAGTAGTTCAGTCTGCAGTGTAAAGTAGTTCAGTCTGCACTGTGAAGTAGTTCAGTCTGCACTGTGAAGTAGTTCAGTCTGCACTGTAAAGTAGTCCAGTCTGCACTGTAAAGTAGTTCAGTCTGCACTGTAAAGTAGTCCAGTCTGCACTGTGAAGTAGTTCAGTCTGCACTGTAAAGTAGTCCAGTCTGCACTGTAAAGTAGTTCAGTCTGCACTGTGAAGTAGTTCAGTCTGCACTGTGAAGTAGTTCAGTCTGCACTGTGAAGTAGTTCAGTCTGCATTGTGAAGTAGTCCAGTCTGCACTGTGAAGTAGTTCAGTCTGCACTGTAAAGTAGTCCAGTCTGCACTGTAAAGTAGTTCAGTCTGCACTGTGAAGTAGTTCAGTCTGCGCTGTGAAGTAGTTCAGTCTGCACTGTGAAGTAGTTCAGTCTGCACTGTGAAGGACTTCAGTGTTCAGTCTGCACTGTAAAGTAGTTCAGTCTGCACTGTGAAGGAGTTGTTCAGTCTGCACTGTAAAGTAGTCCAGTCTGCACTGTGAAGGAGTTCAGTGTTCAGTCTGCACTGTAAAGTAGTTCAGTCTGCACTGTAAAGTAGTTAAGTCTGCGCTGTAAAGTACTTCAGTCTGCACTGTGAAATAGTCCAATCAGCACTGTGAGGTAGTTCAGTCTGCACTGTGAAGTAGTTCAGTCTGCACTGTGAAGTAGTTCAGGCTGCACTGTGAAGGAGTTCAGTCTGCACTGTGAAGGAGTTGTTCAGTCTGCACTGTAAAGTAGTTCAGTCCGCAGTGTGAAGTAGTTCAGTCTGCACTGTGAAGTAGTTCAGTCTGCACTGTGAAGTAGTTCAGTCTGCACTGTAAAGTAGTTCAGTCTGCGCTGTGAAGGAGTTCAGTCTGCACTGTAAAGTAGTTCAGTCTGCACTGTGAAGTAGTTCAGTCTGCACTGTGAAGGAGTTCAGTCTGCACTGTGAAGTAGTTCAGTCTGCACTGTGAACTAGTTCAGTCTGCACTGTGAAGGAGTTCAGCCTGCGCTGTGAAGTAGTTCAGTCTGCACTGTGAAGCCGTTCAGTCAGCACTGTAAAGTAGTTCAGTCTGCACTGTGAAGTAGTTCAGTCTGCACTGTGAAGTAGTTCAGTCTGCACTGTAAAGTAGTTCAGTCTGCACTGTGAAATAGTCCAGTCTGCACTGTGAAGTAGTTCAGTCTGCACTGTGAAGTAGTTCAGTCTGCACTGTGAAGGAGTTCAGTCTGCACTGTAAAGTAGTTCAGTCTGCACTGTGAAGTAGTCCAGTCTGCACTGTAATGTAGTTCAGTCTGCACTGTGAAGTAGTTCAGTCTGCACTGTGAAGTAGTTCAGTCTGCACTGTGAAGGAGTTCAGTCTGCACTGTAAAGTAGTTCAGTCTGCACTGTGAAGTAGTCCAGTCTGCACTGTAATGTAGTTCAGTCTGCACTGTGAAGGAGTTCAGTCTGCACTGTGAAGTAGTTCAGTCTGCACTGTGAAGTAGTTCAGTCTGCACTGTGAAGTAGTTCAGTCTGCACTGTGAAGTAATCCAGTCTGCACTGTAATGTAGTTCAGTCAGCACTGTGAAGTAGTTCAGTCTGCACTGTAAAGTAGTTCAGTCTGCGCTGTGAAGGAGTTCATTCTGCACTGTAAAGTAGTTCAGTCTGCACTGTGAAGGAGTTCAGTCTGCACTGTAAAGTAGTTCAGTCTGCACTGTGAAGTAGTCCAGTCTGCACTGTAATGTAGTTCAGTCAGCACTGTGAAGTAGTTCAGTCTGCACTGTAAAGTAGTTCAGTCTGCGCTGTGAAGGAGTTCAGTCTGCACTGTAAAGTAGTTCAGTCTGCACTGTGAAGGAGTTCAGTCTGCACTGTGACGTAGTTCAGTCTGCACTGTGAAGTAGTTCAGTCTGCACTGTGAAGTAGTTCAGTCTGCACTGTGAAGTAGTTCAGTCTGCACTGTGAAGGAGTTCAGTCAGCACTGTGAAGTAGTTCAGTCTGCACTGTGAAGGAGTTCAGTCTGCACTGTGAAGTAGTTCAGTCTGCACTGTGAAGTAGTTCAGTCTGCACTGTGAAGTAGTTCAGTCTGCACTGTGAAGGAGTTCAGTTTGCACTGTGAAGTAGTTCAGTCTGCACTGTGAAGGAGTTCAGTCAGCACTGTGAAGTAGTTCAGTCTGCACTGTGAAGTAGTTCAGTCTGCACTGTGAAGTAGTTCAGTCTGCACTGTAAAGTTGTTCAGTCTGCACTGTGAAGTCGTTCTGTCTGCACTGTGAAGGAGTTCAGTCTGCACTGTAAAGTAGTTCAGTCTGCACTGTAAATTAGTTAAGTCTGCACTGTGAAGTAGTTCAGTCTGCACTGTGAAGGAGTTCAGTCTGCACTGTGAAGTAGTTCAGTCTGCTCTGTGAAGTATTTCAGTCTGCACTGTGAAGTAGTTCAGTCTGCACTGTAAATTAGTTAAGTCTGCACTGTGAAGTAGTTCAGTCTGCACTGTGAAGTAGTTCAGTCTGCACTGTGAAGTAGTTCAGTCTGCACTGTGAAGGAGTTCAGTCTGCACTGTGAAGTAGTTCAGTCTGCACTGTAAAGTAGTTCAGTCTGCACTGTGAAGTAGTTCAGTCTGCACTGTGAAGTCGTTCTGTCTGCACTGTGAAGGAGTTCAGTCTGCACTGTAAAGTAGTTCAGTCTGCACTGTGAAGTAGTTCAGTCTGCACTGTGAAGTAGTTCAGTCTGCACTGTGAAATAGTTCAGTCTGCACTGTGAAGTAGTTCAGTCTGCACTGTGAAGTAGTTCAGTCTGCACTGTGAAGTAGTTCAGTCTGCACTGTGAAATAGTTCAGTCTGCACTGTGAAGTAGTTCAGTCTGCACTGTGAAGTAGTTCAGTCTGCACTGTGAAGTAGTTCAGTCTGCACTGTGAAGGAGTTCAGTCTGCACTGTGAAGTAGTTCAGTCTGCACTGTAAAGTACTTCAGTCTGCACTGTGAAGGAGTTGTTCAGTCTGCACTGTAAAGTAGTTCAGTCCGCACTGTGAAGTAGTTCAGTCTGCAGTGTAAAGTAGTTCAGTCTGCACTGTGAAGTTGTCCAGTCTGCACTGTAATGTAGTTCAGTCTGCACTGTGAAGTAGTTCAGTCTGCACTGTAAAGTAGTTCAGTCTGCGCTGTGAAGGAGTTCAGTCTGCACTGTAAAGTAGTTCAGTCTGCACTGTGAAGTAGTTCAGTCTGCACTGTGAAGGAGTTCAGTCTGCACTGTGAAGTAGTTCAGTCTGCACTGTGAAGGAGTTCAGCCTGCGCTGTGAAGTAGTTCAGTCTGCACTGTGAAGCCGTTCAGTCAGCACTGTAAAGTAGTTCAGTCTGCACTGTGAAGTAGTTCAGTCTGCACTGTGAAGTAGTTCAGTCTGCAGTGTAAAGTAGTTCAGTCTGCACTGTAAAGTAGTTCAGTCTGCACTGTGAAGTAGTTCAGTCTGCACTGTGAAGCCGTTCAGTCAGCACTGTAAAGTAGTTCAGTCTGCACTGTAAAGTAGTTCAGTCTGCACTGTGAAGTAGTTCAGTCTGCACTGTAAAGTAGTTAAGTCTGCACTGTAAAGTCGTCCAGTCTGCACTGTAAAGTAGTTCAGTCTGCACTGTAAAGTAGTTCAGTCTGCACTGTGAAGTAGTTCAGTCTGCACTGTGAAGTAGTTCAGTCTGCACTGTGAAGGAGTTGTTCAGTCTGCACTGTAAATAAGTTCAGTCTGCACTGTAAAGTAGTTCAGTCTGCATTCTGAAGTAGTTCAGTCTGCACTGTGAAGGAGTTGTTCAGTCTGCACTGTAAATAAGTTCAGTCTGCACTGTAAAGTAGTTCAGTCTGCGCTGTGAAGTAGTTCAGTCTGCACTGTAAAGTAGTTCAGTCTGCACTGTGAAGGAGTTCAGTCTGCACTGTGAAGGAGTTCAGTCTGCACTGTGAAGTAGTTCAGTCTGCACTGTGAAGTAGTTCAGTCTGCACTGTGAAGGAGTTCAGTCTGCACTGTGAAGTATTCCAGTCTGCACTGTGAAGTAGTTCAGTCTGCACTGTGAAGTAGTTCAGTCTGCACTGTAAAGTAGTTCAGTCTGCACTGTGAAGGAGTTCAGTCTGCACTGTAAAGTAGTTCAGTCTGCACTGTGAAGGAGTTCAGTCTGCACTGTGACGTAGTTCAGTCTGCACTGTGAAGTAGTTCAGTCTGCACTGTGAAGTAGTTCAGTCTGCACTGTGAAGGAGTTCAGTTTGCACTGTGAAGTAGTTCAGTCTGCACTGTGAAGGAGTTCATTCAGCACTGTGAAGTAGTTCAGTCTGCACTGTGAAGGAGTTCATTCAGCACTGTGAAGTAGTTCAGTCTGCCCTGTGAAGTTGTCCAGTCTGCACTGTGAAGTAGTTCAGTCTGCACTGTGAAGTAGTTCAGTCTGCACTGTGAAGTAGTTCAGTCTGCACTGTGAAGTAGTTCAGTCTGCACTGTGAAGTAGTTCAGTCTGCACTGTAAAGTAGTTCAGTCTGCACTGTGAAGTAGTTCAGTCTGCACTGTGAAGTCGTTCTGTCTGCACTGTGAAGGAGTTCAGTCTGCACTGTAAAGTAGTTCAGTCTGCACTGTGAAGTAGTTCAGTCTGCACTGTGAAGTAGTTCAGTCTGCACTGTGAAATAGTTCAGTCTGCACTGTGAAGTAGTTCAGTCTGCACTGTGAAGTAGTTCAGTCTGCACTGTGAAGTAGTTCAGTCTGCACTGTGAAATAGTTCAGTCTGCACTGTGAAGTAGTTCAGTCTGCACTGTGAAGTAGTTCAGTCTGCACTGTGAAGTAGTTCAGTCTGCACTGTGAAGGAGTTCAGTCTGCACTGTGAAGTAGTTCAGTCTGCACTGTAAAGTACTTCAGTCTGCACTGTGAAGGAGTTGTTCAGTCTGCACTGTAAAGTAGTTCAGTCCGCACTGTGAAGTAGTTCAGTCTGCAGTGTAAAGTAGTTCAGTCTGCACTGTGAAGTTGTCCAGTCTGCACTGTAATGTAGTTCAGTCTGCACTGTGAAGTAGTTCAGTCTGCACTGTAAAGTAGTTCAGTCTGCGCTGTGAAGGAGTTCAGTCTGCACTGTAAAGTAGTTCAGTCTGCACTGTGAAGTAGTTCAGTCTGCACTGTGAAGGAGTTCAGTCTGCACTGTGAAGTAGTTCAGTCTGCACTGTGAAGGAGTTCAGCCTGCGCTGTGAAGTAGTTCAGTCTGCACTGTGAAGCCGTTCAGTCAGCACTGTAAAGTAGTTCAGTCTGCACTGTGAAGTAGTTCAGTCTGCACTGTGAAGTAGTTCAGTCTGCAGTGTAAAGTAGTTCAGTCTGCACTGTAAAGTAGTTCAGTCTGCACTGTGAAGTAGTTCAGTCTGCACTGTGAAGCCGTTCAGTCAGCACTGTAAAGTAGTTCAGTCTGCACTGTAAAGTAGTTCAGTCTGCACTGTGAAGTAGTTCAGTCTGCACTGTAAAGTAGTTAAGTCTGCACTGTAAAGTCGTCCAGTCTGCACTGTAAAGTAGTTCAGTCTGCACTGTAAAGTAGTTCAGTCTGCACTGTGAAGTAGTTCAGTCTGCACTGTGAAGTAGTTCAGTCTGCACTGTGAAGGAGTTGTTCAGTCTGCACTGTAAATAAGTTCAGTCTGCACTGTAAAGTAGTTCAGTCTGCATTCTGAAGTAGTTCAGTCTGCACTGTGAAGGAGTTGTTCAGTCTGCACTGTAAATAAGTTCAGTCTGCACTGTAAAGTAGTTCAGTCTGCGCTGTGAAGTAGTTCAGTCTGCACTGTAAAGTAGTTCAGTCTGCACTGTGAAGGAGTTCAGTCTGCACTGTAAAGTAGTTCAGTCTGCACTGTGAAGGAGTTCAGTCTGCACTGTGAAGTAGTTCAGTCTGCACTGTGAAGTAGTTCAGTCTGCACTGTGAAGGAGTTCAGTCTGCACTGTGAAGTATTCCAGTCTGCACTGTGAAGTAGTTCAGTCTGCACTGTGAAGTAGTTCAGTCTGCACTGTAAAGTAGTTCAGTCTGCACTGTGAAGGAGTTCAGTCTGCACTGTAAAGTAGTTCAGTCTGCACTGTGAAGGAGTTCAGTCTGCACTGTGACGTAGTTCAGTCTGCACTGTGAAGTAGTTCAGTCTGCACTGTGAAGTAGTTCAGTCTGCACTGTGAAGGAGTTCAGTTTGCACTGTGAAGTAGTTCAGTCTGCACTGTGAAGGAGTTCATTCAGCACTGTGAAGTAGTTCAGTCTGCACTGTGAAGGAGTTCATTCAGCACTGTGAAGTAGTTCAGTCTGCCCTGTGAAGTTGTCCAGTCTGCACTGTGAAGTAGTTCAGTCTGCACTGTGAAGTAGTTCAGTCTGCACTGTGAAGTAGTTCAGTCTGCACTGTGAAGTAGTTCAGTCTGCACTGTGAAGTAGTTCAGTCTGCATTGTAAAGTTGTTCAGTCTTCACTGTGATGTAGTTCAGTCTGCACTGTGAAGTAGTTCAGTCTGCACTGTGAAGTAGTTCAGTCTGCACTGTGAAGTAGTTCAGTCTGCACTGTAAAGTAGTTCAGTCTGCACTGTGAAGTAGTTCAGTCTGCACTGTGAAGTAGTTCAGTCTGCACTGTGAAGTAGTTCAGTCTGCACTGTGAAGTAGTTCAGTCTGCACTGTAAAGTTGTTCAGTCTGCACTGTAAAGTAGTCAGTCTGCACTGTGAAGTAGTTCAGTCTGCACTGTGAAGTAGTTCAGTCTGCACTGTGAAGTAGTTCAGTCTGCACTGTGAATTAGTTCAGTCTGCACTGTAAAGTAGTTCAGTCTGCACTGTGAAGGAGTTCAGTCTGCACTGTAAAGTAGTTCAGTCTGCACTGTGAAGTAGTTCAGTCTGCACTGTGAAGGAGTTCAGTCTGCACTGTAAAGTAGTTCAGTCTGCACTGTGAAGTCGTTCTGTCTGCACTGTGAAGGAGTTCAGTCTGCACTGTAAAGTAGTTCAGTCTGCACTGTAAATTAGTTAAGTCTGCACTGTGAAGTAGTTCAGTCTGCACTGTGAAGGAGTTCAGTCTGCACTGTGAAGTAGTTCAGTCTGCTCTGTGAAGTATTTCAGTCTGCACTGTGAAGTAGTTCAGTCTGCACTGTAAATTAGTTAAGTCTGCACTGTGAAGTAGTTCAGTCTGCACTGTGAAGTAGTTCAGTCTGCACTGTGAAGTAGTTCAGTCTGCACTGTGAAGTAGTTCAGTCTGCACTGTGAAGGAGTTCAGTCTGCGCTGTGAAGTAGTTCAGTCTGCGCTGTGAAATAGTTCAGTCTGCACTGTGAAGTAGTTCAGTCTGCACTGTGAAGGAGTTCAGTCTGCACTGTAAAGTAGTTCAGTCTGCACTGTGAAGGAGTTCAGTCTGCACTGTGAAATAGTCCAGTCTGCACTGTGAAGTAGTTCAGTCTGCACTGTGAAGTAGTTCAGTCTGCACTGTAAAGTAGTTCAGTCTGCGCTGTGAAGGAGTTCAGTCTGCACTGTAAAGTAGTTCAGTCTGCACTGTGAAGGAGTTCAGTCTGCACTGTAAAGTAGTTCAGTCTGCACTGTGAAGGAGTTCAGTCTGCACTGTGAAATAGTCCAGTCTGCACTGTGAAGTAGTTCAGTCTGCACTGTGAAGTAGTTCAGTCTGCACTGTAAAGTAGTTCAGTCTGCACTGTGAAGGAGTTCAGTCTGCACTGTAAAGTAGTTCAGTCTGCACTGTGAAGGAGTTCAGTCTGCACTGTGACGTAGTTCAGTCTGCACTGTGAAGTAGTTCAGTCTGCACTGTGAAGTAGTTCAGTCTGCACTGTGAAGGAGTTCAGTTTGCACTGTGAAGTAGTTCAGTCTGCACTGTGAAGGAGTTCATTCAGCACTGTGAAGTAGTTCAGACTGCACTGTGAAGTAGTCCAGTCTGCATTGTAAAGTTGTTCAGTCTTCACTGTGATGTAGTCCAGTCTGCACTGTGAAGTAGTTCAGTCTGCACTGTGAAGTAGTTCAGTCTGCACTGTGAAGTAGTTCAGTCTGCACTGTGAAGTAGTTCAGTCTGCGCTGTGAAGTAGTTCAGTCTGCATTGTAAAGTTGTTCAGTCTTCACTGTGATGTAGTGCAGTCTGCACTGTGAAGTAGTTCAGTCTGCACTGTGAAGTAGTTCAGTCTGCACTGTAAAGTAGTTCAGTCTGCACTGTGAAGTAGTTCAGTCTGCACTGTGAAGTAGTTCAGTCTGCACTGTGAAGTAGTTCAGTCTGCACTGTAAAGTTGTTCAGTCTGCACTGTAAAGTAGTCAGTCTGCACTGTGAAGTAGTTCAGTCTGCACTGTGAAGTAGTTCAGTCTGCACTGTGAATTAGTTCAGTCTGCACTGTAAAGGAGTTCAGTCTGCACTGTGAAGGAGTTCAGTCTGCACTGTGAAGTAGTTCAGTCTGCGCTGTGAAGTAGTTCAGTCTGCGCTGTGAAGTAGTTCAGTTTGCACTGTAAAGTAGTTCAGTCTGCACTGTGAAGTAGTTCAGTCTGCACTGTGAAGTAGTTCAGTCTGCACTGTGAAGGAGTTCATTCAGCACTGTGAAGTAGTTCAGTCTGCACTGTGAAGGAGTTCATTCAGCACTGTGAAGTAGTTCAGTCTGCCCTGTGAAGTTGTCCAGTCTGCACTGTGAAGTAGTTCAGTCTGCACTGTGAAGTAGTTCAGTCTGCACTGTGAAGTAGTTCAGTCTGCACTGTGAAGTAGTTCAGTCTGCACTGTGAAGTAGTTCAGTCTGCACTGTGAAGTAGTTCAGTCTGCATTGTAAAGTTGTTCAGTCTTCACTGTGATGTAGTTCAGTCTGCACTGTGAAGTAGTTCAGTCTGCACTGTGAAGTAGTTCAGTCTGCACTGTGAAGTAGTTCAGTCTGCACTGTAAAGTAGTTCAGTCTGCACTGTGAAGTAGTTCAGTCTGCACTGTGAAGTAGTTCAGTCTGCACTGTGAAGTAGTTCAGTCTGCACTGTGAAGTAGTTCAGTCTGCACTGTAAAGTTGTTCAGTCTGCACTGTAAAGTAGTCAGTCTGCACTGTGAAGTAGTTCAGTCTGCACTGTGAAGTAGTTCAGTCTGCACTGTGAAGTAGTTCAGTCTGCACTGTGAATTAGTTCAGTCTGCACTGTAAAGTAGTTCAGTCTGCACTGTGAAGGAGTTCAGTCTGCACTGTAAAGTAGTTCAGTCTGCACTGTGAAGTAGTTCAGTCTGCACTGTGAAGGAGTTCAGTCTGCACTGTAAAGTAGTTCAGTCTGCACTGTGAAGTCGTTCTGTCTGCACTGTGAAGGAGTTCAGTCTGCACTGTAAAGTAGTTCAGTCTGCACTGTAAATTAGTTAAGTCTGCACTGTGAAGTAGTTCAGTCTGCACTGTGAAGGAGTTCAGTCTGCACTGTGAAGTAGTTCAGTCTGCTCTGTGAAGTATTTCAGTCTGCACTGTGAAGTAGTTCAGTCTGCACTGTAAATTAGTTAAGTCTGCACTGTGAAGTAGTTCAGTCTGCACTGTGAAGTAGTTCAGTCTGCACTGTGAAGTAGTTCAGTCTGCACTGTGAAGTAGTTCAGTCTGCACTGTGAAGGAGTTCAGTCTGCGCTGTGAAGTAGTTCAGTCTGCGCTGTGAAATAGTTCAGTCTGCACTGTGAAGTAGTTCAGTCTGCACTGTGAAGGAGTTGTTCAGTCTGCACTGTAAAGTAGTTCAGTCTGCGCTGTGAAGGAGTTCAGTCTGCACTGTAAAGTAGTTCAGTCTGCACTGTGAAGGAGTTCAGTCTGCACTGTAAAGTAGTTCAGTCTGCACTGTGAAGGAGTTCAGTCTGCACTGTGAAATAGTCCAGTCTGCACTGTGAAGTAGTTCAGTCTGCACTGTGAAGTAGTTCAGTCTGCACTGTAAAGTAGTTCAGTCTGCACTGTGAAGGAGTTCAGTCTGCACTGTAAAGTAGTTCAGTCTCCACTGTGAAGGAGTTCAGTCTGCACTGTGACGTAGTTCAGTCTGCACTGTGAAGTAGTTCAGTCTGCACTGTGAAGTAGTTCAGTCTGCACTGTGAAGTAGTTCAGTCTGCACTGTGAAGGAGTTCAGTTTGCACTGTGAAGTAGTTCAGTCTGCACTGTGAAGGAGTTCATTCAGCACTGTGAAGTAGTTCAGACTGCACTGTGAAGTAGTCCAGTCTGCATTGTAAAGTTGTTCAGTCTTCACTGTGATGTAGTCCAGTCTGCACTGTGAAGTAGTTCAGTCTGCACTGTGAAGTAGTTCAGTCTGCACTGTGAAGTAGTTCAGTCTGCACTGTGAAGTAGTTCAGTCTGCGCTGTGAAGTAGTTCAGTCTGCATTGTAAAGTTGTTCAGTCTTCACTGTGATGTAGTGCAGTCTGCACTGTGAAGTAGTTCAGTCTGCACTGTGAAGTAGTTCAGTCTGCACTGTAAAGTAGTTCAGTCTGCACTGTGAAGTAGTTCAGTCTGCACTGTGAAGTAGTTCAGTCTGCACTGTGAAGTAGTTCAGTCTGCACTGTAAAGTTGTTCAGTCTGCACTGTAAAGTAGTCAGTCTGCACTGTGAAGTAGTTCAGTCTGCACTGTGAAGTAGTTCAGTCTGCACTGTGAAGTAGTTCAGTCTGCACTGTGAATTAGTTCAGTCTGCACTGTAAAGTAGTTCAGTCTGCACTGTGAAGGAGTTCAGTCTGCACTGTAAAGTAGTTCAGTCTGCACTGTGAAGTAGTTCAGTCTGCACTGTGAAGGAGTTCAGTCTGCACTGTAAAGTAGTTCAGTCTGCACTGTGAAGTCGTTCTGTCTGCACTGTGAAGGAGTTCAGTCTGCACTGTAAAGTAGTTCAGTCTGCACTGTAAATTAGTTAAGTCTGCACTGTGAAGTAGTTCAGTCTGCACTGTGAAGGAGTTCAGTCTGCACTGTGAAGTAGTTCAGTCTGCTCTGTGGAGTATTTCAGTCTGCACTGTGAAGTAGTTCAGTCTGCACTGTAAATTAGTTAAGTCTGCACTGTGAAGTAGTTCAGTCTGCACTGTGAAGTAGTTCAGTCTGCACTGTGAAGTAGTTCAGTCTGCACTGTGAAGTAGTTCAGTCTGCACTGTGAAGTAGTTCAGTCTGCACTGTGAAGTAGTTCAGTCTGCACTGTAAATTAGTTAAGTCTGCACTGTGAAGTAGTTCAGTCTGCACTGTGAAGTAGTTCAGTCTGCACTGTAAATTAGTTAAGTCTGCACTGTGAAGTAGTTCAGTCTGCACTGTGAAGTAGTTCAGTCTGCACTGTGAAGTAGTTCAGTCTGCACTGTAAATTAGTTAAGTCTGCACTGTGAAGTAGTTCAGTCTGCACTGTGAAGTAGTTCAGTCTGCACTGTGAAGTAGTTCAGTCTGCACTGTAAATTAGTTAAGTCTGCACTGTGAAGTAGTTCAGTCTGCACTGTGAAGTAGTTCAGTCTGCACTGTGAAGTAGTTCAGTCTGCACTGTGAAGTAGGTCAGTCTGCACTGTGAAGGAGTTCAGTCTGCGCTGTGAAGTAGTTCAGTCTGCGCTGTGAAATAGTTCAGTCTGCACTGTGAAGTAGTTCAGTCTGCACTGTGAAGTAGTTCAGTCTGCGCTGTGAAATAGTTCAGTCTGCACTGTGAAGGAGTTCAGTCTGCACTGTAAAGTAGTTCAGTCTGCACTGTGAAGGAGTTCAGTCTGCACTGTAAAGTAGTTCAGTCTGCACTGTGAAGTCGTTCTGTCTGCACTGTGAAGGAGTTCAGTCTGCACTGTAAAGTAGTTCAGTCTGCACTGTAAATTAGTTAAGTCTGCACTGTGAAGTAGTTCAGTCTGCACTGTGAAGGAGTTCAGTCTGCACTGTGAAGTAGTTCAGTCTGCTCTGTGAAGTATTTCAGTCTGCACTGTGAAGTAGTTCAGTCTGCACTGTAAATTAGTTAAGTCTGCACTGTGAAGTAGTTCAGTCTGCGCTGTGAAGTAGTTCAGTCTGCACTGTGAAGTAGTTCAGTCTGCACTGTGAAATAGTTCAGTCTGCACTGTGAAGTAGTTCAGTCTGCACTGTGAAGTAGTTCAGTCTGCACTGTGAAGGAGTTCAGTCTGCACTGTGAAGTAGTTCAGTCTGCACTGTGAAGGAGTTCAGTCTGCACTGTGAAGTAGTTCAGTCTGCACTGTGAAGTAGTTCAGTCTGCACTGTGAAATAGTTCAGTCTGCACTGTGAAGGAGTTCAGTCTGCAATGTGAAGTAGTTCAGTCTGCACTGTAAATTAGTTAAGTCTGCACTGTGAAGTAGTTCAGTCTGCACTGTGAAGTAGTTCAGTCTGCACTGTGAAGTAGTTCAGTCTGCTCTGTGAAGCAGTTCAGTCTGCACTGTGAAGGAGTTCAGTCTGCACTGTGAAGTAGTTCAGTCTGCACTGTGAAGTAGTTCAGTCTGCACTGTGAAGGAGTTCAGTCTGCACTGTGAAGGAGTTCAGTCTGCACTGTGAAGTAGTTCAGTCTGCTCTGTGAAGTATTTCAGTCTGCACTGTGAAGTAGTTCAGTCTGCACTGTAAATTAGTTAAGTCTGCACTGTGAAGTAGTTCAGTCTGCGCTGTGAAGTAGTTCAGTCTGCACTGTGAAGTAGTTCAGTCTGCACTGTGAAATAGTTCAGTCTGCACTGTGAAGTAGTTCAGTCTGCACTGTGAAGTAGTTCAGTCTGCACTGTGAAGGAGTTCAGTCTGCACTGTGAAGTAGTTCAGTCTGCACTGTGAAGTAGTTCAGTCTGCACTGTGAAATAGTTCAGTCTGCACTGTGAAGGAGTTCAGTCTGCAATGTGAAGTAGTTCAGTCTGCACTGTAAATTAGTTAAGTCTGCACTGTGAAGTAGTTCAGTCTGCACTGTGAAGTAGTTCAGTCTGCACTGTGAAGTAGTTCAGTCTGCTCTGTGAAGCAGTTCAGTCTGCACTGTGAAGGAGTTCAGTCTGCACTGTGAAGTAGTTCAGTCTGCACTGTGAAGTAGTTCAGTCTGC
This sequence comes from Scyliorhinus torazame, assembly GCF_047496885.1. Lineage (NCBI taxonomy): Eukaryota > Metazoa > Chordata > Chondrichthyes > Carcharhiniformes > Scyliorhinidae > Scyliorhinus > Scyliorhinus torazame. The sequence goes on from NC_092728.1 coordinate 37,403,055, forward strand.
ACTGTGAAGGAGTTCAGTCTGCACTGTGAAGGAGTTCAGTCTGCACTGTGAAGTAGTTCAGTCTGTACTGTAAATTAGTTAAGTCTGCACTGTAAAGGAGTTCAGTCTGCACTGTGAAGTAGTTCAGTCTGCACTGTAAATTAGTTAAGTCTGCACTGTAAAGGAGTTCAGTCTGCACTGTGAAGGAGTTCAGTCTGCACTGTGAAGTAGTTCAGTCTGCACTGTAAATTGGTTCAGTCTGCACTGTGAAGTAGTTCAGTCTGCACTGTGAAGTAATTCAGTCTGCACTGTGAAGTAGTTCAGTCTGCACTGTGAAGTAGTTCAGTCTGCTCTGTGAAGTAGTTCAGTCTGCACTGTGAAGCAGTTCAGTCTGCACTGTGAAGTAGTTCAGTCTGCACTGTAAAGTAGTTCAGTCTGCACTGTAAAATAGTCCAGTCTGCGCTGTGAAGGAGTTCAGTCTGCACTGTGAAGTAGTTCAGTCTGCACTGTAAAGTAGTTCAGTCTGCACTGTGAAGTAGTTCAGTCTGCACTGTGAAGTAGTTCAGTCTGCACTGTGAAGGAGTTCAGTCTGCACTGTGAAGTAGTTCAGTCTGCACTGTAAAGTAGTTCAGTCTGCACTGTGAAGTAGTTCAGTCTGCGCTGTGAAGTAGTTCAGTCTGCACTGTGAAGTAGTTCAGTCTGCACTGTGAAGGAGTTCAGTCTGCACTGTGAAGGAGTTCAGTCTGCACTGTGAAGTAGTTCAGTCTGCACTGTAAATTAGTTAAGTCTGCACTGTAAAGTAGTTCAATCTGCTCTGTGAAGTTGTTCAGTCTGCACTGTGAAGTAGTTCAGTCTGCACTGTGAAGTAGTTCAGTCTGCACTGCGAAGGAGTTCAGTCTGCGCTGTGAAGTAGTTCAGTCTGCGCTGTGAAGTAGTTCAGTCTGCACTGTGAAGTAGTTCAGTCTGCACTGTGAAGGAGTTCAGTCTGCACTGTGAATGAGTTCAGTGTTCAGTCTGCACTGTAAAGTAGTTCAGTCTGCACTGTGAAGGAGTTGTTCAGTCTGCACTGTAAATAAGTTCAGTCTGCACTGTAAAGTAGTTCAGTCTGCATTCTGAAGTAGTCCAGTCTGCACTGTGAAGTAGTTCAGTCTGCACTGTGAAGTCGTTCCGGCTGCACTGTGAAGTAGTTCAGTCTGCACTGTGAAGTAGTTCAGTCTGCACTGTGAAGGAGTTCAGTCTGCACTGTGAAGTAGTTCAGTCTGCGCTGTGAAGGAGTTCAGTCAGCACTGTGAAGTAGTTCAGTCTGCACTGTGAAGTAGTTCAGTCTGCACTGTGAAGTAGTTCAGTCTGCACTGTGAAGTAGTTCAGTCTGCACTGTAAAGTTGTTCAGTCTGCACTGTAAAGTAGTCAGTCTGCACTGTGAAGTAGTTCAGTCTGCACTGTGAAGTAGTTCAGTCTGCACTGTGAAGGAGTTCAGTCTGCACTGTAAAGTAGTTCAGTCTGCACTGTGAAGGAGTTCAGTCTGCACTGTAAAGTAGTTCAGTCTGCACTGTGAAGTAGTTCAGTCTGCACTGTGAAGTCGTTCTGTCTGCACTGTGAAGGAGTTCAGTCTGCACTGTAAAGTAGTTCAGTCTGCACTGTAAATTAGTTAAGTCTGCACTGTGAAGTAGTTCAGTCTGCACTGTGAAGGAGTTCAGTCTGCACTGTGAAGTAGTTCAGTCTGCTCTGTGAAGTATTTCAGTCTGCACTGTGAAGTAGTTCAGTCTGCACTGTAAATTAGTTAAGTCTGCACTGTGAAGTAGTTCAGTCTGCACTGTGAAGTAGTTCAGTCTGCACTGTGAAGTAGTTCAGTCTGCACTGTGAAGGAGTTCAGTCTGCACTGTGAAGTAGTTCAGTCTGCACTGTAAAGTAGTTCAGTCTGCACTGTGAAGTAGTTCAGTCTGCACTGTGAAGTCGTTCTGTCTGCACTGTGAAGGAGTTCAGTCTGCACTGTAAAGTAGTTCAGTCTGCACTGTAAATTAGTTAAGTCTGCACTGTGAAGTAGTTCAGTCTGCACTGTGAAGGAGTTCAGTCTGCACTGTGAAGTAGTTCAGTCTGCTCTGTGAAGTATTTCAGTCTGCACTGTGAAGTAGTTCAGTCTGCACTGTAAATTAGTTAAGTCTGCACTGTGAAGTAGTTCAGTCTGCACTGTGAAGTAGTTCAGTCTGCACTGTGAAGTAGTTCAGTCTGCACTGTGAAATAGTTCAGTCTGCACTGTGAAGTAGTTCAGTCTGCACTGTGAAGTAGTTCAGTCTGCACTGTGAAGTAGTTCAGTCTGCACTGTGAAGGAGTTCAGTCTGCACTGTGAAGTAGTTCAGTCTGCACTGTGAAGGAGTTGTTCAGTCTGCACTGTAAAGTAGTTCAGTCCGCACTGTGAAGTAGTTCAGTCTGCAGTGTAAAGTAGTTCAGTCTGCACTGTGAAGTTGTCCAGTCTGCACTGTAATGTAGTTCAGTCTGCACTGTGAAGTAGTTCAGTCTGCACTGTAAAGTAGTTCAGTCTGCGCTGTGAAGGAGTTCAGTCTGCACTGTAAAGTAGTTCAGTCTGCACTGTGAAGTAGTTCAGTCTGCACTGTGAAGGAGTTCAGTCTGCACTGTGAAGTAGTTCAGTCTGCACTGTGAAGTACTTCAGTCTGCACTGTGAAGGAGTTGTTCAGTCTGCACTGTAAAGTAGTTCAGTCCGCACTGTGAAGTAGTTCAGACTGCACTGTAAAGTAGTTCAGTCTGCACTGTGAAGGAGTTCAGTCTGCACTGTGAAGTAGTTCAGTCTGCACTGTGAAGTACTTCAGTCTGCACTGTGAAGGAGTTGTTCAGTCTGCACTGTAAAGTAGTTCAGTCCGCACTGTGAAGTAGTTCAGTCTGCAGTGTAAAGTAGTTCAGTCTGCACTGTGAAGTTGTCCAGTCTGCACTGTAATGTAGTTCAGTCTGCACTGTGAAGTAGTTCAGTCTGCACTGTAAAGTAGTTCAGTCTGCGCTGTGAAGGAGTTCAGTCTGCACTGTAAAGTAGTTCAGTCTGCACTGTGAAGTAGTTCAGTCTGCACTGTGAAGGAGTTCAGTCTGCACTGTGAAGTAGTTCAGTCTGCACTGTGAACTAGTTCAGTCTGCACTGTGAAGGAGTTCAGCCTGCGCTGTGAAGTAGTTCAGTCTGCACTGTGAAGCCGTTCAGTCAGCACTGTAAAGTAGTTCAGTCTGCACTGTGAAGTAGTTCAGTCTGCACTGTGAAGTAGTTCAGTCTGCACTGTAAAGTAGTTCAGTCTGCACTGTGAAGTAGTTCAGTCTGCACTGTAAAGTAGTTCAGTCTGCACTGTAAAGTCGTCCAGTCTGCACTGTAAAGTAGTTCAGTCTGCACTGTAAAGTAGTTCAGTCTGCACTGTGAAGTAGTTCAGTCTGCACTGTGAAGTAGTTCAGTCTGCACTGTGAAGGAGTTCAGTGTTCAGTCTGCACTGTAAAGTAGTTCAGTCTGCACTGTGAAGGAGTTGTTCAGTCTGCACTGTAAATAAGTTCAGTCTGCACTGTAAAGTAGTTCAGTCTGCACTGTGAAGTAGTTCAGTCTGCACTGTGAAGGAGTTGTTCAGTCTGCACTGTAAATAAGTTCAGTCTGCACTGTAAAGTAGTTCAGTCTGCGCTGTGAAGTAGTTCAGTCTGCATTGTGAAGTAGTTCAGTCTGCACTGTAAAGTAGTTCAGTCTGCACTGTGAAATAGTTCAGTCTGCACTGTGAAGTAGTTCAGTCTGCACTGTGAAGTAGTTCAGTCTGCACTGTGAAGTAGTTCAGTCTGCACTGAAAAGTAGTTCAGTCTGCACTGTGAAGGAGTTCAGTCTGCACTGTGACGTAGTTCAGTCTGCACTGTGAAGTAGTTCAGTCTGCACTGTGAAGTAGTTCAGTCTGCACTGTGAAGTAGTTCAGTCTGCACTGTGAAGGAGTTCAGTTTGCACTGTGAAGTAGTTCAGTCTGCACTGTGAAGGAGTTCATTCAGCACTGTGAAGTAGTTCAGTCTGCACTGTGAAGTAGTCCAGTCTGCACTGTGAAGTAGTTCAGTCTGCATTGTAAAGTTGTTCAGTCTTCACTGTGATGTAGTTCAGTCTGCACTGTGAAGTAGTTCAGTCTGCACTGTGAAGTAGTTCAGTCTGCACTGTAAAGTAGTTCAGTCTGCACTGTAAAGTAGTTCAGTCTGCACTGTGAAGTAGTTCAGTCTGCACTGTGAAGTAGTTCAGTCTGCGCTGTGAAGTAGTTCAGTCTGCACTGTGAAGTAGTTCAGTCTGCACTGTGAAGTAGTTCAGTCTGCACTGTAAAGTTGTTCAGTCTGCACTGTAAAGTAGTCAGTCTGCACTGTGAAGTAGTTCAGTCTGCACTGTGAAGTAGTTCAGTCTGCACTGTGAATTAGTTCAGTCTGCACTGTAAAGTAGTTCAGTCTGCACTGTGAAGGAGTTCAGTCTGCACTGTAAAGTAGTTCAGTCTGCACTGTGAAGTAGTTCAGTCTGCACTGTGAAGGAGTTCAGTCTGCACTGTAAAGTAGTTCAGTCTGCACTGTGAAGTCGTTCTGTCTGCACTGTGAAGGAGTTCAGTCTGCACTGTAAAGGAGTTCAGTCTGCACTGTAAATTAGTTAAGTCTGCACTGTGAAGTAGTTCAGTCTGCACTGTGAAGGAGTTCAGTCTGCACTGTGAAGTAGTTCAGTCTGCTCTGTGAAGTATTTCAGTCTGCACTGTGAAGTAGTTCAGTCTGCACTGTAAATTAGTTAAGTCTGCACTGTGAAGTAGTTCAGTCTGCACTGTGAAGTAGTTCAGTCTGCACTGTGAAGTAGTTCAGTCTGCACTGTGAAGTAGTTCAGTCTGCACTGTGAAGGAGTTCAGTCTGCGCTGTGAAGTAGTTCAGTCTGCGCTGTGAAATAGTTCAGTCTGCACTGTGAAGTAGTTCAGTCTGCACTGTGAAGTAGTTCAGTCTGCGCTGTGAAATAGTTCAGTCTGCACTGTGAAGAAGTTCAGTCTGCACTGTAAAGTAGTTCAGTCTGCACTGTGAAGGAGTTCAGTCTGCACTGTAAAGTAGTTCAGTCTGCACTGTGAAGTCGTTCTGTCTGCACTGTGAAGGAGTTCAGTCTGCACTGTAAAGTAGTTCAGTCTGCACTGTAAATTAGTTAAGTCTGCACTGTGAAGTAGTTCAGTCTGCACTGTGAAGGAGTTCAGTCTGCACTGTGAAGTAGTTCAGTCTGCTCTGTGAAGTATTTCAGTCTGCACTGTGAAGTAGTTCAGTCTGCACTGTAAATTAGTTAAGTCTGCACTGTGAAGTAGTTCAGTCTGCGCTGTGAAGTAGTTCAGTCTGCACTGTGAAGTAGTTCAGTCTGCACTGTGAAGTAGTTCAGTCTGCGCTGTGAAGTAGTTCAGTCTGCACTGTGAAGTAGTTCAGTCTGCGCTGTGAAATAGTTCAGTCTGCACTGTGAAGTAGTTCAGTCTGCACTGTGAAGTAGTTCAGTCTGCACTGTGAAGGAGTTCAGTCTGCACTGTGAAGTAGTTCAGTCTGCACTGTGAAGGAGTTCAGTCTGCACTGTGAAGTAGTTCAGTCTGCACTGTGAAATAGTTCAGTCTGCACTGTGAAGGAGTTCAGTCTGCAATGTGAAGTAGTTCAGTCTGCACTGTAAATTAGTTAAGTCTGCACTGTGAAGTAGTTCAGTCTGCACTGTGAAGTAGTTCAGTCTGCACTGTGAAGTAGTTCAGTCTGCTCTGTGAAGCAGTTCAGTCTGCACTGTGAAGGAGTTCAGTCTGCACTGTGAAGTAGTTCAGTCTGCACTGTGAAGGAGTTCAGTCTGCACTGTGAAGTAGTTCAGTCTGCACTGTAAATTAGTTAAGTCTGCACTGTAAAGGAGTTCAGTCTGCACTGTGAAGGAGTTCAGTCTGCACTGTGAAGTAGTTCAGTCTGCACTGTGAAGTAGTTCAGTCTGCACTGTGAAATAGTTCAGTCTGCACTGTGAAGTAGTTCAGTCTGCACTGTGAAGTAGTTCAGTCTGCACTGTGAAGTAGTTCAGTCTGCACTGTGAAGGAGTTCAGTCTGCACTGTGAAGTAGTTCAGTCTGCACTGTGAAGGAGTTGTTCAGTCTGCACTGTAAAGTAGTTCAGTCCGCACTGTGAAGTAGTTCAGTCTGCAGTGTAAAGTAGTTCAGTCTGCACTGTGAAGTTGTCCAGTCTGCACTGTAATGTAGTTCAGTCTGCACTGTGAAGTAGTTCAGTCTGCACTGTAAAGTAGTTCAGTCTGCGCTGTGAAGGAGTTCAGTCTGCACTGTAAAGTAGTTCAGTCTGCACTGTGAAGTAGTTCAGTCTGCACTGTGAAGGAGTTCAGTCTGCACTGTGAAGTAGTTCAGTCTGCACTGTGAAGTACTTCAGTCTGCACTGTGAAGGAGTTGTTCAGTCTGCACTGTAAAGTAGTTCAGTCCGCACTGTGAAGTAGTTCAGACTGCACTGTAAAGTAGTTCAGTCTGCACTGTGAAGGAGTTCAGTCTGCACTGTGAAGTAGTTCAGTCTGCACTGTGAAGTACTTCAGTCTGCACTGTGAAGGAGTTGTTCAGTCTGCACTGTAAAGTAGTTCAGTCCGCACTGTGAAGTAGTTCAGTCTGCAGTGTAAAGTAGTTCAGTCTGCACTGTGAAGTTGTCCAGTCTGCACTGTAATGTAGTTCAGTCTGCACTGTGAAGTAGTTCAGTCTGCACTGTAAAGTAGTTCAGTCTGCGCTGTGAAGGAGTTCAGTCTGCACTGTAAAGTAGTTCAGTCTGCACTGTGAAGTAGTTCAGTCTGCACTGTGAAGGAGTTCAGTCTGCACTGTGAAGTAGTTCAGTCTGCACTGTGAACTAGTTCAGTCTGCACTGTGAAGGAGTTCAGCCTGCGCTGTGAAGTAGTTCAGTCTGCACTGTGAAGCCGTTCAGTCAGCACTGTAAAGTAGTTCAGTCTGCACTGTGAAGTAGTTCAGTCTGCACTGTGAAGTAGTTCAGTCTGCACTGTAAAGTAGTTCAGTCTGCACTGTGAAGTAGTTCAGTCTGCACTGTAAAGTAGTTCAGTCTGCACTGTAAAGTCGTCCAGTCTGCACTGTAAAGTAGTTCAGTCTGCACTGTAAAGTAGTTCAGTCTGCACTGTGAAGTAGTTCAGTCTGCACTGTGAAGTAGTTCAGTCTGCACTGTGAAGGAGTTCAGTGTTCAGTCTGCACTGTAAAGTAGTTCAGTCTGCACTGTGAAGGAGTTGTTCAGTCTGCACTGTAAATAAGTTCAGTCTGCACTGTAAAGTAGTTCAGTCTGCACTGTGAAGTAGTTCAGTCTGCACTGTGAAGGAGTTGTTCAGTCTGCACTGTAAATAAGTTCAGTCTGCACTGTAAAGTAGTTCAGTCTGCGCTGTGAAGTAGTTCAGTCTGCATTGTGAAGTAGTTCAGTCTGCACTGTAAAGTAGTTCAGTCTGCACTGTGAAATAGTTCAGTCTGCACTGTGAAGTAGTTCAGTCTGCACTGTGAAGTAGTTCAGTCTGCACTGTGAAGTAGTTCAGTCTGCACTGAAAAGTAGTTCAGTCTGCACTGTGAAGGAGTTCAGTCTGCACTGTGACGTAGTTCAGTCTGCACTGTGAAGTAGTTCAGTCTGCACTGTGAAGTAGTTCAGTCTGCACTGTGAAGTAGTTCAGTCTGCACTGTGAAGGAGTTCAGTTTGCACTGTGAAGTAGTTCAGTCTGCACTGTGAAGGAGTTCATTCAGCACTGTGAAGTAGTTCAGTCTGCACTGTGAAGTAGTCCAGTCTGCACTGTGAAGTAGTTCAGTCTGCATTGTAAAGTTGTTCAGTCTTCACTGTGATGTAGTTCAGTCTGCACTGTGAAGTAGTTCAGTCTGCACTGTGAAGTAGTTCAGTCTGCACTGTAAAGTAGTTCAGTCTGCACTGTAAAGTAGTTCAGTCTGCACTGTGAAGTAGTTCAGTCTGCACTGTGAAGTAGTTCAGTCTGCGCTGTGAAGTAGTTCAGTCTGCACTGTGAAGTAGTTCAGTCTGCACTGTGAAGTAGTTCAGTCTGCACTGTAAAGTTGTTCAGTCTGCACTGTAAAGTAGTCAGTCTGCACTGTGAAGTAGTTCAGTCTGCACTGTGAAGTAGTTCAGTCTGCACTGTGAATTAGTTCAGTCTGCACTGTAAAGTAGTTCAGTCTGCACTGTGAAGGAGTTCAGTCTGCACTGTAAAGTAGTTCAGTCTGCACTGTGAAGTAGTTCAGTCTGCACTGTGAAGGAGTTCAGTCTGCACTGTAAAGTAGTTCAGTCTGCACTGTGAAGTCGTTCTGTCTGCACTGTGAAGGAGTTCAGTCTGCACTGTAAAGGAGTTCAGTCTGCACTGTAAATTAGTTAAGTCTGCACTGTGAAGTAGTTCAGTCTGCACTGTGAAGGAGTTCAGTCTGCACTGTGAAGTAGTTCAGTCTGCTCTGTGAAGTATTTCAGTCTGCACTGTGAAGTAGTTCAGTCTGCACTGTAAATTAGTTAAGTCTGCACTGTGAAGTAGTTCAGTCTGCACTGTGAAGTAGTTCAGTCTGCACTGTGAAGTAGTTCAGTCTGCACTGTGAAGTAGTTCAGTCTGCACTGTGAAGGAGTTCAGTCTGCGCTGTGAAGTAGTTCAGTCTGCGCTGTGAAATAGTTCAGTCTGCACTGTGAAGTAGTTCAGTCTGCACTGTGAAGTAGTTCAGTCTGCGCTGTGAAATAGTTCAGTCTGCACTGTGAAGAAGTTCAGTCTGCACTGTAAAGTAGTTCAGTCTGCACTGTGAAGGAGTTCAGTCTGCACTGTAAAGTAGTTCAGTCTGCACTGTGAAGTCGTTCTGTCTGCACTGTGAAGGAGTTCAGTCTGCACTGTAAAGTAGTTCAGTCTGCACTGTAAATTAGTTAAGTCTGCACTGTGAAGTAGTTCAGTCTGCACTGTGAAGGAGTTCAGTCTGCACTGTGAAGTAGTTCAGTCTGCTCTGTGAAGTATTTCAGTCTGCACTGTGAAGTAGTTCAGTCTGCACTGTAAATTAGTTAAGTCTGCACTGTGAAGTAGTTCAGTCTGCGCTGTGAAGTAGTTCAGTCTGCACTGTGAAGTAGTTCAGTCTGCACTGTGAAGTAGTTCAGTCTGCGCTGTGAAGTAGTTCAGTCTGCACTGTGAAGTAGTTCAGTCTGCGCTGTGAAATAGTTCAGTCTGCACTGTGAAGTAGTTCAGTCTGCACTGTGAAGTAGTTCAGTCTGCACTGTGAAGGAGTTCAGTCTGCACTGTGAAGTAGTTCAGTCTGCACTGTGAAGGAGTTCAGTCTGCACTGTGAAGTAGTTCAGTCTGCACTGTGAAATAGTTCAGTCTGCACTGTGAAGGAGTTCAGTCTGCAATGTGAAGTAGTTCAGTCTGCACTGTAAATTAGTTAAGTCTGCACTGTGAAGTAGTTCAGTCTGCACTGTGAAGTAGTTCAGTCTGCACTGTGAAGTAGTTCAGTCTGCTCTGTGAAGCAGTTCAGTCTGCACTGTGAAGGAGTTCAGTCTGCACTGTGAAGTAGTTCAGTCTGCACTGTGAAGGAGTTCAGTCTGCACTGTGAAGTAGTTCAGTCTGCACTGTAAATTAGTTAAGTCTGCACTGTAAAGGAGTTCAGTCTGCACTGTGAAGGAGTTCAGTCTGCACTGTGAAGTAGTTCAGTCTGCACTGTAAATTGGTTCAGTCTGCACTGTGAAGTAGTTCAGTCTGCACTGTGAAGTAATTCAGTCTGCACTGTGAAGTAGTTCAGTCTGCACTGTGAAGTAGTTCAGTCTGCTCTGTGAAGTAGTTCAGTCTGCACTGTGAAGCAGTTCAGTCTGCACTGTGAAGTAGTTCAGTCTGCACTGTAAAGTAGTTCAGTCTGCACTGTAAAATAGTCCAGTCTGCGCTGTGAAGGAGTTCAGTCTGCACTGTGAAGTAGTTCAGTCTGCACTGTAAAGTAGTTCAGTCTGCACTGTGAAGTAGTTCAGTCTGCACTGTGAAGTAGTTCAGTCTGCACTGTGAAGGAGTTCAGTCTGCACTGTAAAGTAGTTCAGTCTGCACTGTGAAGTAGTTCAGTCTGCGCTGTGAAGTAGTTCAGTCTGCACTGTGAAGTAGTTCAGTCTGCACTGTGAAGGAGTTCAGTCTGCACTGTGAAGGAGTTCAGTCTGCACTGTGAAGTAGTTCAGTCTGCACTGTAAATTAGTTAAGTCTGCACTGTAAAGTAGTTCAATCTGCTCTGTGAAGTTGTTCAGTCTGCACTGTGAAGTAGTTCAGTCTGCACTGTGAAGTAGTTCAGTCTGCACTGTGAAGGAGTTCAGTCTGCGCTGTGAAGTAGTTCAGTCTGCGCTGTGAAGTAGTTCAGTCTGCACTGTGAAGTAGTTCAGTCTGCACTGTGAAGGAGTTCAGTCTGCACTGTGAATGAGTTCAGTGTTCAGTCTGCACTGTAAAGTAGTTCAGTCTGCACTGTGAAGGAGTTGTTCAGTCTGCACTGTAAATAAGTTCAGTCTGCACTGTAAAGTAGTTCAGTCTGCATTCTGAAGTAGTCCAGTCTGCACTGTGAAGTAGTTCAGTCTGCACTGTGAAGTCGTTCCGGCTGCACTGTGAAGTAGTTCAGTCTGCACTGTGAAGTAGTTCAGTCTGCACTGTGAAGGAGTTCAGTCTGCACTGTGAAGTAGTTCAGTCTGCGCTGTGAAGGAGTTCAGTCAGCACTGTGAAGTAGTTCAGTCTGCACTGTGAAGTAGTTCAGTCTGCACTGTGAAGTAGTTCAGTCTGCACTGTGAAGTAGTTCAGTCTGCACTGTAAAGTTGTTCAGTCTGCACTGTAAAGTAGTCAGTCTGCACTGTGAAGTAGTTCAGTCTGCACTGTGAAGTAGTTCAGTCTGCACTGTGAAGGAGTTCAGTCTGCACTGTAAAGTAGTTCAGTCTGCACTGTGAAGGAGTTCAGTCTGCACTGTAAAGTAGTTCAGTCTGCACTGTGAAGTAGTTCAGTCTGCACTGTGAAGTCGTTCTGTCTGCACTGTGAAGGAGTTCAGTCTGCACTGTAAAGTAGTTCAGTCTGCACTGTAAATTAGTTAAGTCTGCACTGTGAAGTAGTTCAGTCTGCACTGTGAAGGAGTTCAGTCTGCACTGTGAAGTAGTTCAGTCTGCTCTGTGAAGTATTTCAGTCTGCACTGTGAAGTAGTTCAGTCTGCACTGTAAATTAGTTAAGTCTGCACTGTGAAGTAGTTCAGTCTGCACTGTGAAGTAGTTCAGTCTGCACTGTGAAGTAGTTCAGTCTGCACTGTGAAGGAGTTCAGTCTGCACTGTGAAGTAGTTCAGTCTGCACTGTAAAGTAGTTCAGTCTGCACTGTGAAGTAGTTCAGTCTGCACTGTGAAGTCGTTCTGTCTGCACTGTGAAGGAGTTCAGTCTGCACTGTAAAGTAGTTCAGTCTGCACTGTAAATTAGTTAAGTCTGCACTGTGAAGTAGTTCAGTCTGCACTGTGAAGGAGTTCAGTCTGCACTGTGAAGTAGTTCAGTCTGCTCTGTGAAGTATTTCAGTCTGCACTGTGAAGTAGTTCAGTCTGCACTGTAAATTAGTTAAGTCTGCACTGTGAAGTAGTTCAGTCTGCACTGTGAAGTAGTTCAGTCTGCACTGTGAAATAGTTCAGTCTGCACTGTGAAGTAGTTCAGTCTGCACTGTGAAGTAGTTCAGTCTGCACTGTGAAGTAGTTCAGTCTGCACTGTGAAGGAGTTCAGTCTGCACTGTGAAGTAGTTCAGTCTGCACTGTGAAGTAGTTCAGTCTGCACTGTGAAGGAGTTGTTCAGTCTGCACTGTAAAGTAGTTCAGTCCGCACTGTGAAGTAGTTCAGTCTGCAGTGTAAAGTAGTTCAGTCTGCACTGTGAAGTTGTCCAGTCTGCACTGTAATGTAGTTCAGTCTGCACTGTGAAGTAGTTCAGTCTGCACTGTAAAGTAGTTCAGTCTGCGCTGTGAAGGAGTTCAGTCTGCACTGTAAAGTAGTTCAGTCTGCACTGTGAAGTAGTTCAGTCTGCACTGTGAAGGAGTTCAGTCTGCACTGTGAAGTAGTTCAGTCTGCACTGTGAAGTACTTCAGTCTGCACTGTGAAGGAGTTGTTCAGTCTGCACTGTAAAGTAGTTCAGTCCGCACTGTGAAGTAGTTCAGTCTGCACTGTAAAGTAGTTCAGTCTGCACTGTGAAGTAGTTCAGTCTGCACTGTGAAGGAGTTCAGTCTGCACTGTGAAGTAGTTCAGTCTGCACTGTGAAGTACTTCAGTCTGCACTGTGAAGGAGTTGTTCAGTCTGCACTGTAAAGTAGTTCAGTCCGCACTGTGAAGTAGTTCAGTCTGCAGTGTAAAGTAGTTCAGTCTGCACTGTGAAGTTGTCCAGTCTGCACTGTAATGTAGTTCAGTCTGCACTGTGAAGTAGTTCAGTCTGCACTGTAAAGTAGTTCAGTCTGCGCTGTGAAGGAGTTCAGTCTGCACTGTAAAGTAGTTCAGTCTGCACTGTGAAGTAGTTCAGTCTGCACTGTGAAGGAGTTCAGTCTGCACTGTGAAGTAGTTCAGTCTGCACTGTGAACTAGTTCAGTCTGCACTGTGAAGGAGTTCAGCCTGCGCTGTGAAGTAGTTCAGTCTGCACTGTGAAGCCGTTCAGTCAGCACTGTAAAGTAGTTCAGTCTGCACTGTGAAGTAGTTCAGTCTGCACTGTGAAGTAGTTCAGTCTGCACTGTAAAGTAGTTCAGTCTGCACTGTGAAGTAGTTCAGTCTGCACTGTAAAGTAGTTCAGTCTGCACTGTAAAGTCGTCCAGTCTGCACTGTAAAGTAGTTCAGTCTGCACTGTAAAGTAGTTCAGTCTGCACTGTGAAGTAGTTCAGTCTGCACTGTGAAGTAGTTCAGTCTGCACTGTGAAGGAGTTGTTCAGTCTGCACTGTAAATAAGTTCAGTCTGCACTGTAAAGTAGTTCAGTCTGCGCTGTGAAGTAGTTCAGTCTGCATTGTGAAGTAGTTCAGTCTGCACTGTAAAGTAGTTCAGTCTGCACTGTGAAGGAGTTGTTCAGTCTGCACTGTAAATAAGTTCAGTCTGCACTGTAAAGTAGTTCAGTCTGCATTCTGAAGTAGTCCAGTCTGCACTGTGAAGTAGTTCAGTCTGCACTGTGAAGTCGTTCCGGCTGCACTGTGAAGTAGTTCAGTCTGCACTGTGAAGTAGTTCAGTCTGCACTGTGAAGGAGTTCAGTCTGCACTGTGAAGTAGTTCAGTCTGCGCTGTGAAGGAGTTCAGTCAGCACTGTGAAGTAGTTCAGTCTGCACTGTGAAGTAGTTCAGTCTGCACTGTGAAGTAGTTCAGTCTGCACTGTGAAGTAGTTCAGTCTGCACTGTAAAGTTGTTCAGTCTGCACTGTAAAGTAGTCAGTCTGCACTGTGAAGTAGTTCAGTCTGCACTGTGAAGTAGTTCAGTCTGCACTGTGAAGGAGTTCAGTCTGCACTGTAAAGTAGTTCAGTCTGCACTGTGAAGGAGTTCAGTCTGCACTGTAAAGTAGTTCAGTCTGCACTGTGAAGTAGTTCAGTCTGCACTGTGAAGTCGTTCTGTCTGCACTGTGAAGGAGTTCAGTCTGCACTGTAAAGTAGTTCAGTCTGCACTGTAAATTAGTTAAGTCTGCACTGTGAAGTAGTTCAGTCTGCACTGTGAAGGAGTTCAGTCTGCACTGTGAAGTAGTTCAGTCTGCTCTGTGAAGTATTTCAGTCTGCACTGTGAAGTAGTTCAGTCTGCACTGTAAATTAGTTAAGTCTGCACTGTGAAGTAGTTCAGTCTGCACTGTGAAGTAGTTCAGTCTGCACTGTGAAGTAGTTCAGTCTGCACTGTGAAGGAGTTCAGTCTGCACTGTGAAGTAGTTCAGTCTGCACTGTAAAGTAGTTCAGTCTGCACTGTGAAGTAGTTCAGTCTGCACTGTGAAGTCGTTCTGTCTGCACTGTGAAGGAGTTCAGTCTGCACTGTAAAGTAGTTCAGTCTGCACTGTAAATTAGTTAAGTCTGCACTGTGAAGTAGTTCAGTCTGCACTGTGAAGGAGTTCAGTCTGCACTGTGAAGTAGTTCAGTCTGCTCTGTGAAGTATTTCAGTCTGCACTGTGAAGTAGTTCAGTCTGCACTGTAAATTAGTTAAGTCTGCACTGTGAAGTAGTTCAGTCTGCACTGTGAAGTAGTTCAGTCTGCACTGTGAAGTAGTTCAGTCTGCACTGTGAAATAGTTCAGTCTGCACTGTGAAGTAGTTCAGTCTGCACTGTGAAGTAGTTCAGTCTGCACTGTGAAGTAGTTCAGTCTGCACTGTGAAGGAGTTCAGTCTGCACTGTGAAGTAGTTCAGTCTGCACTGTGAAGTAGTTCAGTCTGCACTGTGAAGGAGTTGTTCAGTCTGCACTGTAAAGTAGTTCAGTCCGCACTGTGAAGTAGTTCAGTCTGCAGTGTAAAGTAGTTCAGTCTGCACTGTGAAGTTGTCCAGTCTGCACTGTAATGTAGTTCAGTCTGCACTGTGAAGTAGTTCAGTCTGCACTGTAAAGTAGTTCAGTCTGCGCTGTGAAGGAGTTCAGTCTGCACTGTAAAGTAGTTCAGTCTGCACTGTGAAGTAGTTCAGTCTGCACTGTGAAGGAGTTCAGTCTGCACTGTGAAGTAGTTCAGTCTGCACTGTGAAGTACTTCAGTCTGCACTGTGAAGGAGTTGTTCAGTCTGCACTGTAAAGTAGTTCAGTCCGCACTGTGAAGTAGTTCAGTCTGCACTGTAAAGTAGTTCAGTCTGCACTGTGAAGTAGTTCAGTCTGCACTGTGAAGGAGTTCAGTCTGCACTGTGAAGTAGTTCAGTCTGCACTGTGAAGTACTTCAGTCTGCACTGTGAAGGAGTTGTTCAGTCTGCACTGTAAAGTAGTTCAGTCCGCACTGTGAAGTAGTTCAGTCTGCAGTGTAAAGTAGTTCAGTCTGCACTGTGAAGTTGTCCAGTCTGCACTGTAATGTAGTTCAGTCTGCACTGTGAAGTAGTTCAGTCTGCACTGTAAAGTAGTTCAGTCTGCGCTGTGAAGGAGTTCAGTCTGCACTGTAAAGTAGTTCAGTCTGCACTGTGAAGTAGTTCAGTCTGCACTGTGAAGGAGTTCAGTCTGCACTGTGAAGTAGTTCAGTCTGCACTGTGAACTAGTTCAGTCTGCACTGTGAAGGAGTTCAGCCTGCGCTGTGAAGTAGTTCAGTCTGCACTGTGAAGCCGTTCAGTCAGCACTGTAAAGTAGTTCAGTCTGCACTGTGAAGTAGTTCAGTCTGCACTGTGAAGTAGTTCAGTCTGCACTGTAAAGTAGTTCAGTCTGCACTGTGAAGTAGTTCAGTCTGCACTGTAAAGTAGTTCAGTCTGCACTGTAAAGTCGTCCAGTCTGCACTGTAAAGTAGTTCAGTCTGCACTGTAAAGTAGTTCAGTCTGCACTGTGAAGTAGTTCAGTCTGCACTGTGAAGTAGTTCAGTCTGCACTGTGAAGGAGTTGTTCAGTCTGCACTGTAAATAAGTTCAGTCTGCACTGTAAAGTAGTTCAGTCTGCGCTGTGAAGTAGTTCAGTCTGCATTGTGAAGTAGTTCAGTCTGCACTGTAAAGTAGTTCAGTCTGCACTGTGAAATAGTTCAGTCTGCACTGTGAAGTAGTTCAGTCTGCACTGTGAAGTAGTTCAGTCTGCAGTGTGAAGTAGTTCAGTCTGCACTGTGAAATAGTTCAGTCTGCACTGTGAAGTAGTTCAGTCTGCACTGTGAAGTAGTTCAGTCTGCACTGTGAAGTAGTTCAGTCTGCACTGTAAAGTAGTTCAGTCTGCACTGTGAAGTAGTTCAGTCTGCACTGTGAAGTAGTTCAGTCTGCACTGTGAAGGAGTTCAGTTTGCACTGTGAAGTAGTTCAGTCTGCACTGTGAAGGAGTTCATTCAGCACTGTGAAGTAGTTCAGTCTGCACTGTGAAGTAGTCCAGTCTGCACTGTGAAGTAGTTCAGTCTGCATTGTAAAGTTGTTCAGTCTTCACTGTGATGTAGTTCAGTCTGCACTGTGAAGTAGTTCAGTCTGCACTGTGAAGTAGTTCAGTCTGCACTGTAAAGTAGTTCAGTCTGCACTGTAAAGTAGTTCAGTCTGCACTGTGAAGTAGTTCAGTCTGCACTGTGAAGTAGTTCAGTCTGCGCTGTGAAGTAGTTCAGTCTGCACTGTGAAGTAGTTCAGTCTGCACTGTGAAGTAGTTCAGTCTGCACTGTGAAGTAGTTCAGTCTGCACTGTAAAGTTGTTCAGTCTGCACTGTAAAGTAGTCAGTCTGCACTGTGAAGTAGTTCAGTCTGCACTGTGAAGTAGTTCAGTCTGCACTGTGAATTAGTTCAGTCTGCACTGTAAAGTAGTTCAGTCTGCACTGTGAAGGAGTTCAGTCTGCACTGTAAAGTAGTTCAGTCTGCACTGTGAAGTAGTTCAGTCTGCACTGTGAAGGAGTTCAGTCTGCACTGTAAAGTAGTTCAGTCTGCACTGTGAAGTCGTTCTGTCTGCACTGTGAAGGAGTTCAGTCTGCACTGTAAAGTAGTTCAGTCTGCACTGTAAATTAGTTAAGTCTGCACTGTGAAGTAGTTCAGTCTGCACTGTGAAGGAGTTCAGTCTGCACTGTGAAGTAGTTCAGTCTGCTCTGTGAAGTATTTCAGTCTGCACTGTGAAGTAGTTCAGTCTGCACTGTAAATTAGTTAAGTCTGCACTGTGAAGTAGTTCAGTCTGCACTGTGAAGTAGTTCAGTCTGCACTGTGAAGTAGTTCAGTCTGCACTGTGAAGGAGTTCAGTCTGCGCTGTGAAGTAGTTCAGTCTGCGCTGTGAAATAGTTCAGTCTGCACTGTGAAGTAGTTCAGTCTGCACTGTGAAGTAGTTCAGTCTGCACTGTGAAGGAGTTCAGTTTGCACTGTGAAGTAGTTCAGTCTGCACTGTGAAGGAGTTCATTCAGCACTGTGAAGTAGTTCAGTCTGCACTGTGAAGTAGTCCAGTCTGCACTGTGAAGTAGTTCAGTCTGCATTGTAAAGTTGTTCAGTCTTCACTGTGATGTAGTTCAGTCTGCACTGTGAAGTAGTTCAGTCTGCACTGTGAAGTAGTTCAGTCTGCACTGTAAAGTAGTTCAGTCTGCACTGTAAAGTAGTTCAGTCTGCACTGTGAAGTAGTTCAGTCTGCACTGTGAAGTAGTTCAGTCTGCGCTGTGAAGTAGTTCAGTCTGCACTGTGAAGTAGTTCAGTCTGCACTGTGAAGTAGTTCAGTCTGCACTGTGAAGTAGTTCAGTCTGCACTGTAAAGTTGTTCAGTCTGCACTGTAAAGTAGTCAGTCTGCACTGTGAAGTAGTTCAGTCTGCACTGTGAAGTAGTTCAGTCTGCACTGTGAATTAGTTCAGTCTGCACTGTAAAGTAGTTCAGTCTGCACTGTGAAGGAGTTCAGTCTGCACTGTAAAGTAGTTCAGTCTGCACTGTGAAGTAGTTCAGTCTGCACTGTGAAGGAGTTCAGTCTGCACTGTAAAGTAGTTCAGTCTGCACTGTGAAGTCGTTCTGTCTGCACTGTGAAGGAGTTCAGTCTGCACTGTAAAGTAGTTCAGTCTGCACTGTAAATTAGTTAAGTCTGCACTGTGAAGTAGTTCAGTCTGCACTGTGAAGGAGTTCAGTCTGCACTGTGAAGTAGTTCAGTCTGCTCTGTGAAGTATTTCAGTCTGCACTGTGAAGTAGTTCAGTCTGCACTGTAAATTAGTTAAGTCTGCACTGTGAAGTAGTTCAGTCTGCACTGTGAAGTAGTTCAGTCTGCACTGTGAAGTAGTTCAGTCTGCACTGTGAAGTAGTTCAGTCTGCACTGTGAAGGAGTTCAGTCTGCGCTGTGAAGTAGTTCAGTCTGCGCTGTGAAATAGTTCAGTCTGCACTGTGAAGTAGTTCAGTCTGCACTGTGAAGTAGTTCAGTCTGCGCTGTGAAATAGTTCAGTCTGCACTGTGAAGAAGTTCAGTCTGCACTGTAAAGTAGTTCAGTCTGCACTGTGAAGGAGTTCAGTCTGCACTGTAAAGTAGTTCAGTCTGCACTGTGAAGTCGTTCTGTCTGCACTGTGAAGGAGTTCAGTCTGCACTGTAAAGTAGTTCAGTCTGCACTGTAAATTAGTTAAGTCTTCACTGTGAAGTAGTTCAGTCTGCACTGTGAAGGAGTTCAGTCTGCACTGTGAAGTAGTTCAGTCTGCTCTGTGAAGTATTTCAGTCTGCACTGTGAAGTAGTTCAGTCTGCACTGTAAATTAGTTAAGTCTGCACTGTGAAGTAGTTCAGTCTGCGCTGTGAAGTAGTTCAGTCTGCACTGTGAAGTAGTTCAGTCTGCACTGTGAAGTAGTTCAGTCTGCACTGTGAAATAGTTCAGTCTGCACTGTGAAGTAGTTCAGTCTGCACTGTGAAGTAGTTCAGTCTGCACTGTGAAGGAGTTCAGTCTGCACTGTGAAGTAGTTCAGTCTGCACTGTGAAGGAGTTCAGTCTGCACTGTGAAGTAGTTCAGTCTGCACTGTGAAATAGTTCAGTCTGCACTGTGAAGGAGTTCAGTCTGCAATGTGACGTAGTTCAGTCTGCACTGTAAATTAGTTAAGTCTGCACTGTGAAGTAGTTCAGTCTGCACTGTGAAGTAGTTCAGTCTGCACTGTGAAGTAGTTCAGTCTGCTCTGTGAAGCAGTTCAGTCTGCACTGTGAAGGAGTTCAGTCTGCACTGTGAAGTAGTTCAGTCTGCACTGTGAAGTAGTTCAGTCTGCACTGTGAAGGAGTTCAGTCTGCACTGTGAAGTAGTTCAGTCTGTACTGTAAATTAGTTAAGTCTGCACTGTAAAGGAGTTCAGTCTGCACTGTGAAGTAGTTCAGTCTGCACTGTAAATTAGTTAAGCCTGCACTGTAAAGGAGTTCAGTCTGCACTGTGAAGGAGTTCAGTCTGCACTGTGAAGTAGTTCAGTCTGCACTGTAAATTGGTTCAGTCTGCACTGTGAAGTAGTTCAGTCTGCACTGTGAAGTAATTCAGTCTGCACTGTGAAGTAGTTCAGTCTGCACTGTGAAGTAGTTCAGTCTGCTCTGTGAAGTAGTTCAGTCTGCACTGTGAAGCAGTTCAGTCTGCACTGTGAAGTAGTTCAGTCTGCACTGTAAAGTAGTTCAGTCTGCACTGTAAAATAGTCCAGTCTGCGCTGTGAAGGAGTTCAGTCTGCACTGTGAAGTAGTTCAGTCTGCACTGTAAAGTAGTTCAGTCTGCACTGTGAAGTAGTTCAGTCTGCACTGTGAAGTAGTTCAGTCTGCACTGTGAAGGAGTTCAGTCTGCACTGTGAAGTAGTTCAGTCTGCACTGTAAAGTAGTTCAGTCTGCACTGTGAAGTAGTTCAGTCTGCGCTGTGAAGTAGTTCAGTCTGCACTGTGAAGTAGTTCAGTCTGCACTGTGAAGGAGTTCAGTCTGCACTGTGAAGGAGTTCAGTCTGCACTGTGAAGTAGTTCAGTCTGCACTGTAAATTAGTTAAGTCTGCACTGTAAAGTAGTTCAGTCTGCTCTGTGAAGTTGTTCAGTCTGCACTGTGAAGTAGTTCAGTCTGCACTGTGAAGTAGTTCAGTCTGCACTGTGAAGGAGTTCAGTCTGCGCTGTGAAGTAGTTCAGTCTGCGCTGTGAAGTAGTTCAGTCTGCGCTGTGAAGGAGTTGTTCAGTCTGCACTGTAAAGTAGTTCAGTCCGCACTGTGAAGTAGTTCAGTCTGCACTGTAAAGTAGTTCAGTCTGCACTGTGAAGTAGTTCAGTCTGCACTGTGAAGGAGTTCAGTCTGCACTGTGAAGTAGTTCAGTCTGCACTGTGAAGTACTTCAGTCTGCACTGTGAAGGAGTTGTTCAGTCTGCACTGTAAAGTAGTTCAGTCCGCACTGTGAAGTAGTTCAGTCTGCAGTGTAAAGTAGTTCAGTCTGCACTGTGAAGTTGTCCAGTCTGCACTGTAATGTAGTTCAGTCTGCACTGTGAAGTAGTTCAGTCTGCACTGTAAAGTAGTTCAGTCTGCGCTGTGAAGGAGTTCAGTCTGCACTGTAAAGTAGTTCAGTCTGCACTGTGAAGTAGTTCAGTCTGCACTGTGAAGGAGTTCAGTCTGCACTGTGAAGTAGTTCAGTCTGCACTGTGAACTAGTTCAGTCTGCACTGTGAAGGAGTTCAGCCTGCGCTGTGAAGTAGTTCAGTCTGCACTGTGAAGCCGTTCAGTCAGCACTGTAAAGTAGTTCAGTCTGCACTGTGAAGTAGTTCAGTCTGCACTGTGAAGTAGTTCAGTCTGCACTGTAAAGTAGTTCAGTCTGCACTGTGAAGTAGTTCAGTCTGCACTGTAAAGTAGTTCAGTCTGCACTGTAAAGTCGTCCAGTCTGCACTGTAAAGTAGTTCAGTCTGCACTGTAAAGTAGTTCAGTCTGCACTGTGAAGTAGTTCAGTCTGCACTGTGAAGTAGTTCAGTCTGCACTGTGAAGGAGTTGTTCAGTCTGCACTGTAAATAAGTTCAGTCTGCACTGTAAAGTAGTTCAGTCTGCGCTGTGAAGTAGTTCAGTCTGCATTGTGAAGTAGTTCAGTCTGCACTGTAAAGTAGTTCAGTCTGCACTGTGAAATAGTTCAGTCTGCACTGTGAAGTAGTTCAGTCTGCACTGTGAAGTAGTTCAGTCTGCACTGTGAAGTAGTTCAGTCTGCACTGTGAAATAGTTCAGTCTGCACTGTGAAGTAGTTCAGTCTGCACTGTGAAGTAGTTCAGTCTGCACTGTGAAGTAGTTCAGTCTGCACTGTAAAGTAGTTCAGTCTGCACAGTGAAGTAGTTCAGTCTGCACTGTGAAGGAGTTCAGCCTGCGCTGTGAAGTAGTTCAGTCTGCACTGTGAAGCCGTTCAGTCAGCACTGTAAAGTAGTTCAGTCTGCACTGTGAAGTAGTTCAGTCTGCACTGTGAAGTAGTTCAGTCTGCACTGTAAAGTAGTTCAGTCTGCACTGTGAAGTAGTTCAGTCTGCACTGTAAAGTAGTTCAGTCTGCACTGTAAAGTCGTCCAGTCTGCACTGTAAAGTAGTTCAGTCTGCACTGTAAAGTAGTTCAGTCTGCACTGTGAAGTAGTTCAGTCTGCACTGTGAAGTAGTTCAGTCTGCACTGTGAAGGAGTTGTTCAGTCTGCACTGTAAATAAGTTCAGTCTGCACTGTAAAGTAGTTCAGTCTGCGCTGTGAAGTAGTTCAGTCTGCATTGTGAAGTAGTTCAGTCTGCACTGTAAAGTAGTTCAGTCTGCACTGTGAAATAGTTCAGTCTGCACTGTGAAGTAGTTCAGTCTGCACTGTGAAGTAGTTCAGTCTGCACTGTGAAGTAGTTCAGTCTGCACTGTGAAATAGTTCAGTCTGCACTGTGAAGTAGTTCAGTCTGCACTGTGAAGTAGTTCAGTCTGCACTGTGAAGTAGTTCAGTCTGCACTGTAAAGTAGTTCAGTCTGCACTGTGAAGTAGTTCAGTCTGCACTGTGAAGTAGTTCAGTCTGCACTGTGAAGGAGTTCAGTTTGCACTGTGAAGTAGTTCAGTCTGCACTGTGAAGGAGTTCATTCAGCACTGTGAAGTAGTTCAGTCTGCACTGTGAAGTAGTCCAGTCTGCACTGTGAAGTAGTTCAGTCTGCATTGTAAAGTTGTTCAGTCTTCACTGTGATGTAGTTCAGTCTGCACTGTGAAGTAGTTCAGTCTGCACTGTGAAGTAGTTCAGTCTGCACTGTAAAGTAGTTCAGTCTGCACTGTAAAGTAGTTCAGTCTGCACTGTGAAGTAGTTCAGTCTGCACTGTGAACTAGTTCAGTCTGCGCTGTGAAGTAGTTCAGTCTGCACTGTGAAGTAGTTCAGTCTGCACTGTGAAGTAGTTCAGTCTGCACTGTGAAGTAGTTCAGTCTGCACTGTAAAGTTGTTCAGTCTGCACTGTAAAGTAGTCAGTCTGCACTGTGAAGTAGTTCAGTCTGCACTGTGAAGTAGTTCAGTCTGCACTGTGAATTAGTTCAGTCTGCACTGTAAAGTAGTTCAGTCTGCACTGTGAAGGAGTTCAGTCTGCACTGTAAAGTAGTTCAGTCTGCACTGTGAAGTAGTTCAGTCTGCACTGTGAAGGAGTTCAGTCTGCACTGTAAAGTAGTTCAGTCTGCACTGTGAAGTCGTTCTGTCTGCACTGTGAAGGAGTTCAGTCTGCACTGTAAAGTAGTTCAGTCTGCACTGTAAATTAGTTAAGTCTGCACTGTGAAGTAGTTCAGTCTGCACTGTGAAGGAGTTCAGTCTGCACTGTGAAGTAGTTCAGTCTGCTCTGTGAAGTATTTCAGTCTGCACTGTGAAGTAGTTCAGTCTGCACTGTAAATTAGTTAAGTCTGCACTGTGAAGTAGTTCAGTCTGCACTGTGAAGTAGTTCAGTCTGCACTGTGAAGTAGTTCAGTCTGCACTGTGAAGTAGTTCAGTCTGCACTGTGAAGGAGTTCAGTCTGCGCTGTGAAGTAGTTCAGTCTGCGCTGTGAAATAGTTCAGTCTGCACTGTGAAGTAGTTCAGTCTGCACTGTGAAGTAGTTCAGTCTGCACTGTGAAGGAGTTCAGTTTGCACTGTGAAGTAGTTCAGTCTGCACTGTGAAGGAGTTCATTCAGCACTGTGAAGTAGTTCAGTCTGCACTGTGAAGTAGTCCAGTCTGCACTGTGAAGTAGTTCAGTCTGCATTGTAAAGTTGTTCAGTCTTCACTGTGATGTAGTTCAGTCTGCACTGTGAAGTAGTTCAGTCTGCACTGTGAAGTAGTTCAGTCTGCACTGTAAAGTAGTTCAGTCTGCACTGTAAAGTAGTTCAGTCTGCACTGTGAAGTAGTTCAGTCTGCACTGTGAAGTAGTTCAGTCTGCGCTGTGAAGTAGTTCAGTCTGCACTGTGAAGTAGTTCAGTCTGCACTGTGAAGTAGTTCAGTCTGCACTGTGAAGTAGTTCAGTCTGCACTGTAAAGTTGTTCAGTCTGCACTGTAAAGTAGTCAGTCTGCACTGTGAAGTAGTTCAGTCTGCACTGTGAAGTAGTTCAGTCTGCACTGTGAATTAGTTCAGTCTGCACTGTAAAGTAGTTCAGTCTGCACTGTGAAGGAGTTCAGTCTGCACTGTAAAGTAGTTCAGTCTGCACTGTGAAGTAGTTCAGTCTGCACTGTGAAGGAGTTCAGTCTGCACTGTAAAGTAGTTCAGTCTGCACTGTGAAGTCGTTCTGTCTGCACTGTGAAGGAGTTCAGTCTGCACTGTAAAGTAGTTCAGTCTGCACTGTAAATTAGTTAAGTCTGCACTGTGAAGTAGTTCAGTCTGCACTGTGAAGGAGTTCAGTCTGCACTGTGAAGTAGTTCAGTCTGCTCTGTGAAGTATTTCAGTCTGCACTGTGAAGTAGTTCAGTCTGCACTGTAAATTAGTTAAGTCTGCACTGTGAAGTAGTTCAGTCTGCACTGTGAAGTAGTTCAGTCTGCACTGTGAAGTAGTTCAGTCTGCACTGTGAAGTAGTTCAGTCTGCACTGTGAAGGAGTTCAGTCTGCGCTGTGAAGTAGTTCAGTCTGCGCTGTGAAATAGTTCAGTCTGCACTGTGAAGTAGTTCAGTCTGCACTGTGAAGTAGTTCAGTCTGCGCTGTGAAATAGTTCAGTCTGCACTGTGAAGAAGTTCAGTCTGCACTGTAAAGTAGTTCAGTCTGCACTGTGAAGGAGTTCAGTCTGCACTGTAAAGTAGTTCAGTCTGCACTGTGAAGTCGTTCTGTCTGCACTGTGAAGGAGTTCAGTCTGCACTGTAAAGTAGTTCAGTCTGCACTGTAAATTAGTTAAGTCTTCACTGTGAAGTAGTTCAGTCTGCACTGTGAAGGAGTTCAGTCTGCACTGTGAAGTAGTTCAGTCTGCTCTGTGAAGTATTTCAGTCTGCACTGTGAAGTAGTTCAGTCTGCACTGTAAATTAGTTAAGTCTGCACTGTGAAGTAGTTCAGTCTGCGCTGTGAAGTAGTTCAGTCTGCACTGTGAAGTAGTTCAGTCTGCACTGTGAAGTAGTTCAGTCTGCACTGTGAAATAGTTCAGTCTGCACTGTGAAGTAGTTCAGTCTGCACTGTGAAGTAGTTCAGTCTGCACTGTGAAGGAGTTCAGTCTGCACTGTGAAGTAGTTCAGTCTGCACTGTGAAGGAGTTCAGTCTGCACTGTGAAGTAGTTCAGTCTGCACTGTGAAATAGTTCAGTCTGCACTGTGAAGGAGTTCAGTCTGCAATGTGACGTAGTTCAGTCTGCACTGTAAATTAGTTAAGTCTGCACTGTGAAGTAGTTCAGTCTGCACTGTGAAGTAGTTCAGTCTGCACTGTGAAGTAGTTCAGTCTGCTCTGTGAAGCAGTTCAGTCTGCACTGTGAAGGAGTTCAGTCTGCACTGTGAAGTAGTTCAGTCTGCACTGTGAAGTAGTTCAGTCTGCACTGTGAAGGAGTTCAGTCTGCACTGTGAAGTAGTTCAGTCTGTACTGTAAATTAGTTAAGTCTGCACTGTAAAGGAGTTCAGTCTGCACTGTGAAGTAGTTCAGTCTGCACTGTAAATTAGTTAAGCCTGCACTGTAAAGGAGTTCAGTCTGCACTGTGAAGGAGTTCAGTCTGCACTGTGAAGTAGTTCAGTCTGCACTGTAAATTGGTTCAGTCTGCACTGTGAAGTAGTTCAGTCTGCACTGTGAAGTAATTCAGTCTGCACTGTGAAGTAGTTCAGTCTGCACTGTGAAGTAGTTCAGTCTGCTCTGTGAAGTAGTTCAGTCTGCACTGTGAAGCAGTTCAGTCTGCACTGTGAAGTAGTTCAGTCTGCACTGTAAAGTAGTTCAGTCTGCACTGTAAAATAGTCCAGTCTGCGCTGTGAAGGAGTTCAGTCTGCACTGTGAAGTAGTTCAGTCTGCACTGTAAAGTAGTTCAGTCTGCACTGTGAAGTAGTTCAGTCTGCACTGTGAAGTAGTTCAGTCTGCACTGTGAAGGAGTTCAGTCTGCACTGTGAAGTAGTTCAGTCTGCACTGTAAAGTAGTTCAGTCTGCACTGTGAAGTAGTTCAGTCTGCGCTGTGAAGTAGTTCAGTCTGCACTGTGAAGTAGTTCAGTCTGCACTGTGAAGGAGTTCAGTCTGCACTGTGAAGGAGTTCAGTCTGCACTGTGAAGTAGTTCAGTCTGCACTGTAAATTAGTTAAGTCTGCACTGTAAAGTAGTTCAGTCTGCTCTGTGAAGTTGTTCAGTCTGCACTGTGAAGTAGTTCAGTCTGCACTGTGAAGTAGTTCAGTCTGCACTGTGAAGGAGTTCAGTCTGCGCTGTGAAGTAGTTCAGTCTGCGCTGTGAAGTAGTTCAGTCTGCGCTGTGAAGGAGTTGTTCAGTCTGCACTGTAAAGTAGTTCAGTCCGCACTGTGAAGTAGTTCAGTCTGCACTGTAAAGTAGTTCAGTCTGCACTGTGAAGTAGTTCAGTCTGCACTGTGAAGGAGTTCAGTCTGCACTGTGAAGTAGTTCAGTCTGCACTGTGAAGTACTTCAGTCTGCACTGTGAAGGAGTTGTTCAGTCTGCACTGTAAAGTAGTTCAGTCCGCACTGTGAAGTAGTTCAGTCTGCAGTGTAAAGTAGTTCAGTCTGCACTGTGAAGTTGTCCAGTCTGCACTGTAATGTAGTTCAGTCTGCACTGTGAAGTAGTTCAGTCTGCACTGTAAAGTAGTTCAGTCTGCGCTGTGAAGGAGTTCAGTCTGCACTGTAAAGTAGTTCAGTCTGCACTGTGAAGTAGTTCAGTCTGCACTGTGAAGGAGTTCAGTCTGCACTGTGAAGTAGTTCAGTCTGCACTGTGAACTAGTTCAGTCTGCACTGTGAAGGAGTTCAGCCTGCGCTGTGAAGTAGTTCAGTCTGCACTGTGAAGCCGTTCAGTCAGCACTGTAAAGTAGTTCAGTCTGCACTGTGAAGTAGTTCAGTCTGCACTGTGAAGTAGTTCAGTCTGCACTGTAAAGTAGTTCAGTCTGCACTGTGAAGTAGTTCAGTCTGCACTGTAAAGTAGTTCAGTCTGCACTGTAAAGTCGTCCAGTCTGCACTGTAAAGTAGTTCAGTCTGCACTGTAAAGTAGTTCAGTCTGCACTGTGAAGTAGTTCAGTCTGCACTGTGAAGTAGTTCAGTCTGCACTGTGAAGGAGTTGTTCAGTCTGCACTGTAAATAAGTTCAGTCTGCACTGTAAAGTAGTTCAGTCTGCGCTGTGAAGTAGTTCAGTCTGCATTGTGAAGTAGTTCAGTCTGCACTGTAAAGTAGTTCAGTCTGCACTGTGAAATAGTTCAGTCTGCACTGTGAAGTAGTTCAGTCTGCACTGTGAAGTAGTTCAGTCTGCACTGTGAAGTAGTTCAGTCTGCACTGTGAAATAGTTCAGTCTGCACTGTGAAGTAGTTCAGTCTGCACTGTGAAGTAGTTCAGTCTGCACTGTGAAGTAGTTCAGTCTGCACTGTAAAGTAGTTCAGTCTGCACAGTGAAGTAGTTCAGTCTGCACTGTGAAGTAGTTCAGTCTGCACTGTGAAGGAGTTCAGTTTGCACTGTGAAGTAGTTCAGTCTGCACTGTGAAGGAGTTCATTCAGCACTGTGAAGTAGTTCAGTCTGCACTGTGAAGTAGTCCAGTCTGCACTGTGAAGTAGTTCAGTCTGCATTGTAAAGTTGTTCAGTCTTCACTGTGATGTAGTTCAGTCTGCACTGTGAAGTAGTTCAGTCTGCACTGTGAAGTAGTTCAGTCTGCACTGTAAAGTAGTTCAGTCTGCACTGTAAAGTAGTTCAGTCTGCACTGTGAAGTAGTTCAGTCTGCACTGTGAAGTAGTTCAGTCTGCGCTGTGAAGTAGTTCAGTCTGCACTGTGAAGTAGTTCAGTCTGCACTGTGAAGTAGTTCAGTCTGCACTGTGAAGTAGTTCAGTCTGCACTGTAAAGTTGTTCAGTCTGCACTGTAAAGTAGTCAGTCTGCACTGTGAAGTAGTTCAGTCTGCACTGTGAAGTAGTTCAGTCTGCACTGTGAATTAGTTCAGTCTGCACTGTAAAGTAGTTCAGTCTGCACTGTGAAGGAGTTCAGTCTGCACTGTAAAGTAGTTCAGTCTGCACTGTGAAGTCGTTCTGTCTGCACTGTGAAGGAGTTCAGTCTGCACTGTGAAGTAGTTCAGTCTGCACTGTAAAGTAGTTCAGTCTGCACTGTAAATTAGTTAAGTCTGCACTGTGAAGTAGTTCAGTCTGCACTTTGAAGGAGTTCAGTCTGCACTGTGAAGTAGTTCAGTCTGCTCTGTGAAGTATTTCAGTCTGCACTGTGAAGTAGTTCAGTCTGCACTGTAAATTAGTTAAGTCTGCACTGTGAAGTAGTTCAGTCTGCACTGTGAAGTAGTTCAGTCTGCACTGTGAAGTAGTTCAGTCTGCACTGTGAAGTAGTTCAGTCTGCACTGTGAAGGAGTTCAGTCTGCGCTGTGAAGTAGTTCAGTCTGCGCTGTGAAATAGTTCAGTCTGCACTGTGAAGTAGTTCAGTCTGCACTGTGAAGTAGTTCAGTCTGCGCTGTGAAATAGTTCAGTCTGCACTGTGAAGAAGTTCAGTCTGCACTGTAAAGTAGTTCAGTCTGCACTGTGAAGGAGTTCAGTCTGCACTGTAAAGTAGTTCAGTCTGCACTGTGAAGTCGTTCTGTCTGCACTGTGAAGGAGTTCAGTCTGCACTGTAAAGTAGTTCAGTCTGCACTGTAAATTAGTTAAGTCTGCACTGTGAAGTAGTTCAGTCTGCACTGTGAAGGAGTTCAGTCTGCACTGTGAAGTAGTTCAGTCTGCTCTGTGAAGTATTTCAGTCTGCACTGTGAAGTAGTTCAGTCTGCACTGTAAATTAGTTAAGTCTGCACTGTGAAGTAGTTCAGTCTGCGCTGTGAAGTAGTTCAGTCTGCACTGTGAAGTAGTTCAGTCTGCACTGTGAAGTAGTTCAGTCTGCACTGTGAAATAGTTCAGTCTGCACTGTGAAGTAGTTCAGTCTGCACTGTGAAGTAGTTCAGTCTGCACTGTGAAGGAGTTCAGTCTGCACTGTGAAGTAGTTCAGTCTGCACTGTGAAGGAGTTCAGTCTGCACTGTGAAGTAGTTCAGTCTGCACTGTGAAATAGTTCAGTCTGCACTGTGAAGGAGTTCAGTCTGCAATGTGAAGTAGTTCAGTCTGCACTGTGAAGTAGTTCAGTCTGCACTGTGAAATAGTTCAGTCTGCACTGTGAAGGAGTTCAGTCTGCAATGTGAAGTAGTTCAGTCTGCACTGTAAATTAGTTAAGTCTGCACTGTGAAGTAGTTCAGTCTGCACTGTGAAGTAGTTCAGTCTGCACTGTGAAGTAGTTCAGTCTGCTCTGTGAAGCAGTTCAGTCTGCACTGTGAAGTAGTTCAGTCTGCACTGTGAAGTAGTTCAGTCTGCACTGTGAAGGAGTTCAGTCTGCACTGTGAAGTAGTTCAGTCTGCACTGTAAATTAGTTAAGTCTGCACTGTAAAGGAGTTGAGTCTGCACTGTGAAGGAGTTCAGTCTGCACTGTGAAGTAGTTCAGTCTGCACTGTAAATTGGTTCAGTCTGCACTGTGAAGTAGTTCAGTCTGCACTGTGAAGTAATTCAGTCTGCACTGTGAAGTAGTTCAGTCTGCACTGTGAAGTAGTTCAGTCTGCTCTGTGAAGTAGTTCAGTCTGCACTGTGAAGCAGTTCAGTCTGCACTGTGAAGTAGTTCAGTCTGCACTGTAAAGTAGTTCAGTCTGCACTGTAAAATAGTCCAGTCTGCGCTGTGAAGGAGTTCAGTCTGCACTGTGAAGTAGTTCAGTCTGCACTGTAAAGTAGTTCAGTCTGCACTGTGAAGTAGTTCAGTCTGCACTGTGAAGTAGTTCAGTCTGCACTGTGAAGGAGTTCAGTCTGCACTGTGAAGTAGTTCAGTCTGCACTGTGAAGTAGTTCAGTCTGCACTGTGAAGTAGTTCAGTCTGCGCTGTGAAGGAGTTCAGTCTGCACTGTGAAGTAGTTCAGTCTGCACTGTAAATTAGTTAAGTCTGCACTGTAAAGTAGTTCAGTCTGCTCTGTGAAGTTGTTCAGTCTGCACTGTGAAGTAGTTCAGTCTGCACTGTGAAGTAGTTCAGTCCGCACTGTGAAGGAGTTCAGTCTGCACTGTGAAGGAGTTCAGTCTGCACTGTGAAGTAGTTCAGTCTGCACTGTAAATTAGTTAAGTCTGCACTGTAAAGTAGTTCAGTCTGCTCTGTGAAGTTGTTCAGTCTGCACTGTGAAGTAGTTCAGTCTGCACTGTGAAGTAGTTCAGTCTGCACTGTGAAGGAGTTCAGTCTGCGCTGTGAAGTAGTTCAGTCTGCGCTGTGAAGTAGTTCAGTCTCCACTGTGAAGTAGTTCAGTCTGCACTGTGAAGGAGTTCAGTCTGCACTGTGAATGAGTTCAGTGTTCAGTCTGCACTGTAAAGTAGTTCAGTCTGCACTGTGAAGGAGTTGTTCAGTCTGCACTGTAAATAAGTTCAGTCTGCACTGTAAAGTAGTTCAGTCTGCATTCTGAAGTAGTCCAGTCTGCACTGTGAAGTAGTTCAGTCTGCACTGTGAAGTAGTTCCGGCTGCACTGTGAAGTAGTTCAGTCTGCACTGTGAAGTAGTTCAGTCTGCACTGTGAAGGAGTTCAGTCTGCACTGTGAAGTAGTTCAGTCTGCGCTGTGAAGGAGTTCAGTCTGCACTGTGAAGTAGTTCAGTCTGCACTGTGAAGTAGTTCAGTCTGCACTGTGAAGTAGTTCAGTCTGCGCAGTGAAGTAGTTCAGCCTGCACTGTGAAGTAGTTCACTCTGCACTGTGAAGGAGTTCAGTCTGCACTGTAAAGCAGTTCAGTTTGCACTGTGAAGGAGTTCAGTCTGCACTGTGAAGGAGTTCAGTCTGCACTGTGAAGTAGTTCAGTCTGCACTGTGAAGTAGTTCAGTCTGCACTGTGAAGGAGTTCAGTCTGCACTGTGAAGGAGTTCAGTCTGCACTGTGAAGTAGTTCAGTCTGCACTGTGAAGTAGTTCAGTCTGCACTGTGAAGGAGTTCAGTCTGCGCTGTGAAGTAATTCAGTCTGCACTGTAAAGTAGTTCAGTCTGCGCTGTGAAGTAGTTCAGTCTGCACTGTGAAGTAGTTCAGTCTGCACTGTAAAGCAGTTCAGTCTGCACTGTGAAGCAGTTCAGTCTGCGCTGTGAAGTAGTTCAGTCTGCACTGTGAAGTAGTTCAGTCTGCACTGTAAAGTAGTTCAGTCTGCACTGTGAAGTAGTTCAGTCTGCGCTGTGAAGTAGTTCAGTCTGCACTGTAAAGGAGTTCAGTCTGCACTGTAAAGGAGTTCAGTCTGCACTGTGAAGCAGTTCAGTCTGCACTGTAAAGGAGTTCAGTCTGCACTGTGAAGCAGTTCAGTCTGCACTGTAAAGGAGTTCAGTCTGCACTGTGAAGTAGTTCAGTCTGCACTGTGAAGTAGTTCAGTCTGCACTGTGAAGTAGTTCAGTCTGCGCTGTGAAGTAGTTCAGTCTGCACTGTAAAGGAGTTCAGTCTGCACTGTAAAGGAGTTCAGTCTGCACTGTGAAGCAGTTCAGTCTGCACTGTGAAGGAGTTCAGTCTGCACTGTAAAGTAGTTCAGTCTGCACTGTGAAGTAGTTCAGTCTGCACTGTAAAGTAGTTCAGTCTGCACTGTGAAGTAGTTCAGTCTGCACTGTAAAGGAGTTCAGTCTGCACTGTAAAGGAGTTCAGTCTGCACTGTGAAGCAGTTCAGTCTGCACTGTGAAGTAGTTCAGTCTGCACTGTAAAGTAGTTCAGTCTGCACTGTAAAGGAGTTCAGTCTGCACTGTGAAGCAGTTCAGTCTGCGCTGTGAAGTAGTTCAGTCTGCACTGTAAAGGAGTTCAGTCTGCACTGTAAAGGAGTTCAGTCTGCACTGTGAAGCAGTTCAGTCTGCACTGTGAAGGAGTTCAGTCTGCACTGTAAAGTAGTTCAGTCTGCACTGTGAAGTAGTTCAGTCTGCACTGTAAAGTAGTTCAGTCTGCACTGTGAAGTAGTTCAGTCTGCACTGTAAAGGAGTTCAGTCTGCACTGTAAAGGAGTTCAGTCTGCACTGTGAAGCAGTTCAGTCTGCACTGTGAAGTAGTTCAGTCTGCACTGTAAAGTAGTTCAGTCTGCACTGTAAAGGAGTTCAGTCTGCACTGTGAAGCAGTTCAGTCTGCACTGTAAAGGAGTTCAGTCTGCACTGTAAAGTAGTTCAGTCTGCACTGTAAAGTAGTTCAGTCTGCGCTGTGAAGTAGTTCAGTCTGCACTGTAAAGGAGTTCAGTCTGCACTGTGAAGCAGTTCAGTCTGCACTGTAAAGGAGTTCAGTCTGCACTGTGAAGCAGTTCAGTCTGCACTGTAAAGGAGTTCAGTCTGCACTGTGAAGTAGTTCAGTCTGCACTGTGAAGTAGTTCAGTCTGCACTGTAAAGGAGTTCAGTCTGCGCTGTGAAGTAGTTCAGTCTGCACTGTGAAGTAGTTCAGTCTGCACTGTAAAGTAGTTCAGTCTGCACTGTGAAGCAGTTCAGTCTGCACTGTAAAGTAGTTCAGTCTGCACTGTGAAGTAGTTCAGTCTGCACTGTGAAGGAGTTCAGTCTGCACTGTGAAGTAGTTCAGTCTGCACTGTCAAGCAGTTCAGTCTGCACTGTAAAGCAGTTCAGTCTGCACTGTAAAGTAGTTCAGTCTGCACTGTAAAGTAGTTCAGTCTGCACTGTGAAGTAGTCCAGTCTGCACTGTGAAGGAGTTCAGTCTGCGCTGTGAAGTAATTCTGTCTGCACTGTGAAGTAGTTCAGTCTGCACTGTAAAGTAGTTCAGTCTGCACTGTAAAGTAGTTCAGTCTGCACTGTGAAGGAGTTCAGTCTGCACTGTGAAGTAGTTCAGTCTGCACTGTGAAGTAGTTCAGTCTGCGCTGTGAAGTAGTTCAGTCTGCACTGTAAAGGAGTTCAGTCTGCACTGTAAAGTAGTTCAGTCTGCACTGTGAAGTAGTTCAGTCTGCACTGTGAAGTAGTTCAGTCTGCACTGTGAAGTAGTTCAGTCTGCACTGTAAAGCAGTTCAGTCTGCACTGTGAAGGAGTTCAGTCTGCACTGTGAAGTAGTTCAGTCTGCACTGTGAAGTAGTTCAGTCTGCACTGTAAAGTAGTTCAGTCTGCGCTGTGAAGTAGTTCAGTCTGCGCTGTGAAGTAGTTCAGTCTGCGCTGTGAAGTAGTTCAGTCTGCGCTGTGAAGTAGTTCAGTCTGCGCTGTAAAGTAGTTCAGTCTGCACTGTGAAGGAGTTCAGTCTGCACTGTGAAGTAGTTCAGTCTGCACTGTGAAGTAGTTCAGTCTGCACTGTAAAGTAGTTCAGTCTGCGCTGTGAAGTAGTTCAGTCTGCGCTGTGAAGTAGTTCAGTCTGCGCTGTGAAGTAGTTCAGTCTGCACTGTGAAGGAGTTCAGTCTGCGCTGTGAAGGAGTTCAGTTTGCGCTGTAAAGTAGTTCAGTTTGCGCTGTAAAGTAGTTCAGTCTGCGCTGTGAAGTAGTTCAGTTTGCGCTGTAAAGTAGTTCAGTCTGCACTGTGAAGTAGTTCAGTCTGCACTGTGAAGTAGTTCAGTCTGCGCTGTGAAGGAGTTCAGTTTGCGCTGTAAAGTAGTTCAGTCTGCACTGTGAAGTTGTTCAGTCTGCACTGTAAAGTAGTTCAGTCTGTGCTGTGAAGGAGTTCAGTTTGCACTGTGAAGGAGTTCAGTCTGCACTGTGAAGTAGTTCAGTCTGCACTGTGAAGTAGTTCAGTCTGCGCTGTGAAGGAGTTCAGTCTGCACTGTGAAGTAGTTCAGTCTGCACTGTAAAGTAGTTCAGTCTGCGCTGTGAAGTAGTTCAGTCTGCGCTGTGAAGTAGTTCAGTCTGCGCTGTGAAGTAGTTCAGTCTGCGCTGTGAAGTAGTTCAGTTTGCGCTGTAAAGTAGTTCAGTCTGCACTGTGAAGTAGTTCAGTCTGCACTGTGAAGTAGTTCAGTCTGCGCTGTGAAGTAGTTCAGTTTGCGCTGTAAAGTAGTTCAGTCTGCACTGTGAAGTAGTTCAGTCTGCACTGTGAAGTAGTTCAGTCTGCACTGTGAAGTAGTTCAGTCTGCACTTTGAAGTAGTTCAGTCTGCACTGTGAAGGAGTTCAGTCTGCACTGTGAAGTAGTTCAGTCTGCACTGTAAAGTAGTTCAGTCTGCACTTTGAAGTAGTTCAGTCTGCACTGTGAAGTAGTTCAGTCTGCACTGTGAAGTAGTTCAGTCTGCACAGTGAAGTAGTTCAGTCTGCACTGTGAAGTAGTCCAGTCTGCGCTGTGAAGTAGTTCAGTCTGCGCTGTGAAGTAGTTCAGTCTGCGCTGTGAAGTAGTTCAGTCTGCACTGTGAAATAGTTCAGTCTGCACTGTAAAGGAGTTCAGTCTGCACTGTAAAGGAGTTCAGTCTGCACTGTAAAGTAGTTCAGTCTGCGCTGTAAAGCAGTTCAGTCTGCACTGTAAAGTAGTTCAGTCTGCACTGTGAACTAGTTCAGGCTGCACTGTAAAGTAGTTCAGTCTGCACTGTGAAGGAGTTCAGTCTGCACTGTGAAGCAGTTCAGTCTGCACTGTAAAGCAGTTCAGTCTGCACTGTAAAGTAGTTCAGTCTGCACTGTGAAGTAGTTCAGTCTGCACTGTGAAGTAGTTCAGTCTGCATTGTGAAGGAGTTCAGTCTGCACTGTGAAGGAGTTCAGTCTGCACTGTGAAGTAGTTCAGTCTGCACTGTGAAGTAATTCAGTCTGCACTGTGAAGTAGTTCAGTCTGCACTGTGAAGGAGTTCAGTCTGCACTGTGAAGTAGTTCAGTCTGCACTGTGAAGGAGTTCAGTCTGCACTGTGAAGTATTTCAGTCTGCACTGTGAAGTAGTTCAGTCTGCACTGTAAAGTAGTTCAGTCTGCGCTGTGAAGTAGTTCAGTCTGCACTGTGAAGTAGTTCAGTCTGCACTGTAAAGTAGTTCAGTCTGCGCTGTGAAGTAGTTCAGTCTGCACTGTGAAGTAGTTCAGTCTGCACTGTGAAGTAATTCACTCTGCACTGTGAAGTAGTTCAGTCTGCACTGTGAAGTAGTTCAGTCTGCACTGTAAAGTAATTCAGTCTGCACTGTGAAGTAGTTCAGTCTGCACTGTGAAGTAGTTCAGTCTGCACTGTAAAGTAGTCCAGTCTGCACTGTGAAGTAGTTCAGTCTGCACTGTGAAGTAGTTCAGTCTGCACTGTAAAGTAGTTCAGTCTGCGCTGTGAAGTAGTTCAGTCTGCACTGTGAAGTAGTTCAGTCTGCACTGTGAAGTAATTCACTCTGCACTGTGAAGTAGTTCAGTCTGCACTGTGAAGTAGTTCAGTCTGCACTGTAAAGTAATTCAGTCTGCACTGTGAAGTAGTTCAGTCTGCACTGTGAAGTAGTTCAGTCTGCGCTGTGAAGTAGTTCAGTCTGCACTGTGAAGTAGTTCAGTCTGCACTGTGAAGTAGTTCTGTCTGCACTGTGAAGTAGTTCAGTCTGCGCTGTGAAGTAGTTCAGTCTGCACTGTGAAGTAGTTCAGTCTGCACTGTAAAGTAGTTCAGTCTGCGCTGTGAAGTAGTTCAGTCTGCACTGTGAAGTAGTTCAGTCTGCACTGTGAAGTAGTTCAGTCTGCACTGTGAAGTAGTTCAGTCTGCGCTGTGAAGTAGTTCAGTCTGCACTGTGAAGTAGTTCAGTCTGCACTGTGAAGTAGTTCAGTCTGCACTGTGAAGTAGTTCAGTCTGCACTGTGAAGTAGTTCAGTCTGCACTGTGAAGTAGTTCAGTCTGCACTGTGAAGTAGTTCAGTCTGCGCTGTGAAGTAGTTCAGTCTGCACTGTGAAGTAGTTCAGTCTGCACTGTGAAGTAGTTCAGTCTGCACTGTAAAGTAGTCCAGTCTGCACTGTAAAGTAGTCCAGTCTGCACTGTGAAGTAGTTCAGTCTGCACTGTAAAGGAGTTCAGTCTGCGCTGTGAATTAGTTCAGTCTGCGCTGTGAAGTAGTTCAGTCTGCACTGTGAAGGAGTTCAGTCTGCGCTGTAAAGTAGTCCAGTCTGCACTGTGAAGTAGTTCAGTCTGCACTGTAAAGGAGTTCAGTCTGCACTGTGAATTAGTTCAGTCTGCACTGTAAAGTAGTCCAGTCTGCACTGTGAAGTAGTTCAGTCTGCACTGTAAAGTAGTCCAGTCTGCACTGTGAAGGAGTTCAGTCTGCACTGTAAAGGAGTTCAGTCTGCGCTGTGAATTAGTTCAGTCTGCGCTGTGAAGTAGTTCAGTCTGCACTGTGAAGGAGTTCAGTCTGCGCTGTAAAGTAGTCCAGTCTGCACTGTGAAGTAGTTCAGTCTGCACTGTAAAGGAGTTCAGTCTGCACTGTGAATTAGTTCAGTCTGCACTGTAAAGTAGTCCAGTCTGCACTGTGAAGTAGTTCAGTCTGCACTGTAAAGTAGTCCAGTCTGCACTGTGAAGGAGTTCAGTCTGCACTGTGAAGTAGTTCAGTCTGCACTGTGAAGTAGTTCAGTCTGCACTGTAAAGTAGTCCAGTCTGCACTGTGAAGTAGTTCAGTCTGCACTGTGAAGTAGTTCAGTCTGCACTGTAAAGGAGTTCAGTCTGCACTGTGAATTAGTTCAGTCTGCACTGTAAAGTAGTCCAGTCTGCACTGTGAAGGAGTTCAGTCTGCACTGTGAAGTAGTTCAGTCTGCACTGTAAAGGAGTTCAGTCTGCACTGTGAAGTAGTTCAGTCTGCACTGTAAAGTAGTCCAGTCTGCACTGTGAAGTAGTTCAGTCTGCACTGTGAAGGAGTTCAGTCTGCACTGTGAAGTAGTTCAGTCTGCACTGTGAAGTAGTTCAGTCTGCACTGTGAAGGAGTTCAGTCTGCACTGTGAAGTAGTTCAGTCTGCACTGTCAAGCAGTTCAGTCTGCACTGTAAAGCAGTTCAGTCTGCACTGTAAAGTAGTTCAGTCTGCACTGTAAAGTAGTTCAGTCTGCACTGTGAAGTAGTCCAGTCTGCACTGTGAAGGAGTTCAGTCTGCGCTGTGAAGTAATTCTGTCTGCACTGTGAAGTAGTTCAGTCTGCACTGTAAAGTAGTTCAGTCTGCACTGTAAAGTAGTTCAGTCTGCACTGTGAAGGAGTTCAGTCTGCACTGTGAAGTAGTTCAGTCTGCACTGTGAAGTAGTTCAGTCTGCGCTGTGAAGTAGTTCAGTCTGCACTGTAAAGGAGTTCAGTCTGCACTGTAAAGTAGTTCAGTCTGCACTGTGAAGTAGTTCAGTCTGCACTGTGAAGTAGTTCAGTCTGCACTGTGAAGTAGTTCAGTCTGCACTGTAAAGCAGTTCAGTCTGCACTGTGAAGGAGTTCAGTCTGCACTGTGAAGTAGTTCAGTCTGCACTGTGAAGTAGTTCAGTCTGCACTGTAAAGTAGTTCAGTCTGCGCTGTGAAGTAGTTCAGTCTGCGCTGTGAAGTAGTTCAGTCTGCGCTGTGAAGTAGTTCAGTCTGCGCTGTGAAGTAGTTCAGTCTGCGCTGTAAAGTAGTTCAGTCTGCACTGTGAAGGAGTTCAGTCTGCACTGTGAAGTAGTTCAGTCTGCACTGTGAAGTAGTTCAGTCTGCACTGTAAAGTAGTTCAGTCTGCGCTGTGAAGTAGTTCAGTCTGCGCTGTGAAGTAGTTCAGTCTGCGCTGTGAAGTAGTTCAGTCTGCACTGTGAAGGAGTTCAGTCTGCGCTGTGAAGGAGTTCAGTTTGCGCTGTAAAGTAGTTCAGTTTGCGCTGTAAAGTAGTTCAGTCTGCGCTGTGAAGTAGTTCAGTTTGCGCTGTAAAGTAGTTCAGTCTGCACTGTGAAGTAGTTCAGTCTGCACTGTGAAGTAGTTCAGTCTGCGCTGTGAAGGAGTTCAGTTTGCGCTGTAAAGTAGTTCAGTCTGCACTGTGAAGTTGTTCAGTCTGCACTGTAAAGTAGTTCAGTCTGTGCTGTGAAGGAGTTCAGTTTGCACTGTGAAGGAGTTCAGTCTGCACTGTGAAGTAGTTCAGTCTGCACTGTGAAGTAGTTCAGTCTGCGCTGTGAAGGAGTTCAGTCTGCACTGTGAAGTAGTTCAGTCTGCACTGTAAAGTAGTTCAGTCTGCGCTGTGAAGTAGTTCAGTCTGCGCTGTGAAGTAGTTCAGTCTGCGCTGTGAAGTAGTTCAGTCTGCGCTGTGAAGTAGTTCAGTTTGCGCTGTAAAGTAGTTCAGTCTGCACTGTGAAGTAGTTCAGTCTGCACTGTGAAGTAGTTCAGTCTGCGCTGTGAAGTAGTTCAGTTTGCGCTGTAAAGTAGTTCAGTCTGCACTGTGAAGTAGTTCAGTCTGCACTGTGAAGTAGTTCAGTCTGCACTGTGAAGTAGTTCAGTCTGCGCTGTGAAGGAGTTCAGTCTGCACTGTGAAGTAGTTCAGTCTGCACTGTAAAGTAGTTCAGTCTGCACTTTGAAGTAGTTCAGTCTGCACTGTGAAGTAGTTCAGTCTGCACTGTGAAGTAGTTCAGTCTGCACAGTGAAGTAGTTCAGTCTGCACTGTGAAGTAGTCCAGTCTGCGCTGTGAAGTAGTTCAGTCTGCGCTGTGAAGTAGTTCAGTCTGCGCTGTGAAGTAGTTCAGTCTGCACTGTGAAATAGTTCAGTCTGCACTGTAAAGGAGTTCAGTCTGCACTGTAAAGGAGTTCAGTCTGCACTGTAAAGTAGTTCAGTCTGCGCTGTAAAGCAGTTCAGTCTGCACTGTAAAGTAGTTCAGTCTGCACTGTGAACTAGTTCAGGCTGCACTGTAAAGTAGTTCAGTCTGCACTGTGAAGGAGTTCAGTCTGCACTGTGAAGCAGTTCAGTCTGCACTGTAAAGCAGTTCAGTCTGCACTGTAAAGTAGTTCAGTCTGCACTGTGAAGTAGTTCAGTCTGCACTGTGAAGTAGTTCAGTCTGCATTGTGAAGGAGTTCAGTCTGCACTGTGAAGGAGTTCAGTCTGCACTGTGAAGTAGTTCAGTCTGCACTGTGAAGTAATTCAGTCTGCACTGTGAAGTAGTTCAGTCTGCACTGTGAAGGAGTTCAGTCTGCACTGTGAAGTAGTTCAGTCTGCACTGTGAAGGAGTTCAGTCTGCACTGTGAAGTATTTCAGTCTGCACTGTGAAGTAGTTCAGTCTGCACTGTAAAGTAGTTCAGTCTGCGCTGTGAAGTAGTTCAGTCTGCACTGTGAAGTAGTTCAGTCTGCACTGTAAAGTAGTTCAGTCTGCGCTGTGAAGTAGTTCAGTCTGCACTGTGAAGTAGTTCAGTCTGCACTGTGAAGTAATTCACTCTGCACTGTGAAGTAGTTCAGTCTGCACTGTGAAGTAGTTCAGTCTGCACTGTAAAGTAATTCAGTCTGCACTGTGAAGTAGTTCAGTCTGCACTGTGAAGTAGTTCAGTCTGCACTGTAAAGTAGTCCAGTCTGCACTGTGAAGTAGTTCAGTCTGCACTGTGAAGTAGTTCAGTCTGCACTGTAAAGTAGTTCAGTCTGCGCTGTGAAGTAGTTCAGTCTGCACTGTGAAGTAGTTCAGTCTGCACTGTGAAGTAATTCACTCTGCACTGTGAAGTAGTTCAGTCTGCACTGTGAAGTAGTTCAGTCTGCACTGTAAAGTAATTCAGTCTGCACTGTGAAGTAGTTCAGTCTGCACTGTGAAGTAGTTCAGTCTGCGCTGTGAAGTAGTTCAGTCTGCACTGTGAAGTAGTTCAGTCTGCACTGTGAAGTAGTTCTGTCTGCACTGTGAAGTAGTTCAGTCTGCGCTGTGAAGTAGTTCAGTCTGCACTGTGAAGTAGTTCAGTCTGCACTGTAAAGTAGTTCAGTCTGCGCTGTGAAGTAGTTCAGTCTGCACTGTGAAGTAGTTCAGTCTGCACTGTGAAGTAGTTCAGTCTGCACTGTGAAGTAGTTCAGTCTGCGCTGTGAAGTAGTTCAGTCTGCACTGTGAAGTAGTTCAGTCTGCACTGTGAAGTAGTTCAGTCTGCACTGTGAAGTAGTTCAGTCTGCACTGTGAAGTAGTTCAGTCTGCACTGTGAAGTAGTTCAGTCTGCACTGTGAAGTAGTTCAGTCTGCGCTGTGAAGTAGTTCAGTCTGCACTGTGAAGTAGTTCAGTCTGCACTGTGAAGTAGTTCAGTCTGCACTGTAAAGTAGTCCAGTCTGCACTGTAAAGTAGTCCAGTCTGCACTGTGAAGTAGTTCAGTCTGCACTGTAAAGGAGTTCAGTCTGCGCTGTGAATTAGTTCAGTCTGCGCTGTGAAGTAGTTCAGTCTGCACTGTGAAGGAGTTCAGTCTGCGCTGTAAAGTAGTCCAGTCTGCACTGTGAAGTAGTTCAGTCTGCACTGTAAAGGAGTTCAGTCTGCACTGTGAATTAGTTCAGTCTGCACTGTAAAGTAGTCCAGTCTGCACTGTGAAGTAGTTCAGTCTGCACTGTAAAGTAGTCCAGTCTGCACTGTGAAGGAGTTCAGTCTGCACTGTAAAGGAGTTCAGTCTGCGCTGTGAATTAGTTCAGTCTGCGCTGTGAAGTAGTTCAGTCTGCACTGTGAAGGAGTTCAGTCTGCGCTGTAAAGTAGTCCAGTCTGCACTGTGAAGTAGTTCAGTCTGCACTGTAAAGGAGTTCAGTCTGCACTGTGAATTAGTTCAGTCTGCACTGTAAAGTAGTCCAGTCTGCACTGTGAAGTAGTTCAGTCTGCACTGTAAAGTAGTCCAGTCTGCACTGTGAAGGAGTTCAGTCTGCACTGTGAAGTAGTTCAGTCTGCACTGTGAAGTAGTTCAGTCTGCACTGTAAAGTAGTCCAGTCTGCACTGTGAAGTAGTTCAGTCTGCACTGTGAAGTAGTTCAGTCTGCACTGTAAAGGAGTTCAGTCTGCACTGTGAATTAGTTCAGTCTGCACTGTAAAGTAGTCCAGTCTGCACTGTGAAGGAGTTCAGTCTGCACTGTGAAGTAGTTCAGTCTGCACTGTAAAGGAGTTCAGTCTGCACTGTGAAGTAGTTCAGTCTGCACTGTAAAGTAGTCCAGTCTGCACTGTGAAGTAGTTCAGTCTGCACTGTGAAGTAGTTCAGTCTGCACTGTAAAGGAGTTCAGTCTGCACTGTGAATTAGTTCAGTCTGCACTGTGAAGTAGTTCAGTCTGCACTGTGAAGTAGTTCAGTCTGCACTGTAAAGTAGTCCAGTCTGCACTGTGAAGTAGTTCAGTCTGCACTGTGAAGGAGTTCAGTCTGCACTGTAAAGTAGTCCAGTCTGCACTGTGAAGTAGTTCAATCTGCACTGTAAAGTAGTTCAGTCTGCGCTGTGAAGTAGTTCAGTCTGCACTGTGAAGTAGTTCAGTCTGCACTGTGAAGTAGTTCTGTCTGCACTGTGAAGTAGTTCAGTCTGCGCTGTGAAGTAGTTCAGTCTGCACTGTGAAGTAGTTCAGTCTGCACTGTAAAGTAGTTCAGTCTGCGCTGTGAAGTAGTTCAGTCTGAACTGTGAAGTAGTTCAGTCTGCACTGTGAAGTAGTTCAGTCTGCACTGTGAAGTAGTTCAGTCTGCGCTGTGAAGTAGTTCAGTCTGCACTGTGAAGTAGTTCAGTCTGCACTGTGAAGTAGTTCAGTCTGCACTGTGAAGTAGTTCAGTCTGCACTGTGAAGTAGTTCAGTCTGCACTGTGAAGTAGTTCAGTCTGCACTGTGAAGTAGTTCAGTCTGCGCTGTGAAGTAGTTCAGTCTGCACTGTGAAGTAGTTCAGTCTGCACTGTGAAGTAGTTCAGTCTGCACTGTAAAGTAGTCCAGTCTGCACTGTAAAGTAGTCCAGTCTGCACTGTGAAGTAGTTCAGTCTGCACTGTAAAGGAGTTCAGTCTGCGCTGTGAATTAGTTCAGTCTGCGCTGTGAAGTAGTTCAGTCTGCACTGTGAAGGAGTTCAGTCTGCGCTGTAAAGTAGTCCAGTCTGCACTGTGAAGTAGTTCAGTCTGCACTGTAAAGGAGTTCAGTCTGCACTGTGAATTAGTTCAGTCTGCACTGTAAAGTAGTCCAGTCTGCACTGTGAAGTAGTTCAGTCTGCACTGTAAAGTAGTCCAGTCTGCACTGTGAAGGAGTTCAGTCTGCACTGTAAAGGAGTTCAGTCTGCGCTGTGAATTAGTTCAGTCTGCGCTGTGAAGTAGTTCAGTCTGCACTGTGAAGGAGTTCAGTCTGCGCTGTAAAGTAGTCCAGTCTGCACTGTGAAGTAGTTCAGTCTGCACTGTAAAGGAGTTCAGTCTGCACTGTGAATTAGTTCAGTCTGCACTGTAAAGTAGTCCAGTCTGCACTGTGAAGTAGTTCAGTCTGCACTGTAAAGTAGTCCAGTCTGCACTGTGAAGGAGTTCAGTCTGCACTGTGAAGTAGTTCAGTCTGCACTGTGAAGTAGTTCAGTCTGCACTGTAAAGTAGTCCAGTCTGCACTGTGAAGTAGTTCAGTCTGCACTGTGAAGTAGTTCAGTCTGCACTGTAAAGGAGTTCAGTCTGCACTGTGAATTAGTTCAGTCTGCACTGTAAAGTAGTCCAGTCTGCACTGTGAAGGAGTTCAGTCTGCACTGTGAAGTAGTTCAGTCTGCACTGTAAAGGAGTTCAGTCTGCACTGTGAAGTAGTTCAGTCTGCACTGTAAAGTAGTCCAGTCTGCACTGTGAAGTAGTTCAGTCTGCACTGTGAAGTAGTTCAGTCTGCACTGTAAAGGAGTTCAGTCTGCACTGTGAATTAGTTCAGTCTGCACTGTAAAGTAGTCCAGTCTGCACTGTGAAGGAGTTCAGTCTGCACTGTGAAGTAGTTCAGTCTGCACTGTAAAGGAGTTCAGTCTGCACTGTGAATTAGTTCAGTCTGCACTGTAAAGTAGTCCAGTCTGCACTGTGAAGTAGTCCAGTCTGCACTGTGAAGTAGTTCAGTCTGCACTGTAAAGTAGTCCAGTCTGCACTGTGAATTAGTTCAGTCTGCGCTGTGAAGTAGTTCAGTCTGCGCTGTGAAGTAGTTCAGTCTGCACTGTGAAGGAGTTCAGTCTGCGCTGTAAAGTAGTCCAGTCTGCACTGTGAAGTAGTTCAGTCTGCACTGTAAAGGAGTTCAGTCTGCACTGTGAATTAGTTCAGTCTGCACTGTAAAGTAGTCCAGTCTGCACTGTGAAGTAGTTCAGTCTGCACTGTGAAGTAGTTCAGTCTGCACTGTAAAGTAGTTCAGTCTGCACTGTGAAGTAGTTCAGTCTGCACTGTAAAGTAGTCCAGTCTGCACTGTGAAGGAGTTCAGTCTGCACTGTGAAGTAGTTCAGTCTGCACTGTGAAGGAGTTCAGTCTGCACTGTGAAGTAGTCCAGTCTGCACTGTGAAGGAGTTCAGTCTGCACTGTGAAGTAGTTCAGTCTGCACTGTAAAGTAGTCCAGTCTGCACTGTGAAGGAGTTCAGTCTGCACTGTAAAGTAGTCCAGTCTGCACTGTGAAGGAGTTCAGTCTGCACTGTGAAGTAGTTCAGTCTGCACTGTGAAGTGGTTCAGTCTGCACTGTAAAGGAGTTCAGTCTGCACTGTGAATTAGTTCAGTCTGCACTGTGAAGTAGTTCAGTCTGCACTGTGAAGTAGTTCAGTCTGCACTGTGAAGGAGTT
The DNA here is from genome assembly GCF_047496885.1 of Scyliorhinus torazame. Lineage (NCBI taxonomy): Eukaryota > Metazoa > Chordata > Chondrichthyes > Carcharhiniformes > Scyliorhinidae > Scyliorhinus > Scyliorhinus torazame. Next base: position 37,445,597 of record NC_092728.1, read on the forward strand.
CAGTCTGCACTGTGAAGTAGTTCAGTCTGCACTGTAAAGTAGTCCAGTCTGCACTGTGAAGTAGTTCAGTCTGCACTGTAAAGTAGTCCAGTCTGCACTGTGAAGTAGTTCAGTCTGCACTGTGAAGTAGTTCAGTCTGCACTGTGAAGTAGTTCAGTCTGCACTGTGAAGTAGTTCAGTCTGCACTGTAAAGGAGTTCAGTCTGCACTGTGAAGTAGTTCAGTCTGCACTGTAAAGTAGTCCAGTCTGCACTGTGAAGTAGTTCAGTCTGCACTGTGAAGTAGTTCAGTCTGCACTGTGAAGGAGTTCAGTCTGCACTGTGAAGTAGTTCAGTCTGCACTGTAAAGTAGTCCAGTCTGCACTGTGAAGTAGTTCAGGCTGCATTGTGAAGTAGTTCAGTCTGCACTGTGAAGTAGTTCAGTCTGCACTGTGAAGTAGTTCAGTCTGCACTGTGAATTAGTTCAGTCTGCGCTGTGAAGTAGTTCAGTCTGCACTGTGAAGTAGTTCAGTCTGCGCTGTGAAGTAGTTCAGTCTGCACTGTAAAGTAGTCCAGTCTGCACTGTGAAGTAGTTCAGTCTGCACTGTGAAGTAGTTCAGTCTGCACTGTGAAGTAGTTCAGTCTGCACTGTGAAGTAGTTCAGTCTGCACTGTGAAGTAGTTCAGTCTGCACTGTGAAGTAGTTCAGTCTGCACTGTGAAGTAGTTCAGTCTGCACTGTGAAGTAGTCCAGTCTGCACTGTGAAGTAGTTCAGTCTGCACTGTGAAGTAGTTCAGTCTGCACTGTGAAGTAGTTCAGTCTGCACTGTGAAGTAGTTCAGTCTGCACTGTGAAGGAGTTCAGTCTGCACTGTGAAGTAGTTCAGTCTGCACTGTGAAGTAGTTCAGTCTGCACTGTGAAGTAGTTCAGTCTGCACTGTGAAGTAGTTCAGTCTGCACTGTGAAGTAGTTCAGTCTGCACTGTGAAGTAGTTCAGTCTGCACTGTAAAGTAGTTCAGTCTGCACTGTAAAGTAGTTCAGTCTGCACTGTGAAGGAGTTCAGTCTGCACTGTGAAGTAGTTCAGTCTGCACTGTGAAGTAGTTCAGTCTGCACTGTGAAGTAGTTCAGTCTGCACTGTAAAGTAGTTCAGTCTGCGCTGTGAAGGAGTTCAGTCTGCACTGTAAAGGAGTTCAGTCTGCGCTGTGAATTACTTCAGTCTGCGCTGTGAAGTAGTTCAGTCTGCACTGTGAAGTAGTTCAGTCTGCACTGTAAAGGAGTTCAGTCTGCGCTGTGAATTAGTTCAGTCTGCACTGTAAAGTAGTTCAGTCAGCACTGTAAAGTAGTTCAGTCTGCACTGTGAAGTAGTTCAGGCTGCACTGTAAAGTAGTCCAGTCTGCACTGTGAAGTAGTTCAGTCTGCACTGTGAAGTAGTTCAGTCTGCACTGTAAAGTAGTTCAGTCTGCACTGTGAAGGAGTTCAGTCTGCACTGTAAAGTAGTTCAGTCTGCACTGTAAAGTAGTTCAGTCTGCACTGTGAAGTAGTTCAGTCTGCACTGTAAAGTAGTTCAGTCTGCACTGTGAAGTAGTTCAGTCTGCACTGTAAAGTAGTCCAGTCTGCACTGTGAAGTAGTTCAGTCTGCACTGTGAAGTAGTTCAGTCTGCACTGTGAAGTAGTTCAGTCTGCACTGTAAAGTAGTTCAGTCTGCACTGTGAAGTAGTTCAGTCTGCACTGTAAAGTAGTTCAGTCTGCACTGTGAAGTAGTTCAGTCTGCACTGTAAAGTAGTTCAGTCTGCACTGTGAAGTAGTTCAGTCTGCACTGTAAAGTAGTCCAGTCTGCACTGTGAAGTAGTTCAGTCTGCGCTGTGAAGGAGTTCAGTCTGCACTGTGAAGTAGTTCAGTCTGCACTGTGAAGTAGTTCAGTCTGCACTGTAAAGTAGTTCAGTCTGCACTGTGAAGTAGTTCAGTCTGCACTGTAAAGTAGTTCAGTCTGCACTGTGAAGTAGTTCAGTCTGCACTGTAAAGTAGTTCAGTCTGCACTGTGAAGTAGTTCAGTCTGCACTGTAAAGTAGTCCAGTCTGCACTGTGAAGTAGTTCAGTCTGCGCTGTGAAGGAGTTCAGTCTGCACTGTGAAGTAGTTCAGTCTGCGCTGTGAAGTAGTTCAGTCTGCGCTGTGAAGGAGTTCAGTCTGCACTGTGAAGTAGTTCAGTCTGCACTGTGAAGTAGTTCAGTCTGCGCTGTGAAGGAGTTCAGTCTGCACTGTGAAGTAGTTCAGTCTGCACTGTGAAGTAGTTCAGTCTGCACTGTGAAGTAGTTCAGTCTGCACTGTGAAGTAGTTCAGTCTGCACTGTGAAGTAGTTCAGTCTGCGCTGTGAAGGAGTTCAGTCTGCACTGTGAAGTAGTTCAGTCTGCACTGTGAAGTAGTTCAGTCTGCACTGTGAAGTAGTTCAGTCTGCACTGTGAAGTAGTTCAGTCTGCACTGTGAAGTAGTTCAGTCTGCACTGTAAAGTAGTCCAGTCTGCACTGTGAAGTAGTTCAGTCTGCACTGTGAAGTAGTTCAGTCTGCACTGTAAAGTAGTTCAGTCTGCACTGTGAATTAGTTCAGTCTGCACTTTAAAGTAGTCCAGTCTGCACTGTGAAGTAGTTCAGTCTGCGCTGTGAAGTAGTTCAGTCTGCACTGTGAAGTAGTTCAGTCTGCACTGTGAATTAGTTCAGTCTGCACTGTGAAGTAGTTCAGTCTGCACTGTGAAGTAGTTCAGTCTGCACTGTGAAGTAGTTCAGTCTGCACTGTAAAGTAGTTCAGGCTGCACTGTGAAGTAGTTCAGTCTGCACTGTGAAGTAGTCCAGTCTGCACTGTGAAGTAGTTCAGTCTGCACTGTGAATTAGTTCAGTCTGCACTGTGAAGTAGTTCAGTCTGCACTGTGAAGTAGTTCAGTCTGCACTGTGAAGTAGTTCAGTCTGCACTGTGAAGTAGTTCAGTCTGCACTGTGAAGTAGTTCAGTCTGCACTGTGAATTAGTTCAGTCTGCACTGTGAAGTAGTTCAGTCTGCACTGTGAAGTAGTTCAGTCTGCACTGTGAATTAGTTCAGTCTGCACTGTGAAGAAGTTCAGTCTGCACTGTGAAGTAGTTCAGTCTGCGCTGTGAAGTAGTCCAGTCTGCACTGTGAAGTAGTTCAGTCTGCACTGTGAAGTAGTTCAGTCTGCACTGTGAAGTAGTTCAGTCTGCACTGTGAAGTAGTCCAGTCTGCACTGTGAAGTAGTTCAGTCTGCACTGTGAAGTAGTTCAGTCTGCACTGTGAATTAGTTCAGTCTGCACTGTAAAGTAGTTCAGTCTGCACTGTGAAGTAGTTCAGTCTGCACTGTGAAGTAGTTCAGTCTGCACTGTGAAGTAGTTCAATCTGCACTGTGAAGTAGTTCAGTCTGCACTGTGAAGTAGTTCAGTCTGCACTGTGAAGTAGTTCAGTCTGCACTGTGAAGTAGTCCAGTCTGCACTGTGAAGTAGTTCAGTCTGCACTGTGAATTAGTTCAGTCTGCACTGTAAAGTAGTTCAGTCTGCACTGTGAAGTAGTCCAGTCTGCACTGTAAAGTAGTTCAGTCTGCACTGTGAAGTAGTTCAGTCTGCACTGTGAAGTAGTCCAGTCTGCACTGTGAAGTAGTTCAGTCTGCACTGTAAAGTAGTTCAGTCTGCACTGTGAAGTAGTTCAGTCTGCACTGTGAAGTAGTTCAGTCTGCACTGTGATGTAGTTCAGTCTGCACTGTGAAGTAGTTCAGTCTGCACTGTGAAGTAGTTCAGTCTGCACTGTGAAGTAGTCCAGTCTGCACTGTGAAGTAGTTCAGTCTGCACTGTAAAGTAGTTCAGTCTGCACTGTAAAGTAGTTCAGTCTGCACTGTGAAGTAGTTCAGTCTGCACTGTGAAGTAGTTCAGTCTGCACTGTGATGTAGTTCAGTCTGCACTGTGAAGTAGTTCAGTCTGCACTGTGAAGTAGTTCAGTCTGCACTGTGAAGTAGTCCAGTCTGCACTGTGAAGTAGTTCAGTCTGCACTGTAAAGTAGTTCAGTCTGCACTGTAAAGTAGTTCAGTCTGCACTGTGAAGTAGTTCAGTCTGCACTGTGAAGTAGTTCAGTCTGCACTGTGAAGTAGTTCAGTCTGCACTGTAAAGTAGTTCAGTCTGCGCTGTGAAGTAGTTCAGTCTGCACTGTGAAGTAGTTCAGTCTGCACTGTGAAGTAGTTCAGTCTGCACTGTGATGTAGTTCAGTCTGCACTGTGAAGTAGTTCAGTCTGCACTGTGATGTAGTTCAGTCAGCACTGTAAAGTAGTTCAGTCTGCGCTGTGAAGTAGTTCAGTCTGCACTGTGAAGTAGTTCAGTCTGCACTGTGATGTAGTTCAGTCTGCACTGTAAAGTAGTTCAGTCTGCACTGTAAAGTAGTTTCAGTCTGCACTGTGAAGTAGTTCAGTCTGCACTGTAAAGTAGTTCAGTCTGTGCTGTGAAGTAGTTCAGTCTGCACTGTGAAGTAGTTCAGTCTGCACTGTGAAGTAGTTCAGTCTGCACTGTGAAGTAGTTCAGTCTGCACTGTGAAGGAGTTCAGTCTGCACTGTGAAGTAGTTCAGTCTGCACTGTGAAGGAGTTCAGTCTGCACTGTGAAGTAGTTCAGTCTGCACTGTGAAGTAGTTCAGTCTGCACTGTGAAGTAGTTCAGTCTGCACTGTGAAGTAGTTCAGTCTGCACTGTGAAGTAGTTCAGTCTGCACTGTGAAGGAGTTCAGTCTGCACTGTAAAGTAGTCCAGTCTGCACTGTAAAGGAGTTCAGTCTGCACTGTGAAGTAGTTCAGTCTGCACTGTGAAGGAGTTCAGTCTGCACTGTGAAGTAGTTCAGTCTGCACTGTGAAGTAGTTCAGTCTGCACTGTGAAGGAGTTCAGTCTGCACTGTGAAGTAGTTCAGTCTGCACTGTGAAGTAGTTCAGTCTGCGCTGTGAAGTAGTTCAGTCTGCGCTGTGAAGTAGTCCAGTCTGCACTGTAAAGGAGTTCAGTCTGCACTGTGAAGTAGTTCAGTCTGCACTGTGAAGTAGTTCAGTCTGCGCTGTGAAGTAGTCCAGTCTGCACTGTAAAGGAGTTCAGTCTGCACTGTGAAGTAGTTCAGTCTGCTCTGTGAAGCAGTTCAGTCTGCACTGTGAAGTAGTTCAGTCTGCACTGTGAAGGAGTTCAGTCTGCACTGTGAAGTAGTTCAGTCTGCGCTGTGAAGTAGTTCAGTCTGCACTGTGAAGTAGTTCAGTCTGCACTGTGAAGTAGTTCAGTCTGCGCTGTGAAGTAGTTCAGTCTGCGCTGTGAAGTAGTTCAGTCTGCACTGTGAAGTAGTTCAGTCTGCGCTGTGAAGTAGTTCAGTCTGCACTGTGAAGTAGTTCAGTCTGCACTGTGAAGTAGTTCAGTCTGCAGTGTGAAGTAGTTCAGTCTGCGCTGTGAAGTAGTTCAGTCTGCACTGTGAAGTAGTTCAGTCTGCACTGTGAAGTAGTTCAGTCTGCACTGTGAAGTAGTCCAGTCTGCGCTGTGAAGTAGTTCAGTCTGCACTGTGAAGTAGTTCAGTCTGCACTGTGAAGTAGTCCAGTCTGCGCTGTGAAGTAGTTCAGTCTGCGCTGTGAAGGAGTTCAGTCTGCACTGTGAAGGAGTTCAGTCTGCGCTGTGAAGTAGTTCAGTCTGCACTGTGAAGTAGTTCAGTCTGCACTGTGAAGTAGTTCAGTCTGCACTGTGAAGTAGTTCAGTCTGCACTGTAAAGTAGTTCAGTCTGCACTGTGAAGTAGTTCAGTCTGCACTGTGAAGTAGTTCAGTCTGCACTGTGAAGTAGTTCAGTCTGCACTGTGAAGTAGTCCAGTCTGCGCTGTGAAGTAGTTCAGTCTGCACTGTGAAGTAGTTCAGTCTGCACTGTGAAGTAGTTCAGTCTGCACTGTGAAGTAGTTCAGTCTGCACTGTGAAGTAGTTCAGTCTGCACTGTGAAGTAGTTCAGTCTGCACTGTGAAGTAGTTCAGTCTGCACTGTGAAGTAGTTCAGTCAGCACTGTGAAGTAGTTCAGTCTGCACTGTGAAGTAGTTCAGTCTGCACTGTGAAGTAGTCCAGTCTGCACTGTGAAGTAGTTCAGTCTGCACTGTGAAGGAGTTCAGTCTGCACTGTGAAGTATTTCAGTCTGCACTGTGAAGTAGTTCAGTCTGCGCTGTAAAGTAGTTCAGTCTGCGCGGTGAAGTAGTTCAGTCTGCACTGTGAAGTAGTTCAGTCTGCACTGTGAAGTAGTTCAGTCTGCACTGTAAAGTAGTTCAGTCTGCGCGGTGAAGTAGTTCAGTCTGCACTGTAAAGGAGTTCAGTCTGCACTGTGAAGTAGTTCAGTCTGCGCTGTAAAGTAGTTCAGTCTGCACTGTGAAGGAGTTCAGTCTGCACTGTGAAGTAGTTCAGTCTGCACTGTGAAGTAGTTCAGTCTGCGCTGTAAAGTAGTTCAGTCTACACTGTGAAGTAGTTCAGTCTGCACTGTGAAGGAGTTCAGTCTGCACTGTGAAGTAGTTCAGTCTGCACTGTGAAGTAGTTCAGTCTGCGCTGTAAAGTAGTTCAGTCTGCGCGGTGAAGTAGTTCAGTCTGCACTGTGAAGTAGTTCAGTCTGCACTGTGAAGTAGTTCAGTCTGCACTGTAAAGTAGTTCAGTCTGCACTGTGAAGTAGTTCAGTCTGCGCTGTAAAGTAGTTCAGTCTGCACTGTGAAGTAGTTCAGTCTGCACTGTGAAGTAGTTCAGTCTGCGCTGTGAAGTAGTCCAGTCTGCACTGTAAAGTAGTTCAGTCTGCGCGGTGAAGTAGTTCAGTCTGCACTGTGAAGTAGTTCAGTCTGCACTGTGAAGTAGTTCAGTCTGCACTGTGAAGTAGTTCAGTCTGCACTGTAAAGTAGTTCAGTCTGCGCGGTGAAGTAGTTCAGTCTGCACTGTAAAGTAGTTCAGTCTGCGCTGTGAAGTAGTCCAGTCTGCGCTGTGAAGGAGTTCAGTCTGCACTGTGAAGTAGTTCAGTCTGCACTGTGAAGTAGTTCAGTCTGCACTGTGAAGGAGTTCAGTCTGCGCTGTGAAGGAGTTCAGTCTGCACTGTGAAGGAGTTCAGTCTGCACTGTGAAGTAGTTCAGTCTGCACTGTGAAGTAGTTCAGTCTGCGCTGTGAAGGAGTTCAGTCTGCACTGTGAAGTAGTTCAGTCTGCACTGTGAAGTAGTTCAGGCTGCACTGTGAAGTAGTCCAGTCTGCACTGTGAAGTAGTTCAGTCTGCACTGTGAAGTAGTTCAGTCTGCACTGTAAAGTAGTTCAGTCTGCACTGTGAAGTAGTTCAGTCTGCACTGTAAAGTAGTTCAGTCTGCGCTGTGAAGTAGTTCAGTCTGCGCTGTGAAGTAGTTCAGTCAGCACTGTGAAGTAGTTCAGTCTGCACTGTGAAGTAGTTCAGTCTGCACTGTGAAGTAGTTCAGTCTGCACTGTGAAGTAGTTCAGTCTGCACTGTAAAGTAGTTCAGTCTCCACTGTGAAGGAGTTCAGTCTGCACTGTAAAGTAGTTCAGTCTGCGCTGTGAAGTAGTTCAGTCTGCACTGTGAAGTAGTTCAGTCTGCACTGTGAAGTAGTTCAGTCTGCACTGTGAAGTAGTTCAGTCTGCACTGTAAAGTAGTTCAGTCTGCACTGTGAAGGAGTTCAGTCTGCACTGTAAAGTAGTTCAGTCTGCACTGTGAAGTAGTTCAGTCTGCACTGTAAAGTAGTTCAGTCTGCACTGTGAAGGAGTTCAGTCTGCGCTGTGAAGTAGTTCAGTCTGCACTGTGATGTAGTTCAGTCTGCACTGTGAAGTAGTTCAGTTTGCACTGTGAAGTAGTTCAGTCTGCACTGTAAAGTAGTTCAGTCTGCACTGTGAAGTAGTTCAGTCTGCACTGTGAAGGAGTTCAGTCTGCACTGTAAAGTAGTTCAGTCTGCACTGTGAAGTAGTTCAGTCTGCACTGTAAAGTAGTTCAGTCTGCACTGTGAAGGAGTTCAGTCTGTGCTGTGAAGTAGTTCAGTCTGCACTGTGATGTAGTTCAGTCTGCACTGTAAAGTAGTTCAGTCTGCACTGTAAAGTAGTTCAGTCTGCACTGTAAAGTAGTTCAGTCTGCACTGTGAAGTTGTTCAGTCTGCACTGTGAAGTAGTCCAGTCTGCACTGTAAAGTAGTTCAGTCTGCGCTGTGAAGTAGTTCAGTCTGCACTGTAAAGTAGTTCAGTCTGCGCTGTGAAGTAGTTCAGTCTGCGCTGTGAAGTAGTTCAGTCAGCACTGTGAAGTAGTTCAGTCTGCACTGTGAAGTAGTTCAGTCTGCACTGTGAAGGAGTTCAGTCTGCACTGTAAAGTAGTTCAGTCTGCGCTGTGAAGTAGTTCAGTCTGCGCTGTGAAGTAGTTCAGTCAGCACTGTGAAGTAGTTCAGTCTGCACTGTGAAGTAGTTCAGTCTGCACTGTGAAGTAGTTCAGTCTGCACTGTGAAGTAGTTCAGTCTGCACTGTAAAGTAGTTCAGTCTCCACTGTGAAGGAGTTCAGTCTGCACTGTAAAGTAGTTCAGTCTGCGCTGTGAAGTAGTTCAGTCTGCACTGTGAAGTAGTTCAGTCTGCACTGTGAAGTAGTTCAGTCTGCACTGTGAAGTAGTTCAGTCTGCACTGTAAAGTAGTTCAGTCTGCACTGTGAAGGAGTTCAGTCTGCACTGTAAAGTAGTTCAGTCTGCACTGTGAAGTAGTTCAGTCTGCACTGTAAAGTAGTTCAGTCTGCACTGTGAAGGAGTTCAGTCTGCGCTGTGAAGTAGTTCAGTCTGCACTGTGATGTAGTTCAGTCTGCACTGTGAAGTAGTTCAGTCTGCACTGTGAAGGAGTTCAGTCTGCACTGTGAAGTAGTTCAGTCTGCACTGTGAAGGAGTTCAGTCTGCACTGTAAAGTAGTTCAGTCTGCACTGTGAAGTAGTTCAGTCTGCACTGTAAAGTAGTTCAGTCTGCACTGTGAAGTAGTTCAGTCTGCACTGTGAAGGAGTTCAGTCTGCACTGTAAAGTAGTTCAGTCTGCACTGTGAAGTAGTTCAGTCTGCACTGTAAAGTAGTTCAGTCTGCACTGTGAAGGAGTTCAGTCTGCGCTGTGAAGTAGTTCAGTCTGCACTGTGATGTAGTTCAGTCTGCACTGTAAAGTAGTTCAGTCTGCACTGTAAAGTAGTTCAGTCTGCACTGTAAAGTAGTTCAGTCTGCACTGTGAAGTTGTTCAGTCTGCACTGTGAAGTAGTTCAGTCTGCACTGTAATGTAGTTCAGTCTGCACTGTAAAGTAGTTCAGTCTGCACTGTGAAGTAGTTCAGTCTGCACTGTGAAGTAGTTCAGTCTGCACTGTGATGTAGTTCAGGCTGCACTGTGAAGTAGTTCAGTCTGCACTGTAAAGTAGTTCAGTCTGCACTGTGATGTAGTTCAGGCTGCACTGTGAAGTAGTTCAGTCTGCACTGTAAAGTAGTTCAGTCTGCACTGTGAAGTAGTTCAGTCTGCACTGTAAAGTAGTTCAGTCTGCACTGTAAAGTAGTTCAGTCTGCACTGTGAAGTAGTTCAGTCTGCACTGTGAAGTAGTTCAGTCTGCACTGTGATGTAGTTCAGGCTGCACTGTGAAGTAGTTCAGTCTGCACTGTAAAGTAGTTCAGTCTGCACTGTGAAGTAGTTCAGTCTGCACTGTAAAGTAGTTCAGTCTGCACTGTAAAGTAGTTCAGTCTGCACTGTAAAGTAGTTCAGTCTGCACTGTGATGTAGTTCAGTCTGCACTGTGAAGTAGTTCAGTCTGCACTGTGAAGTAGTTCAGTCTGCATTGTGAAGTAGTTCAGTCTGCACTGTGAAGTAGTCCAGTCTGCACTGTGAAGTAGTTCAGTCTGCACTGTGAAGTGGTTCAGTCTGCATTGTGAAGTAGTTCAGTCTGCACTGTGAAGTAGTTCAGTCTGCACTGTAAAGTAGTTCAGTCTGCACTGTGAAGTAGTTCAGGCTGCACTGTAAAGTAGTCCAGTCTGCACTGTAAAGTAGTTCAGTCTGCACTGTGAAGTCGTTCAGTCTGCACTGTGAAGTAGTTCTGTCTGCAATGTGAAGTAGTTCAGTCTGCACTGTGAAGGAGTTCAGTCTGCACTTTAAAGTAGTTCAGTCTGCACTGTAAAGTAGTTCAGTCTGCACTGTGAAGTAGTTCAGTCTGCACTGTAAAGTAGTTCAGTCTGCACTGTAAAGTAGTTCAGTCTGCACTGTAAAGTAGTTCAGTCTGCACTGTAAAGTAGTTCAGTCTGCACTGTAAAGTAGTTCAGTCTGCACTGTGAAGTAGTTCAGTCTGCACTGTAAAGTAGTCCAGTCTGCACTGTGAAGTAGTTCAGTCTGCACTGTGAATTAGTTCAGTCTGCGCTGTGAAGTAGTTCAGTCTGCACTGTGAAGTAGTTCAGTCTGCACTGTGAAGTAGTTCAGTCTGCACTGTGAAGTAGTTCAGTCTGCACTGTAAAGTAGTCCAGTCTGCACTGTGAAGTAGTTCAGTCTGCACTGTGAAGTAGTTCAGTCTGCACTGTAAAGTAGTTCAGTCTGCACTGTGAATTAGTTCAGTCTGCACTTTAAAGTAGTCCAGTCTGCACTGTGAAGTAGTTCAGTCTGCACTGTAAAGTAGTTCAGGCTGCACTGTGAAGTAGTTCAGTCTGCACTGTGAAGGAGTTCAGTCTGCACTGTGAAGTAGTCCAGTCTGCACTGTGAAGTAGTTCAGTCTGCACTGTGAAGTAGTTCAGTCTGCACTGTGAATTAGTTCAGTCTGCACTGTGAAGTAGTTCAGTCTGCACTGTGAAGTAGTTCAGTCTGCACTGTGAAGTAGTTCAGTCTGCACTGTGAAGTAGTTCAGTCTGCACTGTGAATTAGTTCAGTCTGCACTGTGAAGTAGTTCAGTCTGCACTGTGAATTAGTTCAGTCTGCACTGTGAAGTAGTTCAGTCTGCACTGTGAAGTAGTTCAGTCTGCACTGAGAAGTAGTTCAGTCTGCACTGTGAAGTAGTCCAGTCTGCACTGTGAAGTAGTTCAGTCTGCACTGTGAAGTAGTTCAGTCTGCACTGTGAATTAGTTCAGTCTGCACTGTAAAGTAGTTCAGTCTGCATTGTGAAGGAGTTCAGTCTGCACTGTGTAGTAGTTCAGTCTGCACTGTGAAGTAGTTCAGTCTGCACTGTGAAGTAGTTCAGTCTGCACTGTGAAGTAGTTCAGTCTGCATTGTGAAGGAGTTCAGTCTGCACTGTGTAGTAGTTCAGTCTGCACTGTGAAGTAGTTCAGTCTGCACTGTAAAGTAGTTCAGTCTGCATTGTGAAGGAGTTCAGTCTGCACTGTGTAGTAGTTCAGTCTGCACTGTGAAGTATTTCAGTCTGCACTGTGAAGTAGTTCAGTCTGCACTGTGAAGTAGTTCAGTCTGCACTGTGAAGTAGTCCAGTCTGCACTGTGAATTAGTTCAGTCTGCACTGTAAAGTAGTTCAGTCTGCACTGTGAAGTAGTCCAGTCTGCACTGTAAAGTAGTTCAGTCTGCACTGTGAAGTAGTTCAGTCTGCACTGTGAAGTAGTCCAGTCTGCACTGTGAAGTAGTTCAGTCTGCACTGTAAAGTAGTTCAGTCTGCACTGTAAAGTAGTTCAGTCTGCACTGTGAAGTAGTTCAGTCTGCACTGTGAAGTAGTTCAGTCTGCACTGTGATGTAGTTCAGTCTGCACTGTGAAGTAGTTCAGTCTGCACTGTGAAGTAGTCCAGTCTGCACTGTGAAGTAGTTCAGTCTGCACTGTAAAGTAGTTCAGTCTGCACTGTAAAGTAGTTCAGTCTGCACTGTGAAGTAGTTCAGTCTGCACTGTGAAGTAGTTCAGTCTGCACTGTGATGTAGTTCAGTCTGCACTGTGAAGTAGTTCAGTCTGCACTGTGAAGTAGTTCAGTCAGCACTGTAAAGTAGTTCAGTCTGCGCTGTGAAGTAGTTCAGTCTGCACTGTGAAGTAGTTCAGTCTGCACTGTGATGTAGTTCAGTCTGCACTGTAAAGTAGTTCAGTCTGCACTGTAAAGTAGTTTCAGTCTGCACTGTGAAGTAGTTCAGTCTGCACTGTAAAGTAGTTCAGTCTGTGCTGTGAAGTAGTTCAGTCTGCAATGTGAAGAAGTTCAGTCTGCATTGTGAAGTAGTTCAGTCTGCACTGTAAAGTAGTTCAGTCTGCGCTGTGAAGGAGTTCAGTCTGCACTGTGAAGTAGTTCAGTCTGCACTGTAAAGTAGTTCAGTCTCTACTGTGAAGTAGTTCAGTCTGCGCTGTGAAGTAGTCCAGTCTGCACTGTAAAGGAGTTCAGTCTGCACTGTGAAGTAGTTCAGTCTGCACTGTGAAGAAGTTCAGTCTGCACTGTGAAGTAGTTCAGTCTGCACTGTGAAGTAGTTCAGTCTGCACTGTGAAGGAGTTCAGTCTGCACTGTGAAGTAGTTCAGTCTGCACTGTGAAGTAGTTCAGTCTGCACTGTGAAGTAGTTCAGTCTGCACTGTGAAGTAGTTCAGTCTGCGCTGTGAAGTAGTCCAGTCTGCACTGTAAAGGAGTTCAGTCTGCACTGTGAAGTAGTTCAGTCTGCACTGTGAAGGAGTTCAGTCTGCACTGTGAAGTAGTTCAGTCTGCGCGGTGAAGTAGTTCAGTCTGCACTGTGAAGTAGTTCAGTCTGCACTGTGAAGTAGTTCAGTCTGCACTGTAAAGTAGTTCAGTCTGCGCGGTGAAGTAGTTCAGTCTGCACTGTGAAGTAGTTCAGTCTGCACTGTGAAGTAGTTCAGTCTGCACTGTAAAGTAGTTCAGTCTGCGCGGTGAAGTAGTTCAGTCTGCACTGTGAAGTAGTTCAGTCTGCACTGTGAAGTAGTTCAGTCTGCACTGTGAAGTAGTTCAGTCTGCACTGTGAAGTAGTTCAGTCAGCACTGTGAAGTAGTTCAGTCTGCGCTGTGAAGTAGTTCAGTCTGCACTGTGAAGTAGTTCAGTCTGCACTGTAAAGTAGTTCAGTCTGCGCTGTGAAGTAGTTCAGTCTGCACTGTGAAGTAGTTCAGTCTGCACTGTGAAGTAGTTCAGTCTGCACTGTGAAGTAGTTCAGTCTGCACTGTGAAGTAGTTCAGTCTGCACTGTGAAGTAGTTCAGTCTGCACTGTGAAGTAGTTCAGTCTGCACTGTAAAGTAGTCCAGTCTGCGCTGTGAAGTAGTTCAGTCTGCACTGTGAAGTAGTTCAGTCTGCGCTGTGAAGTAGTTCAGTCTGCACTGTGAAGTAGTTCAGTCTGCACTGTGAAGTAGTTCAGTCTGCACTGTGAAGTAGTTCAGTCTGCACTGTGAAGTAGTTCAGTCTGCACTGTGACGTAGTTCAGTCTGCACTGTGAAGTAGTCCAGTCTGCACTGTGAAGTAGTTCAGTCTGCACTGTGAAGTAGTTCAGGCTGCGCTGTGAAGTAGTTCAGTCTGCACTGTGAAGTAGTCCAGTCTGCACTGTGAAGTAGTTCAGTCTGCACTGTGAATTAGTTCAGTCTGCACTGTGAAGTAGTTCAGTCTGCGCTGTGAAGTAGTTCAGTCTGCACTGTGAAGTAGTTCAGTCTGCACTGTGAAGTAGTCCAGTCTGCACTCTGAAGTAGTTCAGTCTGCACTGTGAAGTAGTTCAGTCTGCACTGTGAAGTAGTTCAGTCTGCACTGTGAAGTAGTCCAGTCTGCACTCTGAAGTAGTTCAGGCTGCGCTGTGAAGTAGTTCAGTCTGCACTGTGAAGTAGTTCAGTTTGCGCTGTGAAGTAGTTCAGTCTGCACTGTGAAGTAGTTCAGTCTGCACTGTAAAGTAGTTCAGTCTGCGCTGTGAAGTAGTTCAGTCTGCACTGTGAAGTAGTTCAGTCTGCAATGTGAAGTAGTTCAGTTTGCGCTGTGAAGTAGTTCAGTCTGCACTGTGAAGTAGTTCAGTCTGCACTGTAAAGTAGTTCAGTCTGCGCTGTGAAGTAGTTCAGTCTGCACTGTGAAGTAGTTCAGTCTGCACTGTGAAGTAGTTCAGTCTGCGCTGTGAAGGAGTTCAGTCTGCACTGTGAAGTAGTTCAGTCTGCACTGTGAAGTAGTTCAGTCTGCACTGTGAAGTAGTTCAGTCTGCACTGTGAAGTAGTTCAGTCTGCACTGTGAAGTAGTTCAGGCTGCGCTGTGAAGTAGTTCAGTCTGCACTGTGAAGTAGTTCAGTCTGCACTGTGAAGTAGTTCAGTCTGCACTGTGAAGTAGTTCAGTCTGCACTGTGAAGTAGTTCAGTCTGCACTGTAAAGGAGTTCAGTCTGCGCTGTGAAGTAGTTCAGTCTGCGCTGTGAAGTAGTTCAGTCTGCGCTGTGAAGGAGTTCAGTCTGCACTGTGAAGTAGTTCAGTCTGCAGTGTGAAGTAGTTCAGTCTCCGCTGTGAAGTAGTTCAGTCTGCACTGTGAAGTAGTTCAGTCTGCACTGTGAAGTAGTTCAGTCTGCACTGTGAAGTAGTTCAGTCTGCGATGTGAAGGAGTTCAGTCTGCACTGTGAAGTAGTTCAGTCTGCGATGTGAAGGAGTTCAGTCTGCACTGTGAAGTAGTTCAGTCTGCACTGTGAAGTAGTTCAGTCTCCGCTGTGAAGTAGTTCAGTCTGCACTGTGAAGTAGTTCAGTCTGCGCTGTGAAGTAGTTCAGTTTGCACTGTGAAGTAGTTCAGGCTGCACTGTGAATTAGTTCAGTCTGCGCTGTGAAGGAGTTCAGTCTGCGCTGTGAAGTAGTTCAGTCTGCACTGTAAAGGAGTTCAGTCTGCACTGTGAAGTAGTTCAGTCTGCACTGTAAAGTAGTTCAGTCTGCACTGTGAAGTAGTTCAGTCTGCACTGTGAAGTAGTTCAGTCTGCACTGTGAAGGAGTTCAGTCTGCGCTGTGAAGGAGTTCAGTCTGCACTGTGAAGGAGTTCAGTCTGCACTGTGAAGTAGTTCAGTCTGCACTGTGAAGTAGTTCAGGCTGCACTGTGAAGGAGTTCAGTCTGCACTGTGAAGTAGTTCAGTCTGCACTGTGAAGTAGTTCAGTCTGCGCGGTGAAGTAGTTCAGGCTGCACTGTGAAGGAGTTCAGTCTGCACTGTGAAGTAGTTCAGTCTGCACTGTGAAGTAGTTCAGTCTGCACTGTGAAGTAGTTCAGTCTGCGCGGTGAAGTAGTTCAGTCTGCACTGTGAAGTAGTTCAGTCTGCACTGTGAAGTAGTTCAGTCTGCACTGTGAAGGAGTTCAGTCTGCACTGTGAAGTAGTTCAGTCTGCACTGTGAAGGAGTTCAGTCTGCACTGTGAAGTAGTTCAGGCTGCACTGTGAAGTAGTTCAGTCTGCACTGTGAAGTAGTTCAGGCTGCACTGTGAAGGAGTTCAGTCTGCACTGTGAAGTAGTTCAGTCTGCACTGTGAAGTAGTTCAGTCTGCACTGTGAAGTAGTTCAGTCTGCACTGTGAAGTAGTTCAGTCTGCACTGTGAAGTAGTTCAGTCTGCACTGTGAAGTAGTTCAGTCTGCACTGTGAAGTAGTTCAGTCTGCACTGTGAAGTATTTCAGTCTGCACTGTGAAGGAGTTCAGTCTGCGCTGTGAAGTAGTTCAGTCAGCACTGTGAAGTAGTTCAGTCTGCGCTGTGAAGTAGTTCAGTCTGCACTGTGAAGTAGTTCAGTCTGCACTGTGAAGGAGTTCAGTCTGCACTGTGAAGTAGTTCAGTCTGCACTGTGAAGTAGTTCAGTCTGCACTGTGAAGGAGTTCAGTCTGCACTGTGAAGTAGTTCAGTCTGCACTGTGAAGTAGTTCAGTCTGCACTGTAAAGTAGTTCAGTCTGCACTGTGAAGTAGTTCAGTCTGCACTGTGAAGTAGTTCAGTCTGCACTGTGAAGTAGTTCAGGCTGCACTGTGAAGTAGTTCAGTCTGCACTGTGAAGTAGTTCAGGCTGCACTGTGAAGGAGTTCAGTCTGCACTGTGAAGTAGTTCAGTCTGCACTGTGAAGTAGTTCAGTCTGCACTGTGAAGTAGTTCAGTCTGCACTGTGAAGTAGTTCAGTCTGCACTGTGAAGTAGTTCAGGCTGCACTGTGAAGGAGTTCAGTCTGCACTGTGAAGTAGTTCAGTCTGCACTGTGAAGTAGTTCAGTCTGCACTGTGAAGGAGTTCAGTCTGCACTGTGAAGTAGTTCAGTCTGCACTGTGAAGTAGTTCAGTCTGCACTGTGAAGGAGTTCAGTCTGCGCTGTGAAGGAGTTCAGTCTGCACTGTGAAGGAGTTCAGTCTGCACTGTAAAGTAGTTCAGTCTGCGCTGTGAAGTAGTTCAGGCTGCACTGTGAAGTAGTTCAGTCTGCACTGTGAAGTAGTTCAGTCTGCACTGTGAAGTAGTTCAGTCTGCACTGTGAAGTAGTTCAGTCTGCACTGTGAAGTAGTTCAGGCTGCACTGTGAAGTAGTTCAGTCTGCACTGTGAAGTAGTTCAGTCTGCACTGTAAAGTAGTCCAGTCTGCACTGTAAAGTAGTCCAGTCTGCGCTGTGAAGTAGTTCAGTCTGCACTGTGAAGTAGTTCAGTCTGCACTGTGAAGTAGTTCAGTCTGCACTGTGAAGTAGTTCAGTCTGCACTGTGAAGTAGTTCAGTCTGCACTGTAAAGTAGTTCAGTCTGCACTGTGAAGTAGTTCAGTCTGCACTGTGAAGTAGTTCAGTCTGCACTGTAAAGTAGTCCAGTCTGCACTGTGAAGTAGTTCAGTCTGCACTGTAAAGTAGTTCAGTCTGCACTGTGAAGTAGTTCAGTCTGCACTGTGAAGTAGTTCAGTCTGCACTGTGAAGTAGTTCAGTCTGCACTGTGAAGTAGTTCAGTCTGCGCTGTGAAGTAGTCCAGTCTGCACTGTGAAGTAGTTCAGTCTGCACTGTGAAGTAGTTCAGTCTGCACTGTAAAGGAGTTCAGTCTGCACTGTGAAGTAGTTCAGTCTGCACTGTAAAGGAGTTCAGTCTGCACTGTGAAGTAGTCCAGTCTGCACTGTGAAGTAGTTCAGTCTGCACTGTGAAGTAGTTCAGTCTGCACTGTAAAGGAGTTCAGTCTGCACTGTGAAGTAGTTCAGTCTGCACTGTAAAGTAGTTCAGTCTGCACTGTGAAGGAGTTCAGTCTGCACTGTAAAGGAGTTCAGTCTGCACTGTGAAGTAGTTCAGTCTGCACTGTGAAGTAGTTCAGTCTGCGCTGTGAAGTAGTCCAGTCTGCACTGTGAAATAGTTCAGTCTGCGCTGTGAAGTAGTTCAGTCTGCACTGTAAAGGAGTTCAGTCTGCACTGTGAAGTAGTTCAGTCTGCACTGTAAAGGAGTTCAGTCTGCACTGTGAAGTAGTTCAGTCTGCACTGTGAAGTAGTTCAGTCTGCACTGTAAAGGAGTTCAGTCTGCACTGTGAAGTAGTTCAGTCTGCACTGTGAAGTAGTTCAGTCTGCACTGTGAAGTAGTTCAGTCTGCGCTGTGAAGTAGTCCAGTCTGCACTGTAAAGTAGTTCAGTCTGCACTGTGAAGTAGTTCAGTCTGCGCTGTGAAGTTGTCCAGTCTGCACTGTAAAGGAGTTCAGTCTGCACTGTGAAGTAGTTCAGTCTGCGCTGTGAAGTAGTCCAGTCTGCACTGTGAAGTAGTTCAGTCTGCACTGTGAAGTAGTTCAGTCTGCACTGTGAAGTAGTTCAGTCTGCACTGTGAAGTAGTTCAGTCCGCACTGTGAAGTAGTTCAGTCTGCACTGTGAATTAGTTCAGTCTGCACTGTGAAGTAGTCCAGTCTGCACTGTGAAGTAGTTCAGTCTGCACTGTGAAGTAGTTCAGTCCGCACTGTGAAGTAGTTCAGTCTGCACTGTGAATTAGTTCAGTCTGCACTGTGAAGTAGTTCAGTCCGCACTGTGAAGTAGTTCAGTCTGCACTGTGAAGTAGTTCAGTCCGCACTGTGAAGTAGTTCAGTCTGCACTGTGAATTAGTTCAGTCTGCACTGTGAAGTAGTCCAGTCTGCACTGTGAAGTAGTTCAGTCTGCACTGTGAAGTAGTTCAGTCCGCACTGTGAAGTAGTTCAGTCTGCACTGTGAATTAGTTCAGTCTGCACTGTGAAGTAGTCCAGTCTGCACTGTGAAGTAGTTCAGTCAGCACTGTGAAGTAGTCCAGTCTGCACTGTGAAGTAGTTCAGTCTGCACTGTGAAGTAGTCCAGTCTGCACTGTCAAGTAGTCCAGTCTGCACTGTGAAGTAGTCCAGTCTGCACTGTCAAGTAGTCCAGTCTGCACTGTGAAGTAGTCCAGTCTGCACTGTCAAGTAGTCCAGTCTGCACTGTGAAGTAGTTCAGTCTGCACTGTGAATTAGTTCAGTCTGCACTGTGAAGTAGTTCAGTCTGCACTGTGAAGTAGTTCAGTCTGCACTGTGAAGTAGTTCAGTCTGCACTGTGAAGTAGTCCAGTCTGCGCTGTGAAGTAGTTCAGTCTGCACTGTGAAGTAGTCCAGTCTGCACTGTGAAGGAGTTCAGTCTGCACTGTGAAGTAGTTCAGTCTGCACTGTGAAGTAGTTCAGTCTGCGCTGTGAAGTAGTTCAGTCTGCACTGTGAAGTAGTTCAGTCTGCGCTGTGAAGTAGTTCAGTCTGCACTGTGAAGTAGTTCAGTCTGCACTGTGAAGTAGTTCAGTCTGCGCTGTGAAGTAGTTCAGTCTGCATTGTGAAGTAGTTCAGTCTGCGCTGTGAAGTAGTTCAGTCTGCACTGTGAAGTAGTTCAGTCTGCACTGTGAAGTAGTTCAGTCTGCACTGTGAAGTAGTTCAGTCTGCGCTGTGAAGTAGTCCAGTCTGCACTGTAAAGTAGTTCAGTCTGCACTGTGAAGTAGTTCAGTCTGCGCTGTGAAGTTGTCCAGTCTGCACTGTAAAGGAGTTCAGTCTGCACTGTGAAGTAGTTCAGTCTGCGCTGTGAAGTAGTCCAGTCTGCACTGTGAAGTAGTTCAGTCTGCACTGTGAAGTAGTTCAGTCTGCACTGTGAAGTAGTTCAGTCTGCACTGTGAAGTAGTTCAGTCCGCACTGTGAAGTAGTTCAGTCTGCACTGTGAATTAGTTCAGTCTGCACTGTGAAGTAGTCCAGTCTGCACTGTGAAGTAGTTCAGTCTGCACTGTGAAGTAGTTCAGTCCGCACTGTGAAGTAGTTCAGTCTGCACTGTGAATTAGTTCAGTCTGCACTGTGAAGTAGTTCAGTCCGCACTGTGAAGTAGTTCAGTCTGCACTGTGAAGTAGTTCAGTCCGCACTGTGAAGTAGTTCAGTCTGCACTGTGAATTAGTTCAGTCTGCACTGTGAAGTAGTCCAGTCTGCACTGTGAAGTAGTTCAGTCTGCACTGTGAAGTAGTTCAGTCCGCACTGTGAAGTAGTTCAGTCTGCACTGTGAATTAGTTCAGTCTGCACTGTGAAGTAGTCCAGTCTGCACTGTGAAGTAGTTCAGTCAGCACTGTGAAGTAGTCCAGTCTGCACTGTGAAGTAGTTCAGTCTGCACTGTGAAGTAGTTCAGTCTGCACTGTGAAGTAGTCCAGTCTGCACTGTCAAGTAGTCCAGTCTGCACTGTGAAGTAGTCCAGTCTGCACTGTCAAGTAGTCCAGTCTGCACTGTGAAGTAGTCCAGTCTGCACTGTCAAGTAGTCCAGTCTGCACTGTGAAGTAGTTCAGTCTGCACTGTGAATTAGTTCAGTCTGCACTGTGAAGTAGTTCAGTCTGCACTGTGAAGTAGTTCAGTCTGCACTGTGAAGTAGTTCAGTCTGCACTGTGAAGTAGTCCAGTCTGCGCTGTGAAGTAGTTCAGTCTGCACTGTGAAGTAGTCCAGTCTGCACTGTGAAGGAGTTCAGTCTGCACTGTGAAGTAGTTCAGTCTGCACTGTGAAGTAGTTCAGTCTGCGCTGTGAAGTAGTTCAGTCTGCACTGTGAAGTAGTTCAGTCTGCGCTGTGAAGTAGTTCAGTCTGCACTGTGAAGTAGTTCAGTCTGCACTGTGAAGTAGTTCAGTCTGCGCTGTGAAGTAGTTCAGTCTGCATTGTGAAGTAGTTCAGTCTGCGCTGTGAAGTAGTTCAGTCTGCACTGTGAAGTAGTCCAGTCTGCACTGTGAAGGAGTTCAGTCTGCACTGTGAAGTAGTTCAGTCTGCACTGTGAAGTAGTTCAGTCTGCGCTGTGAAGTAGTTCAGTCTGCACTGTGAAGTAGTTCAGTCTGCGCTGTGAAGTAGTTCAGTCTGCACTGTGAAGTAGTTCAGTCTGCACTGTGAAGTAGTTCAGTCTGCATTGTGAAGTAGTTCAGTCTGCGCTGTGAAGTAGTTCAGTCTGCACTGTGAAGTAGTTCAGTCTGCGCTGTGAAGTAGTTCAGTCTGCACTGTGAAGTAGTTCAGTCTGCATTGTGAAGTAGTTCAGTCTGCATTGTGAAGTAGTTCAGTCTGCGCTGTGAAGTAGTTCAGTCTGCGCTGTGAAGTAGTTCAGTCTGCACTGTGAAGTAGTTCAGTCTGCATTGTGAAGTAGTTCAGTCTGCGCTGTGAAGTAGTTCAGTCTGCACTGTGAAGTAGTTCAGTCTGCGCTGTGAAGTAGTTCAGTCTGCACTGTGAAGTAGTTCAGTCTGCACTGTGAAGTAGTTCAGTCTGCATTGTGAAGTAGTTCAGTCTGCGCTGTGAAGTAGTTCAGTCTGCGCTGTGAAGTAGTTCAGTCTGCACTGTGAAGTAGTTCAGTCTGCACTGTGAAGTAGTTCAGTCTGCACTGTGAAGTAGTTCAGTCTGCACTGTGAAGTAGTTCAGTCTGCATTGTGAAGTAGTTCAGTCTGCGCTGTGAAGTAGTTCAGTCTGCACTGTGAAGTAGTTCAGTCTGCACTGTGAAGTAGTTCAGTCTGCGCTGTGAAGTAGTTCAGTCTGCATTGTGAAGTAGTTCAGTCTGCGCTGTGAAGTAGTTCAGTCTGCACTGTGAAGTAGTTCAGTCTGCACTGTGAAGTAGTTCAGTCTGCGCTGTGAAGTAGTTCAGTCTGCACTGTGAAGTAGTTCAGTCTGCACTGTGAAGTAGTTCAGTCTGCACTGTGAAGTAGTTCAGTCCGCACTGTGAAGTAGTTCAGTCTGCACTGTGAAGTAGTTCAGTCTGCACTGTGAAGTAGTTCAGTCTGCACTGTGAAGTAGTTCAGTCTGCGCTGTGAAGTAGTTCAGTCTGCACTGTGAAGTAGTTCAGTCTGCACTGTGAAGTAGTTCAGTCTGCGCTGTGAAGTAGTTCAGTCTGCACTGTGAAGTAGTTCAGTCTGCACTGTGAAGTAGTTCAGTCCGCACTGTGAAGTAGTTCAGTCTGCACTGTGAAGTAGTTCAGTCTGCGCTGTGAAGTAGTCCAGTCTGCGCTGTGAAGTAGTTCAGTCTGCACTGTAAAGTAGTCCAGTCTGCACTGTGAAGTAGTTCAGTCTGCGCTGTGAAGTAGTTCAGTCTGCACTGTAAAGTGGTCCAGTCTGCACTGTGAAGTAGTTCAGTCTGCACTGTGAAGTAGTTCAGTCTGCACTCTGAAGTAGTCCAGTCTGCACTGTGAAGTAGTTCAGTCTGCACTGTGAAGTAGTTCAGTCTGCACTGTGAAGGAGTTCAGGCTGCACTGTGAAGTAGTCCAGTCTGCACTGTGAAGTAGTTCAGTCTGCACTGTGAAGGAGTTCAGTCTGCACTGTGAAGTAGTCCAGTCTGCACTGTGAAGTAGTTCAGGCTGCACTGTGAAGTAGTTCAGTCTGCACTGTAAAGTAGTTCAGTCTGCACTGTGAAGTAGTTCAGTCTGCACTGTGAAGAAGTTCAGTCTGCACTGTGAAGTAGTTCAGTCTGCACTGTGAAGTAGTTCAGTCTGCACTGTAAAGTAGTTCAGTTTGCACTGTGAAGTAGTTCAGTCTGCACTGTGAAGTAGTCCAGTCTGCACTGTGAAGTAGTTCAGTCTGCACTGTGAAGTAGTTCAGTCTGCACTGTGAAGGAGTTCAGGCTGCACTGTGAAGTAGTCCAGTCTGCACTGTGAAGTAGTTCAGTCTGCACTGTGAAGGAGTTCAGTCTGCACTGTGAAGTAGTTCAGTCTGCACTGTGAAGTAGTTCAGTCTGCACTGTGAAGTAGTTCAGTCTGCACTGTGAAGTAGTTCAGTCTGCTCTGTGAAGTAGTTCAGTCTGCACTGTGAAGGAGTTCAGTCTGCACTGTGAAGTAGTTCAGTCTGCACTGTGAAGTAGTTCAGTCTGCACTGTGAAGTAGTTCAGTCTGCACTGTGAAGTAGTTCAGTCTGCTCTGTGAAGTAGTTCAGTCTGCACTGTGAAGTAGTTCAGTCTGCTCTGTGAAGTAGTTCAGTCTGCACTGTGAAGTAGTTCAGTCTGCACTGTGAAGTAGTTCAGTCTGCAATGTGAAGTAGTTCAGTCTGCTCTGTGAAGTAGTTCAGTCTGCACTGTGAAGGAGTTCAGTCTGCACTGTAAAGTAGTTCAGTCTGCACTGTGAAGTAGTTCAGTCTGCACTGTAAAGTAGTTCAGTCTGCACTGTGAAGTAGTTCAGTCTGCACTGTAAAGTAGATCAGTCTGCGCTGTGAAGTAGTTCAGTCTGCACTGTGAAGGAGTTCAGTCTGCACTGTAAAGTAGTTCAGTCTGCACTGTGAAGTAGTTCAGTCTGCACTGTGAAGGAGTTCAGTCTGCACTGTAAAGGAGTTCAGTCTGCACTGTGAAGTAGTTCAGTCTGCACTGTGAAGTAGTTCAGTCTGCACTGTAAAGTAGTTCAGTCTGCACTGTGAAGTAGTTCAGTCTGCACTGTGAAGGAGTTCAGTCTGCACTGTGAAGTAGTTCAGTCTGCACTGTGAAGTAGTCCAGTCTGCATTGTGAAGGAGTTGTTCAGTCTGCAGTGTAAAGTAGTTCAGTCTGCACTGTAAAGTAGTTCAGTCTGCACTGTAAAGTAGTTCAGTCTGCATTGTAAAGGAGTTCAGTCTGCACTGTGAAGGAGTTCAGTCTGCACTGTGAAGGAGTTCAGTCTGCACTGTGAAGGAGTTCAGTCTGCACTGTGAAGTAGTTCAGTCTGCACTGTGAAGTAGTCCAGTCTGCATTGTGAAGGAGTTGTTCAGTCTGCAGTGTAAAGTAGTTCAGTCTGCACTGTAAAGTAGTTCAGTCTGCACTGTAAAGTAGTTCAGTCTGCATTGTAAAGGAGTTCAGTCTGCACTGTGAAGGAGTTCAGTCTGCACTGTGAAGTAGTTCAGTCTGCATTGTAAAGGAGTTCAGTCTGCACTGTGAAGGAGTTCAGTCTGCACTGTGAAGTAGTTCAGTCTGCACTGTAAATTAGTTCAGTCTGCGCTGTGAATTAGTTCAGTCTGCACTGTGAAGTAGTCCAGTCTGCACTGTGAAGTAGTTCAGTCCGCACTGTGAAGTAGTTCAGTCTGCACTGTGAAGTAGTTCAGTCCGCACTGTGAAGTAGTTCAGTCTGCACTGTGAATTAGTTCAGTCTGCACTGTGAAGTAGTTCAGTCTGCACTGTGAAGTAGTTCAGTCTGCACTGTGAAGTAGTTCAGTCCGCACTGTGAAGTAGTTCAGTCTGCACTGTGAATTAGTTCAGTCTGCACTGTGAAGTAGTTCAGTCTGCACTGTGAAGTAGTTCAGTCAGCACTGTGAAGTAGTCCAGTCTGCACTGTGAAGTAGTTCAGTCTGCACTGTGAAGTAGTCCAGTCTGCACTGTCAAGTAGTCCAGTCTGCACTGTGAAGTAGTTCAGTCTGCACTGTGAATTAGTTCAGTCTGCACTGTGAAGTAGTTCAGTCTGCACTGTAAAGTAGTTCAGTCTGCACTGTGAAGTAGTTCAGTCCGCACTGTGAAGTAGTCCAGTCTGCACTGTGAAGTAGTTCAGTCTGCACTGTGAAGTAGTTCAGTCTGCACTGTGAAGTAGTCCAGTCTGCACTGTCAAGTAGTCCAGTCTGCACTGTGAAGTAGTTCAGTCTGCACTGTGAAGTAGTTCAGTCTGCACTGTGAAGTAGTTCAGTCTGCACTGTCAAGTAGTTCAGTCTGCACTGTGAAGTAGTTCAGTCTGCACTGTCAAGTAGTCCAGTCTGCACTGTGAAGTAGTTCAGTCTGCACTGTGAAGTAGTTCAGGCTGCACTGTGAAGTAGTTCAGTCTGCACTGTGAAGTAGTTCAGTCTGCACTGTGAAGTAGTTCAGTCTGCACTGTGAAGTAGTTCAGTCTGCGCTGTGAAGTAGTTCAGTCTGCACTGTGAAGTAGTTCAGTCTGCACTGTCAAGTAGTCCAGTCTGCACTGTGAAGTAGTTCAGTCTGCACTGTCAAGTAGTCCAGTCTGCACTGTGAAGTAGTTCAGTCTGCACTGTCAAGTAGTCCAGTCTGCACTGTGAAGTAGTTCAGTCCGCACTGTGAAGTAGTTCAGTCTGCGCTGTGAAGTAGTTCAGTCTGCACTGTGAAGGAGTTCAGTCTGCACTGTGAAGTAGTTCAGTCTGCACTGTGAAGTAGTTCAGTCCGCACTGTGAAGTAGTCCAGTCTGCACTGTGAAGTAGTTCAGTCTGCACTGTGAAGGAGTTCAGTCTGCACTGTGAAGTAGTTCAGTCTGCACTGTGAAGTAGTTCAGTCTGCGCTGTGAAGTAGTTCAGTCTGCACTGTGAAGTAGTTCAGTCTGCGCTGTGAAGTAGTTCAGTCTGCACTGTGAAGTAGTTCAGTCTGCACTGTGAAGTAGTTCAGTCTGCACTGTGAAGTAGTTCAGTCTGCACTGTGAAGTAGTTCAGTCTGCGCTGTGAAGTAGTTCAGTCTGCGCTGTGAAGTAGTTCAGTCTGCACTGTGAAGTAGTTCAGTCTGCGCTGTGAAGTAGTTCAGTCCGCACTGTGAAGTAGTTCAGTCTGC
Source organism: Scyliorhinus torazame (assembly GCF_047496885.1). Classification (NCBI taxonomy): domain Eukaryota; kingdom Metazoa; phylum Chordata; class Chondrichthyes; order Carcharhiniformes; family Scyliorhinidae; genus Scyliorhinus; species Scyliorhinus torazame. The sequence continues at coordinate 37,470,363 of NC_092728.1, forward strand.
ACTGTGAATTAGTTCAGTCTGCACTGTGAAGTAGTTCAGTCTGCACTGTGAAGTAGTTCAGTCCGCACTGTGAAGTAGTTCAGTCTGCACTGTGAATTAGTTCAGTCTGCACTGTGAAGTAGTTCAGTCCGCACTGTGAAGTAGTTCAGTCTGCACTGTGAAGTAGTTCAGTCCGCACTGTGAAGTAGTTCAGTCTGCACTGTGAATTAGTTCAGTCTGCACTGTGAAGTAGTCCAGTCTGCACTGTGAAGTAGTTCAGTCTGCACTGTGAAGTAGTTCAGTCCGCACTGTGAAGTAGTTCAGTCTGCACTGTGAATTAGTTCAGTCTGCACTGTGAAGTAGTCCAGTCTGCACTGTGAAGTAGTTCAGTCTGCACTGTGAAGTAGTTCAGTCTGCACTGTGAAGTAGTCCAGTCTGCACTGTGAAGTAGTTCAGTCTGCACTGTGAATTAGTTCAGTCTGCACTGTGAAGTAGTCCAGTCTGCACTGTGAAGTAGTTCAGTCTGCACTGTGAATTAGTTCAGTCTGCACTGTGAAGTAGTCCAGTCTGCACTGTGAATTAGTTCAGTCCGCACTGTGAAGTAGTTCAGTCTGCACTGTCAAGTAGTTCAGTCTGCACTGTGAAGTAGTTCAGTCAGCACTGTCAAGTAGTCCAGTCTGCACTGTGAAGTAGTCCAGTCTGCACTGTCAAGTAGTCCAGTCTGCACTGTGAAGTAGTCCAGTCTGCACTGTCAAGTAGTCCAGTCTGCACTGTGAAGTAGTCCAGTCTGCACTGTCAAGTAGTCCAGTCTGCACTGTGAAGTAGTTCAGTCTGCACTGTGAATTAGTTCAGTCTGCACTGTGAAGTAGTTCAGTCTGCACTGTGAAGTAGTCCAGTCTGCGCTGTGAAGTAGTTCAGTCTGCACTGTGAAGTAGTCCAGTCTGCACTGTGAAGGAGTTCAGTCTGCACTGTGAAGTAGTTCAGTCTGCACTGTGAAGTAGTTCAGTCTGCGCTGTGAAGTAGTTCAGTCTGCACTGTGAAGTAGTTCAGTCTGCGCTGTGAAGTAGTTCAGTCTGCACTGTGAAGTAGTTCAGTCTGCACTGTGAAGTAGTTCAGTCTGCACTGTGAAGTAGTTCAGTCTGCACTGTGAAGTAGTTCAGTCTGCGCTGTGAAGTAGTTCAGTCTGCATTGTGAAGTAGTTCAGTCTGCGCTGTGAAGTAGTTCAGTCTGCACTGTGAAGTAGTTCAGTCTGCACTGTGAAGTAGTTCAGTCTGCGCTGTGAAGTAGTTCAGTCTGCATTGTGAAGTAGTTCAGTCTGCGCTGTGAAGTAGTTCAGTCTGCGCTGTGAAGTAGTTCAGTCTGCATTGTGAAGTAGTTCAGTCTGCGCTGTGAAGTAGTTCAGTCTGCACTGTGAAGTAGTTCAGTCTGCACTGTGAAGTAGTTCAGTCTGCGCTGTGAAGTAGTTCAGTCTGCATTGTGAAGTAGTTCAGTCTGCGCTGTGAAGTAGTTCAGTCTGCACTGTGAAGTAGTTCAGTCTGCACTGTGAAGTAGTTCAGTCTGCGCTGTGAAGTAGTTCAGTCTGCACTGTGAAGTAGTTCAGTCTGCACTGTGAAGTAGTTCAGTCTGCACTGTGAAGTAGTTCAGTCCGCACTGTGAAGTAGTTCAGTCTGCACTGTGAAGTAGTTCAGTCTGCACTGTGAAGTAGTTCAGTCTGCACTGTGAAGTAGTTCAGTCTGCGCTGTGAAGTAGTTCAGTCTGCACTGTGAAGTAGTTCAGTCTGCACTGTGAAGTAGTTCAGTCTGCGCTGTGAAGTAGTTCAGTCTGCACTGTGAAGTAGTTCAGTCTGCACTGTGAAGTAGTTCAGTCCGCACTGTGAAGTAGTTCAGTCTGCACTGTGAAGTAGTTCAGTCTGCGCTGTGAAGTAGTCCAGTCTGCGCTGTGAAGTAGTTCAGTCTGCACTGTGAAGTAGTTCAGTCTGCACTGTGAAGTAGTTCAGTCTGCGCTGTGAAGTAGTTCAGTCTGCACTGTAAAGTGGTCCAGTCTGCACTGTGAAGTAGTTCAGTCTGCACTGTGAAGTAGTTCAGTCTGCACTGTGAAGTAGTTCAGTCTGCACTGTGAAGTAGTTCAGTCTGCACTGTGAAGTAGTTCAGTCTGCACTGTAAAGTGGTCCAGTCTGCACTGTGAAGTAGTTCAGTCTGCACTGTGAAGTAGTTCAGTCTGCACTGTGAAGAAGTTCAGTCTGCACTGTGAAGTAGTTCAGTCTGCACTGTGAAGTAGTTCAGTCTGCACTGTAAAGTAGTTCAGTTTGCACTGTGAAGTAGTTCAGTCTGCACTGTGAAGTAGTTCAGTCTGCACTGTGAAGTAGTCCAGTCTGCACTGTGAAGTAGTTCAGTCTGCACTGTGAAGGAGTTCAAGCTGCACTGTGAAGTAGTCCAGTCTGCACTGTGAAGGAGTTCAGTCTGCACTGTGAAGTAGTTCAGTCTGCACTGTGAAGTAGTTCAGTCTGCACTGTGAAGTAGTTCAGTCTGCACTGTGAAGTAGTTCAGTCTGCTCTGTGAAGTAGTTCAGTCTGCACTGTGAAGTAGTCCAGTCTGCACTGTGAAGTAGTCCAGTCTGCACTGTGAAGTAGTTCAGTCTGCACTGTGAAGTAGTTCAGTCTGCACTGTGAAGTAGTTCAGTCTGCACTGTGAAGTAGTTCAGTCTGCACTGTGAAGTAGTTCAGTCTGCACTGTGAAGTAGTTCAGTCTGCACTGTGAAGTAGTTCAGTCTGCTCTGTGAAGTAGTTCAGTCTGCACTGTGAAGTAGTCCAGTCTGCACTGTGAAGTAGTCCAGTCTGCACTGTAAAGGAGTTCAGTCTGCACTGTGAAGGAGTTCAGGCTGCACTGTGAAGTAGTCCAGTCTGCACTGTGAAGGAGTTCAGTCTGCACTGTGAAGTAGTTCAGTCTGCACTGTGAAGTAGTTCAGTCTGCACTGTGAAGTAGTTCAGTCTGCTCTGTGAAGTAGTTCAGTCTGCACTGTGAAGTAGTTCAGTCTGCACTGTGAAGTAGTCCAGTCTGCACTGTGAAGGAGTTCAGTCTGCACTGTGAAGTAGTTCAGTCTGCACTGTGAAGTAGTTCAGTCTGCACTGTGAAGTAGTTCAGTCTGCTCTGTGAAGTAGTTCAGTCTGCACTGTGAAGGAGTTCAGTCTGCACTGTGAAGTAGTTCAGTCTGCACTGTGAAGGAGTTCAGTCTGCACTGTGAAGTAGTTCAGTCTGCACTGTGAAGTAGTTCAGTCTGCACTGTGAAGTAGTTCAGTCTGCACTGTGAAGTAGTTCAGTCTGCTCTGTGAAGTAGTTCAGTCTGCACTGTGAAGTAGTTCAGTCTGCTCTGTGAAGTAGTTCAGTCTGCACTGTGAAGTAGTTCAGTCTGCACTGTGAAGTAGTTCAGTCTGCAATGTGAAGTAGTTCAGTCTGCTCTGTGAAGTAGTTCAGTCTGCACTGTGAAGGAGTTCAGTCTGCACTGTAAAGTAGTTCAGTCTGCACTGTGAAGTAGTTCAGTCTGCACTGTAAAGTAGTTCAGTCTGCACTGTGAAGTAGTTCAGTCTGCACTGTAAAGTAGATCAGTCTGCGCTGTGAAGTAGTTCAGTCTGCACTGTGAAGGAGTTCAGTCTGCACTGTAAAGTAGTTCAGTCTGCACTGTGAAGTAGTTCAGTCTGCACTGTGAAGGAGTTCAGTCTGCACTGTAAAGGAGTTCAGTCTGCACTGTGAAGTAGTTCAGTCTGCACTGTGAAGTAGTTCAGGCTGCACTGTAAAGTAGTTCAGTCTGCACTGTGAAGTAGTTCAGTCTGCACTGTGAAGTAGTCCAGTCTGCATTGTGAAGGAGTTGTTCAGTCTGCAGTGTAAAGTAGTTCAGTCTGCACTGTAAAGTAGTTCAGTCTGCACTGTAAAGTAGTTCAGTCTGCATTGTAAAGGAGTTCAGTCTGCACTGTGAAGGAGTTCAGTCTGCACTGTGAAGGAGTTCAGTCTGCACTGTGAAGTAGTTCAGTCTGCACTGTGAAGTAGTCCAGTCTGCATTGTGAAGGAGTTGTTCAGTCTGCAGTGTAAAGTAGTTCAGTCTGCACTGTAAAGTAGTTCAGTCTGCACTGTAAAGTAGTTCAGTCTGCATTGTAAAGGAGTTCAGTCTGCACTGTGAAGGAGTTCAGTCTGCACTGTGAAGGAGTTCAGTCTGCACTGTGAAGTAGTTCAGTCTGCATTGTAAAGGAGTTCAGTCTGCACTGTGAAGGAGTTCAGTCTGCACTGTGAAGTAGTTCAGTCTGCACTGTAAATTAGTTCAGTCTGCGCTGTGAATTAGTTCATTCTGCACTGTGAAGTAGTCCAGTCTGCACTGTGAAGTAGTTCAGTCCGCACTGTGAAGTAGTTCAGTCTGCACTGTGAAGTAGTTCAGTCCGCACTGTGAAGTAGTTCAGTCTGCACTGTGAATTAGTTCAGTCTGCACTGTGAAGTAGTTCAGTCTGCACTGTGAAGTAGTTCAGTCTGCACTGTGAAGTAGTTCAGTCCGCACTGTGAAGTAGTTCAGTCTGCACTGTGAAGTAGTTCAGTCTGCACTGTGAAGTAGTTCAGTCAGCACTGTGAAGTAGTCCAGTCTGCACTGTGAAGTAGTTCAGTCTGCACTGTGAAGTAGTTCAGTCTGCACTGTGAAGTAGTCCAGTCTGCACTGTGAAGTAGTCCAGTCTGCACTGTGAAGTAGTTCAGTCTGCACTGTGAAGTAGTTCAGTCTGCACTGTGAAGTAGTTCAGTCCGCACTGTGAAGTAGTCCAGTCTGCACTGTGAAGTAGTTCAGTCTGCACTGTGAAGTAGTTCAGTCTGCACTGTGAAGTAGTCCAGTCTGCACTGTCAAGTAGTCCAGTCTGCACTGTGAAGTAGTTCAGTCTGCACTGTGAAGTAGTTCAGTCTGCACTGTGAAGTAGTTCAGTCTGCACTGTCAAGTAGTTCAGTCTGCACTGTGAAGTAGTTCAGTCTGCACTGTCAAGTAGTCCAGTCTGCACTGTGAAGTAGTTCAGTCTGCACTGTGAAGTAGTTCAGGCTGCACTGTGAAGTAGTTCAGTCTGCACTGTGAAGTAGTTCAGTCTGCACTGTGAAGTAGTTCAGTCTGCACTGTGAAGTAGTTCAGTCTGCACTGTGAAGTAGTTCAGTCTGCACTGTGAAGTAGTTCAGTCTGCACTGTGAAGTAGTTCAGTCTGCACTGTGAAGTAGTTCAGTCTGCACTGTGAAGTAGTCCAGTCTGCACTGTCAAGTAGTCCAGTCTGCACTGTGAAGTAGTTCAGTCTGCACTGTCAAGTAGTCCAGTCTGCACTGTGAAGTAGTTCAGTCCGCACTGTGAAGTAGTTCAGTCTGCGCTGTGAAGTAGTTCAGTCTGCACTGTGAAGGAGTTCAGTCTGCACTGTGAAGTAGTTCAGTCTGCACTGTGAAGTAGTTCAGTCCGCACTGTGAAGTAGTCCAGTCTGCGCTGTAAAGTAGTTCAGTCTGCACTGTGAAGTAGTTCAGTCTGCACTGTAAAGTAGTCCAGTCTGCACTGTGAAGTAGTTCAGTCTGCACTGTGAAGTAGTTCCGTCTGCACTGTGAAGTAGTTCAGTCTGCACTGTAAAGTAGTCCAGTCTGCGCTGTGAAGTAGTTCAGTCTGCAATGTGAAGTAGTTCAGTCTGCATTGTGAAGTAGTTCAGTCTGCGCTGTGAAGTAGTTCAGTCTGCACTGTGAAGTAGTTCAGTCTGCATTGTAAAGTAGTTCAGTCTGCACTGTGAAGTAGTCCAGTCTGCGCTGTGAAGTAGTTCAGTCTGCATTGTGAAGTAGTTCAGTCTGCGCTGTGAAGTAGTTCAGTCTGCACTGTGAAGTAGTTCAGTCTGCATTGTAAAGTAGTTCAGTCTGCACTGTGAAGTAGTTCAGTCTGCATTGTAAAGTAGTTCAGTCTGCACTGTGAAGTAGTTCAGTCTGCACTGTGAAGTAGTTCAGTCTGCATTGTAAAGTAGTTCAGTCTGCACTGTGAAGTAGTTCAGTCTGCATTGTAAAGTAGTTCAGTCTGCACTGTGAAGTAGTTCAGTCTGCACTGTAAAGTAGTTCAGTCTGCACTGTGAAGTAGTTCAGTCTGCACTGTGAAGTAGTTCAGTCTGCACTGTGAAGTAGTTCAGTCTGCACTGTAAAGTAGTTCAGTCTGCACTGTGAAGTAGTTCAGTCTGCACTGTGAAGTAGTTCAGTCTGCACTGTGAAGTAGTTCAGTCTGCACTGTAAAGTAGTTCAGTCTGCACTGTGAAGTAGTTCAGTCTGCACTGTAAAGTAGTTCAGTCTGCACTGTGAAGTAGTTCAGTCTGCACTGTGAAGTAGTTCAGTCTGCACTGTGAAGTAGTTCAGTCTGCACTGTAAAGTAGTTCAGTCTGCACTGTGAAGTAGTTCAGTCTGCACTGTGAAGTAGTTCAGTCTGCACTGTGAAGTAGTTCAGTCTGCACTGTAAAGTAGTTCAGTCTGCACTGTGAAGTAGTTCAGTCTGCACTGTAAAGTACTTCAGTCTGCACTGTGAAGTAGTTCAGTCTGCATTGTCAAGTAGTTCAGTCTGCACTGTGAAGTAGTTCAGTCTGCACTGTGAAGTAGTTCAGTCTGCACTGTGAAGTAGTTCAGTCTGCACTGTAAAGTAGTTCAGTCTGCACTGTGAAGTAGTTCAGTCTGCATTGTAAAGTAGTTCAGTCTGCACTGTGAAGTAGTTCAGTCTGCACTGTGAAGTAGTTCAGTCTGCACTGTGAAGTAGTTCAGTCTGCACTGTGAAGTAGTTCAGTCTGCACTGTGAAGTAGTCCAGTCTGCACTGTGAAGTAGTTCAGTCTGCACTGTAAAGTAGTCCAGTCTGCACTGTAAAGTAGTTCAGTCTGCACGTGAAGTAGTTCAGTCTGCACTGTTAAGTAGTTCAGTCTGCACTGTGAAGTAGTTCAGTCTGCACTGTGAAGTAGTTCAGTCTGCACTGTGAAGTAGTTCAGTCTGCACTGTGAAGTAGTTCAGTCTGCGCTGTGAAGTAGTTCAGTCTGCACTGTGAAGTAGTTCAGTCTGCACTGTGAAGTAGTTCAGTCTGCGCTGTGAAGTAGTTCAGTCCGCACTGTGAAGTAGTTCAGTCTGCACTGTGAAGTAGTTCAGTCTGCGCTGTGAAGTAGTCCAGTCTGCGCTGTGAAGTAGTTCAGTCTGCGCTGTGAAGTAGTTCAGTCTGCACTGTGAAGTAGTTCAGTCTGCACTGTGAAGTAGTTCAGTCTGCACTGTGAAGTAGTTCAGTCTGCACTGTGAAGTAGTTCAGTCTGCACTGTGAAGTAGTTCAGTCTGCACTGTAAAGTAGTTCAGTCTGCTCTGTGAAGTAGTTCAGTCTGCACTGTGAAGTAGTTCAGTCTGCACTGTGAAGGAGTTCAGGCTGCACTGTGAAGTAGTTCAGTCTGCACTGTGAAGTAGTTCAGTCTGCACTGTGAAGTAGTTCAGTCTGCACTGTGAAGTAATTCAGTCTGCTCTGTGAAGTAGTTCAGTCTGCACTGTGAAGGAGTTCAGTCTGCACTGTGAAGTAGTTCAGTCTGCACTGTGAAGTAGTTCAGTCTGCACTGTGAAGTAGTTCAGTCTGCACTGTGAAGTAGTTCAGTCTGCTCTGTGAAGTAGTTCAGTCTGCACTGTGAAGGAGTTCAGTCTGCACTGTGAAGTAGTTCAGTCTGCGCTGTAAAGTAGTTCAGTCTGCACTGTGAATTAGTTCAGTCTGCACTGTGAAGTAGTTCAGTCTGCACTGTGAAGTAGTTCAGTCTGCACTGTGAAGTAGTTCAGTCTGCTCTGTGAAGTAGTTCAGTCTGCACTGTGAAGTAGTTCAGTCTGCTCTGTGAAGTAGTTCAGTCTGCACTGTGAAGTAGTTCAGTCTGCAATGTGAAGTAGTTCAGTCTGCTCTGTGAAGTAGTTCAGTCTGCACTGTGAAGGAGTTCAGTCTGCACTGTAAAGTAGTTCAGTCTGCACTGTGAAGTAGTTCAGTCTGCACTGTAAAGTAGTTCAGTCTGCACTGTGAAGTAGTTCAGTCTGCACTGTAAAGTAGATCAGTCTGCGCTGTGAAGTAGTTCAGTCTGCACTGTGAAGGAGTTCAGTCTGCACTGTAAAGTAGTTCAGTCTGCATTGTGAAGTAGTTCAGTCTGCACTGTGAAGGAGTTCAGTCTGCACTGTAAAGGAGTTCAGTCTGCACTGTGAAGTAGTTCAGTCTGCACTGTGAAGTAGTTCAGTCTGCACTGTAAAGTAGTTCAGTCTGCACTGTGAAGTAGTTCAGGCTGCACTGTAAAGTAGTTCAGTCTGCGCTGTGAAGTAGTTCAGTCTGCACTGTGAAGTAGTTCAGTCTGCACTGTGAAGTAGTCCAGTCTGCATTGTGAAGGAGTTGTTCAGTCTGCAGTGTAAAGTAGTTCAGTCTGCACTGTAAAGTAGTTCAGTCTGCACTGTAAAGTAGTTCAGTCTGCATTGTAAAGGAGTTCAGTCTGCACTGTGAAGGAGTTCAGTCTGCACTGTGAAGGAGTTCAGTCTGCATTGTAAAGGAGTTCAGTCTGCACTGTGAAGTAGTTCAGTCTGCACTGTGAAGTAGTTCAGTCTGCACTGTGAAGTAGTTCAGTCTGCACTGTGAAGGAGTTCAGTCTGCACTGTGAAGTAGTTCAGTCTGCACTGTAAATTAGTTCAGTCTGCGCTGTGAAGGAGTTCAGTCTGCACTGTAAAGTAGTTCAGTCTGCACTGTAAAGTAGTTCAGTCTGCACTGTGAAGTAGTTCAGTCTGCGCTGTGAAGGAGTTCAGTCTGCACTGTGAAGTAGTTCAGTCTGCACTGTGAAGGAGTTGTTCAGTCTGCACTGTGAAGTAGTTCAGTCTGCACTGTGAAGGAGTTCAGTCTGCACTGTGAAGTAGTTCAGTCTGCACTGTAAATTAGTTCAGTCTGCGCTGTGAAGGAGTTCAGTCTGCACTGTAAAGTAGTTCAGTCTGCACTGTGAAGTAGTTCAGTCTGCACTGTGAAGGAGTTGTTCAGTCTGCAGTGTAAAGTAGTTCAGTCTGCACTGTAAAGTAGTTCAGTCTGCACTGTAAAGTAGTTCAGTCTGCACTGTGAAGGAGTTCAGTCTGCACTGTAAAGTAGTTCAGTCTGCACTGTAAAGTAGTTCAGTCTGCACTGTGAAGGAGTTCAGTCTGCACTGTGAAGTAGTCCAGTCTGCACTGTGAAGGAGTTCAGTCTGCACTGTAAAGTAGTTCAGTCTGCACTGTGAAGGAGTTCAGTCTGCACTGTGAAGTAGTTCAGTCTGTACTGTGAAGTAGTTCAGTCTGCACTGTGAAGTAGTTCAGTCCGCACTGTAAAGTAGTTCAGTCCGCACTGTGAAGTAGTTCAGTCCGCACTGTAAAGTAGTTCAGTCCGCACTGTGAAGGAGTTCAGTCTGCACTGTAAAGTAGTCCAGTCTGCACTGTAAAGTAGTCCAGTCTGCACTGTGAAGTAGTTCAGTCTGCACTGTGAAGTAGTTCAGTCTGCGCTGTGAAGTAGTTCAGTCTGCACTGTGAAGTAGTTCAGTCTGCACTGTGAAGTAGTTCAGTCTGCACTGTGAAGTAGTTCAGTCTGCACTGTGAAGGAGTTCAGTCTGCACTGTAAAGTAGTTCAGTCTGCACTGTGAAGGAGTTCAGTCTGCGCTGTGAAGGAGTTCAGTTTGCACTGTGAAGTAGTTCAGTCTGCGCTGTGAAGTAGTTCAGTCTGCACTGTGAAGGAGTTCAGTCTGCACTGTAAAGTAGTTCAGTCTGCACTGTGAAGGAGTTCAGTCTGCGCTGTGAAGGAGTTCAGTCTGCACTGTGCAGGAGTTCAGTCTGCACTGTGACGTAGTTCAGTCTGCACTGTGAAGTAGTTCAGTCTGCGCTGTAAAGTAGTTCAGTCTGCACTGTAAAGTAGTTCAGTCTGCACTGTGAAGGAGTTCAGTCTGCGCTGTGAAGGAGTTCAGTTTGCATTGTGAAGGAGTTCAGTCTGCACTGTGAAGGAGTTCAGTCTGCACTGTGAAGTAGTTCAGTCTGCACTGTGAAGTAGTTCAGTCTGCACTGTGAAGGAGTTCAGTTTGCATTGTGAAGGAGTTCAGTCTGCACTGTGCAGGAGTTCAGTCTGCACTGTGAAGGAGTTCAGTCTGCACTGTGAAGTAGTTCAGTCTGCACTGTGAAGTAGTTCAGTCTGCACTGTGAAGGAGTTCAGTCTGCACTGTGAAGGAGTTCAGTTTGCATTGTGAAGGAGTTCAGTCTGCACTGTGCAGGAGTTCAGTCTGCACTGTGAAGGAGTTCAGTCTGCACTGTGAAGTAGTTCAGTCTGCACTGTGAAGTAGTCCAGTCTGCACTGTGAAGTAGTTCAGTCTGCACTGTGAAGTAGTTCAGTCTGCACTGTGAAGTAGTTCAGTCTGCACTGTGAAGTAGTTCAGTCTGCACTGTGAAGTAGTTCAGTCTGCACTGTGAAGTAGTTCAGTCTGTCGATATTAAAATGTAGAAACAATGAAGCAACGGGATTCTCCGAACCTCCGCGCCGACAAATGGGCGTTGTCGCCAAAATCCGGTGCGATGCCGCTCTCCTGATTGTCCAGTCCCTGGAGAACCGCCGTGAATCGCGTGTTGTCTACGCGGTGCGGGCAGGGGGCCACTGACAGAGGCCCCCGCGGCAATTCTCCAAGTTCTCCAAGTCTAACTGGCCAAGTTCCTGATGCCGTGGGTCTCTCATGGTCTTACTCATCGGGAACTCAGCGTGGCGGCTGCAGACTCAGTCTGCGGCTGCCCTATGGGTGGTGGGGGAGGGACCACATGGACGGCCGGGGCAGCGATCGGGCGACACAGCGGGCTCGCGCGATCTCGGGGTAACCTACGTTACTAGTGCTGCTCCGCGGTGTGAAGCCGTCATGACCCACGGGACAGCCGCCACAGACCGGCGCCGTGCGCATGCGCGGACTCCCGACCAGAAGTGCAGGGTCCCGTATCTACAGCAGGAAGCACTCTGGCCCCCTGCAAATTGGAGAAACCCCCACGTTTTGACGCTGGCATGGGGACGTAGCTCCATTATTGGAGAATCCCGCCCGTGTATTTCTTGCGGAGCCAGGACAAGGTGTAGCCATGTAAAATGGCTGACTCCCGATTAGAATGGCCAAACCCTGATTTAAAATGACGAACGGAAGAGGCTGATGGGAAAATCAGCCAACAGGACTCAAACGGACAGCTGCAGGTAAAACAGTGTATTCGCCTCTGGGGAAGTCAGCCCAGACCGATACCTGCAGCCATCAACATCACAACAACCCAGCCATCTGCATACTAAGCAGCCATCCCCGGGAACAATTGCTACACATTAGCAATTTAAAGCCGACCCAGACCTTTCGGCGCCAGCAGGGGCTGAGACAAAGAAAGGTGAACGACCACCCCTCGATCAAGGAATCGCTCCAGCATTGGAGAATATCGAACCAAGTGATTGGGACCAAGTCCAATCACTTGGAACCAGGTCCGAGGTCCGGCCCGAGAGGCGGGAAGCCCCTGGGGACTATAAGAATGGTGGCCAAGTTCAACTCGACCCTTCTCTTCCTGCTCGCAAACTTCGCGACACTTCTACAAGAAACTGTAAGTGTTACTCCAGCGATCGCTACCAGATAGGCGCTCCTGACTATCGACTTGTACCAGCTTTTGAATCCCGCAGGCTCAGAACCAATTCGAAAGACCATTCGTTTCCCTGAGCTGGTGGGCCATTTCCAAAGTTAAGTATTGGCCTTTAGTGGTATGTAGTAGTCTAGAAGTAGGATTATCGTATAAGTATTAATTGCTGTATATAATAAATGAACATTGATTTAACTCTTACTAAGCGGTGTGTTGCATTATTAATCATTACTTGGACTTGAACCACGTGGCGGTATCAGAAAGATACCTGGCGACTCATGAGCAAAGGTGACAGAATAAGAATAAAGTAAACTAAGGCTAAAACGATCAACAAAGGACACTTTCAAAGCCACAGGCAATAACAATCATGTCCCAGGCAGGACAACATGGGGCTTTAGAGCAGGTTCAATCAGGACAATATGGGATTCTAGAGCAGGTTCAATCAGGACAATATGGGATTTTAGAGCTCAGGTTCAATCAGGACAATATGGGATTCTAGAGCAGGTTCAATCAGGACAATATGAGATTTGAGAACAAGTTTAATCATTACAATATGGGCCTGCAAAGCAGGTTCAAACAGTAAAATATGGCATTCTAGAACAGTTTCAGTCAGGACAATTTGGAGTTCTAGAGAATGTCCAATCAGGACAATATGGGATTCTAGAGTAGTTTCAATCTGGTCAATATGGGATTCTAGAGCAGGTTCAGTCCAGACACCATAGGCATCTAGTGCAAGCTCAATCAGCTTGATATGGGGTTCTAGAGCAGGTCCAGTCGTGAAAATATGGGATTCCACAGCAAGTGTAATCAGGACAGTCTAGCATTCTAGCAAAGGTTCAACAAGGACAATATGGGAATCTAGAGCAGGTTCAATCAGGACAATATGGAATTCCAGAGCAAATTTAATCTTTACAATATGGGCCTCAAGAGCAAGTTCAATTCGGACGAAATGGGGTTCTAGAGCAGGTTCCATCGGGATCCAGCAGAGGGCAGTAGAGCAGAGCTGCTGATTGGCTGTTGCACAGCCTGCAGTGAAAGAGCGCGAGAAGAGCGGCGGGGACTCAGTGAAAGAGCGCGAGGAGAGCGGCGGGGACACAGGATAAAAGTGCGTGAGGAAAGCAGCGGGGACACAGGATAAAAGAGCGCGAGGAGAGCTGCGGGGACACAGTGAAAGAGCGTGAGGAGAGCGGCGGGGACACAGGATAAAAGAGCAAGAGGAGAGCGGCGGGGACACAGTGAAAGAGCGCGAGGAGAGCGGCGGGGACACAGGATAAAAGAGCGCGAGGAGAGCGGTGGGGACACAGGATAAAAGAGCGCGAGGAGAGCTGCGGGGACACAGTGAAAGAGCGTGAGGAGAGCGGCGGGGACACAGGATAAAAGAGCAAGAGGAGAGCGGCGGGGACACAGTGAAAGAGCGCGAGGAGAGCGGCGGGGACACAGGATAAAAGAGCGCGAGGAGAGCGGCGGGGACACAGGATAAAAGAGCGCGAGGAGAGCTGCGGGGACACAGTGAAAGAGCGTGAGGAGAGCGGCGGGGACACAGGATAAAAGAGCAAGAGGAGAGCGGCGGGGACACAGTGAAAGAGCGCGAGGAGAGCGGCGGGGACACAGGATAAAAGAGCAAGAGGAGAGCGGCGGGGACACAGTGAAAGAGCGCGAGGAGAGCGGCGGGGACACAGGATAAAAGAGCGCGAGGAGAGCGGCGGGGACACAGGATAAAAGAGCGCGAGGAGAGCTGCGGGGACACAGTGAAAGAGCGTGAGGAGAGCGGCGGGGACACAGGATAAAAGAGCAAGAGGAGAGCGGCGGGGACACAGTGAAAGAGCGCGAGGAGAGCGGCGGGGACACAGGATAAAAGAGCGCGAGGAGAGCGGCGGGGACACAGGATAAAAGAGCGCGAGGAGAGCTGCGGGGACACAGTGAAAGAGCGTGAGGAGAGCAGCGGGGACACAGGATAAAAGAGCAAGAGGAGAGCGGCGGGGACACAGTGAAAGAGCGCGAGGAGAGCGGCGGGGACACAGGATAAAAGAGCAAGAGGAGAGCGGCGGGGACACAGTGAAAGAGCGCGAGGAGAGCGGCGGGGACACAGGATAAAAGAGCGCGAGGAGAGCGGCGGGGACACAGGATAAAAGAGCGCGAGGAGAGCTGCGGGGACACAGTGAAAGAGCGTGAGGAGAGCGGCAGGGACCGAGCTGCCGGAGAAGCGGCCTTCAGGTTTTCAGCGGGAGCAATGGCCAGGGATCTGTCGGGAAGGTAGGTTTTCCTCTTTAAAAACTTACCTTGAAGAGTGACATCAGAGCAAAGCAGTGACCTGATTGTCTGGTAAGGAAAGAGCTCCAATTAGCAGGAGCTGTGAGAAATTTAACTCTTCGTGGGTTGGTAAGTATTGTAATTGGTAAGTAAAATCTTTATTCTTTTCACTTGTTCATTATTTGATATTATATTTGTAATCAGTTAAGGTAAAGTGTAAAAATGTCAGGAGATCCCAGACCCGTGTTATGCTCCTCGTGCTCAATGTGGGAGTTCAGGGACGCGGCTGATGCCCGACTCCTTCATGTGCGGGAAGTGTGTCCAGCTGCAGCTCCTGTTAGACCGCATCACGGCTCTGGAGCTGCGGATGGACTCACTTTGGAGCATCCGCGATGCTGAGGAGGTCGTGGATAGCACGTTCAGTGAGTTCGTCACACCACAGATTAGGGTTGGTGAGGGAGACAGGGAATGGGTGACCAAAAGGCAGAGAAAGAGCAGGAAGGCAATGCAGGTGTCCCCTGCAGTCATCTCCCTCCAAAACAGGTATACCGTTTTGGATACTGTTGGGGGAGGTGACTCACGAGGGGAAGGCAGTAGTAGCCAGGCTCATGGCACCGTGGCTGGCTCTGCTGCACAGAAGAGCAGGAAAAAGACTGGCAGGGCTATAGTCATAGAGGATTCAATCGTAAGGGGAGTAGACAGGCGTTTCTGTGGTCGAAAACGAGACTCCTGAATGGTCTGTTGCCGCCCGGGTGCACGGGTCAGGGATGTCTCAGATCGGCTGCAGGACATACTGAAGGGGGAGGGTGAACAGCCAGTTGTCATGGTGCATATAGGCACCAACGATATAGGTAAAAAATGGGATGAGGTCCGACAATCAGAATGTAGTGAGTTAGGAGATAAGTTAAAAAGTAGGACCTCAAAGGTAGTATCTCAGGATTGCTACCAGTGCCACAAGACAGTCAGAGTGGAAATTCAAGAATAGTCAGAATGAATACGTGGCTTGAGAGATGGTGCAGGAGGGAGGGGGTTCAGATTTTAGGGACATTGGAACCGGTTCTGGGGGCGGTGGAACCATTACAAATCGGATGGTCTACACCTGGGCAGGACTGGAACCAATGTCTTAGGGGGTACTTTTGCTAACACTGTTGGGGAGGTTTTAAACTAATGTGGCAGGGGGATGGGAACCAGATTAGGAAGTTAGAGGTCATAGAACATAGAACATTACAGCGCAGTACAGGCCCGTCGGCCCTCGATGTTGCGTCGACCTGTGAAACCACTCTAAAGCCCATCTAAACTATTCCCTTATCATCCATATGTCTATCCAATGACCATTTGAATACCCTTAGTGTTGGCGAGTCCACTACTGTTGCAGGCAGGGCATTACACACCCTTACTACTCTCTGAGTAAAGAACCTACCTCTGACATCTGCCTTATATCTATCTCCCCTCAATTTAAAGCTATGTCCCCTCGTGCTAGACATCACCATCCAAGGAAAAAGGTTATCTATGTCCCTCTGTAACTTGTAACATCCTTCCGCACTGTCCACAACTCCACCGACTTTAGTGTCATCTGCAAATTTACTCACCCATCCTTCTACGCCCTCCTCCAGGTCATTGGTAAAAATGACAAACAGCAGTGGCCCCAAAACAGATCCTTGTGGTACACCACTAGTAACTGGACTACAGTCTGAACACTTCCCATCAACCACCACCCTTTTTGTCTTCTTCCAGCTTGCCAATTTCTGATTCAAACTGCTAAATCTCCCTGAATCCCATGCTTCCGTATTTTCAGCAGTTGCCTACCGTGGGGAACCTTATCAAACGCTTTACTGAAATCCATATACACCACACCAACTGCTTTACCCTCATCCACCTGTTTGGTCACCCTGTCAAAGAACTCAATAAGGTTTGTGAGGCACGGCCTACCCTTCACAAAACCGTGTTGACTATGTCTAATCAAATTATTCCTTTCCAGATGATTATACATCCTATCTCTTATAAACCTTTCCAAGATTTTGCCCACAACAGAAGTAAGGCTTACTGGTCTATAGTTACCGGGGTTGTCTCTACTCCCCTTCTTGAACAAGGGGACAACATTTGCTATCCTCCAGTCTTCTGGCACTATTCCTGTAGACAAAGATAACTTAAAGATCAAAGCCAAAGGCTCAGCAATCTCCTCCCTAGCTTCCCAGAGAATCCTAGGATAAATCCCATCCGGCCCAGGGGACTTATCTATTTTCACCCTTTCCAGAATTGTTAACACCTCCTCCTTATGAACCTCAAGCCCTTCTAGTCTAGTAGCCTGAATCTCAGTATTCTCCTCGACAACATTGTCTTTTTCCTGTGTGAATACTAACGAAAAATATTCATTTAGCACCTCTCCTATCTCCTCGGACTCCAAGCACAACTTCCCACTACTGTCCTTGACTGGCCCTACTCTTACCCTAGTCATTCGTTTATTCCTGACATATCTATAGAAAGCTTTAGGGTTATCCTTGATCCTACCTGCCAAAGACTTCTCATGTCCCCTCCTGGCTCTTCTTAGCTCTCTCTTTAGGTCCTTCCTAGCTAACGTGTAACTCTCGAGCGCCCTTACTGAACCTTCATGTCTCATCTTTACATAAGCCTCCTTCTTCCTCTTGACAAGTGTTTCGACTGCCTTAGTAAACCACGGTTCCCTTGCTCGACCATTTCCTCCCCGCCTGACAGATACATACTTATCAAGGACATGCAGTAGCTGTTCCTTGAACAAGCTCCACATTTCCATTGTGCCCATCCCCTGCAGTTTTCCTCTCCATCTGATGCATCCTAAGTCTTGCCTCATCGCATCATAGTTGCCTTTCCCCCAGATATAACTCTTGCCCTGCAGTATATACCTATCCCTTTCCATCACTAAAGTAAACGTAATCAAATTGTGGTCACTATCACCAAAGTACTCGCCTACCTCCAAATCTAACACCTGTCCTAGTTCATTACCCAGTACCAAATCCAATACGGCCTCGCCTCTCATTGGCCTATCTACATACTGTGTCAGGAAACCCTCCTGCACGCATTGGACAAAAACGGACCCATTTAAAGTACTCGAACTATAGCGTTTCCAGTCAATATTTGGAAAGTTAAAGTCCCCATAACAACTACCCTGTTGTTTTCGCTCCTATCCAGAATCATCTTTGCAATCCTTTCCTCTACATCTCTGGAACTTTTCGGAGGCCTATAGAAAACCCCTAACAGGGTGACCTCTCCTTTCCTGTTTCTAATCTCAGCCCATACTACCTCAATCGACGAATCCTCATCAAAAGTCCTTTCTGCCACCGTAATACTGTCCTTGACTAACAATGCCACCCCTCCCCCTCTTTTACCACTTTCCCTGAGCTTACTGAAATATCTAAACCCCGGCACCTGCAACAACCATTCCTGTCCCTGCTCTATCCATGTCTCCGAAATGGCCACAACATCGAAGTCCCAGGTACCAACCCATGCCGCAAGTTCACCCACCTTATTCCGGATGCTCCTGGCATTGAAGAAGACACACTTTAAACCACCATCCTGCCTGCCGGTACACTCCTGCAACTTTGAAACCTTACTCATGACCTCACTACTCTCAACCTCCTGTATACTGGAGCTACAATTCAGGTTCCCAAGCCCCTGCTGAACTAGTTTAAACCCTCCCGAAGAGCATTAGCAAATTTCCCCCCCCAGGATATTGGTACCCCTCTGGTCCAGGTGTAGACCATCCCGTTTGTAGAGGTGTCTTTTGGAACATTTTCGGGCTACAAACTTAATCATAAAGGGGGAGGGGGCTGCTCCCCCTCCCCTTTAAGGATCCCAAAAACACGATCCGAGGCATCACGCACCCTGGCACCTGGGAGGCAACACACCAACCGCGAGTCTCTCTAGTTCCCACAGAATCTCCTATCTATCCCCCTAACTACGGAGTCTCCAATGACTAATGCTCTACTCCTCTCCTCCCCTTCCCTTCTGAGCAACAGGGACAGACTCTGTGCCAGAGACTTGTACCCCATGGCTTACCCCTGGTAAGTCATCCCCCCCTCAACAGTATCCAAAGCGGTATACTTGTTACTAAGGGGAATGACCACAGGCGATCCCTGTACTGACTGCTTACTCCCAGCCCCTCTCACTGTCACCCATCTATCTTTATTCTTCGGAGTAACTACATCCCTGAAGCTTCTATCTATGACCATCTCTGCATCCCGAATGATCCGAAGTTCATCCAGCTCCAGCTCCTGTTCCCTAACACGGTTTCTGAGGAGCTGGAGATAGGTGCACTTCCCACAGATGAAATCAGCAGGGACACTGTCGGCGTCGCTCACCTCAAAATTAGGAAGTTAGAGGTCAGTAAAGAAGCAGCAACTAAAGCCAGTAAGGTACTAGGTAATAAACTCAATGTGACTAAGGGGAAGAGTAGACAGGGAACAGATGATGAACGCAAAGGGACAGGTGGTCTGAGGTGCATTTGTTTTAATGCGAGAAGTGTAGCAGGTAAGGCAGATGAATTTAGGGCTTGGATTAGTACCTGGGAATATGATGTTATTGGTATTACGGAGACTTGGTTGAGGGAAGGGCAAGACAAATATCCCAGGGTATAGATGCTTCAGGAGGGATAGAGAGGGAGGTAAAAGGGGTGGAGGAGTTGCATTACTGGTCAGAGATGATATCACAGCTGTGATTAAGGAGGGCACGATGGAGGATTCGAGCACTGAGGCAATATGGGTAGAGCTAAGAAACAGGAAGGGTGCAGTAACATTGTTGGGACTTTACTTCAGGCCTCCCAAAAGCGACCGTGAAGTAGAGGTATAAATATGTAGACAGATTATAGAAAAATGTAGGAGCAATAGGGTGGTCGTGATGGGAGATTTTAACTTCCCCAGCATTGAATGGGACTCATGTAGTGTTGGAGGCGTAGATGGAGCAGAATTTGTACGGAGCATCCAGGAGAGTTTTTTAGAGCAGTATGTAAATAGTCCAACTCGGGAAGGGGCCATATTGGACCTGGTATTGGGGAATGATCCCGGCCAGGTGGTTGAAGTTTCAGTCGGTGACTACTTTGGGAATAGCGATCACAATTCCGTAAGTTTTAGAATACTCATGGACAAAGACGAGAGTGGCCTGAAAGGAAGAGTGCTAAATTTGGGAAAGGCCAAGTATAACAAAATTCGGCAGGAGGTAGTAAATGTGGATTGGGAGCAGCTGTTTAAGGGTAAATCCACTTTTGAAATGTTGGAGTCTTTTAAGGAAAGGTTGATTAGAGTGCAAGACAGACATGTCCCTGTGAAAATGAGGGATAGAAATGGCAAGATTAGGGAATCATTGATGACGGGTGGAATTGTGAGACTAGCTAAGATGAAAAAGGAAGCATACATAAGATCTAGGCGACTTAAAACTGATGAAGCTTTGGAGAAATATCGGGAAAGTAGGACAAATCTCAAACGTGCAATAAAGAGGGCTAAAAGGGGTCATGAAATACCTTTGGCGAACAGGGTTAAGGAAAATCCCAAAGCCTTTTATTCATATATAAGGAGCAAGGGGGTAACTAGAGAAAGGATTGGCCCACTCAAAGACAAAAGAGGGAATTTATGTGTGGAGTCAGAGGAAATGGGTGAGATTCTTAATGAGTATCGGTATTCACCAAGGAGAGGGACATGACGGATGTTGAGGCTAGGGATGGATGTTTGCATACTCTAGGTCAAGTCGGCATAAGGAAGGGGGAAGTTTTGGGTATCCTAAAAGGCATTAAGGTGGACAAGTCCCCAGATCTAGATGGGATCTATCCCAGGTTACTGAGGGAAGCAAGGGACAAAATAGCTGGGGCTTTAACAGATATCTTTGCAGCATCCTTGAGCACGGGTAAGGTCCCGGAGGACTGGAGAATTGCTAATGTTGTCCCCTTGTTTAAGAAGGGTAGCAGGGATAATCCAGGGAATTATAGACCTGTGAGCTTGACGTCAGTGGTAGGCAAACTGTTGGAGAAGATACTGAAGGATAGGATCTATTCACATTTGGAAGAAAATAGACTTATCAGTGATAGGCAGCATGGTTTTGTGCAGGGAAGGTCATGTCTTACAAACCTAATAGAATTCTTTGAAGAAGTGACAACGTTAATTGATGAGGGAAGGGCTGTAGATGTCGTATACATGGACTTCAGTAAAGCGTTTGATAAAGTTTCCCATGGCAGGTTGATGGAAAAAGTGAAGTCGTATGGGGTTCAGGGTGTACTAGCTAGATGGATAAAGAATTGGCTGGGCAACAGGAGACAGAGAGTAGTGGTGGAGGGGAGTGTCTCAAAATGGAGAAAGGTGACTAGTGGTGTTCCATAGGGATCCATGCTCGGACCACTGTTGTTTGTGATAAAAATAAATCATCGATTTTCTGACCAACAGACCACAATCAGTAAGAATGAACAACAACACCTCCTCCACAATAGTCCTCAACACCGGGCCCCCGCAAGGCTGCGTAGTTAGCCCCCTACTCTACTCCCTGTACACACACGACTGCATGGCAAAATTTGGTTCCAACTGCATCTACAAGTTTGCTGACGATACGACCATAGTGGGCCAGATCTCGAATAACAACGAGTCAGAATACAGGAGGGAGATAGAGAACCTAGTGGAGTGGTGCAGCGACAACAATCTCTCCATCAATGCCAGCAAAACGAAAGAGCTGGTCATTAACTTCAGGAAGCAAAGTACTGTACACACCCCTGTCAGCAGTACTTCTTGAACGAGTACTTTTCTTTTCTTCTGTATTTACAAATGAGAGGGGTGATATTGTTGGAGAGGACAGTGTGAAACAGATTGGTAAGCTCGAGGAAATACTTGTTAGGAAGGAAGATGTGTTGGGCATTTTGAAAAACTTGAGGATAGACAAGTCCCCCGGGCCTGACGGGATATATCCAAGGATTCTATGGGAAGCAAGAGATGAAATTGCAGAGCCGTTGGCAATGATCCTTTCGTCCTCACTGTCAACAGGGGTGGTACCAGGGGATTGGAGAGTGGCGAATGTCGTGCCCTGTTCAAAAAAGGGACTAGGGATAACCCTGGGAATTACAGGCCAGTTAGTCTTACTTCGGTGGTAGGCAAAGTAATGGAAAGCGTACTGAAGGATAGGATTTCTGAGCATCTGGAAAGACACTGCTTGATTAGGGATAGTCAGCACGGATTTGTGAGGGGTAGGTCTTGCCTTACAAATCTTATTGAATTCTTTGAGGAGGTGACCAAGCATGTGGATGAAGGTAAAACAGTGGATGTAGTGTACATGGATTTTAGTAAGGCATTTGATAAAGTTCCCCATGGTAGGCTTATGCAGAAAGTAAGGAGGCATGGGATAGTGGGAAATTTGGCCAGTTGGATAACGAACTGGCTAACAGATAGAAGTCAGAGAGTGGTGGTGGATGGCAAATATTCAGCCTGGATCCCAGTTACCAGTGGCGTACTGCAGGGATCAGTTCTGGGTCCTCTGCTGTTTGTGATTTTCATTAATGACTTGGATAAGGGAGTTGAAGGGTGGGTCAGTAAATTTGCAGACGATACGAAGATTGGTGGAGTTGTGGATAGAAAGGAGGGCTGTTGTCGGCTGCAAAGAGACATAGATAGAATGCAGAGCTGGGCTGAGAAGTGGCAGATGGAGTTTAACCCTGAAAAGTGTGAGGTTGTCCATTTTGGAAGGACAAATATGAATGCGGAATACAGGGTTAACGGTAGAGTTCTTGGTAATGTGGAGGAGCAGAGAGATCTTGGGGTCTATGTTCATACATCTTTGAAAGTTGCCACTCAAGTGGATAGAGCTGTGAAGAAGGCCTATGGTGTGCTCGCGTTCATTAACAGAGGGATTGAATTTAAGAGCCGTGAGGTGATGATGCAGCTGTACAAAACTTTGGTAAGGCCACATTTGGAGTACTGTGTACAGTTCTGGTCGCCTCATTTTAGGAAGGATGTGGAAGCTTTGGAAAAGGTGCAAAGAAGATTTACCAGGATGTTGCCTGGAATGGAGAGTAGGTCTTATGAGGAAAGGTTGAGGATGCTAGGCCTTTTCTCATTAGAACGGAGAAGGATGAGGGGCAACTTGATAGAGGTTTATAAGATGATCAGGGGAATAGATAGAGTAGACAGTCAGAGACTTTTTCCCCGGGTGGAACAAACCATTACAAGGGGACATAAATTTAAGGTGAAAGGTGGAAGATATAGGAGGGATATCAGAGGTAGGTTCTTTACCCAGAGAGTAGTGGGGGCATGGAATGCACTGCCTATTGAAGTAGTTGAGTCGGAAACATTAGGGGCCTTCAAGCAGCTATTGGATAGGTACATGGATTACGGTAAAATGATATAGTGTAGATTTATTTGTTCTCAAGGGCAGCACGGTAGCATTGTGGATAGCACAATTGCTTCACAGCTACAGGGTCCCAGGTTCGATTCCGGCTTGGGTCACTGTCTGTGAGGAGTCTGCACGTCCTCCCCGTGTCTGCGTGGGTTTCCTCCGGGTGCTCCGGTTTCCTCCCACAGTCCAAAGATGTGCGGGTTAGGTGAATTGGCCAATGATAAATTGCCCTTAATGTCCAAATTGCCCTTGGTGTTGGGTGGAGGTGTTGAGTTTGGGTGGGGTGCTCTTTCCAGGAGCCGGTGCAGACTCGAGGGGCCGAATGGCCTCCTTCTGCACTGTAAATTCAATGATAATCTATGATTAATCTGCTGTACGGTTTGGCACAACATCGTGGGCCGAAGGGCCTGTTCTGTGCTGTATTTTCTATGTACTATGTAGCATCAACGGGGCCGAGGTGGAGATGGTTAGCAGTTTCAAATTCCTAGGGGTGCACATCTCCAAAAATCTGTCCTGGTCCACCCACGTCGACGCTATCACCAAGAAAGCACAACAGCGCCTATACTTCCTCAGGAAACTAAGGAAATTCGGCATGTCCACATTAACCCTTACCAACTTTTACAGATGCACCATAGAAAGCATCCTATCGGGCTGCATCACAGCCTGGTATGGCAACTGCTCGGCCCAGGACCGCAAGAAACTTCAGAGAGTCGTGAACACCGCCCAGTCCATCACACAAACCTGCCTCCCATCCATTGACTCCATCTGCACCTCCCGCTGCCTGGGGAAAGTGGGCAGCATAATCAAAGATCCCTCCCACCCGGCTTACTCACTCTTCCAACTTCTTCCATCGGGCAGGAGATACAGAAGTCTGAAAACACGCACGAACAGACTCAAAAACAGCTTCTTCCCCACTGTCACCAGACTCCTAAATGACCCTCTTATGGACTGACCTCATTAACATTACACCCTGTATGCTTCATCCGATGCCAGTGCTTATGTAGTTACATTGTATATGTTGTGTTGCCCTATTATGTATTTTCTTTTATTTTATTTTCATGTATTTAATGATATGTTGAGCTGCTCGCCAAAAAATACTTTTCACTGTACCTCAGTACACGTGAGAATAATCAAATCAAATCCAATCCAATCTGGACGAAGGTATAGGTGATCTGATTAGCAAGTTTGCAGATGACACTAAGATTGGTGGAGTTGCAGATAGCGAGGAGGACTGTCAGAGAATACAGCAAAATATAGATAGATTGGAGAGTTGGGCAGAGAAATGGCAGATGGAGTGCAATCCAGGCAAATGTGAGATGATGCATTTTGGAAGATCTAATTCAAGAGCGAACTGTACGGTCAATGGAAGAGTCCTGGGGAAAATTGATGTACAGAGAGATCTGGGAGTTCAGGTCCATTGTACCCTGAAGGTGGCAACGCAGGTCGATAGAGTGGTCAAGAAGGCGTACAGCATGCTTGCCTTCATCGGACGGGGTATTGAGTACAAGAGTCAGCAGGTCATGTTACAGTTGTATAGGACTTTGGTTAGGCCACATTTGGAATACTGCGTGCAGTTCTGGTCGCCACATTATCAGAAGGATGTGGATGCTTTAGAGAGGGTGCAGAGGAGGTTCACCAGGATGTTGCCTGGTATGGAGGGTGCTAGCTATGAAGAAAGGTTGAGTAGATTAGGATTGTTTTCGTTGGAAAGACGGAGGTTAAGGGGGAACCTGATTGAGGGCTACAGAATTATGAGAGGTATGGACAGGGTGGATAGCAACAAGCTTTTTCCAAGAGTGGGGGTGTCAATTACAAGGGGTCATGATTTCAAGATGAGAGGGGGAAAGTTTAAGGGAGATGTGCGTGGAAAGTTTTTTACGCAGAGGGTGGTGGGTGCCTGGAACGCTTTACCAGCGGAGGTGGTAGAGGCGGGCACAATAGCATCATTCAAGATGCATCTTGACAGATATATGAACGGGCGGGGAACAGAGGGAAGTAGATCCTTGGAAAATAGGTGACAGGTTTAGATAAAGGATCTGGATCGGCGCAGGCTGGGAGGGCCGAAGGGCCTGTTCCTGTGCTGTAATTTTCTTTGTTTGTTTGACCATACGGGTTTCTAGAGCAGGTTCAATCAGGGAAAGCAGCGCAACAAAGGGGTGACTACTGAAACTGTGGAAGGAATTGTGTTTGGCAGTGCTGTGAGAGATGGACACTCACTTGGCAGCCATCGAGCTGAGAGTGAGAAATCGCCTTCAATAACATAGAGCAACTTACCCAGCTGATGAAATTCATCGGCAACATCACAGAACCCTGCAAAAGAGGTGGGAATTCCGCATTACAACACAACAAAGATCAAATTACACATGGATTAATAAAGGATTCACTGGAAATACAACCTCCAATAGGGGCACCACGGTAGCACAGTGGTTAGCACTGTTGTTTCACAGCTCCGGGGTCCCAGGGTCGATTCCCCGCTGGGTCACTGACTGTGCGGAGTCTGCACGTTCTCCTCGTGTCTGCGTGGGTTTCCTCCGCGTGCTCGGTTTTCTCCCACAGTCTAAAGACGTGCAGGTTCGGTGGATTGGCCAGGCTAAATTGCCCTTAGTGTCCAAAAAGGTTAAGTTGGATTACGGGGTTAGGGTGGAGGTGAGGGCTTAGGTGGGGTGCTCTTTCCTGGGCAGGTGCAGACCCAATGGTCAAAATGGCCTCCTTCTGCACTGTAAATTCTATGATTCTATGAAAGGTAGTTTGATGAATTAAGAAGAATGGAATGCTCAGATAGAGAAGGTGAGGGATGAAGAGATGAGGGCTGGAGGGGGTGAGGCGTTGATGTGATGAGGGATGGAGGGGGAAGAAAAGGTGGGATAAGGAAAGGACTGGTGGTAAATGGGGAGACTGAGGAAAGGAGGAGATTGAATGGAGGGTGTCAGATTTGGAGGGGGAGATGATTTGGCCCATTGAGTCTGCCCCGACCCTCTGAAACAGCACCTTAGGCCCATTCCCCCACCCTATCCCCGTAACCCCACCTAACCATTGGACACTAAGGGGAAATTTAGCATGACCGATCCATCTAACCTGCACATCTTTGGTCCGTGGAGGAAATCGGAGCACCCGGAGGAAACCCACGCACACACGGGAAGAAAGTGCAAACTCCACACACAGTCACCTGAGGCTGAAATCAAACTCCGGTCTCTGGCAGCAGTGCTAACCAGTGTATCACCGTGCTGACCTGGAGGAGGAGAGGTATTCAGGGATGTGGGATGGAGGAGGTAAGGGATGAAGTGGTAGGGGAGGAGGGTTTAATGGATGGCGGTGAGGAATGGAGGAGGTGAGGGATCGAGGAGGCAGAATTGGAGGAGGTGATGGATCGGGCTGAGGCATGGAGGGATGAGGATTGTAGGAGGGAAGGGGTTAAGGGGGTGAGGGACAGAGGTGGTGAGGGATGGATGTGGTGAGGAAAGGGGGTGAGGAAAGGAGTGGGGTGAACGGGAAGCGCTGGGGAATAGAGGGGTGGAATGGAGTATGTGCGGCTTGGAGAGGTGAAGAATGGAGGGGATGAGGATGGAGGGGTGAAAGATGGAGGGGTGAAAGATGGATGAGGGGAGAGATGGATGAGGGGAGGGATGGATGAGGGGAGGAATGGCGGAGGTGAGAAAATGAAAAGGGGATGGATGGACCGCATGTGGGATGGAGGTCATGAGGAATGGAAGAGGGATGCAGATGTCAGGGATGCAGGGGTCAGGAATGCTGAGGCGAGGGATGGTAGGGTGATGTATGCAGGTTGTGAGGAATGAAGGTTGTAAGAAATGGAGGGTGTAAGGAATGGAGAGAGGCGAGGAATAATGGGGTGAGGGATGGATGAGGTGAGGGAGAGAGGGGCGAGGGATTGCAGGATGAAGGATAGGCGGTGGGGGATGGCAGTGTGAGGGATAGAGGGGCGAGGGATGTCAGGGTGAGGAATAGAGGGAGGAGGGCTGACACGGTGAGGGCTAGAGGGGTGAGGGGTGACAGGTGGGATAGAGGGGCGAGGGTTGGCAGAATGAAGGGTAGGGGGCGAGGGATGGCAGGGTGAGGAATTGAGGGGTGAGGAATGGCAGGGTGAGGAATGGAGGTTGCGAGGAATGGAGGGGCACAGGGATTGTGGGGCGAGGAATGGATGAAGCGAGGGATGGAGGTTCTGAGGAATGAAGGGGCAAGGTTTGTGCAATAAAGAGTCTGGCACATTTAGGTTTACTGCGGGACTGAGTCTAGTGCCAGGCACACAATGATGTACGAGAGCAGGGGGCCCAACCTTGGCCTAGTGTGGTGTTGGACAGAGCCATGTGCAGACTAATAGAAATCCACAGAATCCCTACAGTGCAGGAGGAGGCCATTCAGCCCAGTGAGTCTGTACCGACCCTACCTCAGCACCTACCTATTCTAATCCTGATCTAATTTATTTCTAATCCTAATCCTCTCCAATACCAGCAGCCCCCCACCCCCCCCATCATTCAAAACTAGTCCCACACTCACGATATATTAATTAATCCTTCCAAATGGTAACATCTCTGCCCCAGTCAGAAACTGGTCCAGCTTCCTTGATGAACATAGAACATAGAACAGTATAGCACAAAACAGGCCCTTCGGTCCTCGATTCCTTACAATTGGCCGAGCTTTGTCCGAAACCAAGATCAAGCTATCCCACTCCCTGTCATTCTGGTGTGCTCCATGTACCTATCCAATAACCGCTTGAAAGTTCCTAAAGTGTCCGACTCCACTATCACAGCAGGCAGTCCATTCCACACCCGAACCACTCTCTGAGTAAAGAACCTACCTCGGACATCCCTCCTATATCTCCCACCCTGAACCTTATGATTATGCCCCCTTGTAACAGCTACATCCACCCGAGGAAATAGTTTCTGAACGTCCACTCTATCTATCCCCCTCATTATCTTATAAACCTCTATTAAGTCGCCTCTCATCCTCTTCCGCTCCAAAGAGAAAAGCCCTAGCCCCCTCAACCTTTCCTCATAAGACCTACCCTCCAAACCTAGCAGCATCCAGGTAAATCTCCTTTGCACCCTTTCCAATGCTTTCACATCCTTCCTATAATGAAGTGACCAGAACTGCACACAATACCCCAAATGTGGTCTCACCAGGGTCATGTACAGTTGCAGCATAACCCCGCGGCTCTTAAACTCAAGCCCCCTGTTGATAAACGCTAACACACTATAGGCCTTCTTCACGCCTCTATCCACTTGAGTGGCAACCTTCAGAGATCTGTGGACATGTACCCCAAGATCTCTCTGTTCCTCCACATTCCTCTGAACTCTGCCGTTGACCCTGTAATCCACATTCAAATATTTCCGACCAAAATGAATCACCTCGCACTTATCAGGGTTAAACTCCATCTGCCATTTTCCGGCCCAGCTCTGCATCCTATCAATGTCTCTTTGCAGCCTACAACAGCCCTCCACCTCATCCACTACTCCACCAATCTTGGTGTCATCAGCAAATTTACTGACCCACCCTTCAGCCCCCTCCTCCAAGTCATTGATAAGAATCACAAATAGCAGAGGACTCAGCACTGATCCCTGTGGTACACCGCTGGTAACTGGTCTCCAGTCTGAAAATGTTCCATCCACCACCACCCTCTGTCTTCTATGTGATAGCCAGTTACTTATCCAATTGGCCAAATTTCCCTCTATCCCACACCTCCTTACTTTCTTCATGAGCCGACCATGGGGAATCTTATCAAACGCCTGACCAAAATCCATGTATACGACATCAACTGCTCTACCTTCATCTACACACTTAGTTACCTCCTCAAAGAAGTCAATCAAATTGGTGAGGCAGGACTTACCCTTCACAAATCCGTGTTGACTATCCCGGTTTAAGCTGCATCTTTCCAAATGGTCATAAATCCTATCCTTCAGGACCTTTTCCATTAACATCGACCACCGAAGTAAGACTAACAGGCCTATAATTACCAGGGTCATTCCTATTCCCTTTATTGAACAGAGGACCAACATTCACCACTCTCCAGTCCTCTGGCACTATCCCCGTGGACAGTGAGGACCCAAAGATCAAAGCCAAAGGCTCTGAAATCTCATCCCTTGCCTCCCAAAGAATCCTAGGACATATCCCATCTGGCCCAGGGGACTTGTCGACCCCAAGGTTTTTCTAATTTCTAATACATCCTCCCTCAGAACATCTACCTCCCCCAGCCTACCCACCTGTATCACACTCTCATCCTCAAAAACATAGCCCCTCTCCTTGGTGAACACTGAAGAAAAGTATTTATTCAACGCCTCTCCTATTTCTTCTGACTCCATGCACAAGTTCCCACTACTGTCCTTGACCGGCCCTAACCTCACCCTGGTCATTCTTTTATTTCTCACATATGAGTAAAAAGCCTTGGGGTTTTCCTTGATCAGACCCGCCAAGGACTTCTCATGCCCCCTCCTAGCTCTCCTAAGCCCTTTTTTTTTAGCTCATTTCTTGCTACCTTGTAACCCTCAAGCGGCCCAACTGAACCTTGTTTTCTCATCCTTACATACTCTTCCTTTTTCCTCTTGACAAGACATTCAACCTCTTTTGTGAACCATGGTTCCCTCACATGGCCATTTCCTCCCTGCGTGACAGGGATATGCCTATCAAGGACACACAGTATTTACTCCTTGAACAAGCTCCACTTTTCATTTGTGCCTTTCCCTGACAGTTTCTGTTCCCATTTTATGCTCCCTAATTCTTTCCTAATCGCATCATAATAACCCCTCCCCCAATTATAAACCTTGCCCTGCCGTATGGCCCTATCCCTCTCCATTGCAATAGTGAAAGACATCGAATTGTGGTCACTATCTCCAAAGTGCTCTCCCACAAACAAATCTAACACTTGGCCCGGTTCATTACCCAGTACCAAATCCAATGTGGCCCCCCCTCTTGTCGGCCTATCCACATATTGTATCAGGAAACCCTCCTGTACGCGCTGTACAAAAACTGCCCCATCCGAACTGTTCGACCTATAGAGGTTCTAACCAATATTTGGAGAGTTCAAGTCACCCATGACAATTACCCTGAGCACTCCACACCTATCCATAATCTGTTTTGCAATTTCTTCCTCCACATCTCTATTACTATTTGGGGGCCGATAGGAAACTCATAACAATGTGACCGCTCCTTTCCTATTTCTAACTTCGGCCCATATTACCTCAGTAGGCAGATCCCCCTGAACTGCCTTTCTGCAGCCGTTAAACTATCCTTGATTATCAATGCAACTCCTCCACCTCTTTTACCACCTTCCCTACTCTTACTGAAACACCTATACCCTGGAACTTCCAACAAACATTACTGTCCCTGAACTAACCATGTCTCTGTAATGGCCACAACATCGTAGTCCCAAGTACCAATCTACGCTCCAAGTTCACCTACCTTATTCCGGATGCTCCTTGCATTGAAGTAGACACTCTTCAACCCACCTTTCTGTACACACCTGCAACCTTGACACTCTCCTCAGTACCTCACTACTCTCAACACTGGCTTCTGGACTACAGCTCATTTTCCCATCCCCCTGACAAATTAGTTTAAACCCCCCCCGAAGTGCCGTAGCAAATTTCCCTCCCAGGATACTGGTGCCCCTCTGATTCAGGTGCAAACTGTCCTGTCTGTACAGGTCCCACCTTCCCCAGAATGTGTTCCAATTATCCACGTACCTGAAACCCTCCCTCCTACACCATCCCTGCAGCCACGTGTTTATCTGCACTCTCTCCCTGTTCCTCACCTCACTAGCACGTGGCACCGGCAACAAACCAGAGATGACGACATGGTTTGTCCTGGCTCTCAGCTTCCGCCCTAGCTCCCTAAATTCCTGTTTTAAATCCCCGTCCCTTCTCTTATCTATGTTGTTGGTACCGATGTGTACCACGACTTGTGACTGTTCCCCTGTAGTACATGGTCCGCGGGGTACGTGCCTCGGTTGTGGCGGGCCATTTCCAGTGAGGTGGCGAGCGTTACCGTGTCCTGAAGGTCTTTATAGCTCCATTTTCGAGGAGTCGCTACCTGATATAGGTCGAACGGATGCCGGACACGAAGGCGTCTCGGATGTGCAGGTTCACGTGGACCTCCCCTGTCACATCCTGATGGTTGCAGTTCCTGGCGAGCGCGGTGAGCTTTTCCACATACTCGTCCAGCGTTTCCCCTGAGCGCTGCCGGCAGGTAGAGAGCAGGTGCCGTGAATGTACCTAATTTATGGGTTTGACAAAACGCTTTCGCAGGATCTCGATCGCCTCGTCGTAAGTGGTCGCCTTCTCGATCATGGTGGAGAATCTATGGATCACCTAGGCGTGGAGTAGGCACAGATTTCGAGGCCCTAGGACAGGAGCTTCCAAGGATTCCAGGTAGGCCTCGAAGCAGCAGAGCCAGTACTTAAAATTTCTTTGTCCTCCGGTGTCCGTGCTTCCAGGTTGAGCTTTCCTGACTTGAGACCGGCGTCCATCCTAACGTACTCTGCTTATTAAATTGTAGTACCCTCAATAACAACACGAGAATGTGGAATGGTAAATGAAGGCTTTAATAAGCAGAGAACTAGCCAGCTACAGAGACGTGTGCCTACTGGGTGCCGCCTACAGGGCGTCACCCTATATACGGCTCCCTGGTGGGCGGAGCCGGCGGCGGAGTCCCCCAGGGTTCCAAACCAGGTCTTAAAGGGGCATCACCTACATGGTCCTAAGGGTTCATTAACCATTCATCACATCCCCCTCCCCCTTAAGGAATCTGAAAACACGGTCCGCGATGTCATGGACCCTGGCACCTGGGAGGCAACATGCCATCCGTGAATCTGTTTCGTTGCCACAGAACCGTCTATCTGTCCCTCTAACTATCGAGTCCACAATAGCTATTGCTCTCCTGCTCTTTTCCCTTCCCTTCTGAGCCACAGGGACGGACTCAGTGTTGGAGATCCGTTCACCGTGGCTTACCCCTGGTAGGCCGTCCCCCTCAACAGTATCCAAAGTGGTATACTTGTTACTGAGGGGAACGACCACAGAGGATCCCTGCACTGACTGCTTCCTCCCAGCCCCTCTCACCGTCACCCATCTACCTTGATTCTTCGGAGTAACTACATCCCTGAAGCTACTATCTCTGACCACCTCTGCCTCCCGAATGATCCGAAGTTCATCCAG
The DNA here is from genome assembly GCF_047496885.1 of Scyliorhinus torazame. Lineage (NCBI taxonomy): Eukaryota > Metazoa > Chordata > Chondrichthyes > Carcharhiniformes > Scyliorhinidae > Scyliorhinus > Scyliorhinus torazame. Next base: position 37,501,727 of record NC_092728.1, read on the forward strand.
CTTCAGCTCCAGTTCCCTAACGCGGTTTCTGAGGAGCTGGAGATGGGTGCACTTCCCACAGGTGAAATCAGTAGGGACACTGACGGCGTCCCTCACCTCAAACATTCTGCAGGAGGAACATTGTACTGCCTTCCCTGCCATCCCCCCTAGATAACTTGTGGATAAAAGAAAAGAAAGAGCTTACCTGAGGCTGAGAGAGAGTCAGTGTTCACCACAGTTATTGGCAACATAGTCCACAGGTTATCTCTGGGAAATAATGAACCGTCTAACCTCAAGTCCATTCCTACTCTCACACTCTTTGAAAACGCATCCCCCATTTCCCTCAAATCTGTCAAACAGCTTAACTCCATCGATAGGCACACGATCTGGCTCCTTCACTGTGTTAGTAATGTGCTGTGCCTCGCCAAATGCCTCAGATTCCGCAAGAACCAACCAAAACCCATTTTAGTGCAATCTGCCCTCTCCACATACCTCAACCTCCATTTGTTCCAGCTACAACAAGCTGAGATCAGCAATCAACCCATTGCAAAGTCAAGTTCGAAGCATGTGCTAAGTATGCTAAGTGTCTGAGCCTGCACGTGGACTTGGAGCTAAGAGCGAGAAAATTGTGACCATTTACTGACAACCAGTCTGGTTATTGGGATGATTCTGACCATATCGAGGGAACTTGTAAATAAAGATATCCAGGATGTTGTTGTTCAGGACAAGTTGACGGAATTTCAGCTGTACAGCTTCATTAACGTTGATCTCTCTCCCTGGAAATAAAGAAAGACAATGTTCAGGTGGATAAATCTGCAGTGATGGTCCCTAACGTATTCCACCACAGAACCTGCCACCACATTGTTCTCCCACACTGAATGGCAGGTTGAATCGGGCACTCTGGGAACACATCAGCCAACAGACAACATTGGGTGAGGAACATTCCCAGGACAGGTGCAGCATGGGGTTAGACACAGAGTAAAGCTCCCTCTACACTGCTCCCATCAAACACTCCCAGGACAGGTACAGCACGGGGTTAGATATAGAGTAAAGGTCCCTCTATACTGGCCCCTTCAAACACTCCCAGGACAGGTACAGCACAGAGTTAGATACAGAGTAAAGCTCCCTCTACACTGTCCCCATCAAACACTCCCAGGACAGGTACAGCACGGGGTTAGATATAGAGTAAAGGTCCCTCTATACTGGCCCCTTCAAACACTCCCAGGACAGGTACAGCACAGAGTTAGATACAGAGTAAAGCTCCCTCTACACAGTCCCCATTAAACACTCCCAGGACAGACTGTGCGGAGTCTGCACATCCTCCCCGTGTGTGCGTGGGTTTCCTCCGGGTTCTCCGGTTTCCTCCCACAGTCCAAAGATGTGCGGGTTAGGTGGATTGGCCATGCTAAACTGCCCATATTGTCAAAATTGCCCTTAGTGTAGGGTGGGGTTACTGGGTTATGGGGATAGGGCGGAGGTGTGGACCTTGGGTAGGGTGCTCTTTCCAAGAGCCGGTGCAGACTCGATGGGCCGAATGGCCTCCTTCTGCACTGTAAATTCTGTAAGATACAGCACGGGGTTAGATACAGAGTAGAGCTCCCTCTACACTGTCCCCATCAAACACTCCCAGGCCAGGTACAGCACGGGGTTAGCTACAGAGTAAAGCTCCCTCTATACTGTCCCCATCAAACACTCCCAGGACAGGTACAGCACGGGGTTAGATACAGAGTGTCATGATATTCAGGTAAACATCATGGTACAAACATAAATGCATACTGATGGACAGATGAACGGACCAATCAACACACACACAACACCACAGCCAATTACAGCCAAGAGCATACACACTACAAAACAGGGAACACGACACTTCCCGGGCATTCCAGCAGGAGACAGCTCAGGGCACAGAGCTCACAGCAAGTCTTTCAGCCATCCCATGTGCTGTGTGCCACTCCAAGATAGTATTATGAATAGATCCACAGATTCAAGGGTTATGATCGAACATCAGTAACCAGTTTACCACTGTAAATAAATGTTAGTAATAAAACTGAGCTGTACCATTCACAACCATGTTGGATCGTCTGTGTAGCAGAGTACCCAACACATCATAGTACCAGGAGTAACTGTGGGACCTACCTACGAATCCTCCGGAATCTGCCATCCTGTGCCATGGACACCGTCAGCACACCGCAGCCGCTACAAGTCGCTGGAAACTTCGGCGTCAATTGGAAGCTGTTCAAACAGCGCTTCCAGCTCTTCCTGGAAAGGAGAGCGCTTCGGACACCAGAAAGATCGCCATCCTCCTCTCCACGGCAGGTCAACACGCCATCCATGTCTACAACTCCCTGGTGTTCGCGGAAGGTGAGGACAAGACCAAGTACAAGACGGCCTTCTCAAACTCGAGCAACACTTCAGCGTCGAGGTCAACGAGAGTTTCGAGAGGTATCTCTTCCAGCAGCGCCTGCAGGGTAAGGATGAGCCCTTTCAATCTTTCCTTACACACCTCGGTATCCTCGCGCAGTCCTGCGGTTACCACCTCCGATTCAATGATTCGGGACCAGATTGATTTTGGGGTCACCTCGGGCACCCTTCGCCAACAGCTCTTAAATATTAAAGGCCTCACCCTAGTCTCCGCAATCGAAGCCTGTGTCCTGCATGAAAACGCGACTAGCCGCTACTCCCAATTTCAAGTGGCCGAATCGGCGAGGCAGGCATCCGACGCGGCCGGATCGGCGAGGCACGGGTCCTACGTTGCCGGATCGGCGAGGCAGGCGTCCTATGAGGCCGAACGGGTCCAGGCGATCGAGTACCTCCCGGCCCGCGGCCCGGACGAGGGCGGCCATTTCGCGCGCTTTCCGGGGCCTCCAAAAAAGACGTTGACGCAGAGGGACATGATGCGCAGGCGCGCTCGACGCAAAACCGAACTGCGCATGCACGGTGGCGCAACGAACGTCATGACGTCACGACATGCGGCAACTGTGGAGCCGCACATTTAAAGCGGCAATGTCCGGCAAGAAACCGACAATGCCTCTGATGTGGCAAGATGGGCCACTACACTGCCTGCTGTCGAGCAGCTCAACCTGCCAATGTTCCCCAATTCCAACAACCTCGCAGGGACGTGCGGACCATTCAGCCGCCTTATTACGAGTCGTGCCCAGACGATATCCAGACCAGTGACACAGACGACCGGGACGCCTTCCGTGTTGCGGTCATTGATGGGAACCGGATGTCTCAAGCCAGGACCCACCAGCCGATGCCAGTGAACACTGTCAGTCCGGGTGATGAATGGTGTGCCACCCTAACGGTCAACCGATCACCGATAACATTCCATCTGGACACTGGCCCCCCCGCCAACCTCATAGCATGGTCAGCCTTCTACGCCAAGAAGGTCAGACCACCAATTCGGCCATCCTGTTGTAAGATGGCCGACTACAATGGGAACGTTATCCCGGCTATGGGATCCTGCCAGCTCCAGGTGACACACAACACACACACGGCCACACTATCATTCGAAATAGTTGGATCATCAAAGGACTCCCTGCTAGGCGCACAGGCATGCAAGGTTCTCCACCTCGTGCAACGAGTCCACGCTCTGTCTCCAGAAGGCACATCTGACTTCCCGGATGCAGAATTGAGGGCACAGCTCCAATCGCTCCTCACCCACAACCAGGAAGCATTCGAGGGCAAGGGAACACTGCCCTACACCTACAGAATTTGGCTCAAACCGGACACCATCCCGGTCATTCACGCACCTCGCAGGGTCCCAGCGCCACTCAAAGACCGCCTCAAGCAGCAGCTGCAGGATCTCCAGGACCAAGGGGTGCTGTCCCGGGTCATGGAGCCCACGCCATGGGTCAGCTCCATGGTGTGTGTTAAGAAGCCCTCCGGCGAGCTCCGGATCTGCATTGATCCAAAAGACCTCAACAACAACATAATGAGGGAACACTACCCCATACCCAAACGGGAAGAGATCACGAGCGAAATGGCCCGGGCTAAAACCTTCACAAAACTGGATGCCTCGAAGGGTTTTTGGCAGATCCAACTGGATCAGTCCAGCCGAAAGCTGTGCACCTTCAACACCCCTTTTGGCAGGTTCTGCTATAACAGAATGCCATTTGGCATCATCTCGGCATCCAAGGTCTTTCACAGGATCATGGAGCAGATGATGGAGGGCATCAAAGGGGTGTGCATCTACGTGGACGACGTCATCATCTGGTCCACCACACCACAGGAGCACATCAATCATCTCCAGCGTGTCTTTGCGCGCATACGGGAAAACGGCCTGCGCCTCAACCGAGCCAAGTGTTCTTTCGGCCAAACCGAGCTGAAGTTTCTGGGGGAACCACATATCCCGGTCAGGGGTCCGTCCGGATGCAGACAAGGTGAGCGCCATTACAGCCATGCCGCAGCCGGCAGACAAGAAAGCAGTGCTACGCTTCCTAGGCATGGTCAACTTCCTGGGGAAGTTCATTCTCAACCTTGCCTCCCACACGACGGCTCTGCACCACCTCGTCAAGAAGTCCACGGAGTTCCAGTGGCTGCCCGCACACCAGAAGGTATAGGAGGAGCTCAAAATTAAGCTCACCACAGCCCCGGTATTGGCGTTTTTCGACACATCTCGTGACACTAAAATTTCGACTGATGCCAGCCAGTCCGGCATTGGGGCGGTATTCCTACAGCGGGGTGACACTGCGTCATGGGCCCCAGTCGCCTATGCCTCGCGGGCCATGACCCCCACAGAACAGCACTACGCGCAGATCGAAAAGGAGTGCCTGGGTTTGCTGACCGGAATAGACAAGTTCCATGACTCCTCCAGTTTACCGTTGAGACTGACCATCGCCCCCTGGTCAGCATCATTAATAAGGACCTGAACGAGATGACCCCTCGCCTCCAGCGCATCCTACTTAAACTCAGGAGGTATGACTTCCAACTGGTCTACACCCCGGGAAAGGACCTTATCATTGCGGATGCCCTATCTAGAGCAGTGAGCACACCGCCCGATTCGGAGGGGTTCGTCTGTCAGGTCGAAGCGCAGGTGGCCTTCACATCGGCAAATCTGCCAGCTGACGACTCCAGTCTGGCCCGTATTCACCGGGAAACTGCGGCCGACCCCCTTCTACAACGGGTGATGCGCCACATTATGGGAGGGTGGCTCAAAGGACAGTGCCCGCAGTTCTACAATGTCCGAGACGACTTGGCCGTCATTGATGGTGTCCTCCTAAAGCTGGACCGGATTGTGATTCCGCACAGCATGCACAAGCTGGTCCTCGACCAACTACACGAAGACCATCTGGGGGTCGAGAAGTGCAGATGGAGGGTTCGAGAGGCGGTATACTGGCCGGGCATCAGTGATGACATCGCCAACATGGTGCTCAACTGCCCCACCTGCCAAAGGTTTCAGCCGGCGCAACCTCCTGAGACGCTTCAGCCCCATGAGCTGGTGACGTTCCCCTGGGCGAAGGTAGGTGTGGACCTTTTTCACGCACTCGGCAGGGACTATGTAATCGTCATAGATTACTTTTCAAACTATCCAGAGGTCATACGCCTGCACAATTTGACATTGTCCGCTGTCATCAGGGCCTGCAAAGACACCTTTGCTCGCCACGGCATTCCGATTACTGTCATGTCGGACAATGGGCCCTGTTTTGCCAGCCAGGAATGGTCGTCCTTTGCTGCTTCGTATGGCTTCACACACGTGACGTCCAGCCCTCTGCATCCCCAGTCCAATGGAAAGGCGGAGAAGGGCGTTCACATCGTCAAGCGGCTCCTCTGCAAGGCTGCTGCTGCCGGATCGGATTTCTGCCTAGCGCTGCTGGCCTATCGCTCGGCCCCACTAGCCACTGGCCTCTCACCAGCTCAGCTGTTGATGGGTCAAACCCTCAGGACCACTGTGCCATCCATTCTGGTACCCACAACCAACCATGCTCCGGTACTACACAGGATGCAACAGCAGCGCGTTCGCCAGAAGGTGGCATATGACACACGGGCAACTGATCTTCCCGCCCTGGCGCCTGGAGACGACGTCCGCATCCACCTACCAGAAGGTGGCTGGTCAGAAACCTGCCGAAGTTCTCCGACACGTGGCTCCCCGCTCGTTCCTGGTTCGCATGCCTGATGGGTCTATTCGTAGGCGCAATCGCCGGGCTCTTCGCCTACTTCCACGCTCGCTACGTGAACTTAAACCGACACCGTGCCTTCCTGTTGTTCCTGATATCGACTTTGTGGAGCTTCCTGCCACCATACCCCTTCCGTCATCGCCCGTGGCCAGGCCCATTCCTCAGCCGGTGGATCCAGACCCACCCTTGAGGCGGTCAACTGAATTCGGCGCCCACCTACTAGACTGGACTTATGAGCCTGTTTGTACATTGAACTCATAATACCACTGTGTTAATATGTTTCTGTTCTTCCTTGTCGTTACAGGAGTTCGTTTTGTCGTTCAACATTTCCCCGTTCTTTGTTCATGGTACAACCTCGTTGTTATGTCGCACCCGACATCGCCCCTTGTATATAGTGTAGCCCCATGTACATGCTGTAGATATTGCACACACTGCACTCCAGCTGCACTCAGTACACATCTGTATTTATAACCACATAGGCACATGTTCTTGTAAAAACGGGGGATGTCATGATATTCAGGTAAACATCATGGTACAAACATACATGCATACTGATGGACAGATGAACGGACCAATCAACACACACACAACACCACAGCCAATCTCAGGCAAGAGCATACACACTACAAAACAGGGAACACGACACTTCCCGGGCATTCCAGCAGGAGACAGCTCAGGGCACAGAGCTCATAGCGCATGGTGGATGTCTGAGTGGCTTGCTGAGTGCCACTACAAGATAGTATTAGGAATAGGTCCACACATTCTAGGGTCATGATCGAACCTCAGTAACCAGTTTACCACTGTAAATGTATGTTAGTAATAAAACTGAGTTGTACCATTCGCAACCGTGTTGGTTCATCTGTGTAGCAGAGTACCCAACACATCACAGAGTAAAGCTCCCTTTACACTGTCCCCATCAAACATTCCCAGGACAGGTACAGCACGGGGTTAGATACAGAGAAAAGCTCCCTCTACACTGTCCCCATCAAACACTCCCAGGACAGGTACAGCACAGGGTTAGATACAGAGTAAAGCTTCCTCTACACTATCCCCATCAAACACTCCCAGGACAGGTACAGCACGGGGTTAGATACAGAGTAAAGCTCCCTCTGCACTGTCTCCATCAAACACTCCCAGGACAGGACAGCATGGGGTTAGATACAGAGTAAAGCTCCCTCTGCACTGTCCCCATCAAACACTCCCAGGACAGGACAGCACGGGGTTAGATACAGAGTAAAGCTCCCTCTACACTGTCCCCATCAAACACTCCCAGGACAGGTACAGCACGGGGTTAGATACAGAGTAAAGCTCCCTCTACACTGTCCCCATCAAACACTCCCAGGACAGGTACAGCACGGGGTTAGATACAGAGTAATGCTCTCTCTACACTGTCCCCAACATATAGGGGGGGTAGCAATCTTGACCAATAAACGAGTGGCATTCGAGGCAGGGAGAATCGTGTCAGACAAAGGGGGCAGGTACATAATGGTGAGTGGGAAGCTGGAAGGGGTGTGGTTGGTACTCGTGAACATATATGCTCCGAATTCTGACGATGTGGAATTTATGAGGCGGGTGCTAGATAAGATACCAGACTTAGACTCACATAACTTGATCATGGGTGGAGATTTTAACACAGTCATTGATCCGGAATTGGATCAGTCAAAATCCAGGACAGGGAGTGAAGAAAGTGTTGCTGGAGCGCAGTCAGGCGGAGGGTGGGTTGGTGCTGCCGAACTTCTGCAACGACTAGTGGGCGGCTAATATAGCCATGATTAGGAAGTGGGTAGTGGGGGAGTGGTCGACGTGGGAGCGGATGGAGGCGGCGTCATGCATAAACACCAGTTTGGGAGCACTGATAACGGCACCTCTTCCGTTCTCGCCGATACTCTACAAGTCCGGTGGTGGTGGCGGCTCTGAGGAGCTGGGGGAAATGGAGGAGATATAAGAGAGTGGAGGAAGCATCGGTTTGTACCCCGATTTATAATAACCACAGGTTTGTACTGGGTAGGCTGGATGGTGGGTTCCGGAAATGGCAAAGGGCAGGAATTGGAAGGATGGGGGATCTATTTATAGATTGGAGCTTTCCCAGCTTGAAAGCCTTGGAGGATAAATTTGAATTGCCAGCAGGGAACGGGTTTAGGTATTTGTAGGCGTGAGACTTCCTGAGAAAACAGGTTCCGGCCTTTCCACTGCTGCCGCCACGGGGGATATAGGATAGGGTAGTCTCCAGTACCTGGGTGGGAGAGGGGAAGGTTTCAGATATTTACCAGGAGCTTTCAGAGATGGAGGAAACTCTGGTGGAGGAGCTTAAGGACAAGTGGGAGGACGAGCTAGGAGGAGAGATCGAGGCGGGTCGATGGGCGGATTCCCTAAGCAGGGTTAATACCTCCTCATCATGTGCCAGGCTCAGCCTGATAAAATTTAAGATAGTTTATCGGGCACACATGACAGCGGCTAGGATGAGCAAGATTTTCGGGGTAGAAGATAGATGTGCGAGGGGGGCGGGAAGCCCAGCAAATCATGTCCACATGTTTTGGGCATCCCCGAAGCTTAGAGGGTTTTGGCAGGGTTTTGCTCAGGCAATGTGCACGGTACTAAAAACACTGGTGGTGCCAAGTCCGGAGGTAGTGATCTTTGGAGTGTCGGAAGAGCCGGGAGTTCAGGTGGCGAAAGAGGCTGACGTCTTGGCACTTTGCCTCCCTGGTAGAACCCTCAAGAGTATTGACAGTCAGAGAGATCTAGGTGCACAGGTCCACAGGTCACTGAAAGGGGCAACACAGGTGGAGAAGGTAGTCAAGAAGGCATACGGCATGCTTGCCTTCATTGGCCGGGGCATTGAGTATAAGAATTGGCAAGTCATGTTGCAGCTGTATAGAACCTTAGTTAGGCCACACTTGGAGTATAGTGTTCAATTCTGGTCGCTATGCTACCAGAAGGATGTGGAGGCTTTAGAGAGGGTGCAGAAGAGATTTACCAGGATGTTGCCTGGTATGGAAGGCATTAGCTATGAGGAGTGGTTGAATAAACTCAGTTTGTTCTCACTGGAATGACGGAGGTTGAGGGGTGACCTGATAGAGGTCTATAAAATTATGAGGGGCATAGACAGGGTGGATAGTCAGAGGCCTTTCCCCAGGGTAGTGGGGTCAATTACTCGGGGGCATAGGTTTAAGGTGAGAGGGGCAAGGTTTAGAATAGATGTACGAGGCAAGTTTTTTACCGAGAGGGTAGTGGGTGCCTGGAACTCGCTACCGGAGGAGGTGGTGGAAGCAGGGACGATAGTGACATTTAAGGGGCATCTTGACAAATACATGAATAGGAAGGGAATAGAGGGATACGGACCCAGGAAGTGTAGAAGATTTTAGTTTAGATGGGCAGCATGGTCGGCACGGGCTTGGAGGGCCGAAGGGCCTGTTCCTGTGCTGTACTTTTCTTTGTTCTTTGTTTTTTGGTAGCCCGGAGACGGATCTTATTAATGTGGAGGGACTCAAAGTCCCCGGATGTAGAGACCTGGGTTAGTGACATGGCTGGGTCTCTCAGTCTCGAGAAAATAAAGTTTGCCTCAAGAGGGTCAGTGGTAGGGTTCTCCCGGAGGTGACAGCCGTTCGTCGATTTTCTCGGGGAAAATTAAAATGTCAGCAGATGCAGTATTCCAAGGGGGGGTGGGGGAGAGGGCCGGATTGTTGTTTTATGGTTGAGGTGTGTGAAGATTGGGATGGGGGCGGAAGTGTTTATTTTACCATGTTTATGTCATTGTTACTTTATTATTATAAAAGCTTATAAATACCCTAATAAAAATATTTTTCAAAAAAACACTTCCAGGACAGATACAGCACGGTTTTAGATACAGAGTAAAACTCCATCTACACTGTCCACATCAAACACTCCCAGGACAGGTGCAGCACGGAGTTAGATACAGCGTAAAGCTCCCTCTACACTGTCCCCATCAAACACTCCCAGGACAGCTACAGCACGGGGTTAGATACAGCGTAAAGCTCCCTCTACACTGTCCCCATCAAACACTCCCAGGACAGGTACAGCACGGGTTAGATACAGAGTAAAGCTCCCTCTACACTGCCCCATCAAACACTCCCAGGACAGGTACAGCACGGGGTTAGATACAGAGTAAAGCTCCCTCTGCACTGTCTCCATCAAACACTCCCAGGACAGGTACAGCACGGGTTAGATACAGAGTAAAGCTCCCTCTACACTGCCCCATCAAACACTCCCAGGACAGGTACAGCACGGGGTTAGATACAGAGTAAAGCTCCCTCTGCACTGTCTCCATCAAACACTCCCAGGACAGGTACAGCACGGGGTTAGATACAGAGTAAAACTCCCTCTACACTGTCCCCATCAAACACTCCCAGGACAGGTGCAGCATGGGGTTAGATACAGAGTAAAGCTCCCTCTACACTGTCCCCATCAAACACTCCCAGGACAGGAACAGCACGGGTTAGATACAGAGTAAAGCTCCCTCTACATTGTCCACATCAAACACTCCCAGGACAGGTACAGCACGGGGTTAGATACAGAGTAAAGCTCCCTCTGCACTGTCCACATCGAACACTCCCAGGACAGGTACAGCACGGGGTTAGATACAGAGTAAAGCTCCCTCTGCACTGTCCACATCAAACACTCCCAGGACAGGTACAGCACAGCGCTAGAAATTGAGAAAAGCTCCCTCTACACGGTTTCCCAGGGCAAGTACAGGTCAGGGGTCGATACAGAATGTTTTTGTTACCGTAGAGTTTGACAGTGATTTTCCTTCTCTGTTGAAGGAAGATGATTGCGTAATTTCTGTAATCCGTATCAGCAATTACAATATCAGTCGTCATCCCACGATCTGTGATAGGAAGCAAAAAACATGGGATTATAGATCTGATTACTGGGAATTCGGTACAAGGTGAGGGTTGTCTGACGTGGTAGAAATAAGAGTTTACAAACTTTTCCTGGAGAATCGCCCTGGAGTTGTAGGATTCTGGTAGGCTTGTTTAATGTCCCAGCAGAGTCCATCCCTGGGAGAGGAAAAGAGAACATGTTTACAGAGAGATTGGGCTTTCAGAGCAAGTGAGATTTCAGTGAGAGCCGGATTTCTGATAGAGCCGGATTTCAATGAGAGCCGGATTTCAGTGAGAGCCGGATTTCTGATAGAGCCAGATTTCAGTGAGATCCGGATTTCTGATAGAGCCGGATTTCAGTGAGAGCCGGATTTCTGATAGAGCCGGATTTCAGTGAGAGCCGGATTTAAGAGGGAGCCGGATTTCAGTGAGAGCCGGATTTCAGTGAGAGCCAGATTTCAGTGAGAGCCGGATTTCAGAGGGAGCCGGATTTCAGAGGGAGCCGGATTTCAGTGAGAGCCGGATTTCAGAGGGAGCCGGATTTCAGAGGGAGCCGGATTTCAGTGAGAGCCGGATTTCTGATAGAGCCGGATTTCAGTGAGAGCCGGATTTAAGAGGGAGCCGGATTTCAGTGAGAGCCGGATTTCAGTGAGAGCCAGATTTCAGTGAGAGCCGGATTTCAGAGGGAGCCGGATTTCAGAGGGAGCCGGATTTCAGTGAGAGCCGGATTTCAGAGGGAGCCGGATTCCAGAGGGAGCCGGATTTCAATGAGAGCCGGATTTCAGTGAGAGACGGATTTCAGTGAGAGCCGGATTTCAGAGGGAGACAGATTTCAGTGAGAGCCGGATTTCAGTGAGAGACGGATTTCAGAGGGAGCTGGATTTCAGTAAGAGCCGGATTTCAGTGAGAGCCGGATTTCAGAGGGAGCCGGATTTCAGTATGGGCCGGATTTCAGTGAGAGCCGGAATTCAGAGGGAGCCGGATTTCAGTAAAGCCAGATTTCAGTGAGAGCCGGATTTCAGAGGGAGCCGGATTTCAGTCTGGGCCGGATTTCAGTGAGAGCTGGATTTCAGTGAGAGCCGGATTTCAGTAAGAGCCGGATTTAAGAGGGAGCCGGATTTCAGTGAGAGCCGGATTTCAGTGAGAGCCAGATTTCAGTGAGAGCCGGATTTCAGAGGGAGCCGGATTTCAGAGGGAGCCGGATTTCAGTGAGAGCCGGATTTCAGAGGGAGCCGGATTTCAGAGGGAGCCGGATTTCAGTGAGAGCCGGATTTCTGATAGAGCCGGATTTCAGTGAGAGCCGGATTTAAGAGGGAGCCGGATTTCAGTGAGAGCCGGATTTCAGTGCGAGCCCGATTTCAGTGAGAGCCGGATTTCAGAGGGAGCCGGATTTCAGAGGGAGCCGGATTTCAGTGAGAGCCGGATTTCAGAGGGAGCCGGATTCCAGAGGGAGCCGGATTTCAATGAGAGCCGGATTTCAGTGAGAGACGGATTTCAGTGAGAGCCGGATTTCAGAGGGAGACAGATTTCAGTGAGAGCCGGATTTCAGTGAGAGACGGATTTCAGAGGGAGCTGGATTTCAGTAAGAGCCGGATTTCAGTGAGAGCCGGATTTCAGAGGGAGCCGGATTTCAGTATGGGCCGGATTTCAGTGAGAGCCGGAATTCAGAGGGAGCCGGATTTCAGTAAAGCCAGATTTCAGTGAGAGCCGGATTTCAGAGGGAGCCGGATTTCAGTCTTTGCCGGATTTCAGTGAGAGCTGGATTTCAGTGAGAGCCGGATTTCAGTAAGAGCCGGATTTCTGAGGGAGCCGAATTTCAGTGAGAGCCGGGTTTCAGTGAGAGCCGGATTTCTGAGGGAGCCGAATTTCAGTGAGAGCCGGATTTCAGTAAGAGCCGGATTTCAGAGGGAGCCGGATTTCAGTAAGAGCCGGATTTCAGTGAGAGCCAGATTTCAGAGGGAGACAGATTTCAGTGAGAGCCGGATTTCAGTGAGAGCCAGATTTCAGAGGGAGCCGGATTTCAGAGGGAGCCGGATTTCAGTGAGAGCCGGATTTCTGAGGGAGCCGGATTTCAGTGAGAGCCGGATTTCAGAGGGAGACAGATTTCAGTATGGGCCGGATTTCAGTGAGAGCCGGATTTCAGTAAGAGACGGATTTCAGTGAGAGACGGATTTCAGTGAGAGCCGGATTTCAGAGGGAGACAGATTTCAGTGAGAGCCGGATTTCAGTGAGAGCCGGATTTCAGAGGGAGCCGGATTTCAGTGAGAGCCGGATTTCAGTATGGGCCGGATTTCAGTGAGAGACGGATTTCAGTGAGGGCCGGATTTCAGTGAGAGACGGATTTCAGTGAGGGCCGGATTTCAGAGGGAGCCGGATTTCAGTGAGAGCCGGATTTCAGTGAGGGCCGGATTTCAGTGAGAGACGGATTTCAGTGAGAGCCGGATTTCAGCGGGAGCCGGATTTCAGTAAGAGCCGGATTTCAGTGAGAGCCAGATTTCAGAGGGAGACAGATTTCAGTGAGAGCCGGATTTCAGAGGGAGCCGGATTGCAGTGAGAGCCGGATTTCTGAGGAAGCCGGATTTCAGTGAGAGCCGGATTTCAGTGAGAGCCGGATTTCAGTGAGAGCCGGATTTCTGAGGGAGCCGGATTTCAGTGAGAGCCGGATTTCAGTGAGAGCCAGATTTCAGAGGGAGCCGGATTTCAGAGGGAGCCGGATTTCAGTGAGAGCCGGATTTCTGAGGGAGCCGGATTTCAGTGAGAGCTGGATTTCTGAGGGAGCTGGATTTCAGTGAGAGCCGGATTTCAGTGAGAGCCGGATTTCAGAAGGGGCTGGATTTCAGTGAGAGCCGGATTTCAGTGAGAGCCTGATTTCAGAGGGAGTTGGATTTCAGTGAGAGCCGGATTTCAGTGCGAGCCGGATTTCAGAAGGGGCTGGATTTCAGTGAGAGCCGGATTTCAGTGAGAGCCGGATTTCAGAGAGAGAGGGGTTTCAGTGAGAGCCGGATTTCAGTGAGGGCCGGATTTCAGTGAGAGCCGGATTTCAGAGGGAGCCGGATTTCAGTGAGAGCCGTATTTCAGTGAGAGCTGGATTTCAGAGAGAGCTGGATTTCAGAGAGAGCCGGATTTCAGAGGGAGCCGGATTTCAGTGAGAGACGGATTTCAGTTAGCTGGATTTCAGTGAAAGCTGGATTTCAGTGAGAGCTGGATTTCAGAGCGAGACGGATTTCAGAGGAGCCGGATTTCAGTGCGAGACGGATTTCAGAGGAGCTGGATTTCTGAGGGAGCTGGATTTCAGTGAGAGACGGATTTCAGTGAGAGCCGGATTTCAGAGCGAGACGGATTTCAGAGGAGCCGGATTTCAGTGCGAGACGGATTTCAGAGGAGCTGGATTTCTGAGGGAGCTGGATTTCAGTGAGAGACGGATTTCAGTGAGAGCCGGATTTCAGAGCGAGACGGATTTCAGAGGAGCCGGATTTCAGTGCGAGACGGATTTCAGAGGAGCTGGATTTCTGAGGGAGCTGGATTTCAGTGAGAGACGGATTTCAGTGAGAGCCGGATTTCACAGAGAGAGACGGATTTCTGTGAGAGCCGGATTTCAGTGAGAGCCGGATTTCAGAGGAGCTGGATTTCAGTGAGAGATGGATTTCAGTGAGAGATGGATTTCTGTGAGAGACGGATTTCAGAGAGAGACGGATTTCTGTGAGAGATGGATTTCAGTGAGAGATGGATTTCAGAGAGAGACGGATTTCAGTGAGAGCCGGATTCCAGAGGAGCTGGATTTCAGTGAGAGCCGGATTTCAGTGAGAGCCGGATTTCAGTGAGGGCCGGATTTCAGAGGAGCTGGATTTCAGTGAGAGCTGGATTTCAGTGAGAGATGGATTTCAGTGAGAGACGGATTTCAGAGAGAGCCGGATTTCAGTGAGAGATGGATTTCAGTGAGAGCTGGATTTCAGTGAGAGCCGGATTTCAGTGAGAGCTGGATTTCTGAGGGAGTTGGATTTTGGTGAGAGCCGGATTTCACAGAGAGACGGATTTCAGTGAGAGCCGGATTTCAGTGAGAGCCGGATTTCAGTGAGAGCTGGATTTCAGAGGAAGCCGGATTTCAGAGGGAGCTGGATTTCAGTGAGAGACGGATTTCAGAGAGAGACGGATTTCAGTGAGAGCTGGATTTCAGAGGAAGCCGGATTTCAGAGGGAGTTGTATTTCAGAGGGTTTCGGATTTCAGTGAGAGCCGGATTTCAGTGAGAGCTGGATTTCAGTGAGAGCCGGATGTCAGTAAGAGCCGGATTTCAGTGAGAGCTGGATTTCAGAGGGAGCCGGATTTCAGTGAGAGCCGCATTTCAGAGGAGCCGGATTTCAGAGGAGCCGGATTTCAGTGCGCGTCGGATTTCAGAGGAGCTGGATTTCTGAGGGAGCTGGATTTCAGTGAGAGCCGGATTTCACAGAGAGACGGATTTCAGTGAGAGACGGATTTCACAGAGAGACGGATTTCAGTGAGAGACGGATTTCAGTGAGAGCCGGATTTCAGAGAGAGACGGGTTTCAGTGAGAGCCGGATTTCAGAGGAGCCGGATTTCAGTGCGCGTCGGATTTCAGAGGAGCTGGATTTCTGAGGGAGCTGGATTTCAGTGAGAGCCGGATTTCACAGAGAGACGGATTTCAGTGAGAGACGGATTTCAGTGAGAGACGGGTTTCAGTGAGAGCCGGATTTCAGTGAGAGCTGGATTTCAGTCAGAGCCGGATTTCACAGAGAGACGGATTTCAGTGAGAGACAAATTTCACAGAGAGACGGATTTCAGTGAGAGACGGATTTCAGTGAGAGCCGGATTTCAGTGAGAGCCGGATTTCAGTGAGAGCCGTATTTCAGTGAGAGCCGGATTTCAGTGAGAGCCGTATTTCAGTGAGAGCCGGATTTCAGAGGAGCCGGATTTCAGTGCGCGTCGGATTTCAGAGGAGCTGGATTTCAGTGAGAGACGGATTTCAGAGACAGACGGGTTTCAGTGAGAGCTGGATTTCAGTGAGAGCCGGATTTCAGAGGGAGCCGGATTTCAGAGGGAGCTGGATTTCAGTGAGAGACGGATTTCAGAGAGAGACGGGTTTCAGTGAGAGCTGGATTTCAGTGAGAGCCGGATTTCAGAGGGAGCCGGATTTCAGAGGGAGCCGGATTTCAGTGAGAGCCGGATTTCAGTGAGAGCCGGATTTCAGTAAGAGCCGGATTTCACAGAGAGCCGGATTTCAGTGAGAGCCGGATTTCAGAGGGAGGCGGATTTCAGTGAGGGCCGGATTTCACAGAGAGACGGATTTCAGAGAGAGACGGATTTCAGTGAGAGCTGGATTTCAGAGGGAGCCGGATTTCAGTGAGAGACGGATTTCAGAGGGAGCCGGATTTCAGTGAGGGCCGGATTTCTGAGGGAGCTGGATTTCAGTGAGAGCCGGATTTCAGAGGGAGCCGGATTTAAGTGAGAGCCGGATTTCAGTGAGAGCCGGATTTCACAGAGAGACGATTTCAGTGAGAGCCGGATTTCAGTGAGAGCCGGATTTCAGAGGGAGCCGGATTTCAGTGAGAGCTGGATTTCAGAGGGAGCCGGGTTTCAGTGAGAGACGGATTTCAGAGGGAGCCGGATTTCAGTGAGGGCCGGATTTCAGAGAGAGACGGGTTTCAGTGAGAGCCGGATTTCAGAGGAGCCGGATTTCTGTGCGCGTCGGATTTCAGAGGAGCTGGATTTCAGAGGAGCTGGATTTCAGAGAGAGACGGATTTCAGTGAGAGCTGGATTTCAGAGAGAGACGGATTTCAGTGAGAGCCGGATTTCAATGAGAGCCGGATTTCTGATAGAGCCGCATTTCAGTGAGAGCCGGATTTAAGAGGGAGCCGGATTTCAGTGAGAGCCGGATTTCAGTGAGAGCCAGATTTCAGTGACAGCCGGATTTCAGAGGGAGCCGGATTTCAGTGAGAGCCGGATTTCAGAGGGAGCCGGATTTCAGAGGGAGCCGGATTTCAGTGAGAGCCGGATTTCTGATAGAGCCGGATTTCAGTGGGAGCCGGATTTAAGAGGGAGCCGGATTTCAGTGAGAGCCGGATTTCAGTGAGAGCCAGATTTCAGTGAGAGCCGGATTTCAGAGGGAGCCGGATTTCAGAGGGACCTGGATTTCAGAGGGAGCCGGATTTCAGTGAGAGCCGGATTTCAGAGGGAGCCGGATTCCAGAGGGAGCCGGATTTCAATGAGAGCCAGATTTCAGAGGGAGACAGATTTCAGTGAGAGCCGGATTTCAGTGAGAGACGGATTTCAGAGGGAGCTGGATTTCAGTAAGAGCCGGATTTCAGTGAGAGCCGGATTTCAGAAGGAGCCGGATTTCAGTATGGGCCGGATTTCAGTGAGAGCCGGATTTCAGAGGGAGCCGGATTTCAGTAAAGCCGGATTTCAGTGAGAGCCGGATTTCAGAGGGAGCCGGATTTCAGTCTGGGCCGGATTTCAGTGAGAGCTGGATTTCAGTGAGAGCCGGATTTCAGTAAGAGCCGGATTTCTGAGGGAGCCGGATTTCAGTGAGAGCCGGATTTCAGTGAGAGCCGGATTTCTGAGGGAGCCGAATTTCAGTGAGAGCCGGATTTCAGTAAGAGCCGGATTTCAGAGGGAGCCGGATTTCAGTATGAGCCGGATTTCAGTGAGAGACGGATTTCAGAGGGAGACGGATTTCAGTAAGAGCCGGATTTCAGTAAGAGCCAGATTTCAGAGGGAGACAGATTTCAGTGAGAGCCGGATTTCAGTGAGAGCCAGATTTTAGAGGGAGCCGGATTTCAGAGGGAGCCGGATTTCAGTGAGAGCCAGATTTCTGAGGGAGCCGGATTTCAGTGAGAGCCGGATTTCAGAGGGAGACAGATTTCAGTATGGGCCGGATTTCAGTGAGAGCCGGATTTCAGTATGGGCCGGATTTCAGTGAGAGACGGATTTCAGTGAGGGCCGGATTTCAGTGAGAGACGGATTTCAGTGAGGGCCGGATTTCAGAGGGAGCCGGATTTCAGTGAGAGCCGGATTTCAGTGAGGGCCGGATTTCAGTGAGAGACGGATTTCAGTGAGAGCCGGATTTCAGAGGGAGCCGGATTTCAGAGGGAGCCGGATTTCAGTAAGAGCCGGATTTCAGTGAGAGCCAGATTTCAGAGGGAGACAGAATTCAGTGAGAGCCGGATTTCAGAGGGAGCCGGATTGCAGTGAGAGCCGGATTTCTGAGGAAGCCGGATTTCAGTGAGAGCCCGATTTCAGTGAGAGCCGGATTTCAGTGAGAGCCGGATTTCTGAGGGAGCCGGATTTCAGTGAGATCCGGATTTCTGAGGGAGCTGGATTTCAGTGAGAGCTGGATTTCAGAGGGAGCCGGATTTCAGTGAGAGCCGGATTTCAGTGAGAGCCGGATTTCAGAAGGGGCTGGATTTCAGTGAGAGCCGGATTTCAGAAGGGGCTGGATTTCAGTGAGAGCCGGATTTCAGTGAGAGCTGGATTTCAGAGGGAGTAGAATTTCAGTGAGAGCCGGATTTCAGTGCGAGCCGGATTTCAGAAGGGGCTGGATTTCAGTGAGAGCCGGATTTCAGTGAGAGCCGGATTTCAGAGAGAGACGGGTTTCAGTGAGAGCCGGATTTCAGTGAGGGCCGGATTTCAGTGAGAGCTGGATTTCAGAGGGAGCCGGATTTCAGTGAGGGCCGGATTTCAGTGAGAGCTGGATTTCAGAGGGAGCTGGATTTCAGAGGGAGCCGGATTTCAGTGAGGGCCGGATTTCAGTGAGAGCTGGGTTTCAGTGAGAGACGGATTTCAGTGAGCTGGATTTCAGAGGGAGCCGGATTTCAGTGAGAGACGGATTTCACTGAGCTGGATTTCAGTGAGAGCCGGATTTCAGTGAGAGACGGATTTCAGAGCGAGACGGATTTCAGAGGAGCCGGATTTCAGTGCGAGACGGATTTCAGAGGAGCCGGATTTCTGAGGGAGCTGGATTTCAGTGAGAGCCGGATTTCAGTGAGAGCCGGATTTCAGAGCGAGACGGATTTCAAAGGAGCCGGATTTCTGAGGGAGCTGGATTTCAGTGAGAGCTGGATTTCAGTGAGAGCCGGATTTCAGAGCGAGACGGATTTCAGAGGAGCCGGATTTCAGTGCGAGACGGATTTCAGAGGAGCCGGATTTCTGAGGGAGCTGGATTTCAGTGAGAGCCGGATTTCAGTGAGAGCCGGATTTCACAGAGAGACGGTTTTCAGTGAGAGCCGGATTTCAGTGAGAGCTGGATTTCACAGAGAGCCGGATTTCAGTGAGAGCTGGATTTCAGTGAGAGCCGGATTTCAGTGAGGGCCGGATTTCAGTGAGAGCCGGATTTCAGAGGAGCTGGATTTCAGTGAGAGATGGATTTCAGTGAGAGATGGATTTCAGTGAGAGCCGGATTTCAGTGAGAGCCGGATTTCAGAGGAGCTGGATTTCAGTGTGAGCCGGATTTCAGTGAGAGCCGGATTTCAGAGGAGCTGGATTTCAGTGAGAGATGGATTTCAGTGAGAGATGGATTTCAGTGAGAGCCGGATTTCAGTGAGAGACGGTTTTCAGTGAGAGCCGGATTTCAGTGAGAGCCGGATTTCAGTGAGAGCCGGATTTCAGAGGAGCTGGATTTCAGTGAGAGATGGATTTCAGAGGAGCTGGATTTCATTGAGAGATGGTTTTCAGTGAGAGCCGGATTTCACAGAGAGACGGATTTCAGTGAGAGATGGATTTCAGTGAGAGCCGGATTCCAGAGGAGCTGGATTTCTGAGGGAGTTGGATTTTGGTGAGAGCCGGATTTCACAGAGAGACGGATTTCAGAGAGAGACGGATTTCAGTGAGAGCCGGATTTCAGTGAGAGCCGGATTTCACAGAGAGACGGATTTCAGTGAGAGACGGATTTCAGAGAGAGACGGGTTTCAGTGAGAGCCGGATTTCAGAGGGAGCCGGATTTCAGAGGGAGCCGGATTTCAGTGAGAGACGGATTTCAGAGAGAGACGGGTTTCAGTGAGAGCCGGATTTCAGTGAGAGCCGGATTCCAGAGGAGCTGGATTTCTGAGGGAGTTGGATTTTGGTGAGAGCCGGATTTCACAGAGAGACGGATTTCAGAGAGAGACGGATTTCAGTGAGAGCCGGATTTCAGTGAGAGCCGGATTTCACAGAGAGACGGATTTCAGTGAGAGACGGATTTCAGTGAGGGCCGGATTTCTGAGGGAGCCGGGTTTCAGTGCGCGTCGGATTTCAGAGGAGCCGGATTTCAGTGCGCGTCGGATTTCAGAGGAGCTGGATTTCTGAGGGAGCTGGATTTCAGTGAGAGACGGATTTCAGAGAGAGACGGGTTTCAGGGAGAGCCGGATTTCAGAGGGAGCCGGATTTCAGAGGGAGCCGGATTTCAGTGAGAGACGGATTTCAGAGAGAGACGGGTTTCAGTGAGAGCCGGATTTCAGTGAGAGACGGGTTTCTGAGGAGCTGGATTTAAGTGAGAGCCGGATTTCAGAGGGAGCCGGATTTCAGAGGGAGCCGGAATTCAGTGAGAGCCGGATTTCAGTGAGAGCCGGATTTCAGTAAGAGCCGGATTTCACAGAGAGACGGATTTCAGTAAGAGCCGGATTTCAGCGAGAGACAATTTTCAGTAAGAGCCGGATATCACAGAGAGACGGATTTCAGTGAGAGCCGGATTTCACAGAGAGACGGATTTCAGTGAGAGCCGGATTTCAGTGAGAGCTGGATTTCAGAGGGAGCCGGATTTCAGTGAGGCCCGGATTTCTGAGGGAGCTGAATTTCAGTGAGAGCCGGATTTCAGAGGGAGCCGGATTTCAGTGAGAGCCGGATTTCAGAGGGAGCCGGATTTCAGTGAGAGCCGGATTTCAGTGAGGGCCGGATTTCACAGAGAGACGGATTTCAGTGAGAGCCGGATTTCAGTGAGAGCCGGATTTCAGAGGGAGCCGGATTTCAGTGAGAGCTGGATTTCAGAGAGAGACGGATTTCAGTGAGAGACGGATTTCAGTGAGAGACGGATTTCAGAGAGAGCTGGATTTCAGTGAGAGCCGGATTTCACAGGGAGCCGGATTTCAGAGCGAGACGGATTTCAGTGAGAGCTGGACTTCAGTGAGAGACGGATTTCAGTGAGAGACGGATTACTGAGGGAGCCGGACTTCAGTGAGAGCTGAATTTCAGTGAGAGCTGGATTTCAGTGAGAGTCGGATTTCAGTGAGAGACGGATTTCAGAGAGAGCTGGATTTCAGAGGGAGCCGGACTTCAGAGAGAGTTGGATTTCTGAGGGAGCTGGATTTCAGTGAGAGCCGGATTTCAGTGAGAGATGGATTTCAGTGAGAGACGGATTTCAGTGTGAGACGGATTTCAGAGAGAGCTGGATTTCAGTGAGAGCCGGATTTCACAGGGAGCCGGATTTCAGAGAGAGACGGATTTCAGTGAGAGCTGGATTTCAGTGAGAGACGGATTTCAGTGAGAGACGGATTTCAGAGAGAGCTGGATTTCAGAGGGAGCCGGATTTCAGAGAGAGTTGGATTTCTGAGGGAGCTGGATTTCAGTGAGAGCTGGATTTCAGTTAGAGCTGGATTTCAGTGAGAGCTGGATTTCAGTGAGAGCTGGATTTCAGTGAGAGCTGGATTTCAGAGAGAGCTGGATTTCTGAGGGAGCTGGATTTCAGAGAGAGACGGGTTTCAGTGAGAGCTGGATTTCAGTGAGAGCTGGATTTCAGTGAGAGCTGGATTTCAGAGGGAGCCGGATTTCAGTGAGAGCCGGATTTCAGAGAGTAGGATTTCTGAGGGACCTGGATTTCAGAGGGAGCCGGATTTCAGTGAGAGCCGGATTTAAGAGAGTAGGATTTCAGAGGGAGCCGGATTTCAGAGGGAGCCGGATTTCAGTGAGAGCCGGATTTCAGTGAGAGCCGGATTTCACAGAGAGACGGATTTCAGTGAGAGCCGGATTTCAGTGAGAGCCGGATTTCAGTGAGAGATGGATTTCAGAGGGAGCCGGATTTCAGTGAGAGCCGGATTTCAGTGAGAGCCGGATTTCAGAGGGAGCCGGATTTCAGTGAGAGCTGGATTTCAGAGGGAGCCGGATTTCAGTGAGAGCCGGATTTCAGTGAGAGCCGGATTTCAGTGAGAGCTGGATTTCAGTGAGAGACGGATTTCAGTGAGAGCTGGATTTCAGAGGGAGCCGTATTTCAGTGAGAGCCGGATTTCAGAGGGAGACGGGTTTCTGAGGAGCCGGATTTCAGTGAGAGACGGATTTCAGAGGGAGCCGGATTTCAGTGAGAGCCGTATTTCAGTGAGAGCCAGATTTCAGAGGGAGACGGATTTCAGAGGGAGCCGGATTTCAGTGAGAGCCGGATTTCAGTGCGAGCCGTATTTCAGAGGAGCTGGATTTCTGAGGGAGCCTGATTTCAGTG
This sequence comes from Scyliorhinus torazame, assembly GCF_047496885.1. Taxonomy (NCBI): domain Eukaryota; kingdom Metazoa; phylum Chordata; class Chondrichthyes; order Carcharhiniformes; family Scyliorhinidae; genus Scyliorhinus; species Scyliorhinus torazame. The sequence continues at coordinate 37,524,075 of NC_092728.1, forward strand.
AGAGCCGGATTTCAGTGAGAGATCGATTTCAGTGAGAGCCGGATTTCAGTGAGAGCCGGATTTCAGAGGGAGCCGGATTTCAGTGAGAGCTGGATTTCAGTGAGGGCCGGATTTCAGTGAGAGCTGGATTTCAGTGAGAGCCGGATTTCAGTGAGAGACGGATTTCAGTGAGAGACGGATTTCAGAGGGAGCCGTATTTCAGTGAGCTGGATTTCAGAGGGAGCCGGATTTCAGTGAGAGCCGGATTTCTGAGGGAGCCGGATTTCAGTGAGAGCCGGATTTCAGAGGGAGACAGATTTCAGTATGGGCCGGATTTCAGTGAGAGCCGGATTTCAGTAAGAGACGGATTTCAGAGGGAGCCGGATTTCAGTGAGAGCCGGATTTCAGTATGGGCCGGATTTCAGTGAGAGACGGATTTCAGTGAGGGCCGGATTTCAGTGAGAGACGGATTTCAGTGAGGGCCGGATTTCAGAGGGAGCCGGATTTCAGTGAGAGCCGGATTTCAGTGAGGGCCGGATTTCAGTGAGAGCCGGATTTCAGTGAGAGCCGGATTTCTGAGGGAGCTGGATTTCAGTGAGAGCTGGATTTCAGAGGGAGCCGGATTTCAGTGAGAGCCGGATTTCTGAGGGAGCTGGATTTCAGTGAGAGCTGGATTTCAGAGGGAGCCGGATTTCAGTGAGAGCCGGATTTCAGTGAGAGCCGGATTTCAGAGGGAGCCGGATTTCAGTGAGAGCTGGATTTCAGAGGGAGCCGGATTTCAGTGAGGGCCGGATTTCTGAGGGAGCTGAATTTCAGTGAGAGCCGGATTTCAGAGGGAGCCGGATTTCAGTGAGAGCCGGATTTCAGAGGGAGCCGGATTTCAGTGAGAGCCGGATTTCAGTGAGGGCCGGATTTCACAGAGAGACGGATTTCAGTGAGAGCCGGATTTCAGTGAGAGCCGGATTTCAGAGGGAGCCGGATTTCAGTGAGAGCTGGATTTCAGAGAGAGACGGATTTCAGTGAGAGACGGATTTCAGTGAGAGACGGATTTCAGAGAGAGCTTGATTTCAGTGAGATACGGATTTCAGAGGGAGCCGGATTTCAGAGCGAGACGGATTTCAGTGAGAGCTGGATTTCAGTGAGAGACGGATTTCAGTGAGAGACGGATTACTGAGGGAGCCGGATTTCAGTGAGAGCTGGATTTCAGTGAGAGCTGGATTTCAGTGAGAGAAGGATTTCAGTGAGAGACGGATTTCAGAGAGAGCTGGATTTCAGAGGGAGCCGGATTTCAGAGAGAGTTGGATTTCTGAGGGAGCTGGATTTCAGTGAGAGCCGGATTTCAGTGAGAGATGGATTTCAGTGAGAGACGGATTTCAGTGTGAGACGGATTTCAGAGAGAGCTGGATTTCAGAGTGAGATGGATTTCAGAGGGAGCCGGATTTCAGTGAGAGCCGGATTTCACAGGGAGCCGGATTTCAGAGAGAGACGGATTTCAGTGAGAGCTGGATTTCAGTGAGAGACGGATTTCAGTGAGAGACGGATTTCAGAGAGAGCTGGATTTCAGAGGGAGCCGGATTTCAGAGAGAGTTGGATTTCTGAGGGAGATGGATTTCAGTGAGAGCTGGATTTCAGTGAGAGCTGGATTTCAGTGAGAGCTGGATTACAGTGAGAGCTGGATTTCACAGGGAGCCGGATTTCAGAGAGAGACTGATTTCAGAGAGAGCCGGATTTCAGAGAGAGTTGGATTTCTGAGGGAGATGGATTTCAGTGAGGGCCGGATTTCAGTGAGAACTGGATTTCAGTGAGAGACGGATTTCAGAGAGAGCTGGATTTCAGTGAGAGCTGGATTTCAGTGAGAGCTGGATTTCAGTGAGAGCTGGATTTCAGAGAGAGCTGGATTTCTGAGGGAGCTGGATTTCAGAGAGAGACAGGTTTCAGTGAGAGCTGGATTTCAGTGAGAGCTGGATTTCAGTGAGAGCTGGATTTCAGAGGGAGCCGGATTTCAGTGAGAGGCGGATTAGAGAGAGTAGGATTTCTGGGGGACCTGGATTTCAGAGGGAGCCGGATTTCAGTGAGAGCCGGATTTCAGAGAGTAGGATTTCAGAGGGAGCCTGATTTCAGAGGGAGCCGGATTTCAGTGAGAGCCGGATTTCAGTGAGAGCCGGATTTCACAGAGAGACGGATTTCAGTGAGAGCCGGATTTCAGTGAGAGCCGGATTTCAGTGAGAGATGGATTTCAGAGGAAGCCGGATTTCAGTGAGAGCCGGATTTCAGTGAGAGCCGGATTTCACAGAGAGACGGATTTCAGTGAGAGCCGGATTTCAGTGAGAGCCGGATTTCAGTGAGAGCCGGATTTCAGTGAGAGACGGATTTCAGTGAGAGACGGATTTCAGTGAGAGCCGGATTTCAGTGAGAGCCGGATTTCAGTGAGAGCTGGATTTCAGTGAGAGACGGATTTCAGTGAGAGCTGGATTTCAGAGGGAGCCGTATTTCAGTGAGAGCCGGATTTCAGAGGGAGACGGGTTTCTGAGGAGCCGGATTTCAGTGAGAGACGGATTTCAGAGGGAGCCGGATTTCAGTGAGAGCCGTATTTCAGTGAGAGCCAGATTTCAGAGGGAGACGGATTTCAGAGGGAGCCGGATTTCAGTGAGAGCCGGATTTCAGAGGGAGCCGGATTTCAGAGGGAGACGGGTTTCTGAGGAGCCGGATTTCAGTGCGAGCCGTATTTCAGAGGAGCTGGATTTCTGAGGGAGCCTGATTTCAGTGAGAGCCGGATTTCAGTGAGAGATCGATTTCAGTGAGAGCCGGATTTCAGTGAGAGCCGGATTTCAGTGAGAGACGGATTTCAGTGAGAGACGGATTTCAGAGGGAGCCGTATTTCAGTGAGAGCCGGATTTCAGAGGGAGCCGGATTTCAGTGAGAGCCGGATTTCTGAGGGAGCCGGATTTCAGTGAGAGCCGGATTTCAGAGGGAGACAGATTTCAGTATGGGCCGGATTTCAGTGAGAGCCGGATTTCAGTAAGAGACGGATTTCAGAGGGAGCCGGATTTCAGTGAGAGCCGGATTTCAGTATGGGCCGGATTTCAGTGAGAGACGGATTTCAGTGAGGGCCGGATTTCAGTGAGAGACGGATTTCAGTGAGTGCCGGATTTCAGAGGGAGCCGGATTTCAGTGAGAGCCGGATTTCAGTGAGAGACGGATTTCAGAGGGAGCCGGATTTCAGAGGGAGCCGGATTTCAGTAAGAGCCGGATTTCAGTGAGAGCCAGATTTCAGAGGGAGACAGAATTCAGTGAGAGCCGGACTTCAGAGGGAGCCGGATTGCAGTGAGAGCCGGATTTCTGAGGAAGCCGGATTTCAGTGAGAGCCGGATTTCAGTGAGAGCTGGATTTCAGAGGGAGCCGGATTTCAGTGAGAGCCGGATTTCTGAGGGAGCTGGATTTCAGTGAGAGCTGGATTTCAGAGGGAGCCGGATTTCAGTGAGAGCCGGATTTCAGTGAGAGCCGGATTTCAGAAGGGGCTGGATTTCAGTGAGAGACGGATTTCAGTGAGAGCTGGATTTCAGAGGGAGTTGGATTTCAGTGAGAGCCGGATTTCAGTGCGAGCCGGATTTCAGAAGGGGCTGGATTTCAGTGAGAGCCGGATTTCAGTGAGAGCCGGATTTCAGAGAGAGACGGGTTTCAGTGAGAGCCGGATTTCAGAGGGAGCCGGATTTCAGAGGGAGCCGGATTTCAGTGAGAGCTGGATTTCAGTGAGAGCCGGATTTCAGTGAGAGACGGATTTCAGTGAGCTGGATTTCAGTGAGAGCTGGATTTCAGTGAGAGCTGGATTTCAGAGCGAGACGGATTTCAGAGGAGCCGGATTTCAGTGCGAGACGGATTTCAGAGGAGCCGGATTTCTGAGGGAGCTGGATTTCAGTGAGAGACGGATTTCAGTGAGAGCCGGATTTCACAGAGAGACGGTTTTCAGTGAGAGCCGGATTTCAGTGAGGGCCGGATTTCAGTGAGAGCCGGATTTCAGAGGAGCTGGATTTCAGTGAGAGATGGATTTCAGAGGGAGCCGGATTGCAGTGAGAGCCGGATTTCAGAGGAGCTGGATTTCTGAGGGAGTTGGATTTCAGTGAGAGCCGGATTTCACAGAGAGACGGATTTCAGTGAGAGCCGGATTTCAGTGAGAGACGGATTTCAGAGAGAGACGGATTTCAGTGAGAGCTGGATTTCAGAGGGAGCCGGATTTCAGTGAGAGCCGGATTTCAGTGAGAGCTTGATTTCAGTGAGAGCCGGATGTCAGTGAGAGCCGGATTTCAGTGAGAGCTGGATTTCAGAGGGAGCCGGATTTCAGTGAGAGCCGTATTTCAGAGGAGCCGGATTTCAGAGGAGCCGGATTTCAGTGCGCGTCGGATTTCAGAGGAGCTGGATTTCTGAGGGAGCTGGATTTCAGTGAGAGCCGGATTTCACAGAGAGACGGATTTCAGTGAGAGACGGATTTCAGTGAGGGCCGGATTTCAGAGGGAGCCGGGTTTCAGTGCGCGTCGGATTTCAGAGGATCCGGATTTCAGTGCGCGTCGGATTTCAGAGGAGCTGGATTTCTGAGGGAGCTGGATTTCAGTGAGAGACGGATTTCAGAGAGAGACGGGTTTCAGTGAGAGCTGGATTTCAGTGAGAGCCGGATTTCAGAGGGAGCCGGATTTCAGAGGGAGCCGGATTTCAGTGAGAGACGGATTTCAGAGAGAGACGGGTTTCAGTGAGACCTGGATTTCAGTGAGAGCCGGATTTCAGAGGGAGCCGGATTTCAGAGGGAGCCGGATTTCAGAGGGAGCCGGATTTCAGTGAGAGCCGGATTTCAGTGAGAGCCGGATTTCAGTAAGAGCCGGATTTCACAGAGAGACGGATTTCAGTGAGAGCCGGATTTCAGCGAGAGACGGATTTCAGTAAGAGCCGGATTTCACAGAGAGACGGATTTCAGTGAGAGCCGGATTTCACAGAGAGACGGATTTCAGTGAGAGCCGGATTTCAGTGAGAGCCGGATTTCAGCTGGAGCCGGATTTCAGTGAGAGCTGGATTTCAGAGGGAGCCGGATTTCAGTGAGGGCCGGATTTCTGAGGGAGCTGAATTTCAGTGAGAGCCGGATTTCAGAGGGAGCCGGATTTCAGTGAGAGCCGGATTTCAGAGGGAGCCGGATTTCAGTGAGAGCCGGATTTCAGTGAGGGCCGGATTTCAGTGAGAGACGGATTACTGAGGGAGCCGGATTTCAGTGAGTGCTGGATTTCAGTGAGAGCTGGATTTCAGTGAGAGACGGATTTCAGTGAGAGACGGATTTCAGAGAGAGCTGGATTTCAGAGGGAGCCGGATTTCAGAGAGAGTTGGATTTCTGAGGGAGCTGGATTTCAGTGAGAGCCGGATTTCAGTGAGAGCCGGATTTCAGTGAGAGACGGATTTCAGTGTGAGACGGATTTCAGAGAGAGCTGGATTTCAGTGAGAGCCGGATTTCACAGGGAGCCGGATTTCAGAGAGAGACGGATTTCAGTGAGAGCTGGATTTCAGTGAGAGACGGATTTCAGTGAGAGACGGATTTCAGTGAGAGACGGATTTCAGAGAGAGCTGGATTTCAGAGGGAGCCGGATTTCAGAGAGAGTTGGATTTCTGAGGGAGCTGGATTTCAGTGAGAGCTGGATTTCACAGGGAGCTGGATTTCAGAGAGAGACGAATTTCAGAGAGAGCTGGATTTCAGTGAGAGCTGGATTTCAGAGAGAGCTGGATTCCTGAGGGAGCTGGATTTCAGAGAGAGACGGGTTTCAGTGAGAGCTGGATTTCAGTGAGAGCTGGATTTCAGTGAGAGCTGGATTTCAGAGAGTAGGATTTCTGAGGGACCTGGATTTCAGAGGGAGCCGGATTTCAGTGAGAGCCGGATTTCAGAGAGTAGGATTTCAGAGGGAGCTGGATTTCAGAGGGAGCCGGATTTCAGTGAGAGCCGGATTTCAGTGAGAGCCGGATTTCACAGAGAGACGGATTTCAGTGAGAGCCGGATTTCAGTGAGAGCCGGATTTCAGTGAGAGCCGGATTTCAGTGAGAGCCGGATTTCACAGAGAGACGGATTTCAGTGAGAGCCGGATTTCAGTGAGAGCCGGATTTCAGTGAGAGACGGATTTCAGTGAGAGACGGATTTCAGTGAGAGACGGATTTCAGTGAGAGCCGGATTTCAGTGAGAGCCGTATTTCAGTGAGAGCTGGATTTCAGTGAGAGACGGATTTCAGTGAGAGCTGGATTTCAGAGGGAGCCGTATTTCAGTGAGAGCCGGATTTCAGAGGGAGACGGGTTTCTGAGGAGCCGGATTTCAGTGAGAGACGGATTTCAGAGGGAGCCGGATTTCAGTGAGAGCCGTATTTCAGTGAGAGCCAGATTTCAGAGGGAGACGGATTTCAGAGGGAGCCGGATTTCAGTGAGAGCCGGATTTCAGAGGGAGCCGGATTTCAGAGGGAGACGGGTTTCTGAGGAGCCGGATTTCAGTGCGAGCCGTATTTCAGAGGAGCTGGATTTCTGAGGGAGCCTGATTTCAGTGAGAGCCGGATTTCAGTGAGAGATCGATTTCAGTGAGAGCCGGATTTCAGTGAGAGACGGATTTCAGTGAGAGACGGATTTTAGTGAGAGCTGGATTTCAGTGAGAGATCGATTTCAGTGAGAGCCGGATTTCAGTGAGAGCCGGATTTCAGTGAGAGCCGGATTTCAGTGAGAGACGGATTTCAGTGAGAGCTGGATTTCAGTGAGGGCTGGATTTCTGTGAGAGCCGGATTTCAGTGAGAGACGGATTTCAGAGGGAGCCGTATTTCAGTGAGCTGGATTTCAGAGGGAGCCGGATTTCAGTGAGAGCTGGATTTCAGTGAGGGCCGGATTTCAGTGAGAGCTGGATTTCAGTGAGGGCCGGATTTCAGTGAGAGCTGGATTTTAGAAGGAGCCGGATTTCAGAGGGAGCTGAATTTCAGTGAGAGACGGATTTCAGTGAGAGCCGGATTTCAGAAGGAGCCGGATTTCAGAGGGAGCTGAATTTCAGGAAGAGCTGGATTTCTGAGGAGCAGGATTTCTGAGGAAGCCAGATTTCAGAGGGAGTTGGATTTCAGAGGGAGCTGGATTTCAGTGAGAGCTGGATTTCAGTGAGAGCTGGATTTCAGTGAGAGCCGGATTTCAGTGAGAGCCGGATTTCAGTGAGAGCCGGATTTCAGAGGGAGCCGGATTTCAGTGAGAGCTGGATTTCAGAGGGAGCCGGATTTCAGAGGGAGCCGGATTTCAGTGAGCTGGATTTCAGAGTGAGCCGGATTTCAGTGAGAGCTGGATTTCAGTGAGAGACGGATTTCAGAGGGAGCCGGATTTCAGTGAGGGCCGGATTTCAGAGGAGCCGGATTTCAGTGCGCGTCGGATTTCAGAGGAGCTGGATTTCAGAGGAGCTGGATTTCAGAGAGAGACGGATTTCAGTGAGAGCTGGATTTCAGTGAGAGCCGGATTTCACAGGGAGCCGGATTTCAGAGAGAGACGGATTTCAGTGAGAGCTGGATTTCAGTGAGAGACGGATTTCAGTGAGAGACGGATTTCAGAGAGAGCTGGATTTCAGAGGGAGCCGGATTTCAGAGAGAGACGGATTTCTGAGGGAGCTGGATTTCAGTGAGAGCTGGATTTCAGTGAGAGCTGGATTTCAGTGAGAGCTGGATTTCAGTGAGAGACGGATTTCAGTTAGAGACGGATTTCAGAGAGAGACGGATTTCAGTGAGAGCTGGATTTCTGAGGGAGCTGGATTTCATGTGAGAGCTGGATTTCAGTGTAGCTGGATTTCAGTGAGAGCTGGATTTCAGAGAGAGCTGGATTTCTGAGGGAGCTGGATTTCAGAGAGAGACGCGTTTCAGTGAGAGCTGGATTTCAGTGAGAGCTGGATTTCAGTGAGAGCTGGATTTCAGAGCGAGCCGGATTTCAGTGAGAGCCAGATTTCAGAGAGTAGGATTTCAGAGGGAGCTGGATTTCAGAGGGAGCCGGATTTCAGTGAGAGCCGGATTTCAGAGAGTAGGATTTCAGAGGGAGCCGGATTTCAGAGGGAGCCGGATTTCAGTGAGAGCCGGATTTCACAGAGAGACGGATTTCAGTGAGAGCCGGATTTCAGTGAGAGACGGATTTCAGTGAGAGCTGGATTTCAGAGGGAGCCGGATTTCAGTGAGAGCCGGATTTCAGTGAGAGACGGATTTCAGTGAGAGCCGGATTTCAGTGAGAGCCGGATTTCAGTGAGAGCTGGATTTCAGTGAAAGACGGATTTCAGTGAGAGCCAGATTTCGGATGGAGACGGATTTCAGAGGGAGCCGGATTTCAGTGAGAGCCGGATTTCAGAGGGAGCCGGATTTCAGAGGGAGACGGGTTTCTGAGGAGCTGGATTTCAGTGCGAGCCGTATTTCAGAGGAGCTGCATTTCTGAGGGAGCCGGATTTCAGTGAGAGCCGGATTTCAGTGAGAGATGGATTTCAGTGAGAGCCGGATTTCAGTGAGAGCCGGATTTCAGTGAGAGCCGGATTTCAGTGAGAGACGGATTTCAGTGATAGACGGATTTCACTGAGAGCCGGATTTCAGAGGGAGCCGGATTTCAGTGAGAGCCGGATTTCAGTGAGAGCCGGATTTCAGTGAGAGACGGATTTCAGTGAGAGACGGATTTCAGTGAGAGACGGATTTCAGTGAGAGCCGGATTTCAGAGGGAGCCGGATTTCAGTGAGAGCCGGATTTCAGTGAGAGCCGGATTTCTGAGGGAGCCGGATTTCAGAGAGAGACGGATATCAGTGAGAGCCGGATTTCAGTGAGAGACGGATTTCAGTGAGAGCCGGATTTCAGTGAGAGACGGATTTCAGAGGGAGCCGGATTTCAGTGAGAGCTGGATTTCAGAGGGAGCCGGTGTTCAGTGAGAGCTGGATTTCAGTGAGGGCCGGATTTCAGTGAGAGCTGGATTTCAGAAGGAGTTGGATTTCAGTGAGAGCCGGATTTCAGAAGGAGCCGGATTTCAGTGAGAGACGGATTTCAGTGAGAGCCGGATTTGAGAGGGAGCTGGATTTCAGTGAGAGCTGGATTTCAGTGAGAGCCGGATTTCAGTGAGAGCCGGATTTCAGAGGGAGCTGAATTTCAGTAAGAGCTGGATTTCTGAGGAGCAGGATTTCTGAGGAAGCCAGATTTCAGAGGGAGTTGGATTTCAGAGGGAGTTGGATTTCAGTGAGAGCTGGATTTCAGTGAGAGCCGGATTTCAGTGAGAGCTGGATTTCAGTGAGAGCTGGATTTCAGAGGGAGCCGTATTTCAGAGGAGCTGAATTTCACAGGGAGCCGGATTTCAGAGATAGACGGATTTCAGTGAGAGCTGGATTTCAGTGAGAGCTGGATTTCAGTGAGAGCCGGATTTCAGTGAGAGCTGGATTTCAGAGGGAGCTGGATTTCAGTGAGAGATGGATTTCAGAGGGCGCCGGATTTCAGTAAGAGCTGGATTTCTGAGGGAGCTGGATTTCAGTGAGAGATGGATTTCAGAGGGAGCCGGATTTCAGTGAGAGCCGGATTTCAGTGAGAGCCGGATTGCAGTGAGAGCCGGATTTCAGTGAGAGATGGATTTCAGAGGGAGCCGGATTTCAGTGAGAGCCGGATTTCAGTGAGAGCCGGATTTCAGTGAGAGCCGGATTTCACAGAGAGACGGATTTCAGTGAGAGCCGGATTTCAGTGAGAGACGGATTTCAGTGAGAGCTAGATTTCAGAGGGAGCCGTATTTCAGTGAGAGCCGGATTTCAGTGAGAGACGGATTTCAGTGAGAGCCGGATTTCAGTGAGAGCCGGATTTCAGTGAGAGCTGGATTTCAGTGAGAGACGGATTTCAGTGAGAGCTGGATTTCAGAGGGAGCCGTATTTCAGTGAGAGCCGGATTTCAGAGGGAGACGGGTTTCTGAGGAGCCGGATTTCAGTGAGAGACGGATTTCAGAGGGAGCCGGATTTCAGTGAGAGCCGTATTTCAGTGAGAGCCAGATTTCGGAAGGAGACAGATTTCAGAGGGAGCCGGATTTCAGTGAGAGACGGATTTCAGAGGGAGCCGGATTTCAGAGGGAGACGGGTTTCTGAGGAGCTGGATTTCAGTGCGAGCCGTATTTCAGAGGAGCTGCATTTCTGAGGTAGCCGGATTTCAGTGAGAGCCGGATTTCAGTGAGAGATGGATTTCAGTGAGAGCCGGATTTCAGTGAGAGCCGGATTTCAGTGAGAGCCGGATTTCAGTGAGAGACGGATTTCAGTGAGAGACGGATTTCACTGAGAGCCGGATTTCAGAGGGAGCCGGATTTCAGTGAGAGCCGGATTTCAGTGAGAGCCGGATTTCAGTGAGAGACGGATTTCAGTGAGAGCCGGATTTCAGTGAGAGCCGGATTTCAGTGAGAGCTGGATTTCAGTGAGAGCTGGATTTCAGTGAGAGCTGGATTTCAGAGCGAGCTGGATTTCTGAGGGAGCTGGATTTCAGAGAGAGACGGGTTTCAGTGAGAGCTGCATTTCAGTGAGAGCTGGATTTCAGTGAGAGCCGGATTTCAGAGGAAGCCGGATTTCAGTGAGAGCCGGATTTCAGAGAGTAGGATTTCAGAGGGAGCTGGATTTCAGAGGGAGCCGGATTTCAGTGAGAGCCAGATTTCAGAGAGTAGGATTTCAGAGGGAGCCGGATTTCAGAGGGAGCCGGATTTCAGTGAAAGCCGGATTTCACAGAGAGACGGATTTCAGTGAGAGCCGGATTTCAGTGAGAGATGGATTTCAGAGGGAGCCGGATTTCAGTGAGAGCCGGATTTCAGTGAGAGCCGGATTTCAGTGAGAGCCGGATTTCACAGAGAGACGGACTTCAGTGAGAGCCGGATTTCAGTGAGAGACGGATTTCAGTGAGAGCCGTATTTCACAGAGAGACGGACTTCAGTGAGAGCCGGATTTCAGTGAGAGACGGATTTCAGTGAGAGCCGGATTTCAGAGAGAGAGGGGTTTCAGTGAAAGCCGGATTTCAGTGAGAGACGGATTTCAGTGAGAGCTGGATTTCAGAGGGAGCCGGATTTCAGTGAGAGCCGGATTTCAGTGAGAGCCGGATTTCAGTGAGAGACGGATTTCAGTGAGAGACAGATTTCACTGAGAGCCGGATTTCAGAGGGAGCCGGATTTCAGTGAGAGCCGGATTTCAGTGAGAGCCGGATTTCAGTGAGAGACGGATTTCAGTGAGAGCCGGATTTCAGAGGGAGCCGGATTTCAGTGAGAGCCGGATTTCAGTGAGAGACGGATTTCTGAGGGAGCCGGATTTCAGAGAGAGACGGATTTCAGTGAGAGCCGGATTTCAGTGAGAGACGGATTTCAGTGAGAGCCGGATTTCAGTGAGAGACGGATTTCAGAGGGAGCCGGATTTCAGTGAGAGCTGGATTTCAGAGGGAGCCGGTGTTCAGTGAGAGACGGATTTCAGTGAGAGCCGGATTTCAGAGAGAGAGGGGTTTCAGTGAGAGCCGGATTTCAGTGAGAGACGGATTTCAGTGAGAGCTGGATTCCAGAGGGAGCCGGATTTCAGTGAGAGCCGGATTTCAGTGAGAGCCGGATTTCAGTGAGAGACGGATTTCAGTGAGAGCCGGATTTCAGTGAGAGACGGATTTCAGTGAGAGCCGGATTTCAGAGGGAGCCGGATTTCAGTGAGAGCCGGATTTCCGTGAGAGCCGGATTTCTGAGGGAGCCGGATTTCAGAGAGAGACGGATATCAGTGAGAGCCGGATTTCAGTGAGAGACGGATTTCAGTGAGAGCCGGATTTCAGTGAGAGACGGATTTCAGAGGGAGCCGGATTTCAGTGAGAGCTGGATTTCAGAGGGAGCCGGTGTTCAGTGAGAGCTGGATTTCAGTGAGGGCCGGATTTCAGTGAGAGCTGGATTTCAGAAGGAGTTGGATTTCAGTGAGAGCCGGATTTCAGAAGGAGCCGGATTTCAGTGAGAGACGGATTTCAGTGAGAGCCGGATTTGAGAGGGAGCTGGATTTCAGTGAGAGCTGGATTTCAGTGAGAGCCGGATTTCAGTGAGAGCCGGATTTCAGAGGGAGCTGAATTTCAGTAAGAGCTGGATTTCTGAGGAGCAGGATTTCTGAGGAAGCCAGATTTCAGAGGGAGTTGGATTTCAGAGGGAGTTGGATTTCAGTGAGAGCTGGATTTCAGTGAGAGCCGGATTTCAGTGAGAGCTGGATTTCAGTGAGAGCTGGATTTCAGAGGGAGCCGTATTTCAGAGGAGCTGAATTTCACAGGGAGCCGGATTTCAGAGATAGACGGATTTCAGTGAGAGCTGGATTTCAGTGTGAGCTGGATTTCAGTGAGAGCCGGATTTCAGTGAGAGCTGGATTTCAGAGGGAGCTGGATTTCAGTGAGAGATGGATTTCAGAGGGCGCCGGATTTCAGTAAGAGCTGGATTTCTGAGGGAGCTGGATTTCAGTGAGAGATGGATTTCAGAGGGAGCCGGATTTCAGGAGAGCCGGATTTCAGTGAGAGCCGGATTGCAGTGAGAGAGGGATTTCAGTGAGAGATGGATTTCAGAGGGAGCCGGATTTCAGTGAGAGCCGGATTTCAGTGAGAGCCGGATTTCACAGAGAGACGGATTTCAGTGAGAGCCGGATTTCAGTGAGAGACGGATTTCAGTGAGAGCTAGATTTCAGAGGGAGCCGTATTTCAGTGAGAGCCGGATTTCAGTGAGAGACGGATTTCAGTGAGAGCCGGATTTCAGTGAGAGCCGGATTTCAGTGAGAGCTGGATTTCAGTGAGAGACGGATTTCAGTGAGAGCTGGATTTCAGAGGGAGCCGTATTTCAGTGAGAGCCGGATTTCAGAGGGAGACGGGTTTCTGAGGAGCCGGATTTCAGTGAGAGACGGATTTCAGAGGGAGCCGGATTTCAGTGAGAGCCGTATTTCAGTGAGAGCCAGATTTCGGAAGGAGACAGATTTCAGAGGGAGCCGGATTTCAGTGAGAGACGGATTTCAGAGGGAGCCGGATTTCAGAGGGAGACGGGTTTCTGAGGAGCTGGATTTCAGTGCGAGCCGTATTTCAGAGGAGCTGCATTTCTGAGGTAGCCGGATTTCAGTGAGAGCCGGATTTCAGTGAGAGATGGATTTCAGTGAGAGCCGGATTTCAGTGAGAGCCGGATTTCAGTGAGAGCCGGATTTCAGTGAGAGACGGATTTCAGTGAGAGACGGATTTCACTGAGAGCCGGATTTCAGAGGGAGCCGGATTTCAGTGAGAGCCGGATTTCAGTGAGAGACGGATTTCAGTGAGAGCCGGATTTCAGTGAGAGCCGGATTTCAGTGAGAGCTGGATTTCAGTGAGAGCTGGATTTCAGTGAGAGCTGGATTTCAGAGAGAGCTGGATTTCTGAGGGAGCTGGATTTCAGAGAGAGACGGGTTTCAGTGAGAGCTGCATTTCAGTGAGAGCTGGATTTCAGTGAGAGCCGGATTTCAGAGTAAGCCGGATTTCAGTGAGAGCCGGATTTCAGAGAGTAGGATTTCAGAGGGAGCTGGATTTCAGAGGGAGCCGGATTTCAGTGAGAGCCAGATTTCAGAGAGTAGGATTTCAGAGGGAGCCGGATTTCAGAGGGAGCCGGATTTCAGTGAAAGCCGGATTTCACAGAGAGACGGATTTCAGTGAGAGCCGGATTTCAGTGAGAGATGGATTTCAGAGGGAGCCGGATTTCAGTGAGAGCCGGATTTCAGTGAGAGCCGGATTTCAGTGAGAGCCGGATTTCACAGAGAGACGGACTTCAGTGAGAGCCGGATTTCAGTGAGAGACGGATTTCAGTGAGAGCCGTATTTCACAGAGAGACGGACTTCAGTGAGAGCCGGATTTCAGTGAGAGACGGATTTCAGTGAGAGCCGGATTTCAGAGAGAGAGGGGTTTCAGTGAAAGCCGGATTTCAGTGAGAGACGGATTTCAGTGAGAGCTGGATTTCAGAGGGAGCCGGATTTCAGTGAGAGCCGGATTTCAGTGAGAGCCGGATTTCAGTGAGAGACGGATTTCAGTGAGAGACGGATTTCACTGCGAGCCGGATTTCAGAGGGAGCCGGATTTCAGTGAGAGCCGGATTTCAGTGAGAGCCGGATTTCAGTGAGAGACGGATTTCAGTGAGAGCCGGATTTCAGAGGGAGCCGGATTTCAGTGAGAGCCGGATTTCAGTGAGAGACGGATTTCTGAGGGAGCCGGATTTCAGAGAGAGACGGATTTCAGTGAGAGCCGGATTTCAGTGAGAGACGGATTTCAGTGAGAGCCGGATTTCAGTGAGAGACGGATTTCAGAGGGAGCCGGATTTCAGTGAGAGCTGGATTTCAGAGGGAGCCGGTGTTCAGTGAGAGCTGGATTTCAGTGAGAGCTGGATTTCAGTGAGGGCCGGATTTCAGTGAGGGCCGGATTTCAGAAGGAGTTGGATTTCAGTGAGAGCCGGATTTCAGAAGGAGCCGGATTTCAGTGAGAGACGGATTTCAGTGAGAGCCGAATTTGAGAGGGAGCTGGATTTCAGTGAGAGCTGGATTTCAGTGAGAGCCGGATTTCAGTGAGAGCCGGATTTCAGAGGGAGCTGAATTTCAGTAAGAGCTGGATTTCTGAGGAGCAGGATTTCTGAGGAAGCCAGATTTCAGAGGGAGTTGGATTTCAGAGGGAGTTGGATTTCAGTGAGAGCTGGATTTCAGTGAGAGCCGGATTTCAGTGAGAGCTGGATTTCAGTGAGAGCTGGATTTCAGAGGGAGCCGTATTTCAGAGAGAGACGGATTTCAGTGAGAGCTGGATTTCAGTGAGAGCTGGATTTCAGTGAGAGCCGGATTTCAGTGAGAGCTGGATTTCACAGGGAGCCGGATTTCAGAGAGAGACGGATTTCAGTGAGAGCTGGATTTCAGTGAGAGCCGGATTTCAGTGAGAGCTGGATTTCAGTGAGAGCCGGATTTCAGTGAGAGCTGGATTTCAGTGAGAGCTGGATTTCTGAGGAGCTGGATTTCAGTGAGAGCCGGATTTCAGTGAGAGATGGATTTCAGAGGGAGCCGGATTTCAGTGAGAGCCGGATTTCAGTGAGAGCTGGATTTCAGAGGGAGACGGATTTCAGAGGGAGCCGGATTTCAGTGAGAGCCGTATTTCAGTGAGAGCTGGATTTCAGAGGGAGCTGGATTTCAGTGAGAGATGGATTTCAGAGGGAGCCGGATTTCAGTGAGAGCTGGATTTCTGAGGGAGCTGGATTTCAGTGAGAGATGGATTTCAGAGGGAGCCGGATTTCAGTGAGAGCCGGATTGCAGTGAGAGCCGGATTTCAGTGAGAGATGGATTTCAGAGGGAGCCGGATTTCAGTGAGAGCCGGATTTCAGTGAGAGCCGGATTTCAGTGAGAGCCGGATTTCACAGAGAGACGGATTTCAGTGAGAGCCGGATTTCAGTGAGAGACGGATTTCAGTGAGAGCTGGATTTCAGAGGGAGCCGGATTTCAGTGAGAGCCGGATTTCAGTGAGAGACGGATTTCAGTGAGAGCCGGATTTCAGTGAGAGCCGGATTTCAGTGAGAGCTGGATTTCAGTGAGAGACGGATTTCAGTGAGAGCTGGATTTCAGAGGGAGCCGTATTTCAGTGAGAGCCGGATTTCAGAGGGAGACGGGTTTCTGAGGAGCCGGATTTCAGTGAGAGACGGATTTCAGAGGGAGCCGGATTTCAGTGAGAGCCGTATTTCAGTGAGAGCCAGATTTCGGAAGGAGACGGATTTCAGAGGGAGCCGGATTTCAGTGAGAGCCGGATTTCAGAGGGAGCCGGATTTCAGAGGGAGACGGGTTTCTGAGGAGCTGGATTTCAGTGCGAGCCGTATTTCAGAGGAGCTGCATTTCTGAGGGAGCCGGATTTCAGTGAAAGCCGGATTTCAGTGAGAGATGGATTTCAGTGAGAGCCGGATTTCAGTGAGAGCCGGATTTCAGTGAGAGCCGGATTTCAGTGAGAGACGGATTTCAGTGAGAGACGGATTTCACTGAGAGCCGGATTTCAGAGGGAGCCGGATTTCAGTGAGAGCCGGATTTCAGTGAGAGACGGATTTCAGTGAGAGACGGATTTCAGTGAGAGCCGGATTTCAGTGAGAGCCGGATTTCAGTGAGAGCTGGATTTCAGTGAGAGCTGGATTTCAGTGAGAGCTGGATTTCAGAGAGAGCTGGATTTCTGAGGGAGCTGGATTTCAGAGAGAGACGGATTTCAGTGAGAGCTGCATTTCAGTGAGAGCTGGATTTCAGTGAGAGCCGGATTTCAGAGGAAGCCGGATTTCAGTGAGAGCCGGATTTCAGAGAGTAGGATTTCAGAGGGAGCTGGATTTCAGAGGGAGCCGGATTTCAGTGAGAGCCGGATTTCAGAGAGTAGGATTTCAGAGGGAGCCGGATTTCAGAGGGAGCCGGATTTCAGTGAAAGCCGGATTTCACAGAGAGACGGATTTCAGTGAGAGCCGGATTTCAGTGAGAGATGGATTTCAGAGGGAGCCGGATTTCAGTGAGAGCCGGATTTCAGTGAGAGCCGGATTTCACAGAGAGACGGACTTCAGTGAGAGCCGGATTTCAGTGAGAGACAGATTTCAGTGAGAGCCGTATTTCACAGAGAGACGGACTTCAGTGAGAGCCGGATTTCAGTGAGAGACGGATTTCAGTGAGAGCCGGATTTCAGAGAGAGAGGGGTTTCAGTGAGAGCCGGATTTCAGTGAGAGACGGATTTCAGTGAGAGCTGGATTTCAGAGGGAGCCGGATTTCAGTGAGAGACGGATTTCAGTGAGAGCCGGATTTCAGTGAGAGACGGATTTCAGTGAGAGACGGATTTCACTGAGAGCCGGATTTCAGAGGGAGCCGGATTTCAGTGAGAGCCGGATTTCAGTGAGAGCCGGATTTCAGTGAGAGACGGATTTCAGTGAGAGCCGGATTTCAGAGGGAGCCGGATTTCAGTGAGAGCCGGATTTCAGTGAGAGACGGATTTCTGAGGGAGCCGGATTTCAGAGAGAGACGGATTTCAGTGAGAGCCGGATTTCAGTGAGAGACGGATTTCAGTGAGAGCCGGATTTCAGTGAGAGACGGATTTCAGAGGGAGCCGGATTTCAGTGAGAGCTGGATTTCAGAGGGAGCCGGTGTTCAGTGAGAGCTGGATTTCAGTGAGAGCTGGATTTCAGTGAGAGCTGGATTTCAGTGAGGGCCGGATTTCAGTGAGGGCCGGATTTCAGAAGGAGTTGGATTTCAGTGAGAGCCGGATTTCAGAAGGAGCCGGATTTCAGTGAGAGACGGATTTCAGTGAGAGCCGGATTTGAGAGGGAGCTGGATTTCAGTGAGAGCTGGATTTCAGTGAGAGCCGGATTTCAGTGAGAGCCGGATTTCAGAGGGAGCTGAATTTCAGTAAGAGCTGGATTTCTGAGGAGCAGGATTTCTGAGGAAGCCAGATTTCAGAGGGAGTTGGATTTCAGAGGGAGTTGGATTTCAGTGAGAGCTGGATTTCAGTGAGAGCCGGATTTCAGAGAGAGCTGGATTTCAGTGAGAGCCGGATTTCAGTGAGAGCTGGATTTCTGAGGGAGCTGGATTTCAGTGAGAGCTGGATTTCAGAGGGAGCCGTATTTCAGAGAGAGACGGATTTCAGTGAGAGCTGGATTTCAGTAAGAGCTGGATTTCAGTGAGAGCCGGAATTCAGTGAGAGCTGGATTTCACAGGGAGCCGGATTTCAGAGAGAGACGGATTTCAGTGAGTGCTGGATTTCAGTGAGAGCTGGATTTCAGTGAGAGCCGGATTTCAGTGAGAGCTGGATTTCAGTGAGAGCTGGATTTCTGAGGAGCTGGATTTCAGTGAGAGCCGGATTTCAGTGAGAGATGGATTTCAGAGGGAGCCGGATTTCAGTGAGAGCCGGATTTCAGTGAGAGCTGGATTTCAGAGGGAGACGGATTTCAGAGGGAGCCGGATTTCACTGAGAGCCGTATTTCAGTGAGAGCTGGATTTCAGAGGGAGCTGGATTTCAGTGAGAGATGGATTTCAGAGGGAGCCGGATTTCAGTGAGAGCTGGATTTATGAGGGAGCTGGATTTCAGTGAGAGATGGATTTCAGAGGGAGCTGGATTTCAGTGAGAGCCGGATTTCAGTGAGAGCCGGATTGCAGTGAGAGCCGGATTTCAGTGAGAGATGGATTTCAGAGGGAGCCGGATTTCAGTGAGAGCCGGATTTCAGTGAGAGCCGGATTTCAGTGAGAGCCGGATTTCACAGAGAGACGGATTTCAGTGAGAGCCGGATTTCAGTGAGAGACGGATTTCAGTGAGAGCTGGATTTCAGAGGGAGCCGGATTTCAGTGAGAGCCGGATTTCAGTGAGAGACGGATTTCAGTGAGAGCCGGATTTCAGTGAGAGCTGGATTTCAGTGAGAGACGGATTTCAGTGAGAGCTGGATTTCAGAGGGAGCCGTATTTCAGTGAGAGCCGGATTTCAGAGGGAGACGGGTTTCTGAGGAGCCGGATTTCAGTGAGAGACGGATTTCAGAGGGAGCCGGATTTCAGTGAGAGCCGTATTTCAGTGAGAGCCAGATTTCGGAAGGAGACGGATTTCAGAGGGAGCCGGATTTCAGTGAGAGCCGGATTTCAGAGGGAGCCGTATTTCAGAGGGAGACGGGTTTCTGAGGAGCTGGATTTCAGTGCGAGCCGTATTTCAGAGGAGCTGCATTTCTGAGGGAGCCGGATTTCAGTGAGAGCCGGATTTCAGTGAGAGATGGATTTCAGTGAGAGCCGGATTTCAGTGAGAGCCGGATTTCAGTGAGAGCCGGATTTCACTGAGAGCCGGATTTCAGAGGGAGCCGGATTTCAGTGAGAGACGGATTTCAGTGAGAGCCGGATTTCAGTGAGAGCTGGATTTCAGTGAGAGCTGGATTTCAGTGAGAGCTGGATTTCAGAGAGAGCTGGATTTCTGAGGGAGCTGGATTTCAGAGAGAGACGGGTTTCAGTGAGAGCTGGATTTCAGTGAGAGCTGGACTTCAGTGAGAGCTGGATTTCAGAGCGAGCCGGATTTCAGTGAGAGCCGGATTTCAGAGAGTAGGATTTCAGAGGGAGCTGGATTTCAGAGGGAGCTGGATTTCAGAGGGAGCTGGATTTCAGTGAGAAGGATTTCAGAGGGAGCCGGATTTCAGAGGGAGCCGGATTTCACTGAGAGCCGGATTTCAGTGAGAGATGGATTTCAGAGGGAGCCGGATTTCAGTGAGAGCCGGATTTCAGTGAGAGCCGGATTTCAGTGAGAGCCGGATTTCACAGAGAGACGGATTTCAGTGACAGCCGGATTTCAGTGAGAGACGGATTTCAGTGAGAGATGGATTTCAGAGGGAGCCGGGTTTCTGTGAGAGCCGGATTTCAGTGAGAAACGGATTTCAGTGAGAGCCGGATTTCAGTGAGAGCCGGATTTCAGTGAGAGCTGGATTTCAGTGAGAGACGGATTTCAGTGAGAGCCAGATTTCGGAAGGAGACGGATTTCAGAGGGAGCCGGATTTCAGTGAGAGCCGGATTTCAGAGGGAGCCGGATTTCAGAGGGAGACGGGTTTCTGAGGAGCTGGATTTCAGTGCGAGCCATATTTCAGAGGAGCTGCATTTCTGAGGGAGCCGGATTTCAGTGAGAGCCGGATTTCAGTGAGAGCCGGATTTCAGTGAGAGTCGGATTTCAGTGAGAGACGGATTTCAGTGAGAGACGGATTTCAGAGGGAGACGGATTTCAGTGAGAGCCGGATTTCAGTGAGAGACGGATTTCAGTGAGAGCCGGATTTCAGTGAGAGACGGATTTCAGTGAGAGCCGGATTTCAGAGGGAGCCGGATTTCAGTGAGAGCCGGATTTCAGTGAGAGCCGGATTTCTGAGGGAGCCGGATTTCAGAGAGAGACGGATATCAGTGAGAGCCGGATTTCAGTGAGAGACGGATTTCAGTGAGAGCCGGATTTCAGTGAGAGACGGATTTCAGAGGGAGCCGGATTTCAGTGAGAGCTGGATTTCAGAGGGAGCCGGTGTTCAGTGAGAGCTGGATTTCAGTGAGGGCCGGATTTCAGTGAGAGCTGGATTTCAGAAGGAGTTGGATTTCAGTGAGAGCCGGATTTCAGAAGGAGCCGGATTTCAGTGAGAGACGGATTTCAGTGAGAGCCGGATTTGAGAGGGAGCTGGATTTCAGTGAGAGCTGGATTTCAGTGAGAGCCGGATTTCAGTGAGAGCCGGATTTCAGAGGGAGCTGAATTTCAGTAAGAGCTGGATTTCTGAGGAGCAGGATTTCTGAGGAAGCCAGATTTCAGAGGGAGTTGGATTTCAGAGGGAGTTGGATTTCAGTGAGAGCTGGATTTCAGTGAGAGCCGGATTTCAGTGAGAGCTGGATTTCAGTGAGAGCTGGATTTCAGAGGGAGCCGTATTTCAGAGGAGCTGAATTTCACAGGGAGCCGGATTTCAGAGATAGACGGATTTCAGTGAGAGCTGGATTTCAGTGAGAGCTGGATTTCAGTGAGAGCCGGATTTCAGTGAGAGCTGGATTTCAGAGGGAGCTGGATTTCAGTGAGAGATGGATTTCAGAGGGCGCCGGATTTCAGTAAGAGCTGGATTTCTGAGGGAGCTGGATTTCAGTGAGAGATGGATTTCAGAGGGAGCCGGATTTCAGTGAGAGCCGGATTTCAGTGAGAGCCGGATTGCAGTGAGAGCCGGATTTCAGTGAGAGATGGATTTCAGAGGGAGCCGGATTTCAGTGAGAGCCGGATTTCAGTGAGAGCCGGATTTCAGTGAGAGCCGGATTTCACAGAGAGACGGATTTCAGTGAGAGCCGGATTTCAGTGAGAGACGGATTTCAGTGAGAGCTAGATTTCAGAGGGAGCCGTATTTCAGTGAGAGCCGGATTTCAGTGAGAGACGGATTTCAGTGAGAGCCGGATTTCAGTGAGAGCCGGATTTCAGTGAGAGCTGGATTTCAGTGAGAGACGGATTTCAGTGAGAGCTGGATTTCAGAGGGAGCCGTATTTCAGTGAGAGCCGGATTTCAGAGGGAGACGGGTTTCTGAGGAGCCGGATTTCAGTGAGAGACGGATTTCAGAGGGAGCCGGATTTCAGTGGGAGCCGTATTTCAGTGAGAGCCAGATTTCGGAAGGAGACAGATTTCAGAGGGAGCCGGATTTCAGTGAGAGACGGATTTCAGAGGGAGCCGGATTTCAGAGGGAGACGGGTTTCTGAGGAGCTGGATTTCAGTGCGAGCCGTATTTCAGAGGAGCTGCATTTCTGAGGTAGCCGGATTTCAGTGAGAGCCGGATTTCAGTGAGAGATGGATTTCAGTGAGAGCCGGATTTCAGTGAGAGCCGGATTTCAGTGAGAGCCGGATTTCAGTGAGAGCCGGATTTCAGTGAGAGACGGATTTCACTGAGAGCCGGATTTCAGAGGGAGCCGGATTTCAGTGAGAGCCGGATTTCAGTGAGAGACGGATTTCAGTGAGAGACGGATTTCAGTGAGAGCCGGATTTCAGTGAGAGCCGGATTTCAGTGAGAGCTGGATTTCAGTGAGAGCTGGATTTCAGTGAGAGCTGGATTTCAGAGAGAGCTGGATTTCTGAGGGAGCTGGATTTCAGAGAGAGACGGGTTTCAGTGAGAGCTGCATTTCAGTGAGAGCTGGATTTCAGTGAGAGCCGGATTTCAGAGGAAGCCGGATTTCAGTGAGAGATGGATTTCAGTGAGAGCCGGATTTCAGTGAGAGCCGGATTTCAGTGAGAGCCGGATTTCAGTGAGAGACGGATTTCAGTGAGAGACGGATTTCACTGAGAGCCGGATTTCAGAGGGAGCCGGATTTCAGTGAGAGCCGGATTTCAGTGAGAGACGGATTTCAGTGAGAGACGGATTTCAGTGAGAGCCGGATTTCAGTGAGAGCCGGATTTCAGTGAGAGCTGGATTTCAGTGAGAGCTGGATTTCAGTGAGAGCTGGATTTCAGAGAGAGCTGGATTTCTGAGGGAGCTGGATTTCAGAGAGAGACGGATTTCAGTGAGAGCTGCATTTCAGTGAGAGCTGGATTTCAGTGAGAGCCGGATTTCAGAGGAAGCCGGATTTCAGTGAGAGCCGGATTTCAGAGAGTAGGATTTCAGAGGGAGCTGGATTTCAGAGGGAGCCGGATTTCAGTGAGAGCCGGATTTCAGAGAGTAGGATTTCAGAGGGAGCCGGATTTCAGAGGGAGCCGGATTTCAGTGAAAGCCGGATTTCACAGAGAGACGGATTTCAGTGAGAGCCGGATTTCAGTGAGAGATGGATTTCAGAGGGAGCCGGATTTCAGTGAGAGCCGGATTTCAGTGAGAGCCGGATTTCAGTGAGAGCCGGATTTCACAGAGAGACGGACTTCAGTGAGAGCCGGATTTCAGTGAGAGACGGATTTCAGTGAGAGCCGTATTTCACAGAGAGACGGACTTCAGTGAGAGCCGGATTTCAGTGAGAGACGGATTTCAGTGAGAGCCGGATTTCAGAGAGAGAGGGGTTTCAGTGAGAGCCGGATTTCAGTGAGAGACGGATTTCAGTGAGAGCTGGATTTCAGAGGGAGCCGGATTTCAGTGAGAGCCGGATTTCAGTGAGAGCCGGATTTCAGTGAGAGACGGATTTCAGTGAGAGACGGATTTCACTGAGAGCCGGATTTCAGAGGGAGCCGGATTTCAGTGAGAGCCGGATTTCAGTGAGAGCCGGATTTCAGTGAGAGACGGATTTCAGTGAGAGCCGGATTTCAGAGGGAGCCGGATTTCAGTGAGAGCCGGATTTCAGTGAGAGACGGATTTCTGAGGGAGCCGGATTTCAGAGAGAGACGGATTTCAGTGAGAGCCGGATTTCAGTGAGAGACGGATTTCAGTGAGAGCCGGATTTCAGTGAGAGACGGATTTCAGAGGGAGCCGGATTTCAGTGAGAGCTGGATTTCAGAGGGAGCCGGTGTTCAGTGAGAGCTGGATTTCAGTGAGAGCTGGATTTCAGTGAGAGCTGGATTTCAGTGAGGGCCGGATTTCAGTGAGGGCCGGATTTCAGAAGGAGTTGGATTTCAGTGAGAGCCGGATTTCAGAAGGAGCCGGATTTCAGTGAGAGACGGATTTCAGTGAGAGCCGGATTTGAGAGGGAGCTGGATTTCAGTGAGAGCTGGATTTCAGTGAGAGCCGGATTTCAGTGAGAGCCGGATTTCAGAGGGAGCTGAATTTCAGTAAGAGCTGGATTTCTGAGGAGCAGGATTTCTGAGGAAGCCAGATTTCAGAGGGAGTTGGATTTCAGAGGGAGTTGGATTTCAGTGAGAGCTGGATTTCAGTGAGAGCCGGATTTCAGAGAGAGCTGGATTTCAGTGAGAGCCGGATTTCAGTGAGAGCTGGATTTCTGAGGGAGCTGGATTTCAGTGAGAGCTGGATTTCAGAGGGAGCCGTATTTCAGAGAGAGACGGATTTCAGTGAGAGCTGGATTTCAGTAAGAGCTGGATTTCAGTGAGAGCCGGAATTCAGTGAGAGCTGGATTTCACAGGGAGCCGGATTTCAGAGAGAGACGGATTTCAGTGAGTGCTGGATTTCAGTGAGAGCTGGATTTCAGTGAGAGCCGGATTTCAGTGAGAGCTGGATTTCAGTGAGAGCTGGATTTCTGAGGAGCTGGATTTCAGTGAGAGCCGGATTTCAGTGAGAGATGGATTTCAGAGGGAGCCGGATTTCAGTGAGAGCCGGATTTCAGTGAGAGCTGGATTTCAGAGGGAGACGGATTTCAGAGGGAGCCGGATTTCACTGAGAGCCGTATTTCAGTGAGAGCTGGATTTCAGAGGGAGCTGGATTTCAGTGAGAGATGGATTTCAGAGGGAGCCGGATTTCAGTGAGAGCTGGATTTCTGAGGGAGCTGGATTTCAGTGAGAGATGGATTTCAGAGGAAGCTGGATTTCAGTGAGAGCCGGATTTCAGTGAGAGCCGGATTGCAGTGAGAGCCGGATTTCAGTGAGAGATGGATTTCAGAGGGAGCCGGATTTCAGTGAGAGCCGGATTTCAGTGAGAGCCGGATTTCAGTGAGAGCCGGATTTCACAGAGAGACGGATTTCAGTGAGAGCCGGATTTCAGTGAGAGACGGATTTCAGTGAGAGCTGGATTTCAGAGGGAGCCGGATTTCAGTGAGAGCCGGATTTCAGTGAGAGACGGATTTCAGTGAGAGCCGGATTTCAGTGAGAGCTGGATTTCAGTGAGAGACGGATTTCAGTGAGAGACGGATTTCAGAGGGAGCCGTATTTCAGTGAGAGCCGGATTTCAGAGGGAGACGGGTTTCTGAGGAGCCGGATTTCAGTGAGAGACGGATTTCAGAGGGAGCCGGATTTCAGTGAGGGCCGTATTTCAGTGAGAGCCAGATTTCGGAAGGAGACGGATTTCAGAGGGAGCCGGATTTCAGTGAGAGCCGGATTTCAGAGGGAGCCGGATTTCAGAGGGAGACGGGTTTCTGAGGAGCTGGATTTCAGTGCGAGCCGTATTTCAGAGGAGCTGCATTTCTGAGGGAGCCGGATTTCAGTGAGAGCCGGATTTCAGTGAGAGATGGATTTCAGTGAGAGCCGGATTTCAGTGAGAGCCGGATTTCAGTGAGAGCCGGATTTCACTGAGAGCCGGATTTCAGAGGGAGCCGGATTTCAGTGAGAGACGGATTTCAGTGAGAGCCGGATTTCAGTGAGAGCTGGATTTCAGTGAGAGCTGGATTTCAGTGAGAGCTGGATTTCAGAGAGAGCTGGATTTCTGAGGGAGCTGGATTTCAGAGAGAGACGGGTTTCAGTGAGAGCTGGATTTCAGTGAGAGCTGGACTTCAGTGAGAGCTGGATTTCAGAGCGAGCCGGATTTCAGTGAGAGCCGGATTTCAGAGAGTAGGATTTCAGAGGGAGCTGGATTTCAGAGGGAGCTGGATTTCAGAGGGAGCTGGATTTCAGTGAGAAGGATTTCAGAGGGAGCCGGATTTCAGAGGGAGCCGGATTTCACTGAGAGCCGGATTTCAGTGAGAGATGGATTTCAGAGGGAGCCGGATTTCAGTGAGAGCCGGATTTCAGTGAGAGCCGGATTTCAGTGAGAGCCGGATTTCACAGAGAGACGGATTTCAGTGACAGCCGGATTTCAGTGAGAGACGGATTTCAGTGAGAGATGGATTTCAGAGGGAGCCGGGTTTCTGTGAGAGCCGGATTTCAGTGAGAAACGGATTTCAGTGAGAGCCGGATTTCAGTGAGAGCCGGATTTCAGTGAGAGCTGGATTTCAGTGAGAGACGGATTTCAGTGAGAGCCAGATTTCGGAAGGAGACGGATTTCAGAGGGAGCCGGATTTCAGTGAGAGCCGGATTTCAGAGGGAGCCGGATTTCAGAGGGAGACGGGTTTCTGAGGAGCTGGATTTCAGTGCGAGCCATATTTCAGAGGAGCTGCATTTCTGAGGGAGCCGGATTTCAGTGAGAGCCGGATTTCAGTGAGAGCCGGATTTCAGTGAGAGTCGGATTTCAGTGAGAGACGGATTTCAGTGAGAGACGGATTTCAGAGGGAGACGGATTTCAGTGAGAGCCGGATTTCAGTGAGAGACGGATTTCAGTGAGAGCCGGATTTCAGTGAGAGCCGGATTTCAGTGAGAGCCGGATTTCAGAGGGAGCCGGATTTCAGTGAGAGCCGGATTTCAGTGAGAGACGGATTTCAGTGAGAGCCGGATTTCAGTGAGAGACGGATTTCAGAGGGAGCCGGATTTCAGTGAGAGCTGGATTTCAGAGGGAGCCGGTGTTCAGTGAGAGCTGGATTTCAGTGAGGGCCGGATTTCAGTGAGAGCTGGATTTCAGAAGGAGTTGGATTTCAGTGAGAGCCGGATTTCAGAAGGAGCCGGATTTCAGTGAGAGACGGATTTCAGTGAGAGCCGGATTTGAGAGGGAGCTGGATTTCAGTGAGAGCTGGATTTCAGTGAGAGCCGGATTTCAGTGAGAGCCGGATTTCAGAGGGAGCTGAATTTCAGTAAGAGCTGGATTTCTGAGGAGCAGGATTTCTGAGGAAGCCAGATTTCAGAGGGAGTTGGATTTCAGAGGGAGTTGGTTTTCAGTGAGAGCTGGATTTCAGTGAGAGCCGGATTTCAGTGAGAGCTGGATTTCAGTGAGAGCTGGATTTCAGAGGGAGCCGTATTTCAGAGGAGCTGAATTTCACAGGGAGCCGGATTTCAGAGATAGACGGATTTCAGTGAGAGCTGGATTTCAGTGAGAGCTGGATTTCAGTGAGAGCCGGATTTCAGTGAGAGCTGGATTTCAGAGGGAGCTGGATTTCAGTGAGAGATGGATTTCAGAGGGCGCCGGATTTCAGTAAGAGCTGGATTTCTGAGGGAGCTGGATTTCAGTGAGAGATGGATTTCAGAGGGAGCCGGATTTCAGTGAGAGCCGGATTTCAGTGAGAGCTGGATTTCAGTGAGAGCTGGACTTCAGTGAGAGCTGGATTTCAGAGCGAGCCGGATTTCAGTGAGAGCCGGATTTCAGAGAGTAGGATTTCAGAGGGAGCTGGATTTCAGAGGGAGCTGGATTTCAGAGGGAGCTGGATTTCAGTGAGAAGGATTTCAGAGGGAGCCGGATTTCAGAGGGAGCCGGATTTCACTGAGAGCCGGATTTCAGTGAGAGATGGATTTCAGAGGGAGCCGGATTTCAGTGAGAGCCGGATTTCAGTGAGAGCCGGATTTCAGTGAGAGCCGGATTTCACAGAGAGACGGATTTCAGTGACAGCCGGATTTCAGTGAGAGACGGATTTCAGTGAGAGATGGATTTCAGAGGGAGCCGGGTTTCTGTGAGAGCCGGATTTCAGTGAGAAACGGATTTCAGTGAGAGCCGGATTTCAGTGAGAGCCGGATTTCAGTGAGAGCTGGATTTCAGTGAGAGACGGATTTCAGTGAGAGCCAGATTTCGGAAGGAGACGGATTTCAGAGGGAGCCGGATTTCAGTGAGAGCCGGATTTCAGAGGGAGCCGGATTTCAGAGGGAGACGGGTTTCTGAGGAGCTGGATTTCAGTGCGAGCCATATTTCAGAGGAGCTGCATTTCTGAGGGAGCCGGATTTCAGTGAGAGCCGGATTTCAGTGAGAGCCGGATTTCAGTGAGAGTCGGATTTCAGTGAGAGACGGATTTCAGTGAGAGACGGATTTCAGAGGGAGACGGATTTCAGTGAGAGCCGGATTTCAGTGAGAGACGGATTTCAGTGAGAGCCGGATTTCAGTGAGAGACGGATTTCAGTGAGAGCCGGATTTCAGAGGGAGCCGGATTTCAGTGAGAGCCGGATTTCAGTGAGAGCCGGATTTCTGAGGGAGCCGGATTTCAGAGAGAGACGGATATCAGTGAGAGCCGGATTTCAGTGAGAGACGGATTTCAGTGAGAGCCGGATTTCAGTGAGAGACGGATTTCAGAGGGAGCCGGATTTCAGTGAGAGCTGGATTTCAGAGGGAGCCGGTGTTCAGTGAGAGCTGGATTTCAGTGAGGGCCGGATTTCAGTGAGAGCTGGATTTCAGAAGGAGTTGGATTTCAGTGAGAGCCGGATTTCAGAAGGAGCCGGATTTCAGTGAGAGACGGATTTCAGTGAGAGCCGGATTTGAGAGGGAGCTGGATTTCAGTGAGAGCTGGATTTCAGTGAGAGCCGGATTTCAGTGAGAGCCGGATTTCAGAGGGAGCTGAATTTCAGTAAGAGCTGGATTTCTGAGGAGCAGGATTTCTGAGGAAGCCAGATTTCAGAGGGAGTTGGATTTCAGAGGGAGTTGGATTTCAGTGAGAGCTGGATTTCAGTGAGAGCCGGATTTCAGTGAGAGCTGGATTTCAGTGAGAGCTGGATTTCAGAGGGAGCCGTATTTCAGAGGAGCTGAATTTCACAGGGAGCCGGATTTCAGAGATAGACGGATTTCAGTGAGAGCTGGATTTCAGTGAGAGCTGGATTTCAGTGAGAGCCGGATTTCAGTGAGAGCTGGATTTCAGAGGGAGCTGGATTTCAGTGAGAGATGGATTTCAGAGGGCGCCGGATTTCAGTAAGAGCTGGATTTCTGAGGGAGCTGGATTTCAGTGAGAGATGGATTTCAGAGGGAGCCGGATTTCAGTGAGAGCCGGATTTCAGTGAGAGCCGGATTGCAGTGAGAGCCGGATTTCAGTGAGAGATGGATTTCAGAGGGAGCCGGATTTCAGTGAGAGCCGGATTTCAGTGAGAGCCGGATTTCAGTGAGAGCCGGATTTCACAGAGAGACGGATTTCAGTGAGAGCCGGATTTCAGTGAGAGACGGATTTCAGTGAGAGCTAGATTTCAGAGGGAGCCGTATTTCAGTGAGAGCCGGATTTCAGTGAGAGACGGATTTCAGTGAGAGCCGGATTTCAGTGAGAGCCGGATTTCAGTGAGAGCTGGATTTCAGTGAGAGACGGATTTCAGTGAGAGCTGGATTTCAGAGGGAGCCGTATTTCAGTGAGAGCCGGATTTCAGAGGGAGACGGGTTTCTGAGGAGCCGGATTTCAGTGAGAGACGGATTTCAGAGGGAGCCGGATTTCAGTGGGAGCCGTATTTCAGTGAGAGCCAGATTTCGGAAGGAGACAGATTTCAGAGGGAGCCGGATTTCAGTGAGAGACGGATTTCAGAGGGAGCCGGATTTCAGAGGGAGACGGGTTTCTGAGGAGCTGGATTTCAGTGCGAGCCGTATTTCAGAGGAGCTGCATTTCTGAGGTAGCCGGATTTCAGTGAGAGCCGGATTTCAGTGAGAGATGGATTTCAGTGAGAGCCGGATTTCAGTGAGAGCCGGATTTCAGTGAGAGCCGGATTTCAGTGAGAGCCGGATTTCAGTGAGAGACGGATTTCACTGAGAGCCGGATTTCAGAGGGAGCCGGATTTCAGTGAGAGCCGGATTTCAGTGAGAGACGGATTTCAGTGAGAGACGGATTTCAGTGAGAGCCGGATTTCAGTGAGAGCCGGATTTCAGTGAGAGCTGGATTTCAGTGAGAGCTGGATTTCAGTGAGAGCTGGATTTCAGAGAGAGCTGGATTTCTGAGGGAGCTGGATTTCAGAGAGAGACGGGTTTCAGTGAGAGCTGCATTTCAGTGAGAGCTGGATTTCAGTGAGAGCCGGATTTCAGAGGAAGCCGGATTTCAGTGAGAGCCGGATTTCAGAGAGTAGGATTTCAGAGGGAGCTGGATTTCAGAGGGAGCCGGATTTCAGTGAGAACCGGATTTCAGAGAGTAGGATTTCAGAGGGAGCCGGATTTCAGAGGGAGCCGGATTTCAGTGAAAGCCGGATTTCACAGAGAGACGGATTTCAGTGAGAGCCGGATTTCAGTGAGAGACGGATTTCAGAGGGAGCCGGATTTCAGTGAGAGCCGGATTTCAGTGAGAGCCGGATTTCAGTGAGAGCCGGATTTCACAGAGAGACGGACTTCAGTGAGAGCCGGATTTCAGTGAGAGACGGATTTCAGTGAGAGCCGTATTTCACAGAGAGACGGACTTCAGTGAGAGCCGGATTTCAGTGAGAGACGGATTTCAGTGAGAGCCGGATTTCAGAGAGAGAGGGGTTTCAGTGAAAGCCGGATTTCAGTGAGAGACGGATTTCAGTGAGAGCTGGATTTCAGAGGTAGCCGGATTTCAGTGAGAGCCGGATTTCAGTGAGAGCCGGATTTCAGTGAGAGACGGATTTCAGTGAGAGACGGATTTCACTGAGAGCCGGATTTCAGAGGGAGCCGGATTTCAGTGAGAGCCGGATTTCAGTGAGAGCCGGATTTCAGTGAGAGACGGATTTCAGTGAGAGCCGGATTTCAGAGGGAGCCGGATTTCAGTGAGAGCCGGATTTCAGTGAGAGACGGATTTCTGAGGGAGCCGGATTTCAGAGAGAGACGGATTTCAGTGAGAGCCGGATTTCAGTGAGAGACGGATTTCAGTGAGAGCCGGATTTCAGTGAGAGACGGATTTCAGAGGGAGCCGGATTTCAGTGAGAGCTGGATTTCAGAGGGAGCCGGTGTTCAGTGAGAGCTGGATTTCAGTGAGAGCTGGATTTCAGTAAGGGCCGGATTTCAGTGAGGGCCGGATTTCAGAAGGAGTTGGATTTCAGTGAGAGCCGGATTTCAGAAGGAGCCGGATTTCAGTGAGAGACGGATTTCAGTGAGAGCCGAATTTGAGAGGGAGCTGGATTTCAGTGAGAGCTGGATTTCAGTGAGAGCCGGATTTCTGAGGGAGCTGGATTTCAGAGAGAGACGGGTTTCAGTGAGAGCTGGATTTCAGTGAGAGCTGGACTTCAGTGAGAGCTGGATTTCAGAGCGAGCCGGATTTCAGTGAGAGCCGGATTTCAGAGAGTAGGATTTCAGAGGGAGCTGGATTTCAGAGGGAGCTGGATTTCAGAGGGAGCTGGATTTCAGTGAGAAGGATTTCAGAGGGAGCCGGATTTCAGAGGGAGCCGGATTTCACTGAGAGCCGGATTTCAGTGAGAGATGGATTTCAGAGGGAGCCGGATTTCAGTGAGAGCCGGATTTCAGTGAGAGCCGGATTTCAGTGAGAGCCGGATTTCACAGAGAGACGGATTTCAGTGACAGCCGGATTTCAGTGAGAGACGGATTTCAGTGAGAGATGGATTTCAGAGGGAGCCGGGTTTCTGTGAGAGCCGGATTTCAGTGAGAAACGGATTTCAGTGAGAGCCGGATTTCAGTGAGAGCCGGATTTCAGTGAGAGCTGGATTTCAGTGAGAGACGGATTTCAGTGAGAGCCAGATTTCGGAAGGAGACGGATTTCAGAGGGAGCCGGATTTCAGTGAGAGCCGGATTTCAGAGGGAGCCGGATTTCAGAGGGAGACGGGTTTCTGAGGAGCTGGATTTCAGTGCGAGCCATATTTCAGAGGAGCTGCATTTCTGAGGGAGCCGGATTTCAGTGAGAGCCGGATTTCAGTGAGAGCCGGATTTCAGTGAGAGTCGGATTTCAGTGAGAGACGGATTTCAGTGAGAGACGGATTTCAGAGGGAGACGGATTTCAGTGAGAGCCGGATTTCAGTGAGAGACGGATTTCAGTGAGAGCCGGATTTCAGTGAGAGACGGATTTCAGTGAGAGCCGGATTTCAGAGGGAGCCGGATTTCAGTGAGAGCCGGATTTCAGTGAGAGCCGGATTTCTGAGGGAGCCGGATTTCAGAGAGAGACGGATATCAGTGAGAGCCGGATTTCAGTGAGAGACGGATTTCAGTGAGAGCCGGATTTCAGTGAGAGACGGATTTCAGAGGGAGCCGGATTTCAGTGAGAGCTGGATTTCAGAGGGAGCCGGTGTTCAGTGAGAGCTGGATTTCAGTGAGGGCCGGATTTCAGTGAGAGCTGGATTTCAGAAGGAGTTGGATTTCAGTGAGAGCCGGATTTCAGAAGGAGCCGGATTTCAGTGAGAGACGGATTTCAGTGAGAGCCGGATTTGAGAGGGAGCTGGATTTCAGTGAGAGCTGGATTTCAGTGAGAGCCGGATTTCAGTGAGAGCCGGATTTCAGAGGGAGCTGAATTTCAGTAAGAGCTGGATTTCTGAGGAGCAGGATTTCTGAGGAAGCCAGATTTCAGAGGGAGTTGGATTTCAGAGGGAGTTGGATTTCAGTGAGAGCTGGATTTCAGTGAGAGCCGGATTTCAGTGAGAGCTGGATTTCAGTGAGAGCTGGATTTCAGAGGGAGCCGTATTTCAGAGGAGCTGAATTTCACAGGGAGCCGGATTTCAGAGATAGACGGATTTCAGTGAGAGCTGGATTTCAGTGAGAGCTGGATTTCAGTGAGAGCCGGATTTCAGTGAGAGCTGGATTTCAGAGGGAGCTGGATTTCAGTGAGAGATGGATTTCAGAGGGCGCCGGATTTCAGTAAGAGCTGGATTTCTGAGGGAGCTGGATTTCAGTGAGAGATGGATTTCAGAGGGAGCCGGATTTCAGTGAGAGCCGGATTTCAGTGAGAGCCGGATTGCAGTGAGAGCCGGATTTCAGTGAGAGATGGATTTCAGAGGGAGCCGGATTTCAGTGAGAGCCGGATTTCAGTGAGAGCCGGATTTCAGTGAGAGCCGGATTTCACAGAGAGACGGATTTCAGTGAGAGCCGGATTTCAGTGAGAGACGGATTTCAGTGAGAGCTAGATTTCAGAGGGAGCCGTATTTCAGTGAGAGCCGGATTTCAGTGAGAGACGGATTTCAGTGAGAGCCGGATTTCAGTGAGAGCCGGATTTCAGTGAGAGCTGGATTTCAGTGAGAGACGGATTTCAGTGAGAGCTGGATTTCAGAGGGAGCCGTATTTCAGTGAGAGCCGGATTTCAAAGGGAGACGGGTTTCTGAGGAGCCGGATTTCAGTGAGAGACGGATTTCAGAGGGAGCCGGATTTCAGTGGGAGCCGTATTTCAGTGAGAGCCAGATTTCGGAAGGAGACAGATTTCAGAGGGAGCCGGATTTCAGTGAGAGACGGATTTCAGAGGGAGCCGGATTTCAGAGGGAGACGGGTTTCTGAGGAGCTGGATTTCAGTGCGAGCCGTATTTCAGAGGAGCTGCATTTCTGAGGTAGCCGGATTTCAGTGAGAGCCGGATTTCAGTGAGAGATGGATTTCAGTGAGAGCCGGATTTCAGTGAGAGCCGGATTTCAGTGAGAGCCGGATTTCAGTGAGAGCCGGATTTCAGTGAGAGACGGATTTCACTGAGAGCCGGATTTCAGAGGGAGCCGGATTTCAGTGAGAGCCGGATTTCAGTGAGAGACGGATTTCAGTGAGAGACGGATTTCAGTGAGAGCCGGATTTCAGTGAGAGACGGATTTCAGTGAGAGCTGGATTTCAGTGAGAGCTGGATTTCAGTGAGAGCTGGATTTCAGAGAGAGCTGGATTTCTGAGGGAGCTGGATTTCAGAGAGAGACGGGTTTCAGTGAGAGCTGCATTTCAGTGAGAGCTGGATTTCAGTGAGAGCCGGATTTCAGAGGAAGCCGGATTTCAGTGAGAGCCGGATTTCAGAGAGTAGGATTTCAGAGGGAGCTGGATTTCAGAGGGAGCCGGATTTCAGTGAGAACCGGATTTCAGAGAGTAGGATTTCAGAGGGAGCCGGATTTCAGAGGGAGCCGGATTTCAGTGAAAGCCGGATTTCACAGAGAGACGGATTTCAGTGAGAGCCGGATTTCAGTGAGAGACGGATTTCAGAGGGAGCCGGATTTCAGTGAGAGCCGGATTTCAGTGAGAGCCGGATTTCAGTGAGAGCCGGATTTCACAGAGAGACGGACTTCAGTGAGAGCCGGATTTCAGTGAGAGACGGATTTCAGTGAGAGCCGTATTTCACAGAGAGACGGACTTCAGTGAGAGCCGGATTTCAGTGAGAGACGGATTTCAGTGAGAGCCGGATTTCAGAGAGAGAGGGGTTTCAGTGAAAGCCGGATTTCAGTGAGAGACGGATTTCAGTGAGAGCTGGATTTCAGAGGTAGCCGGATTTCAGTGAGAGCCGGATTTCAGTGAGAGACGGATTTCAGTGAGAGACGGATTTCACTGAGAGCCGGATTTCAGAGGGAGCCGGATTTCAGTGAGAGCCGGATTTCAGTGAGAGCCGGATTTCAGTGAGAGACGGATTTCAGTGAGAGCCGGATTTCAGAGGGAGCCGGATTTCAGTGAGAGCCGGATTTCAGTGAGAGACGGATTTCTGAGGGAGCCGGATTTCAGAGAGAGACGGATTTCAGTGAGAGCCGGATTTCAGTGAGAGACGGATTTCAGTGAGAGCCGGATTTCAGTGAGAGACGGATTTCAGAGGGAGCCGGATTTCAGTGAGAGCTGGATTTCAGAGGGAGCCGGTGTTCAGTGAGAGCTGGATTTCAGTGAGAGCTGGATTTCAGTGAGGGCCGGATTTCAGAAGGAGTTGGATTTCAGTGAGAGCCGGATTTCAGAAGGAGCCGGATTTCAGTGAGAGACGGATTTCAGTGAGAGCCGAATTTGAGAGGGAGCTGGATTTCAGTGAGAGCTGGATTTCAGTGAGAGCCGGATTTCAGTGAGAGCCGGATTTCAGAGGGAGCTGAATTTCAGTAAGAGCTGGATTTCTGAGGAGCAGGATTTCTGAGGAAGACAGATTTCAGAGGGAGTTGGATTTCAGAGGGAGTTGGATTTCAGTGAGAGCTGGATTTCAGTGAGAGCCGGATTTCAGTGAGAGCTGGATTTCAGTGAGAGCTGGATTTCAGAGGGAGCCGTATTTCAGAGAGAGACGGATTTCAGTGAGAGCTGGATTTCAGTGAGAGCTGGATTTCAGTGAGAGCCGGATTTCAGTGAGAGCTGGATTTCACAGGGAGCCGGATTTCAGAGAGAGACGGATTTCAGTGAGAGCTGGATTTCAGTGAGAGCCGGATTTCAGTGAGAGCTGGATTTCAGTGAGAGCCGGATTTCAGTGAGAGCTGGATTTCAGTGAGAGCTGGATTTCTGAGGAGCTGGATTTCAGTGAGAGCCGGATTTCAGTGAGAGATGGATTTCAGAGGGAGCCGGATTTCAGTGAGAGCCGGATTTCAGTGAGAGCTGGATTTCAGAGGGAGACGGATTTCAGAGGGAGCCGGATTTCAGTGAGAGCCGTATTTCAGTGAGAGCTGGATTTCAGAGGGAGCTGGATTTCAGTGAGAGATGGATTTCAGAGGGAGCCGGATTTCAGTGAGAGCTGGATTTCTGAGGGAGCTGGATTTCAGTGAGAGATGGATTTCAGAGGGAGCCGGATTTCAGTGAGAGCCGGATTGCAGTGAGAGCCGGATTTCAGTGAGAGATGGATTTCAGAGGGAGCCGGATTTCAGTGAGAGCCGGATTTCAGTGAGAGCCGGATTTCAGTGAGAGCCGGATTTCACAGAGAGACGGATTTCAGTGAGAGCCGGATTTCAGTGAGAGACGGATTTCAGTGAGAGCTGGATTTCAGAGGGAGCCGGATTTCAGTGAGAGCCGGATTTCAGTGAGAGACGGATTTCAGTGAGAGACGGATTTCAGTGAGAGCCGGATTTCAGTGAGAGCTGGATTTCAGTGAGAGACGGATTTCAGTGAGAGCTGGATTTCAGAGGGAGCCGTATTTCAGTGAGAGCCGGATTTCAGAGGGAGACGGGTTTCTGAGGAGCCGGATTTCAGTGAGAGACGGATTTCAGAGGGAGCCGGATTTCAGTGAGAGCCGTATTTCAGTGAGAGCCAGATTTCGGAAGGAGACGGATTTCAGAGGGAGCCGGATTTCAGTGAGAGCCGGATTTCAGAGGGAGCCGGATTTCAGAGGGAGACGGGTTTCTGAGGAGCTGGATTTCAGTGCGAGCCGTATTTCAGAGGAGCTGCATTTCTGAGGGAGCCGGATTTCAGTGAGAGCCGGATTTCAGTGAGAGATGGATTTCAGTGAGAGCCGGATTTCAGTGAGAGCCGGATTTCAGTGAGAGCCGGATTTCAGTGAGAGACGGATTTCAGTGAGAGACGGATTTCACTGAGAGCCGGATTTCACTGAGAGCCGGATTTCAGAGGGAGCCGGATTTCAGTGAGAGCCGGATTTCAGTGAGAGACGGATTTCAGTGAGAGACGGATTTCAGTGAGAGCCGGATTTCAGTGAGAGCCGGATTTCAGTGAGAGCTGGATTTCAGTGAGAGCTGGATTTCAGTGAGAGCTGGATTTCAGAGAGAGCTGGATTTCTGAGGGAGCTGGATTTCAGAGAGAGACGGGTTTCAGTGAGAGCTGCATTTCAGTGAGAGCTGGATTTCAGTGAGAGCCGGATTTCAGAGGAAGCCGGATTTCAGTGAGAGCCGGATTTCAGAGAGTAGGATTTCAGAGGGAGCTGGATTTCAGAGGGAGCCGGATTTCAGTGAGAGCCGGATTTCAGAGAGTAGGATTTCAGAGGGAGCCGGATTTCAGAGGGAGCCGGATTTCAGTGAAAGCCGGATTTCACAGAGAGACGGATTTCAGTGAGAGCCGGATTTCAGTGAGAGATGGATTTCAGAGGGAGCCGGATTTCAGTGAGAGCCGGATTTCAGTGAGAGCCGGATTTCAGTGAGAGCCGGATTTCACAGAGAGACGGACTTCAGTGAGAGCCGGATTTCAGTGAGAGACGGATTTCAGTGAGAGCCGTATTTCACAGAGAGACGGACTTCAGTGAGAGCCGGATTTCAGTGAGAGACGGATTTCAGTGAGAGCCGGATTTCAGAGAGAGAGGGGTTTCAGTGAGAGCCGGATTTCAGTGAGAGACGGATTTCAGTGAGAGCTGGATTCCAGAGGGAGTCGGATTTCAGTGAGAGCCGGATTTCAGTGAGAGCCGGATTTCAGTGAGAGACGGATTTCAGTGAGAGACGGATTTCACTGAGAGCCGGATTTCAGAGGGAGCCGGATTTCAGTGAGAGCCGGATTTCAGTGAGAGCCGGATTTCAGTGAGAGACGGATTTCAGTGAGAGCCGGATTTCAGAGGGAGCCGGATTTCAGTGAGAGCCGGATTTCAGTGAGAGACGGATTTCTGAGGGAGCCGGATTTCAGAGAGAGACGGATTTCAGTGAGAGCCGGATTTCAGTGAGAGACGGATTTCAGTGAGAGCCGGATTTCAGTGAGAGACGGATTTCAGAGGGAGCCGGATTTCAGTGAGAGCTGGATTTCAGAGGGAGCCGGTGTTCAGTGAGAGCTGGATTTCAGTGAGAGCTGGATTTCAGTGAGGGCCGGATTTCAGTGAGGGCCGGATTTCAGAAGGAGTTGGATTTCAGTGAGAGCCGGATTTCAGAAGGAGCCGGATTTCAGTGAGAGACGGATTTCAGTGAGAGCCGGATTTGAGAGGGAGCTGGATTTCAGTGAGAGCTGGATTTCAGTGAGAGCCGGATTTCAGTGAGAGCCGGATTTCAGAGGGAGCTGACTTTCAGTAAGAGCTGGATTTCTGAGGAGCAGGATTTCTGAGGAAGCCAGATTTCAGAGGGAGTTGGATTTCAGAGGGAGTTGGATTTCAGTGAGAGCTGGATTTCAGTGAGAGCCGGATTTCAGAGAGAGCTGGATTTCAGTGAGAGCTGGATTTCAGAGGGAGCCGTATTTCAGAGAGAGACGGATTTCAGTGAGAGCTGGATTTCAGTAAGAGCTGGATTTCAGTGAGAGCCGGAATTCAGTGAGAGCTGGATTTCACAGGGAGCCGAATTTAAGAGAGAGACGGATTTCAGTGAGAGCTGGATTTCAGTGAGAGCTGGATTTCAGTGAGAGCCGGATTTCAGTGAGAGCTGGATTTCAGTGAGAGCTGGATTTCTGAGGAGCTGGATTTCAGTGAGAGCCGGATTTCAGTGAGAGATGGATTTCAGAGGGAGCCGGATTTCAGTGAGAGCCGGATTTCAGTGAGAGCTGGATTTCAGAGGGAGACGGATTTCAGAGGGAGCCGGATTTCAGTGAGAGCCGTATTTCAGTGAGAGCTGGATTTCAGAGGGAGCTGGATTTCAGTGAGAGATGGATTTCAGAGGGAGCCGGATTTCAGTGAGAGCTGGATTTCTGAGGGAGCTGGATTTCAGTGAGAGATGGATTTCAGAGGGAGCTGGATTTCAGTGAGAGCCGGATTTCAGTGAGAGCCGGATTGCAGTGAGAGCCGGATTTCAGTGAGAGATGGATTTCAGAGGGAGCCGGATTTCAGTGAGAGCCGGATTTCAGTGAGAGCCGGATTTCAGTGAGAGCCGGATTTCACAGAGAGACGGATTTCAGTGAGAGCCGGATTTCAGTGAGAGACGGATTTCAGTGAGAGCTGGATTTCAGAGGGAGCCGGATTTCAGTGAGAGCCGGATTTCAGTGAGAGCCGGATTTCAGTGAGAGCTGGATTTCAGTGAGAGACGGATTTCAGAGGGAGCCGTATTTCAGTGAGAGCCGGATTTCAGAGGGAGACGGGTTTCTGAGGAGCCGGATTTCAGTGAGAGACGGATTTCAGAGGGAGCCGGATTTCAGTGAGAGCCGTATTTCAGTGAGAGCCAGATTTCGGAAGGAGACGGATTTCAGAGGGAGCCGGATTTCAGTGAGAGCCGGATTTCAGAGGGAGCCGGATTTCAGAGGGAGACGGGTTTCTGAGGAGCTGGATTTCAGTGCGAGCCGTATTTCAGAGGAGCTGCATTTCTGAGGGAGCCGGATATCAGTGAGAGCCGGATTTCAGTGAGAGATGGATTTCAGTGAGAGCCGGATTTCAGTGAGAGCCGGATTTCAGTGAGAGCCGGATTTCACTGAGAGCCGGATTTCAGAGGGAGCCGGATTTCAGTGAGAGACGGATTTCAGTGAGAGCCGGATTTCAGTGAGAGCTGGATTTCAGTGAGAGCTGGATTTCAGTGAGAGCTGGATTTCAGAGAGAGCTGGATTTCTGAGGGAGCTGGATTTCAGAGAGAGACGGGTTTCAGTGAGAGCTGGATTTCAGTGAGAGCTGGATTTCAGTGAGAGCTGGATTTCAGAGCGAGCCGGATTTCAGTGAGAGCCGGATTTCAGAGAGTAGGATTTCAGAGGGAGCTGGATTTCAGAGGGAGCTGGATTTCAGAGGGAGCTGGATTTCAGTGAGAAGGATTTCAGAGGGAGCCGGATTTCAGAGGGAGCCGGATTTCAGTGAGAGCCGGATTTCAGTGAGAGATGGATTTCAGAGGGAGCCGGATTTCAGTGAGAGCCGGATTTCAGTGAGAGCCGGATTTCAGTGAGAGCCGGATTTCACAGAGAGACGGATTTCAGTGACAGCCGGATTTCAGTGAGAGACGGATTTCAGTGAGAGATGGATTTCAGAGGGAGCCGGGTTTCTGTGAGAGCCGGATTTCAGTGAGAAACGGATTTCAGTGAGAGCCGGATTTCAGTGAGAGCCGGATTTCAGTGAGAGCTGGATTTCAGTGAGAGACAGATTTCAGTGAGAGCCAGATTTCGGAAGGAGACGGATTTCAGAGGGAGCCGGATTTCAGTGAGAGCCGGATTTCAGAGGGAGCCGGATTTCAGAGGGAGACGGGTTTCTGAGGAGCTGGATTTCAGTGCGAGCCATATTTCAGAGGAGCTGCATTTCTGAGGGAGCCGGATTTCAGTGAGAGCCGGATTTCAGTGAGAGCCGGATTTCAGTGAGAGTCGGATTTCAGTGAGAGACGGATTTCAGTGAGAGACGGATTTCAGAGGGAGACGGATTTCAGTGAGAGCCGGATTTCAGTGAGAGACGGATTTCAGTGAGAGCCGGATTTCAGTGAGAGACGGATTTCAGTGAGAGCCGGATTTCAGAGGGAGCCGGATTTCAGTGAGAGCCGGATTTCAGTGAGAGACGGATTTCTGAGGGAGCCGGATTTCAGAGAGAGCTGGATTTCAGAGAGAGCCGGATTTCAGAGGGAGCCGGATTTCAGTGAGAGACGGATTTCAGTTAGCTGGATTTCAGTGAAAGCTGGATTTCAGTGAGAGCTGGATTTCAGAGCGAGACGGATTTCAGAGGAGCCGGATTTCAGTGCGAGACGGATTTCAGAGGAGCTGGATTTCTGAGGGAGCTGGATTTCAGTGAGAGACGGATTTCAGTGAGAGCCGGATTTCAGAGCGAGACGGATTTCAGAGGAGCCGGATTTCAGTGCGAGACGGATTTCAGAGGAGCTGGATTTCTGAGGGAGCTGGATTTCAGTGAGAGACGGATTTCAGTGAGAGCCGGATTTCAGAGCGAGACGGATTTCAGAGGAGCCGGATTTCAGTGCGAGACGGATTTCAGAGGAGCTGGATTTCTGAGGGAGCTGGATTTCAGTGAGAGACGGATTTCAGTGAGAGCCGGATTTCACAGAGAGACGGTCTTCAGTGAGAGCCGGATTTCAGTGAGAGCCGGATTTCAGAGGAGCTGGATTTCAGTGAGAGATGGATTTCAGTGAGAGATGGATTTCAGTGAGAGACGGATTTCAGAGAGAGCCGGATTTCAGTGAGAGATGGATTTCAGTGAGAGCTGGATTTCAGTGAGAGCCGGATTTCAGTGAGAGCTGGATTTCTGAGGGAGTTGGATTTTGGTGAGAGCCGGATTTCACAGAGAGACGGATTTCAGTGAGAGCCGGATTTCAGTGAGAGCTGGATTTCAGAGGAAGCCGGATTTCAGAGGGAGCTGGATTTCAGTGAGAGACGGATTTCAGAGAGAGACGGATTTCAGTGAGAGCTGGATTTCAGAGGAAGCCGGATTTCAGAGGGAGTTGTATTTCAGAGGGTTTCGGATTTCAGTGAGAGCCGGATTTCAGTGAGAGCTGGATTTCAGTGAGAGCCGGATGTCAGTAAGAGCCGGATTTCAGTGAGAGCTGGATTTCAGAGGGAGCCGGATTTCAGTGAAAGCCGGATTTCACAGAGAGACGGATTTCAGTGAGAGCCGGATTTCAGTGAGAGATGGATTTCAGAGGGAGCCGGATTTCAGTGAGAGCCGGATTTCAGTGAGAGCCGGATTTCAGTGAGAGCCGGATTTCACAGAGAGACGGACTTCAGTGAGAGCCGGATTTCAGTGAGAGACGGATTTCAGTGAGAGCCGTATTTCACAGAGAGACGGACTTCAGTGAGAGCCGGATTTCAGTAAGAGACGGATTTCAGTGAGAGCCGGATTTCAGAGAGAGAGGGGTTTCAGTGAGAGCCGGATTTCAGTGAGAGACGGATTTCAGTGAGAGCTGGATTTCAGAGGGAGCCGGATTTCAGTGAGAGCCGGATTTCAGTGAGAGCCGGATTTCAGTGAGAGACGGATTTCAGTGAGAGACGGATTTCACTGAGAGCCGGATTTCAGAGGGAGCCGGATTTCAGTGAGAGCCGGATTTCAGTGAGAGCCGGAATTCAGTGAGAGACGGATTTCAGTGAGAGCCGGATTTCAGAGGGAGCCGGATTTCAGTGAGAGCCGGATTTCAGTGAGAGACGGATTTCTGAGGGAGCCGGATTTCAGAGAGAGACGGATTTCAGTGAGAGCCGGATTTCAGTGAGAGACGGATTTCAGTGAGAGCCGGATTTCAGTGAGAGACGGATTTCAGAGGGAGCCGGATTTCAGTGAGAGCTGGATTTCAGAGGGAGCCGGTGTTCAGTGAGAGCTGGATTTCAGTGAGAGCTGGATTTCAGTGAGAGCTGGATTTCAGTGAGGGCCGGATTTCAGTGAGGGCCGGATTTCAGAAGGAGTTGGATTTCAGTGAGAGCCGGATTTCAGAAGGAGCCGGATTTCAGTGAGAGACGGATTTCAGTGAGAGCCGGATTTGAGAGGGAGCTGGATTTCAGTGAGAGCTGGATTTCAGTGAGAGCCGGATTTCAGTGAGAGCCGGATTTCAGAGGGAGCTGAATTTCAGTAAGAGCTGGATTTCTGAGGAGCAGGATTTCTGAGGAAGCCAGATTTCAGAGGGAGTTGGATTTCAGAGGGAGTTGGATTTCAGTGAGAGCTGGATTTCAGTGAGAGCCGGATTTCAGTGAGAGCTGGATTTCAGTGAGAGCTGGATTTCAGTGAGAGCCGGATTTCAGTGAGAGCTGGATTTCACAGGGAGCCGGATTTCAGAGAGAGACGGATTTCAGTGAGAGCTGGATTTCAGTGAGAGCTGGATTTCAGTGAGAGCCGGATTTCAGTGAGAGCTGGATTTCAGTGAGAGCTGGATTTCTGAGGGAGCTGGATTTCAGTGAGATACGGATTTCAGAGGAGCTGGATTTCAGTGAGAGCCGGATTTCAGTGAGAGATGGATTTCAGAGGGAGCCGGATTTCAGTGAGAGCCGGATTTCAGTGAGAGCTGGATTTCAGAGGGAGACGGATTTCAGAGGGAGCCGGATTTCAGTGAGAGCCGTATTTCAGTGAGAGCTGGATTTCAGAGGGAGCTGGATTTCAGTGAGAGATGGATTTCAGAGGGAGCCGGATTTCAGTGAGAGCTTGATTTCTGAGGGAGCTGGATTTCAGTGAGAGATGGATTTCAGAGGGAGCTGGATTTCAGTGAGAGCCGGATTTCAGTGAGAGCCGGATTGCAGTGAGAGCCGGATTTCAGTGAGAGATGGATTTCAGAGGGAGCCGGATTTCAGTGAGAGCCGGATTTCAGTGAGAGCCGGATTTCAGTGAGAGCCGGATTTCACAGAGAGACGGATTTCAGTGAGAGCCGGATTTCAGTGAGAGACGGATTTCAGTGAGAGCTGGATTTCAGAGGGAGCCGGATTTCAGTGAGAGCCGGATTTCAGTGAGAGACGGATTTCAGTGAGAGCCGGATTTCAGTGAGAGCCGGATTTCAGTGAGAGCTGGATTTCAGTGAGAGACGGATTTCAGTGAGAGCTGGATTTCAGAGGGAGCCGTATTTCAGTGAGAGCCGGATTTCAGAGGGAGACGGGTTTCTGAGGAGCCGGATTTCAGTGAGAGACGGATTTCAGAGGGAGCCGGATTTCAGTGAGAGCCGTATTTCAGTGAGAGCCAGATTTCGGAAGGAGACGGATTTCAGAGGGAGCCGGATTTCAGTGAGAGCCGGATTTCAGAGGGAGCCGGATTTCAGAGGGAGACGGGTTTCTGAGGAGCTGGATTTCATGTGCGAGCCGTATTTCAGAGGAGCTGCATTTCTGAGGGAGCCGGATTTCAGTGAGAGACGGATTTCAGTGAGAGATGGATTTCAGTGAGAGCCGGATTTCAGTGAGAGCCGGATTTCAGTGAGAGCCGGATTTCACTGAGAGCCGGATTTCAGAGGGAGCCGGATTTCAGTGAGAGACGGATTTCAGTGAGAGCCGGATTTCAGTGAGAGCCGGATTTCAGTGAGAGCTGGATTTCAGTGAGAGCTGGATTTCAGAGAAAGCTGGATTTCTGAGGGAGCTGGATTTCAGAGAGAGACGGGTTTCAGTGAGAGCTGGATTTCAGTGAGAGCTGGATTTCAGTGAGAGCTGGATTTCAGAGCGAGCCGGATTTCAGTGAGAGCCGGATTTCAGAGAGTAGGATTTCAGAGGGAGCTGGATTTCAGAGGGAGCTGGATTTCAGTGAGAAGGATTTCAGAGGGAGCCGGATTTCAGAGGGAGCCGGATTTCAGTGAGAGCCGGATTTCAGTGAGAGATGGATTTCACAGGGAGCCGGATTTCAGTGAGAGCCGGATTTCAGTGAGAGCCGGATTTCAGTGAGAGCCGGATTTCACAGAGAGACGGATTTCAGTGACAGCCGGATTTCAGTGAGAGACGGATTTCAGTGAGAGCTGGATTTCAGAGGGAGCCGGGTTTCTGTGAGAGCCGGATTTCAGTGAGAAACGGATTTCAGTGAGAGCCGGATTTCAGTGAGAGCCGGATTTCAGTGAGAGCTGGATTTCAGTGAGAGACGGATTTCAGTGAGAGCCAGATTTCGGAAGGAGACGGATTTCAGAGGGAGCCGGATTTCAGTGAGAGCCGGATTTCAGAGGGAGCCGGATTTCAGAGGGAGACGGGTTTCTGAGGAGCTGGATTTCAGTGCGAGCCATATTTCAGAGGAGCTGCATTTCTGAGGGAGCCGGATTTCAGTGAGAGCCGGATTTCAGTGAGAGCCGGATTTCAGTGAGAGTCGGATTTCAGTGAGAGACGGATTTCAGTGAGAGACGGATTTCAGAGGGAGCCGGATTTCAGTGAGAGCCGGATTTCAGTGAGAGACGGATTTCAGTGAGAGCCGGATTTCAGTGAGAGACGGATTTCAGTGAGAGCCGGATTTCAGAGGGAGCCGGATTTCAGTGAGAGACGGATTTCTGAGGGAGCCGGATTTCAGAGAGAGCTGGATTTCAGAGAGAGCCGGATTTCAGAGGGAGCCGGATTTCAGTGAGAGACGGATTTCAGTTAGCTGGATTTCAGTGAAAGCTGGATTTCAGTGAGAGCTGGATTTCAGAGCGAGACGGATTTCAGAGGAGCCGGATTTCAGTGCGAGACGGATTTCAGAGGAGCTGGATTTCTGAGGGAGCTGGATTTCAGTGAGAGACGGATTTCAGTGAGAGCCGGATTTCAGAGCGAGACGGATTTCAGAGGAGCCGGATTTCAGTGCGAGACGGATTTCAGAGGAGCTGGATTTCTGAGGGAGCTGGATTTCAGTGAGAGACGG
Source organism: Scyliorhinus torazame (assembly GCF_047496885.1). NCBI lineage: Eukaryota > Metazoa > Chordata > Chondrichthyes > Carcharhiniformes > Scyliorhinidae > Scyliorhinus > Scyliorhinus torazame. The sequence continues at coordinate 37,567,936 of NC_092728.1, forward strand.
ATTTCACAGAGAGACGGTCTTCAGTGAGAGCCGGATTTCAGTGAGAGCCGGATTTCAGAGGAGCTGGATTTCAGTGAGAGATGGATTTCAGTGAGAGATGGATTTCAGTGAGAGACGGATTTCAGAGAGAGACGGATTTCAGTGAGAGATGGATTTCAGTGAGAGATGGATTTCAGAGAGAGACGGATTTCAGTGAGAGCCGGATTTCAGTGAGGGCCGGATTTCAGAGGAGCTGGATTTCAGTGAGAGATGGATTTCAGTGAGAGATGGATTTCAGTGAGAGACGGATTTCAGAGAGAGCCGGATTTCAGTGAGAGATGGATTTCAGTGAGAGCTGGATTTCAGTGAGAGCCGGATTTCAGTGAGAGCTGGATTTCTGAGGGAGTTGGATTTTGGTGAGAGCCGGATTTCACAGAGAGACGGATTTCAGTGAGAGCCGGATTTCAGTGAGAGCTGGATTTCAGAGGAAGCCGGATTTCAGAGGGAGCTGGATTTCAGTGAGAGACGGATTTCAGAGAGAGACGGATTTCAGTGAGAGCTGGATTTCAGAGGAAGCCGGATTTCAGAGGGAGTTGTATTTCAGAGGGTTTCGGATTTCAGTGAGAGCCGGATTTCAGTGAGAGCTGGATTTCAGTGAGAGCCGGATGTCAGTAAGAGCCGGATTTCAGTGAGAGCTGGATTTCAGAGGGAGCCGGATTTCAGTGAGAGCCGCATTTCAGAGCAGCCGGATTTCAGAGGAGCCGGATTTCAGTGCGCGTCGGATTTCAGAGGATCTGGATTTCTGAGGGAGCTGGATTTCAGTGAGAGCCGGATTTCACAGAGAGACGGATTTCAGTGAGAGACGGATTTCAGTGAGAGCCGGATTTCAGAGAGAGACGGGTTTCAGTGAGAGCCGGATTTCAGAGGGAGCCGTATTTCAGTGAGAGCCGGATTTCAGAGGAGCCGGATTTCAGTGCGCGTCGGATTTCAGAGGAGCTGGATTTCTGAGGGAGCTGGATTTCAGTGAGAGACGGATTTCAGAGAGAGACGGGTTTCAGTGAGAGCTGGATTTCAGTGAGAGCCGGATTTCAGAGGGAGCCGGATTTCAGAGGGAGCTGGATTTCAGTGAGAGACGGATTTCAGAGAGAGACGGGTTTCAGTGAGAGCTGGATTTCAGTGAGAGCCGGATTTCACAGAGAGACGGATTTCAGTGAGAGACGGATTTCAGTGAGAGCCGGATTTCAGAGAGAGACGGGTTTCAGTGAGAGCCGTATTTCAGTGAGAGCCGGATTTCAGAGGAGCCGGATTTCAGTGCGCGTCGGATTTCAGAGGAGCTGGATTTCAGTGAGAGACGGATTTCAGAGAGAGACGGGTTTCAGTGAGAGCTGGATTTCAGTGAGAGCCGGATTTCAGAGGGAGCCGGATTTCAGAGGGAGCTGGATTTCAGTGAGAGCCGGATTTCAGTGAGAGCCGGATTTCACAGAGAGACGGATTTCAGTGACAGCCGGATTTCAGTGAGAGACGGATTTCAGTGAGAGCTGGATTTCAGAGGGAGCCGGGTTTCTGTGAGAGCCGGATTTCAGTGAGAAACGGATTTCAGTGAGAGCCGGATTTCAGTGAGAGCCGGATTTCAGTGAGAGCTGGATTTCAGTGAGAGACGGATTTCAGTGAGAGCTGGATTTCAGAGGGAGCCGTATTTCAGTGAGAGCCGGATTTCAGAGGGAGACGGGTTTCTGAGGAGCCGGATTTCAGTGAGAGACGGATTTCAGAGGGAGCCGGATTTCAGTGAGAGCCGTATTTCAGTGAGAGCCAGATTTCGGAAGGAGACGGATTTCAGAGGGAGCCGGATTTCAGTGAGAGCCGGATTTCAGAGGGAGCCGGATTTCAGAGGGAGACGGGTTTCTGAGGAGCTGGATTTCAGTGCGAGCCGTATTTCAGAGGAGCTGCATTTCTGAGGGAGCCGGATTTCAGTGAGAGACGGATTTCAGTGAGAGATGGATTTCAGTGAGAGCCGGATTTCAGTGAGAGCCGGATTTCAGTGAGAGCCGGATTTCACTGAGAGCCGGATTTCAGAGGGAGCCGGATTTCAGTGAGAGACGGATTTCAGTGAGAGCCGGATTTCAGTGAGAGCCGGATTTCAGTGAGAGCTGGATTTCAGTGAGAGCTGGATTTCAGAGAGAGCTGGATTTCTGAGGGAGCTGGATTTCAGAGAGAGACGGGTTTCAGTGAGAGCTGGATTTCAGTGAGAGCTGGATTTCAGTGAGAGCTGGATTTCAGAGCGAGCCGGATTTCAGTGAGAGCCGGATTTCAGAGAGTAGGATTTCAGAGGGAGCTGGATTTCAGAGGGAGCTGGATTTCAGAGGGAGCTGGATTTCAGTGAGAAGGATTTCAGAGGGAGCCGGATTTCAGAGGGAGCCGGATTTCAGTGAGAGCCGGATTTCAGTGAGAGATGGATTTCAGAGGGAGCCGGATTTCAGTGAGAGCCGGATTTCAGTGAGAGCCGGATTTCAGTGAGAGCCGGATTTCACAGAGAGACGGATTTCAGTGACAGCCGGATTTCAGTGAGAGACGGATTTCAGTGAGAGCTGGATTTCAGAGGGAGCCGGGTTTCTGTGAGAGCCGGATTTCAGTGAGAAACGGATTTCAGTGAGAGCCGGATTTCAGTGAGAGCCGGATTTCAGTGAGAGCTGGATTTCAGTGAGAGACGGATTTCAGTGAGAGCCAGATTTCGGAAGGAGACGGATTTCAGAGGGAGCCGGATTTCAGTGAGAGCCGGATTTCAGAGGGAGCCGGATTTCAGAGGGAGACGGGTTTCTGAGGAGCTGGATTTCAGTGCGAGCCATATTTCAGAGGAGCTGCATTTCTGAGGGAGCCGGATTTCAGTGAGAGCCGGATTTCAGTGAGAGCCGGATTTCAGTGAGAGTCGGATTTCAGTGAGAGACGGATTTCAGTGAGAGACGGATTTCAGAGGGAGCCGGATTTCAGTGAGAGCCGGATTTCAGTGAGAGACGGATTTCAGTGAGAGCCGGATTTCAGTGAGAGACGGATTTCAGTGAGAGCCGGATTTCAGAGGGAGCCGGATTTCAGTGAGAGCCGGATTTCAGTGAGAGACGGATTTCTGAGGGAGCCGGATTTCAGAGAGAGCTGGATTTCAGAGAGAGCCGGATTTCAGAGGGAGCCGGATTTCAGTGAGAGACGGATTTCAGTTAGCTGGATTTCAGTGAAAGCTGGATTTCAGTGAGAGCTGGATTTCAGAGCGAGACGGATTTCAGAGGAGCCGGATTTCAGTGCGAGACGGATTTCAGAGGAGCTGGATTTCTGAGGGAGCTGGATTTCAGTGAGAGACGGATTTCAGTGAGAGCCGGATTTCAGAGCGAGACGGATTTCAGAGGAGCCGGATTTCAGTGCGAGACGGATTTCAGAGGAGCTGGATTTCTGAGGGAGCTGGATTTCAGTGAGAGACGGATTTCAGTGAGAGCCGGATTTCAGAGCGAGACGGATTTCAGAGGAGCCGGATTTCAGTGCGAGACGGATTTCAGAGGAGCTGGATTTCTGAGGGAGCTGGATTTCAGTGAGAGACGGATTTCAGAGAGAGCCGGATTTCACAGAGAGACGGTCTTCAGTGAGAGCCGGATTTCAGTGAGAGCCGGATTTCAGAGGAGCTTGATTTCAGTGAGAGATGGATTTCAGTGAGAGATGGATTTCAGTGAGAGACGGATTTCAGAGAGAGACGGATTTCAGTGAGAGATGGATTTCAGTGAGAGATGGATTTCAGAGAGAGACGGATTTCAGTGAGAGCCGGATTTCAGTGAGGGCCGGATTTCAGAGGAGCTGGATTTCAGTGAGAGATGGATTTCAGTGAGAGATGGATTTCAGTGAGAGACGGATTTCAGAGAGAGCCGGATTTCAGTGAGAGATGGATTTCAGTGAGAGCTGGATTTCAGTGAGAGCCGGATTTCAGTGAGAGCTGGATTTCTGAGGGAGTTGGATTTTGGTGAGAGCCGGATTTCACAGAGAGACGGATTTCAGTGAGAGCCGGATTTCAGTGAGAGCTGGATTTCAGAGGAAGCCGGATTTCAGAGGGAGCTGGATTTCAGTGAGAGACGGATTTCAGAGAGAGACGGATTTCAGTGAGAGCTGGATTTCAGAGGAAGCCGGATTTCAGAGGGAGTTGTATTTCAGAGGGTTTCGGATTTCAGTGAGAGCCGGATTTCAGTGAGAGCTGGATTTCAGTGAGAGCCGGATGTCAGTAAGAGCCGGATTTCAGTGAGAGCTGGATTTCAGAGGGAGCCGGATTTCAGTGAGAGCCGCATTTCAGAGCAGCCGGATTTCAGAGGAGCCGGATTTCAGTGCGCGTCGGATTTCAGAGGATCTGGATTTCTGAGGGAGCTGGATTTCAGTGAGAGCCGGATTTCACAGAGAGACGGATTTCAGTGAGAGACGGATTTCAGTGAGAGCCGGATTTCAGAGAGAGACGGGTTTCAGTGAGAGCCGGATTTCAGAGGGAGCCGTATTTCAGTGAGAGCCGGATTTCAGAGGAGCCGGATTTCAGTGCGCGTCGGATTTCAGAGGAGCTGGATTTCTGAGGGAGCTGGATTTCAGTGAGAGACGGATTTCAGAGAGAGACGGGTTTCAGTGAGAGCTGGATTTCAGTGAGAGCCGGATTTCAGAGGGAGCCGGATTTCAGAGGGAGCTGGATTTCAGTGAGAGACGGATTTCAGAGAGAGACGGGTTTCAGTGAGAGCTGGATTTCAGTGAGAGCCGGATTTCACAGAGAGACGGATTTCAGTGAGAGACGGATTTCAGTGAGAGCCGGATTTCAGAGAGAGACGGGTTTCAGTGAGAGCCGTATTTCAGTGAGAGCCGGATTTCAGAGGAGCCGGATTTCAGTGCGCGTCGGATTTCAGAGGAGCTGGATTTCAGTGAGAGACGGATTTCAGAGAGAGACGGGTTTCAGTGAGAGCTGGATTTCAGTGAGAGCCGGATTTCAGAGGGAGCCGGATTTCAGAGGGAGCTGGATTTCAGTGAGAGACGGATTTCAGAGAGAGACGGGTTTCAGTGAGAGCTGGATTTCAGTGAGAGCCGGATTTCAGAGGGAGCCGGATTTCAGAGGGAGCCGGATTTCAGAGGGAGCCGGATTTCAGTGAGAGGTGGGTTTCAGTAAGAGCCGGATTTCACAGAGAGACGGATTTCAGTGAGAGCCGGATTTCACAGAGAGACGGATTTCAGTGAGAGCCGGATTTCAGTGAGAGCCGGATTTCAGAGGGAGGCGGATTTCAGTGAGAGCTGGATTTCAGTGAGGGCCGGATTTCACAGAGAGACGGATTTCAGTGAGAGCTGGATTTCAGAGGGAGGCGGATTTCAGTGAGAGCTGGATTTCAGTGAGGGCCGGATTTCACAGAGAGACGGATTTCAGTGAGAGCCGGATTTCAGTGAGGGCCGGATTTCACAGAGAGACGGATTTCAGTGAGAGCCGGATTTCAGTGAGAGCCGGATTTCAGAGGGAGCCGGATTTCAGTGAGAGCTGGATTTCAGAGGGAGCCGGATTTCAGTGAGAGACGGATTTCAGAGGGAGCCGGATTTCAGTGAGGGCCGGATTTCAGAGAGAGACGGGTTTCAGTGAGAGCCGGATTTCAGAGGAGCCGGATTTCAGTGAGGGCCGGATTTCTGAGGGAGCTGGATTTCAGTGAGAGCCGGATTTCAGAGGGAGCCGGATTTCAGTGAGAGCCGGATTTCAGTGAGGGCCGGATTTCACAGAGAGACGGATTTCAGTGAGAGCCGGATTTCAGTGAGAGCCGGATTTCAGAGGGAGCCGGATTTCAGTGAGAGCTGGATTTCAGAGGGAGCCGGATTTCAGTGAGAGACGGATTTCAGAGGGAGCCGGATTTCAGTGAGGGCCGGATTTCAGAGAGAGACGGGTTTCAGTGAGAGCCGGATTTCAGAGGAGCCGGATTTCAGTGTGCGTCGGATTTCAGAGGAGCTGGATTTCAGAGGAGCTGGATTTCAGAGAGAGACGGATTTCAGTGAGAGCTGGATTTCAGAGAGAGACGGATTTCAGTGAGAGCCGGATTTCAATGAGAGACGGATTTCTGATAGAGCCGCATTTCAGTGAGAGCCGGATTTAAGAGGGAGCCGGATTTCAGTGAGAGCCGGATTTCAGTGAGAGCCAGATTTCAGTGAGAGCCGGCTTTCAGAGAGAGCCGGATTTCAGAGGCAGCCGGATTTCAGTGAGAGCCGGATTTCAGAGGGAGCCGGATTTCAGAGGGAGCCGGATTTCAGTGAGAGCCGGATTTCTGATAGAGCCGGATTTCAGTGAGAGCCGGATTTAAGAGGGAGCTGGATTTCAGTGAGAGCCGGATTTCAGTGAGAGCCAGATTTCAGTGAGAGCCGGATTTCAGAGGGAGCCGGATTTCAGAGGGACCTGGATTTCAGAGGGAGCCGGATTTCAGTGAGAGCCGGATTTCAGAGGGAGCCGGATTCCAGAGGGAGCCGGATTTCAATGAGAGCCAGATTTCAGAGGGAGACAGATTTCAGTGAGAGCCGGATTTCAGTGAGAGACGGATTTCAGAGGGAGCTGGATTTCAGTAAGAGCCGGATTTCAGTGAGAGCCGGATTTCAGAGGGAGCCGGATTTCAGTATGGGCCGGATTTCAGTGAGAGCCGGATTTCAGAGGGAGCCGGATTTCAGTAAAGCCGGATTTCAGTGAGAGCCGGATTTCAGAGGGAGCCGGATTTCAGTCTGGGCCGGATTTCAGTGAGAGCTGGATTTCAGTGAGAGCCGGATTTCAGTAAGAGCCGGATTTCTGAGGGAGCCGAATTTCAGTGAGAGCCGGATTTCAGTGAGAGCCGGATTTCTGAGGGAGCCGAATTTCAGTGAGAGCCGGATTTCAGTAAGAGCCGGATTTCAGAGGGAGCCGGATTTCAGTATGAGCCGGATTTCAGTGAGAGACGGATTTCAGAGGGAGACGGATTTCAGTAAGAGCCGGATTTCAGTGAGAGCCAGATTTCAGAGGGAGACAGATTTCAGTGAGAGCCGGATTTCAGTGAGAGCCAGATTTTAGAGGGAGCCGGATTTCAGAGGGAGCCGGATTTCAGTGAGAGCCGGATTTCAGAGGGAGACAGATTTCAGTATGGGCCGGATTTCAGTGAGAGCCGGATTTCTGAGGGAGCCGGATTTCAGTGAGAGCCGGATTTCAGAGGGAGACAGATTTCAGTATGGGCCGGATTTCAGTGAGAGCCGGATTTCAGTAAGAGACGGATTTCAGAGGGAGCCGGATTTCAGTGAGAGCCGGATTTCAGTGAGAGCCGGATTTCAGTATGGGCCGGATTTCAGTGAGAGACGGATTTCAGTGAGGGCCGGATTTCAGTGAGAGACGGATTTCAGTGAGGGCCGGATTTCAGAGGGAGCCGGATTTCAGTGAGAGCCGGATTTCAGTGAGGGCCGGATTTCAGTGAGAGACGGATTTCAGTGAGAGCCGGATTTCAGAGGGAGCCGGATTTCAGAGGGAGCCGGATTTCAGTAAGAGCCGGATTTCAGTGCGAGCCAGATTTCTGAGGAAGCCGGATTTCAGTGAGAGCCCGATTTCAGTGAGAGCCGGATTTCAGTGAGAGACGGATTTCTGAGGGAGCCGGATTTCAGTGAGAGCCGGATTTCTGAGGGAGCTGGATTTCAGTGAGAGCTGGATTTCAGAGGGAGCCGGATTTCAGTGAGAGCCGGATTTCAGTGAGAGCCGGATTTCAGTGAGAGCCGGATTTCAGAAGGGGCTGGATTTCAGTGAGAGCCGGATTTCAGTGAGAGCCGGATTTCAGAGAGAGACGGGTTTCAGTGAGAGCCAGATTTCAGTTAGGGCCGGATTTCAGTGAGCGCTGGATTTCAGAGGGAGCCGGATTTCAGTGAGGGCCGGATTTCAGTGAGAGCTGGATTTCAGAGGGAGCCGGATTTCAGTGAGAGCCGGATTTCAGTGAGAGCTGGATTTCAGTGAGAGACGGATTTCAGTGAGCTGGATTTCAGAGGGAGCCGGATTTCAGTGAGAGACGGATTTCAGTGAGCTGGATTTCAGTGAGAGCCGGATTTCAGTGAGAGACGGATTTCAGAGCGAGACGGATTTCAGAGGAGCCGGATTTCAGTGCGAGACGGATTTCAGAGGAGCCGGATTTCTGAGGGAGCTGGATTTCAGTGAGAGCCGGATTTCAGTGAGAGCCGGATTTCAGAGCGAGACGGATTTCAGAGGAGCCGGATTTCTGAGGGAGCTGGATTTCAGTGAGAGACGGATTTCAGTGAGAGCCGGATTTCAGAGCGAGACGGATTTCAGAGGAGCCGGATTTCAGTGCGAGACGGATTTCAGAGGAGCCGGATTTCTGAGGGAGCTGGATTTCAGTGAGAGCCGGATTTCAGTGAGAGCCAGATTTCACAGAGAGCCGGATTTCAGTGAGGGCCGGATTTCAGTGAGAGCCGGATTTCAGAGGAGCTGGATTTCAGTGAGAGATGGATTTCAGTGAGAGATGGATTTCAGTGAGAGCCGGATTTCACAGAGAGACGGTTTTCAGTGAGAGCCGGATTTCAGTGAGAGCCGGATTTCAGTGAGAGCCGGATTTCAGAGGAGCTGGATTTCAGTGAGAGATGGATTTCAGAGGAGCTGGATTTCAGTGAGAGATGGATTTCAGTGAGAGCCGGATTTCACAGAGAGACGGATTTCAGTGAGGGCCGGATTTCAGTGAGAGCCGGATTTCACAGAGAGCCGGATTTCAGTGAGGGCCGGATTTCAGTGAGAGCCGGATTTCAGAGGAGCTGGATTTCAGTGAGAGATGGAATTCAGTGAGAGATGGATTTCAGTGAGAGCCGGATTTCACAGAGAGACGGTTTTCAGTGAGAGCCGGATTTCAGTGAGAGCCGGATTTCAGTGAGAGCCGGATTTCAGAGGAGCTGGATTTCAGTGAGAGCCGGATTTCAGAGGAGCTGGATTTCAGTGAGAGATGGATTTCAGTGAGAGCCGGATTTCACAGAGAGACGGATTTCAGTGAGAGATGGATTTCAGTGAGAGACGGATTCCAGAGGAGCTGGATTTCTGAGGGAGTTGGATTTTGGTGAGAGCCGGATTTCAGAGGAGCTGGATTTCAGTGAGAGATGGATTTCAGTGAGAGCCGGATTTCACAGAGAGACGGATTTCAGAGAGAGACGGATTTCAGTGAGAGCCGGATTTCAGTGAGAGCTGGATTTCAGAGGAAGCCGGATTTCAGAGGGAGTTGTATTTCAGAGGGTGCCGGATTTCAGTGAGAGCCGGATTTCAGTGAGAGCTGGATTTCAGTGAGAGCCGGATGTCAGTAAGAGCCGGATTTCAGTGAGAGCTGGATTTCAGAGGGAGCCGGATTTCAGTGAGAGCCGTATTTCAGAGGAGCCGGATTTCAGTGCGCGTCGGATTTCAGAGGAGCTGGATTTCTGAGGGAGCTGGATTTCAGTGAGAGCCGGATTTCACAGAGGGACGGATTTCAGTGAGGGCCGGATTTCAGAGGGAGCCGGATTTCAGTGAGGGCCGGATTTCAGAGGGAGCCGGGTTTCAGTGCGCGTCGGATTTCAGAGGAGCCGGATTTCAGTGCGCGTCGGATTTCAGAGGAGCTGGATTTCTGAGGGAGCTGGATTTCAGTGAGAGACGGATTTCAGAGAGAGACGGGTTTCAGTGAGAGCCGGATTTCAGAGGGAGCCGGATTTCAGAGGGAGCCGGATTTCAGTGAGAGACGGATTTCAGAGAGAGACGGGTTTCAGTGAGAGCCGGATTTCAGTGAGAGACGGGTTTCTGAGGAGCTGGATTTCAGTGAGAGCCGGATTTCAGAGGGAGCCGGATTTCAGAGGGAGCCGGATTTCAGTGAGAGCCGGATTTCAGTGAGAGCCGGATTTCAGTAAGAGCCGGATTTCACAGAGAGACGGATTTCAGTAAGAGCCGGATTTCAGCGAGAGACGGATTTCAGTAAGAGCCGGATTTCACAGAGAGACGGATTTCAGTGAGAGCCGGATTTCACAGAGAGACGGATTTCAGTGAGAGCCGGATTTCAGTGAGAGCCGGATTTCGGAGGGAGCCGGATTTCAGTGAGAGCTGGATTTCAGTGAGAGCCGGATTTCACAGGGAGCCGGATTTCAGAGAGAGACGGATTTCAGTGAGAGCTGGATTTCAGTGAGAGCCGGATTTCAGTGAGAGCTGGATTTCAGTGAGAGCTGGATTTCAGAGGGAGCCGAATTTCAGAGGAGCTGAATTTCACAGGGTGCCGGATTTCAGAGAGAGACGGATTTCAGTGAGAGCTGGATTTCAGAGAGAGACGGATTTCAGTGAGAGCTGGATTTCAGTGAGAGACGGATTTCAGTGAGAGACGGATTTCAGAGAGAGACGGATTTCAGTGAGAGCTGGATTTCAGTGAGAGCTGGATTTCTGAGGGAATGGATTTCAGTGAGAGACGGATTTCAGAGGAGCCGGATTTCTGAGGGAGCTGGATTTCAGTGAGAGCCGGATTTCAGTGAGAGCTGGATTTCAGTGAGAGCTGGATTTCTGAGGGAGCTGGATTTCAGTGAGAGATGGATTTCAGAGGGAGCCGGATTTCAGTGAGAGCTGGATTTCAGTGAGAGGTGGATTTCAGTGAGAGCTGGATTTCAGTGAGAGGTGGATTTCAGAGGGAGCCGGATTTCAGAGGGAGCCGGATTTCAGTGAGAGCCGGATTTCAGAGGGAGCCGGATTTCAGTAAGGGCCGGATTTCAGTGAGAGCCGGATTTCAGAAGGGGCTGGATTTCAGAGGGAGCGGGAATTCAGTGAGAGCCGGATTTCAGAAGGGGCTGGATTTCAGAGGGAGCTGGATTTCAGTGAGAGACGGATTTCAGAAGGGGCTGGATTTCAGTGAGAGCCGGATTTCAGCGAGAGACGGATTTCAGTAAGAGCCGGATTTCAGTGAGAGCTGGATTTCAGAGGGAGCCGGATTTCAGTGAGAGACGGATTTCAGTGAGCTGGATTTCAGTGAGAGCCGGATTTCAGTGAGAGCCGCATTTCTGAGGGAGACGGATTTCAGTGGAGCCGGATTTCAGTGAGAGACATATTTCAGAGGAGCTGGATTTCTGAGGGAGCTGGATTTCAGTGAGGGATGGATTTCAGTGAGAGCTGGATTTCAGTGAGAGCCGGATTTCAGTGAGCTGGATTTCAGTGAGAGATGGATTTCAGAGGGAGCCGGATTTCAGTGTGAGCCGTATTTCAGTGAGAGACGGATTTCAGAGGGAGCCGTATTTCAGTGAGCTGGATTTCAGAGGGAGCCGGATTTCAGTGAGAGCTGGATTTCAGTGAGGGCCGGATTTCAGTGAGAGCTGGATTTCAGTGAGAGCTGGATTTCAGTGAGGGCCGGATTTCAGTGAGGGCCGGACTTCAGAAGGAGCTGGATTTCAGTGAGAGACGGATTTCTGAGGGAGCCGGATTTCAGAGAGAGACGGATTTCAGTGAGAGACGGATTTCAGTGAGAGACGGATTTCAGTGAGAGCCGGATTTCAGTGAGAGACGGATTTCAGAGGGAGCCGTATTTCAGTGAGCTGGATTTCAGAGGGAGCCGGATTTCAGAGAGAGCTGGATTTCAGTGAGGGCCGGATTTCAGTGAGAGCTGGATTTCAGTGAGAGCTGGATTTCAGTGAGGGCCGGATTTCAGAAGGAGCTGGATTTCAGTGAGAGACGGATTTCAGTGAGAGCCGGATTTCAGAAGGAGCCGGATTTCAGAGGGAGCTGAATTTCAGTAAGAGCTGGATTTCTGAGGAGCAGGATTTCTGAGGAAGCCGGATTTCAGAGGGAGTTGGATTTCAGAGGGAGCTGGATTTCAGTGAGAGCTGGATTTCAGTGAGAGCCGGATTTCAGTGAGAGCTGGATTTCAGTGAGAGCTGGATTTCAGAGGGAGCCGGATTTCAGAGGGAGCCGGATTTCAGAGGGAGCTGAATTTCAGTAAGAGCTGGATTTCTGAGGAGCAGGATTTCTGAGGAAGCCGGATTTCAGAGGGAGTTGGATTTCAGAGGGAGCTGGATTTCAGTGAGAGCTGGATTTCAGTGAGAGCCGGATTTCAGTGAGAGCCGGATTTCAGTGAGAGCTGGATTTCAGTGAGAGCTGGATTTCAGAGGGAGTCGGATTTCAGTGAGAGCCGGATTTCAGTGAGAGCCGGATTTCAGAGGGAGCCGGATTTCAGTGAGAGCCGGATTTCAGTGAGAGCTGGATTTCAGAGGGAGCCGGATTTCAGTGAGAGCCGGATTTCAGTGAGAGACGGATTTCTGAGGGAGCCGGATTTCAGTGAGAGACGGATTTCAGTGAGAGCCGGATTTCAGTGAGAGACGGATTTCTGAGGGAGCCGGATTTCAGTGAGAGACTGATTTCTGAGGGAGCCGGATTTCAGTGAGAGCTGGATTTCAGAGGGAGCCGGATTTCAGTGAGAGCTGGATTTCAGTGAGAGACGGATTTCAGAGGGAGCCGGATTTCAGTGAGGGCCGCATTTCAGAGAGAGACGGGTTTCAGTGAGAGCCGGATTTCAGAGGAGCCGGATTTCAGTGCGCGTCGGATTTCAGAGGAGCTGGTTTTCAGAGGAGCTGGATTTCAGAGAGAGACGGATTTCAGTGAGAGCTGGATTTCAGTGAGAGCCGGATTTCACAGGGAGCCGGATTTCAGAGAGAGACGGATTTCAGTGAGAGCTGGATTTCAGTGAGAGACGGATTTCAGTGAGAGACGGATTTCAGAGAGAGCTGGATTTCAGAGGGAGCCGGATTTCAGAGAGAGTTGGATTTCTGAGGGAGCTGGATTTCAGTGAGAGCCGGATTTCAGTGAGAGCTGGATTTCAGTGAGAGCTGGATTTCAGTGAGAGCTGGATTTCAGAGAGATCTGGATTTCTGAGGAGCAGGATTTCTGAGGAAGCCAGATTTCAGAGGGAGCCGGATTTCAGAGAGAGCTGGATTTCAGTGAGAGCTGGATTTCAGTGAGAGCTGGATTTCAGAGGGAGCTGGATTTCTGAGGGAGCTGGATTTCAGAGAGAGACGGATTTCAGTGAGAGCTGGATTTCAGTGAGAGCTGGATTTCAGTGAGAGCTGGATTTCAGAGGGAGCCGGATTTCAGTGAGAGCCGGATTTCAGAGAGTAGGAATTCAGAGGGAGCTGGATTCCAGAGGGAGCCGGATTTCAGTGAGAGCCGGATGTCAGAGAGTAGGATTTCAGAGGGAGCCGGATTTCAGAGGGAGCTGGATTTCAGTGAGAGCCGGATTGCAGTGAGAGCCGGATTTCAGTGAGAGCCGGATTTCACAGAGAGCCGGATTTCAGTGAGAGCCGGATTTCAGTGAGAGCCGGATTTCAGTGAGAGCCGGATTTCACAGAGAGACGGATTTCAGTGAGAGCCGGATTTCACAGAGAGACGGATTTCAGTGAGAGCTGGATTTCAGTGAGAGACGGATTTCAGTGAGAGCTGGATTTCAGAGGGAGCCGGATTTCAGTGAGAGCTGGATTTCAGTGAGAGCTGGATTTCAGAGGGAGCCGGATTTCAGTGAGAGCCGGATTTCAGTGAGAGCCGGATTTCAGTGAGAGCCGGATTTCAGTGAGAGCTGGATTTCAGTGAGAGACGGATTTCAGTGAGAGCTGGATTTCAGAGGGAGACGGGTTTCTGAGGAGCCGGATTTCAGTGAGAGACGGATTTCAGAGGGAGCCGGATTTCAGTGAGAGCCGTATTTCAGTGAGAGCCGGATTTCAGAGGGAGACGGGTTTCTGAGGAGCCGGATTTCAGTGAGAGACGGATTTCAGAGGGAGCCGGATTTCAGTGAGAGCTGGATTTCAGAGGGAGCCGGATTTCAGAGGGACACGGGTTTCTGAGGAGCCGGATTTCAGTGCGAGCCGTATTTCAGAGGAGCTGGATTTCTGAGGGAGCCGGATTTCAGTGAGAGACGGATTTCAGTGAGGGCCGGATTTCAGAGGGAGCCGGATTTCAGTGAGAGCCGGATTTCAGTGAGAGACGGATTTCTGAGGGAGCCGGATTTCAGAGAGAGACGGATTTCAGTGAGAGACGGATTTCAGAGGGAGCCGTATTTCAGTGAGCTGGATTTCAGAGGGAGCCGGATTTCAGAGGGAGCTGGATTTCAGTGAGGGCCGGATTTCAGTGAGGGTCGGATTTCAGAAGGAGCTGGATTTCAGTGAGAGACGGATTTCAGTGAGGGCCGGATTTCAGTGAGGGCCGGATTTCAGAAGGAGCTGGATTTCAGTGAGAGACGGATTTCAGTGAGGGCCGGATTTCAGAGGGAGCTGGATTTCAGTGAGGGCCGGATTTCAGTGAGGGCCGGATTTCAGAAGGAGCTGGATTTCAGTGAGAGACGGATTTCAGTGAGAGCCGGATTTCAGTGAGAGCCGGATTTCAGAAGGAGCCGGATTTCAGTGAGAGACGGATTTCAGTGAGAGCCGGATTTGAGAGGGAGCTGGATTTCAGAGGGAGCCGGATTTCAGTGAGAGCTGGATTTCAGTGAGAGCCGGATTTCAGTGAGAGCCGGATTTCAGCGAGAGACGGATTTCAGTAAGAGCCAGATTTCAGTGAGAGCTGGATTTCAGAGGGAGCCGGATTTCAGTGAGAGACGGATTTCAGTGAGCTGGATTTCAGTGAGAGCCGGATTTCTGAGGGAGACGGATTTCAGTGGAGCCGGATTTCAGTGCGAGCCATATTTCAGAGGAGCTGGATTTCTGAGGGAGCTGGATTTCAGTGAGGGATGGATTTCAGAGGGAGCTGGATTTCAGTGAGAGCTGGATTTCAGTGAGAGCTGGATTTCAGTGAGAGCCGGATTTCAGTGAGCTGGATTTCAGTGAGAGATGGATTTCAGAGGGAGCCGTATTTCAGTGAGAGCCGTATTTCAGTGAGAGCCGGTTTTAGTGAGAGCCGGATTTCAGTGAGCTGGATTTCAGTGAGAGCTGGATTTCAGTGAGAGCCGGATTTCAGAGGGAGACGGATTTCAGTAAGAGCCGGATTTCAGTGAGAACCGTATTTCAGTGAGCTGGATTTCAGTGAGAGCCGGATTTCAGTGAGAGCCGGATTTCAGAGGGAGACGGATTTCAGTGAGCTGGATTTCAGTGAGAGCCGGATTTCAGTGAGAGCCGGATTTCAGAGGGAGCTGAATTTCAGTAAGAGCTGGATTCCAAAGGAGCAGGATTTCTGAGGGAGCCGGATTTCAGAGGGAGTTGGTTTTCAGAGGGAGCTGGATTTCAGTGAGAGCCGGATTTCAGAAGGGGCTGGATTTCAGTGAGAGCCGGATTTCAATGAGAGCCGGACACCACCCAGCAACAGTTATCTCTCTATAACATTTAACAAATTCCCCCTTAACTGTTCCAATTCAATATCAAATGCCGCTAAATCAAAAGTCACTTTTCTTTTTTTTTAACAAACATTTTATTGAGGCATTTATGGTTTTATAACAACTAAAGATACAAATACAAACGTAAACATAATTCACTGCGTAACACACCCCTCCATTTCCCACTGTTGCCTTCTAAGCTAGACAAAAATAACCGAACTCCCCCTGCCCCCCTTCCTCCCTAACCACCCCCCTTATTGAATCTGCTAACAGTTTAGTTTTCCCTGAAAAAGTCGATAAACGGCTGCCACCTCCGAACGAACATTGATCCCCTCGGGGCGAACTTAATTTTCTCAAGCCTGAGAAACCCAGCCATGTCGCTAACCCGAAGGGAAGTGTAAAGCTATGGACAGTATAATGGTTAATGGAGATCAAGGCAGCAGGTTACGTGACAGGTTATTATGTAGAGATATGGGTTCAAAGACAAGGAAAATTAGGAGAAAGGGTAAGAGGAAAAATAAATTGCGAAAAGTTACTGATCAAGGTGTTAGGATTCATAACAAAGACATAAAAAACAGCATAAGTGTACTTTACCTGAATGCTCGTAGTATACGAAATAAGGTAAATGAGTTGATGGCGCAAATCATCGTGAATGACTATGATTTAGTGGCCATTACTGAAACATGGTTAAAAGGTGGTCACGACTGGGAGTTAAATATCCAAGGGTATCAGACTATACGAAAGGATAGATTGGATGGTAAGGGCGGTGGTGTAGCTTTGTTGTTTAAGGATGGCATCCGTGCAATAGTAAGGGATGATATTGGTGCTATGGAGGACAAGGTTGAATCAATTTGGGTGGAAATCAGGAATAGTAAGGCGAAAAGGTCACTGATAGGGGTAGTCTATAGGCCACCAAATAGTAACAGGATGGTAGGGCAGGCAATAAGCAAAGAAATAACGGATGCATGTAGAAATGGTACAGCGGTTATCATGGGAGATTTTAATCTGCATATCGATTGGTTTAACCAGGTTGGTAAAGGCAGCCTTGAGGAGGAGTTTATAGAATGTTTGTCATTTTTATCAATGACCTAGAGGAAGGCGCAGAAGGGTGGGTGAGTAAATTTGCAGACGATACTAAAGTCGGTGGTGTTGTCGATAGTG
Organism: Scyliorhinus torazame; assembly: GCF_047496885.1. Classification (NCBI taxonomy): domain Eukaryota; kingdom Metazoa; phylum Chordata; class Chondrichthyes; order Carcharhiniformes; family Scyliorhinidae; genus Scyliorhinus; species Scyliorhinus torazame. The sequence goes on from NC_092728.1 coordinate 37,584,384, forward strand.
TGGAAGGATGTGGCAGGTTACAGAGGGATATAGATAAGCTGCAGAGCTGGGCTGAGAGGTGGCAAATGGAGTTTAATGTAGAGAAGTGTGAGGTGATTCACTTTGGAAGGAATAACAGGAATGCGGAATATTTGGCTAATGGTAAAGTTCTTGAAAGTGTGGATGAGCAGAGGGATCTAGGTGTCCATGTACATAGATCCCTGAAAGTTGCCACCCAGGTTGATAGGGTTGTGAAGAAGGCCTATGGAGTGTTGGCCTTTATTGGTAGAGGGATTGAGTTCCGGAGTCGGGAGGTCATGTTGCAGCTGTACAGAACTCTGGTACGGCCGCATTTGGAGTATTGCGTACAGTTCTGGTCACCGCATTATAGGAAGGACGTGGAGGCTTTGGAGCGGGTGCAGATGAGATTTACCAGGATGTTGCCTGGTATGGAGGGAAAATCTTATGAGGAAAGGCTGATGGACTTGAGGTTGTTTTCGTTGGAGAGAAGAAGGTTAAGAGGAGACTTAATAGAGGCATACAAAATGATCAGGGGGTTGGATAGGGTGGACAGTGAGAGCCTTCTCCCGCGGATGGAAATGGCTGGCACGAGGGTACATAACTTTAAACTGAGGGGTAATAGATATAGGACAGAGGTCAGAGGTAGGTTCTTTACGCAAAGAGTAGTGAGGCCGTGGAATGCCCTACCTGCTACAGTAGTGAACTCGCCAACATTGAGGGCATTTAAAAGTTTATTGGATAAACATATGGATGATAATGGCATAGTGTAGGTTAGATGGCTTTTGTTTCGGTGCAACATCGTGGGCCGAAGGGCCTGTACTGCGCTGTATCGTTCTATGTTCTATGTTCTATTGTGCCCGGGATAATTTCCTGGAACAGTATGTAATGGAACCTACAAGGGAACAAGCGGTCCTAGATCTGGTCCTGTGTAATGAGGCAGGATTGATTAATGATCTCATAGTTCGGGATCCTCTTGGAAGGAGCGACCACAATATGGTGGAATTTAAAATACAGTTGGAGGATGACAAGGTAAAATCAAACATTAGTGTTTTGTGCTTAAACAGGCGATTACAATGGGATGAGAGAAGAACTAGCTACGGTAGACTGGGAGCAAAGACTTCAGGGTGAAGCAGTTGAGGAACAGTGGAGAACCTTCCGAGCGATCTTTCACAGTGTTCAGAAAAGGTTCATACCGACAAAAAAGAAAGACGGTAGAAAGGGGAAAAACCGACCGTGGATATCTAAGGAGGTGAGGGAGAGTATCAAATTGAAGGAAAAAACATACAACGTGGCAAAAATTAGTGGGAGAGTAGAGGACTGGGAAGTCTTTAGGGGACAACAGAAAGTTACTAAAAAGCCATAAAGAAGAATAAGGTAGACTATGAAAGTAAACTGGCTCAGAACATAAAAGCAGATAGTAAAAGCTTCTACAAATATATAAGACAAAAAAGAGTGGCTAAGGTAAATATTGGTCCTTTGGAAGATGAGAAGGGAGATTTAATAATAGGAGACGGGGAAATGGCTGAGGAGCTGAACAGGTTTTTTGGGTCAGTCTTCACAGTGGAGGACACAAATAACATGCCAGTGACTGATGGAAATAAAGATATGATAGGAGAGGACCTTGAGATGATTGTAATCACTAAGGAGGCAGTATTGGGCAAGCTCATGGGGCTAAAGGTAGACAAGTCTCCTGGCCCTGATGGGATGCATCCCAGAGTGTTAAAAGAGATGGCTAGGGAAATTGTAAACGCACTAGTGATAATTTATCAAAATTCACTAGACTCTGGGGTGGTCCCAGAGGATTGGAAAGTAGCAACCGTGACACCACTGTTTAAAAAAGGAGGTCGGCAGAAAGCGGGTAATTATAGGCCGGTAAGCTTAACTTCGGTTGTAGGGAAAATGCTGGAATCTATCATTAAGGAGGAAATAGCGGGGCACCTGGAGGGAAACTGTCCCATTGGGCAGACGCAGCATGGGTTCACAAAGGGTAGGTCGTGTCTGACTAATTTGGTAGAATTGTTTGAGGACGTTACCAGTGCAGTAGATAACGGGGAGCCAATGGATGGGGTATATCTGGATTTCCAGAAAGCTTTTGACAAGGTGCCACACAAAAGGTTGCTGCATAAACTAAAGATGCATGGCATTGAGGGTAAAGTGGTAGCATGGGTAGAGGATTGGTTAACTAACAGAAAGCAGAGAGTGGGGATAAATGGGTGTTTCTCTGGTTGGCAACCTGTAACTAGTTGAGTTAAGGATCAGTGTTGGGCCCGCAGTTGTTCACAATTTACATAGACGATTTGGAGTTGGGGACCAAGTGCAATGTGGCAAAGTTTGCAGACGACACTAAGATGAGTGGTAAAGCAAAAAGTGCAGAGGATACCGGAAGTCTGCAGAAGGATTTGGATAGGTTAGGTGAATGGGCTAGAGTCTGGCAGATGGAATTCAATGTTGCCAAGTATGAGGCTATCCATTTTGGGAGGAATAACAGTAGAATGAATTATTATTTAAACGGTAAGATGTTAAAACATGCTGCTGTGCAGAGGGACCTGGGTGTGCTGGTGCACGAGTCGCAAAAGGTTGGTGTGCAGGTGCAACAGGTGATTAAGAAGGCTAATCGAGTTTTGTCTTTCATTGCTAGAGGGATGGAGTTCAAGACTAGGGAGGTTATGCTGCAATTGTATATGGTGGTGGTGAGGCCGCATCTGGAGTATTGTGTTCAGTTTTGGTCTCCTTACCTGAGAAAGGACATATTGGCACTGGAGGGAGTGCAGAGGTTCACTAGGTTGATCCCAGAGTTGAGGGGATTAGATTATGACGAGAGGTTGAGTAGACTGGGACTGTACTCATTGGAGTTTAGAAGGATGCGGGGGGATCTTATTGAAACATATAAAATTATGAAGGGAATAGATAGGATAGATGCAGGCAGGTTGTTTCCACTGGTCGGGGAAAGCAGAACTAGGGGGCATAGCCTCAAAATAAGGGGAAGTAGATTTAGGACGGAGTGTAGGAGGAACTTCTTCACCCAAAGGGTTGTGAATCTCTGGAATTCCTTGCCCAGTGAAGCAGTTGAGGCTCCTTCTTTAAACGTTTTTAAGAAAAAGATAGATACCTTTCTAAAGAATAAAGGGATTCGGGGATATGGTGTACGGGCCGGAGAGTGCAGCTGAGTCCACAAAGATCAGCCATGATCTCATTAAATGGCGGAGCAGGCTCGAGGGGCCAGATGGCCTACTCCTGTTCCTAGTTCTTATGTTCTTATGTAACCCATACCCCTGATTTTGGGAGCTTTGAGTCCCTCCATGTTAGTAAGATCCGTCTCCGGGCTACCAAGGAGGCAAAGGCCAAAACGTTGGTCTCTCTCGCCCCCTGGACTCTCGGGTTGTCCGACACGCCAAAACTCGTCACCTCTGGACTCGACGCCACCCTTGGTTTTAGTACCGTAGACATGGCATCCGCAAATCCCTGCCAGTATCCCCTTAGCTTCGAACATGCACAAAACAAGTGGACATGATTTGCGGGCGCTCCTGCACACCTCACACACCTGTCCTCCTCCCCAAAAAATTTGCTCATCCGGGCCACCATCATGTGTGCCCGGTGAACCACCTTTAATTGTATCAGGCTGAGCCTGGCACATGATGAGGTCGCGTTGACTCTTCTCAGGGCATCCTCCTTTCCCAACTCATCTTCCCATTTATGTTTCAGCTCCCCTATCTGGGTTTACTCCCACTCCATAAGTTCTTTATCGATTTCCAATACCTTCCCCCCACCGCACTCCCGTTCGAGAGACAACCTTGTCCTGTATCCACTGCGGCGGTAGAAGTGGAAAGATCTAAACCTGTCTTCGCAGAAAATCCTTTACCTGCAGATACGGAAACTCATTCCCTCCCGGCAATTCAAACTCCACTTCCTGATCCTCCAAACAGGGAAAGCTCCCATCAATAAACAGGTCCCCCAGCCTCTCAATCCCTGCTCTCTGCCACCTCCGCAACCCCCCGGTGATTAGCACCAATGATTATACAAATTAGCCCACACCGACGCTCCCTCCACTCCCATATGCATCCGCCACTGCCCCCAAACTCTCAGGGTCGCCACTACCACTGGGCTTGTGGAGTACTGGGCCGGCGGGAACGGCAGAGGAGCCGTTACCAGTGCCCCTAAACTTGTGCCCTTAACTGAGGCCGCCTCTACCCGCTCCCACACCGACCCCTCCCCCATTACCCACTTACTAATCATGGCAATATTTGCTGCCCAGTAATAGTTCCTAAAGTTCGGCAGTGCCAGCCCTCCCACCCCTTGGCTCCACTCCAACAGCACTTTACTCGCGGGGTTTTACCCGCCCATACAAACACAGAGATCACCCGCTTAAAAAAGGTCTTTGGTATAAAAATAGGGAGGCACTAGAAAACAAACAAAAATCTCAGGAGAACCATCATTTTTACGGTCTGTACCCTCCCCGCCAGTGACAACAGGAGCATGTCCCACCCTCCCTGCCAGTGACAGCGGGAGCACCTCCCACCTCCGGACGTCCTCCTTCATTTGTTCAACTAACCGGGCCAGATTTAATTTATGTAGCTTCTCCCATCCCCGTGCCACCTGAATACCCAAGTAACGAAAACTCCGTCCCACCTCTTTAAAGGGTGGGCGTCTCCTCCAGTCTCCTCTCCTGCCCCCTCGACTGGATCACAAAAACCTCGCTCTTACCATATTCAATTTGTACCCTGAGAACCGGCCAAATTCCCCTAAGATCCGCATAATCTCCCCCATCCCCCCTAATGGGTCAGAAATATACAGGAGTAGGCCGTCTGCATATAATGAGACCTCCCCCAGTCTTTTGACGCTCTCAACGCCATCGCCAATGGCTCTATAGCCAAAGGAAACAACAGTGGGGAAAGGGGACCTCACTGCCTTGTCCCCCAGTGTAGTATAAAGTAATCCTAACTCACCCGGTTCGTCCGCACACTCGCCCCCAGTGCCTGGTACAGGAACTGAACCCAGTCAATAAAGCCCTGCCCAAACCCAAACCGTCCGAGAACCTCCCATAGATAATTCAATTCCACCCAGTCAAAGGTCTTCTTCGCGTCCATAGCGACCACCACCTCCGCCTCCTCGGAGATAATCATGATTACATTCAAGAGCCTTATACCATTGGCCGTTAGCTGCCTGCCTTTGACAAACACCGTCTGGTCTTCCCCTATCACCCCCGGAACACAATCCTCTATCCACGAGGCCAGAGTTTTGGCCAGCAATTTGGCGTCAACATTCAGTCGGGAGATTGATCTGTAAGACCCGCATTGTTCTGGGTCCTTCTCCCACTTCTGGATCAATGAGATTGAAGCCTGTGACGTTGTTGGGGGAAGAACACCCCGCTCCCTTAAATGCCCTCACCAGCAGCGGGCCCAACATCCCAGAAAACCTCTTGTAAAATTCCACTGGGTAGCCGTCCGGTCCCGGGGCCTAACCCGACTGCATGGTCTCCAATCCCTCCACTACTTCTACAATCCCGATCGGGGCTCCCAACCCCTCCACCAACCCTTCCTCCACCTACCCTTCCTCCACCTTCAGAAACTTCACCCCTTCCAAAAGCTGCCTCATCCCCTCCACCACAACGGGGGGGTTCCGACTCATACAGCCGACTGTAAAACTCCTTGAACACCCCGTTCACCCCCGCTGGGTCCAAGACCGTGATCCCCCCTCTGTCCTTCACCCTTCCTATCTCCCTGGCCGCCTCCCTTTTCCTGAGCTAATGTGCTTGCATCATACTGGCCTTCTCACCATACTCTTATACCGACCCTCTCGCCTTCCTCAACTGCCCCACCGCTTTTCCTGTGGATATCAGGCCAAACTCCATCTGCAGCTTCTGCCGCTCCTTCAACAATCCTGCCTCCGGGGCTTCAGAATACCTTCTGTCCACCTGGAGTATCTCCCTAACCAGCCTATCCATCTCTGCCCGCTCCACCTTCTCCCTATGAGCCCGAATTGAAATTAGCTCCCCCTAACCACCGCCTTCAGCGCCCCCCACACTGTTGCTGCCGAAACCACCCTGTGTCATTTATCTCCAAATAATTTTGGATGGCCTCCCTCAGCCGCCCACACACTTCCTCAACCGCTAACATTCCTCCATCCAATCTCTATTTTGGCGCTTAGCTCCTTGCTTACCCGTAGATCCACCCAGTGTGGGTCATGGTCTGACACAATGATCGCCGAATATTCGGCGTCTACCACCCCCGCCAGCTTTGTTCAAAATGAAAAAATCAATCCGGGAGTACACTTTGTGAACATGGGAGAAAAAGGAAAACTCTTCGCTTTTGGCCGCACGAACCTCCACGGATCTACCCCTCCCATCTGCTCCATATCCATTTAGTTCCTTCGCCGCGGCACTAATACCACCGGCATCCCCTCCAGTCTCCTACTCACCATAATCCCCTGAGTCCACCACTATGTTCCAAACCTCAAATGACACCCGCTTATTGATCAAGATCGCAACCCCCTAGTTTTAGAGTCTAGCCCCGAATGAAGTACCTGCCCAACCCACCCCTTCCTCAGCCTAGTCTGATCCACTACCCTCAGGTGTGTCTCCTGTAGCATTGCCACGTCTGCCGACAAACTCTTCAAATGCGCGAACATGCATTCGCCCATTCAGCCCTCCATGTGACCAGCCTGGTCGGGGGAAACCTGCCCACCCCGCCGATCAGCCATCACCCTTCTTAGGCGCCTCCAGCTCGCATCCTGCATCCCCCCCTCCGGCCCGCCCTCGGGTGTTCACCGTCATCGACCTCCAATTTGTCTCCCGTCAGAAAAACAATTCCCCCCCTCCCCCCCACTAACAAAACAATAATCCCAACCCCCCATATCAAACTGGTCACCTGCTCGCCCTCCAACTACACTTCCATGAGTTAGCCCACCCAGCTAGCCTGGTAACCCCGCCCATGACGCCAAGCATCCTACCCTCCACTGATCTCCCTCCCCCCCACTCAAACATACATATGCAAATCATAAGAATCTCCAACAAAGAAGAAAATTCCACCCACCTTCCCCATTAAGAACAAAGTTCACCCACATACACAACTGAGCAAATGCCCAAAAATTGGTACAAAAACAATACACACAGAACCCAACGAGAAAAGAAATTTAGCAGCACAGGTACAGAATTACTCGCCCCCAAGTTCAATGTCCTCCATCACCTGCCAGTCCCCTGTCCTTTTATTGGTATTTCTCATATTTATAAACAATTGTATATATACCACATTTTTCTTACTCTTGTTAATTTATTTTATTGTACAGAGAGGTTTATTTTGTCTTTAATTTAATTGACCTTATATACATTTTGCCGACCTCTGATCGCACCCCCCCCCCCCCCCCCCCTCCCTTCCTCTCCACCCCCCCACCACCCACTTTTGGCTTCAGCTGAGCTTTGCTTTTATTTTCAGGGAAAGCTCCCTCCTCTTCTCTTCTTTTGTGGTTTCCCCACCTTCCGTCCGCCTTCCCCCCCCCACCCACCCCCTGGTTTGCGCAGTCCTTTGGTTCCTCATATATCTTGTTTTTTAATTCTTATCTTACTCTTTGTTGCTGGCCTCAAACAGGTTTTGGAACTGGCCGACAAACCGCCCCAAGCATCCAGGAAGCCTTCCTCTGACCCTCGGGTGGCGTACTTAATCTTCTCCAGGGGGAGAAATTCCGAGAGGTCAGCGAGCCAGTCTGCAGCTGTGGGTGGTGCTGCCGATCGCCAGCCGAGCAGGATTCTCCGGCGTGCGATTAGGGAAGCGAAAGCGAGGGCGTTGGCCCCTTTCCCCATGTGTAACTCTGGCTGCTCCGATACCCCAAAGATTGCCACTATTGGGCATGGCTTCACCCTCACCCCCACAACCTTGGACATTGCCTCGGAGAAGGCTGTCCAGAACCCAGCAAGCTTGGGGCAAGCCCAATACATGTGGGTGTGGTTGGCCGGGCCCCTCTGGCACCGCTCACATTTGTCCTCCACCTCCGGGAAGAACCTGCTCATTCGGGTTCTGGTCAGATGCGCTCTGTGCACTACTTTGAGCTGCATTAGGCTTAGCCTTGTGCAGGAGGAGGTGGAGTTCACCCTTCCCAGTGCTTCGCTCCAGAGTCCCCACCCTACCTCTGTCCCCAGTTCGTCGTCCCATTTTTGTCTGGTCTCATCCAGTGGAGTCCGGCTCTGTCCAGTAGCTGTCCGTATATTTGCCCACATAGCCCCCCCTTCTCTTAGCCTGTGCCTATCAGGTCCTCTAGTAGTGTGGTTTCTGGGGCCCCGGGGTACCCTACTGTATCTTTGCGGAGGAAGTGTTTTATTTGGATGTGTCTCATTTCCTGTCCTTTTGCTAGTTTCCACTTCCGTGTCAGTTGGCCCAGTGTTGCCAGTCTGTGCCCTACATAGAAGTCCCCGACTGTCAGTGTGCCCCCGTCCCGCCTCCATCTTTTGAAGGTGGTATCTTGCCTGGCTGAGTGGAATCTGTGATTGCTGCAGATGGGGGCCATGGGGGCCATTTAGTTAGCCCGAAGTGCTGTCTCAACTGGGTCCATGTTCTCGGCGTGGCCGCTACCACTGGGCTTGTTGTGTATCTTGTTGAGGAGGATGGGAGTGCTGCTGTGGCCAGGGCCCGGAGGGTCGTTCCTTTACAGGAGGCCTCCTCCATTTGTACCCAATCTGTGTTGGGTTCTTGTACCCATCCCCTCACTCTTTCTGCCGTTGCTGCCCAGTGGGAGTATTGTAGGTTTGATAAGGCCAAGCCCCTTTGATTTTCCTTCTTTGCAGTATCGGTCTGGAAATTTTCGGGTTCTTACCCCCCCCCCCCAACACAAACGCCATGATTAGACTCTACATTTTGGAAAAAGGCCTTGGGGATGAATGGATCGAAACAGGAAGAGGAACCTCAGCAGTACATTCATCTTGATCGTCTGCAGTCTCCCCACCAGTGAGTGGGAGTGAGCCCCACCTTTGAAGGTCCTTTTTTACTTCCTCCACCAGGCTGGTCAGGTTCCACTTGTGGATCTGTGTCCAGATTCTGGTTATCTGGATCCCCAGGTAACGGAATCTGTTATGGGCCGTTTTAAACGGGAGACCCTCCAGCTCTGCCCCTCCCCCATTTGGGTGCACTGGGAATGCCTCACTTTTGCCCAGGTTAAGGGAGGCACAGTAGCACAGTGGTTAGCACAGTTGCTTCACAGCCCCAGGGTCCCAGGTTTGATTCCCAGCTTGGGTCACTGCCTGTGCAGAGTCTGCACGTTCTCCCCGTGTCTGCGTGGGTTTCCTACGGGTGCTCCAGTTTCCTCCCATGGTCTAAAGATGTGCAGGTTAGGTGGACTGGCCATGTTAAATTGCCCTTAGTGACCAAAAGAAAGGTTAGGTGGGGTTGCTGGGTTATGGGGATTGGTTGGAGTTCTGGGCTTGGGTAGGGTGCTCTTTCTAAGGGCCAGTGCAGACTTGATGGACTGCACTGTAAATTTTATGATTACGTTTGTAGCCCGAAAAGGTTCCAAAAGACACCTCTACAAAAGGGATGGTCTACACCTGGACCAGAGGGGTACCAATATCCTGGGGGGGAAATTTGCTAATGCTTTTCGGGAGGGTTTAAACTAGTTCAGCAGGGGATTGGGAACCTGAATTGTAGCTCCAGTATACAGGAGGTTGAGAGTAGTGAGGTCATGAGTAAGGTTTCAAAGTTGCAGGAGTGTACCGGCAGGCAGGAAGGTGGTTTAAAGTGTGTCTACTTCAATGCCAGGAGCATCCGGAATAAGGTGGGTGAACTTGCAGCATGGGTTGGTACCTGGGACTTCGATGTTGTGGCCATTTCGGAGACATGAATAGAGCAGGGACAGGAATGGTTGTTACAGATGCCGGGGTTTAGATATTTCAGTCAGCTCAGGGAAGGTGGTAAAAGAGGGGGAGGGGTGGCATTGTTAGTCAAGGACAGTATTACGGTGGCAGAAAGGACGTTTGATGAGGACTCGTCTGCTGAGGTAGTATGGGCTGAGGTTAGAAACAGGGAAGGGGAGGTCACCCTGTTAGGGGTTTTAAATAGGCCTCCGAAAAGTCCCCGAGATGTAGAGGAAAGGATTGCAAAGATGATTCTGGATAGGAGCGAAAGTAACAGGGTAGTTGTTATGGGGGGCTTTAACTTTCCAAATATTGACTGGAAACGCTATAGTTCGAGTACTTTAGATGGGTCCATTTATGTCCAATGTGTGCAGGAGGGTTTCCTGACACAGTATGTAGATAGGCCAACGAGAGGCGAGGCCATATTGGATTTGGTACTGGGTAATGAACCAGGACAGGTGTTAGATTTGGTGGAAGGTGAGCACTTTGGTGATAGTGACCACAATTCCATTATGTTTACTTTAGTGATGGAAAGGGATAGGTATATACCGCAGGGCAAGAGTTATATCTGGGGGAAAGGCAATTATGAAAGGCGATGAGGCAAGACTTAAGATGCATCGGATGGAGAGGAAAACTGCAGGGGATGGGCACAATGGAAATGTGGAGCTTGTTCAAGGAACAGCTACTGCGTGTCCTTGATAAGTATGTACCTGTCAGGCAGGGAGGAAATGGTCGAGCGAGGGAACCGTGGTTTACTAAATCAGTTGAAACACTTGTCAAGAGGAAGAAGGAGGCTTATGTAAAGATGAGGCATGAAGGTTCAGTTATGGCGCTCGAGAGTTACAAGTTAGCTAGGAAGGACCTAAAGAGAGAGCTAGGAGGGGACAGATGTCAGAGGTAGATTCTTTACTCAGAGAGTAGTAAGGGTGTAGAATGCCCTGCCTGCAACAGTAGTGGACTCACCAACATTAAGGGCATTCAAATGGTCATTGAATAAACATATGGACGATAAGGAAATAGTGTAGATGGGCTTTAGAGTGGTTTCACACGTCGGTGCAACATCGAGGGCCGAAGGGCCTGTACTGCGATGTAATGGTCTATAAGCTCTTTCAGTATTTGCAGTATTGCCTTCAGTCCCTCCTTTGGCTTTGAGACATAGCGGAGCAGGTCATCTGCATAGAGTGAAACTCCGTGCTTTCTGTCTCCTCTCCGGATTCCTTTCCAGCTTTTCGCATCCCGCAGGGCTATCGCCAGGGGTTCGATCGCTAGCGCGAACAAGAGTGGGGACTGTAGTGATCTGTGCATCTGTACATACATCTGAGCTGTAGTCCCTGGTGTATGTGCAGATGTAACAACCACAGCATCACTAGAGGGCATCAGAGACGGGTATAAAGTGTCCAGCCCAAGGGAGGATCCACCTCTTTCAGAAGCACAGGGCTAGTGAGCAGCAGCAGACAGAGACAGCTCAGCATAGGCAGTTTACCTTAGCTTCACTGGTCATACCTCTTGACTGTTTAATATCTAGTTAAGCTCTGGAAACAGAACACACCCACTGAATAAAGTATTTGTGTTAACTGGAAGTCTACAATCTTTATTCAGACTTAGAGAATAACATAGGGACAGGGGGCAGCCCCGTCTTGTTCCTCTCTGTAGCTGGAAGTATTCAGAGCTGGTGGTGTTAGTTCAGACATTCGCTTTGGGAGCGTTGTACTGGAGCCTCACCCAGGAGGTGAACTCCGCTCCTAGCCCAAACTGTTCCAGTACCTCGAGGAGGCAGTTCTATTTGACTCCAGGGAGATGATCACCTCTGGCGTTCTCTCCCTGGGGACGACAACGACATTATTACATTCATCAGCTGCCTGATGTTCGCTGTGAGCTGCCGACCCTTGGCAAAGCCTGTTTGGTCCTCTGCGACCACCTCTGGTACACAGCCCTCCAGCCATTTGGCCAGGACCTTTGCAAGTATTTTCGCATCCACATTCGACAGCGAAATGGGTCTGTGTGATCCACATTCTGTCGGGTCTTTATCTTTTTTGGGTATCAGTGAAATTGTGGCCTGCACTAGCGTGGGGGGCAGGGTGCCCCTTGTCAGTGAGTCCGCGAACATGTCCCTTAGGTGTGGGGCCAGGACTGGTGCAAATTTTTTGTAGAAGTCCGCCGGGAACCCGTCGGGTAGTTCCAGTCTGTCTAGGAACTGTTTCATCCCTGCTTCCCCATTGGGGGGCTCGGAATTGTAAAGTCCCCAGGAGAAGGTCTCAAATGCCCGACTGACCTCGTTTGGTCCTGTTACCGGTCTGCCTCTGCGATCCTTTACCTGCCCCATTTCCCTCGTGGCTGCCTGCTTTCTTAGCTGGTGAGCCAATAGGCAGCCAGCCTTATCTCCGTGTTTGTAGAAGGTCCCCCATGTCTGGCGGAGTTGGTACACTGCTTTCCTAGTGGATAGCAGACTAAAGTCCATTTGCAGCTTTTTCCTCTCCGCCAGCAGCCCTACGGTCGGGGCCTCGCAGTATTTTCAGTCTGATTTCACTCGGTGAGAGTCGGTCAGTCTGATCTCACTCGGTGAGAGTCGGTCAGTCTGATCTCACTCGGTGAGAGTCGGTCACTCTGATCTCACTTAGTGAGAGTCGGTCACTCTGATCGCACTCGGTGAGAATCGGTCAGTCTGATCTCACTCGGTGAGAGTCGGTCAGTCTGATCTCACTCGGTGAGAGTCGGTCACTCTGATCTCACTCGGTGAGAGTCGGTCACTCTGATCTCACTCGGTGAGAGTCGGTCACTCTGATCTCACTCGGTGAGAGTCGGTCACTCTGATCTCACTCGGTGAGAGTCGGTCACTCTGATCTCATTCGGTGAGAGTCGGTCACTCTGATCTCACTCGGTGAGCGTCGGACAGTCTGAACTCACTCGGTGAGAGTCGGTCACTCTGAACTCACTCGGTGAGAGTCGGTCAGTCTGATCTCACTCGGTGACAGTCGGTCACTCTGATCCCACTCGGTGAGAGTCGGTCAGTCTGATCTCACTCGGTGACAGTCGGTCACTCTGATCTCACTCGGTGAGAGTCGGTCACTCGGATCTCACTCGGTGAGAGTCGGTCACTCTGATCTCACTCGGTGAGAGTCGGTCACTCTGATCTCACTCGGTGAGAGTCGGTCAGTCTGATCTCACTCGGTGAGAGTCGGTCACTCTGATCTCACTCGGTGAGAGTCGGTCACTCTGATCTCACTCGGTGAGAGTCGGTCACTCTGATCTCACTCGGTGAGAGTCGGTCACTCTGATCTCACTCGGTGAGAGTCGGTCACTCTGATCTCACTCGGTGAGAGTCGGTCAGTCTGATCTCACTCGGTGAGAGTCGGTCACTCTGAAATCACTCGGTGAGAGTCGGTCACTCTGATCTCACTCGGTGAGAGTCGGTCAGTCTGATCTCACTCGGTGAGAGTCGGTCAGTCTGATCTCACTCGGTGAGAGTCGGTCACTCTGATCTCACTCGGTGAGAGTCGGTCACTCTGAACTCACTCAGTGAGAGTCGGTCACTCTGATCTCACTCGGTGAGAGTCGGTCACTCTGATCTCACTCGGTGAGAGTCGGTCACTCTGATCTCACTCGGTGAGAGTCGGTCAGTCTGATCTCACTCGATGAGAGTCGGTCACTCTCATCTCACTCGGTGAGAGTCGGTCACTCTGATCTCACTCGGTGAGAGTCGGTCACTCTGATCTCACTCGGTGAGAGTCGGTCACTCTGATCTCACTCGGTGAGAGTCGGCCACCGAGTGAGATCAGACTGACCGACTCTCACCGAGTGAGATCAGAGTGACCGACTCTCACCGAGTGAGATCAGAGTGACCGACTCTCACCGAGTGAGATCAGACTGACCGACTCTCACTAAGTGAGATCAGAGTGACCGACACTCACCGAGTGAGATCCAACTGACCGACTCTCACCGAGTGAGATCAGAGTGACCGACTCTCACCGAGTGAGATCAGACTGACCGACTCTCACTAAGTGAGATCAGAGTGACCGACTCTCACCGAGTGGGATCAGAGTGTCCGACTCTCACTAAGTGAGATCAGAGTGACCGACTCTGACCGAGTGAGATCAGAGTGACCGACTCTCACCGAGGGAGATCAGAGTGACCGACTCTTACCGAGTGAGATCAGAGTGCCCGACTCTCACCGAGTGAGATCAGAGTGACCGACTCTCACCGAGTGAGATCAGAGTGACCGACTCTCACCGAGTGAGTTCAGACTGACCGACTCTCACCGAGTGAGTTCAGACTGACCGACTCTCACCGAGAGAGATCAGAGTGACCGACTCTCACCGAGTGAGATCAGACTGACCGACTCTCACCGAGTGGGATCAGAGTGACCGACTCTCACCGAGTGATATCAGAGTGACCGACTCTCACCGAGTGAGATCAGAGTGACCGACTCTCACCGAGTGAGATCAGACTGACCGACTCTCACCGAGTGAGATCAGAGTGACCGACTCTCACCGAGTGAGATCAGAGTGACCGACTCTCACCGAGTGATATCAGAGTGACCGACTCTCACCGAGTGAGATCAGAGTGACCGACTCTCACCGAGTGAGATCAGAGTGACCGACTCTCACCGAGTGAGATCCAACTGACCGACTCTCACTAAGTGAGATCAGAGTGACCGACTCTCTCTAAGTGAGATCAGAGTGACCGACTCTGACCGAGTGAGATCAGAGTGACCGACTCTCACCGAGTGAGATCAGAGTGACCGACTCTTACCGAGTGAGATCAGAGTGACCGAATCTCACCGAGTGGGATCAGAGTGACCGACTCTCACCGAGTGAGATCAGACTGACCGACTCTCACTAAGTGAGATCAGAGTGACCGACTCACACTAAGTGAGATCAGAGTGACCGACTCTGACCGAGTGAGATCAGAGTGACCGACTCTCACCGAGTGAGATCAGAGTAACCGACTCTTACCGAGTGAGATCAGAGTGACCGACTCTCACCGAGTGAGTTCAGACTGACCGACTCTCACCGAGTGAGATCAGAGTGACCGATTCTCACCGAGTGAGGTCCAACTGACCGACTCTCACCGAGTGAGATCAGAGTGACCGACTCTCACCGAGTGAGATCAGAGTGACCGACTCTCACCGAGTGAGATCAGAGTGACCGACTCTCACCGAGTGAGATCAGAGTGACCGACTCTCACCGAGTGAGATCAGAGTGACCGACTCTCACCGAGTGGGATCAGAGTGACCGACTCTCACCGAGTGAGATCAGACTGACCGACTCTCACCGAGTGAGATCAGACTGACCGACTCTCACCGAGTGGGATCAGAGTGACCGACTCTCACCGAGTGGGATCAGAGTGACCGACTCTCACCGAGTGAGATCAGACTGACCGACTCTCACCGAGTGAGATATGACTGACCGACTCTCACCGAGTGAGATCAGACTGACCGACTCTCACCGAGTGGGATCAGAGTGACCGACTCTCACCGAGTGGGATCAGAGTGACCGACTCTCACCGAGTGGGATCAGAGTGACCGACTCTCACCGAGTGAGATCAGACTGACCGACTCTCACCGAGTGAGATCAGAGTGACCGACTCTCACCGAGTGAGATCAGAGTGACCGACTCTCACTGAGTGAGTTCAGACTGACCGACTCTCACCGAGTGAGATCAGAGTGACCGACTCTCACCGAGTGAGATCAGAGTGACCGACTCTCACCGAGTGAGATCAGAGTGACCGACTCTCACCGAGTGAGATCAGAGTGACCGACTCTCACCGAGTGAGATCAGAGTGACCGACTCTCACCGAGTGATATCAGAGTGACCGACTCTCACCGAGTGAGATCAGAGTGACCGACTCTCACCGAGTCAGATCAGAGTGACCGACTCTCACCGAGTGCGATCAGAGTGACCGACTCTCACCGAGTGAGATCAGACTGACCGACTCTCACCGAGTGGGATCAGACTGACCGACTCTCACCGAGTGAGATCAGAGTGACCGACTCTCACCGAGTGATATCAGGGTGACCGACTCTCACCGAGTGAGATCAGAGTGACCGACTCTCACCGAGTGAGATCAGAGTGACCGACTCTCACCGAGTGAGATCAGAGTGACCGACTCTCACCGAGTGAGATCAGAGTGACCGACTCTCATCGAGTGAGATCAGACTGACCGTCTCTCACCGAGTGAGATCAGAGTGACCGACTCTCACCGAGTGAGATCAGAGTGACCGACTCTCACCGAGTGAGATCAGAGTGACCGACTCTCACCGAGTGTGATCAGACTGACCGACTCTCACCGAGTGAGATCAGAGTGACCGACTCTCACCGAGTGATATCAGAGTGACCGACTCTCACCGAGTGCGATCAGAGTGACCGACTCTCACCAAGTGAGATCAGAGTGACCGACTCTCACCGAGTGAGATCAGAGTGACCGACTCTCACCGAGTGAGATCAGAGTGACCGACTCTCACCGAGTGAGATCAGAGTGACCGACTCTCATCGAGTGAGATCAGACTGACCGTCTCTCACCGAGTGAGATCAGAGTGACCGACTCTCACCGAGTGAGATCAGAGTGACCGACTCTCACCGAGTGAGATCAGACTGACCGACTCTCACCGAGTGAGATCAGACTGACCGACTCTCACCGAGTGAGATCAGACTGACCGACTCTCACCGAGTGAGATCAGAGTGACCGACTCTCACCGAGTGAGATCAGAGTGACCGATTCTCACCGAGTGAGATCAGACTGACCGACTCTAACCGAGTGAGATCAGACTGACCGACTCTCACCGAGTGAGATCAGAGTGACCGACACTCACCGAGTGAGATCAGAGTGACCGACTCTCACCGAGTGAGATCAGACTGACCGACTCTCACCGAGTGAGATCAGAGTGACCGACTCTCACCGAGTGAGATCAGAGTGACCGACTCTCACCGAGTGAGATCAGAGTGACCGACTCTCACCGAGTGAGATCAGACTGACCGACTCTCACCGAGTGAGATCAGAGTGACCGACTCTCACCGAGTGAGATCAGACTGACCGACTCTCACCGAGTGAGATCAGAGTGACCGACTCTCACCGAGTGAGATCAGAGTGACCGACTCTCACCGAGTGTGATCAGAGTGACCGACTCTCACCGAGTGAGATCAGGCTGACCGACTCTCACCGAGTGAGTTCAGACTGACCGACTCTCACCGAGTGAGATCAGAGTGACCGACTCTCACCGAGTGAGATCAGAGTGACCGACTCTCACCGAGTGAGATCAGAGTGACCGACTCTCACCGAGTGTGATCAGACTGACCGACTCTCACCGAGTGAGATCAGAGTGACCGACTCTCACCGAGTGATATCAGAGTGACCGACTCTCACCGAGTGCGATCAGAGTGACCGACTCTCACCGAGTGAGATCAGAGTGACCGACTCTCACCGAGTGAGATCAGAGTGACCGACTCTCACCGAGTGAGATCAGAGTGACCGACTCTCACCGAGTGAGATCAGAGTGACCGACTCTCATCGAGTGAGATCAGACTGACCGTCTCTCACCGAGTGAGATCAGAGTGACCGACTCTCACCGAGTGAGATCAGAGTGACCGACTCTCACCGAGTGAGATCAGACTGACCGACTCTCACCGAGTGAGATCAGACTGACCGACTCTCACCGAGTGAGATCAGACTGACCGACTCTCACCGAGTGAGATCAGAGTGACCGACTCTCACCGAGTGAGATCAGAGTGACCGATTCTCACCGAGTGAGATCAGACTGACCGACTCTAACCGAGTGAGATCAGACTGACCGACTCTCACCGAGTGAGATCAGAGTGACCGACTCTCACCGAGTGAGATCAGAGTGACCGACTCTCACCGAGTGAGATCAGACTGACCGACTCTCACCGAGTGAGATCAGAGTGACCGACTCTCACCGAGTGAGATCAGAGTGACCGACTCTCACCGAGTGAGATCAGAGTGACCGACTCTCACCGAGTGAGATCAGACTGACCGACTCCCACCGAGTGAGATCAGAGTGACCGACTCTCACCGAGTGAAATCCAACTGACCGACTCTCACCGAATGAGATCAGACTGACCGACTCGCATCGAGTGAGATCAGAGTGACCGACTCTCACCGAGTGAGATCAGAGTGACCGACTATCACCGAGTGAGATCAGAGTGACCGACTCTCACCGAGTGAGATCAGAGTGACCGACTCTCACCGAGTGAAATCCAACTGACCGACTCTCACCGAATGAGATCAGACTGACCGACTCTCACCGAGTGAGATCAGAGTGACCGACTCTCACCGAGTGTGATCAGACTGACCGACTCTCACCGAGTGAGATCAGAGTGACCGACTCTCACCGAGTGATATCAGAGTGACCGACTCTCACCGAGTGCGATCAGAGTGACCGACTCTCACCGAGTGAGATCAGAGTGACCGACTCTCACCGAGTGAGATCAGAGTGACCGACTCTCACCGAGTGAGATCAGAGTGACCGACTCTCACCGAGTGAGATCAGAGTGACCGACTCTCATCGAGTGAGATCAGACTGACCGTCTCTCACCGAGTGAGATCAGAGTGACCGACTCTCACCGAGTGAGATCAGAGTGACCGACTCTCACCGAGTGAGATCAGACTGACCGACTCTCACCGAGTGAGATCAGACTGACCGA
Organism: Scyliorhinus torazame; assembly: GCF_047496885.1. Taxonomy (NCBI): domain Eukaryota; kingdom Metazoa; phylum Chordata; class Chondrichthyes; order Carcharhiniformes; family Scyliorhinidae; genus Scyliorhinus; species Scyliorhinus torazame. The sequence goes on from NC_092728.1 coordinate 37,602,873, forward strand.
CTCTCACCGAGTGAGATCAGACTGACCGACTCTCACCGAGTGAGATCAGAGTGACCGACTCTCACCGAGTGAGATCAGAGTGACCGATTCTCACCGAGTGAGATCAGACTGACCGACTCTAACCGAGTGAGATCAGACTGACCGACTCTCACCGAGTGAGATCAGAGTGACCGACTCTCACCGAGTGAGATCAGAGTGACCGACTCTCACCGAGTGAGATCAGAGTGACCGACTCTCACCGAGTGAGATCAGAGTGACCGACTCTCACCGAGTGAAATCCAACTGACCGACTCTCACCGAGTGAGATCAGACTGACCGACTCTCACCGAGTGAGATCAGAGTGACCGACTCTCACCGAGTGAGATCAGAGTGACCGACTCTCACCGAGTGAGATCAGAGTGACCGACTCTCACCGAGTGAGATCAGACTGACCGACTCCCACCGAGTGAGATCAGAGTGACAGACTCTCACCGAGTGAAATCCAACTGACCGACTCTCACCGAATGAGATCAGACTGACCGACTCGCATCGAGTGAGATCAGAGTGACCGACTCTCACCGAGTGAGATCAGAGTGACCGACTCTCACCGAGTGAGATCAGAGTGACCGACTCTCACCGAGTGAGATCAGAGTGACCGACTCTCACCGAGTGAAATCCAACTGACCGACTCTCACCGAATGAGATCAGACTGACCGACTCTCACCGAGTGAGATCAGAGTGACCGACTCTCACCGAGTGAGATCAGAGTGACCGACTCTCACCAAGTGAGATCAGAGTGACCGACTCTCACCGAGTGAGATCAGAGTGACCGACTCTCACCGAGTGAAATCCAACTGACCGACTCTCACCGAGTGAGATCAGACTGACCGACTCTCACCGAGTGAGATCAGAGTGACCGACTCTCACCGAGTGAGATCAGAGTGACCGACTCTCACCGAGTGAGATCAGAGTGACCGACTCTCACCGAGTGAGATCAGACTGACCGACTCCCACCGAGTGAGATCAGAGTGACCGACTCTCACCGAGTGAAATCCAACTGACCGACTCTCACCGAATGAGATCAGACTGACCGACTCGCATCGAGTGAGATCAGAGTGACCGACTCTCACCGAGTGCGATCAGAGTGACCGACTCTCACCGAGTGAGATCAGAGTGACCGACACTCACCGAGTGAAATCCAACTGACCGACTCTCACCGAGTGAGATCAGACTGACCGACTCTCACCGAGTGAGATCAGAGTGACCGACTCTCACCGAGTGAGATCAGAGTGACCGACTCTCACCGAGTGAGATCAGACTGACCGACTCCCACCGAGTGAGATCAGAGTGACCGACTCTCACCGAGTGAGGTCAGAGTGACCAATTCCCACCGAGTTAGATCAACAAAGAACAAAGAACAAAGAAATGTACAGCACAGGAACAGGCCCTTCGGCCCTCCAAGCCCGTGCCGACCATGCTGCCCGACTAAACTACAATCTTCTACACTTCCTGGGTCCATATCCCTCTATTCCCATCCTACTCATGTATTTGTCAAGATGCCCCTTAAATGTCACTATCGTCCCTGCTTCCACCACCTCCTCCGGTAGCGAGTTCCTGGCACCCACAACCCTCTGCGCAAAAACTTGCCTCGTACATCTACTCTAAACCTTGCCTCTCTCACCTTAAACCTATGCCCCCTAGTAATTGACCCCTCTACCATGGGGAAAAGCCTCTGATCATCCACTCTGTCTATGCCCCTCATAATTTTGTATACCTCTATCAGGTCTCCCCTCAACCTCCTTCGTTCCAGTGAGAACAAACCGAGTTTATTCAACCGCTCCTCATAGCTAATGCCCTCCATACCAGGCAACATTCTGGTAAATCTCTTCTGCACCCTCTCTAAAGCCTCCACATCCTTCTGGTAGTGTGGCGAACAGAATTGAACACTATACTCCAAGTGTGGCCTAACTAAGGTTCTATACAGCTGCAACATGACTTGCCAATTCTTATACTCAATGCCCCGGCCAATGAAGGCAAGCATGCCGTATGCCTTCTTGACTACCTTCTCCACCTGTGTTGCCCCTTTCAATGACCTGTGGACCTGTACTCCTAGATCTCTTTGACTTTCAATACTCTTGAGGGTTCTACCATTCACTGTATATTCCCTACCTGCATTAGACCTTCCAAAATGAATTACCTCACATTTGTCCGGATTAAACTCCATCTTCTTCTCTCCGCCCAAGTCTCCAAACAATCTAAATCCTGCTGTATCCTCTGACAGTCCTCATCGCTATCCGCAATTCCACCAACCTTTGTGTCGTCTGCAAACTTACTAATCAGACCAGTTACATTTTCCTCCAAATCATTTATATATACTACAAAGAGCAAAGGTCCCAGCACTGATCCCTGTGGAACACCACTGGTCACAGCCCTCCAATTAGAAAAGCATCCTTCCATTGCTACTCTCTGCCTTCTATGGCCTAACTAGTTCTGTATCCACCTTGCCAGCTCACCCCGATCCCGTGTGACTTCACCTTTTGTACTAGTCTACCATGAGGGACCTTGTCTATGGCCTTTCTGATGTCCATATAGACAACATCCACTGCCCTACCTGCATCAATCATCTTAGTGACCTCCTCGAAAAACTCTATCAAGTTAGTGAGACACGACCTTCCCTTCACAAAACCGTGCTGCCTCTCACTAATACGTCCATTTGCTTCCAAATGGGAGGAGACCCTGTCTCGAAGAATTCTCTCCAGTAATTTCCCTACCACTGAAGTAAGGTTCACCGGCCTGTAGTTCCCGGGATTATTCTTGCGACCCTTCTTAAACAGAGTCAAACTGACTGACTCTCACCGAGTGAGATCAGAGTGACCGACTCTTACTGAGTGCGATCAGAGTGACCGACTCTCACCGAGTGAGATCCAACTGACCGACTCTCACCGAGTGAGATCAGAGTGACCGACTCTCACCGAGTGAGATCAGACTGACCGACTCTCATCGAGTGAGATCAGAGTGACCGACTCTCACCGAGTGAGATCAGACTGACTGACTCTCACCGAGTGAGATCAGAGTGACCGACTCTCACCGAGTGAGATCAGAGTGACCGACTCTCACCGAGTGAGATCAGAGTGACCGACTCTCACCGAGTGAGATCAGAGTGCCCGACTCTCACCGAGTGATATCAGAGTGACCGACTCTCACCGAGTGAGATCAGACTGACCGAGTCTCACCGAGTGAGATCAGAGTGACCGACTCTCACCGAGTGAGAGAGTGACCGACTCTCACCGAGTGAGATCAGAGTGACCGACTCTCACCGAGTGAGAGAGTGACCGACTCTCACCAAGTGAGATCAGAGTGACCGACTCTCACCGAGTGATATCAGAGTGACCGACTCTCACCGAATGAAATCAGAGTGACCGACTCTCACCGAGTGCGATCAGAGTGACCGACTCTCACCGAGTGAGATCAGACTGACCGACTCTCACCGAGTGAAATCAGAGTGACAGACACTCACCGAGTGAGATCAGAGTGACCGACTCTCACCGAGTGAGAGAGTGACCGACTCTCACCGAGTGAGATCAGAGTGACCGACTCTCACCGAGTGAGATCAGACTGACCGACTCTCACCGAGTGAGATCAGAGTGACCGACTCTCACCGAGTGAGATCAGAGTGACCGACTCTCACCGAGTGAGATCAGACTGACCGACTCTCACCGAGTGAAATCAGAGTGACCGACACTCACCGAGTGAGATCAGAGTGACCGACTCTCACCGAGTGAGAGAGTGACCGACTCTCACCGAGTGAGATCAGAGTGACCGACTCTCACCGAGTGAGATCAGACTGACCGACTCTCACCGAGTGAGATCAGAGTGACCGACTCTCACCGAGTGAGATCAGACTGACCGACTCTCACCGAGTGAGAGAGTGATCGTCTCTCACCGAGTGAGATCAGAGTGACCGACACTCACCGAGTGAGATCAGAGTGACCGACTCTCACCGAGTGAGAGAGTGACCGACTCTCACCGAGTGAGATCAGAGTGACCGACTCTCACCGAGTGAGATCAGACTGACCGACTCTCACCGAGTGAGATCAGAGTGACCGACTCTCACCGAGTGAGATCAGACTGACCGACTCTCACCGAGTGAAATCAGAGTGACCGACACTCACCGAGTGAGATCAGAGTGACCGACACTCACCGAGTGAGATCAGAGTGACCGACTCTCACCGAGTGAGAGAGTGACCGACTCTCACCGAGTGAGATCAGAGTGACCGACTCTCACCGAGTGAGATCAGACTGACCGACTCTCACCGAGTGAAATCAGAGTGACCGACACTCACCGAGTGAGATCAGACTGACCGACTCTCACCGAGTGAGAGAGTGACCGACTCTCACCGAGTGAGATCAGAGTGACCGACTCTCACCGAGTGAGATCAGAGTGACCGACACTCACCGAGTGAGATCAGAGTGACCGACTCTCACCGAGTGAGATCAGAGTGACCGTCTCTCACCGAGTGAGATCAGAGAGACCGACTCTCACCGAGTGAGATCAGAGTGACCGACACTCACCGAGTGAGATCAGAGTGACCGACTCTCACCGAGTGAGATCAGAGTGACCGACTCTCACCGAGTGAGATCAGACTGACCGACTCTCACCGAGTGAGATCAGAGTGACCGATTCTCACCGAGTGAGATCAGAGTGACCGACTCTCACCGAGTGAGATCAGACTGACCGATTCTCACCGAGTGAGATAAGAGTGACCGACTCTCACCGAGTGAGATCAGAGTGACCGACTCTCACCGAGTGAGATCCAACTGACCGACTCTGACCGAGTGAGATCAGAGTGACCGACTCTCACCAAGTGAGATCAGAGTGACCGACTCTCACCGAGTGAGATCAGACTGACCGACTCTCACCGAGTGAAATCAGAGTGACCGACACTCACCGAGTGAGATCAGAGTGACCGACTCTCACCGAGTGAGAGAGTGACCGACTCTCACCGAGTGAGATCAGAGTGACCGACTCTCACCGAGTGAGATCAGACTGACCGACTCTCACCGAGTGAAATCAGAGTGACCGACACTCACCGAGTGAGATAAGACTGACCGACTCTCACCGAGTGAGAGAGTGACCGACTCTCACCGAGTGAGATCAGAGTGACCGACTCTCACCGAGTGAGATCAGAGTGACCGACACTCACCGAGTGAGATCAGAGTGACCGACTCTCACCGAGTGAGATCAGAGTGACCGACTCTCACCGAGTGCGATCAGAGTGACCGACTCTCACCGAGTGAGATCAGAGTGACCGACACTCACCGAGTGAAATCCAACTGACCGACTCTCACCGAGTGAGATCAGACTGACCGACTCTCACCGAGTGAGATCAGAGTGACCGACTCTCACCGAGTGAGATCAGAGTGACCGACTCTCACCGAGTGAGATCAGACTGACCGACTCCCACCGAGTGAGATCAGAGTGACCGACTCTCACCGAGTGAGGTCAGAGTGACCAATTCCCACCGAGTTAGATCAACAAAGAACAAAGAACAAAGAAATGTACAGCACAGGAACAGGCCCTTCGGCCCTCCAAGCCCGTGCCGACCATGCTGCCCGACTAAACTACAATCTTCTACACTTCCTGGGTCCATATCCCTCTATTCCCATCCTACTCATGTATTTGTCAAGATGCCCCTTAAATGTCACTATCGTCCCTGCTTCCACCACCTCCTCCGGTAGCGAGTTCCTGGCACCCACAACCCTCTGCGCAAAAACTTGCCTCGTACATCTACTCTAAACCTTGCCTCTCTCACCTTAAACCTATGCCCCCTAGTAATTGACCCCTCTACCATGGGGAAAAGCCTCTGATCATCCACTCTGTCTATGCCCCTCATAATTTTGTATACCTCTATCAGGTCTCCCCTCAACCTCCTTCGTTCCAGTGAGAACAAACCGAGTTTATTCAACCGCTCCTCATAGCTAATGCCCTCCATACCAGGCAACATTCTGGTAAATCTCTTCTGCACCCTCTCTAAAGCCTCCACATCCTTCTGGTAGTGTGGCGAACAGAATTGAACACTATACTCCAAGTGTGGCCTAACTAAGGTTCTATACAGCTGCAACATGACTTGCCAATTCTTATACTCAATGCCCCGGCCAATGAAGGCAAGCATGCCGTATGCCTTCTTGACTACCTTCTCCACCTGTGTTGCCCCTTTCAATGACCTGTGGACCTGGACTCCTAGATCTCTTTGACTTTCAATACTCTTGAGGGTTCTACCATTCACTGTATATTCCCTACCTGCATTAGACCTTCCAAAATGAATTACCTCACATTTGTCCGGATTAAACTCCATCTTCTTCTCTCCGCCCAAGTCTCCAAACAATCTAAATCCTGCTGTATCCTCTGACAGTCCTCATCGCTATCCGCAATTCCACCAACCTTTGTGTCGTCTGCAAACTTACTAATCAGACCAGTTACATTTTCCTCCAAATCATTTATATATACTACAAAGAGCAAAGGTCCCAGCACTGATCCCTGTGGAACACCACTGGTCACAGCCCTCCAATTAGAAAAGCATCCTTCCATTGCTACTCTCTGCCTTCTATGGCCTAACCAGTTCTGTATCCACCTTGCCAGCTCACCCCGATCCCGTGTGACTTCACCTTTTGTACTAGTCTACCATGAGGGACCTTGTCTATGGCCTTTCTGATGTCCATATAGACAACATCCACTGCCCTACCTGCATCAATCATCTTAGTGACCTCCTCGAAAAACTCTATCAAGTTAGTGAGACACGACCTTCCTTTCACAAAACCGTGCTGCCTCTCACTAATACGTCCATTTGCTTCCAAATGGGAGGAGACCCTGTCTCGAAGAATTCTCTCCAGTAATTTCCCTACCACTGAAGTAAGGTTCACCGGCCTGTAGTTCCCGGGATTATTCTTGCTACCCTTCTTAAACAGAGTCAAACTGACTGACTCTCACCGAGTGAGATCAGAGTGACCGACTCTCACTGAGTGCGATCAGAGTGACCGACTCTCACCGAGTGAGATCCAACTGACCGACTCTCACCGAGTGAGATCAGAGTGACCGACTCTCACCGAGTGAGATCAGACTGACCGACTCTCATCGAGTGAGATCAGAGTGACCGACTCTCACCGAGTGAGATCAGACTGACTGACTCTCACCGAGTGAGATCAGAGTGACCGACTCTCACCGAGTGAGATCAGAGTGACCGACTCTCACCGAGTGAGATCAGAGTGACCGACTCTCACCGAGTGAGATCCAACTGACCGACTCTGACCGAGTGAGATCAGAGTGACCGACTCTCACCAAGTGAGATCAGAGTGACCGACTCTCACCGAGTGAGATCAGAGTGACCGACACTCACCGAGTGAAATCAGAGTGACCGACACTCACCGAGTGAGATCAGACTGACCGACTCTCACCGAGTGAGAGAGTGACCGACTCTCACCGAGTGAGATCAGAGTGACCGACTCTCACCGAGTGAGATCAGAGTGACCGACACTCACCGAGTGAGATCAGAGTGACCGACTCTCACCGAGTGAGATCAGAGTGACCGTCTCTCACCGAGTGAGATCAGAGAGACCGACTCTCACCGAGTGAGATCAGAGTGACCGACACTCACCGAGTGAGATCAGAGTGACCGACTCTCACCGAGTGAGATCAGAGTGACCGACTCTCACCGAGTGAGATCAGACTGACCGACTCTCACCGAGTGAGATCAGAGTGACCGATTCTCACCGAGTGAGATCAGAGTGACCGACTCTCACCGAGTGAGATCAGACTGACCGATTCTCACCGAGTGAGATCAGAGTGACCGACTCTCACCGAGTGAGATCAGAGTGACCGACTCTCACCGAGTGAGATCCAACTGACCGACTCTGACCGAGTGAGATCAGAGTGACCGACTCTCACCAAGTGAGATCCAATTGACCGACTCTCACCGAGTGAGATTAGAGTAACCGACACTCACCGAGTGAGATCAGAGTGACAGACTCTCACCGAGTGAGATCCAACTGACCGACTCTGACCGAGTGAGATCAGAGTGACCGACTCTCACCAAGTGAGATCAGAGTGACCGACACTCACCGAGTGAGATCAGAGTGACCGACTCTCACCGAGTGAGAGAGTGACCGACTCTCACCGAGTGAGATCAGAGTGACCGACTCTCACCGAGTGAGATCAGAGTGACCGACTCTCACCGAGTGAGATCAGAGTGACCAACTCTCGCCGAGTGAGATCAGAGTGACCGACTCTCACCGAGTGAGATCAGAGTGACCGACTCTCACCGAGTGAGATCCGAGTGACCGACTCTCACCGAGTGAGATCAGAGTGACCGACTCTCACCGAGTGAGATCAGAGTGACCGACTCTCACCGAGTGAGATCCAACTGACCGACTCTGACCGAGTGAGATTAGAGTAACCGACACTCACCGAGTGAGATCAGAGTGACAGACTCTCACCGAGTGAGATCAGAGTGACCGACTCTCACCGAGTGAGATCCAACTGACCGACTCTGACCGAGTGAGATCAGAGTGACCGACTCTCACAGAGTGAGATCAGAGTGACCGACTCTCACCGAGTGAGTTCAGACTGACCGACTCTCACTGAGTGAGATCAGAGTGACCGACTCTCACCGAGTGAGATCAGAGTGACCGACTCTCACTGAGTGTGATCAGAGTGACCGACTCTCACCGAGTGAGTTCAGACTGACCGACTCTCACTGAGTGAGATCAGAGTGACCGACTCTCACAGAGTGAATTCAGACTGACTGACTCTCACCGAGTGAGATCAGAGTGACCAACTCTCACCGAGTGAGTTCAGACTGACCGACTCTCACTGAGTGAGATCAGAGTGACCGACTCTCACCGAGTGAGATCAGAGTGACCGACTCTCACTGAGTGTGATCAGAGTGACCGACTCTCACCGAGTGAGTTCAGACTGACCGACTCTCACTGAGTGAGATCAGAGTGACCGACTCTCACAGAGTGAATTCAGACTGACTGACTCTCACCGAGTGAGATCAGAATGACCGACTCTCACCGAGTGAGATCAGAGTGACCGAATCTCACCGATTGAGATCAGAGTGACCGACTCTCACCGAGTGAGATCAGACTGACCGACTCTCACCGAGTGAAATCAGACTGACCGACTCTCACCGAGTGAGATCAGAGTGACCGACTCTCACCGAGTGAGATCAGAGTGACCGACTCTCACCGAGTGAGATCAGAGTGACCGACTCTCACCGAGTGAGATCAGAGTGACCGACTCTCACCGAGTGAGATCAGAGTAACCGATTCTCACCGAGTGAGATCAGAGTGACCGACTCTCACCGAGTGAGATCAGACTGACCGACTCTCACCGAGTGAGATCAGAGTGACCGACTCTCACCGAGTGAGATCAGAGTGACCGACTCTCACCGAGTGAGATCCAACTGACCGACTCTGACCGAGTGAGACCAGAGTGACCGACTCTCACCAAGTGAGATCAGAGTGACCGACTCTCACCGAGTGAGTTCAGACTGACCGACACTCACCGAGTGAGATCAGAGTGACCGACTCTCACCAAGTGAGATCAGAGTGACCGACTCTCACCGAGTGAGATCAGAGTGACCGACTCTCACCGAGTGAGAGAGTGACCGACTCTCACCGAGTGAGATCAGAGTGACCGACTCTCACCGAGTGAGATCAGAGTGACCGACTCTCACCGAGTGAGATCAGAGTGACCGACTCTCACCGAGTGAGATCCAACTGACCGACTCTGACCGAGTGAGATCCAACTGACCGACTCTCACCGAGTGAGATCAGAGTGACCGACTCTCACCGAGTGAGATCAGAGTGACCGACACTCACCGAGTGAGATCAGAGTGACCGACTCTCACCGAGTGAGATCAGAGTGACCGACTCTCACCGAGTGCGATCAGAGTGACCGACTCTCACCGAGTGAGATCAGAGTGACCGACACTCACCGAGTGAAATCCAACTGACCGACTCTCACCGAGTGAGATCAGACTGACCGACTCTCACCGAGTGAGATCAGAGTGACCGACTCTCACCGAGTGAGATCAGAGTGACCGACTCTCACCGAGTGAGATCAGACTGACCGACTCCCACCGAGTGAGATCAGAGTGACCGACTCTCACCGAGTGAGGTCAGAGTGACCAATTCCCACCGAGTTAGATCAACAAAGAACAAAGAACAAAGAAATGTACAGCACAGGAACAGGCCCTTCGGCCCTCCAAGCCCGTGCCGACCATGCTGCCCGACTAAACTACAATCTTCTACACTTCCTGGGTCCATATCCCTCTATTCCCATCCTACTCATGTATTTGTCAAGATGCCCCTTAAATGTCACTATCGTCCCTGCTTCCACCACCTCCTCCGGTAGCGAGTTCCTGGCACCCACAACCCTCTGCGCAAAAACTTGCCTCGTACATCTACTCTAAACCTTGCCTCTCTCACCTTAAACCTATGCCCCCTAGTAATTGACCCCTCTACCATGGGGAAAAGCCTCTGATCATCCACTCTGTCTATGCCCCTCATAATTTTGTATACCTCTATCAGGTCTCCCCTCAACCTCCTTCGTTCCAGTGAGAACAAACCGAGTTTATTCAACCGCTCCTCATAGCTAATGCCCTCCATACCAGGCAACATTCTGGTAAATCTCTTCTGCACCCTCTCTAAAGCCTCCACATCCTTCTGGTAGTGTGGCGAACAGAATTGAACACTATACTCCAAGTGTGGCCTAACTAAGGTTCTATACAGCTGCAACATGACTTGCCAATTCTTATACTCAATGCCCCGGCCAATGAAGGCAAGCATGCCGTATGCCTTCTTGACTACCTTCTCCACCTGTGTTGCCCCTTTCAATGACCTGTGGACCTGGACTCCTAGATCTCTTTGACTTTCAATACTCTTGAGGGTTCTACCATTCACTGTATATTCCCTACCTGCATTAGACCTTCCAAAATGAATTACCTCACATTTGTCCGGATTAAACTCCATCTTCTTCTCTCCGCCCAAGTCTCCAAACAATCTAAATCCTGCTGTATCCTCTGACAGTCCTCATCGCTATCCGCAATTCCACCAACCTTTGTGTCGTCTGCAAACTTACTAATCAGACCAGTTACATTTTCCTCCAAATCATTTATATATACTACAAAGAGCAAAGGTCCCAGCACTGATCCCTGTGGAACACCACTGGTCACAGCCCTCCAATTAGAAAAGCATCCTTCCATTGCTACTCTCTGCCTTCTATGGCCTAACCAGTTCTGTATCCACCTTGCCAGCTCACCCCGATCCCGTGTGACTTCACCTTTTGTACTAGTCTACCATGAGGGACCTTGTCTATGGCCTTTCTGATGTCCATATAGACAACATCCACTGCCCTACCTGCATCAATCATCTTAGTGACCTCCTCGAAAAACTCTATCAAGTTAGTGAGACACGACCTTCCTTTCACAAAACCGTGCTGCCTCTCACTAATACGTCCATTTGCTTCCAAATGGGAGGAGACCCTGTCTCGAAGAATTCTCTCCAGTAATTTCCCTACCACTGAAGTAAGGTTCACCGGCCTGTAGTTCCCGGGATTATTCTTGCTACCCTTCTTAAACAGAGTCAAACTGACTGACTCTCACCGAGTGAGATCAGAGTGACCGACTCTCACTGAGTGCGATCAGAGTGACCGACTCTCACCGAGTGAGATCCAACTGACCGACTCTCACCGAGTGAGATCAGAGTGACCGACTCTCACCGAGTGAGATCAGACTGACCGACTCTCATCGAGTGAGATCAGAGTGACCGACTCTCACCGAGTGAGATCAGACTGACTGACTCTCACCGAGTGAGATCAGAGTGACCGACTCTCACCGAGTGAGATCAGAGTGACCGACTCTCACCGAGTGAGATCAGAGTGACCGACTCTCACCGAGTGAGATCCAACTGACCGACTCTGACCGAGTGAGATCAGAGTGACCGACTCTCACCAAGTGAGATCAGAGTGACCGACTCTCACCGAGTGAGATCAGAGTGACCGACACTCACCGAGTGAAATCAGAGTGACCGGCACTCACCGAGTGAGATCAGACTGACCGACTCTCACCGAGTGAGAGAGTGACCGACTCTCACCGAGTGAGATCAGAGTGACCGACTCTCACCGAGTGAGATCAGAGTGACCGACACTCACCGAGTGAGATCAGAGTGACCGACTCTCACCGAGTGAGATCAGAGTGACCGTCTCTCACCGAGTGAGATCAGAGAGACCGACTCTCACCGAGTGAGATCAGAGTGACCGACACTCACCGAGTGAGATCAGAGTGACCGACTCTCACCGAGTGAGATCAGAGTGACCGACTCTCACCGAGTGAGATCAGACTGACCGACTCTCACCGAGTGAGATCAGAGTGACCGATTCTCACCGAGTGAGATCAGAGTGACCGACTCTCACCGAGTGAGATCAGACTGACCGATTCTCACCGAGTGAGATCAGAGTGACCGACTCTCACCGAGTGAGATCAGAGTGACCGACTCTCACCGAGTGAGATCCAACTGACCGACTCTGACCGAGTGAGATCAGAGTGACCGACTCTCACCAAGTGAGATCAGAGTGACCGACTCTCACCGAGTGAGTTCAGACTGACCGACACTCACCGAGTGAGATCAGAGTGACCGACTCTCACCGAGTGAGATCCAACTGACCGACTCTGACCGAGTGAGATCAGAGTGACCGACTCTCACCAAGTGAGATCAGAGTGACCGACACTCACCGAGTGAGATCAGAGTGACCGACTCTCACCGAGTGAGAGAGTGACCGACTCTCACCGAGTGAGATCAGAGTGACCGACTCTCACCGAGTGAGATCAGAGTGACCGACTCTCACCGAGTGAGATCAGAGTGACCAACTCTCGCCGAGTGAGATCAGAGTGACAACTCTCACCGAGTGAGATCAGAGTGACCGACTCTCACCGAGTGAGATCCGAGTGACCGACTCTCACCGAGTGAGATCAGAGTGACCGACTCTCACCGAGTGAGATCAGAGTGACCGACTCTCACCGAGTGAGATCCAACTGACCGACTCTGACCGAGTGAGATTAGAGTAACCGACACTCACCGAGTGAGATCAGAGTGACAGACTCTCACCGAGTGAGATCAGAGTGACCGACTCTCACCGAGTGAGATCCAACTGACCGACTCTGACCGAGTGAGATCAGAGTGACCGACTCTCACAGAGTGAGATCAGAGTGACCGACTCTCACCGAGTGAGTTCAGACTGACCGACTCTCACTGAGTGAGATCAGAGTGACCGACTCTCACCGAGTGAGATCAGAGTGACCGACTCTCACTGAGTGTGATCAGAGTGACCGACTCTCACCGAGTGAGTTCAGACTGACCGACTCTCACTGAGTGAGATCAGAGTGACCGACTCTCACAGAGTGAATTCAGACTGACTGACTCTCACCGAGTGAGATCAGAGTGACCAACTCTCACCGAGTGAGTTCAGACTGACCGACTCTCACTGAGTGAGATCAGAGTGACCGACTCTCACCGAGTGAGATCAGAGTGACCGACTCTCACTGAGTGTGATCAGAGTGACCGACTCTCACCGAGTGAGTTCAGACTGACCGACTCTCACTGAGTGAGATCAGAGTGACCGACTCTCACAGAGTGAATTCAGACTGACTGACTCTCACCGAGTGAGATCAGAATGACCGACTCTCACCGAGTGAGATCAGAGTGACCGAATCTCACCGATTGAGATCAGAGTGACCGACTCTCACCGAGTGAGATCAGACTGACCGACTCTCACCGAGTGAAATCAGACTGACCGACTCTCACCGAGTGAGATCAGAGTGACCGACTCTCACCGAGTGAGATCAGAGTGACCGACTCTCACCGAGTGAGATCAGAGTGACCGACTCTCACCGAGTGAGATCAGAGTGACCGACTCTCACCGAGTGAGATCAGAGTAACCGATTCTCACCGAGTGAGATCAGAGTGACCGACTCTCACCGAGTGAGATCAGACTGACCGACTCTCACCGAGTGAGATCAGAGTGACCGACTCTCACCGAGTGAGATCAGAGTGACCGACTCTCACCGAGTGAGATCCAACTGACCGACTCTGACCGAGTGAGACCAGAGTGACCGACTCTCACCAAGTGAGATCAGAGTGACCGACTCTCACCGAGTGAGTTCAGACTGACCGACACTCACCGAGTGAGATCAGAGTGACCGACTCTCACCAAGTGAGATCAGAGTGACCGACTCTCACCGAGTGAGATCAGAGTGACCGACTCTCACCGAGTGAGAGAGTGACCGACTCTCACCGAGTGAGATCAGAGTGACCGACTCTCACCGAGTGAGATCAGAGTGACCGACTCTCACCGAGTGAGATCAGAGTGACCGACTCTCACCGAGTGAGATCCAACTGACCGACTCTGACCGAGTGAGATCCAACTGACCGACTCTCACCGAGTGAGATTAGAGTAACCGACACTCACCGAGTGAGATCAGAGTGACAGACTCTCACCGAGTGAGATCAGAGTGACCGACTCTCACCGAGTGAGATCCAACTGACCGACTCTGACCGAGTGAGGTCAGAGTGACAGACTCTCACCGAGTGAGATCAGAGTGACCGACTCTCACCGAGTGAGATCCAACTGACCGACTCTCACCGAGTGAGATCCAACTGACCGACTCTGACCGAGTGAGATCAGAGTGACCGACTCTCACCAAGTGAGATCAGAGTGACCGACTCTCACCGAGTGAGATCAGACTGACCGACTCTCACCGAGTGAAATCAGAGTGACCGACACTCACCGAGTGAGATCAGACTGACCGACTCTCACCGAGTGAGAGAGTGACCGACTCTCACCGAGTGAGATCAGAGTGACCGACTCTCACCGAGTGAGATCAGAGTGACCGACACTCACCGAGTGAGATCAGAGTGACCGACTCTCACCGAGTGAGATCAGAGTGACCGTCTCTCACCGAGTGAGATCAGAGAGACCGACTCTCACCGAGTGAGATCAGAGTGACCGACACTCACCGAGTGAGATCAGAGTGACCGACTCTCACCGAGTGAGATCAGAGTGACCGACTCTCACCGAGTGAGATCAGACTGACCGACTCTCACCGAGTGAGATCAGAGTGACCGATTCTCACCGAGTGAGATCAGAGTGACCGACTCTCACCGAGTGAGATCAGACTGACAGATTCTCACCGAGTGAGATCAGAGTGACCGACTCTCACCGAGTGAGATCAGAGTGACCGACTCTCACCGAGTGAGATCCAACTGACCGACTCTGACCGAGTGAGATCAGAGTGACCGACTCTCACCAAGTGAGATCAGAGTGACCGACTCTCACCGAGTGAGTTCAGACTGACCGACACTCACCGAGTGAGATCAGAGTGACCGACTCTCACCGAGTGAGATCCAACTGACCGACTCTGACCGAGTGAGATCAGAGTGACCGACTCTCACCAAGTGAGATCAGAGTGACCGACACTCACCGAGTGAGATCAGAGTGACCGACTCTCACCGAGTGAGAGAGTGACCGACTCTCACCGAGTGAGATCAGAGTGACCGACTCTCACCGAGTGAGATCAGAGTGACCGACTCTCACCGAGTGAGATCAGAGTGACCGACTCTCGCCGAGTGAGATCAGAGTGACCGACTCTCACCGAGTGAGATCAGAGTGACCGACTCTCACCGAGTGAGATCCGAGTGACCGACTCTCACCGAGTGAGATCAGAGTGACCGACTCTCACCGAGTGAGATCAGAGTGACCGACTCTCACCGAGTGAGATCCAACTGACCGACTCTGACCGAGTGAGATTAGAGTAACCGACACTCACCGAGTGAGATCAGAGTGACAGACTCTCACCGAGTGAGATCAGAGTGACCGACTCTCACCGAGTGAGATCCAACTGACCGACTCTGACCGAGTGAGATCAGAGTGACCGACTCTCACAGAGTGAGATCAGAGTGACCGACTCTCACCGAGTGAGTTCAGACTGACCGACTCTCACTGAGTGAGATCAGAGTGACCGACTCTCACCGAGTGAGATCAGAGTGACCGACTCTCACTGAGTGTGATCAGAGTGACCGACTCTCACCGAGTGAGTTCAGACTGACCGACTCTCACTGAGTGAGATCAGAGTGACCGACTCTCACAGAGTGAATTCAGACTGACTGACTCTCACCGAGTGAGATCAGAGTGACCAACTCTCACCGAGTGAGTTCAGACTGACCGACTCTCACTGAGTGAGATCAGAGTGACCGACTCTCACCGAGTGAGATCAGAGTGACCGACTCTCACTGAGTGTGATCAGAGTGACCGACTCTCACCGAGTGAGTTCAGACTGACCGACTCTCACTGAGTGAGATCAGAGTGACCGACTCTCACAGAGTGAATTCAGACTGACTGACTCTCACCGAGTGAGATCAGAATGACCGACTCTCACCGAGTGAGATCAGAGTGACCGAATCTCACCGATTGAGATCAGAGTGACCGACTCTCACCGAGTGAGATCAGACTGACCGACTCTCACCGAGTGAAATCAGACTGACCGACTCTCACCGAGTGAGATCAGAGTGACCGACTCTCACCGAGTGAGATCAGAGTGACCGACTCTCACCGAGTGAGATCAGAGTGACCGACTCTCACCGAGTGAGATCAGAGTGACCGACTCTCACCGAGTGAGATCAGAGTAACCGATTCTCACCGAGTGAGATCAGAGTGACCGACTCTCACCGAGTGAGATCAGACTGACCGACTCTCACCGAGTGAGATCAGAGTGACCGACTCTCACCGAGTGAGATCAGAGTGACCGACTCTCACCGAGTGAGATCCAACTGACCGACTCTGACCGAGTGAGACCAGAGTGACCGACTCTCACCAAGTGAGATCAGAGTGACCGACTCTCACCGAGTGAGTTCAGACTGACCGACACTCACCGAGTGAGATCAGAGTGACCGACTCTCACCAAGTGAGATCAGAGTGACCGACTCTCACCGAGTGAGATCAGAGTGACCGACTCTCACCGAGTGAGAGAGTGACGGACTCTCACCGAGTGAGATCAGAGTGACCGACTCTCACCGAGTGAGATCAGAGTGACCGACTCTCACCGAGTGAGATCAGAGTGACCGACTCTCACCGAGTGAGATCCAACTGACCGACTCTGACCGAGTGAGATCCAACTGACCGACTCTCACCGAGTGAGATTAGAGTAACCGACACTCACCGAGTGAGATCAGAGTGACAGACTCTCACCGAGTGAGATCAGAGTGACCGACTCTCACCGAGTGAGATCCAACTGACCGACTCTGACCGAGTGAGGTCAGAGTGACCGACCCTCACCGAGTGAGATCAGAGTGACCGACTCTCACCGAGTGAGATCAGACTGACCGACTCTCACCGAGTGAAATCAGACTGACCGACTCTCACCGAGTGAGATCAGACTGACCGACTCTCACCGAGTGAGATCAGACTGACCGACTCTCACCGAGTGAGATCAGAGTGACCGACTCTCACCGAGTGTGATCAGAGTGACCGACTCTCACCGAGTGAGATCAGGCTGACCGACTCTCACCGAGTGAGATCAGACTGACCGACTCTCACCGAGTGAGATCAGACTGACCGACTCTCACCGAGTGAGATCAGACTGACCGTCTCTCACCGAGTGAGATCAGAGTGACCGACTCTCACCGAGTGAGATCAGAGTGACCGACTCTCACAGAGTGAATTCAGACTGACTGACTCTCACCGAGTGAGATCAGAGTGACCGACTCTCACCGAGTGAGTTCAGACTGACCGACTCTCACTGAGTGAGATCAGAGTGACCGACTCTCACCGAGTGAGATCAGAGTTACCGACTCTCACTGAGTGTGATCAGAGTGACCGACTCTCACCGAGTGAGTTCAGACTGACCGACTCTCACTGAGTGAGATCAGAGTGACCGACTCTCACAGAGTGAATTCAGACTGACCGACTCTCACCGAGTGAGATCAGAATGACCGACTCTCACCGAGTGAGATCAGAGTGACCGAATCTCACCGATTGAGATCAGAGTGACCGACTCTCACCGAGTGAGATCAGAGTGACCGACTCTCACCGAGTGAGATCAGACTGACCGACTCTCACCGAGTGAAATCAGACTGACCGACTCTCACCGAGTGAGATCAGAGTGACCGACTCTCACCGAGTGAGATCAGACTGACCGACTCTCACCGAGTGAGATCAGACTGACCGACTCTCACCGAGTGAGATCAGAGTGACCGACTCTCACCGAGTGAGATCAGAGTGACCGACTCTCACCGAGTGAGATCAGAGTGACCGACTCTCACCGAGTGAGATCAGAGTGACCGACTCTCACCGAGTGAGATCAGACTGACCGACTCTCACCGAGTGAGATTAGAGTAACCGACTCTCACCGAGTGAGATCAGAGTGACCGACTCTCACCGAGTGAGATCCAACTGACCGACTCTGACCGAGTGAGATCAGAGTGACCGACTCTCACCAAGTGAGATCAGAGTGACCGACTCTCACCGAGTGAGTTCAGACTGACCGACACTCACCGAGTGAGATCAGAGTGACCGACTCTCACCGAGTGAGATCAGAGTGACCGACTCTCACCGAGTGAGATCCAACTGACCGACTCTGACCGAGTGAGATCAGAGTGACCGACTCTCACCAAGTGAGATCAGAGTGACCGACACTCACCGAGTGAGATCAGAGTGACCGACTCTCACCGAGTGAGATCAGAGTGACCGACTCTCACCGAGTGAGAGAGTGACCGACTCTCACCGAGTGAGATCAGAGTGACCGACTCTCACCGAGTGAGATCAGAGTGACCGACTCTCACCGAGTGAGATCCAACTGACCGACTCTGACCGAGTGAGATCCAACTGACCGACTCTCACCGAGTGAGATTAGAGTAACCGACACTCACCGAGTGAGATCAGAGTGACAGACTCTCACCGAGTGAGATCAGAGTGACCGACTCTCACCGAGTGAGATCCAACTGACCGACTCTCACCGAGTGAGATCAGAGTGACCGACACTCACCGAGTGAGATCAGAGTGACCGACTCTCACCGAGTGAGATCAGAGTGACCGACTCTCACCGAGTGAGATCAGACTGACCGACTCTCACCGAGTGAGATCAGAGTGACCGATTCTCACCGAGTGAGATCAGAGTGACCGACTCTCACCGAGTGAGATCAGACTGACCGATTCTCACCGAGTGAGATCAGAGTGACCGACTCTCACCGAGTGAGATCAGAGTGACCGACTCTCACCGAGTGAGATCCAACTGACCGACTCTGACCGAGTGAGATCAGAGTGACCGACTCTCACCAAGTGAGATCAGAGTGACCGACTCTCACCGAGTGAGATCAGACTGACCGACTCTCACCGAGTGAAATCAGAGTGACCGACACTCACCGAGTGAGATCAGAGTGACCGACTCTCACCGAGTGAGAGAGTGACCGACTCTCACCGAGTGAGATCAGAGTGACCGACTCTCACCGAGTGAGATCAGACTGACCGACTCTCACCGAGTGAAATCAGAGTGACCGACACTCACCGAGTGAGATAAGACTGACCGACTCTCACCGAGTGAGAGAGTGACCGACTCTCACCGAGTGAGATCAGAGTGACCGACTCTCACCGAGTGAGATCAGAGTGACCGACACTCACCGAGTGAGATCAGAGTGACCGACTCTCACCGAGTGAGATCAGAGTGACCGACTCTCACCGAGTGCGATCAGAGTGACCGACTCTCACCGAGTGAGATCAGAGTGACCGACACTCACCGAGTGAAATCCAACTGACCGACTCTCACCGAGTGAGATCAGACTGACCGACTCTCACCGAGTGAGATCAGAGTGACCGACTCTCACCGAGTGAGATCAGAGTGACCGACTCTCACCGAGTGAGATCAGACTGATCGACTCCCACCGAGTGAGATCAGAGTGACCGACTCTCACCGAGTGAGGTCAGAGTGACCAATTCCCACCGAGTTAGATCAACAAAGAACAAAGAACAAAGAAATGTACAGCACAGGAACAGGCCCTTCGGCCCTCCAAGCCCGTGCCGACCATGCTGCCCGACTAAACTACAATCTTCTACACTTCCTGGGTCCATATCCCTCTATTCCCATCCTACTCATGTATTTGTCAAGATGCCCCTTAAATGTCACTATCGTCCCTGCTTCCACCACCTCCTCCGGTAGCGAGTTCCTGGCACCCACAACCCTCTGCGCAAAAACTTGCCTCGTACATCTACTCTAAACCTTGCCTCTCTCACCTTAAACCTATGCCCCCTAGTAATTGACCCCTCTACCATGGGGAAAAGCCTCTGATCATCCACTCTGTCTATGCCCCTCATAATTTTGTATACCTCTATCAGGTCTCCCCTCAACCTCCTTCGTTCCAGTGAGAACAAACCGAGTTTATTCAACCGCTCCTCATAGCTAATGCCCTCCATACCAGGCAACATTCTGGTAAATCTCTTCTGCACCCTCTCTAAAGCCTCCACATCCTTCTGGTAGTGTGGCGAACAGAATTGAACACTATACTCCAAGTGTGGCCTAACTAAGGTTCTATACAGCTGCAACATGACTTGCCAATTCTTATACTCAATGCCCCGGCCAATGAAGGCAAGCATGCCGTATGCCTTCTTGACTACCTTCTCCACCTGTGTTGCCCCTTTCAATGACCTGTGGACCTGGACTCCTAGATCTCTTTGACTTTCAATACTCTTGAGGGTTCTACCATTCACTGTATATTCCCTACCTGCATTAGACCTTCCAAAATGAATTACCTCACATTTGTCCGGATTAAACTCCATCTTCTTCTCTCCGCCCAAGTCTCCAAACAATCTAAATCCTGCTGTATCCTCTGACAGTCCTCATCGCTATCCGCAATTCCACCAACCTTTGTGTCGTCTGCAAACTTACTAATCAGACCAGTTACATTTTCCTCCAAATCATTTATATATACTACAAAGAGCAAAGGTCCCAGCACTGATCCCTGTGGAACACCACTGGTCACAGCCCTCCAATTAGAAAAGCATCCTTCCATTGCTACTCTCTGCCTTCTATGGCCTAACCAGTTCTGTATCCACCTTGCCAGCTCACCCCGATCCCGTGTGACTTCACCTTTTGTACTAGTCTACCATGAGGGACCTTGTCTATGGCCTTTCTGATGTCCATATAGACAACATCCACTGCCCTACCTGCATCAATCATCTTAGTGACCTCCTCGAAAAACTCTATCAAGTTAGTGAGACACGACCTTCCCTTCACAAAACCGTGCTGCCTCTCACTAATACGTCCATTTGCTTCCAAATGGGAGGAGACCCTGTCTCGAAGAATTCTCTCCAGTAATTTCCCTACCACTGAAGTAAGGTTCACCGGCCTGTAGTTCCCGGGATTATTCTTGCTACCCTTCTTAAACAGAGTCAAACTGACTGACTCTCACCGAGTGAGATCAGAGTGACCGACTCTTACTGAGTGCGATCAGAGTGACCGACTCTCACCGAGTGAGATCCAACTGACCGACTCTCACCGAGTGAGATCAGAGTGACCGACTCTCACCGAGTGAGATCAGACTGACCGACTCTCATCGAGTGAGATCAGAGTGACCGACTCTCACCGAGTGAGATCAGACTGACTGACTCTCACCGAGTGAGATCAGAGTGACCGACTCTCACCGTGTGAGATCAGAGTGACCGACTCTCACCGAGTGAGATCAGAGTGACCGACTCTCACCGAGTGAGATCCAACTGACCGACTCTGACCGAGTGAGATCAGAGTGACCGACTCTCACCAAGTGAGATCAGAGTGACCGACTCTCACCGAGTGAGATCAGACTGACCGACTCTCACCGAGTGAAATCAGAGTGACCGACACTCACCGAGTGAAATCAGAGTGACCGACTCTCACCGAGTGAGAGAGTGACCGACTCTCACCAAGTGAGATCAGAGTGACCGACTCTCACCGAGTGAGATCAGACTGACCGACTCTCACCGAGTGAAATCAGAGTGACCGACACTCACCGAGTGAGATCAGACTGACCGACTCTCACCGAGTGAGAGAGTGACCGACTCTCACCGAGTGAGATCAGAGTGACCGACTCTCACCGAGTGAGATCAGAGTGACCGACACTCACCGAGTGAGATCAGAGTGACCGACTCTCACCGAGTGAGATCAGAGTGACCGTCTCTCACCGAGTGAGATCAGAGTGACCGACTCTCACCGAGTGAGATCAGAGTGACCGACTCTCACCGAGTGTGATCAGAGTGACCGACTCTCACCGAGTGAGATCAGGCTGACCGACTCTCACCGAGTGAGATCAGACTGACCGACTCTCACCGAGTGAGATCAGACTGACCGTCTCTCACCGAGTGAGATCAGAGTGACCGACTCTCACCGAGTGAGATCAGAGTGACCGACTCTCACAGAGTGAATTCAGACTGACTGACTCTCACCGAGTGAGATCAGAGTGACCGACTCTCACCGAGTGAGATCCAACTGACCGACTCTGACCGAGTGAGATCAGAGTGACCGACTCTCACCGAGTGAGATCAGAGTGACCGACTCTCACTGAGTGTGATCAGAGTGACCGACTCTCACCGAGTGAGTTCAGACTGACCGACTCTCACTGAGTGAGATCAGAGTGACCGACTCTCACAGAGTGAATTCAGACTGACCGACTCTCACCGAGTGAGATCAGAATGACCGACTCTCACCGAGTGAGATCAGAGTGACCGAATCTCACCGATTGAGATCAGAGTGACCGACTCTCACCGAGTGAGATCAGAGTGACCGACTCTCACCGAGTGAGATCAGACTGACCGACTCTCACCGAGTGAAATCAGACTGACCGACTCTCACCGAGTGAGATCAGAGTGACCGACTCTCACCGAGTGAGATCAGACTGACCGACTCTCACCGAGTGAGATCAGACTGACCGACTCTCACCGAGTGAGATCAGAGTGACCGACTCTCACCGAGTGAGATCAGAGTGACCGACTCTCACCGAGTGAGATCAGAGTGACCGACTCTCACCGAGTGAGATCAGAGTGACCGACTCTCACCGAGTGAGATCAGACTGACCGACTCTCACCGAGTGAGATTAGAGTAACCGACTCTCACCGAGTGAGATCAGAGTGACCGACTCTCACCGAGTGAGATCCAACTGACCGACTCTGACCGAGTGAGATCAGAGTGACCGACTCTCACCAAGTGAGATCAGAGTGACCGACTCTCACCGAGTGAGTTCAGACTGACCGACACTCACCGAGTGAGATCAGAGTGACCGACTCTCACCGAGTGAGATCAGAGTGACCGACTCTCACCGAGTGAGATCCAACTGACCGACTCTGACCGAGTGAGATCAGAGTGACCGACTCTCACCAAGTGAGATCAGAGTGACCGACACTCACCGAGTGAGATCAGAGTGACCGACTCTCACCGAGTGAGATCAGAGTGACCGACTCTCACCGAGTGAGAGAGTGACCGACTCTCACCGAGTGAGATCAGAGTGACCGACTCTCACCGAGTGAGATCAGAGTGACCGACTCTCACCGAGTGAGATCCAACTGACCGACTCTGACCGAGTGAGATCCAACTGACCGACTCTCACCGAGTGAGATTAGAGTAACCGACACTCACCGAGTGAGATCAGAGTGACAGACTCTCACCGAGTGAGATCAGAGTGACCGACTCTCACCGAGTGAGATCCAACTGACCGACTCTCACCGAGTGAGATCAGAGTGACCGACTCTCACCGAGTGAGATCCAACTGACCGACTCTCACCGAGTGAGATCAGAGTGACCGACTCTCACCGAGTGAGATCAGAATGACCGACTCTCACCGAGTGAGATCAGAGTGACCGAATCTCACCGATTGAGATCAGAGTGACCGACTCTCACCGAGTGAGAGAGTGATCGTCTCTCACCGAGTGAGATCAGACTGACCGACTCTCACCGAGTGAAATCAGACTGACCGACTCTCACCGAGTGAGATCAGAGTGACCGACTCTCACCGAGTGAGATCAGAGTGACCGACTCTCACCGAGTGAGTTCAGAGTGACAGACTCTCACCGAGTGAGATCAGAGTGACCGACTCTGACCGAGTGAGGTCAGAGTGACCGACTCTCACCGAGTGAGATCAGAGTGACCGACTCTCACCGAGTGAGATCCAACTGACCGACTCTCACCGAGTGAGATCAGAGTGACCGACTCTCACCGAGTGAGATCCAACTGACCGACTCTCACCGAGTGAGATCAGAGTGACCGACTCTCACCGAGTCAGATCAGAATGACCGACTCTCACCGAGTGAGATCAGAGTGACCGAATCTCACCGATTGAGATCAGAGTGACCGACTCTCACCGAGTGAGATCAGAATGACCGACTCTCACCGAGTGAAATCAGACTGACCGACTCTCACCGAGTGAGATCAGAGTGACCGACTCTCACCGAGTGAGATCAGACTGACCGACTCTCACCGAGTGAGATCAGAGTGACCGACTCTCACCGAGTGAGATCAGAGTGACCGACTCTCACCGAGTGTGATCAGAGTGACCGACTCTCACCGAGTGAGATCAGGCTGACCGACTCTCACCGAGTGAGTTCAGACTGACCGACTCTCACCGAGTGAGATCAGAGTGACCGACTCTCACCGAGTGAGATCAGACTGACCGACTCTCACCGAGTGAGATCAGACTGACCGTCTCTCACCGAGTGAGATCAGAGTGACCGACTCTCACCGAGTGAGATCAGAGTGACCGACTCTCACAGAGTGAATTCAGACTGACTGACTCTCACCGAGTGAGATCAGAGTGACCGACTCTCACCGAGTGAGTTCAGACTGACCGACTCTCACTGAGTGAGATCAGAGTGACCGACTCTCACCGAGTGAGATCAGAGTGACCGACTCTCACTGAGTGTGATCAGAGTGACCGACTCTCACCGAGTGATTTCAGACTGACCGACTCTCACTGAGTGAGATCAGAGTGACCGACTCTCACAGAGTGAATTCAGACTGACCGACTCTCACCGAGTGAGATCAGAATGACCGACTCTCACCGAGTGAGATCAGAGTGACCGAATCTCACCGATTGAGATCAGAGTGACCGACTCTCACCGAGTGAGATCAGACTGACCGACTCTCACCGAGTGAGATCAGACTGACCGACTCTCACCGAGTGAGATCAGAGTGACCGACTCTCACCGAGTGAGATCAGACTGACCGACTCTCACCGAGTGAGATCAGACTGACCGACTCTCACCGAGTGAGATCAGAGTGACCGACTCTCACCGAGTGAGATCAGAGTGACCGACTCTCACCGAGTGAGATCAGACTGACCGACTCTCACCGAGTGAAATCAGACTGACCGACTCTCACCGAGTGAGATCAGAGAGACCGACTCTCACCGAGTGAGATCAGAGTGACCGACTCTCACCGAGTGAGATCAGAGTGACCGACTCTCACCGAGTGAGATCAGAGTGACCGACTCTCACCGAGTGAGATCAGAGTGACCGACTCTCACCGAGTGAGATCAGACTGACCGACTCTCACCGAGTGAGATTAGAGTAACCGATTCTCACCGAGTGAGATCAGAGTGACCGACTCTCACCGAGTGAGATCAGACTGACCGACTCTCACCGAGTGAGATCAGAGTGACCGACTCTCACCGAGTGAGATCAGAGTGACCGACTCTCACCGAGTGAGATCCAACTGAACGACTCTGACCGAGTGAGATCAGAGTGACCGACTCTCACCAAGTGAGATCAGAGTGACCGACTCTCACCGAGTGAGTTCAGACTGACCGACACTCACCGAGTGAGATCAGAGTGACCGACTCTCACCGAGTGAGATCAGAGTGACCGACTCTCACCGAGTGAGATCCAACTGACCGACTCTGACCGAGTGAGATCAGAGTGACCGACTCTCACCAAGTGAGATCAGAGTGACCGACACTCACCGAGTGAGATCAGAGTGACCGACTCTCACCGAGTGAGATCAGAGTGACTGACTCTCACCGAGTGAGAGAGTGACCGACTCTCACCGAGTGAGATCAGAGTGACCGACTCTCACCGAGTGAGATCAGAGTGACCGAATCTCACCGAGTGAGATCCAACTGACCGACTCTGACCGAGTGAGATCCAACTGACCGACTCTCACCGAGTGAGATTAGAGTAACCGACACTCACCGAGTGAGATCAGAGTGACAGACTCTCACCGAGTGAGATCAGAGTGACCGACTCTCACCGAGTGAGATCCAACTGACCGACTCTGACCGAGTGAGGTCAGAGTGACCGACTCTCACCAAGTGAGATCCAACTGACCGACTCTCACCGAGTGAGATCAGAGTGACCGACTCTCACCGAGTGAGATCAGAATGACCGACTCTCACCGAGTGAGATCAGAGTGACCGAATCTCACCGATTGAGATCAGAGTGACCGACTCTCACCGAGTGAGAGAGTGATCGTCTCTCACCGAGTGAGATCAGACTGACCGACTCTCACCGAGTGAAATCAGACTGACCGACTCTCACCGAGTGAGATCAGAGTGACCGACTCTCACCGAGTGAGATCAGAGTGACCGACTCTCACCGAGTGAGTTCAGAGTTACCGACTCTCACCGAGTGAGATCAGACTGACCGACTCTCACCGAGTGAGATCAGAGTGACCGACTCTCACCGAGTGAGATCAGAGTGACCGACTCTCACCGAGTGAGATCAGACTGACCGACTCTCACCGAGTGAGATCAGACTGACCGTCTCTCACCGAGTGAGATCAGAGTGACCGACTCTCACCGAGTGAGATCAGAGTGACCGACTCTCACCGAGTGAGATCAGAGTGACCGACTCTCACCGAGTGAGATCAGAGTGACCGACTCTCACCGAGTGAGATCAGACTGACCGACTCTCACCGAGTGAGTTCAGACTGACCGACTCTCACCGAGTGAGATCAGAGTGACCGACTCTCACCGAGTGAGATCAGAGTGACCGACTCTCACCGAGTGAGATCAGACTGACCGACTCTCACCGAGTGAGTTCAGACTGACTGACTCCCACCGAGTGAGATCAGACTGACCGACTCTCACCGAGTGAGATCAGACTGACCGACTCTCACCGAGTGAGATCAGAGTGACCGACTCTCACCGAGTGAGTTCAGACTGACTGACTCTCACCGAGTGAGATCAGACTGACCGACTCTCACCGAGTGAGATCAGAGTGACCGACTCTCACCGAGTGAGATCAGACTGACCGACTCTCACCGAGTGAGGTCAGAGTGACCGACTCTCACCGAGTGAGTTCAGAGTGACCGACTCTCACCGAGTGAGTTCAGACTGACCGACTCTGACCGAGTGAGATCAGAGTGACCGACTCTCACCGAGTGAGATCAGACTGACCGACTCTCACCGAGTGAGATCAGAGTGACCGACTCTCACCGAGTGAGTTCAGAGTGACCGACTCTCACCGAGTGAGATCAGACTGACCGACTCTCACCGAGTGAGATCAGAGTGACCGACTCTCACCGAGTGAGTTCAGAGTGACCGACTCTCACCGAGTGAGATCAGAGTGACCGACTCTCACCGAGTGAGATCAGAGTGACCGACTCTCACCGAGTGAGATCAGAGTGACCGACTCTCACCGAGTGAGATCAGACTGACCGACTCTCACCGAGTGAGATCAGAGTGACCGACTCTCACCGAATGAGTTCAGAGTGACCGACTCTCACCGAGTGAGATCAGAGTGACCGACTCTCACCGAGTGAGATCAGAGTGACCGACTCTCACCGAGTGAGATCAGACTGACCAACTCTCACCGAGTGAGATCAGACTGACCGACTCTCACCGAGTGAGATTAGAGTGACCGACTCTCACCGAGTGAGTTCAGACTGACCGACTCTCACCGAGTGAGATCAGAGTGATCGACTCTCACCGATAGAGATCAGAGTGACCGACTCTCACCGAGTGAGATCAGAGTGACCGACTCTCACCGATTGAGATCAGAGTGACCGACTCTCACCGAGTGAGATCAGACTGACCGACACTCACCGAGTGAAATCAGACTGACCGACTCTCACCGAGTGAGATCAGACTGACCGACTCTCACCGAGTGAGATCAGAGTGACCGACTCTCACCGAGTGAGATCAGAGTGACCGACTCTCACCGAGTGAGATCAGACTGACCGGCTCTCACCGAGTGAGATCAGAGTGACCGACTCTGACCGAGTGAGGTCCAACTGACCGACTCTCACCGAATGAGATCAGAGTGACCGACTCACACTTCAAGTCGAACAAACTGGATGGAAAAATAAATGAGTTTGTTGTACTCACAGTTTGCGTAATGTATTGATCCAAATATTTCCATCCTGATTGGTTACCTTCATAGTGACTGCCTCCAGCCTGTGGTTGTTAATCTTCAGATAGGAACATTCAGAGGCAACAGCGATGAGACGCCACGTACCTGTAAACTAATATTAAATGTCCGATCAAGCACACACTGGGCAGGCGTGGGTTAGAAATGGAGCAAAGCTCTGCACCATCCCAGTTACCTTAAACATTATCTTCCGGTTTGCGACCTTTCTGCCAGAAATAGTTTCTCGTTATTTAATTCATCTAAACCCTGTCATAATTTTTTACACCTTTATTGAATCTTTGCTTTACAATCTTACACAGACAACCCAGTTTTAACCTCGTTCTTCAAAGATGTCTATACTCACACCCCCTTTATTCCTTTGTTTTATATTCCCTCTCCTCATTCTTCCAAACTGAATACCTCACTCCTCTGTTAAATTCCAGAAGCGATCTCTCTGCCCATTTTACTAGTCTGTCCACGCTCTTGTCAAGTGTGGGGAGGTGGTGGCATAGTGGTACTGTTACTGGACTAATAATCTAAACACTCAGGATAATGTTCTGGGGACATGGAACATAGAACATACAGTGCAGAAAGAGGCCATTCGGCCCATCGAGTCTGCACCGACCCACTTAAGCCCTCACTTCCACCCTATCCCCGTAACCCAATAACCCCTCCTAACCTTTTTTGGTCACTAAGGGCAATTTATCATGGCCAATCCACCGAACCTGCACGTCTTTGGACTGTGGGAGGAAACCGGAGCACCCGGAGGAAACCCACGCAGACATGAGGAGAATGTGCAGACTCCGCACAGACAGTGACCCTGGAGCTGTGAAGCCACAGTGCTAACCACTGTGCTACCATGCTGCCCCGTCTCAGGGGCAGTCCTCAGCACTGTTATGGGTCTTTCAGAAATTAGACTTTAAACTGAGGCCCGGGCTGCCCTCTCAGGTGAAGGTTAGAGATTCTACGGCACTGTATGGAAAGAGGTTGTCCCCAGTGTCCTGGCCAACATTTATCCCTTAATCAACATTACAAAAAAACAGATTATCTGGTCAATGTCACACCGTTGTTTGGGGGATCTTGCTGTGTGAAACTTGGTTGCTGCGTTTCCTACATTACAACAGTAACTTCACTTCACTGGTCGGAAAGAGCTGTGCCACATCCTGAGGTAATGGAAGTTGCAACAGTCTTTTTATGTTGTTACCTGCTGAAGGTTAAAGTTGTTCTGTGCCTGGATTCTGTCAATCGGGCCCTCCAGCCTTCGGTTTGGATTCCGACGCACCGAGCCTGGGTAACATGAGGTAAAAGTCAGACAAAATGCACAAAGGTACACAAAATGGATAGAGCCCATGGTTTGGAGACAAAGAGGGTGTCTGTCTAGAGAGGTGTTTGGAGTTTTCAGTAAATGGAGCAATATTTACGAATGACAAAGTTCAAATCTGGTTTATCATTAAAGAAACTGTAGCCTGTCTGACAGGCCTGAATCCTGGCCAAGTCTCCCGGCCTACGATACCCCTTAACGACCATATTCCTCAACACACCATACCTCTTAACTCACCATACCCATCAACCCACCATACCCCTTAACCCACCATACCCCTTAACCCACCATACCCCTTAATCCACCGTAACCCTTAACCCACCATACCCCTTAACCTACCATACCCCTTAATCCACCGTAACCCTTAACCCACCATACCCCTTAACCTACCATACCCCTTAATCCACCGTAACCCTTAACCCACCATACCCCTTAACCTACCATACCCATCAACCCACCATACCCCTTAACCCACCATACCCCTTAACCCACCATACCTCTTAACCCACCATACCCCTCAACCCACCATACCCCTTAACCCACCATACCCCTTAACCCACCATACCCATCAACCCACCATACCCCTTAACCCACCATACCCCTTAATCCACCGTAACCCTTAACCCACCATACCCCTTAACCTACCATACCCATCAACCCACCATACCCCTTAACCCACCATACCCCTTAACCCACCATACCTCTTAACCCACCATACCCCTCAACCCACCATACCCCTTAACCCACCATACCTCTTAACCCACCATACCCATCAACCCACCATACCCCTTAACCCACCATACCCCTTAATCCACCGTAACCCTTAATCCACCATACCCCTTAACCTACCATACCCATCAACCCACCATACCCCTTAACCCACCATACCCCTTAACCCACCATACCTCTTAACCCACCATACCCCTCAACCCACCATACCCCTTAACCCACCATACCCCTTAACCCACCATACCCCGAAACCCACCATACCCCTTAACCTACCATACCCCTTAACCCACCGCACTCCTTAACCCACCATATCCCTAAACTACCATACCCCTGAACCCACCATACCCCTTAACCTAACATACCCCTCAACCCACCATACCCCTTAACCCACCATACCCCTTAACCCACCATACCCCTTAACCCACCATACCCATCAACCCACCATACCCCTTAACCCACCATACCCCTTAACCCACCATACCCCTTAATCCACCGTAACCCTTAACCCACCATACCCCGAAACCCACCATACCCCTTAACCTACCATACCCCTTAATCCACCGCACTCCTTAACCCACCATATCCCTAAACTACCATACCCCTTAACCCACCATACCCCTTAACCTAACATACCCCTCAACCCACCATACCCCTTAACCCACCATACCCCGAAACCCACCATACCCCTTAACCTACCATACCCCTTAACCCACCGCACTCCTTAACCCACCATATCCCTAAACTACCATACCCCTTAACCCACCATACCCCTTAACCTAACATACCCCTCAACCCACCATACCCCTTAACCCACCATACCCCTTAACCCACCATACCCCTTAATCCACCGTACCCCTTAACCCACCGTACCCCTTAACCCACCATACCCCTTAACCCACCGTACCCCTTAACGCACCATATCCCTTAACCCACCATACCCCTTAACCCACCATACCCCTTAACCCACCGTACCCCTTAACCCACCATACCCCTTAACCCACCGTACCCCTTAACGCACCATATCCCTTAACCCACCATACCCCTTAACGCACCATATCCCTTAACCCACCATACCCCTTAACGCACCATATCCCTTAACCCACCATACCCCTTAACGCACCATATCCCTTAACCCACCATACCCCTTAACGCACCATATCCCTTAACCCACCATACCCCTTAACCCACCATACCCCTTAACTCACCATACCCATTAACTCACCATATCCCTTAACCCACCATATCCCTTAACCCACCATATCCCTTCACCCACCATACCCCTTAACTCACCATATCCCTTAACCCACCATATCCCTTCACCCACCATATCCCTTAACACACCATACCCCTAGGAAATTCGGCATGTCCACATTGACTCTTACCAACTTTTACAGATGCACCATAGAAAGCATCCTATCAGGCTGCATCACAGCCTAGTATGGCAACTGCTCGACCCAGGACCGCAAGAAACTTCAGAGAGTCGTTAACACCGCCCAGTCCATCACACAAACCTGCCTCCCATCCATTGACTCCATCTACACCTCCCGCTGCCTGGGGAAAGCGGGCAGTATAATCAAAGATCCCTCCCTCCCGGCTTACTCACTCTTCCAACTTCTTGCATTGGGCAGGAGATACAGAAGTCTGAGAACACGCACGAACAGACTCAAAAACAGCTTCTTCCCCACTGTCACCAGACTCCTAAATGACCCTCCTATGGACTGATTTCATGAACGCTACACTTTGTATGCTTCATCCGATGCCAGTGCTTATGTAGTTACATGTGTTGCCCTATGATGTATTTTCTTTTATTGCCTTTTCTTCTCATGTACTTAATGATCTGTTGAGCTGCTCGCAGAAAAATACTTTTCACTGTACCTCGGTACACGTGACAATAAACAAATCCAATCCAATTCAATCCCTTAACCCACCATACCCCTTAGCCCACTAGACCCATCAAACCAACATATCCCTCAACCCACCATATCCCTTAACCTACCATACCCCTCAACCCACCATATCCAGCAACCAACCATACCCCTCAACCAACCATATCCCTTAACCACCTATACCCCTTCACCAAAAATACCCCTCAATAAAACATATCCCTTAACCACCCATACCCCTGAACCCACCATATCCCTTAACCCACCATACCCCTTAACTCACCATACCCCTTAACCTACCATACGCCTCAACCCACCATATTCCACAACCCACCATACCCTTTAACCCACCATACCCCTTAACCCACCATATCCCTTAATCCACCATATCTCCAACCCACAATACCCCTTAACCCACCATATCCCTCAACTCACCATATCCCTTAATCCACCATACCCCTTAACCCACCATACCCCTCATCCCACCATATCCCTTAACCTACCATACCCCTTAACCCACCATACCCCTTAACCTACCATATCCCTCAACCCACCATATCCCTCAATCTACCATATCCCTCAAACCACCATATCCCTCAACCTATCATATCCCTCAACCCACCATATCCCTCAACCTACCATATCCCTCAAGCCACCATATCCCTTAACCCACCATACCCCTTAACCCACCATATCCCTCAACTCACCATATCCCTTAATCCACCATATCTCCAACCCACAATACCCCTTAACCCACCATATCCCTCAACTCACCATATCCCTTAATCCACCATACCCCTTAACCCACCATACCCCTCATCCCACCATATCCCTTAACCTACCATACCCCTTAACCCACTATACCCCTTAACCTACCATATCCCTCAACCCACCATATCCCTCAATCTACCATATCCCTCAAGCCACCATATCCCTCAACCTACCATATCCCTCAACCCACCATATCCCTCAACCTACCACATCCCTCAAGCCACCATATCCCTTAACCCACCATATCCCTCAACCCACCATATCCCTCAACCTACCATATCCCTCAAGCCACCATATCCCTTAACCCACCATATCCCTCAATCCACCATATCCCTCAACCCACCATACCCCTCAACCCACCATATCCCTCAACCAACCATATCCCTCAACCCACTATATCCCTCAACCTACCATATCCCTCAACCTACCATATCCCTCAACCCACTATATCCCTCATCCTACCATATCCCTCAACCCACCATATCCCTTAACCTGCCATATCCATTAACCTACCATATCCCTCAACCTACCATATCCCTCAACCCACCATATCCCTCAACCCACCATATCCCTCAACCCACCATATCCCTCAACCCACTATATCCCTCAACATACCATATCCCTCAACCTACCATATCCCTCAACCCACTATATCCCTCATCCTACCATATCCCTCAACCCACCATATCCCTTAACCTGCCATATCCATTAACCTACCATATCCCTCAACCTACCATATCCCTCAACCCACCATATCCCTCAACCCACCATATCCCTCAAGCCACCATATCCCTTAACCCACCATATCCCTCAACTCACCATATCCCTTAATCCACCATATCTCCAACCCACAATACCCCTTAACCCACCATATCCCTCAACTCACCATATCCCTTAATCCACCATACCCCTTAACCCACCATACCCCTCATCCCACCATATCCCTTAACCTACCATACCCCTTAACCCACTATACCCCTTAACCTACCATATCCCTCAACCCACCATATCCCTCAATCTACCATATCCCTCAAGCCACCATATCCCTCAACCTACCATATCCCTCAACCCACCATATCCCTCAACCTACCACATCCCTCAAGCCACCATATCCCTTAACCCACCATATCCCTCAACCCACCATATCCCTCAACCTACCATATCCCTCAAGCCACCATGTCCCTTAACCCACCATATCCCTCAATCCACCATATCCCTCAACCCACCATACCCCTCAACCCACCATATCCCTCAACCCACCATATCCCTCAACCCACCATATCCCTCAACCTACCATATCCCTCAACCTACCATATCCCTCAACCCACTATATCCCTCATCCTACCATATCCCTCAACCCACCATATCCCTTAACCTGCCATATCCATTAACCTACCATATCCCTCAACCTACCATATCCCTCAACCCACCATATCCCTCAACCTACCATATCCCTCAAGCCACCATATACCTTAACCCACCATACCCCTTAATCCACCATATCCCTCAACTCACCATATCCCTTAGTCCACCATATCTCCAACCCACAATACCCCTTAACCCACCATATCCCTCAACTCACCATATCCCTTAATCCACCATACCCCTTAACCCACCATACCCCTCATCCCACCATATCCCTTCACCTACCATACCCCTTAACCCACTATACCCCTTAACCTACCATATCCCTCAACCCACCATATGCCTCAATCTACCATATCCCTCAAGCCACCATATCCCTCAACCTACCATATCCCTAAACCCACCATATCCCTCAACCTACCATATCCCTTAAGCCACCATATCCCTTAACCCACCATATCCCTCAACCCACCATACCCCTCAACCCACCATACCCCTCAACCCACCATATCCATCAACCCACCATATCCCTCAACCCACCATATCCCTCAACCTACCATATCCCTCAACCTACCATATCCCTCAACCCACTATATCCCTCATCTTACCATATCCCTCAACCCACCATATCCCTTAACCTGCCATATCCATTAACCTACCATATCCCTCAACCTACCATATCCCTCAACCCACCATATCCCTCAACCCACCATATCCCTCAACCCACCATATCCCTCAACCTACCATATCCCTCAACCCACCATATCCCTCAACCTACCATATCCCTCAACCCATCATATCCCTTAACCCGCCATATACCTTAACCTACCAAATCCCTCAACCTACCATATCCCTCAACCCACCATATCCCTCAACCTACCATATCCCTCAACCTACCATATCCCTCAACCCACCATATCCCTCAGCCCACCATATCCCTCAACCCACCATATCCCTTAACCCGCCATATCCCTTAACCTACCATATCCCTCAACCTACCATATCCCTCAACCCGCCATATCCCTTAACCCACCATATCCCTCAATCCACCATATCCCTCAACCCACCATATCCCTCAACCCAACATATCCCTTAACCCACCATACCCCTTAACCCACAATACCCCTCAACCCGCCATACCCCTTAACCCACCATAGAGTCCCCTAGTAATAGGGGACTCTATAGTCAGGGGCACAGATAGGCGCTTCTGTGGACGTGAAAGAGACTCCAGGATGGTATGTTGCCTCCCTGGTGCCAGGGTCCAGGATGTCTCCGAACGGGTAGAGGGAATCCTCAAGGGGGAGGGCAAACAGGCAGAGGTCGTTGTACATATTGGTACTAACGACATAGGCAGGAAGGGGCATGAGGTCCTGCAGCAGGAGTTCAGGGAGCTAGGCAGAAAGTTAAAAGACAGGACCTTGAGGGTTGTAATCTCGGGATTACTCCCTGTGCCACGTGCCAGTGAGGCTAGAAATAGGAAGATAGAGCAGATAAACACGTGGCTAAACAGCTGGTGTAGGAGGGAGGGTTTCCATTATCTGGACCACTGGGAGCTCTTCCGGGGCAGGTGTGACCTGTATAAGAAGGACGGGTTGCATCTAAACCGGAGAGGCATAAATATCCTGGCCGCGAGGTTTGCTAGTGTCACACGGGAGGGTTTAAACTAGTATGGCAGGGGGGTGGGCACGGGAGCAATAGGTCAGAAGGTGAGAGCATTGAGGGAGAACTAGGGAATAGGGACAGTGTGGCTCTGAGGCAGAGCAGACGGGGAGAAGTTGCTGAACACAGCGGGTCTGGTGGCCTGAAGTGCATATGTTTTAATGCAAGGAGCATTACGGGTAAGGCAGATGAACTTAGAGCTTGGATTACTACTTGGAACTATGATGTTGTTGCCATTACAGAGACCTGGTTGAGGGAAGGGCAGGATTGGCAGCTAAACGTTCCAGGATTTAGATGTTTCAGGCGGGATAGAGGGGGATGTAAAAGGGGAGGTGGAGTTGCGCTACTTGTTCGGGAGAATATCACAGCTATACTGCGAGAGGACACCTCAGAGGGCAGTGAGGCTATATGGGTAGAGATCAGGAATAAGAAGGGTGCAGTCACAATGTTGGGGGTGTACTACAGGCCTCCCAACAGCCAGCAGGAGATAGAGGAGCAGATAGGTAGACAGATTTTGGAAAAGAGTAAAAACAACAGGGTTGTGAGACTTCAACTTCCCCAATATTGACTGGGACTCACTTAGTGCCAGGGGCTTAGATGGGGCGGAGTTTGTAAGGAGCATCCAGGAGGGCTTCTTAAAACAATATGTAAACAGTCCAACGAGGGAAGGGGCGGTACTGGACCTGGTATTGGGGAATGAGCCCGGCCAGGTGGTAGATGTTTCAGTAGGGGAGCATTTCGGTAACAGTGACCACAATTCAGTAAGTTTTAAAGTACTGGTGGACAAGGATAAGAGTGGTCCGAGGATGAATGTGCTAAATTGGGGGAAGGCTAATTATAACAATATTAGGCGGGAACTGAAGAACATAGATTGGGGGTGGATGTTTGAGGGCAAATCAACATCTGACATGTGGGAGGCTTTCAAGTGTCAGTTGAAAGGAATACAGGACCGGCATGTTCCTGTGAGGAAGAAAGATAAATACGGCAATTTTCGGGAACCTTGGATGACGAGTGATATTGTAGGCCTCGTCAAAAAGAAAAAGGAGGCATTTGTCAGGGCTAAAAGGCTGGGAACAGACGAAGCCTGTGTGGCATATAAGGAAAGTAGGAAGGAACTTAAGCAAGGAGTCAGGAGGGCTAGAAGGGGTCACAAAAAGTCATTAGCAAATAGGGTTAAGGAAAATCCCAAGGCTTTTTACACGTACATAAAAAGCAAGAGGGTAGCCAGGGAAAGGGTTGGCCCACTGAAGGATAGGCAAGGGAGCCAGAGGAAATGGGCGAGGTACTAAATGAATACTTTGCATCAGTATTCACCAAAGAGAAGGAATTGGTAGATGTTGAGTCTGGAGAAGGGGGTGTAGATAGCCTGGGTCACATTGTGATCCAAAAAGACAAGGTGTTGGGTGTCTTAAAAAATATTAAGGTAGATAAGTCCCCAGGGCCTGATGGGATCTACCCCAGAATACTGAAGGAGGCTGGAGAGGAAATTGCTGAGGCCTTGACAGAAATCTTTGGATCCTCGCTGTCTTCAGGGGATGTCCCGGAGGACTGGAGAATAGCCAATGTTGTTCCTCTGTTTAAGAAGGGTAGCAAGGATAATCCCGGGAACTACAGGCCGGTGAGCCTTACGTCAGTGGTAGGGAAATTACTGGAGAGAATTCTTAGAGACAGGATCTACTCCCATTAGGAAGCAAATGGACGTATTAGTGAGAGGCAGCACGGTTTTGTGAAGGGGAGGTCGTGTCTCACTAACTTGATAGAGTTTTTCGAGGAGGTCACTAAGATAATTGATGCAGGTAGGGCAGTAGATGTTGTCTATATGGACTTCAGTAAGGCCTTTGACAAGGTCCCTCATGGTAGACTAGTACAAAAGGTGAAGTCACACGGGATCAGTGGTGAACTGGCAAGGTGGATACAGAACTGGCTAGGCCATAGAAGGCAGAGGGTAGCAATGGAGGGATGCTTTTCTAATTGGAGGGCTGTGACCAGTGGTGTTCCACAGGGATCAGTGCTGGGACCTTTGCTCTTTGTAGTATATATAAATGATTTGGAGGAAAATGTAACTGGTCTGATTAGTAAGTTTGCAGACGACACAAAGGTTGGTGGAATTGCGGATAGCGATGAGGACTGTCTGAGGATACAGCAGGATTTAGATTGTCTGGAGACTTGGGCGGAGAGATGGCAGATGGAGTTTAATCCGGACAAATGTGAGGTAATGCATTTTGGAAGGTCTAATGCAGGTAGGGAATATACAGTGAATGGTAGAACCCTCAAGAGTATTGAAAGTCAAAGAGATCTAGGAGTACAGGTCCACAGGTCATTGAAAGGGGCAACACAGGTGGAGAAGGTAGTCAAGAAGGCATACGGCATGCTTGCCTTCATTGGCCGGGGCATTGAGTATAAGAATTGGCAAGTCATGTTGCATAGAACCTTAGTTAGGCCACACTTGGAGTATAGTGTTCAATTCTGGTCGCCACAATACCAGAAGGATGTGGAGGCTTTAGAGAGGGTGCAGAAGAGATTTACCAGAATGTTGCCTGGTATGGAGGGCATAAGCTATGAGGAGCGATTGAATAAACACGATTTGTTCTCACTGGAACGAAGGAGGTTGAGGGGCGACCTGATAGAGGTATACAAAATTATGAGGGGCATAGACAGAGTGGATAGTCAGAGGCTTTTCCCCAGGGTAGCGGGGTCAATTACTAGGGGGCATAGGTTTAAGGTGAGAGGGGCAAGGTTTAGAGTAGATGTACGAGGCAAGTTTTTTACGCAGAGGGTAGTGGGTACCTGGAACTCGCTACCGGAGGAGGTAGTGGAAGCAGGGACGATAGGGACATTTAAGGGGCATCTTGACAAATATATGAATAGGTTGGGAATAGAAGGATACGGACCCAGGAAGTGTAGAAGATTGTAGTTTAGTCGGGCAGTATGGTCGGCACGGGCTTGGAGGGCCGAAGGGCCTGTTCCTGTGCTGTACATTTCTTTGTTCTTTGTTCTTTGTTCTTAACCCACCATACCCCTTAAACCACCATATCCCCCAACCCACCATACCCCTTAACCCACCATATCTCTCAACCCACCATATCCCTCAATCCACCATATCCTCCAACTCACCATATCCCTCAATCCACCATATCCCTTAACCCACCATATCCCTTAACCTACCATATCCCTTAACCCACCATATCCCCCATCCCACCATACCCCTTAACCCACCATATCCCTCAACCCACCATATCCCTCAACCCACCATATCCCTCAACCGACCATATCCCTCAACCCACCATATCCCTCAATCCACCATATCCTCCAACCCACCATATCCCATAACCCACCATATCCCTTAACCCACCATATTCCTCAGCCCACCATACCCTTTAACCCACCATATTCCTTAACCCACCATATCCCTTAATCCACCATACCTCTTAACCCACCATACCCCTTAACCCACCATACCCCTTAACCTACCATACCCCTTAACCCACCATATCTCCCAATCCACCATACCCCTCAAACCACCATATCTCCCAACCCACAATACCCCTTAACCTACCATACCACTTAACCCACCACATCCCTTAATCCACCATACCCCTTAACCCACCATTCCCCTCAGTCCACCATACCCCTTAACACACCATACCCCTTAACCTACCATACCCCTTAACCCACCACGCCCCTTCACCAACTATACCCCTCAACCCACCATACCCCTTAACCCACCATACCCCTTAACCCACCATACCCCTTAACCTACCATACCCCTTAACCCACCATATCCCTCAACCCACCATATCCCTCAACCCACCATATCCCTTAACCCACCATATCTCCCAACCCACCACATCCTAAACCCCATCATATCCCTCAGCCCACCATATTCCTCAATGCACCATACCCCTTAACCCACCATATCACCCAACCGACCACATCCTAAACCCAATCATATCTCTCAACCCACCATATCCCTCAACCGCACCATATCCCTCAACCCACCATATCCCTCAATCCATCATATCCCTCAACCGCACCATATCCGTCAACCCACCATATCCCTCAATCCACCATATTCCTCAACCGCACCATATCCCTCAACTCACCATATCCCTCAACCCACCATATCCCTCAATCCACCATATTCCTCAACCGCACCATATCCCTCAATCCACCATATCCCTCAATCCACCATATCCGTCACTCTACCATATCCTCAAGCCACCATACCCCTCAACCCACCATACACCTTAATCAGCCATATCTCCAAACCTATCGTATCCCTAAACCCCATCATATTCTTCAAACCACCATATCCCATTTGCCATATTATGTATTTTCTTTTCATGTACGCAATGACCTGTTTGAGCTGCACGCAGTCTAGTAACCCTCCACTGAACTGTTTCTAATATATTTACATATTTCCTTAAATAAGGAGACCAATACGGTACACAATACTGCAGATGTGGTCTCACTCGTGCTCTGCACAACTTGAAGCATAATGTTCCTACTTTTATAATCAATTCCCCTCACAATGAATTGTAACATTTGATTACTTGCTGTACCTGCGTTCTGCAATTCATGCACTCAGACACCCAGGTCTCTCTGCATCTCAGAGCTCTGCAACCTCTCGCCATTTAGATAAAATGTTTCTACTTTATTCTTCCTGCCAAAATGGTCAATTTCACATTTCACTACATTTGCCAGATCTTTGCCCACTCACTCGACCTCCCTGTGTCTTTCAGTAGCCTCCTGTGTCCTCTTCACAATTTACTTTCTACTTATCTTTGTGTCATCAGTTAATTTTGTACCCATCCCTTCATCCTGGTCATTAATATAAATTGTAAACAGTTGAGGTCCCAGCACTGATTCCTGTGACTCACCACTCATTACATCTTGCCAAGCTGGAATAGACCCACTTATGCCTGCTCTCTGCTTGCTGTTCGCTGCCAATCTTCTTTCCATGCCAATATGAACCCCTATTACATGAGCTTTCATTTTCTGCAATCACCTTTGATGTGGCACTTTTTCAAATGAATTCTAGAAATCTAAGTATAGTACATCCACCAATCCCCCTTCATCCACAGCGCATGTTACATCCTCAAAGAACATCAATAATTTAGTTAAACATGATTTCCCTTTCACAAAACCTGGTTGTCTCTGCCTGATTATCTTGAACTTAACAAAGTGTCCTGCTATAACATCCTTAATAATAGCTTGTAACATTTTTCCGATGCTAGATGTCAGGCTAACTGGCCTATAGTTTCCTGCTTTCTGTCTCCCTCCCTTTTTGAATAATGGAGTAACATTTGTTATTTTCTGCTCTAATGTAACCTTCCCGAGTCTAGGGAATTTCGGAAACATTTTTTTCTAATTAAGGGACAATTTATCATGGCCAATCCACCTACCCTGCACATGTTGAGCTTTGACAAATCGTCATCTGGATTCGAAACTTTAGCACTTTTCTCTCTCTACAGATGCTGCCAGACCTGCTGAGATTTTCCAGCATTTTCTCTTTAGGTAACCTGCACATCGATGGGTTGTGGGGGGTGGGTCCAACACAGACACGGGGAGAATGTGCAAACTCCACATGGACTGTGACCCGGGGACCCAAGGAGAGTCCTGGAATTTTGGAAAATTAAAACCAACACATCAATTATCTCACTAGCCACTCTTCTAAGTCTTCTAAGACCTTAGGATGAATCTGCCTCTGGGATGTTACTTGTATTCTCTATAATGAAGACTGATGCAAAATACCTGTTCAATTCTCCACGTTTTCCATTATCAATTCTCTACACTCGCTTTCTATCGGAAAGTCCCACCATCCCAGAATGAGTCTGGTGAACCTTTGTGATGCACAATCAATTACTCGTGAGACAAGGAGAGTCATACTAATCGGATTTAATCAGCTAGAACTGTACCCAGCAGCTCCGATACAGAAAGTGAAGGCTGCTGGGACGGCATGGGTTCTTATACCCTGCCTTTCAGGGCGGAGCTACGTACGTTGGCCAATGGTAGATGCCTAGGTCTGGCCAATGGGCATCCACCTCTCAGGTACTGCAATGCCTAGTATTACCACATTCACCCCCTGTTAAAAAAGAACCCAGCGGGGTGATGGCCAGTGTTACTGTCGCCTTTTGCATGGTAGGACCAGGTATTGCAGGTACCATGATGTCGAGGGTAACAGAGAAAGTTTTTATTGTTTTATGGTGCAGCAATCAGACGATCGGGTGGCCTGGTCATCCTTCTGGAGC
Source organism: Scyliorhinus torazame (assembly GCF_047496885.1). Lineage (NCBI taxonomy): Eukaryota > Metazoa > Chordata > Chondrichthyes > Carcharhiniformes > Scyliorhinidae > Scyliorhinus > Scyliorhinus torazame. The sequence goes on from NC_092728.1 coordinate 37,645,239, forward strand.
GTCTGGTGTAGGCCCCGGCGGTTGTGGCTCCGGGAACGTGGTGTCTTCCTCCCTGGCAGCTTCGTCACCCCTAGGCGCTGTTGGGGCGAAAAGTGGGCAAGGGGGAGGGGCGCCTGTAGGGGACGTCGGTGCCTGTTCGGCACTGAGTCGGGGCGGCGGCAGTACTGACCCTCCGGTCAGGTGCTGCGGGGAGGGTGGGGGTGGGGGCAATGGTGCGGGTGCGTGTGGGGCTCCGGCGGGCGCCAGGTCCCGAAGGGAGACCATGTCTTGGCGGCCGTCGGGGAATGCTACATAGGCGTACTGGGGTTAGGCATGCAGCAGGTGGACCCTCTCGACCAACGTGTCCGACTTGCGTGCCCTCACATGTTTCCGCATCAGGACGGGTCCGGGTGTCGCTAGCCAGGTTGGGAGCGAGGTCCCAGAGGAGGACTTCCTGGGGAAGACAAGGAGACGTTCGTGAGGTGTCTGGTTTGTGATAGTACAGAGCAGTGACCGAATGGAGTGAAGGGCCACTGGAAGGACTTCTTGCCAGCGGGAGACTGGGAGATTCCTGGACCGAAGGGCCAGCAGGACGGTCTTCCAGAACGCTCCGTTCTCCCTCTCTACCTGCCCGGTTCCCCGGGGGTTGTAACTGGTCGTCCTGCTGGAGGCGATGCCCTTGCTGAGCAGGAATTGACGCAGTTCGTCGCTCATGAAAGAGGACCCCCATCACTGTGTATGTATGCGGGGAAACCGAACAGTGTAAAGATAACCTGGAGGGCCTTGATGACGGTGGTTGTGGTCATGTCTGGGCAGGGGATGGCGAATGGGAACCCGGAGTATTCATCAATCACGTTAAGGAAGTACGTGTTGCGGTCAGTGGAGGGGAGGGGGCCTTTGAAATCCATGCTGAGGCGTTCAAAGGGACGGGAAGCCTTTATCAGGTGCGCCCTCTCTGGCCTGTAGAAGTGCGGTTTGCACTCCGCGCAGATTTGTCAGTCCCTGGTGACGGTCCTGACCTCCTCGGTGGAATAGGGCAGGTTGCGGGTCTTGATAAAATGAAAGAAACGAGTGACCCCCGGGTGGCAGAGGTCCTCGTGGAGGGATCGGAGGTGGTCCACTTGTGCTGTGGCACAAGTGCCGCGGGACAGGGCATCAGGAGGCTCATTTAGCGTCCCCGGATGGTACAAGATCTCGTAATTGAAGGTGGAGAGTTCTATCCTCCACCGCAAGATCTTGTCGTTCTTAATCTTGCCGCGCTGCGCATTGTCGAACATGAACGCCACCGACCGTTGGGCCTTGAGGAGAGTAAATCTCCTCACCGGCCAGGTAATGCCTCCAGTGTCGCACAGCTTCTACTATGGCCTGGGCCTCCTTTTCGACCGAGGAATGGCGAATTTCGGAAGCATGGAGAGTGCGGGAGAAGAAAGCCACGGGCCTGCCCGCTTGGTTGAGGGTGGCCGCCAGGGCTACGTCGGACGCATCGCTCTCGACCTGGAAGGGGAGGGACTCGTTGATGGCGTGCATCGTGGCTTTTGCAATGTCTGCTTTGATGCGGCAGAAGGCCTGGCGGGCCTCCGTCGACAGGGGGAAGGTTGTGGATTGGATCAGGGGTCGAGCCTTGTCTGCGTAATTAGGGACCCATTGTGCATAATAGCTAAAGAAGCCGAGGCAGCACTTTAGGGCCTTGGGGCAGTGAGGGAGGGGGAACTCCATGAGGGGGCGCATGCGTTCAGGGTCGGGGCCTATGACTCCAGTTCGCACTACGTAGCCTAGAATGGCTCGATGGTCGGTGCTAAACACGCATTTCTCCTTATTGTAGGTCAGATTAAGGAGGTGCGCGGTCTGGAGAAATTTCTGGAGGTTGGTGTCGTGGTCCTGCTGGTCATGGCCGCAGATGGTGACGTTATCAAGATACGGTAACGTTGCGCGTAAGCCGTACCGTTCAACCATTCAGTCCATCTCATGTGGAAGACCGAGACCCCGTTCGTGACACTGAGGGGAACCCTTAAAAAGTGGTAGAGCCGCCCATCTGCTTCAAAGGCAGTGTACTGGCGGTTACCATTACGGAGGGGCAGCTGGTGGTAGGCAGACTTGAGATCCACCGTGGAGAAGACCTTGCATTGCGCAATCCTGTTTACCAGGTCGGCTATACGGGGGAGAGTGTACACGTCCAGCTGTGTAAACCGGTTGATGGTCTGGCTATAGTCGATGACCATCCTATGTTTCTCCCCGGTCTTTACCACCACTACTTGAGCCCTCCAGGGGCTGTTGCTTGCTTCAATGACCCCTTCCTTCAGCAGCCTTTGGACCTCGGACCTGATGAAGGTCCAGTCCTGGGAACTCTACCGTCTGCTCCTGGTGGCGACGGGTTTGCAATCCGGGGTGAGGTTCGCAAACAGGGAAGGCGGGTCGACCTTAAGGGTCGCGATGCCGCAGACAGTAAGAACAAAGACAAACAAAGAACAAAGAAATGTACAGCACAGGAACAGGCCCTTCGGCCCTCCAAGCCCACGCCGACCATACTGCCCGACTAAACTACAATCTTCTACACTTCCTGGGTCCGTATCCTTCTATTCCCATCCTATTCATATATTTGTCAAGATGCCCCTTAAATGTCACTATCGTCCCTGCTTCCACTACCTCCTCCGGTAGCGGGTTCCAGGTACCCACTACCCTCTGCGTAAAAAACTTGCCTCGTACATCTACTCTAAACCTTGCCCCTCTCACCTTAAACCTATGCCCCCTAGTAATTGACCCCTCTACCCTGGGGAAAAGCCTCTGACTATCCACTCTGTCTATGCCCCTCATAATTTTGTATACCTCTATCAGGTCTCCCCTCAACCTCCTTCGTTCCAGTGAGAACAAACCGAGTTTATTCAATCGCTCCTCATAGCTTATGCCCTCCATACCAGGCAACATTCTGGTAAATCTCTTCTGCACCCTCTCTAAAGCCTCCACATCCTTTGTGTCGTCTGCAAACTTACTAATCAGACCAGTTACATTTTCCTCCAAATCATTTATGTATACTACAAAGAGCAAAGGTCCCAGCACTGATCCCTGTGGAACACCACTGGTCACAGCCCTCCAATTAGAAAAGCATCCCTCCATTGCTACCCTCTGCCTTCTATGGCCTAGCCAGTTCTGTATCCACCTTGCCAGTTCACCACTGATCCCGTGTGACTTCACCTTTTGTACTAGTCTACCATGAGGGACCTTGTCAAAGGCCTTACTGAAGTCCATATAGACAACATCTACTGCCCTACCTGCATCAATCATCTTAGTGACCTCCTCGAAAAACTCTATCAAGTTAGTGAGACACGACCTCCCCTTCAAAAAACCGTGCTGCCTCTCACTAATACGTCCATTTGCTTCCAAATGGGAGTAGATCCTGTCTCTAAGAATTCTCTCCAGTAATTTCCCTACCACTGAAGTAAGGCTCACCGGCCTGTAGTTCCCGGGATTATCCTTGCTACCCTTCTTAAACAGAGGAACAACATTGGCTATTCTCCAGTCCTCCGGGACATCCCCTGAAGACAGCGAGGATCCAAAGATTTCTGTCAAGGCCTCAGCAATTTCCTCTCCAGCCTCCTTCAGTATTCTGGGGTAGATCCCATCAGGCCCTGGGGACTTATCTACCTTAATATTTTTTAAGACACCCAACACCTTGTCTTTTTGGATCACAATGTGACCCAGGCTATCTACACCCCCTTCTCCAGACTCAACATCTACCAATTCCTTCTCTTTGGTGAATACTGATGCAAAGTATTCATTTAGTACCTCACCCATTTCCTCTGGCTCCACACATAGATTCCCTTGCCTATCCTTCAGTGGGCCAACCCTTTCCCTGGCTACCCTCTTGCTTTTTATGTACGTGTAAAAAGCCTTGGGATTTTCCTTAACCCTACTTGCCAATGACTTTTCATGACCCCTTCTAGCCCTCCTGACTCCTTGCTTAAGTTCCTTCTTACTTTCCTTATATGCCACACAGGCTTCGTCTGTTCCCAGCCTTTTAGCCCTGACAAATGCCTCCTTTTTCTTTTTGACGAGGCCTACAATATCACTCGTCATCCAAGGTTCCCAAAAATTGCCGTATTTATCTTTCTTCCTCACAGGAACATGCCGGTCCTGTATTCCTTTCAACTGACACTTGAAAGCCTCCCACATGTCAGATGTTGATTTGCCCTCAAACATCCGCCCCCAATCTATGTTCTTCAGTTCCCGCCTAATATTGTTATAATTAGCCTTCCCCCAATTTAGCACATTCATCCTCGGACCACTCTTATCCTTGTCCACCAGTACTTTAAAACTTACTGAATTGTGGTCACTGTTACCGAAATGCTCCCCTACTGAAACATCTACCACCTGGCCGGGCTCATTCCCCAATACCAGGTCCAGTACCGCTCCTTCCCTAGTTGGACTGTTTACATATTGTTTTAAGAAGCCCTCCTGGATGCTCCTTACAAACTCCGCCCCATCTAAGCCCCTGGCACTAAGTGAGTCCCAGTCAATATTGGGGAAGTTGAAGTCTCCCATCACCACAACCCTGTTGTTTTTACTCTTTTCCAAAATCTGTCTACCTATCTGCTCCTCTATCTCCCGCTGGCTGTTGGGAGGCCTGTAGTATACCCCCAACATTGTGACTGCACCATTCTTATTCCTGATCTCTACCCATATAGCCTCACTGCCCTCTGAGGTGTCCTCTCGCAGTATAGCTGTGATATTCTCCCGAACAAGTAGCGCAACTCCACCTCCCCTTTTACATCCCCCTCTATCCCGCCTGAAACATCTAAATCCTGGAACGTTTAGCTGCCAATCCTGCCCTTCCCTCAACCAGGTCTCTGTAATGGCAACAACATCATAGTTCCAAGTAGTAATCCAAGCTCTAAGTTCATCTGCCTTACCCGTAATGCTCCTTGCATTAAAACATATGCACTTCAGGCCACCAGACCCGCTGTGTTCAGCAACTTCTCCCTGTCTGCTCTGCCTCAGAGCCACACTGTCCCTATTCCCTAGTTCTCCCTCAATGCTCTCACCTTCTGACCTATTGCTCCCGTGCCCACCCCCCTGCCATACTAGTTTAAACCCTCCCGTGTGACACTAGCAAACCTCGCGGCCAGGATATTTATGCCTCTCCAGTTTAGATGCAACCCGTCCATCTTATACAGGTCACACCTGCCCCGGAAGAGCTCCCAGTGGTCCAGATAACGGAAACCCTCCCTCCTACACCAGCTGTAAGGGGCCGCCGAATTTAAAAGTTAGACTCTTCAGATGGCACTGGAAATCCAGCCCAAGGAGGGTGGCTGCGCAGAGGTGCGGCAGTACGTACAGGCGGAAATTGCGGAATTCCCTGCCTTGGACAGTGAGGTTCGCTAGGAAGAGCCCCTTTATCTCCACTGCGTGTGACCCGGAGGCCAGGGAGATCCGTTGGTTTACGGGATGGGTGACAAGGAAACAGCGCCTTACCGTGTCGGGGTGGACGAAGCTTTCCGTGCTCCCGGAGTCGATCAGGCACGACGTCACGTGGCCGTTGATGGCGATCGTTGTGGTGGCTTTCGCTAGCGTCCGGGGCCGACTCTGGTCCAGGGTAACGGAGGCCAGCTGCAGAAGTTCTGGGGAGTTCTGGTCAGGCAGCGTGGAGTCGGCTGTGCTGGGGGCTTGAGGCCCCATCCAAGATGGCGTCAGCCACGGGTCGTACATGGAGTCCGGGGATGCAGAAGATGGCGGCGGCGAGGGACAAAATGGCGGCACCCACCCATCCAGCGTGGTGGCCGGGGGGGCAAAATGGCCACGGCCGTGGGTCGCACGTTGCCTGGGGATAGAAGGGCGGCGGTGGGCCTTGGACGGCCGGGACCTGAAAGAAAGGCTGCCGATAGTCGCTGGAGACCGCTGCCATGGAGTGGCCCTGGCAGACCGCGATGTGGCGCCTCAGTATCGATGAAGGCGGCCATTTTGCGCGCTTTCCCCGGGGTCCCACGCATGCGCACCACGTACGGGAGAACGAAGCGGCCAAAGACCAAACTGCGCAGATGCGAACGGCGGCTGACCGCACTGCACATGCGCGACGACGCACAGAGCGTAACGACGTCAACGTCATGACATGCCCGAACTGTGGCACCGCCCATTTAAAGCGGCAATGCCCTGCACGAGGCAGGCGATGTTTAAATTGTGGGAAGCCTGGACATTATGCAGCCTTGTGCAGGTCTCCACCACCGGTCGTGGGCCAGCGATCCCAGTTCCAACGCAAATGCGTTCGATGTGTGCAGCAAGGGCTACTGGATTCTGATCCTGGCAGCACTACAGATCCAGAGGACGACTGCCTGGAGTCCCCATATCGTGTGGGCATCATCACTACATGTGAGTATGCCTCCTCAAATTCAGCAAATGCCTATCTATCCTTAACGTGGATTCTGCGGACGAATGGTGTGCTGTCATACATGTTAACCAATGCAGCATCCGGTTCAAGCTGGACACTGGTGCTTCAGCCAATCTCATCTCTCAAGTAGATCTTGATCGCATCAAAAGGCTGTGGTAGTATGCATTAGGGGTCATGTGGGACTGTGAAGCCGTGATGTCATTGGCTGACAGATCCCGGGTCCTGGTTGGCTGTTGATCCCTAGCTCCGCCCTGAAGGCGGAGTATAAGAACCAGGAGTTCTCCCCCGCAGGCCAGTCTGTTGCTGAACTGCGGGGAACAAGTCACGCTTAATAAAGCCACATTGACTTCATCTCTATTCGTCTCTCGTGAGTCTTTGTGCGCTACAATTTATTAAGCGTGCTTAAAGGACTATGGAGCTCAGGATCATCCCGGAATGCCTGAGGATCAGCCCCCACGCAGTGAACTCAGCAGCAGTTTTTAAACACTGGCAGACTTGTTTCGAAGCATACCTCCGAACGGCCCCCGGCCGGGTCACAGAAGACCAGAAACTACAGGTCCTGCACTCGAGGGTAAGCCCGGAAATTTTCCCTCTCATAGAAGACGCAGAGGATTTCCAGACGGCGTTCGCAGCACTAAAGAGCATCTATGTTCGCCCAGTGAACCAGATCTACGCACGCTACCAACTCGCAATGAGACGGCAAAGTCCCGGAGAATCGCTAGACGAATTCTACGCCGCGCTGCTAATTTTGGGACAGGCCTGCAGCTGCCCGCCAGTAAATGCAATTGAACACACGGACATGTTAATTCGCGATGCTTTTGTGGCAGGTATGAACTCTCCCCAAATCCGCCAAAGACTTTTAGAAAAAGAGTCGCTAGGACTCTCAGAGGCACGGGCCCTTGCAGCCTCACTAGATGTGGCCGCGCGAAACGCCCGCGCATACGGCCCCGACCGCGCGGCAGCCCCTTGGGGTCCATGGACCCCCGTCGCGACAACCCCCCCCACCCCACAGTCTTGCACGGTTCAGACGCCAAGTCGTCCCGGGGGGGCCCGCTGCTATTTCTGCGGCCAGGCAAAACACCCCCGGCAGCGCTGCCCGGCCCGCGCAGCGATTTGCAAGAGCTGCGGGAAAAAGGGCCATTTCGCGACTGTGTGCCGGTCCCGAGAGGTCGCCGCTGTCCCCGGAGAAGAAGGAGTCCTGCGCGTTTCTAACGCTCCCCAACCCCCCCAGCGCCCCATGTACGACCCGCAGGCGCAGCCATTTTGGGTCCCGGCCACCGCTGTCCCCGGAGAACAAGGAGTCCTGCGCGTTTCAAACGCTCCCCAACCCCCCCAGCGCCCCATGTGCGACCCGCAGGCGCCGCCATTTTGGGTCCCGGCCACCACGAGGGGAGGAGGGGCGCCGCCATCTTGGGACCCCCCAGCCCTGTGCGACGCATGGGGGCGGCCATTTTGTCCACCCCCGCCGCCACCCTGTGACTCCCCAGCCATGTGCGATGCATGGGGGTGGCCATTTTGTTCACCCCCGCCGCCATCTTGGACGGCAACAATGGACCCCGGCATCGACGGCTCAACGGGGTTCGAGGAAGACGCTGAAGCACTACGACCACGTCTGGCCTCAATGACGCTGCACCAAGCACGGCCCCGGACGCTCCAGACGATGACAACAACGGTGCTGATCAACGGGCACGAGACACCATCCGGGAGCACAGAAAGCTTCATCCACCCCGACACGGTAAGACGCTGTTTTTTGACCATCCGTCCCAGTGCGCAAAAGATTTCCCTAGCTGCAGGATCCCACTCCGTACAGATCAAAGGCTTCTGCATAGTGACCCTAACGGTGCAAGGGAGGGAGTTTAAAAACTACAGGCTCTACGTCCTTCCCCAACTCTGCGTGCCCACATTACTGAGATTAGACTTCCAGTGCAACCTGCAGAGCCTAACCTTCCAATTCGGCGGCCCAATACCCCCACTCACTATCTGCGGCCTCGCAACCCTCAAGGTTGAGCCCCCATCCTTGTTTGCAAACCTCACCCCGGATTGCAAACCCGTCGCCACTCGGAGCAGACGGTATAGCGCCCAGGACCGGACATTCATTCGGTCCGAAGTCCAGCGGCTACTGAAGGAAGGCATAATCCAGGCCAGCAATAGTCCCTGGAGAGCACAGGTGGTAGTAGTAAAGACAGGGGAGAAGCAAAGGATGGTCATAGACTATAGCCAGACCATCAACAGGTACACACAGCTCGATGCGTACCCTCTCCCCCGCATATCCGACATGGTCAATCGGATTGCCCAATATAAGGTCTTCTCCACCGTGGACCTCAAGTCCGCCTACCATCAGCTCCCCATCCGCCCAAGTGACCGCAAGTACACAGCCTTCGAGGCAGACGGGCGATTATACCACTTCCTAAGGGTCCCATTTGGCGTCACAAACGGAGTCTCGGTCTTCCAACGAGAGATGGACCGAATGGTTGATCAACACGGGTTGCAGGCCACGTTCCCGTATCTCGACAACGTAACCATCTGCGGCCACGATCAGCAGGACCACGACGCCAACCTCCAAAAATTCCTCCAGACCGCTAAAGCCTTGAACCTGACATACAACGAGGACAAGTGCGTTTTTAGCACAAACCGGCCTAGCCACCTTGGGATATGTAGTGCGCAATGGGATAATAGGCCCCGACCCCGAACGTATGCGCCCCCTCATGGAATTTCCCCTCCCGCACTGCTCAAAAGCCCTAAAACGCTGCCTGGGGTTCTTTTCATATTACGCCCAGTGGGTCCCCCAGTACACAGACAAGGCCCGCCCCCTAAACAGACCACGACCTTCCCTCTGTCGACAGAGGCTTGCCAGGCCTTCAGCCGCATCAAAGCGGATATCGCAAAGGCCACGATGCGCGCCATCGACGAGTCCCTCCCCTTCCAGGTCGAGAGCGACGCCTCCGACGTAGCTCTAGCGGCCACCCTTAACCAAGCGGGCAGACCCGTGGCCTTTTTCTCCCGAACCCTCCACGCCTCAGAAATCCGCCACTCCTCAGTGGAAAAGGAAGCCCAAGCCATAGTGGAAGCTGTGCGACATTGGAGGCATTACCTGGCCGGCAGGAGATTCACTCTCCTCACTGACCAACGGTCAGTAGCTTTCATGTTCGATAATGCACAGCGGGGCAAAATTAAAAATGACAAGATCTTAAGGTGGAGGATCGAGCTCTCCACCTTCAACTATGAGATCTTGTACCGTCCCGGAAAGCTGAACGAGCCGTCCGATGCCCTATCCCGCGGCACATGTGCCAACGCACAAATTAACCGTCTCCAAACCCTCCACGAGGACCTCTGCCACCCGGGGGTCACTCGGTTCTACCATTTCATAAAGTCCCGCAACCTCCCCTACTCCGTGGAGGAGGTCCGTACAGTCACCAGGAACTGCCACACCTGCGCAGAGTGCAAACCGCACTTTTTCAGGCCGGATCGAGCGCACCTGATCAAGGCTTCCCGTCCCTTTGAACGCCTCAGTCTGGATTTCAAAGGGCCCCTCCCCTCCACCGACCGCAACACATACTTCCTGAACGTGGTGGACGAGTACTCTCGTTTCCCTTTCGCCATCCCCTGCCCCGACATGACAGCGGCCACAGTTATTAAAGCCCTTAACACCATATTCACACTGTTCGGTTGCCCCGCATATATCCATAGCGACAGGGGGTCCTGCTTCATGAGTGACGAGCTGCGCCAGTTCCTGCTCAGCAAGGGTATAGCCTTGAGCAGGACGACCAGCTACAACCCCCGGGGGAACGGGCAAGTAGAGAGGGAGAACGGCACGGTCTGGAAGACCGTCCTACTGGCCCTACGGTCCAGGGATCTCCCAGTTTCACGGTGGCAGGAGGTCCTCCCGGACACTCTCCACTCCATCCAGTCGCTACCACTAATCAAACGCCTCATGAGCGCCTCCTTGTCTTCCCCAGGAAGTCCTCCACTGGAACGTCGCTGCCGACCTGGCTGGCGGCCCCAGGACCCATCTTGCTCCGGAAACATGTGCGGGCGCACAAGTTGGTCGAGAGGGTTCACCTCCTCCACGCGAACCCGCAGTACGCCTACGTGGAGTACCCCGACGGCCGACAGGACACGGTCTCCCTGCGAGACCTGGCGCCCGCAGGCAACACGCACACCCCCCCGACACCAATCACCCCCTCCCTGCCACCGGCGCACCCCGCGACCGCCCCCTTCCCGGGAGGATCGGTCCTCCTCCCATGTCCGACCAGGAGTGAAGCAGAAGCAGACACCGTAAAGCTCCCGGAGACGACAACACTGGAACAAGCACCACCACCGGGGCTGAGGCGATCGACAAGGACGACCAGACCGCCCGACCGACTCGTGGCATCGGTGTAACACTAGAATGTTGTGGACTTTCACGAGGATTTTTTTTCCTTTTTTTCCCTCTTACGAATACTGTAAATAGTTCAAAACAAAAAAAAACCCTGTACATAGCCCAGTGTAGGGCACTGTGATGACATGCAAAAGTTTTTTTTCCTCCCAGGACCAGCCTTGTAAACCCCTACCACCATGCGAAGCACCACCCCGCCGGGTTCATTTTTAACAAGGGGTGAATGTGGTAGTATGCATTAGGGGTCATGTGGGACTGTGAAGCCGTGATGTCATTGGCTGACAGATCCCGGGTCCTGGTTGGCTGTTGATCCCTAGCTCCGCCCTGAAGGCGGAGTATAAGAACCAGGAGTTCTCCCCCGCAGGCCAGTCTGTTGCTGAACTGCGGGGAACAAGTCACGCTTAATAAAGCCACATCGACTTCATCTCTATTCGTCTCTCGTGAGTCTTTGTGCGCTACAAAGGCAACCCAAAATTCTTCCGTCGGTCTGCCAGCTTCTTGATTATAATGGCAATGCCATTACTGCATTAGGGTCTTGTCATCTGCATGTCTCCAACAAGACCATCAATGCCACACTGTGATTCGAAATCGTCAAGCCTGACAAGGCTTCCCTGCTTGGTGCCCACGCATGCAAGCTACTCAATCTCATGCAGCGGTGGGACAAGTGCCGCGGGACAGGGCATCAGGAGGCTCGTTCAGCTTCCCGGGATGGTACAAGATCTCGTAATTGTAGGTGGAGAGTTCGATCCTCCACCGCAAGATCTTGTCGTTCTTAATCTTGCCCCGCTGTGCATGATCATGCAGCGAGTCCATGCCATAAATTCTGCCAATGTGAATCTTCAGGCTGACATTGATGAAATCCTGACACAATACCCGGATGTGTTTCGTGGAATGGGTATGCTGCCATACTGCTACAAGATCCTACTCAGGCCTGATGCCACGCCTGTGATCCATGCACCACGCCGGGTGCCGGCTCCTCTGAAGGAATGTTTAAAGGCGCAGCTGCAGGAGCTCCAAGACCAGGGCATCATCAACCGGAGAGGGAGACAAAACTCTCCATGGACGCCAGCCAGGACGGCATCAGTGCGGTGCTCCTCCAGAAGGATGACTCCTCGTCCTGGGCTCCAGTGGCCTATGCGTCAAGGGCCATTACTCCTACTGAACAGAGGTATGCTCAGATAGAAAAAGAGTGCCTGGGCCTCCTAACCGTCATTGTAAAGTTCCATGACTACATCTACGGTCTACCAACCTTCACAGTAGAGACTGACCACAGACCCTTGGTCCATATCATTCATAAGGACTTGAATGACATGACGCCCAGACTTCAGCGTATTCTCCTTCGACTCTGCAGATACGATTTTGAGTTGGTATACACACCGGGCAAGGAGCTAATCATTGCGGATGCCCTGTCGCGTTCCATCACCTCGCCCTGTGACCAGGTCGACTTCATCTGCCAAATTGAGGCACAGGTGCAACTGTGTGCCAGCAACCAACCTCTCGGCCTCAGATGAACGAGTCGTCAACATTCGAGAAGAGACTGCCAAGGACTCTCTTCTGCAGCGGGTCATGCATCACCTTGCAAATGGTTGGCAGAAAGGGCAATGCCCTCGTTTTTTTAATGTCAAGGACGACCTGACAGTCGTCGAGGGGATCCTCCTCAAGCGAAATCGTATCGTTATTCCTCGCAGCATCCAGAGCTTAGTGCTCAAACAAATCCACGAGGGACACCTCGGTGTCGAGAAATGTAGGCGCAGGGCCCGGCAGGCTGTCTATTGGCCTGGAATTAACCAGGACATATCCAACATGGTCCTCAATTGTGCGACCTGCCAGCGTTTCCAGCCTGCTCAGCCCAAAGAAACACTCCAGCAACACGAGATCGTGACCTCTCCGTGGTCTAAGATGGGAATCAACCTTTTTCATGCCAATGGGCGTGACTATGTGCTCATCATAGATTACTTCTCAAATTACCCGGAAGTTGTGAAGCTGTCAGACCTCACATCAAGGACAGTCATCAAGGCCTGCAAGGAGACATTTGCCAGGCATGGTATTCCGCTCACTGTATGAGTGACAATGGCCCCTGCTTCCACAGCCAAGAGTGGTCCAATTTCACCAAGCTGTACTAATTCAAACACATTACCTCAAGCCCGCACTACCTGCAATCTAACGGGAAGGTCGAGAAAGGGGTCCATATTGTGAAGCAACTGCTCTGCAAGGCTGCGGACTCTGCTTCTGACTTCAACCTTGCGCTGCTGGCGTACAGGGCGACCCCTCTGTCCACCGGTATGTCTCCGGCACAACTCCTTATGAATAGAGACCTGCGGCCGACTGTTCCGGCCATTCACCTACCAGGCCTGGATCACCTCCCCGTGCTGCAAAAGGTGCAGCAACTCAGGAACCGGCAGAAGCTGACACACGATGCTCATGCTACTGATTTGCCTGTGCTCTCTCCAGAAGATACTGTTCGCATCAAGTTACCTGATGGCGGCTGGTCAGCCCCAGCTGTTGTTGTTCGACAGCATGGGCAGCACAGTAGCATAATGGTTAGTGCAATTGCTTCACAGCTCCAGGGTCCCAGGTTCAATTCCGGCTTGGGTCACTGTCTGTGCGGAGTCTGCACGTCCTCCCCGTGTCTGCGTGGGTTTCCTCCGGATGCTCCGGTTTCCTCCCACAGTCCAAAGATGTGCAAGTTAGGTGGATTGGCCATGCTAAATTGCCCTTAGTGTTGGTTGAGTGGGGTTACTGGGTTATGGGGATAGGGGGGTGTGGGCTTGCGTGGGGTGCTCTTTCCAAGAGCCGGTGCAGACTCGATGGGCCGAATGGCCTCCTTCTGCACTGTAAATTCTATGACAGGCTGCTGCCAGGTCGTTTGTGGTTCGTATGGCTGATGGCTCAATTGTCAGGTGCAACAGAAGGGCACTACGCAACTTGCCTGCCCACCACTGAATTTCCCCTTTCCAGCTGTTGTTATGCCTCCTCGGACACCTCGCTCCACGGGGCCACCAATCTGGCTGCAATCCCGTCTGTCAAGGTACCGTCGTCCCCACCTCCACCTCTCAGGCGGTCGACAAGGATCCGACGCCAGCCCCAAAGATTGGACTTACAGACATTTATCTTGTATATATATTGTTCTGTATATGCACGCTAGACACCTTCCATGTACATATTTCTTCACTCGCCATTCGCTGTAAATAGTTATATCTGTATATACTGTCGTATATGCTCTAAGCAACCGACAAAAAAATTTTTTTAAAGGGGGGATGTCATGATATGCACTCATGCACATAATGAGATACAGACAGGCAGTGGCAGACACCCAGTACAGCCAATTAGCACACAGGACAGGAACACAACCAATCACCAGACAGAACACTAGAGGGGGGTTTCCCACTATAAGACACACAAGGCATCAACACTCCGCCTCTTTCCAATGGTGACAACTGTAGTGACAGTCGGGGTGTATATATAAGTTAGCATCTTCTACACGTGGCTCAGAGCTAGTCTGGTCTAGTTAGTTATAGTTAGTACACTTAGAGTAGTAGAGTGTCACAGCAAACTGTGTGCACTGTTACAGAAGTTTAATAAATCGTATTGAACCAACGTCGAAGTTTGGTGTCTGCTTTCCAGTACAACTGCATCCAGTTGCAGTCCGTGTTACCCCAGGGTGAGTAACAGGACAAACACAAGGGTGAGAATTTTAAATTTGAGGTGTTAATAGACCAGGAGCGTGCACATTTAAACACATGGATGTCTCTGCCACTTACCATACTGTACATTGAAACTGATGCACTAAATATGCCTCACGGCCATGCTAATTAAACAACAGATACACCAATTAACTTTAAGCAAGCTCTGAGATGCCAGGAAGTTAAAACAGACACTCTTCCAACCAACTGAAGTTCGATTTAAGCTCTTGAACTACGACTGAAAACAAACTGCTCGGCTCTAAGCTATTACCCAAGTCAACCAATTTGAGCTTCTGAATATCAACCTGATTATAGCAGAAGAGGCGAATCCAGCAGCTGCAGTATAATAAGCAGCTCTTCACAAGGTTGTTCAGTTCCTTGACAGGACAATACCATTTGGGGTTGCATTTCAACCAGAGGCGAATTCAGTCTTACTCACACCATACAGACATTCAGAAGCCAAGGGAAACCAATAGGAGAGATGCAAATAAAATAATTAAGCAAACCTAAGATAGGATTAAAGTACAATCGAAGTTAAAATACAGAAGAGCAGAGGAAAATGGAAGGACAGGCAGAGTTTCATTCAAGAAAAAGTTATTTTCTTTAAAATCAAAATAAAATGTTAGCATACAGTTAAAGTAACAAATTACCCTGGGCATTTAAACAATATTTATTGCTTTGTATTTGCTTCATTATCACGGTGCTGTCACAATATACACCAGTATATCATGGTGCAGACACACACTGATGGACACGCAGTGGGACTAATCAACATACACAACACCGCAGCCAATCACCAGTGAGAGCACATGCACTATAAAGACAGGGGGCATCAGAGTTCCCGCCCATTCTAGTAGCAGCCAGCTAGGAGCACAGAGCTCACAGCCTGCAACACAGACATTCACCATGTGCTGAGTGCATCAACTGGTTAGGACAAGGCAAAGGTCTTTAGTTAAAGCTGGTATCGTATTTACCCACAGTTCAAGTATGTTTAAATAGTTAACCTTGTAATAAAATAGTGTTGCACTACTTCAAGTGTTGGTGACCTGTATGTGATCCAGAACACCCAACACATCATGATACCAGGAGTGGTTGCATACTAGCACTTCTTAGACCTACCTGCAAGTGATCTGCTTCCGCCAGCATTCCGTCATTCTGCAACATGGACAACATCTGCCTGCCGCCGCCGCTCCGCATCGTCGGCAACCTCAGGGCCAATTGGAAGATTTTCAAACAGCGCTTCCAGCTCTACCTCGAAGCCACGGACAGGGAGGGCGCCTCGGACACCAGAAAGATTGCTCTTCTCCTCTCCACAGCCGGGGACCATGCCATCTATATTTTCAACTCTCTCACCTTTGCAGATGACGAAGACAAGACGAAGTTCAAGACGGTCCTCCTCAAGTTTGACACTCACTGCAGCGAATGAAAGTGAATGAAAGTTTCGAACGCAACGTGTTCCAGCAGTGTTTACAGGGTAAGGACGAACCTTTCCAATCCTTTTTAACCCACCTCTGCATCCTTGCGCAATCTTGCAGCTACGGGCCCACTTCCGACTCCATGATACGCGACTAGATCGTTTTCGGTGTTCAGTCAGCTACGTCAGCAGCTCCTCAAAGTAAAGCAATCCCCCCTTGCGACTGCCATCGAGACCTGTGTCCTACATGAAAACGCCACCAGTCGGTACTCCCACATACAAGCAGCTGAAACGGCGCGGCAAGGTCCCCACGAGGTGGAACAGGTCCAAGTGATTGAACAACTCCAGGGCCTCAGCCTGGATGAGGGCGACCATTTTGCATGCTTTTCGCGGACTCCCGCGCTTGTACGCACCAAACGAGGGGACGGCAACATGGAGGAACGTAATGCGCGTGCGCGCACCACGCAGGACCGCACCGCGCATGTGCGGTGGTGCAGCGAACGTGCTGACATCACGACGTGCGGCAACTGTGGCTCCGCCCATTTAAAGCGGCAATGCCCCGCAAAATCTCGACAATGCCTACGATGCGGAAGACTTGGCCACTATGCTGCCTGCTGTCGAGCAGCTCAGCCTTCCAATTCATATCGCTTCAGCTAGCCTCGCAGGAATGTTCGGGCAATTCAACCCACGGTCACCGAGTCCGATTCCGACCTCCCACACAGCAGTGACACTGAGGACCCGAAGGCGCCTTTTCGAGTCGGTGTCCTAACGAAAAACAGGCTGTCCCCGAAGCAAAGACACCAGCCGCTGTCGGTATACAGCATCGATCCAGACGATGAGTGGTGTGCCACCCTGACGGTCAACAGGTCCCAAATACGATTCCGCCTGGACACTGGTGCCTCCGCCAATCTCATGGCGTGGTCTGCTTTCCAAAGCCTTCGTGTCAAACCAACCATTCTCCCATCGGCCTGCCAGCTATTGGACTACAATGGCAGCATCATTCCTGATAACGGCTCATGCCAACTCGAAGTGACGCACAAGTCACGAAAAGCCATCCTTCCTTTCGAGATCGTGGGCTCATCGAAGGACTCTTTGCTTGGCGCACAGGCGTGCAAGCTGCTAAATCTTGTTCAAAGAGTTCACTCTCTCTCTCCTGATGACACGGCTGCCTTCCAGGATGCTGACTTCAGGGCGCAACTCAACGCCATCATCGACCAGCACCGCGACGTCTTCGAAGGCATGGGCACGATCCCATATACTTACAAGATCATACTCAAACAGAACGCCACGCCTGTGCTGCATGCACCTCCCAGAGTCCCAGCACCCCTCAAGGACCGCCTCAAGCAGCAGCTGCAGGACCTCCCAGACCAAGGAGTGATCGCCAGAGTTACGGAACCAACCGACTGGGTCAGTTCCATGATGTGCGTAAAGAAGCCTTCCGGCAAGCTCAGAATCTGCATTGATCCAAAGGATCTGAATCGCAACATAATGAGGGAGCATTACCCAATCCCCAAGCGTGACGAGATCACATACGAGATGGCCCGCGCCAAGCTCTTCACCAAGCTTGACACCTCGAAAGGATTCTGGCAAATTCAACTAGGCCGATCCAGCAGGAAACTGTGTACCTTTAACACCCCTTTTGGCAGATATTGTTACAACAGGATGCCGTTTGGGATCATATCGGCGTCAGAAGTATTCCACAGGATCATGGAACAAATGATGGAAGGCATTGAACGTGTTCGCGTCTATGTTGACGACATAATCATTTGGTCCACCACCCCCCGCAGGAGCATATCAGTTGCCTCCAGCGCGTGTTCAAACGGGAGCAGGATCTACACCACAACAGAACCAAATGCTCCTTCAGCCAGATGGAACTCAAGTTCCTAGGGGACCACATCTCCCAGTTGGGTGTGCGGCCGGATGCGGACAAGGTGGTTGCCATCACAGCCATGAAAAAGCCAGAGGACAAGAAGGCGGTCCTCCGATTTCTGGGCATGGTCAACTTCCTAGGGAAGTTCATCCCTAACCTCGCCTCTCATACCACAGCTCTCAGGAACCTGGTCAGGAAGACGACAGACTTCCTGCCCACGAGAGCGAATGGACAGAACTTAAAACCAAACTTACCACGGCCCCGGTATTGGCCTTTTTTGATCCAGCGAAAGAGACAAATATTTCGACCGATGCCAGCCAATCTGGCATTGGGGCAGTGCTCCTGCAATGCGATGAGGCCTCATCATGGGCCCCCATTGCATATGCGTCACGCGCCATAACCCCCACGGAACAGCGCTAGGCGCAGATAGAAAAGGAGTGCCTGGGCCTGTTGACCTGTGTCGTCATATTTCATGATTATGTGTACGGCCTTCCCCAATTCACCGTCGAGACCGACCATCGCCCGCTGGTCAATATAATACAAAAAGACTTGAACGCCATGACGCCTCGCCTCCAGCGCATTCTGCTCAAACTCCGGCGATACGACTTTCAGCTTGTATACACCCCGGGCAAAGACCTGATCATAGCCGACGCTCTGTCCAGGGCAGTCAACACCCCGTGTGACCCAGCGTGATACCTCTGCCAGGTTGACGCCCATGTGGCCTTCGTGGCCTCCAATCTATCTGCCACGGATGAACGCCTCGTCCAAATTCGCCGCGAGACGGCGGCTGACCCCATGCTACAGCGTGTCATACGCCACCTAACAGACGTGTGGCTCAAGGGCCAATGCCCACAGTTCTACAACATCAGAGATGATCTGGCGGTAGTCGATGGTGTCCTCCTGAAGCTGGACCGCATTGTTATCCCGCACAGCATGCGCCAGCTCGTCTTGGAACAGCTACACGAGGGCCATCTTGGCGTGGAGAAGTGCCGCCGACAGGCTCGAGAGGCAGTGTACTGGCCCGGCATCAATGACGACATCGCCAACACAGTGCTCAACTGCCCCACCTGTCAGCGGTTCCAGCCCCAATTGAGACCCTACAGCCCCATGAGTTGGTCACGTCTCCTTGGTCCAAGGTCGGCATCGACCTGTTCCACGCGCTGGGCAGGGACTATGTTCTGATTGTAGACTATTTGTCAAACTACCCGGAGGTGGTACGTTGGCACGACATCACATCGTCTGCAGTCATCCGTGCCTGTAAGGACACCTTTGCTCGTCACGGCATCCCACTCACTGTGATGTCGGACAATGGCTCCTGCTTCGCGAGCCAGGAATGGTCCAACTTTGCCAGGAGGTACAACTTTGTGCATGTGACATCCAGTCCCCTGTACCCCCAATCCAATGGCAAAGCGGAGAAGGGCGTCCACAGAGTCAAACGGCTCCTCTGCAAGGCTGCCGATGCGGGAACCGACTTCTACCCCGCCCTGCTGGCCTATCGCTCGGCCCCACTGTCCACTGGCCTGTTGCCAGCCCAGCTGCTCATGGGTCACACCCTGAGGACGACGGTGCCGTCCATTCACGTCCCAGACCTCGACCACGTTCCAGTCCTTCAACGAATGCAACTGTCTTGTGCACAGCACAAGGCAGCTCATGACGCCCGTGCCCCTGATCTCCCTGCTCTGGCTCCAGATGACAACGTCCGCATCCATCTTCCGGGTGGTGGCTGGTCTGCAACTGCTGTGGTTCTTCGGCAAGTGGCTCCCTGCTCGTTCCTGGTTCGTCTACCGGATGGTTCCATTCTGCACCATAATCGACGTGCCCTTCCTCTCGTTCCGCGCTCGCTACGTGATCTTCCGCCAGTTCCACGCCCTCCTGTTGTCCCTGACCTGGACTATGCAGAGATTCCGGTTACTCTGCATCCTCCTCACTCTGACGTAGTCCAGCCCGCTCCTCAGCAGGTGGCTCCTGACCCACCCTTGAGGTGGTCAACCAGAATTCGTCGCCCACCTCAGAGACTTAATTTGTGAACTTTGCACCAATGGACTCTCTGGTCTGTTCTGTTCTTCCGTTTAATCGTTCAAGTGGTTTGTATATAGTGTTCATCTCGTTATTTGTGTGACACACTGCTTTTTCTGCACCAGGCACCTTCCCATGTAAATAGCTTAGTTTTATGTACATAGTCCTGTAAATATTTCACACACACGTAGTCAGGAACATTCACCACACACTATTTATTGTCACGCAGGCAAATTTTTTTAATATAAAAGGGGGGATGTCATAATATACACCAGTATATCATGGTGCAGACACACACTGATGGACACACAGCACAGCCAATCACCAGTGAGAGCACACGCACTATAAAGACGGGGACATCAGAGTTCCCGCTCATTCGAATAGCAGCTAGCTAAGAGCACAGAGCTCACAGCCTGCAACACAGACATTCACCATGTGCTGAGTGCATCAACTGGTTAGTACAAGGCAAAGGTCTTTAGTTAAAGCTAGTATCGTATTTACCCACAGTTCAAGTATGTTTAAATAGTTAACCTTTTAATAAAATAGTGTTGCTCTACTTCAAGTGTTGGTGACCTGTATGTGATCCAGAACACCCAACACATCAGGTGCAAGAGTTAGTTTTTTTTAACATTGTTAAACCAGGGGCTACCAAACACTATAAATCTGCTGGGCAGCATTAAGATGTTGAAACTATTGTTCATTCGACTGAAAATGGCAAAAAGAATGGAATTTGCCCCTTGGCCTCTGGCAACAAATTAACATAGTTCATTTTCATTCAACTGAAAACAACACGTCCTCACCAGACTGTTACATGTGTATGACAATCATCCTCCCTAAATATCTCTTCTGAATCCATTGCCTGAATGTTTGGATTATGCATCATCCAATGACCTCAGCCTGTGCTGCACTATAATCATTTTTTCCACAATTACTTATAACCACCCAGGACTGCCCCACGTCGAGATTATATCTTCCTTTGCCGATTCATTTTTTTTAAAAAAGCATCAATTAAACTGCCACATATAAGTATTGCAACACAAGAACATAAAAGTTAATATGTGAAATCAATTTGGATACAAAACTAAAGCCAACATCTATCTGCATGCAAGGATTCAACCCTAGTCGCCCTGGGCAAAATCACCTTGTGCCGGAGTGAAACTACTCCAACTTTGCACACAAAACCTGAAGGGTGTATTTTAATGAATAATCACACAGATCCCATTCAAGTAAAGTGAGATTTCATACAGCAGGCCAGAACAGGTCCAAGTGGCAGTCTTCAAATTAAGTTTTGTGGGTAGAGCTTAGGAATGAAAAAAAGGGGGCAGTCACATTGCTGGGAATGTATTATAAGCCCCCAAACAATGTCTGCTTCCACAACCTCCCCTGGCAACGCGTTCCAGGCACTCAACACGCTCTGCCTCATTTGTTCTATGTTCTACATAAATACCTGCCTCGCACATCACCTCTAAACTTTGCCCCACGAACCTTAAACCTATGCCCCCTAGTGACTGACCCCTCCACCCTGGGAAAGAGTGCCTGCCCATCCACTCTATCCATGCCTCTCATAATCTTGTGGACCTCTATCAGGTCACCCTCAACCTCCGTCTTTCTAATGAAAAGAGTCTGGGTCTATTCAGCCTCTCCAAATAGCTCACACTCTCCAGACCAGGAAACATCCTGTTAATCCTCCTCTGCACCCTTTCCAAAGCCTCCACATCCTTCTGGTAATGTGGCGACCAGAATTATGCGCAATATTCCAAGTGCAGCCTTACCAAGGTTCTATACAACTGTAGCATGACTTGCCAGTTTTTATACTCGATGCCCCATCCAATGAAGACAAGCATTCCGTATGCTTTCTTGACTACCTTGTCCACTTGTGTTACCACCTTCAAAGATCTGTGAAACTGCACGCCCAGATCTCTCTGACTTTCTATATTCCTAAGAGTTTTACCATTTATGGTATATTTCCCCTCTATGTTAGACCTACCAAAATGCATTACCTCACATTTGTCCGGATTAAACTCCATTTGCATTTTCTCTGCCAAGTCTCCAACCTACCCGTGTCCTGCTGTATCCTCTGAGAATCCTCAACACTATCTGCCACTCCACCAACCTTGGTGTCATTCGCAAACTTACTAATCAGACCGGCTACAGTTTCCTCCAAATCGTTTATGTACAACACAAACAACAGAGGCCCCAGCACAGATCCCTGTGGAACACCACTAGTCACAACCTTCCATTCAGAAACACAAGCTTCTACTGCTACCCTTTGCCTTCTGTGACTGAGCCAGTTCTGTATCCATCTTACCACCTCACCTCTGATCCCGTGTGACTTCACCTTTTGTACCAGTCTGCCATGAGGCACCTTGTCAAAGTCTTTACTGAAGACCATGTAAACAACATCGGCCGCCCTCCCCTCATCAATCATTTTTGTCACTCCTCAAAAACTCGATCAAGTTAGCGAGGCACATCCTCCCCTTCACAAAACCATGCTGTCTATCGCTAATGAGTCCATTTGTTTCCAAATGGGTATAAATCCTGTCCCTGAGAATTCTCTTCACTAATTTACGTACTGCCGATGTGAGGCTCACCAGCCTATAGTTTCCAGGATTATCCCGGCTATCTTTCTTAAACAGCGGTACCACATTAGCTATTCTCCAGTCCTCTGGGATCTTACCTGTAGCCAATGAGGATACAAAGATGTCAATTAAGGCCCCAGCAATTTCCTTCCTTGCTTCCCTCGGTATTCTGGGGTAAATCCAATCCGGCCCAGGAAACTCATCTACCTTAATATCTTTTTAAAAACTCAATACCTCCTGCTTTTCAATGTTAACATGATCCAGACAGTTTCACACACTCTACCCAGAATCATCTTCCACAAATGTCCTTTCTTTGGTGAACACTGATGCAAAGTACTCATTTACTACCTCGCCCATTTCCTCTGGCTCAACAAATAGATTCCCCCCACTGTCCTTAAGTGGTCCAATCCTTTCCCTGGCCGCCCTCTTGCTGTTTACATATGAATAAAAAGCTTTGGGATTCACCTTAATTCTACATGCCCAGGACTTTTCATGACCCCCCTAGCCCTCCTAATTTCCCACTTAAGTACCTTCCTACTTTCTTTATACTCCTCAAGGGTTTCGACTGTCCCCACCCTTCTAGACAATCTTGCACACAATGCATGAAAAGTACGGAACAGGAAGAGGCCTTCAGCCGACAATGCTGCCTGTCTAACCTAAACCCGTCTACACTTCCGAGGTCCGTATCTCCGTATTCCCATCCTATTCATGTATTTGTCATTAAACGTCACCATCGTCCCTGCTTCCACCACCTTCTCCAGTAGCGCGTTCAGGCACCCACTGCCCTCTGTGTAGAATATGGGGCTGTTTAGCACAGGGCTAAATCGCTGGCTTTGAAAGCAGACCAAGACAGGCCAGCAGCACATGGGAGGGGTTTCCAAAATGTGGTATGGGGACGGCCGATGACAGTGGGCTTCTGAGGGCGGGCCTGAGGAGGTGCTAGACGCAAGCTGATCACATGGAACATGCGAGGGTTAAATGGGCTGGTCAAGAGTTCAATGTGTGTGTTCGCACATTTAAAAAGTCTAAAGGCGGATGTAGCCCTGTTACAGGACACATCTGAAGGTGGTGGATCAGACGAGGTTGCGGAAAGGGTGGGTACGGCAGGTATTTCATTCGGGATTAGATTCTAAAACGAGGGGGTGGCGATTTTGATTGATAAACGGGTGGTGTTTCCAAGTTCGGAGTATAGTGGCTGACTCTGGGATGAGCTACGTGATGGTGAGCGGGAAATTGGAGGGGTGGTTTGGTGAATATTTATTCTCCAAACTGGGATGGTGTGGAATTTACGAGGCGGGTGTTGGGGTAGATCCCTGATCTGGACTCGCATCGGCTGATAATGGGGGGGGGGATTTTAAAACGGCATTGGACCCAAGGTTGGACCGGTCGAGTTCAAGGTCGGAAGGCTGTCGACAGTAGCGAAGGAGCTGAGGGGGTTTATGGAGCACATGGAGGTTTGGGAGGCCAAGGGCAAAGGAATTTTAGTTTTTCGCGCATGTGCACAGGGTGTACTCCCAAATTGGCTTTTTTGTCTTGGATAGGACGCTCTGGCGGGAGTGGTCGATGTGGAGTACTGGCCGATAGTGGTGTCAGATCATGCTCCGCATTGGGTGGACTTGCGGGTGAATAAGGGTGAGAGCCAGCGCCCACAATGGAGGCTAGATGTGGGGCTTTTGTTGGATGAGGAGGTGTGTTAGTGGGTGAGGACGCCATTCTGGGTATGTGGAGATAAACGACACAGGGGGGGTTTCGGCGGCCACTTTGTAGGAAGCATTGAAGGCAGTGGTGAGAGGGGAGTTTATTTGGATACGGGCACACAGGGAGAAGGCGGAGCGGGTGGAGATGGAAAAGCTAGTTGAGGAGATTCTGCAATTGGACAGTAGGTACTCGGAAGCACTGGAGGCACGGCTGTTGAAGGAGCAGCAGAAGCTGCAGATGGGGTTGGGCAGCTGAGGAGGGCGGTGTATAAATATGGGGAGAAGGCGAGCAGGGTGCTGGCTCACCAGTTGAGGAAACAGGAGGCAGCGAGGGAGATCAGGAAAGTGAAGACTGGGGGAGGGAGAATGAGGTTTTGGACCCGGTTGTGGTGAATAGGGTGTTTAGGGATTTCTACAGTAGGCGGTATGGGTCGGAACTCCCGACCATGGTGTAGGGGATGAAGCGGTTTTTGGAGAGGTTGGAGTTCCTGAGGGTGGAAGAGGAACTGGTGGAGGGATTGGGTGCCCCATTGGGCTGGTAGAAGTGGTGGAGGGGCTGGACGCAATGCAGTTGGGCAAGGCCCTGGGCCCGGACGGATACCCAGTGGAGATTTACAAAACGTTAGAACATAGAACATAGAACGATACAGCGCAGTACAGGCCCTTCGGCCCACGATGTTGCACCGACATGGGAAGTCAAAAAACAAAAGCCATCTAACCTACACTATGCCATTATCATCCATATGCTTATCCAATAAACTTTTAAATGCCCTCAATGCTGGCGAGTTCACTACTGTTGCAGGTAGGGCATTCCACGGCCTCACTATTCTTTGCGTAAAGAACCTACCTCTGTCCTATATCTATTACCCCTCAGTTTAAAGTTATGTCCCCTCGTACCAGCCATATCCATCCGCGGGAGAAGGCTCTCACTGTCCACCCTATCCAACCCCCTGATCATTTTGTATGCCTCTATTAAGTCTCCTCTTAACCTTCTTCTCTCCAACGAAAACAACCTCAAGTCCATCAGCCTTTCCTCAAAAGATTTTCCCTTCATACCAGGCAACATCCTGGTAAATCTCCTCTTCACCCGCTCCAAAGCTTCCACGTCCTTCCTATAATGCGGTGACCAGAACTGTACGCAATACTCCAAATGCGGCCGTAC
This sequence comes from Scyliorhinus torazame, assembly GCF_047496885.1. Taxonomy (NCBI): domain Eukaryota; kingdom Metazoa; phylum Chordata; class Chondrichthyes; order Carcharhiniformes; family Scyliorhinidae; genus Scyliorhinus; species Scyliorhinus torazame. The sequence continues at coordinate 37,670,390 of NC_092728.1, forward strand.
CAGAGTTTTGTACAGCTGCAACATGACCTCATGACTCCGGAACTCAATCCCTCTACCAATAAAGGCCAACACTCCATAGGCCTTCTTCACAACCCTATCAACCTGGGTGGCAACTTTCAGGGATCTATGTAGATGGACACCTAGATCCCTCTGCTCATCCACACTTCCAAGAACTTTACCATTAGCCAAATATTCCGCATTCCTGTTATTCCTGCCAAAGTGAATCACCTCACACTTCTCTACATTAAACTCCATTTGCCACCTCTCAGCCCAGCTCTGCAGCTTATCTATGTCCCTCTGTAACCTGCTACAGCCTTCCGCACTGTCGACAACACCACCGACTTTAGTGTCGTCTGCAAATTTACTCACCCACCCTTCTGCGCCTTCCTCTAGGTCATTGATAAAAATGACAAACAGCAACGGCCCCAGAACAGATCCTTGTGGTACGCCACTTGTAACTGAACTCCATTCTGAACATTTCCCATCAACCACCACCCTCTGTCTTCTTTCAGCTAGCCAATTTCTGATCCACATCTCTAAATCACCCTCAATCCCCAGCCTCCGTATTTTCTGCAATAGCCTACCGCAGGGAACCTTATCAAACGCTTTACTGAAATCCATATACACCACATCAACTGCTCTACCCTCATCTACCTGTTCAGTCACCTTCTCAAAGAACTCGATAAGGTTTGTGAGGCATGACCTACCCTTCACAAAGCCATGCTGACTATCCCTAATCATATTATTCCTATCTAGATGATTATAAATCTTGTCTCTTATAGTCCCCTCTAAGACCTTACCCACAACAGACGTGAGGCTCACCGGTCTATAGTTGCCAGGGTTGTCTCTACGCCCCTTCTTGAACAAAGGGACCACATTTGCTATCCTCCAGTCACTGGCACTATTCCTGTAGCCAATGATGACATAAAAATCAAAGCCAAAGGCTCAGCAATCTCTTCCCTGGCTTCCCAGAGAATCCTAGGATAAATCCCATCGGGCCCCGGGGACTTATCTATTTTCAGCCTGTCCAGAATTGCCAACACCCCTTCCCTACGTACCTCAATGCCATCTATTCTAATAGCCTGGGTCTCAGCATTCTCCTCCACAACATTATCTTTTTCCTGAGTGAATACTGATGAAAAATATTCGTTTAGTATCTCGCCTATCTCTTCAGACTCCACACACAACTTCCCATCCCTGTCCTTGACTGGCCCTACTCTTACCCTAGTCATTTGTTTATTCCTGACATACCTATAGAAAGCTTTTGGGTTTTCCTTGATCCTACCTGCCAAATACGTCTCATGTCCCCTCCTTGCTCGTCTTTGCTCTCTCTTTAGATCCTTCCTCACTACCTTGTAACTATCAAGCGCCCCAACTGAAACTTCACTCCTCATCTTCACATAGGCCTCCTTCTTCCTCTTAACAAGAGATTCCACTTCTTTGGTAAACCACGGTTCCCTCGCTCGACGCCTTCCTCCCTGCCTGACCGGTACGTACTTATCAAGAACACGCAGTAGCTGTTCCTTAAACCAGCTCCACATATCCAGTGTGCCCAACACTTTCAGCCTACTTCTCCAACCTATCCCCCCAAGTCATGTCTAATGGCATCATAATTGCCCTTCCCCCAGCTATAACTCTTGCCCTGCGGGGTATACTTATCCCTTTCCATCACTAACGTAAACGTCACCGAATTGTGGTCACTGTCCCCAAAGTGCTCACCTACCTCCAAATCTAACACCTGGCCTGGTTCATTACCCAAAACCAAATCCAAAGTGGCCTCGCCTCTTGTTGGCCTGTCAACATATTGTGTCAGGAAACCCTCCTGCACACATTGTACAAAAAACGACCCATCTAATGTACTCGAACTATATCTTTTCCAGTCAATATTTGGAAAGTTAAAGTCTCCCATAATAACTACCCTGTTACTTTCGCTCTTATCCAGAATCATCTTCACCATCCTTTCCTCTACATCCCTAGGACTATTTGGAGGCCTATAGAAAACTCCCAACAGGGTGACCTCTCCTTTCCTGTTTCTAACCTCAGCCCATACTACCTCGGAAGTAGAGTCCCCATCTAGCATCCTCTCCACCACCGTAATACTGTTTTTCGACGGTCTCGAGGGTTCTGGGGCCCTTGTTGGTGAGGGCATTTAATGAGGCAAGGGAGAGTGGGGTGCTCCCCCCCGACGATGACGCTGGCCTCGACCTCTCTGATTTTGAAGCGGGATAAGAATCCGGAGAGTGTGGGTCCTATAGGCCGATCTCACTGTTAAATGTGGATGCTAAGTTATTGGCCAAGATCTTGGCCTCGAGAATTGATGACTGTGTGCCAGGGGTGATAGGGGAGGGCCAAACAAGGTTCATGAAGGGGAGGCATCTGGCGGCTAATATCAGGAGGTTGCTAAACGTGATAATGATGCCCCCCGAGGGGCGAGAGGTGGAGGTCGCCATGGACGCGGAGTGGACCACCTTAAATTGTATCAGGCTAAGCCTGACGCATTGACTCACCTCAGGGCGTCCTCCCATAACCCAGCCTCCAACTCCCACCTCCCAACTTGGGTGGAGTGGGACTATTTGTGGGAGGTCCTGGAGCGGTTTAGGTTTGGGCAGGGTTTTGTGAATTGGGTCCGGCTGCTGTATCGGGCACCAGTGGCAAATGTGAGGCCGAACCGGGTGAGCTCGGATTATTTTAGGCTGCACTGGGGGACAAGGCAAGGATGTCCACTCTCCCCACTGCTTTTTGCCCAGGCTATAGAGGTGATGACACTGAGAGTGTTGAGAGACTGGCAGGGGATAGTACCGGGTTGGGAGGGGTGGGGGCACAGGGCGATCTGTTACTGTACAGTTCGGACCAGTTGGGGGGGGGGGGAATTATGGGGTGCCTAAAGGAATTTGGCCAGTTTTTGGGGTACAAATTGAGAATGGGTAAAAGTTAGATCTTTCCGATCCAGACGAGGGGGCAGGAGAAGAGATTGGGAGAGATGTCATTCAAAGTAGTGGAGGGAGTTTTCGTTATTTGGGCATTCAGGTGGCGCGGAGGTGGGAGCAGCTGAACAAGCTGAATCTGGCTCGGTTGGTGGAGCAGATCCGGAGAGGCTTTAGAAGGTGTGATGTCACTGGTGGGGAGGGTTCAGACGGTGAAGATGACGGTCCTCCCGAGGTTCTTGTTTGTTTTTCAGAGCCTCTCAATCTTCATTCCGAAGGTGTTTTTCAGGAAAGTGAATGCAGTGATCTCAGGGCTTGTGTGGGAGGGTTAAACCCGCCGGTGAAGAAGGTGCTGGAGTGGGGTCGAGGGGGGTTGGCTCTGCCCAACTTGATAAATTACCACTGGGTGGCAAATATAGTGATGGTCTGTAAATGGGTAGTGGGGGAGGGGTCGGTGTGGGAGCGGATGGAGGCAGCCCGGTGGGAATGGGTTCCGTTACCTGCAGGTGAGGGACTTTGTGCAGAGGCAGGTATTGACCTTTCCGCACCATTTGCCCCAGGAGCTACAGGATAAGATAGTATCGAAAGCGGTAGTGGGGGAGGGGAAGGTATTGGAAATATATAAAGATTGGGAGGGAGCGCCGATAGGGGAGGTGAATGGGAAGTGGGAGGAAGAGTTGGGGGTGGGAGTTGGAGGCTGGGTTATGGGAGGACGCCCTGAGGTGAGTCAATGCGTCAGGCTCAGCCTGATACAATTTAAGGTGGTCCACAGGGCGCGCATGACAGTGGCCCGGATGAGCAGGTTCTTTTAAGTGGTAGAGGACAGGTGTGGGAGATGTGCAGGAGGTGTGCAGGTGTGCAGAGGACAGGTGTGGGAGGTGTGCAGGTGTGCAGAGGACAGGTGTGGGAGGTGTGCAGGTGTGCAGAGGACAGGTGTGGGAGGTGTGCAGGTGTGCAGAGGACAGGTGTGGGAGGTGTGCAGGAGGTGTGCAGGTGTGCAGAGGACAGGTGTGGGAGGTGTGCAGGAGATGTGCAGGTGTGCAGAGGACAGGTGTGGGAGGTGTGCAGGTGTGCAGAGGACAGGTGTGGGAGGTGTGCAGGAGGACCTGCAAATCATGTTCATATATTTTGGGCATATCCGAAGCTTCAGGATTTTGGCAGGAGTTTGCTGACGCATGTTGGGGGTACTGAAGGTAAGGGTGGTTCCTGGTTCAGAGGTGGTGTCGGAAGACCCGGGAGTCCAGGGGTGAGAGAGGCCAATGTCTTGGCCTTTGCCGCCCTGGTAGCCCAGAGACGGATTTTATTGAAATGGAGGGACTCAGGGCCGCCAAAGTCAGGGGTGTGGGTCAGTGACCTGGCCGGGTGTGGGTCAGTGACCTGGCCGGGTGTGGGTCAGTGACCTGGCCGGGTGTGGGTCAGAGACATGGCCGGGTGTGGGTCAGTGACCTGGCCGGGTGTGGGTCAGTGACATGGCCGGGTGTGGGTCAGTGACCTGGCCGGGTGTGGGTCAGTGACATGGCCGGGTGTGGGTCAGAGACATGGCCGGGTGTGGGTCAGAGACATGGCCGGGTGTGGGTAAGTGACATGGCCGGGTGTGGGTCAGAGACCTGGCCGGGTGTGGGTCAGAGACCTGGCCGGGTGTGGGTCAGTGACATGGCCGGGTGTGGGTCAGTGACATGGCCGGGTGTGGGTCAGTGACATGGCCGGGTGTGGGTCAGAGACCTGGCCGGGTGTGGGTCAGTGACCTGGCCGGGTGTGGGTCAGTGACATGGCCGGGTGTGGGTCAGAGACCTGGCCGGGTGTGGGTCAGTGACCTGGCCGGGTGTGGGTCAGAGACCTGGCCGGGTGTGGGTCAGTGACCTGGCCGGGTGTGGGTCAGAGACCTGGCCGGGTGTGGGTCAGTGACCTGGCCGGGTGTGGGTCAGTGACCTGGCCGGGTGTGGGTCAGTGACCTGGCCGGGTGTGGGTCAGAGACCTGGCCGGGTGTGGGTCAGTGACATGGCCGGGTGTGGGTCAGAGACATGGCCGGGTGTGGGTCAGAGACATGGCCGGGTGTGGGTCAGTGACATGGCCGGGTGTGGGTCAGTGACATGGCCGGGTGTGGGTCAGTGACCTGGCCGGGTGTTGGTCAGTGACATGGCCGGGAGTGGGTCAGTGACATGGCCGGGTGTGGGTCAGTGACCTGGCCGGGTGTGGGTCAGTGACATGGCCGGGAGTGGGTCAGAGACATGGCCGGGTGTGGGTCAGTGACCTGGCCGGGTGTTGGTCAGTGAAATGGCCGGGTGTGGGTCAGTGACATGGCCGGGTGTGGGTCAGTGACATGGCCGGGTGTGGGTCAGTGACATGGCCGGGTGTGGGTCAGTGACCTGGCCGGGTGTTGGTCAGTGAAATGGCCGGGTGTGGGTCAGTGACATGGCCGGGTGTGGGTCAGTGACCTGGCCGGGTGTGGGTCAGAGACATGGCCGGGTGTGGGTCAGTGACATGGCCGGGTGTGGGTCAGTGACATGGCTGGGTGTGGGTCAGTGACATGGCCGGGTGTGGGTCAGTGACATGGCCGGGTGTGGGTCAGTGACAATGCCGGGTGTGGGTCAGTGACCTGGCCGGGTGTGGGTCAGTGACATGGCCGGGAGTGGGTCAGAGACATGGCCGGGTGTGGGTCAGAGACCTGGCCGGGTGTGGGTCAGTGACATGGCCGGCTGTGGGTCAGTGACCTGGCCGGGTGTGGGTCAGTGACATGGCCGGGTGTGGGTCAGAGACATGGCCGGGTGTGGGTCAGTGACATGGCCGAGTGTGGGTCAGTGACATGGCCGGGTGTGGGTCAGAGACATGGCCGGGTGTGGGTCAGTGACATGGCCGGGTGTGGGTCAGTGACATGGCCGGGTGTGGGTCAGAGACATGGCCGGGTGTGGGTCAGTGACATGGCCGGGTGTGGGTCAGAGACATGGCCGGGTGTGGGTCAGTGACATGGCCGGGTGTGGGTCAGTGACCTGGCCGGGTGTGGGTCAGTGACATGGCCGGGTGTGGGTCAGAGACATGGCCGGGTGTGGGTCAGAGACCTGGCCGGGTGTGGGTCAGTGACATGGCCGGCTGTGGGTCAGTGACCTGGCCGGGTGTGGGTCAGTGACATGGCCGCGTGTGGGTCAGTGACATGGCCGGGTGTGGGTCAGTGACCTGGCCGGGTGCGGGTCAGTGACATGGCCGGGTGTGGGTCAGAGACATGGCCGGGTGTGGGTCAGAGACATGGCCGGGTGTGGGTCAGTGACATGGCCGGGTGTGGGTCAGTGACATGGCCGGGTGTGGGTCAGTGACCTGGCCGGGTGTTGGTCAGTGAAATGGCCGGGTGTGGGTCAGTGACATGGCCGGGTGTGGGTCAGTGACATGGCCGGGTGTGGGTCAGAGACATGGCCGGGTGTGGGTCAGAGACATGGCCGGGTGTGGGTCAGAGACATGGCCGGGTGTGGGTCAGTGACATGGCCGGGTGTGGGTCAGAGGCATGGCTGGGTGTGGGTCAGAGACATGGCCGGGTGTGGGTCAGTGACATGGCCGGGTGTGGGTCAGTGACATGGCCGGGTGTGGGTCAGAGACATGGCCGGGTGTGGGTCAGAGACATGGCCGGGTGTGGGTCAGAGACATGGCCGGATGTGGGTCAGAGACATGGCCGGGTGTGGGTCAGTGACATGGCCGGGTGTGGGTCAGTCACCTGGCCGGGTGTGGGTCAGTGACATGGCCGGGTGTGGGTCAGTGACATGGCCGGGTGTGGGTCAGAGACATGGCCGGGTGTGGGTCAGAGACCTGGCCGGGTGTGGGTCAGTTACATGGCCGGGTGTGGGTCAGTGACATGGCCGGGTGTGGGTCAGTGACATGGCCGGGTGTGGGTCAGAGACCTGGCCGGGTGTGGGTCAGTGACATGGCCGGGTGTGGGTCAGTGACATGGCCGGGTGTGGGTCAGAGACCTGGCCGGGTGTGGGTCAGTGACATGGCCGGGTGTGGGTCAGTGACATGGCCGGGTGTGGGTCAGAGACCTGGCCGGGTGTGGGTCAGTGACATGGCCGGGTGTGGGTCAGAGACCTGGCCGGGTGTGGGTCAGTGACCTGGCCGGGTGTGGGTCAGAGACCTGGCCGGGTGTGGGTCAGTGACCTGGCCGGGTGTGGGTCAGAGGCCTGGCCGGGTGTGGGTCAGTGACCTGGCCGGGTGTGTGTCAGAGACCTGGCCGGGTGTGGGTCAGTGACCTGGCCGGGTGTGGGTCAGTGACCTGGCCGGGTGTGGGTCAGTGACCTGGCCGGGTGTGGGTCAGAGACATGGCCGGGTGTGGGTCAGTGACATGGCCGGGTGTGGGTCAGTGACATGGCCGGGTGTGGGTCAGAGACCTGGCCGGGTGTGGGTCAGTGACATGGCCGGGTGTGGGTCAGAGACCTGGCCGGGTGTGGGTCAGTGACCTGGCCGGGTGTGGGTCAGAGACCTGGCCGGGTGTGGGTCAGTGACATGGCCGGGTGTGGGTCAGTGACATGGCCGGGTGTGGGTCAGAGACCTGGCCGGGTGTGGGTCAGTGACATGGCCGGGTGTGGGTCAGTGACATGGCCGGGTGTGGGTCAGAGACCTGGCCGGGTGTGGGTCAGTGACATGGCCGGGTGTGGGTCAGAGACCTGGCCGGGTGTGGGTCAGTGACCTGGCCGGGTGTGGGTCAGAGACCTGGCCGGGTGTGGGTCAGTGACCTGGCCGGGTGTGGGTCAGAGGCCTGGCCGGGTGTGGGTCAGTGACCTGGCCGGGTGTGGGTCAGAGACCTGGCCGGGTGTGGGTCAGTGACCTGGCCGGGTGTGGGTCAGTGACCTGGCCGGGTGTGGGTCAGTGACCTGGCCGGGTGTGGGTCAGAGACATGGCCGGGTGTGGGTCAGTGACATGGCCGGGTGTGGGTCAGAGACATGGCCGGGTGTGGGTCAGAGACATGGCCGGGTGTGGGTCAGTGACATGGCCGGGTGTGGGTCAGAGACATGGCCGGGTGTGGGTCAGAGACATGGCCGGGTGTGGGTCAGAGACATGGCCGGGTGTGGGTCAGTGACCTGGCCGGGTGTAGGTCAGTGACATGGCCGGGTGTGGGTCAGTGACATGGCCGGGTGTGGGTCAGTGACCTGGCCGGGTGTGGGTCAGTGACATGGCCGGGTGTGGGTCAGAGACATGGCCGGGTGTGGGTCAGTGACATGGCCGGGTGTGGGTCAGTGACATGGCCGGGTGTGGGTCAGTGACATGGTCGGGTGTGGGTCAGTGACATGGCCGGGTGTGGGTCAGTGACATGGCCGGATGTGGGTCAGTGACCTGGCCGGGTGTGGGTCAGTGACCTGGCCGGGTGTGGGTCAGAGACATGGCCGGGTGTGGGTCAGTGACATGGCCGGGTGGGGGTCAGTGACCTGGCCGGGTGTGGGTCAATGACATGGCCGGGTGTGGGTCAGTGACCTGGCCGGGTGTGGGTCAGAGACATGGCCGGGTGTGGGTCAGTGACATGGCCGGGTGTGGGTCAGTGACATGGCCGGGTGTGGGTCAGTGACCTGGCCGGGTGTGGGTCAGTGACATTGCCGGGTGTGGGTCAGAGACATGGCCGGGTGTGGGTCAGTGACATGGCCGGGTGTGGGTCAGTGACATGGCCGGGTGTGGGTCAGTGACATGGTCGGGTGTGGGTCAGTGACATGGCCGGGTGTGGGTCAGTGACATGGCCGGATGTGGGTCAGTGACCTGGCCGGGTGTGGGTCAGAGACATGGCCGGGTGTGGGTCAGTGACATGGCCGGGTGTGGGTCAGTGACATGGCCGGGTGTGGGTCAGTGACCTGGCCGGGTGTGGGTCAGTGACATGGCCGGGTGTGGGTCAGTGACCTGGCCAGGTGTGGGTCAGTGACATGGCCGGGTGTAGGTCAGTGACCTGGCCGGGTGTGGGTCAGTGACATGGCCGGGTGTGGGTCAGTGACCTGGCCGGGTGTGGGTCAGTGACCTGGCCGGGTGTGGGTCAGAGACATGGCCGGGTGTGGGTCAGTGACATGGCCGGGTGGGGGTCAGTGACCTGGCCGGGTGTGGGTCAATGACATGGCCGGGTGTGGGTCAGTGACCTGGCCGGGTGTGGGTCAGAGACATGGCCGGGTGTGGGTCAGTGACATGGCCGGGTGTGGGTCAGTGACATGGCCGGGTGTGGGTCAGTGACATGGCCGGGTGTGGGTCAGTGACCTGGCCGGGTGTGGGTCAGTGACATGGCCGGGTGTGGGTCAGTGACATGGCCGGGTGTGGGTCAGTGACATGGCCGGGTGTGGGTCAGTGACATGGCCGGGTGTGGGTCAGTGACATGTCCGGATTTCTCACTGAAGGGATCGATGTTAAGTTTTGCCCAGAGGAGGCAACCATTAATTGACTTCTTTGGGAAAAATGAAGCTGTCAACATTGGGGGGGGGGGGGGGGGGGGTTAAAAGGGGAGGCATGGGGAGTTGGGTAAGGTGGGAGAAGGTTGCTGGGAAATTGGGATTGGGGAGTTAAGCCATGTTGGCTGGGTTTTGTTGTTGGTCTGATGTGTGGTTGCTTATTTTGTTAAAATCCATAATAAAATATTTTTCAAATAAAAAAGAATTGAACACTATATTCCAAGTGTGGCTAAACTAAGGTTCGGTATAGCTGCAGCAAGACTTGCCAATTTTTAAACTCAATGCCCCGGCCGACGGAGGCCAGCATGCCTTTTGCCTTCTTGACCACCTTATCCATCTACGTTGCCACTTTGTGACCTGTAGACCTGTACACCCAGGTCCCTCTGTCTGACAATACTCTGAAGGGCTCTGCCATTTACTCTATATTTTCCACTTGTATTAAACCTTCCAAAATGCATTACCTCACATTTGTCCGAATTAAACTCTAGCTGCCATTTCTCCGCCCAAGTTTCCAACCGATCTATATCCTGCTCTATCCTTTGACATGTCCTTATTGCTAACCGCAATTCCACCAACCTTTGTGTCGTCTGCAACTTACTAATCAGACCAGTTACATTTTTCTCCAAATCATTTATATATACTACAAACAACAAAGGTCTCAGCAATGATCCCTGTGGAACTCCACTAGTCACAGCCCTCCAATCAGAAACGCACCCTTCCATTGCTACTCTCTGCCTTCTATGACCGAGCCAGTTCTATATCCATCTTGCCAGCTCACCTCTGATCCTGTGTGACTTCACCTATGTACCAGTCTGCCATGAGGGACCTTGTCAAAGGCCTTTCTGAAGTCCATGTAGACAACATCCACTGCCCTACCTTCAACAATCATCTTCGACATTGCCTCGAAAAACTCAATCAAGTTGTGAGACACATGTTGCCTCTCACTAATACGTCCACTTGCTTCCAAATGGGAGTAAATCCTGTCTCAAAAAATCCTCATTTGGTCTACATTTACTTTGTCAATCCATTTTAGTATTTTATGTAAATAACAAAGAACAAAGAACAATACAGCACAGGAACAGGCCCTTTAGCCCTCCAAGTCTGTACCGGTCATGATACCACCCTTGGCCAAAATATACCAAATATACCTCAATCAGATCCCCTCTCATCCTTTTAAACTCCAACGAGTATAAGCCCAAACTGTTTAAGCTCTCCCCATACATCAGCCCCTTTATCCCCGGAATCATCTGGTGAACCTCTCTGAACTGCCTCCAATGTATCACATCCTTCCCCAAATAAGGAGACCAAAACTGGACACAATACAATTGGTATGCCCTAGTTTTTGCCTTTATGTCCTCCTTGAATTCCTTTTTTAGCCATGGAACATTTTTATTCCCTTTTACAATTCCTCTTCCTCTCAGGAATATAGTTCAATTAAGAGGTGTTAATCCCTGAACATCCGCCATTGTTTCTCAACTATCTTACCCTCAAATATTTGTGCCCAGTTTACTTGGGCCAACTCTTTCCTCAGGCCTGTATAATTACCGCTGCCCTATGCTAAAACTCTCGTATCCCACTCTGTCCTCTCTCACTCAATCTGAATTTGAAATTCTAGCATGCTGTGATCACTCCTTCCAAGAGGATCCTTAACGACAAGACTATTTATCAACTCTTCTTTGTTACATAATACTTAATCCAAAATAACTTGCTCCCTGGTTGACTCCATAACATATTGCTCTAAGAAACAATCTCTCATGCACTCTATGAAATCTCCCTCAAAGCTACGCTTGCCAATTTGATTAATCCAGTCAGTATGCATGTTAAAATCACCCATGATTACCGTTGTGCCCTTCTCACAAGCCCTCATTATTTCTTGGTTTATACTATACCCCACTTTTGAAGTGTTGCTCGGAGGGCATCTAAATTACTCCTACCAAGGAGATCTTTCCCTTATTTTTTAATTCCGCTCATATTGATAAACACTTGGCCCTTAGTGCCAATATCATTTCTTAATACAGCCTTGATGTCATCTTTAACTAATAAAGCAACTCCACCTCCTGTTCCATCTCGTCTTCCTTTCAGAATACTGAGTACCATTGGACATTTAACTCCCAGTCCCGGTCCTCCTGCAACCATGTTTCAGTGATCCCCACCAAATCATACCCATTTGTCTCTATTTGTTCCGTCAGCTCATTGACCTGATTCCGAATACTGCGTGCATTTAGTTACAAGGTTTTTAATAGGTCCGACTGATTTGTCTTTCCCTTGCAGGATTTTTTTTGTGTTTTTTTTCACACATTCTGACCTCCTTCATTAATCTCATCAGTCATATGCCATCCCAATTTGAAGCATATACGCTAACCAGCACCACCAACTCCCCTCCAAAGCACCCATTACTATTACGTACCTACCCCCTGGTCAGCCACACCTTCTCAATCTGGAACATCACCCTCTTACCCCCCAGAATTTGGCGGAGCGACTGGTGAGCCCTGTCCAACTCATAGAGGGAGAGGCCCTCCTCCTCCCCCATCAACTTGTTGAACACCTCCACAAAATACTCCATCGGTCTCCGGCCCTCCACCCCCTCAGGTAGTCCCATGATCTTTAGACTCTGCCTTCATGACCTGTTCTCCAGATCCTCCATTTTGGCTCTCAGCCTTTTGTTACACCACCACCCTCCGCAGCTCTTCTCTCATTGAGGTGAACATGTCGCTGTGCTGCAACAATGCCTCCTCCACCCCCTTCAACAGCTCTCCCTGCTCCCACACCTCCGTTGACATCTTTGCCAAAGCCTCCTTCATCGGAGCAAGAGTCTCATCCACCCTCCCCTTGAGCAAGGTCATCATCTCCTTGCGACGCTTGTCAAACTTCCCCACCATCATCTCGGCCAGCTTATCCACTGTAATGGGTGTGGCCCCACTCGGCGAGCCAGCTCCCGCCATCTTTCATCCCGCTGGAACCTCTCCGAACTTCCCAGCAGACTTTTACTCGGCCCCTTTCTCCCCTGATCCTTTTTCTGGATTTTTGACATCCTTTGGCTGCCTTAGACTTTGCCACAAGTAATCAGACAAAATTCTCCCCGAAAACTGCATACGAGGGGCCAAAAACCAAAAGCAGTAGCAGGTGATACCCAGCTTGCGGCTTCCACCCACATATCGCCACTGGAAGTCAAGACAACATGGAAATAGTTAACCTGTTGTGTTTGCTGCTTATTTAATTAGTTATTGTTATTAATGAAGTTAATTGTGTTCAAATCTATAAACCTCTTGACGTTAGTTATTGGGCAGCCAAGGCTTTGGGTGTCATTCTAAGAATTATTTATTAATTTCAATTGTGTTGCGACTCCGGGTCAAGCGGGGCTGGAATTGACCGTGCGCGAGCTGAGGGTGTCCGAACAAGAGCTTCCTTCTTTGTCCTGTATATATCATAGGTTCCTACATAACGGCATGGTAGCACAGTGGTTAGCACTGTTGCTTCACAGCGCCAGGGACCCGGGTTCGATTCCCGGCTTGGGTCACTGTCTGTGTGGAGTCTGCCCGTTCTCCCCGTGTCTGCGTGGGTTTCCTCCGGGTGCCCCGGTTTCCTCCCACAAGTTCCAAAAGACGTGCTTGTTAGGTGAATTGGACAGTCTGAATTCTCCCTCTGTGTACCCGAACAGGCGGCGGAGTGTGGCAACTAGGGGCTTTTCACAGTAACTACATTGTTAGTGTAAGCCTACTGGTGACACTAATAAAGATTATTATTATTATAGATCACGACGACTGGGTCCCCCTCCCAATGCAAGTTCCTCTCCAGCCCAGAGCAGATGTCCTAAACTCTGGCACTGGGCAGGCAACACAGATCTTTGGACTCATGCTCTTTGCTGCTGAGAACAGTATCAATCCCCCTCACTATATTGCCCCCTATTACCACTACTTTCCTTGTAACTCCCCAACTTGAATGGTTTCCTGTGCCATGGGCAGTTAGCTCATCCACCCTGCAGCCCCCACTCTCTTCCAAACAGCCTCCAACCTGTTGGACAATTGCATGACCAAGGCTCATACACTTCCGCTCCTGGGTCCTCCTACTTGCCTCACTTGCAGTGATACCCCCGTGTCCGTGACCAGATCAGAAGACCCTATGCTAAGGGGTGTGTGACCACCACCTGGAATAAGGTAGTTTTCCCTGTCTCTGATGTGCCGCTGTGTCTGCACCTCAGCTTCCCCGCTGAATAAATTGGAGACAAAGCTCCTGCAGCCACAGAACAGCAAATGTGTTTTCCCGGGATCACCCCGCTATCTTGAAACTCCCCACATTCTCCAATCATAGCACATCACTTGCCCTGCCATCTCCAACATGTATTGATTAATTACTAATTGCTAATTAATTAATTTATAATTCATAAAGTCTACACCTCCCAATAGGTTTTGGAACTGCCAGTAAACTTTACAATACTGATAAGCCAATACAGTACTTACAATACTGAGAAAACTTACATCATCTAACCATATGCTGCAACCTGGATACATTTATTTATCCATTGATAACCTTTGCACTCACATAGCACAGGTAATGGAGGTTAGTGATTACAGTTACTAATACAACCCAGGGGCCATGAACTCAAATCTCTCCAGGGTGAACTGCAGATTGAATATGTCAAGTGCTGGATTTTTTTGTAAACTCCAATTGCTTCAGTCATGTTCTGCAGGGTAAGGAACATATCTGCCACACCTGGTCTAAACACGACTCCAGTCCTACACTGTCCAGTTGACTCTTAACTTGCTTCAAAGCTATCAAGTTCAAAATAAGATAATTAATTCCGACAGGTCTATCCTCAACAACCCATCATTATAAGGCCAAGGCCAGAGTAGACGATTCTTCTCAGTTTCCTGAAGTCTCCATCATCACAGGTGCTATAGACCAGCATCTTCGATTCAATCCATTTGACATTAGAAACTGGTTGCAAGCTCTACACACAGCAAAGGTAATGAGTCCCAACAACTAACACTGTGGTGCTGAAGCGGAGTATAATATAGTCTTTATTAGTGTCACAAGTAGGCTTACGTTAACACTGCAATGAAGTTACTGTAAACATCCCCTAGTCGCCACACTCCGGCGCCTGTTTGGGTACACTGGGGATGAATTCAGAATGTCCAAATTACCTAACAGCATGTCTTTTGGGACGAAACCGGATCACCCGGAGAAAACCCACGCAGACATGGGGAGAACGTGCAGACTCTGCACAAACAGTGACCTTAGCTAGGAATCGAACCTGGGACTCTGGCGCTATGAAGCAACAGTGATAAGCTCTGTGCTGCTGTGCCACCCACAACTACTCCAGAACTTACTTTTACCCTTGATTTTACTTTTACTTACTTTTACTTGCTTGATTATGAAGCTAGGGTGTCTTGGATTTAGAGTTGGAAGTGATGGATAAGAGGGGATTCAAAAGTAGATTCTTTCACCCAGGGAATGGTGGGAATCTGGATCTCACTGCCTGAAAGAGTGGTCAAGGCTGAAACCCTTATGTCACTGAAATAAATACTTGGCTAGGCACTCAAAGTGCCGGAACCAACAGGGCAATGGATCAAAAGCTGGAAGTGAAATGTGGCTGATGGCTACTTGTCGGCTGATGGGGGGATACAATGGGCCGAATGGCTCCGTACTGTAAATTTCTCTGATCTATGAACTAGTCACATCCAGAGCCAGGCTGCCCCAGTTCACTGGGGCTGGTTTAGCACAGGGCTAAATGGCTGGCTTTGAAAGCAGACCAAGGCAGGCCAGCAGCACGATTCAATTCCCGTACCAGCCTCCCCGAACAGGCCCCGGAATGTGGCGACTAGGGGCTTTTCACAGTAACTTCATTTGAAGCCTACTTGTGACAATAAGCGATTTTCTTTCATTTTTGGGCAGCACGGTAGCATAATGGTTAGCACAATTGCTTCACAGCTCCAGGGTCCCAGGTTCGATTCCCGACTTGGGTCACGGTCTGTGCGGAGTCTGCACGTTCTCCCCGTGTCTGCGTGGGTTTCCTCCAGGTGCTCCGGTTTCCTCCCACAGTCCAAAGATGTGCAGGTTAGGTGGATTGGCCATGCTAAATTGCCCTTAGTGTCCAAAATTGCCCTTAGTGTTGGATCGGGTTACTAGATTATGGGGATAGGGTGGAGGTGTGGGCTTGGGTAGGGCGCTCTTTCAAAGAGCCGGTGCAGACTCATTGGGCCGAATGGCCTCCTTCTGCACTGTAAATTCTATGATTCTATGATTCACATCATTCAGCACAAAGTAAGGACTAAGCTGATCTGCTGACCTGTCTGGCCACATGCATCACTGGACACCATTGTTGCTGCACAGAAATACTTTGAGGTAAGGGTTAATCACAATGCTTAAATCCTTAAGGCTCATTTTGTTCCAACTGCATCCAATTTGGGTAATAATCTTTCAAAAATCAAAGTAAATTTGATGACCTTACCACAACATTTCAAATCTGCTCCTTTGGCACCATATTTTCCATCAGGCAGACAATTAATAACATCGGCATGTTTTGTACATTAAATAATTAAAACCCTCTATGTTCAAAGTACATTTTTCTAAAATGTGGTGGAAACTTTTCAGGAATGCAGCTGGAAATTATTTGTCATAACTGGAACAAATTTGTTTAAAATCCTTCATCAGTTTTGAGTTATTTAAGCAACTGGCCACTTGGCCCAGGGTCCAACAATCTGTCCAGCAGCAACTCACAAGGAAATATTTCAAATGTGCGCCCTTTCCACATTGGAGGTACAGAACAACATTTTGCAAATTCTTCATAGAGGAGAAAAATTGTATTTGAATATATGCCGGCGAGATAGAGGTGCATACGACTGCAGTATTAATTTATTTTGGAAGATAATATTATTGACTTTCACAAGACTAGCATTTAAAATACATCAAGTAAAATCTGACAATTGGTCAGATAGCGAAGCACTCCCTCAGTACTGACCCTCTGACACTGCCGCACTCCCTCAGTACTGACCCTCTGGCAGAGCAGCACTCCCTCAGTACTGACCCTCTGACAGAGCAGCACTCCCTCAGTACTGACCCTCTGACAGTGCAGCACTCCCTCAGTACTGACCCTCTGACACTGCTGCACTCCCTCAGTAATGACCCTCTGGCAGAGCAGCACTCCCTCAGTACTGACCCTCTGACACTGCCGCACTCCCTCAGTACTGACACTCTGACAATGCAGCACTCCCTCAGTACTGACACTCTGACACTGCCGCACTCCCTCAGTACTGACCCTCTGACAGAGCAACACTCCTGTGGTAAACCACTGTGTTCTGATTGTGGTGATCCACTGTAATAGGAGATGTAAGGTAGGACCTGCACTACAAGTTCGCCGGTAGCTCCTGCCGGCTGGCTCCGCTCACAGAGAACTGTATAAATATGCATGACCTCCAGTGCCCTGCCATTTCGCCAGCTGCAGCAGGAGGCCACGCATCTGACTGTAATAAAGCCACAGTTGTACCCAACTTTAGTCTTTGTGCAATTGATCGTGCATCAATTTATTACAGTCAGATTTTCCACAGAATGGATATCAGAATTAAGCCCGATCGCCTACAGCTGGTTCCGCACTCGCCCGACGCCAGAAAAGACTTTACTCACTGGCTAGCATGTTTAGAGGCCTACATCAAGGCTGCGGACCCCGAGCCAATGGAGGCTCAGAAGATAAACGTCCTGTACTCCAGACTGAGCTCCAGCGTGTTCCTGTTGATCCAAGATGCCACGAATTACACAAAAGCAATGGAACTCCTTAAGGAACACTACGCGCAGAAGGCGAACACGCTCTTCGCCAGGCATGTACTCGCCACCCGCTCGCAGCTACCTGGTGATTCCATCGAAGACTTCTGGCGCGCCCTAATTCCACTCGTCCGGGACTGTGACTGTCAGGCCGTTACGGCCGCCGAACACGCGAATCGCCTCGTGCGCGATGCCTTCGTGACGGGGATTGCGTCGGACCGCATCCGAGAATGAATACTGGAAGGGGCCACGCTCGAACTGGCGGAGACGAAAACCTTGGCGCTCTCCATGACGGTCGCATCCCGTAACGTACAATCGTACCCCTCCCGCCCACCCTTCTACTACTTCCTACCTCTCCGGGACCCCGCTGACGACCTCCTCAGCCGGGGCCCTGCCTTCTCAATACACCTGCGCCGCACGCTGATCCGCGCATCCCGGGGATCACCGCTGCTACTTCTGCGGTCAGCAGAAGCAACCCCGCCAACACTGCCCTGCCCGCACTGCAGTTTGTAAAGCCTGCAGTAAAAAGGGCCACTTCGTGGCGGTGTGCCAGGCCCACGAAGTCGCTGCGATCGTGCCCACTATCGCCCCCTCCCCCACGTCAGACGCACAATGGGAGCCGCCATCCTCTCCTCCCGGGTCTATGTGCGACCAATGGGCGCCGCTATCTTGTCCCCCACAGGGTCTCCAGACATCCCGACATCGGAACCGCACACGCTCGCCACCCGAAGCATCCGATGGCTACCCACAGCTCACTTCGATGACGCTGGACCAATCTCGCCCGCACAACCTGGCCAACACGTTGACGACGGTTAAAATCAACGGCCACGCGACCTTGTGCCTGCTGGACTCCGGGAGCACCGAAAGCTTTGTTCACCCAGATACGGTAAGGCGCTGCTCCCTCGCGGTCCACCCTGCCAATCAAAGGATCTCCCTAACCTCCGGATCCCACTCTCTGTCCCGATCCGAGGCTTTTGTACAGTCACCCTCACGGTCCAGGGCGTAGAATTTAGTGTCCTTCGTAATCTCTGCGCTGCACTCCAGTTGGGCCTGGACGTCCAGTGCAACCTCCAGAGCCTCACCCTCAAATTCAGCGGGCCCATATCCCCCCTTACCGTTTGCGGCCTCGCAAAGAAACACAGGATGGGGAGAAACACAGGATGGTCATGGACTATAGCCAGACCATCAATCGGTACACGCAGCTCGACGCGTACCCCCTCCCACGTATATCTGATATGGTCAATCAGATTGCGCAGTACCGGGTCTTCTCAACAATTGACCTGAAATCCGCCTACCACCAGCTCCCCATCCGGAAGTCGGACCGGCCATACACTGCCTTCGAGGCGGACGGTCGCCTCTACCACTTCCTTAGGGTCCCTTTCGGTGTCACAAATGGGGTCTCGGTCTTCCAAAGAGAGATGAACCGAATGGTCAACCAGTACGGTTTGCAGGCCACCTTTCTGTACTTATATAATATCACCATCTGCGGCCATGACCAGCAGGACCACGATGCCAACCTCGATAAATTCCTCCGCACTGCCACTCTTCTCAACCTGACCTACAACAAAGAGAAGTGTGTGTTCAGCACGACCCGGTTAGCCATTCTCGGCTATACAGTCCAAAACGCTCTTCTCGGGCCGACCCCGAGCGCATGCGCCCCCTCATGGAACTTCCCCTCCCCCACTGCCCTAAGGCCCTCAAACGCTGCCTGGGGTTCTTTTCCTACTATGCTCAGTGGGTCCCAAACTATGCGGACAAGGCCCGCTCACTCATTCAGTCCACCCAATTCCCCCTTGCGGCCAAGGCACCACATGCTTTCGCCCGCATCAGAGCAGACATCGCCAAGGCCGGGATGCGCGCAATGGACGAGTCTCTGCCTTTCCAAGTAGAAAGCAACGCTTTAGACGTCGCCCTTGCCGCCACCCTAAACCAGGCAGGCAGGCCCGTGGCATTCTTTTCCCACACCCTTCATGCCTCTGAAATTCGACACTCATCCGTCGAAAAGGAGGCCCAAGCTATCGTTGAAGCTGTGCGGCATTGGAGGCATTACCTGGCCGGCAGTAGATTCACTCTCCTTACTGACCAGCGGTCGGTAGCCTTCATGTTCAACAACACACAGCGGGGCAAGATCAAAAATGATAAAATCTTGCGGTGGAGAATTGAGCTCTCCACCTGTAACTACGAGATTAAGTATTGCCCTGGCAAACTCAACGAGCCCCCAGACGCCCTATCCCGAGGGTACATGTGCCAGCGCACAGGTAGACCGACTCCGGGCCCTGCACGACAGCCTTTGTCACCCAGGGGTCACTCGGTTGTACCACTTCATTAAGGCACAAAATTTGCCCTACTCCGTCGAGGAAGTAAGGACGATCACCAAGGACTGCCAGGTCTGTGCGGAGTGCAACCCGCACTTCTACTGGCCGGACCGCGCGCACCTGGTGAAGGCCTCCCACCCCTTTGAACGCCTCAGCGTGGATTTCAAAGGCCCCCTCCCCTCCTCCGACCGACACACGTATTTTCTCAGTGTGATCGATGAACACG
Source organism: Scyliorhinus torazame (assembly GCF_047496885.1). NCBI lineage: Eukaryota > Metazoa > Chordata > Chondrichthyes > Carcharhiniformes > Scyliorhinidae > Scyliorhinus > Scyliorhinus torazame. The sequence goes on from NC_092728.1 coordinate 37,690,005, forward strand.
CCCGGTTTCCCTTTGCCATCCCATGCCCCGACATGACGTCTGCCACTGTCATTAAAGCCCTTAACTCTATCTTCACTCTGTTTAGCTTCCCAGCCTACATCCACAGTGACGGGGGACCCTCAATGAATGATAAGCTACGCCAGTTCCTGCTCAGCAGGGGTATCGCCTCCAGCAGAACGACGAGCTACAACCCCCGGGGAAACGGACAGGTAGACAGGGAGAATGGGACGGTATGGAGGGCGGCCCGACGGTCCAGAAATCTCCCGGCCTCCCGCTGGCAAGAGGTCCTCCCTGATGCACTACATTCCATTCGCTCATTACTCTGCACTGCTACTAACAGTACACCGCATGAACGGCTTTTTGCCTTTCCCCAGGAAGTCCACATCCGGGGTATCACTCCCAACTTGGCTCACAGCTCCGGGAACCGTGCTCCTCCGTAAACATGTGCGGCTCCACAAGGCGGATCCGTTGGTGGAAAGGGTGCACCTGCTCCACGCAAACCCACAGTACGCCTACATGGCGTTCCCCAACGGCCGCCCGGATACCGTCTCCCTCAGGGACCTGGCACCAGCAGGTTCCACCCCAACACCACCCCCGTCGGCCCCAGCGCCACCCTCCCCTCCCCCGTCGCCCCCATCACCCCCCCAAGGACCGTCCGTCCTCCATCTGCCCACTCCCGTTGATGAAGAGGATTTCGGCATGCTCCCGGAGTCAACTTCAACCACAACAGCGCCAACATCGCCGGCTCCACTTCGTCGATCTCAAAGGACCAACAAGGCGCCGGACCGGCTGGACCTCTGACCGGCCCGCCGGATGACCAGAGACATTTTTTTTACTGCTCTGTAAATATTAAAAATTGCTAATTGTATATAGTTATCCACCACCCCCGCCGGGCTCAATTTTAACAGGGGGTGAATGTGATAAACTACTGTGTTCTGATATTAGAGGTTGTACAGTAGAACCTGCACTACAGGTTCACCTGTGGCCCCTGCATGCTAGCTCCGCCCAGGAGCCGGGTTATAAATATGCGTGGCCTCCAGCTCGCAGCCATTTCGCCAGCTGCTGTGGGAGGCCACACATCTGATACTAATAAAGCCTCAGTTTGGATTCAGTCTCCAGTCAAATTGATCGCGCCTCAATTTATTAGTATCTGATTCAGAAGATGGACCTCCGGATTAAACCAGATCGCCTGCAGCTGGATGCACACAAGCGACATCAGAAAGGACTTTCACCACTGGCTAGCTTGTTTTGAAGCGTATATCAACACGGCGCCGACCCCTGTTCCAGAGGCTCAGAAGATTCAAATATTGTACTGCAGACTCAGCTCCAAAGTCTTCCCGCTGATCCAGGATGCGCCCAATTACTCTGATGCCATGACTCGACTCAAAGAAAATTATGAACAGACAATGAACACGCTCTTCGCCAGACACGCGCTCGCAACGCGTACTCAGCTACCTGGTGAGTCAATCGAGGACTTCTGGAGGGCCCTGATCCCACTAGTTTGGGACTGTGACTGCCAGGACGTTACAGCTAAGGAGCACTCAGATCTCCTTATGAGGGACGCTTTTGTAACTGGGATTGGGTCCGATGTTATCAGGCAGTGGCTCCTAGAAGGGGCCACGCACGCCCTCACAGAGACTAAAACACTAGCGCTCTCCATGACGGTCACCCTGCGCAATGTCCAGTCCTACGCCCCCAACTGCGCAGCCCACTCCTCCTATGCTTCATGGGCCCAACATGCAGCTGGCCCATCGGGGGCACTACCAACCCAATACGCCTGTGCTACGCGCCAGCCAGTGATCTCTGGGGGGCCCCAATGCTATTTTTGCGGCCAGCAAAAACACCCCCGCCAACGCTGCCCGGCCCGCGCTGCCCTTTGTAAGGCCTGCGGGAAGAAGGGCCACTTTGCTGCAGTGTGCCAGGCCCGCTCAGCGACAGCGGTCGCCCCCACCCCCCCCCGGTCACGGACAATGGGCGCCGGCATCCTCCTCTCCTCCCCAGGCCATGTGCGACCAATGGGCGCCGCCATCTTCTCCCCCGCACAACACGTGCGTTTCATGGGCACCGCCATCTTGCTCCACCCCCGCAACGTGCGTTCCATGGGTGCCGCCATTTTTTAATCACCGGGCATCACCATCTTGTCCACCCCGCAGCACATGGATACCAACGGCGTTCCAGGACCTCAACTCAACGGCCGCCTCACTACCCGACGATCAACCACGGCTCGCATCCATGGCAATCGACCAGTCCCGACCACATACTCTGACCAACACATCCACCAGCGTGAAAGTCAACGGCCACGTGACCTCCTGCCTACTGGACTCCAGGAGCACCGAGAGCTTTGTACACCCGAATACGGTAAGGCGCTGCTCCCTTAAGGTACACCCTACCAATCAAAGTATCTCCCTGGCCTCCAGATCCCATCGCGTAGCGATCCAGGGGTACTGCACGGTCACGCTCAGTCCAAGGCGTAGAGTTCAACGGCTTTCGCCTGTACATCCTCCCTAACCTCTGCGCTACACTTATCCTCGGCCTGGACTTCCAGTGCAACCTCCAGAACCTGACCCTTACATTCGGCGGACCCTTACCGCCCCTCACTGTGTGCGGCCTCGCGACCCTAAAGGTCGATCCTCCTTCCCTCCTTGCCAATCTAACTCCAGATTGCACCCCGTCGTCACCAGGAGCAGACGGTATCGCACCCAGGATAAGGTCTTCATCAGGTCTGAGGTCCAGCGGTTGCTTCGGGAGGGAGTCATCGAGGCCAGCAACAGCCCCTGGAGAGCTCAAGTGGTAGTGGTTAAGTCTGGGGAGAAAAACCGAATGGTCGTAGACTACAGCCAGACCATCAACAGGTACACGCAGCTCGACTCGTACCCCCTCACACGCATATCTGACATGGTTAACCAGATTGCTCAGTACCGGGTCTTCTCAACGGTGGACCTGAAATCCGCTTACCACCAGCTCCCCATCCGTAAATCGGACCGGCCATACACCGCCTTCGAGGCAGACGGCCGGCTATATCACTTCCTTAGGGTCCCCTTCGACGTCACCAATGGGGTTTCTGTCTTCCAAAGGGAGATGGACCGAATGGTCGACCGGTACGGTTTGCGGGCCACGTTTCCGTACCTCGACAATGTGACCATCTGCAGCCATGAGCAGCAGGACCACGACGCCAACCTCGCTAAATTTCTCTGCGCTGCCACTCTCCTCAACCTCACGTATAACAAGAAGTGTGTGTTCCGTACAAACCACTTAGCCATCCTTGGCTATGTGGTCCAGAACGGAGTTCTGGGGCCCGACCCCGACCGCATGCGCCCCCTCATGGAGCTCCCCCTCCCCCACTGCCCCAAGGCCCTCAAACGCTGCCTGGGGTTCTTCTCATATTACGCGCAGTGGGTCCCAAACTATGCGGACAATGCCCGCCCACTCATACAGTCCACTCATTTCCCCCTGACGGCTGAGGCCCAACAGGCCTTCGCCCGGATCAGAGCTGATATTGCCAAAGCTGGAATGCACGCTGTAGACGAAACACTTCCTTTCCAAGTAGAAAGCGACGCATCGGACGTCGCCCTTTCCGTCACCCTCAACCAGGCAGGCAGGCCTGTGGCATTCTTTTCCCGCACCCTCTATGCCTCCGAGATTCGGCACTCATCCGTCGAAAAAGAGGCCCAGACTATCGTTGAGGCTGTGCGACATTGGAGGCATTACCTGGCCAGCAGGAGATTCACACTCCTCACTGACCAACGGTCGGTAGCCTTCATGTTCAACAACACACAGCGGGGCAAGATCAAAAATGACAAAATCTTGCGGTGGAGAATTGAGCTCTCCACCTATAATTACGAGATTAAATATCGCCCTGGCAAACTCAACGAGCCCCCAGACGCCCTATCCCGAGGTACATGTGCCAGCGCACAGGTAGACCGACTCTGGGCCCTGCACGACAGCCTTTGTCACCCTGGGGTCACTCGGTTGTACCATTTCATCAAGGCACAAAATTTGCCCTACTCTGTCGAGGAAGTAAGGACGATCACCAAGGACTGCCAGGTCTGTGCGGAGTGCAAGCCGCACTTCTACCGGCCGGACCGCGCGCACCTGGTGAAGGCCTCCCGCCCCTTTGAACGCCTTAGCGTGGATTTCAAAGGCCCCCTCCCCACCTCCGATCAACACACATATTTCCTCAGTGTGATCGATGAATAGTCCCGGTTTCCCTTCGCCATCCAATGCCCCGACATGACGTCTGCCACTGTCATTAAAGCCCTTAATTCTATCTTCACTCTGTTCAGCTTCCCCGCCTACATCCACAGTGACAGGGGATCCTCATTCATGAGTGATGAGCTACGTTGGTTCCTGCTCAGCAGGGGTATCGCCTCCAGCAGAACGACGAGCTACAACCCCTGGGGAAGCGGGCAGGTAGAAAGGGAGAATGGGACGGTATGGTGGGCCATCCAGCTGGCCCTGTGGTCCAGAAACCCCCCGGCCGCCCGCTGGCAAGAGGTCCTCCCTGATGCACTACATTCCATTCGCTCATTACTTTGCACTGCTACTAACAGTACACCGCATGAACGTCTTTTTGCCTTTCCCCAGGAAGTCCACATCCGGGGTATCACTCCCAACTTGGCTCACAGCTCCGGGAACCGTGCTTCCCCGTAAACATGTGCGGCTCCACAAGGCGGATCCCTTGGTGGAAAGGGTGCACCTGCTCCACGCAAACCCACAGTACGCCTATGTGGCATTCCCCGACGGCCGCCAGGATACCGTCTCCCTCAGGGACCTGGCACCATCAGGTTCCACCCCCACACCATCCCCGCCGGCCCCAGCGCCACCCTCCCCTCCCCCGTCGCCCCCATCACCCCCCCAAGGACCGTCCGTCCTCCATCTGCCCACTCCCGTTGATGAAGAGGATTTCGGCATGCTCCCGGAGTCAACTTCAACCACAACAGCGCCAACATCGCCGGCTCCACTTCGTCGATCTCAAAGAACCATCAAGGCGCCGAACCGGCTGAGCCTCTGACCGGCCCGCCGGATGACCAGAGACATTTTTTTTACTGGTCTGTAAATATTAAAAATTGCGAATTGTGTATTGTGTATAGTTATCCACCACCCCCGCCGGACTCAATTTTAACAGGGGGTGAATGTGGTAAACCACTGTGTTCTGATATCAGAGGTTGTACAGTAGAACCTGCACTACATGGCCCCTGCATGCCAGCTCCGCCCAGGAGCCGGGTTATAAATATGCGTGGCCTCCAGCTCGCAGCCATTTCATCAGCTGCTGTGGGAGGCCACACATCTAATACTAATAAAACCTCGGTTTGGATTCAACTTCATCTCCAGTCAAATTGATCGTGCCTCAACTCCCTCAGTACTGACCCTCTGACAGTGCAGCACACTCTCTGGAGTGACTGTGACAGTGCAGCACCCCCTCAGTACTGACAATCTGACAGTGCAGCACTCACTCAGTAGTGGCCCTCTGACAGCGCAGCACTCCCTCAGTACTGACACTCTGACAGTGCAGCACTCCCTCAGTACTGAACCTGCGACCGTGCAGCACACTGTCAGTACTGACTGTGACAGTGCAGCACCTCCTCAGTACCGACTCTATGACAGTGCAAAACTCCCTCAGTACTGACCCTCTGACAGTGCAGCACTCCCTCAGCACTGATACACTGACAGTGCAGTGCTCCCTCAGTACTGACCCTCTGACAGTGCAGCACTCCCTCAGTACTGACAATCTGACAGTGCAGCACTTCCTCAGTACTGACCCTCTGACAGTGCAGCACTCCCTCAGCACTGACCCTGCGACAGTGCAGCATTCCCTCAGTACTGACTTTCTGACAGTGCAGCACTTCCTCAGTACTGACCCTGCGACAGTGCAGCACATCCTCAGTACTGACCCTCTCACAGTGCAACACTCCCTCAGTACTGACGCTGCGACAGTGCAGCACTCCCTCAGTACTTACCCTCTGACAGTGCAACACTCCCTCAGTACTGACCTGCGACTGTGCAGCACTCCCTCAGTACTGAACCTCTGACAGTGCAATACTCCCTCAGTACTGACCCTGCGACAGTGCAGCACTTCCTCAGTACTGACCCTGCGACAGTGCAGCACTTCCTCAGTACTGACCCTGCGACAGTGCAGCACTCCGAGTACTGACCCTCTGACAGTGCAGCACTTCCTCAGCACTGACCCTGCGACAGTGCAGCACTCCCAGTACTGACCCTCTGACTGTGCAGCACTTCCTCAGTACTGACCCTCTGACAGTGCAGCACTCCCTCAGTACTGACCCTCTGACAGTGCAGCACTTCCTCAGCACTGATCCTGCAACAGTGCAGCACTCCCAGTACTGACCCTCTGACAGTGCAGCACTCCCTCAGTACTGACCCTCTGACAGTGCAACACTCCCTCAGTACTGACCCTGCGACAGTGCAGCATTCCCTCAGTACTGACCCCTGACAGTGCAGCACTCCCTCAGTACTGACACTCTGACAGTGCAGCACTTCCTCAGTACTGACCCTGCGACAGTGCAGCATTTCCTCAGTACTGACCCTCTGACAGTGCAGCACTCCCTCAGTACTGACCCTCTGACAGTGCAGCACTTCCTCAGTACTGACCCTGCGACCGTGCAGCATTCCCTCAGTCCTGACCCCTGACAGTGCAGCACTCCCTCAGTACTGACACTCTGACAGTGCAGCACTTCCTCAGTACTGACCCTGCGACAGTGCAGCATTTCCTCAGCACTGACAATCTGACAGTGCAGCACTCCCTCAGGACTGACCCTCTGACAGTGCATCACTTCCTCAGTACTAACCCTCTGACAGTGCAGCACTCCCTCAGCACTGACAATCTGACAGTGCAGCACTCCCTCAGGACTGACCCTCTGACAGTGCATCACTTCCTCAGTACTGACCGTGCAGCACTTCCTCAGTAATGACCCTGCGACAGTGCAGCACTTCCTCAGTAATGACCCTCTAACTGTGAAGCACTTCCTCAGTACTGACCGTCTGCCAGTGCAGCACTCCCTCAGGACTGACAATCTGACAGTGCCGCACTCACTCAGCACTGAACCTGCGACCGTACAGCACACTCTCAGTACTGATCCTCTGACAGTGCAGCACAATCTCAGTACTGACCCTCTGACAGTGCAACACTCCCTCAGTACTGACCCTGCGACAGTGCAGCACTCCCTCAGTACTGAACCTCTGACAGTGCAATACTCCCTCAGTACTGACCCTGCGACAGTGCAGCACTTCCTCAGTACTGACCCTGTGACAGTGCAAGACTTCCTCATTACTGAGCCTGCGACAGTGCAGCACTCCCTCAGTACTGACCCTCTGACAGTGCAGCACTCCCTCAGCACTGATACACTGACAGTGCAGCTCTGCCTCAGTAATGACCCTCTGACAGTGCAACACTCCCTTAGTAATGATCCTCTGACAGTGCAGCACTTCCTCAGTAATGATCCTCTGACAGTGCAACACTCCCTCAGTACTGACCCTCTGACAGTGCAGCTCTGCCTCAGTAATGACCCTCTGACAGTGCAGCACTCCCTCAGTACTGACCCTCTGACAGTCCAGCACTCCCTCAGTACTGACCCTCTGACAGTGCAGCACTCCCTCAGTACTGACCCTCTGACAGTGCAGCACTTCCTCAGTACTGACCCTCTGACAGTGCAACACTCCCTCAGTACTGACCCTCTGACGGTGCAACACTCCCTCAGTAATGACCCTCTGACAGTGCAACACTCCCTCAGTAATGACCCTCTGACAGTGCAACACTCCCTCAGTACTGACACACCGACAGTGCAGCTCTCCCTCAGCACTGACCCTCTGACGGTGCAACATTCCCTCAGTACTGACCTGCGACAGTGCAGCACTCCCTCAGTACTGACCCTTTTACAGTGCAAGACTCCCTCAGTACTGACCCTCTGACTGTGCAGCACTTCCTCAGCACTGAAATTCTGACAGTGCAGCACTCCCTCAGTACAGAAACTCAGACAGTGCAGCTCTCCCTCAGTACTGACCCTCTGACAGTGCAACACTCCCTCAGTAATGACCCTCTGACAGTGCAACACTCCCTCGGTAATGACCCTCTGACAGTGCAACACTCCCTCAGTATGACCCTGCGACAGTGCAGCATTTCCTCAGTACTGACCCTCTGACAGTGCAGCACATCCTCAGTACTGACCCTCTGACAGTGCAACACTCCCTCAGTAATGACCCTCTGACAGTGCAGCGCACCCTCAGCACTGATACACTGACAGTGCAGTGCTCCCTCAGCACTGACACACTGACAGTGCAGCACTCCCTCAGTACTGACCCTCTGACAGTGCAGCACTCCCTCAGCACTGATACACTGACAGTACAGCGCTCCCTCAGCACTGATACACTGACAGTGCAGCACTCCCTCAGCACTGATACACTGACAGTGCAGCACTCCCTCAGTACTGACCCTCTGACAGTGCAGCACTCCCTCAGCACTGATACACTGACAGTGCAGCGCTCCCTCAGCACTGATACACTGACAGTACAGCGCTCCCTCAGCACTGATACACTGACAGTGCAGCACTCCCTCAGCACTGATACACTGACAGTGCAGCACTCCCTCAGTACTGACCCTCTGACAGTGCAGCACTCCCTCAGCACTGATACACTGACAGTGCAGCGCTCCCTCAGCACTGATACACTGACAGTGCAGCACTCCCTCAGCACTGATACACTGACAGTACAGCGCTCCCTCAGCACTGATACACTGAGAGTGCAGCACTCCCTCAGCACTGATACACTGACAGTGCAGCACTCCCTCAGTACTGACCCTCTGACAGTGCAGCACTCCCTCAGCACTGATACACTGACAGTACAGCGCTCCCTCAGCACTGATACACTGACAGTGCAGCACTCCCTCAGCACTGATACACTGACAGTGCAGCGCTCCCTCAGCACTGATACACTGACAGTGCAGCACTCCCTCAGCACTGATACACTGACAGTGCAGCGCTCCCTCAGCACTGATACACTGACAGTACAGTGCTCCCTCAGCACTGATACACTGACAGTGCAGCACTCCCTCAGCACTGATACACTGACTGTGCAGCGCTCCCTCAGCACTGATACACTGACAGTGCAGCGCTCCCTCAGCACTGATACACTGACAGTGCAGCACTCCCTCAGCACTGATACACTGACAGTGCAGCGCTCCCTCAGCACTGATACACTGACAGTGCAGCGCTCCCTCAGCACTGATACACTGACAGTGCAGCGGTCCCTCAGCACTGATACACTGACAGTGCAGCGCTCCCTCAGCACTGATACCCTGACAGTGCAGCGCTCCCTCAGCACTGATACACTGACAGTGCAGCACTCCCTCAGCACTGATACACTGACTGTGCAGCGCTCCCTCAGCACTGATACACTGACAGTGCAGCGCTCCCTCAGCACTGATACACTGACAGTACAGCGCTCCCTCAGCACTGATACACTGACAGTGCAGCGCTCCCTCAGCACTGATACACTGACAGTGCAGCACTCCCTCAGTACTGACCCTCTGACAGTGCAGCACTCCCTCAGCACTGATACACTGACAGTGCAGCGCTCCCTCAGCACTGATACACTGACAGTGCAGCACTCCCTCAGCACTGATACACTGACAGTGCAGCGCTCCCTCAGCACTGATACACTGACAGTACAGCGCTCCCTCAGCACTGATACACTGACAGTGCAGCACTCCCTCAGCACTGATACACTGACAGTGCAGCGCTCCCTCAGTACTGACCCTCTGACAGTGCAGCACTCCCTCAGCACTGATACACTGACAATGCAGCACTCCCTCAGCACTGATACACTGACAGTGCAGCACTCCCTCAGCACTGACCCTCTGACAGTGCAGCGCTCCCTCAGCACTGATACACTGACAATGCAGCACTCCCTCAGCACTGATACACTGACAGTGCAGCACTCCCTCAGCACTGATACACTGACTGTGCAGCGCTCCCTCAGCACTGATACACTGACAGTGCAGCACTCCCTCAGCACTGATACACTGACAGTGCAGCGCTCCCTCAGCACTGATACACTGACAGCGCAGCGCTCCCTCAGCACTGATACACTAACAGTGCAGCGCACCCTCAGCATTGATACACTGACAGTGCAGCGCTCCCTCAGCATTGATACACTGACAGTGCAGCACTCCCTCAGCACTGATACACTGACAGGGCAGCACTCCCTCAGCTCTGATACACTGACAGTGCAGCGCTCCCTCAGCACTGATACACTGACAGTGCAGCGCTCCCTCAGCACTGATACACTGACAGTGCAGCACTCCCTCAGCACTGATACACTGACAGTGCAGTGCACCCTCAGCATTGATACACTGACAGTACAGCGCTCCCTCAGCACTGATACACTGACAGTGCAGCACTCCCTCAGCACTGATACACTGACAGTGCAGCGCTCCCTCAGCATTGATACACTGACAGTACAGCACTCCCTCAGCACTGATACACTGACAGTGCAGCGCTCCCTCAGCACTGATACACTGACAGTGCAGCACTCCCTCAGCGCTGATACACTGACAGTGCAGCGCTCCCTCAGCACTGATACACTGACAGTGCAGCGCTCCCTCAGCACTGATACACTGACAGTGCAGCGCTCCCCCAGCACTGATACACTGACAGTGCAGCGCTCCCTCAGTACTGATGCACTGACAGTGCAGCGCTCCCTCAGCACTGATACACTGACAGTACAGCGCTCCCTCAGCATTGATACACTGACAGTACAGCGCTCCCCCAGCACTGATACACTGACAGTGCAGCGCTCCCTCAGCACTGATACACTGACAGTGCAGCACTCCCTCAGCACTGATACACTGACAGTACAGCGCTCCCTCAGCACTGATACACTGACAGTGCAGCACTCCCTCAGCACTGATACACTGACAGTGCAGCGCTCCCTCAGCACTGATACACTGACAGTGCAGCACTCCCTCAGCACTGATACACTGACAGTACAGCACTCCCTCAGCACTGATCCACTGACAGTGCAGCGCTCCCTCAGCACTGATACACTGACAGTGCAGCGCTCCCTCAGCACTGATACACTGACAGTGCAGCACTCCCTCAGCACTGATACTCTGACAGTACAGCGCTCCCTCAGCATTGATACACTGACAGTGCAGCGCTCCCTCAGCACTGATACACTGACAGTGCAGCGCTCCCTCAGCACTGATACACTGACAGTGCAGCGCACCCTCAGTACTGATACACTGACAGTGCAGCGCTCCCTCAGCACTGATACATTGACAGTGCAGCGCTCCCTCAGCACTGATACACTGACAGTGCAGCGCACCCTCAGCATTGATACACTGACAGTGCAGCACTCCCTCAGCACTGATACACTGACAGTGCAGCGCTCCCTCAGCACTGATACACTGACAGTGCAGCACTCCCTCAGCACTGATACACTGACAGTGCAGCGCTCCCTCAGCACTGATACACTGACAGTGCAGCACTCCCTCAGTACTGACCCTCTTACAGTGCAGCACTCCCTCAGCACTGATACACTGACAGTGCAGTGCTCCCTCAGTACTGATACACTGACAGCGCAGCGCTCCTTCAGCACTGACCCTCTGACAGTGCAGCACTCCCTCAGCACTGATACACTGACAGTGCAGCACTCCCTCAGTACTGGCCCTCTGAAAGTGCAGCGCTCCCTCAGTACTGACCCTCTGACAGTGCAGCACTCCCTCAGCACTGACACACTGACAGTGCAGCTCTCCCTCAGCACTGATACACTGACAGTGCAGCGCTCCCTCAGCACTGATACACTGACAGTGCTGTGCTCCCTCAGCACTGATACACTGACAGTGCAGCGCTCCCTCAGCACTGATACACTGACAGTGCAGCGCTCCCTCAGCACTGATACACTGACAGTGCAGCACTCCCTCAGCACTGATACACTGACAGTGCAGCTCTCCCTCAGCACTGATACACTGACAGTGCAGCACTCCCTCAGCCCTGACCCTCTGACAGTGCAGCGCTCCCTCAGCACTGATACACTGACAGTGCAGCGCTCCCTCAGCACTGACCCTCTGACAGTGCAGCGCTCCCTCAGCACTGATACACTGACAGTGCAGCACTCCCTCAGCACTGATACACTGACAGTGCAGCGCTCCCTCAGCACTGATACACTGACAGTGCAGCACTCCCTCAGCACTGATACACTGACAGTGCAGCGCTCCCTCAGCACAGATACACTGAAAGTGCAACGCACCCTCAGCACTGATACACTGACAGTGCAGCGCTCCTTCAGCACTGACCCTCTGACAGTGCAGCGCTCCCTCAGCACTGATACACTGACAGTGCAGCACTCCCTCAGCTCTGATACACTGACAGTGCAGCGCTCCTTCAGCACTGATACACTGACAGTGCAGCACTCACTCAGCACTGATACACTGACAGTGCAGCTCTCGCTCAGCACTGATACACTGACAGTGCAGCACTCCCTCAGTACTGGCCCTCTGAAAGTGCAGCGCTCCCTCAGTACTGACCCTCTGACAGTGCAGCACTCCCTCAGTACTGATACACTGACAGTGCAGCGCTCCCTCAGCACTGATACACTGACAGTAAAGCACTCCCTCAGCACTGATTCACTGAAAGTTCAGCACTCCCTCACCACTGATACACTGACAGTACAGCACTCCCTCAGCACTGATACACTGACAGTGCAGCACTCCCTCAGTACTGACCCTCTGACAGTGCAGCGATCCCTTACCACTGATACACTGACAGTGCAGCGCTCCCTCAGCACTGATACACTGACAGTGCAGCGCTCCCTCAGTACTGACCCTCTGACAGTGCAGCGCTCCCTCAGCACTGATACTCTGACAGTGCAGCACTCCCTCAGTACTGACACTCTGACAGTGCAGCACTCCCTCAGCACTGATACTCTTGACAGTGCAGCACTCCCTCAGTACTGACCCTCTGACAGTGCAGCACTCCCTCAGCACTGATACACTGACAGTGCAGCGCTCCCTCAGCACTGATACTCTGACAGTGCAGCACTCCCTCAGTACTGACCCTCTGACAGTGCAGCACTCCCTCAGCACTGATACACTGACAGTGCAGCGCTCCCTCAGCACTGATACACTGACAGTGCAGCGCTCCCTCAGCACTGATACACTGACAGTGCAGCACTCCCTCAGCACTGATACACTGACAGTGCAGCGCTCCCTCAGCACTGATACACTGACAGTGCAGCGCTCCCTCAGCACTGATACACTGACAGTGCAGCGCTCCCTCAGCACTGATACACTGACAGTGCAGCGCTCCCTCAGCACTGATACACTGACAGTGCAGCGCTCCCTCAGCACTGATACACTGACAGTGCAGCACTCCCTCAGCACTGATACACTGACAGTGCAGCGCTCCCTCAGCACTGATACACTGACAGTGCAGCGCTCCCTCAGCACTGATACACTGACAGTGCAGCGCTCCCTCAGCACTGATACACTGACAGTGCAGCGCTCCCTCAGCACTGATACACTGACAGTGCAGCACTCCCTCAGCACTGATACACTGACAGTGCAGCGCTCCCTCAGCACTGATACACTGACAGTGCAGCGGTCCCTCAGCACTGATACTCTGACAGTGCAGCGGGCCCTCAGCACTGATACACTGACAGCGCAGCACTCCCTCAGCACTGATACACTGACAGCGCAGCGCTCCCTCAGTACTGACCCTCTGACAGTGCCGCACTCCCTCAGTACTGACCCTCTGACAGTGCAGCACTCCCTCAGCACAGATACTCTTGACAGTGCAGCACTCCCTCAGCACTGATACACTGACAGTGCAGCGCTCCCTCAGCACTGATACACTGACAGTGCAGCGCTCCCTCAGTACTGATACACTGACAGTGCAGCACTCCCTCAGCACTGATACACTGACAGTGCAGCACTCCCTCAGTACTGATACACTGACAGTGCAGCTCTCCCTCAGCACTGATATACTGACAGTGCAGCGCTCCCGCAGCACTGATACACTGACAGTGCAGCACTCCCTCAGCACTGACCCTCTGACAGTGCAGCACTCCCTCAGCACAGATACTCTTGACAGTGCAGCACTCCCTCAGCACTGATACACTGACAGTGCAGCACTCCCTCAGTACTGATACACTGACAGTGCAGCTCTCCCTCAGCACTGATACACTGACAGTGCAGCGCTCCCGCAGCACTGATACACTGACAGTGCAGCACTCCCTCAGCACTGATACACTGACAGTGCAGCGCTCCCTCAGCACTGATACACTGACAGTGCAGCGGTCCCTCAGCACTGATACTCTGACAGTGCAGCGGGCCCTCAGCACTGATACACTGACAGCGCAGCACTCATTCAGCACTGATACACTGACAGCGCAGCGCTCCCTCAGTACTGACCCTCTGACAGTGCCGCACTCCCTCAGTACTGACCCTCTGACAGTGCAGCACTCCCTCAGCACAGATACTCTTGACAGTGCAGCACTCCCTCAGCACTGATACACTGACAGTGCAGCGCTCCCTCAGCACTGATACACTGACAGTGCAGCGCTCCTTCAGCACTGATACACTGACAGTGCAGCGCTCCCTCAGTACTGATACACTGACAGTGCAGCACTCCCTCAGCACTGATACACTGACAGTGCAGCACTCCCTCAGTACTGATACACTGACAGTGCAGCTCTCCCTCAGCACTGATATACTGACAGTGCAGCGCTCCCGCAGCACTGATACACTGACAGTGCAGCACTCCCTCAGCACTGACCCTCTGACAGTGCAGCACTCCCTCAGCACAGATACTCTTGACAGTGCAGCACTCCCTCAGCACTGATACACTGACAGTGCAGCACTCCCTCAGTACTGATACACTGACAGTGCAGCTCTCCCTCAGCACTGATACACTGACAGTGCAGCGCTCCCGCAGCACTGATACACTGACAGTGCAGCACTCCCTCAGCACTGATACACTGACAGTGCAGCGCTCCCTCAGCACTGATACACTGACAGTGCAGCGCTCCCTCAGCACTGATACACTGACAGTGCAGCGCTCCCTCAGCACTGATACACTGACAGTGCAGCGCTCCCTCAGCACTGACCCTCTGACAGTGCAGCGCTCCCTCAGCACTGACCCTCTGACAGTGCAGCACTCCCTCAGTACTGATACACTGACAGTGCAGCTCTCCCTCAGCACTGATACACTGACAGTGCAGCGCTCCCTCAGCACTGATACACTGACAGTGCAGCGCTCCCTCAGCACTGATACACTGACAGTGCAGCGCTCCCTCAGCACTGATACACTGACAGCGCAGCACTCCCTCAGCACTGATACACTGACAGCGCAGCGCTCCCTCAGCACTGATACACTGACAGTGCAGCGCTCCCTCAGCACTGATACACTGACAGTGCAGCGCTCCCTCAGCACTGATACATGACAGTGCAGTGCTCCCTCAGCACTGATACACTGACAGTGCAGCACTCCCTCAGCACTGATACACTGACAGTGCAGCACTCCCTCAGTAATGACCCTCTGACAGTGCAACACTCCCTCGGTAATGACCCTCTGACAGTGCAGCACTCCCTCAGTACGACCCTGCGACAGTGCAGCATTTCCTCAGTACTGACCCTCTGACAGTGCAGCACACCCTCAGTACTGACCCTCTGACAGTGCAACACTCCCTCAGTAATGACCCTCTGACAGTGCAGCGCACCCTCAGCACTGATACACTGACAGTGCAGTGCTCCCTCAGCACTGACACACTGACAGTGCAGCACTCCCTCAGTACTGACCCTCTGACAGTGCAACACTCCCTCAGTAATGACCCTCTGACAGTGCAGCACTCCCTCAGCACTGATACACTGACAGTGCAGCACTCCCTCAGCACTGACACACTGACAGTGCAGCGCTCCCTCAGTACTGATACACTGACAGTGCAGCGCTCCCTCAGCACTGATACATTGACAGTGCAGCACTCCCTCAGCACTGATACACTGACAGTGCAGCGCTCCCTCAGCACTGATACACTGACAGTGCAGCGCTCCCTCAGCACTGATACACTGACAGTGCAGCGCTCCCTCAGCACTGATACATTGACAGTGCAGCGCTCCCTCAGCACTGATACACTGACAGTGCAGCACTCCCTCAGCACTGATACATTGACAGTGCAGCACTCCCTCAGCACTGATACACTGACAGTGCAGCGCTCCCTCAGCACTGATACACTGACAGTGCAGCTCTCCCTCAGCACTGATACACTGACAGTGCAGCGCTCCCTCAGCACTGATACACTGACAGTGCAGCGCTCCCTCAGCACTGATACACTGACAGTGCAGCACTCCCTCAGCACTGATACACTGACAGTGCAGCGCTCCCTCAGCACTGATACATTGACAGTGCAGCGCTCCCTCAGCACTGATACACTGACAGTACAGCGCTCCCTCAGCACTGATACACTGACAGTGCAGCACTCCCTCAGCACTGATACACTGACAGTGCAGCGCTCCCTCAGCACTGATACACTGACAGCGCAGCGCTCCCTCAGCACTGATACACTGACAGTACAGCGCTCCCTCAGCACTGATACACTGACAGTGCAGCACTCCCTCAGCACTGATACACTGACAGTGCAGCGCACCCTCAGTACTGATACACTGACAGTGCAGCGCTCCCTCAGGACTGACCCTCTGACAGTGCAGCACTCCCTCAGCACTGATACACTGACAGTGCAGCGCTCACTCAGTACTGACCCTCTGACAGTGCAGCGCTCCCTCAGCACTGATACACTGACAGCGCAGCACTCCCTCAGCACTGATACACTGACAGTGCAGCGCTCCCTCAGCACTGATACACTGACAGCGCAGCGCTCCCTCAGCACTGATACACTGACAGTGCAGCGCTCCCTCAGCACTGATACACTGATAGTGCAGCGCTACCTCAGCACTGATACATTGACAGTGTAGCGCTCCCTCAGCACTGATACACTGACAGTGCAGCGCTCCCTCAGCACTGATACACTGACAGTGCAGCGCTCCCTCAGCACTGATACACTGACAGTGCAGCGCTACCTCAGCACTGATACACTGACAGTGCAGCGCTCCCTCAGCACTGATACACTGACAGTGCAGCACTCCCTCAGCACTGATACACTGACAGTGCAGCGCTCCCTCAGCACTGATACACTGACAGTGCAGCGCTCCCTCAGCACTGATACATTGACAGTGTAGCGCTCCCTCAGCACTGATACACTGACAGTGCAGCACTCCCTCAGCACTGATACATTGACAGTGCAGCGCTCCCTCAGCACTGATACTCTTGACAGTGCAGCGCTCCCTCAGCACTGATACACTGACAGGGCAGCGCTCCCTCAGCACTGATACACTGACAGTGCAGCACTCCCTCAGCACTGATACACTGACAGTGCAGCACTCCCTCAGCACTGATACATTGACAGTGTAGCGCTCCCTCAGCACTGATACACTGACAGTGCAGCGCTCCCTCAGCACTGACCCTCTGACAGTGCAGCACTCCCTCAGCACAGATACTCTTGACAGTGCAGCACTCCCTCAGCACTGATACACTGACAGTGGAGCGCTCCCTCAGTACTGACCCTCTGACAGTGCAGCACTCCCTCAGCACTGATACACTGACAGGGCAGCGCTCCCTCAGCACTGATACACTGACAGTGCAGCGCTCCCTCAGCACTGATACACTGACAGTGCAGCGCTCCCTCAGCACTGATACACTGACAGTGCAGCGCTCCCTCAGCACTGATACACTGACAGTGTAGCGCTCCCTCAGCACTGATACACTGACAGTGCAGCACTCCCTCAGCACTGATACACTGACAGGGCAGCACTCCCTCAGCACTGATACACTGACAGTGCAGCGCTCCCTCAGCACTGATACACTGACAGTGCAGCGCTCCCTCAGCACTGATACACTGACAGTGCAGCGATCCCTCAGCACTGATACACTGACAGTGCAGCGCTCCCTCAGCACTGATACTCTTGACAGTGCAGCGCTCCCTCAGCACTGATACACTGACAGTGCAGCGCTCCCTCAGCACTGATACACTGACAGCGCAGCACTCCCTCAGTACTGACCCTCTGACAGTGCAGCACTCCCTCAGCACTGACCCTCTGACAGTGCAGCACTCCCTCAGCACAGATACTCTTGACAGTGCAGCACTCCCTCAGCACTGATAAACTGACAGTGCAGCGCTCCCTCAGCACTGATACACTGACAGTGCAGCGCTCCCTCAGCACTGATACACTGACAGTGTAGCGCTCCCTCAGCACTGATACACTGACAGTGCAGCGCTCCCTCAGCACTGATACACTGACAGGGCAGCGCTCCCTCAGTACTGATACACTGACAGTGCAGCACTCCCTCAGCACTGATACACTGACAGTGCAGCGCTCCCTCAGCACTGATACACTGACAGTGCAGCGCTCCCTCAGCACTGATACACTGACAGCGCAGCGCTCCCTCAGCACTGATACACTGACAGTGCAGCGCTCCTTCAGCACTGACCCTCTGACAGTGCAGCGCTCCCTCAGCACTGATACACTGACAGTGCAGTGCTCCCTCAGCACAGATACACTGACAGTGCAGCACTCCCTCAGCACTGATACACAGGCAGTGCAGCACTCCCTCAGTACTGGCCCTCTGAAAGTGCAGCGCTCCCTCAGTACTGACCCTCTGACAGTGCAGCACTCCCTCAGCACTGATACACTGACAGTGCAGCACTCCCTCAGCACTGATACACTGACAGTGCAGCGCTCCCTCAGCACTGATACACTGACAGTGCAGCTCTCCCTCAGCACTGATACACTGACAGTGCAGCACTCCCTCAGCACTGACCCTCTGACAGTGCAGCGCTCCCTCAGCACTGATAAACTGACAGTGCAGCGCTCCCTCAGCACTGATACACTGACAGTGCTGTGCTCCCTCAGCACTGATACACTGACAGTGCAGTGCTCCCTCAGCACTGACCCTCTGACAGTGCAGCACTCCCTCAGCACTGACCCTCTGACAGTGCAGCACTCCCTCAGCATTGATACACTGACAGTGCAGCGCTCCCTCAGCACTGATACACTGACAGTGCAGCTCTCCCTCAGCACTGATACACTGACAGTGCAGCACTCCCTCAGCCCTGACCCTCTGACAGTGCAGCGCTCCCTCAGCACTGATACACTGACAGTGCAGCGCTCCCTCAGCACTGACCCTCTGACAGTGCAGCACTCGCTCAGCACTGATACACTGACAGTGCAGCGCTCCCTCAGCACTGATACACTGACAGAGCAGCGCTCCCTCAGCACTGATACACTGACAGTGCAGCACTCCCTCAGCACTGATACACTGACAGTGCAGCACTCCCTCAGCACTGATACACTGACAGTGCAGCACTCCCTCAGCACTGATACACTGACAGTGCAGCGCTCCCTCAGCACAGATACACTGACAGTGCAACGCACCCTCAGCACTGATACACTGACAGTGCAGCGCTCCTTCAGCACTGACCCTCTGACAGTGCAGCGCTCCCTCAGCACTGATACACTGACAGTGCAGCACTCCCTCAGTAATGACCCTCTGACAGTGCAACACTCCCTCGGTAATGACCCTCTGACAGTGCAGCACATCCTCAGTACTGACCCTCTGACAGTGCAATACTCCCTCAGTAATGACCCTCTGACAGTGCAGCGCACCCTCAGCACTGATACACTGACAGTGCAGTGCTCCCTCAGCACTGACCCTCTGACAGTGCAACACTCCCTCAGTAATGACCCTCTGACAGTGCAGCGCTCCCTCAGCACTGATACACTGACAGTGCAGCACTCCCTCAGCACTGATACACTGACAGTGCAGCGCTCCCTCAGCACTGATACATTGACAGTGCAGCGCTCCCTCAGCACTGATACACTGACAGTACAGCGCTCCCTCAGCACTGATACACTGACAGTGCAGCACTCCCTCAGCACTGATACACTGACAGTGCAGCGCTCCCTCAGCACTGATACACTGATAGTGCTGCGTTCCCTCAGTACTGATACAGTGACAGTGCAGTGCTCCCTCAGAACTGATACACTGACAGCGCAGCACTCCCTCAGCACTGATACACTGACAGTGCAGCACTCCCTCAGCACTGATACACTGACAGGGCAGCACTCCCTCAGCACTGATACACTGACAGTGCAGCGCTCCCTCAGTACTGATACACTGACAGTGCAGTGCTCCCTCAGAACTGATACACTGACAGCGCAGCGCTCCCTCAGCACTGATACACTGACAGTGCAGCGCTCCCTCAGCATTGATACACTGACAGTGCAGCGCTCCCTCAGCACTGATACACTGACAGTGCAGTGCTCCCTCAGCATTGATACACTGACAGTGCAGCGGTCCCTCAGCACTGATACACTGACAGTACAGCGCTCCCTCAGCATTGATACACTGACAGTGCAGCGCTCCCTCAGCACTGATACACTGACAGTGCAGTGCTCCCTCAGCATTGATACACTGACAGTGCAGCGCTCCCTCAGCATTGATACACTGACAGTGCAGCGCTCCCTCAGCACTGATACACTGACAGTACAGCGCTCCCTCAGCATTGATACACTGACAGTGCAGCGCTCCCTCAGCACTGATACACTGACAGTGCAGCGCTCCCTCCGCATTGATACACTGACAGCGCAGCGCTCCCTCAGCACTGATACACTGACAGTGCAGCGCTCCCTCAGCACTGATACACTGACAGTGCAGTGCTCCCTCAGCACTGATACACTGACAGTGCAGCGCTCCCTCAGCACTGATACACTGACAGTGCAGCGCTCCCTCAGCACTGATACACTGACAGCGCAGCGCTCCCTCAGCACTGATACACTGACAGTGCAGCACTCCCTCAGCACTGATACACTGACAGGGCAGCGCTCCCTCAGCACTGATACACTGACAGTGCAGCGCTCCCTCAGCACTGATACACTGACAGTGCAGCGCTCCCTCAGCACTGATACACTGACAGTGCAGCGCACCCTCAGTACTGATACACTGACAGTGCAGCACTCCCTCAGCACTGATACACAGACAGTGCAGCGCTCCCTCAGCACTGATACACTGACAGTGCAGCACTCCCTCAGTACTGGCCCTCTGACAGTGCAGCACTCCCTCAGCACTGATACACTGACAGTGCAGCTCTCCCTCAGCACTGATACACTGACAGTGCAGCACTCCCTCAGCACTGATACACTGACAGTGCAGCGCTCCCTCAGCACTGATACACTGACAGCGCAGCGCTCCTTCAGCACTGACCCTCTGACAGTGCAGCGCTCCCTCAGCACTGATACACTGACAGTGCAGTGCTCCCTCAGCACAGATACACTGACAGTGCAGCACTCCCTCAGCACTGATACACTGGCAGTGCAGCACTCCCTCAGTACTGGCCCTCTGAAAGTGCAGCGCTCCCTCAGTACTGACCCTCTGACAGTGCAGCACTCCCTCAGCACTGATACACTGACAGTGCAGCTCTCCCTCAGCACTGATACACTGACAGTGCAGCGCTCCCTCAGCACTGATACACTGACAGTGCTGTGCTCCCTCAGCACTGATACACTGACAGTGCAGTGTTCCCTCAGCACTGACCCTCTGACAGTGCAGCACTCCCTCAGCATTGATACACTGACAGTGCAGCGCTCCCTCAGCACTGATACACTGACAGTGCAGCGCTCCCTCAGCACTGATACACTGACAGTGCAGCACTCCCTCAGCCCTGACCCTCTGACAGTGCAGCGCTCCCTCAGCACTGATACACTGACAGTGCAGCGCACCCTCAGCACTGACCCTCTGACAGTGCAGCGCTCCCTCAGCACTGATACACTGAAAGCGCAGCGCTCCCTCAGCACTGATACACTGACAGTGCAGCGCTCCCTCAGCACTGACCCTCTGACAGTGCAGCGCACCCTCAGCACTGATACACTGACAGGGCAGCGCTCCCTCAGCACTGATACACTGACAGTGCAGCACTCCCTCAGCACTGATACACTGACAGTGCAGCGCTCCCTCAGCACAGATACACTGACAGTGCAACGCACCCTCAGCACTGATACACTGAAAGTGCAGCGCTCCTTCAGCACTGACCCTCTGACAGTGCAGCACTCCCTCAGCACTGATACACTGACAGTGCAGCACTCACTCAGCACTGATACACTGACAGTGCAGCGCTCCCTCAGCACTGATACACTGACAGTGCAGCGCTCCCTCAGCTCTGATACACTGACAGGGCAGCTCTCCCTCAGCACTGATACACTGACAGTGCAGCACTCCCTCAGCACTGATACACTGACAGTGCAGCACTCCCTCAGTACTGGCCCTCTGAAAGTGCAGCGCTCCCTCAGTACTGACCCTCTGACAGTGCAGCACTCCCTCAGTACTGATACACTGACAGTAAAGCACTCCCTCAGCACTGATTCACTGACAGTTCAGCACTCCCTCACCACTGATACACTGACAGTGCAGCACTCCCTCAGCACTGGCCCTCTGAGAGTGCAGCGATCCCTTACCACTGATACACTGACAGTGCAGCGCTCCCTCAGCACTGATACACTGACAATGCAGCGCTCCCTCAGTACTGACCCTCTGACAGTGCAGCGCTCCCTCAGCACTGATACTCTGACAGTGCAGCACTCCCTCAGTACTGACCCTCTGACAGTGCAGCACTCCCTCAGCACTGATACTTTTGACAGTGCAGCACTCCCTCAGTACTGACCCTCTGACAGTGCAGCACTCCCTCAGCACTGATACACTGACAGTGCAGCACTCCCTCAGCACTGATACACTGACAGTGCAGCTCTCCCTCAGCACTGATACACTGACAGTGCAGCGCTCCCTCAGCACTGATACACTGACAGTGCTGTGCTCCCTCAGCACTGATACACTGACAGTGCAGTGTTCCCTCAGCACTGACCCTCTGACAGTGCAGCACTCCCTCAGCATTGATACACTGACAGTGCAGCGCTCCCTCAGCACTGATACACTGACAGTGCAGCGCTCCCTCAGCACTGATACACTGACAGTGCAGCACTCCCTCAGCCCTGACCCTCTGACAGTGCAGCGCTCCCTCAGCACTGATACACTGACAGTGCAGCGCACCCTCAGCACTGACCCTCTGACAGTGCAGCGCTCCCTCAGCACTGATACACTGAAAGCGCAGCGCTCCCTCAGCACTGATACACTGACAGTGCAGCGCTCCCTCAGCACTGACCCTCTGACAGTGCAGCGCACCCTCAGCACTGATACACTGACAGGGCAGCGCTCCCTCAGCACTGATACACTGACAGTGCAGCACTCCCTCAGCACTGATACACTGACAGTGCAGCGCTCCCTCAGCACAGATACACTGACAGTGCAACGCACCCTCAGCACTGATACACTGAAAGTGCAGCGCTCCTTCAGCACTGACCCTCTGACAGTGCAGCACTCCCTCAGCACTGATACACTGACAGTGCAGCACTCACTCAGCACTGATACACTGACAGTGCAGCGCTCCCTCAGCACTGATACACTGACAGTGCAGCGCTCCCTCAGCTCTGATACACTGACAGGGCAGCTCTCCCTCAGCACTGATACACTGACAGTGCAGCACTCCCTCAGCACTGATACACTGACAGTGCAGCACTCCCTCAGTACTGGCCCTCTGAAAGTGCAGCGCTCCCTCAGTACTGACCCTCTGACAGTGCAGCACTCCCTCAGTACTGATACACTGACAGTAAAGCACTCCCTCAGCACTGATTCACTGACAGTTCAGCACTCCCTCACCACTGATACACTGACAGTGCAGCACTCCCTCAGCACTGGCCCTCTGAGAGTGCAGCGATCCCTTACCACTGATACACTGACAGTGCAGCGCTCCCTCAGCACTGATACACTGACAATGCAGCGCTCCCTCAGTACTGACCCTCTGACAGTGCAGCGCTCCCTCAGCACTGATACTCTGACAGTGCAGCACTCCCTCAGTACTGACCCTCTGACAGTGCAGCACTCCCTCAGCACTGATACTTTTGACAGTGCAGCACTCCCTCAGTACTGACCCTCTGACAGTGCAGCACTCCCTCAGCACTGATACACTGACAGTGCAGCACTCCCTCAGTACTGATACACTGACAGCGCAGCGCTCCCTCAGCACTGATACACTGACAGGGCAGCGCTCCCTCAGCACTGATACTCTGACAGTGCAGCACTCCCTCAGTACTGACCCTCTGACAGTGCAGCACTCCCTCAGCACTGATACATTGACAGTGTAGCGCTCCCTCAACACTGATACACTGACAGTGCAGCACTCCCTCAGCACTGATACACTGACAGTGCAGCACTCCCTCAGCACTGATACACTGACAGTGCAGCTCTCCCTCAGCACTGATACACTGACAGTGCAGCGCTCCCTCAGCACTGATACACTGACAGTGCAGCACTCCCTCAGCCCTGACCCTCTGACAGTGCAGCACTCCCTCAGCACTGATACACTGACAGTGCAGCGCTCCCTCAGCACTGATACACTGACAGTGCAGCGCTCCCTCAGCACTGATACACTGACAGTGCAGCGCTCCCTCAGCACTGACCCTCTGACAGTGCAGCACTCCCTCAGCACTGATACACTGACAGTGCAGCGCTCCCTCAGCACTGATACACTGACAGTGCAGTGCTCCCTCAGCACAGATACACTGACAGTGCAGCACTCCCTCAGCACTGATACACAGGCAGTGCAGCACTCCCTCAGTACTGGCCCTCTGAAAGTGCAGCGCTCCCTCAGTACTGACCCTCTGACAGTGCAGCACTCCCTCAGCACTGATAAACTGACAGTGCAGCGCTCCCTCAGCACTGATACACTGACAGTGCAGCGCTCCCTCAGCTCTGATACACTGACAGGGCAGCGCTCCTTCAGCACTGATACTCTGACAGTGTAGCGCTCCCTCAGCACTGATACACTGACAGTGCAGCACTCCCTCAGCACTGATACACTGACAGTGCAGCGCTCCCTCAGCACTGATACACTGACAGTGCAGCTCTCCCTCAGCACTGATACACTGACAGTGCAGCACTCCCTCAGCACTGACCCTCTGACAGTGCAGCGCTCCCTCAGCACTGATAAACTGACAGTGCAGCGCTCCCTCAGCACTGATACACTGACAGTGCTGTGCTCCCTCAGCACTGATACACTGACAGTGCAGTGCTCCCTCAGCACTGACCCTCTGACAGTGCAGCACTCCCTCAGCACTGACCCTCTGACAGTGCAGCACTCCCTCAGCATTGATACACTGACAGTGCAGCGCTCCCTCAGCACTGATACACTGACAGTGCAGCTCTCCCTCAGCACTGATACACTGACAGTGCAGCACTCCCTCAGCCCTGACCCTCTGACAGTGCAGCGCTCCCTCAGCACTGATACACTGACAGTGCAGCGCTCCCTCAGCACTGACCCTCTGACAGTGCAGCACTCCCTCAGCACTGATACACTGACAGTGCAGCGCTCCCTCAGCACTGATACACTGACAGTGCAGCGCTCCCTCAGCACTGATACGCTGACAGTGCAGCACTCCCTCAGCACTGATACACTGACAGTGCAGCACTCCCTCAGCACTGATACACTGACAGTGCAGCGCTCCCTCAGCACTGATACACTGACAGTGCAGCGCTCCCTCAGCACTGATACACTGACAGTGCAGCACTCCCTCAGCACTGATACACAGGCAGTGCAGCACTCCCTCAGTACTGGCCCTCTGAAAGTGCAGCGCTCCCTCAGTACTGACCCTCTGACAGTGCAGCGCTCCCTCAGCACTGATACACTGACAGTGCAGCGCTCCCTCAGCACTGACCCTCTGACAGTGCAGCACTCCCTCAGCACTGATACACTGACAGTGCAGCGCTCCCTCAGCACTGATACACTGACAGTGCAGCGCTCCCTCAACACTGATACACTGACAGCGCAGCGCTCCCTCAGCACTGATACACTGACAGTGCAGCGCTCCTTCAGCACTGACCCTCTGACAGTGCAGCGCTCCCTCAGCACTGATACACAGACAGTGCAGTGCTCCCTCAGCACAGATACACTGACAGTGCAGCACTCCCTCAGCACTGATACACAGGCAGTGCAGCACTCCCTCAGTACTGGCCCTCTGAAAGTGCAGCGTTCCCTCAGTACTGACCCTCTGACAGTGCAGCACTCCCTCAGCACTTTACACTGACAGTGCAGCACTCCCTCAGCACTGATACACTGACAGTGCAGCGCTCCCTCAGCACAGATACACTGACAGTGCAGCTCTCCCTCAGCACTGATACACTGACAGTGCAGCACTCCCTCAGCACTGACCCTCTGACAGTGCAGCGCTCCCTCAGCACTGATAAACTGACAGTGCAGCGCTCCCTCAGCACTGATACACTGACAGTGCTGTGCTCCCTCAGCACTGATACACTGACAGTGCAGTGCTCCCTCAGCACTGACCCTCTGACAGTGCAGCACTCCCTCAGCACTGACCCTCTGACAGTGCAGCACTCCCTCAGCATTGACACACTGACAGTGCAGCGCTCCCTCAGCACTGATACACTGACAGTGCAGCTCTCCCTCAGCACTGATACACTGACAGTGCAGCACTCCCTCAGCCCTGACCCTCTGACAGTGCAGCGCTCCCTCAGCACTGATACACTGACAGTGCAGCGCTCCCTCAGCACTGACCCTCTGACAGCGCAGCACTCCCTCAGCACTGATACACTGACAGTGCAGCGCTCCCTCAGCACTGATACACTGACAGTGCAGCGCTCCCTCAGCACTGATACACTGACAGTGCAGCACTCCCTCAGCACTGATACACTGACAGTGCAGCACTCCCTCAGCACTGATACACTGACAGTGCAGCACTCCCTCAGCACTGATACACTGACAGTGCAGCGCTCCCTGAGCACAGATACACTGACAGTGCAACGCACCCTCAGCACTGATACACTGACAGTGCAGCGCTCCTTCAGCACTGACCCTCTGACAGTGCAGCGCTCCCTCAGCACTGATACACTGACAGAGCAGCACTCCCTCAGTAATGACCCTCTGACAGTGCAACACTCCCTCGGTAATGACCCTCTGACAGTGCAGCACATCCTCAGTACTGACCCTCTGACAGTGCAACACTCCCTCAGTAATGACCCTCTGACAGTGCAGCGCACCCTCAGTACTGATACACTGACAGTGCAGCGCTCCCTCAGCACTGATACACTGACAGTGCAGCGCTCCCTCAGCACTGATACACTGACAGTGCAGCGGTCCCTCAGCACTGATACACTGACAGTGCAGCGCTCCCTCAGCACTGATACACTGACAGTGCAGCGCTCCCTCAACACTGATACACTGACAGCGCAGCGCTCCCTCAGCACTGATACACTGACAGTGCAGCGCTCCTTCAGCACTGACCCTCTGACAGTGCAGCGCTCCCTCAGCACTGATACACTGACAGTGCAGTGCTCCCTCAGCACAGATACACTGACAGTGCAGCACTCCCTCAGCACTGATACACAGGCAGTGCAGCACTCCCTCAGTACTGGCCCTCTGAAAGTGCAGCGCTCCCTCAGTACTGACCCTCTGACAGTGCAGCACTCCCTCAGCACTGATACACTGACAGTGCAGCACTCCCTCAGCACTGATACACTGACAGTGCAGCGCTCCCTCAGCACTGATACACTGACAGTGCAGCTCTCCCTCAGCACTGATACACTGACAGTGCAGCACTCCCTCAGCACTGACCCTCTGACAGTGCAGCGCTCCCTCAGCACTGATAAACTGACAGTGCAGCGCTCCCTCAGCACTGATACACTGACAGTGCTGTGCTCCCTCAGCACTGATACACTGACAGTGCAGTGCTCCCTCAGCACTGACCCTCTGACAGTGCAGCACTCCCTCAGCACTGACCCTCTGACAGTGCAGCACTCCCTCAGCATTGATACACTGACAGTGCAGCGCTCCCTCAGCACTGATACACTGACAGTGCAGCTCTCCCTCAGCACTGATACACTGACAGTGCAGCACTCCCTCAGCCCTGACCCTCTGACAGTGCAGCGCTCCCTCAGCACTGATACACTGACAGTGCAGCGCTCCCTCAGCACTGACCCTCTGACAGTGCAGCACTCCCTCAGCACTGATACACTGACAGTGCAGCGCTCCCTCAGCACTGATACACTGACAGTGCAGCGCTCCCTCAGCACTGATACACTGACAGTGCAGCACTCCCTCAGCACTGATACACTGACAGTGCAGCACTCCCTCAGCACTGATACACTGACAGTGCAGCACTCCCTCAGCACTGATACACTGACAGTGCAGCGCTCCCTCAGCACAGATACACTGACAGTGCAACGCACCCTCAGCACTGATACACTGACAGTGCAGCGCTCCTTCAGCACTGACCCTCTGACAGTGCAGCGCTCCCTCAGCACTGATACACTGACAGTGCAGCACTCCCTCAGTAATGACCCTCTGACAGTGCAACACTCCCTCGGTAATGACCCTCTGACAGTGCAGCACATCCTCAGTACTGACCCTCTGACAGTGCAACACTCCCTCAGTAATGACCCTCTGACAGTGCAGCGCACCCTCAGCACTGATACACTGACAGTGCAGTGCTCCCTCAGCACTGACCCTCTGACAGTGCAACACTCCCTCAGTAATGACCCTCTGACAGTGCAGCGCTCCCTCAGCAATGATACACTGACAGTGCAGCACTCCCTCAGCACTGATACACTGACAGTGCAGCGCTCCCTCAGCACTGATACATTGACAGTGCAGCGCTCCCTCAGCACTGATACACTGACAGTACAGCGCTCCCTCAGCACTGATACACTGACAGTGCAGCACTCCCTCAGCACTGATACACTGACAGGGCAGCACTCCCTCAGCACTGATACACTGACAGTGCAGCGCTCCCTCAGTACTGATACACTGACAGTGCAGTGCTCCCTCAGAACTGATACACTGACAGCGCAGCGCTCCCTCAGCACTGATACACTGACAGTGCAGCGCTCCCTCAGCATTGATACACTGACAGTGCAGTGCTCCCTCAGCACTGATACACTGACAGTGCAGTGCTCCCTCAGCATTGATACACTGACAGTGCAGCGGTCCCTCAGCACTGATACACTGACAGTACAGCGCTCCCTCAGCATTGATACACTGACAGTGCAGCGCTCCCTCAGCACTGATACACTGACAGTGCAGTGCTCCCTCAGCATTGATACACTGACAGTGCAGCGCTCCCTCAGCATTGATACACTGACAGTGCAGCGCTCCCTCAGCACTGATACACTGACAGTACAGCGCTCCCTCAGCATTGATACACTGACAGTGCAGCGCTCCCTCAGCACTGATACACTGACAGTGCAGCGCTCCCTCAGCATTGATACACTGACAGTGCAGCGCTCCCTCAGCACTGATACACTGACAGTGAGCGCTCCCTCAGCACTGATACACTGACAGTGCAGCGCTCCCTCAGCATTGATACACTGACAGCGCAGCGCTCCCTCAGCACTGATACACTGACAGTGCAGCGCTCCCTCAGCACTGATACACTGACAGTGCAGTGCTCCCTCAGCACTGATACACTGACAGTGCAGCGCTCCCTCAGCACTGATACACTGACAGTGCAGCGCTCCCTCAGCACTGATACACTGACAGGGCAGCGCTCCCTCAGCACTGATACACTGACAGTGCAGCGCTCCCTCAGCACTGATACACTGACAGTGCAGCGCTCCCTCAGCACTGATACACTGACAGTGCAGCGCACCCTCAGTACTGATACACTGACAGTGCAGCGCTCCCTCAGCACTGATACACTGACAGTGCAGCGCTCCCTCAGCACTGATACACTGACAGTGCAGCACTCCCTCAGTACTGGCCCTCTGACAGTGCAGCACTCCCTCAGCACTGATACACTGACAGTGCAGCTCTCCCTCAGCACTGATACACTGACAGTGCAGCACTCCCTCAGCACTGATACACTGACAGTGCAGCGCTCCCTCAGCACTGATACACTGACAGCGCAGCGCTCCTTCAGCACTGATACACTGACAGTGTAGCGCTCCCTCAGCACTGATACACTGACAGTGCAGCACTCCCTCAGCACTGATACACTGACAGTGCAGCGCTCCCTCAGCACAGATACACTGACAGTGCAGCACTCCCTCAGCACTGATACACTGGCAGTGCAGCACTCCCTCAGTACTGATACACTGGCAGTGCAGCACTCCCTCAGCACTGATACACTGACAGTGCAGTGCTCCCTCAGCACAGATACACTGACAGTGCAGCACTCCCTCAGCACTGATACACTGGCAGTGCAGCACTCCCTCAGTACTGGCCCTCTGAAAGTGCAGCGCTCCCTCAGTACTGACCCTCTGACAGTGCAGCACTCCCTCAGCACTGATACACTGACAGTGCAGCTCTCCCTCAGCACTGATACACTGACAGTGCAGCACTTCCTCAGCACTGACCCTCTGACAGTGCAGCGCTCCCTCAGCACTGATACACTGACAGTGCAGCGCTCCCTCAGCACTGATACACTGACAGTGCTGTGCTCCCTCAGCACTGATACACTGACAGTGCAGTGTTCCCTCAGCACTGACCCTCTGACAGTGCAGCACTCCCTCAGCATTGATACACTGACAGTGCAGCGCTCCCTCAGCACTGATACACTGACAGTGCAGCGCTCCCTCAGCACTGATACACTGACAGTGCAGCTCTCCCTCAGCACTGATACACTGACAGTGCAGCACTCCCTCAGCCCTGACCCTCTGACAGTGCAGCGCTCCCTCAGCACTGATACACTGACAGTGCAGCGCTCCCTCAGCACTGACCCTCTGACAGTGCAGCGCTCCCTCAGCACTGATACACTGACAGCGCAGCGCTCCCTCAGCACTGATACACTGACAGTGCAGCGCTCCCTCAGCACTGACCCTCTGACAGTGCAGCGCACCCTCAGCACTGATACACTGACAGGGCAGCGCTCCCTCAGCACTGATACACTGACAGTGCAGCACTCCCTCAGCACTGATACACTGACAGTGCAGCGCTCCCTCAGCACTGATACACTGACAGTGCAGCGCTCCCTCAGCACTGATACACTGACAGTGCAGCACTCCCTCAGTACTGGCCCTCTGAAAGTGCAGCGCTCCCTCAGTACTGACCCTCTGACAGTGCAGCACTCCCTCAGTACTGATACACTGACAGTAAAGCACTCCCTCAGCACTGATTCACTGACAGTTCAGCACTCCCTCACCACTGATACACTGACAGTGCAGCACTCCCTCAGCACTGGCCCTCTGAGAGTGCAGCGATCCCTTACCACTGATACACTGACAGTGCAGCGCTCCCTCAGCACTGATACACTGACAATGCAGCGCTCCCTCAGTACTGACCCTCTGACAGTGCAGCGCTCCCTCAGCACTGATACTCTGACAGTGCAGCACTCCCTCAGTACTGACCCTCTGACAGTGTAGCACTCCCTCAGCACTGATACTTTTGACAGTGCAGCACTCCCTCAGTACTGACCCTCTGACAGTGCAGCACTCCCTCAGCACTGATACACTGACAGTGCAGCACTCCCTCAGTACTGATACACTGACAGTGCAGCACTCCCTCAGCACTGATACACTGACAGCGCAGCGCTCCCTCAGCACTGATACACTGACAGGGCAGCGCTCCCTCAGCACTGATACTCTGACAGTGCAGCACTCCCTCAGTACTGACCCTCTGACAGTGCAGCACTCCCTCAGCACTGATACATTGACAGTGTAGCGCTCCCTCAACACTGATACACTGACAGTGCAGCACTCCCTCAGCACTGATACACTGACAGTGCAGCGCTCCCTCTGCACTGATACACTGACAGTGCAGCTCTCCCTCAGCACTGATACACTGACAGTGCAGCGCTCCCTCAGCACTGATACACTGACAGTGCAGCTCTCCCTCAGCACTGATACACTGACAGTGCAGCACTCCCTCAGCACTGATACACTGACAGTGCAGCTCTCCCTCAGCACTGATACACTGACAGTGCAGCGCTCCCTCAGCACTGATACACTGACAGTGCAGCGCTCCCTCTGCACTGATACACTGACAGTGCAGCACTCCCTCAGCACTGATACACTGACAGTGCAGCGCTCCCTCAGCACTGATACACTGACAGTGCAGCACTCCCTCAGCACTGATACACTGACAGTGCAGCGCTCCCTCAGCACTGATACTCTTGACAGTGCAGCGCTCCCTCAGCACTGATACACTGACAGTGCAGCGCTCCCTCAGCACTGATACACTGACAGTGCAGCACTCCCTCAGCACAGATACACTGACAGTGCAGCGCTCCCTCAGCACTGATACACTGACAGTGCAGCACTCCCTCAGCACAGATACACTGACAGTGCAGCGCTCCCTCAGCACTGACCCTCTGACAGTGCAACGCTCCCTCAGCACTGATACACTGACAGTGCAGTGCTCCCTCAGCACTGATACACTGACAGTGCAGTGCTCCCTCAGCATTGATACACTGACAGTGCAGCGGTCCCTCAGCACTGATACACTGACAGTACAGCGCTCCCTCAGCATTGATACACTGACAGTGCAGCGCTCCCTCAGCACTGATACACTGACAGTGCAGTGCTCCCTCAGCATTGATACACTGACAGTGCAGCGCTCCCTCAGCATTGATACACTGACAGTGCAGCGCTCCCTCAGCACTGATACACTGACAGTACAGCGCTCCCTCAGCATTGATACACTGACAGTGCAGCGCTCCCTCAGCACTGATACACTGACAGTGCAGCGCTCCCTCAGCATTGATACACTGACAGTGCAGCGCTCCCTCAGCACTGATACACTGACAGTGAGCGCTCCCTCAGCACTGATACACTGACAGTGCAGCGCTCCCTCAGCATTGATACACTGACAGCGCAGCGCTCCCTCAGCACTGATACACTGACAGTGCAGCGCTCCCTCAGCACTGATACACTGACAGTGCAGTGCTCCCTCAGCACTGATACACTGACAGTGCAGCGCTCCCTCAGCACTGATACACTGACAGTGCAGCGCTCCCTCAGCACTGATACACTGACAGGGCAGCGCTCCCTCAGCACTGATACACTGACAGTGCAGCGCTCCCTCAGCACTGATACACTGACAGTGCAGCGCTCCCTCAGCACTGATACACTGACAGTGCAGCGCACCCTCAGTACTGATACACTGACAGTGCAGCGCTCCCTCAGCACTGATACACTGACAGTGCAGCGCTCCCTCAGCACTGATACACTGACAGTGCAGCACTCCCTCAGTACTGGCCCTCTGACAGTGCAGCACTCCCTCAGCACTGATACACTGACAGTGCAGCTCTCCCTCAGCACTGATACACTGACAGTGCAGCACTCCCTCAGCACTGATACACTGACAGTGCAGCGCTCCCTCAGCACTGATACACTGACAGCGCGGCGCTCCTTCAGCACTGATACACTGACAGTGTAGCGCTCCCTCAGCACTGATACACTGACAGTGCAGCACTCCCTCAGCACTGATACACTGACAGTGCAGCGCTCCCTCAGCACAGATACACTGACAGTGCAGCACTCCCTCAGCACTGATACACTGGCAGTGCAGCACTCCCTCAGTACTGATACACTGGCAGTGCAGCACTCCCTCAGCACTGATACACTGACAGTGCAGTGCTCCCTCAGCACAGATACACTGACAGTGCAGCACTCCCTCAGCACTGATACACTGGCAGTGCAGCACTCCCTCAGTACTGGCCCTCTGAAAGTGCAGCGCTCCCTCAGTACTGACCCTCTGACAGTGCAGCACTCCCTCAGCACTGATACACTGACAGTGCAGCTCTCCCTCAGCACTGATACACTGACAGTGCAGCACTTCCTCAGCACTGACCCTCTGACAGTGCAGCGCTCCCTCAGCACTGATACACTGACAGTGCAGCGCTCCCTCAGCACTGATACACTGACAGTGCTGTGCTCCCTCAGCACTGATACACTGACAGTGCAGTGTTCCCTCAGCACTGACCCTCTGACAGTGCAGCACTCCCTCAGCATTGATACACTGACAGTGCAGCGCTCCCTCAGCACTGATACACTGACAGTGCAGCGCTCCCTCAGCACTGATACACTGACAGTGCAGCTCTCCCTCAGCACTGATACACTGACAGTGCAGCACTCCCTCAGCCCTGACCCTCTGACAGTGCAGCGCTCCCTCAGCACTGATACACTGACAGTGCAGCGCTCCCTCAGCACTGACCCTCTGACAGTGCAGCGCTCCCTCAGCACTGATACACTGACAGCGCAGCGCTCCCTCAGCACTGATACACTGACAGTGCAGCGCTCCCTCAGCACTGACCCTCTGACAGTGCAGCGCACCCTCAGCACTGATACACTGACAGGGCAGCGCTCCCTCAGCACTGATACACTGACAGTGCAGCACTCCCTCAGCACTGATACACTGACAGTGCAGCGCTCCCTCAGCACTGATACACTGACAGTGCAGCGCTCCCTCAGCACTGATACACTGACAGTGCAGCACTCCCTCAGTACTGGCCCTCTGAAAGTGCAGCGCTCCCTCAGTACTGACCCTCTGACAGTGCAGCACTCCCTCAGTACTGATACACTGACAGTAAAGCACTCCCTCAGCACTGATTCACTGACAGTTCAGCACTCCCTCACCACTGATACACTGACAGTGCAGCACTCCCTCAGCACTGGCCCTCTGAGAGTGCAGCGATCCCTTACCACTGATACACTGACAGTGCAGCGCTCCCTCAGCACTGATACACTGACAATGCAGCGCTCCCTCAGTACTGACCCTCTGACAGTGCAGCGCTCCCTCAGCACTGATACTCTGACAGTGCAGCACTCCCTCAGTACTGACCCTCTGACAGTGTAGCACTCCCTCAGCACTGATACTTTTGACAGTGCAGCACTCCCTCAGTACTGACCCTCTGACAGTGCAGCACTCCCTCAGCACTGATACACTGACAGTGCAGCACTCCCTCAGTACTGATACACTGACAGTGCAGCACTCCCTCAGCACTGATACACTGACAGCGCAGCGCTCCCTCAGCACTGATACACTGACAGGGCAGCGCTCCCTCAGCACTGATACTCTGACAGTGCAGCACTCCCTCAGTACTGACCCTCTGACAGTGCAGCACTCCCTCAGCACTGATACATTGACAGTGTAGCGCTCCCTCAACACTGATACACTGACAGTGCAGCACTCCCTCAGCACTGATACACTGACAGTGCAGCGCTCCCTCTGCACTGATACACTGACAGTGCAGCTCTCCCTCAGCACTGATACACTGACAGTGCAGCGCTCCCTCAGCACTGATACACTGACAGTGCAGCTCTCCCTCAGCACTGATACACTGACAGTGCAGCACTCCCTCAGCACTGATACACTGACAGTGCAGCTCTCCCTCAGCACTGATACACTGACAGTGCAGCGCTCCCTCAGCACTGATACACTGACAGTGCAGCGCTCCCTCTGCACTGATACACTGACAGTGCAGCACTCCCTCAGCACTGATACACTGACAGTGCAGCGCTCCCTCAGCACTGATACACTGACAGTGCAGCACTCCCTCAGCACTGATACACTGACAGTGCAGCGCTCCCTCAGCACTGATACTCTTGACAGTGCAGCGCTCCCTCAGCACTGATACACTGACAGTGCAGCGCTCCCTCAGCACTGATACACTGACAGTGCAGCACTCCCTCAGCACAGATACACTGACAGTGCAGCGCTCCCTCAGCACTGATACACTGACAGTGCAGCACTCCCTCAGCACAGATACACTGACAGTGCAGCGCTCCCTCAGCACTGACCCTCTGACAGTGCAACGCTCCCTCAGCACTGATACACTGACAGTACAGCGCTCCCTCTGCACTGATACACTGACAGTGCAGCGCTCCCTCAGCACTGATACACTGACAGTGCAGCGGTCCCTCAGCACTGATACACTGACAGTGCAGCGCTCCCTCAGCACTGATACACTGACAGTGCAGCTCTCCCTCAGCACTGATACACTGACAGTGTAGCGCTCCCTCAGCACTGACACACTGACAGTGCAGCGCTCCCTCAGCACTGACCCTCTGACAGTGCAGCACTCCCTCAGCACTGACCCTCTGACAGTGCAGCACTCCCTCAGCACTGACCCTCTGACAGTGCAGCACTCCCTCAGCACAGATACTCTTGACAGTGCAGCACTCCCTCAGCACTGATACACTGACAGTGCAGCGCTCCCTCAGCACTGATACACTGACAGTGGAGCGCTCCCTCAGTACTGACCCTCTGACAGTGCAGCACTCCCTCAGCACTGATACACTGACAGGGCAGTGCTCCCTCGGCTCTGATACACTGGCAGTGCAGCACTCCCTCAGTACTGGCCCTCTGAAAGTGCAGCGCTCCCTCAGTACTGACCCTCTGACAGTGCAGCACTCCCTCAGCACTGATACACTGACAGTGCAGCTCTCCCTCAGCACTGATACACTGACAGTGCAGCACTTCCTCAGCACTGACCCTCTGACAGTGCAGCGCTCCCTCAGCACTGATACACTGACAGTGCAGCGCTCCCTCAGCACTGATACACTGACAGTGCTGTGCTCCCTCAGCACTGATACACTGACAGTGCAGTGTTCCCTCAGCACTGACCCTCTGACAGTGCAGCACTCCCTCAGCATTGATACACTGACAGTGCAGCGCTCCCTCAGCACTGATACACTGACAGTGCAGCGCTCCCTCAGCACTGATACACTGACAGTGCAGCTCTCCCTCAGCACTGATACACTGACAGTGCAGCACTCCCTCAGCCCTGACCCTCTGACAGTGCAGCGCTCCCTCAGCACTGATACACTGACAGTGCAGCGCTCCCTCAGCACTGACCCTCTGACAGTGCAGCGCTCCCTCAGCACTGATACACTGACAGCGCAGCGCTCCCTCAGCACTGATACACTGACAGTGCAGCGCTCCCTCAGCACTGATACACTGACAGTGCAGCGCTCCCTCAGCACTGACCCTCTGACAGTGCAGCGCACCCTCAGCACTGATACACTGACAGGGCAGCGCTCCCTCAGCACTGATACACTGACAGTGCAGCACTCCCTCAGCACTGATACACTGACAGTGCAGCGCTCCCTCAGCACTGATACACTGACAGTGCAGCGCTCCCTCAGCACTGATACACTGACAGTGCAGCACTCCCTCAGTACTGGCCCTCTGAAAGTGCAGCGCTCCCTCAGTACTGACCCTCTGACAGTGCAGCACTCCCTCAGTACTGATACACTGACAGTAAAGCACTCCCTCAGCACTGATTCACTGACAGTTCAGCACTCCCTCACCACTGATACACTGACAGTGCAGCACTCCCTCAGCACTGGCCCTCTGAGAGTGCAGCGATCCCTTACCACTGATACACTGACAGTGCAGCGCTCCCTCAGCACTGATACACTGACAATGCAGCGCTCCCTCAGTACTGACCCTCTGACAGTGCAGCGCTCCCTCAGCACTGATACTCTGACAGTGCAGCACTCCCTCAGTACTGACCCTCTGACAGTGTAGCACTCCCTCAGCACTGATACTTTTGACAGTGCAGCACTCCCTCAGTACTGACCCTCTGACAGTGCAGCACTCCCTCAGCACTGATACACTGACAGTGCAGCACTCCCTCAGTACTGATACACTGACAGTGCAGCACTCCCTCAGCACTGATACACTGACAGCGCAGCGCTCCCTCAGCACTGATACACTGACAGGGCAGCGCTCCCTCAGCACTGATACTCTGACAGTGCAGCACTCCCTCAGTACTGACCCTCTGACAGTGCAGCACTCCCTCAGCACTGATACATTGACAGTGTAGCGCTCCCTCAACACTGATACACTGACAGTGCAGCACTCCCTCAGCACTGATACACTGACAGTGCAGCGCTCCCTCTGCACTGATACACTGACAGTGCAGCTCTCCCTCAGCACTGATACACTGACAGTGCAGCGCTCCCTCAGCACTGATACACTGACAGTGCAGCTCTCCCTCAGCACTGATACACTGACAGTGCAGCACTCCCTCAGCACTGATACACTGACAGTGCAGCTCTCCCTCAGCACTGATACACTGACAGTGCAGCGCTCCCTCAGCACTGATACACTGACAGTGCAGCGCTCCCTCTGCACTGATACACTGACAGTGCAGCACTCCCTCAGCACTGATACACTGACAGTGCAGCGCTCCCTCAGCACTGATACACTGACAGTGCAGCACTCCCTCAGCACTGATACACTGACAGTGCAGCGCTCCCTCAGCACTGATACTCTTGACAGTGCAGCGCTCCCTCAGCACTGATACACTGACAGTGCAGCGCTCCCTCAGCACTGATACACTGACAGTGCAGCACTCCCTCAGCACAGATACACTGACAGTGCAGCGCTCCCTCAGCACTGATACACTGACAGTGCAGCACTCCCTCAGCACAGATACACTGACAGTGCAGCGCTCCCTCAGCACTGACCCTCTGACAGTGCAACGCTCCCTCAGCACTGATACACTGACAGTACAGCGCTCCCTCTGCACTGATACACTGACAGTGCAGCGCTCCCTCAGCACTGATACACTGACAGTGCAGCGGTCCCTCAGCACTGATACACTGACAGTTCAGCGCTCCCTCAGCACTGATACACTGACAGTGCAGCTCTCCCTCAGCACTGATACACTGACAGTGTAGCGCTCCCTCAGCACTGATACACTGACAGTGCAGCGCTCCCTCAGCACTGACCCTCTGACAGTGCAGCACTCCCTCAGCACTGACCCTCTGACAGTGCAGCACTCCCTCAGCACTGACCCTCTGACAGTGCAGCACTCCCTCAGCACAGATACTCTTGACAGTGCAGCACTCCCTCAGCACTGATACACTGACAGTGCAGCGCTCCCTCAGCACTGATACACTGACAGTGGAGCGCTCCCTCAGTACTGACCCTCTGACAGTGCAGCACTCCCTCAGCACTGATACACTGACAGGGCAGTGCTCCCTCAGCTCTGATACACTGACAGTGCAGCGCTCCCTCAGCACTGATACACTGACAGTGCAGCACTCCCTCAGCACTGATACACTGACAGTGCAGCGCTCCCTCAGCACTGATACACTGACAGTTTAGCGCTCCCTCAGCACTGATACACTGACAGTGCAGCGCTCCCTCACCACTGATACACTGACAGTGCAGCGCTCCCTCAGCACTGATACACTGAGAGTGCAGCGCTCCCTCAGCACTGATACACTGACAGTGCAGCGCTCCCTCAGCACTGATACACTGACAGTGCAGCACTCCCTCAGCACTGATACACTGACAGTGCAGCGCTCCCTCAGCACTGATACACTGACAGTGCAGCGCTCCCTCAGCACTGATACACTGACAGTGCAGCACTCCCTCAGCACTGATACACTGACAGTGCAGCGCTCCCTCAGCACTGATACACTGACAGTGCAGCGCTCCCTCAGCACTGATACACTGACAGTGCAGCACTCCCTCAGCACTGATACACTGACAGCGCAGCGCTCCCTCAGCACTGATACACTGACAGTGCAGCGCTCCCTCAGCACTGAAACACTGACAGTGCAGCGCTCCCTCAGCACTGATACACTGACAGTGCAGCGCTCCCTGAGCACTGATATACTGACAGTACAGCGCTCCCTCAGCACTGATACACTGACAGTGCAGCGCTCCCTCAGCACTGACACACTGACAGTGCAGCGCTCCCTCAGCACTGATACACTGACAGGGCAGCGCTCCCTCAGCACTGATACACTGACAGTGCAGCGCTCCCTCAGTACTGATACACTGACAGTGCAGCGCTCCCTCAGCACTGATACACTGACAGTGCAGCGCACCCTCAGTACTGATACACTGACAGTGCAGCGCTCCCTCAGCACTGATACACTGACAGTGCAGCGCACCCTCAGTACTGATACACTGACAGCGCAGCGCTCCCTCAGCACTGATACACTGACAGTGCAGCGCACCCTCAGTACTGATACACTGACAGTGCAGCGCTCCCTCAGCACTGATACACTGACAGCGCAGCGCTCCCTCAGCACTGATACACTGACAGTGCAGCGCTCCCTCAGCACTGATACACTGACAGTGCAGCGGTCCCTCAGCACTGATACACTGACAGTGCAGCGCTCCCTCAGCACTGATACACTGACAGTGCAGCACTCCCTCAGCACTGATACACTGACAGGGCAGCGCTACCTCAGCACTGATACACTGACAGTGCAGCGCACCCTCAGTACTGATACACTGACAGTGCAGCACTCCCTCAGCACTGATACACTGACAGTGCAGCGCTCCCCCAGCACTGATACACTGACAGTGCAGCGCTCCCTCAGCACTGAAACACTGACAGTGCAGCGCTCCCTCAGCACTGATACACTGACAGCGCAGCGCTCCCTCAGCACTGATACACTGACAGTGCAGCGCTCCCTCAGCACTGATACACTGACAGTGCAGCGCTCCCTCAGCACTGATACACTGACAGTGCAGTGCTCCCTCAGCACAGATACACTGACAGTGTAGCGCTCCCTCAGCACTGATACACTGACAGTGCAGCGCTCCCTCAGCACTGATACACAGTCAGTGCAGCAATCCCTCAGCACTGATACACTGACAGTGCAGCTCTCCCTCAGCACTGATACACTGACAGTGCAGCACTCCCTCAGCACTGACCCTCTGACAGTGCAGCGCTCCCTCAGCACTGATACACTGACAGTGCAGCACTCCCTCAGCACTGATACACAGGCAGTGCAGCGCTCCCTCAGTACTGGCCCTCTGAAAGTGCAGCGCTCCCTCAGTACTGACCCTCTGACAGTGCAGCACTCCCTCAGCACTGATACACTGACAGTGCGGCTCTCCCTCAGCACTGATACACTGACAGTGCAGCACTCCCTCAGCACTGACCCTCTGACAGTGCAGCGCTCCCTCAGCACTGATACACTGACAGTGCAGCGCTCCCTCAGCACTGATACACTGACAGTGCTGTGCTCCCTCAGCACTGATACACTGACAGTGCAGTGCTCCCTCAGCACTGACCCTCTGACAGTGCAGCACTCCCTC
This sequence comes from Scyliorhinus torazame, assembly GCF_047496885.1. Classification (NCBI taxonomy): domain Eukaryota; kingdom Metazoa; phylum Chordata; class Chondrichthyes; order Carcharhiniformes; family Scyliorhinidae; genus Scyliorhinus; species Scyliorhinus torazame. Next base: position 37,731,192 of record NC_092728.1, read on the forward strand.
AGCATTGATACACTGACAGTGCAGCGCTCCCTCAGCACTGATACACTGACAGCGCAGCGCACCCTCAGCACTGATACACTGACAGTGCAGCACTCCCTCAGCACTGATACACTGACAGTGCAGCTCTCCCTCAGCACTGATACACTGACAGTGCAGCACTCCCTCAGCACTGACCCTCTGACAGTGCAGCGCTCCCTCAGCACTGATACACTGACAGTGCAGCGCTCCCTCAGCACTGATACACTGACAGTGCAGCGCTCCCTCAGCATTGATACACTGACAGTGCAGCGCTCCCTCAGCACTGATACACTGACAGTGCAGTGCTCCCTCAGCACTGACCCTCTGACAGTGCAGCGCTCCCTCAGGACTGATACACTGACAGTGCAGCGCTCCCTCAGCATTGATACACTGACAGTGCAGCGCTCCCTCAGCACTGATACACTGACAGTGCAGCTCTCCCTCAGCACTGATACACTGACAGTGCAGCGCTCTCTCAGCACTGATACACTGACAGTGCAGCGCTCCCTCAGCACTGATACACTGACAGTGCAGCGCTCTCTCAGCACTGATACACTGACAGTGCAGCGCTCCCTCAGCACTGATACACTGACAGTGCAGCGCTCCCTCAGCACTGATACACTGACAGTGCAGCTCTCCCTCAGCACTGATACACTGACAGTGCAGCACTCCCTCAGGCCTGACCCTCTGACAGTGCAGCGCTCCCTCAGCACTGATACACTGACAGTGCAGCGCTCCCTCAGCACTGACCCTCTGACAGTGCAGCGCTCCCTCAGCACTGATACACTGACAGTGCAGCACTCCCTCAGCACTGATACACTGACAGTGCAGCGCTCCCTCAGCACAGATACACTGACTGTGCAACGCACCCTCAGCACTGATACACTGACAGTGCAGCGCTCCCTCAGCACTGATACACTGACAGTGCAGCGCTCCCTCAGCACTGATACACTGACAGTGCAGCGCTCCCTCAGCACTGATACACTGACAGTGCAGTGCTCCCTCAGCACTGATACACTGACAGTGCAGCGCTCCCTCAGCACTGATACACTGACAGTGCAGCGCACCCTCAGCACTGATACACTGACAGTGCAGCGCACCCTCAGCACTGATACACTGACAGTGCAGCACTCCCTCAGTAATGACCCTCTGACAGTGCAACACTCCCTCGGTAATGACCCTCTGACAGTGCAACACTCCCTCAGTATGACCCTGCGACAGTGCAGCATTTCCTCAGTACTGACCCTCTGACAGTGCAACACTCCCTCAGTAATGACCCTCTGACAGTGCAGCGCACCCTCAGCACTGACCCTCTGACAGTGCAGCACTCCCTCAGTACTGACCCTCTGACAGTGCAGCACTCCCTCAGCACTGATACACTGACAGTGCAGTGCTCCCTCAGCACTGACCCTCTGACAGTGCAGTGCTCCCTCAGCACGGACCCTCTGACAGTGCAGCACTCCCTCAGTACTGACCCTCTGACAGTGCAGCACTCCCTCAGCACTGATACACTGACAGTGCAGCACTCCCTCAGTAATGACCCTCTGACAGTGCAGCACATCCTCAGTACTGACCCTCTGACAGTGCAGCGCACCCTCAGCACTGATACACTGACAGTGCAGTGCTCCCTCAGCACTGACCCTCTGACAGTGCAGCACTCCCTCAGTACTGACCCTCTGACAGTGCAGCACTCCCTCAGCACTGATACACTGACAGTGCAGCACTCCCTCAGCACTGATACACTGACAGTGCAGCGCTCCCTCAGCACTGATACACTGACAGTGCAGCGCTCCCTCAGCACTGATACATTGACAGTGCAGCGCTCCCTCAGCACTGATACACTGACAGTACAGCGCTCCCTCAGCACTGATACACTGACAGTGCAGCGCTCCCTCAGCACTGATACACTGACAGTGCAGCGCTCCCTCAGCACTGATACATTGACAGTGCAGCGCTCCCTCAGCACTGATACACTGACAGTGCAGCACTCCCTCAGCACTGATACACTGACAGCGCAGCGCTCCCTCAGCACTGATACACTGACAGTGCAGCACTCCCTCAGCACTGATACACTGACAGTGCAGCGCTCCCTCAGCACTGATACACTGACAGTGCAGTGCTCCCTCAGCACTGATACACTGACAGTGCTGTGCTCCCTCAGCACTGATACACTGACAGTGCAGCACTCCCTCAGCACTGATACACTGACAGTGCAGCGCTCCCTCAGCACTGATACACTGACAGTGCTGTGCTCCCTCAGCACTGATACACTGACAGGGCAGCACTCCCTCAGCACTGATACACTGACAGTGCAGCGCTCCCTCAGTACTGATACACTGACAGTGCAGCGCTCCCTCAGCACTGATACACTGACAGTGCAGCACTCCCTCAGCACTGATACACTGACAGGGCAGCGCTCCCTCAGCACTGACCCTCTGACAGTGCAGCGCTCCCTCAGGACTGATACACTGACAGTGCAGCGCTCCCTCAGCATTGATACACTGACAGTGCAGCGCTCCCTCAGCACTGATACACTGACAGTGCAGCTCTCCCTCAGCACTGATACACTGACAGTGCAGCGCTCTCTCAGCACTGATACACTGACAGTGCAGCGCTCCCTCAGCACTGATACACTGACAGTGCAGCGCTCTCTCAGCACTGATACACTGACAGTGCAGCGCTCCCTCAGCACTGATACACTGACAGTGCAGCGCTCCCTCAGCACTGATACACTGACAGTGCAGCTCTCCCTCAGCACTGATACACTGACAGTGCAGCACTCCCTCAGGCCTGACCCTCTGACAGTGCAGCGCTCCCTCAGCACTGATACACTGACAGTGCAGCGCTCCCTCAGCACTGACCCTCTGACAGTGCAGCGCTCCCTCAGCACTGATACACTGACAGTGCAGCACTCCCTCAGCACTGATACACTGACAGTGCAGCGCTCCCTCAGCACAGATACACTGACTGTGCAACGCACCCTCAGCACTGATACACTGACAGTGCAGCGCTCCCTCAGCACTGATACACTGACAGTGCAGCGCTCCCTCAGCACTGATACACTGACAGTGCAGCGCTCCCTCAGCACTGATACACTGACAGTGCAGTGCTCCCTCAGCACTGATACACTGACAGTGCAGCGCTCCCTCAGCACTGATACACTGACAGTGCAGCGCACCCTCAGCACTGATACACTGACAGTGCAGCGCACCCTCAGCACTGATACACTGACAGTGCAGCACTCCCTCAGTAATGACCCTCTGACAGTGCAACACTCCCTCGGTAATGACCCTCTGACAGTGCAACACTCCCTCAGTATGACCCTGCGACAGTGCAGCATTTCCTCAGTACTGACCCTCTGACAGTGCAACACTCCCTCAGTAATGACCCTCTGACAGTGCAGCGCACCCTCAGCACTGACCCTCTGACAGTGCAGCACTCCCTCAGTACTGACCCTCTGACAGTGCAGCACTCCCTCAGCACTGATACACTGACAGTGCAGTGCTCCCTCAGCACTGACCCTCTGACAGTGCAGTGCTCCCTCAGCACGGACCCTCTGACAGTGCAGCACTCCCTCAGTACTGACCCTCTGACAGTGCAGCACTCCCTCAGCACTGATACACTGACAGTGCAGCACTCCCTCAGTAATGACCCTCTGACAGTGCAGCACATCCTCAGTACTGACCCTCTGACAGTGCAGCGCACCCTCAGCACTGATACACTGACAGTGCAGTGCTCCCTCAGCACTGACCCTCTGACAGTGCAGCACTCCCTCAGTACTGACCCTCTGACAGTGCAGCACTCCCTCAGCACTGATACACTGACAGTGCAGCACTCCCTCAGCACTGATACACTGACAGTGCAGCGCTCCCTCAGCACTGATACACTGACAGTGCAGCGCTCCCTCAGCACTGATACATTGACAGTGCAGCGCTCCCTCAGCACTGATACACTGACAGTACAGCGCTCCCTCAGCACTGATACACTGACAGTGCAGCGCTCCCTCAGCACTGATACACTGACAGTGCAGCGCTCCCTCAGCACTGATACATTGACAGTGCAGCGCTCCCTCAGCACTGATACACTGACAGTGCAGCACTCCCTCAGCACTGATACACTGACAGCGCAGCGCTCCCTCAGCACTGATACACTGACAGTGCAGCACTCCCTCAGCACTGATACACTGACAGTGCAGCGCTCCCTCAGCACTGATACACTGACAGTGCAGTGCTCCCTCAGCACTGATACACTGACAGTGCTGTGCTCCCTCAGCACTGATACACTGACAGTGCAGCACTCCCTCAGCACTGATACACTGACAGTGCAGCGCTCCCTCAGCACTGATACACTGACAGTGCTGTGCTCCCTCAGCACTGATACACTGACAGGGCAGCACTCCCTCGGCACTGATACACTGACAGTGCAGCGCTCCCTCAGTACTGATACACTGACAGTGCAGCGCTCCCTCAGCACTGATACACTGACAGTGCAGCACTCCCTCAGCACTGATACACTGACAGGGCAGCGCTCCCTCAGCACTGATACACTGACAGTGCAGCACTCCCTCAGCACTGATACACTGACAGTGTAGCGCTCCCTCAGCACTGATACACTGACAGTGCAGCACTCCCTCAGCACTGATACACTGACAGTGCAGCGCTCCCTCAGCACTGATACACTGACAGTGCAGCACTCCCTCAGCACTGATACACTGACAGGGCAGCGCTACCTCAGCACTGATACACTGACAGTGCAGCGCACCCTCAGTACTGATACACTGACAGTGCAGCGCTCCCTCAGCACTGATACACTGACAGTGCAGCGCTCCCCCAGCACTGATACACTGACAGTGCAGCGCTCCCTCAGCACTGAAACACTGACAGTGCAGCGCTCCCTCAGCACTGATACACTGACAGCGCAGCGCTCCCTCAGCACTGATACACTGACAGTGCAGCGCTCCCTCAGCACTGATACACTGACAGTGCAGCGCTCCCTCAGCACTGATACACTGACAGTGCAGCGCTCCCTCAGCACTGATACACTGACAGTGCAGCTCTCCCTCAGCACTGATACACTGACAGTGCAGCACTCCCTCAGCACTGACCCTCTGACAGTGCAGCGCTCCCTCAGCACTGATACACTGACAGTGCAGCACTCCCTCAGCACTGATACACAGGCAGTGCAGCGCTCCCTCAGTACTGGCCCTCTGAAAGTGCAGCGCTCCCTCAGTACTGACCCTCTGACAGGGCAGCACTCCCTCAGCACTGATACACTGACAGTGCGGCTCTCCCTCAGCACTGATACACTGACAGTGCAGCACTCCCTCAGCACTGACCCTCTGACAGTGCAGCGCTCCCTCAGCACTGATACACTGACAGTGCAGCGCTCCCTCAGCACTGATACACTGACAGTGCTGTGCTCCCTCAGCACTGATACACTGACAGTGCAGTGCTCCCTCAGCACTGACCCTCTGACAGTGCAGCACTCCCTCAGCACTGATACACTGACAGTGCAGCGCTCCCTCAGCATTGATACACTGACAGTGCAGCGCTCCCTCAGCACTGATACACTGACAGCGCAGCGCACCCTCAGCACTGATACACTGACAGTGCAGCTCTCCCTCAGCACTGGTACACTGACAGTGCAGCACTCCCTCAGCACTGACCCTCTGACAGTGCAGCGCTCCCTCAGCACTGATACACTGACAGTGCAGCGCTCCCTCAGCACTGATACACTGACAGTGCTGTGCTCCCTCAGCACTGATACACTGACAGTGCAGTGCTCCCTCAGCACTGACCCTCTGACAGTGCAGCACTCCCTCAGCATTGATACACTGACAGTGCAGCGCTCCCTCAGCACTGATACACTGACAGTGCAGCTCTCGCTCAGCACTGATACACTGACAGTGCAGCTCTCCCTCAGCACTGATACACTGACAGTGCAGCGCTCTCTCAGCACTGATACACTGACAGTGCAGCACTCCCTCAGCACTGATACACTGACAGTGCAGCGCTCCCTCAGCACTGATACACTGGCAGTGCAGCGCACCCTCAGTACTGACCCTCTGACAGTGCAACGCTCCCTCAGCACTGATACACTGACAGTGCAGCGCTCCCTCAGCATTGATACACTGACAGTGCACCTCTCGCTCAGCACTGATACACTGACAGTGCAGCGCTCCCTCAGCATTGATACACTGACAGTGCAGCGCTCCCTCTGCACTGATACACTGACAGTGCAGCGCTCTCTCAGCACTGATACACTGACAGTGCAGCGCTCCCTCAGCACTGATACACTGACAGTGCAGCGCTCTCTCAGCACTGATACACTGACAGTGCAGCGCTCCCTCAGCACTGATACACTGACAGTGCAGCGCTCCCTCAGCACTGATACACTGACAGTGCAGCGCTCCCTCAGCACTGATACACTGACAGTGCAGCGCTCCCTCAGCACTGATACACTGACAGTGCAGCGCTCCCTCAGCACTGATACACTGACAGTGCAGCGCTCTCTCAGCACTGATACACTGACAGTGCAGCGCTCCCTCAGCACTGATACACTGACAGTGCAGCGCTCCCTCAGCACTGATACACTGACAGTGCAGCTCTCCCTCAGCACTGATACACTGACAGTGCAGCACTCCCTCAGCCCTGACCCTCTGACAGTGCAGCGCTCCCTCAGCACTGATACACTGACAGTGCAGCGCTCCCTCAGCACTGACCCTCTGACAGTGCAGCGCTCCCTCAGCACTGATACACTGACAGTGCAGCACTCCCTCAGCACTGATACACTGACAGTGCAGCGCTCCCTCAGCATTGATACACTGACAGTGCAGCGCTCCCTCAGCACTGATACACTGACAGTGCAGCGCTCCCTCAGCACTGATACACTGACAGTGCAGCGCTCCCTCAGCACTGATACACTGACAGTGCAGCGCTCCCTCAGCACTGATACACTGACAGTGCAGCGCACCCTCAGCACTGATACACTGACAGTGCAGCGCACCCTCAGCACTGATACACTGACAGTGCAGCACTCCCTCAGTAATGACCCTCTGACAGTGCAACACTCCCTCGGTAATGACCCTCTGACAGTGCAACACTCCCTCAGTATGACCCTGCGACAGTGCAGCATTTCCTCAGTACTGACCCTCTGACAGTGCAACACTCCCTCAGTAATGACCCTCTGACAGTGCAGCGCACCCTCAGCACTGACCCTCTGACAGTGCAGCACTCCCTCAGTACTGACCCTCTGACAGTGCAGCACTCCCTCAGCACTGATACACTGACAGTGCAGTGCTCTCTCAGCACTGACCCTCTGACAGTGCAGTGCTCCCTCAGCACTGACCCTCTGACAGTGCAGCACTCCCTCAGTACTGACCCTCTGACAGTGCAGCACTCCCTCAGCACTGATACACTGACAGTGCAGCACTCCCTCAGTGATGACCCTCTGACAGTGCAGCACATCCTCAGTACTGACCCTCTGACAGTGCAGCGCACCCTCAGCACTGATACACTGACAGTGCAGTGCTCCCTCAGCACTGACCCTCTGACAGTGCGGCACTCCCTCAGTACTGACCCTCTGACAGTGCAGCACTCCATCAGCACTGATACACTGACATTGCAGCACTCCCTCAGCACTGATACACTGACAGTGCAGCGCTCCCTCAGCACTGATACACTGACAGTGCAGCGCTCCCTCAGCACTGATACATTGACAGTGCAGCGCTCCCTCAGCACTGATACACTGACAGTACAGCGCTCCCTCAGCACTGATACACTGACAGTGCAGCGCTCCCTCAGCACTGATACACTGACAGTGCAGCGCTCCCTCAGCACTGATACACTGACAGTGCAGCGCTCCCTCAGCACTGATACACTGACAGTGCAGCACTCCCTCAGCACTGATACACTGGCAGTGCAGCACTCCCTCAGTACTGGCCCTCTGAAAGTGCAGCGCTCCCTCAGCACTGATACACTGACAGTGCAGCGCTCCCTCAACACTGATACACTGACAGTGCAGCACTCCCTCAGCACTGATACACTGACAGTGCAGCGCTCCTTCAGTACTGATACACTGACAGTGCAGCTCTCGCTCAGCACTGATACACTGACAGTGCAGCGCTCCCTCAGCACTGATACACTGACAGTGCAGTGCTCCCTCAGCACTGACCCTCTGACAGTGCAGCACTCCCTCAGCACTGATACACTGACAGTGCAGCGCTCCCTCAACACTGATACACTGACAGTGCAGCACTTCCTCAGCACTGACCCTCTGACAGTGCAGCGCTCCCTCAGCACTGATACACTGACAGTGCAGCACTCCCTCAACACTGATACACTGACAGTGCAGCACTTCCTCAGCACTGATACACTGACAGTGTAGCGCTCCCTTAGCACTGATACACTGACAGTGCTGTGCTCCCTCAGCACTGATACACTGACAGTGCAGTGCTCCCTCAGCACTGACCCTCTGACAGTGCAGCACTCCCTCAGCATTGATACACTGACAGTGCAGCGCTCACTCAGCACTGATACACTGACAGTGCAGCGCTCCCTCAGCACTGATACACTGACAGTGCAGTGCTCCCTCAGCACTGACCCTCTGACAGTGCAGCGCTCCCTCAGCACTGATACACTGACAGCGCAGCGCTCCCTCAGCACTGATACACTGACAGTGCAGCGCACCCTCAGCACTGATACACTGACAGCGCAGCGCTCCCTCAGCACTGATACACTGACAGTGCAGCGCACCCTCAGCACTGATACACTGACAGCGCAGCGCTCCCTCAGCACTGATACACTGACAGTGCAGCGCTCCCTCAGCACTGATACACTGACAGTGCAGCGCACCCTCAGCACTGATACACTGACAGTGCAGCGCACCCTCAGCACTGATACACTGACAGCGCAGCGCTCCCTCAGCACTGATACACTGACAGTGCAGCGCACCCTCAGCACTGATACACTGACAGCGCAGCGCTCCCTCAGCACTGATACACTGACAGTGCAGCGCTCCCTCAGCACTGATACACTGACAGTGCAGCACTCCCTCAGCACTGATACACTGACAGTGCAGCGCACCCTCAGCACTGATACACTGACAGCGCAGCGCTCCCTCAGCACTGATACCCTGACAGTGCAGTGCTCCCTCAGCACTGATACACTGACAGTGCAGCGCTCCCTCAGCACTGATACACTGACAGTGCAGCGCTCCCTCAGCACTGATACACTGACAGTGCAGCTCTCCCTCAGCACTGATACACTGACAGTGCAGCACTCCCTCAGCCCTGACCCTCTGACAGTGCAGCGCTCCCTCAGCACTGATACACTGACAGTGCAGCGCTCCCTCAGCACTGATACACTGACAGTGCAGCGCTCCCTCAGCACTGATACACTGACAGTGCTGTGCTCCCTCAGCACTGATACACTGACAGTGCAGTGCTCCCTCAGCACTGACCTTCTGACAGTGCAGCGCTCCCTCAGCACTGATACACTGACAGTGCAGCGCTCCCTCAGCACTGATACACTGACAGTGCAGCGCTCCCTCAGCACTGATACACTGACAGGGCAGCGCTCCCTCAGCACTGACCCTCTGACAGTGCAGCGCTCCCTCAGCACTGATACACTGACAGTGCAGCTCTCGCTCAGCACTGATACACTGACAGTGCAGCGCTCCCTCAGCACTGATACACTGACAGGGCAGCGCTCCCTCAGCACTGACCCTCTGACAGTGCAGCGCTCCCTCAGCACTGATACACTGACAGTGCAGCGCTCCCTCAGCACTGATACACTGACAGTGCAGCACTCCCTCAGCACTGATACACTGACAGTGCAGCGTTCCCTCAGCACAGATACACTGACAGTGCAACGCACCCTCAGCACTGATACACTGACAGTGCAGCGCTCCTTCAGCACTGAACCTCTGACAGTGCAGCGCTCCCTCAGCACTGATACACTGACAGTGCAGCGCTCCTTCAGCACTGATACACTGACAGTGCAGCACTCACTCAGCACTGATACACTGACAGTGCAGCACTCCCTCAGCACTGATACACTGACAGTGCAGCACTCCCTCAGCACTGATACACTGACAGTGCAGCGCTCCCTCAGCACTGATACACTGACAGTGCAGTGCTCCCTCAGCACTGACCCTCTGACAGTGCAGCACTCCCTCAGCACTGATACACTGACAGTGCAGCGCTCCCTCAGCACTGATACACTGACAGTGCAGCACTCCCTCAGCACTGATACACTGACAGTGCAGCGCTCCTTCAGCACTGAACCTTTGACAGTGCAGCGCTCCCTCAGCACAGATACACTGACAGTGCAGCGCTCCTTCAGCACTGATACACTGACAGTGCAGCACTCCCTCAGTACTGGCCCTCTGAAAGTGCAGCGCTCCCTCAGTACTGACCCTCTGACAGTGCAGCGCTCCCTCAGCACTGATACACTGACAGTGCAGTGCTCCCTCAGCACTGACCCTCTGACAGTGCAGCACTCCCTCTGCACTGATACACTGACAGTGCAGCGCTCCTTCAGCACTGAACCTCTGACAGTGCAGCGCTCCCTCAGCACTGATACACTGACAGTGCAGTGCTCCCTCAGCACTGACCCTCTGACAGTGCAGCACTCCCTCAGCACTGATACACTGACAGTGCAGCGCTCCCTCAGCACTGATACACTGACAGTGCAGCACTCCCTCAGCACTGATACACTGACAGTAAAGCACTCCCTCAGCACTAATTCACTGACAGTTCAGCACTCCCTCACCACTGATACACTGACAGTGCAGCACTCCCTCAGCACTGATACACTGACAGTGCAGCGCTCCCTCAGCACTGATACACTGACAGTGCAGCGCTCCCGCAGCACTGATACACTGACAGTACAGCACTCCCTCAGCACTGATACACTGACAGTGCAGCACTCCCTCAGCACTGGCCCTCTGAGAGTGCAGCGATCCCTTACCACTGATACACTGACAGTGCAGCGCTCCCTTACCGCTGATACACTGACAATGCAGCGCTCCCTCAGTACTGAACCTCTGACAGTGCAGCGCTCCCTCAGCACTGACCCTCTGACAGTGCAGCGCTCCCTCAGCACTGATACTCTTGACAGTGCAGCACTCCCTCAGTACTGACCCTCTGACAGTGCAGCACTCCCTCAGCACTAATACACTGACAGTGCAGCGCTCCCTCAGCACTGATACACTGACAGTGCAGCGCTCCCTCAGCACTGATACACTGACAGTGCAGCGCTCCCTCAGCACTGATACACTGACAGGGCAGCGCTCCCTCAGCACTGATACACTGACAGTGCAGCACTCCCTCAGTACTGACCCTCTGACAGTGCAGCACTCCCTCAGCACTGATACACTGACAGTGCAGCGCTCCCTCAGCACTGATACACTGACAGTGCAGCGCTCCCTCAGCACTGATACACTGACAGTGCAGCGCTCCCTCAGCACTGATACACTGACAGTGCAGCGCTCCCTCAGCACTGATACACTGATAGTGCAGCGTTCCCTCAGTACTGACACTCTGACAGTGCAGCGCTCCCTCAGCACTGATACACTGACAGTGCAGCGCTCCCTCAGCACTGATACACTGACAGTGCAGCGCTCCCTCAGCACTGATACACTGATAGTGCAGCGTTCCCTCAGTACTGACACTCTGACAGTGCAGCGCTACCTCAGCACTGATACATTGACAGTGCAGCGTTCCCTCAGCACTGATACACTGACAGTGCAGCGCTCCCTCAGCACTGATACACTGACAGTGTAGCGCTCCCTCAGCACTGATACACTGACAGTGCAGCGCTCCCTCAGCACTGATACACTGACAGTGCAGCGCTCCCTCAGCACTGATACACTGACAGTGCAGCGCTCCCTCAGCACTGATACACTGACAGTGCAGCGCTCCCTCAGCACTGATACACTGACAGTGCAGCACTCCCTCAGCACTGATACACTGACAGTGCAGCGCTACCTCAGCACTGATACACTGACAGTGCAGCGCTCCCTCAGCACTGACCCTCTGACAGTGCAGCACTCCCTCAGCACTGATACACTGACAGTGCAGCGCTCCCTCAGCACTGATACACTGACTGTGCAGCGCTCCCTCAGCACTGATACACTGACAGTGCAGCGCTCCCTCAGCACTGATACACTGACAGTGCAGCACTCCCTCAGCACTGATACACTGACAGTGCAGCACTCCCTCAGCACTGATACACTGACAGTGCAGCGCTACCTCAGCACTGATACATTGACAGTGTAGCGCTCCCTCAGCACTGATACACTGACAGTGCAGCACTCCCTCAGCACTGATACACTGACAGTGCAGCGCTCCCTCTGCACTGATACACTGACAGTGCAGCTCTCCCTCAGCACTGACCCTCTGACAGTGCAGCACTCCCTCAGCACTGATACACTGACAGTGCAGCACTCCCTCAGCACTGATACACTGACAGTGCAGCGCTCCCTCAGCACTGATACACTGACAGTGCAGCACTCCCTCAGCACTGATACACTGACAGTGCAGCGCTCCCTCAGCACTGATACTCTTGACAGTGCAGTGCTCCCTCAGCACTGATACACTGACAGTGCAGCACTCCCTCAGCACTGATACACTGACAGGGCAGCGCTCCCTCAGCACTGATACACTGACAGTGCAGCGCACCCTCAGTACTGATACACTGACAGTGCAGCGCTCCCTCAGCACTGATACACTGACAGTGCAGCGCTCCCTCAGCACTGATACACTGACAGTGCAGCGCTCCCTCAGCACTGATACACTGACAGCGCAGCGCTCCTTCAGCACTGACCCTCTGACAGTGCAGCGCTCCCTCAGCACTGATACACTGACAGTGCAGTGCTCCCTCAGCACAGATACACTGACAGTGCAGCACTCCCTCAGCACTGATACACTGGCAGTGCAGCACTCCCTCAGTACTGGCCCTCTGAAAGTGCAGCGCTCCCTCAGCACTGATACACTGACAGTGCAGCGCTCCCTCAACACTGATACACTGACAGTGCAGCACTCCCTCAGCACTGATACACTGACAGTGCAGCGCTCCTTCAGTACTGATACACTGACAGTGCAGCTCTCGCTCAGCACTGATACACTGACAGTGCAGCGCTCCCTCAGCACTGATACACTGACAGTGCAGTGCTCCCTCAGCACTGACCCTCTGACAGTGCAGCACTCCCTCAGCACTGATACACTGACAGTGCAGCGCTCCCTCAACACTGATACACTGACAGTGCAGCACTTCCTCAGCACTGACCCTCTGACAGTGCAGCGCTCCCTCAGCACTGATACACTGACAGTGCAGCACTCCCTCAACACTGATACACTGACAGTGCAGCACTTCCTCAGCACTGATACACTGACAGTGTAGCGCTCCCTCAGCACTGATACACTGACAGTGCTGTGCTCCCTCAGCACTGATACACTGACAGTGCAGTGCTCCCTCAGCACTGACCCTCTGACAGTGCAGCACTCCCTCAGCATTGATACACTGACAGTGCAGCGCTCCCTCAGCACTGATACACTGACAGTGCAGCTCTCCCTCAGCACTGATACACTGACAGTGCAGCACTCCCTCAGCACTGATACACTGACAGTGGAGCGCTCCCTCAGCACTGACCCTCTGACAGTGCAGCGCTCCCTCAGCACTGATACACTGACAGTGCAGCGCTCCCTCAGCACTGATACACTGACAGTGCAGTGCTCCCTCAGCATTGATACACTGACAGTGCAGTGCTCCCTCAGCACTGATACACTGACAGTGCAGCACTCCCTCAGCACTGATACACTGACAGTGCAGCACTCCCTCAGCACTGATACACTGACAGTGCAGCGCACCCTCAGCACTGATACACTGACAGTGCAGCGCTCCTTCAGCACTGATACACTGACAGCGCAGCGCTCCCTCAGCACTGATACACTGACAGTGCAGCGCTCCCTCAGCACTGATACACTGACAGCGCAGCGCTCCCTCAGCACTGATACTCTGACAGTGCAGCACTCCCTCAGTACTGACCCTCTGACAGTGCAGCACTCCCTCAGCACTGATACACTGACAGTGCAGCGCTCCCTCAGCACTGATACACTGACAGTGCAGCGCTCCCTCAGCACTGATACACTGATAGTGCAGCGTTCCCTCAGTACTGACACTCTGACAGTGCAGCGCTCCCTCAGCACTGATACACTGACAGTGCAGCGCTACCTCAGCACTGATACATTGACAGTGCAGCGTTCCCTCAGCACTGATACACTGACAGTGCAGCGCTCCCTCAGCACTGATACACTGACAGTGTAGCGCTCCCTCAGCACTGATACACTGACAGTGCAGCGCTCCCTCAGCACTGATACACTGACAGTGCAGCGCTCCCTCAGCACTGATACACTGACAGTGCAGCGCTCCCTCAGCACTGATACACTGACAGTGTAGCGCTCCCTCAGCACTGATACACTGACAGTGCAGCGCTCCCTCAGCACTGATACACCGACAGTGCAGCGCTCCCTCAGCACTGATACACTGACAGTGCAGCGCTCCCTCAGCACTGATACACTGACAGTGCAGCGCTCCCTCAGCACTGATACACTGACAGTGCAGCGCTCCCTCAGCACTGATACACTGACAGTGCAGCGCTCCCTCAGCACTGATACACTGACAGTGCAGCACTCCCTCAGCACTGATACACTGACAGTGCAGCGCTACCTCAGCACTGATACACTGACAGTGCAGCGCTCCCTCAGCACTGATACACTGACAGTGCAGCGCTCCCTCAGCACTGATACACTGACAGTGCAGCACTCCCTCAGTACTGATACACTGACAGTGCAGCGCTCCCTCAGCACTGATACACTGACAGTGTAGCGCTCCCTCAGCACTGATACACTGACAGTGCAGCACTCCCTCAGCACTGATACACTGACAGTGCAGCGCTCCCTCAGCACTGATACACTGACAGTGCAGCACTCCCTCAGCACTGATACACTGACAGTGCAGCACTCCCTCAGCACTGATACACTGACAGTGCAGCGCACCCTCAGCACTGATACACTGACAGTGCAGCGCACCCTCAGCACTGATACACTGACAGCGCAGCGCTCCCTCAGCACTGATACACTGACAGTGCAGTGCTCCCTCAGCATTGATACACTGACAGTGCAGCGCTCCCTCAGCACTGATACATTGACAGTGCAGCGCTCCCTCAGCACTGATACACTGACAGTGCAGCTCTCCCTCAGCACTGATACACTGACAGTGCAGCACTCCCTCAGCCCTGACCCTCTGACAGTGCAGCGCTCCCTCAGCACATACACTGACAGTGCAGCGCTCCCTCAGCACTGATACACTGACAGTGCAGCGCTCCCTCAGCACTGATACACTGACAGTGCTGTGCTCCCTCAGCACTGATACACTGACAGTGCAGTGCTCCCTCAGCACTGACCCTCTGACAGTGCAGCGCTCCCTCAGCACTGATACACTGACAGTGCAGCGCTCCCTCAGCACTGATACACTGACAGTGCAGCGCTCCCTCAGCACTGATACACTGACAGGGCAGCGCTCCCTCAGCACTGACCCTCTGACAGTGCAGCGCTCCCTCAGCACTGATACACTGACAGTGCAGCTCTCGCTCAGCACTGATACACTGACAGTGCAGCGCTCCCTCAGCACTGATACACTGACAGGGCAGCGCTCCCTCAGCACTGACCCTCTGACAGTGCAGCGCTCCCTCAGCACTGATACACTGACAGTGCAGCGCTCCCTCAGCACTGATACACTGACAGTGCAGCACTCCCTCAGCACTGATACACTGACAGTGCAGCGCTCCCTCAGCACAGATACACTGACAGTGCAACGCACCCTCAGCACTGATACACTGACAGTGCAGCGCTCCTTCAGCACTGAACCTCTGACAGTGCAGCGCTCCCTCAGCACTGATACACTGACAGTGCAGCGCTCCTTCAGCACTGATACACTGACAGTGCAGCACTCACTCAGCACTGATACACTGACAGTGCAGCACTCCCTCAGCACTGATACACTGACAGTGCAGCACTCCCTCAGCACTGATACACTGACAGTGCAGCGCTCCCTCAGCACTGATACACTGACAGTGCAATGCTCCCTCAGCACTGACCCTCTGACAGTGCAGCACTCCCTCAGCACTGATACACTGACAGTGCAGCGCTCCCTCAGCACTGATACACTGACAGTGCAGCACTCCCTCAGCACTGATACACTGACAGTGCAGCGCTCCTTCAGCACTGAACCTCTGACAGTGCAGCGCTCCCTCAGCACAGATACACTGACAGTGCAGCGCTCCTTCAGCACTGATACACTGACAGTGCAGCACTCCCTCAGTACTGGCCCTCTGAAAGTGCAGCGCTCCCTCAGTACTGACCCTCTGACAGTGCAGCGCTCCCTCAGCACTGATACACTGACAGTGCAGTGCTCCCTCAGCACTGACCCTCTGACAGTGCAGCACTCCCTCAGCACTGATACACTGACAGTGCAGCGCTCCTTCAGCACTGAACCTCTGACAGTGCAGCGCTCCCTCAGCACTGATACACTGACAGTGCAGTGCTCCCTCAGCACTGACCCTCTGACAGTGCAGCACTCCCTCAGCACTGATACACTGACAGTGCAGCGCTCCCTCAGCACTGATACACTGACAGTGCAGCACTCCCTCAGCACTGATACACTGACAGTAAAGGACTCCCTCAGCACTAATTCACTGACAGTTCAGCACTCCCTCACCACTGATACACTGACAGTGCAGTACTCCCTCAGCACTGATACACTGACAGTGCAGCGCTCCCTCAGCACTGATACACTGACAGTGCAGCGCTCCCGCAGCACTGATACACTGACAGTACAGCACTCCCTCAGCACTGATACACTGACAGTGCAGCACTCCCTCAGCACTGGCCCTCTGAGAGTGCAGCGATCCCTTACCACTGATACACTGACAGTGCAGCGCTCCCTTACCGCTGATACACTGACAATGCAGCGCTCCCTCAGTACTGAACCTCTGACAGTGCAGCGCTCCCTCAGCACTGACCCTCTGACAGTGCAGCGCTCCCTCAGCACTGATACTCTTGACAGTGCAGCACTCCCTCAGTACTGACCCTCTGACAGTGCAGCACTCCCTCAGCACTGATACACTGACAGTGCAGCGCTCCCTCAGCACTGATACACTGACAGTGCAGCGCTCCCTCAGCACTGATACACTGACAGTGCAGCGCTCCCTCAGCACTGATACACTGACAGGGCAGCGCTCCCTCAGCACTGATACACTGACAGTGCAGCACTCCCTCAGTACTGACCCTCTGACAGTGCAGCACTCCCTCAGCACTGATACACTGACAGTGCAGCGCTCCCTCAGCACTGATACACTGACAGTGCAGCGCTCCCTCAGCACTGATACACTGACAGTGCAGCGCTCCCTCAGCACTGATACACTGACAGTGCAGCGCTCCCTCAGCACTGATACACTGATAGTGCAGCGTTCCCTCAGTACTGACACTCTGACAGTGCAGCGCTCCCTCAGCACTGATACACTGACAGTGCAGCGCTCCCTCAGCACTGATACACTGACAGTGCAGCGCTCCCTCAGCACTGATACACTGATAGTGCAGCGTTCCCTCAGTACTGACACTCTGACAGTGCAGCGCTACCTCAGCACTGATACATTGACAGTGCAGCGTTCCCTCAGCACTGATACACTGACAGTGCAGCGCTCCCTCAGCACTGATACACTGACAGTGCAGCGCTCCCTCAGCACTGATACACTGACAGTGCAGCACTCCCTCAGCACTGATACACTGACAGTGCAGCGCTACCTCAGCACTGATACACTGACAGTGCAGCGCTCCCTCAGCACTGACCCTCTGACAGTGCAGCACTCCCTCAGCACTGATAGACTGACAGTGCAGCGCTCCCTCAGCACTGATACACTGACTGTGCAGCGCTCCCTCAGCACTGATACACTGACAGTGCAGCGCTCCCTCAGCACTGATACACTGACAGTGCAGCACTCCCTCAGCACTGATACACTGACAGTGCAGCACTCCCTCAGCACTGATACACTGACAGTGCAGCGCTACCTCAGCACTGATACATTGACAGTGTAGCGCTCCCTCAGCACTGATACACTGACAGTGCAGCACTCCCTCAGCACTGATACACTGACAGTGCAGCGCTCCCTCTGCACTGATACACTGACAGTGCAGCTCTCCCTCAGCACTGACCCTCTGACAGTGCAGCACTCCCTCAGCACTGATACACTGACAGTGCAGCACTCCCTCAGCACTGATACACTGACAGTGCAGTGCTCCCTCAGCACTGATACACTGACAGTGCAGCACTCCCTCAGCACTGATACACTGACAGTGCAGCGCTCCCTCAGCACTGATACTCTTGACAGTGCAGCGCTCCCTCAGCACTGATACACTGACAGTGCAGCACTCCCTCAGCACTGATACACTGACAGTGCAGCGCTCCCTCAGCACTGATACACTGACAGGGCAGCGCTCCCTCAGCACTGATACACTGACAGTGCAGCGCACCCTCAGTACTGATACACTGACAGTGCAGCGCTCCCTCAGCACTGATACACTGACAGTGCAGCGCTCCCTCAGCACTGATACACTGACAGTGCAGCGCTCCCTCAGCACTGATACACTGACAGCGCAGCGCTCCTTCAGCACTGACCCTCTGACAGTGCAGCGCTCCCTCAGCACTGATACACTGACAGTGCAGTGCTCCCTCAGCACAGATACACTGACAGTGCAGCACTCCCTCAGCACTGATACACTGGCAGTGCAGCACTCCCTCAGTACTGGCCCTCTGAAAGTGCAGCGCTCCCTCAGCACTGATACACTGACAGTGCAGCGCTCCCTCAACACTGAAACACTGACAGTGCAGCACTCCCTCAGCACTGATACACTGACAGTGCAGCGCTCCTTCAGTACTGATACACTGACAGTGCAGCTCTCGCTCAGCACTGATACACTGACAGTGCAGCGCTCCCTCAGGACTGATACACTGACAGTGCAGTGCTCCCTCAGCACTGACCCTCTGACAGTGCAGCACTCCCTCAGCACTGATACACTGACAGTGCAGCGCTCCCTCAACACTGATACACTGACAGTGCAGCACTTCCTCAGCACTGACCCTCTGACAGTGCAGCGCTCCCTCAGCACTGATACACTGACAGTGCAGCACTCCCTCAACACTGATACACTGACAGTGCAGCACTTCCTCAGCACTGATACACTGACAGTGTAGCGCTCCCTCAGCACTGATACACTGACAGTGCTGTGCTCCCTCAGCACTGATACACTGACAGTGCAGTGCTCCCTCAGCACTGACCCTCTGACAGTGCAGCACTCCCTCAGCATTGATACACTGACAGTGCAGCGCTCACTCAGCACTGATACACTGACAGTGCAGCGCTCCCTCAGCACTGATACACTGACAGTGCAGTGCTCCCTCAGCACTGACCCTCTGACAGTGCAGCGCTCCCTCAGCACTGATACACTGACAGTGCAGCGCTCCCTCAGCACTGATACACTGACAGTGCAGTGCTCCCTCAGCATTGATACACTGACAGTGCAGTGCTCCCTCAGCACTGATACACTGACAGTGCAGCACTCCCTCAGCACTGATACACTGACAGTGCAGCACTCCCTCAGCACTGATACACTGACAGTGCAGCGCACCCTCAGCACTGATACACTGACAGTGCAGCGCTCCTTCAGCACTGATACACTGACAGCGCAGCGCTCCCTCAGCACTGATACACTGACAGTGCAGCGCTCCCTCAGCACTGATACACTGACAGCGCAGCGCTCCCTCAGCACTGATACTCTGACAGTGCAGCACTCCCTCAGTACTGACCCTCTGACAGTGCAGCACTCCCTCAGCACTGATACACTGACAGTGCAGCGCTCCCTCAGCACTGATACACTGACAGTGCAGCGCTCCCTCAGCACTGGTACACTGATAGTGCAGCGTTCCCTCAGTACTGACACTCTGACAGTGCAGCGCTCCCTCAGCACTGATACACTGACAGTGCAGCGCTACCTCAGCACTGATACATTGACAGTGCAGCGTTCCCTCAGCACTGATACACTGACAGTGCAGCGCTCCCTCAGCACTGATACACTGACAGTGTAGCGCTCCCTCAGCACTGATACACTGACAGTGCAGCGCTCCCTCAGCACTGATACACTGACAGTGCAGCGCTCCCTCAGCACTGATACACTGACAGTGCAGCGCTCCCTCAGCACTGATACACTGACAGTGCAGCGCTCCCTCAGCACTGATACACTGACAGTGCAGCGCTCCCTCAGCACTGATACACTGACAGTGCAGCGCTCCCTCAGCACTGATACACTGACAGTGCAGCACTCCCTCAGCACTGATATACTGACAGTGCAGCGCTCCCTCAGCACTGATACACTGACAGTGCAGCGCTCCCTCAGCACTGATACACTGACAGTGCAGCGCTACCTCAGCACTGATACACTGACAGTGCAGCGCTCCCTCAGCACTGACCCTCTGACAGTGCAGCACTCCCTCAGCACTGATACACTGACAGTGCAGCGCTCCCTCAGCACTGATACACTGACTGTGCAGCGCTCCCTCAGCACTGATACACTGACAGTGCAGCGCTCCGTCAGTACTGACCCTCTGACAGTACTGCACTCCCTCAGTACTGACCCGCTGACAGTGCAGCGCTCCCTCAGCACTGATACTCTTGACAGTGCAGCGCTCCCTCAGCACTGATACACTGACAGTGCAGCGCTCCCTCAGCACTGATACACTGACAGTGCAGCACTCCCTCAGTACTGATACACTGACAGTGCAGCGCTCCCTCAGCACTGATACACTGACAGTGTAGCGCTCCCTCAGCACTGATACACTGACAGTGCAGCACTCCCTCAGCACTGATACACTGACAGTGCAGCGCTCCCTCAGCACTGATACACTGACAGTGCAGCACTCCCTCAGCACTGATACACTGACAGTGCAGCACTCCCTCAGCACTGATACACTGACAGTGCAGCGCACCCTCAGCACTGATACACTGACAGTGCAGCGCTCCTTCAGCACTGATACACTGACAGCGCAGCGCTCCCTCAGCACTGATACACTGACAGTGCAGCGCACCCTCAGCACTGATACACTGACAGCGCAGCACTCCATCAGCACTGATACACTGACAGTGCAGCACTCCCTCAGCACTGATACACTGACAGTGCAGCGCACCCTCAGCACTGATACACTGACAGCGCAGCGCTCCCTCAGCACTGATACACTGACAGTGCAGTGCTCCCTCAGCATTGATACACTGACAGTGCAGCGCTCCCTCAGCACTGATACACTGACAGTGCAGCGCTCCCTCAGCACTGATACACTGACAGTGCAGCTCTCCCTCAGCACTGATACACTGACAGTGCAGCACTCCCTCAGCCCTGACCCTCTGACAGTGCAGCGCTCCCTCAGCACTGATACACTGACAGTGCAGCGCTCCCTCAGCACTGATACACTGACAGTGCAGCGCTCCCTCAGCACTGATACACTGACAGTGCTGTGCTCCCTCAGCACTGATACACTGACAGTGCAGTGCTCCCTCAGCACTGACCCTCTGACAGTGCAGCGCTCCCTCAGCACTGATACACTGACAGTGCAGCGCTCCCTCAGCACTGATACACTGACAGTGCAGCGCTCCCTCAGCACTGATACACTGACAGGGCAGCGCTCCCTCAGCACTGACCCTCTGACAGTGCAGCGCTCCCTCAGCACTGATACACTGACAGTGCAGCTCTCGCTCAGCACTGATACACTGACAGGGCAGCGCTCCCTCAGCACTGACCCTCTGACAGTGCAGCGCTCCCTCAGCACTGATACACTGACAGTGCAGCGCTCCCTCAGCACTGATACACTGACAGTGCAGCACTCCCTCAGCACTGATACACTGACAGTGCAGCGCTCCCTCAGCACAGATACACTGACAGTGCAACGCACCCTCAGCACTGATACACTGACAGTGCAGCGCTCCTTCAGCACTGAACCTCTGACAGTGCAGCGCTCCCTCAGCACTGATACACTGACAGTGCAGCGCTCCTTCAGCACTGATACACTGACAGTGCAGCACTCACTCAGCACTGATACACTGACAGTGCAGCACTCCCTCAGCACTGATACACTGACAGTGCAGCACTCCCTCAGCACTGATACACTGACAGTGCAGCGCTCCCTCAGCACTGATACACTGACAGTGCAGTGCTCCCTCAGCACTGACCCTCTGACAGTGCAGCACTCCCTCAGCACTGATACACTGACAGTGCAGCGCTCCCTCAGCACTGATACACTGACAGTGCAGCACTCCCTCAGCACTGATACACTGACAGTGCAGCGCTCCTTCAGCACTGAACCTCTGACAGTGCAGCGCTCCCTCAGCAGTGATACACTGACAGTGCAGCGCTCCTTCAGCACTGATACACTGACAGTGCAGCACTCCCTCAGTACTGGCCCTCTGAAAGTGCAGCGCTCCCTCAGTACTGACCCTCTGACAGTGCAGCACTCCCTCAGTACTGATACACTGACAGTAAAGCACTCCCTCAGCACTAATTCACTGACAGTTCAGCACTCCCTCACCACTGATACACTGACAGTGCAGCGCTCCCGCAGCACTGATACACTGACAGTACAGCACTCCCTCAGCACTGATACACTGACAGTGCAGCACTCCCTCAGCACTGGCCCTCTGAGAGTGCAGCGATCCCTTACCACTGATACACTGACAGTGCAGCGCTCCCTTACCACTGATACACTGACAATGCAGCGCTCCCTCAGTACTGACCCTCTGACAGTGCAGCGCTCCCTCAGCACTGACCCTCTGACAGTGCAGCGCTCCCTCAGCACTGATACTCTTGACAGTGCAGCACTCCCTCAGTACTGACCCTCTGACAGTGCAGCACTCCCTCAGCACTGATACACTGACAGTGCAGCGCTCCCTCAGCACTGATACACTGACAGGGCAGCGCTCCCTCAGCACTGATACACTGACAGTGCAGCGCTCCCTCAGCACTGATACACTGACAGTGCAGCGCTCCCTCAGCACTGATACACTGACAGTGCAGCGCTCCCTCAGCACTGATACACTGACAGGGCAGCGCTCCCTCAGCACTGATACACTGACAGTGCAGCACACCCTCAGTACTGACCCTCTGACAGTGCAGCACTCCCTCAGCACTGATACACTGACAGTGCAGCGCTCCCTCAGCACTGATACACTGACAGTGCAGCGCTCCCTCAGCACTGATACACTGACAGTGCAGCGCTCCCTCAGCACTGATACACTGACAGTGCAGCACTCCCTCAGTACTGACCCTCTGACAGTGCAGCACTCCCTCAGTACTGACCCTCTGACAGTGCAGCACTCCCTCAGCACTGATACACTGACAGTGCAGCGCTCCCTCAGCACTGATACACTGACAGTGCAGCGCTCCCTCAGCACTGATGCACTGATAGTGCAGCGTTCCCTCAGTACTGACACTCTGACAGTGCAGCGCTCCCTCAGCACTGATACACTGACAGTGCAGCGCTACCTCAGCACTGATACATTGACAGTGCAGCGTTCCCTCAGCACTGATACACTGACAGTGCAGCGCTCCCTCAGCACTGATACACTGACAGTGTAGCGCTCCCTCAGCACTGATACACTGACAGTGCAGCGCTCCCTCAGCACTGATACACTGACAGTGCAGCGCTCCCTCAGCACTGATACACTGACAGTGCAGCGCTCCCTCAGCACTGATACACTGACAGTGCAGCGCTCCCTCAGCACTGATACACTGACAGTGCAGCGCTCCCTCAGCACTGATACACTGACAGTGCAGCGCTCCCTCAGCACTGATACACTGACAGTGCAGCACTCCCTCAGCACTGATACACTGACAGTGCAGCGCTACCTCAGCACTGATACACTGACAGTGCAGCGCTCCCTCAGCACTGACCCTCTGACAGTGCAGCACTCCCTCAGCACTGATACACTGACAGTGCAGCGCTCCCTCAGCACTGATACACTGACTGTGCAGCGCTCCCTCAGCACTGATACACTGACAGTGCAGCGCTCCGTCAGTACTGACCCTCTGACAGTACTGCACTCCCTCAGTACTGACCCTCTGACAGTGCAGCGCTCCCTCAGCACTGATACTCTTGACAGTGCAGCGCTCCCTCAGCACTGATACACTGACAGTGCAGCGCTCCCTCAGCACTGATACACTGACAGTGCAGCACTCCCTCAGTACTGATACACTGACAGTGCAGCGCTCCCTCAGCACTGATACACTGACAGTGTAGCGCTCCCTCAGCACTGATACACTGACAGTGCAGCACTCCCTCAGCACTGATACACTGACAGTGCAGCGCTCCCTCTGCACTGATACACTGACAGTGCAGCGCTCCCTCAGCACTGATACACTGACAGTGCAGCACTCCCTCAGCACTGATACACTGACAGTGCAGCGCTCCCTCAGCACTGATACTCTTGACAGTGCAGCGCTCCCTCAGCACTGATACACTGACAGTGCAGCGCTCCCTCAGCACTGATACACTGACAGTGCAGCACTCCCTCAGCACTGATACACTGACAGTGCAGCGCTCCCTCAGCACTGATACACTGACAGTGCAGCGCTCCCTCAGCACTGATACACTGACAGTGCAGTGGTCCCTCAGCACTGATACACTGACAGCGCAGCACTCCCACAGTACTGACCCTCTGACAGTGCAGCACTCCCTCAGCACTGACCCTCTGACAGTGGAGCACTCCCTCAGCACAGATACTCTTGACAGTGCAGCACTCCCTCAGCACTGATACACTGACAGTGCAGCGCTCCCTCAGCACTGATACACTGACAGTGCAGCACTCCCTCAGCACTGATACACTGACAGTGCAGCGCTCCCTCAGCACTGATACATTGACAGTACAGCGCTCCCTCTGCACTGATACACTGACAGTGCAGCATTCCCTCAGCACTGATACACTGACAGTGCAGCACTGCCTCAGCACTGATACACTGACAGTGCAGCGCTCCCTCAGCACTGATACATTGACAGTACAGCGCTCCCTCTGCACTGATACACTGACAGTACAGCGCTCCCTCAGCACTGATACACTGACAGTGCAGCTCTCGCTCAGTACTGATACACTGACAGTGGAGCGCTCCCTCAGTACTGACCCTCTGACAGTGCAGCACTCCCTCAGCACTGATACACTGACAGTGCAGCTCTCCCTCAGCACTGATACACTGACAGTGCAGCTCTCGCTCAGCACTGATACACTGACAGTGGAGCGCTCCCTCAGTCCTGACCCTCTGACAGTGCAGCACTCCCTCAGCACTGATACACTGACAGTGCAGCTCTCCCTCAGCACTGATACACTGACAGTGCAGCTCTCGCTCAGCACTGATACACTGACAGTGCAGCGCTCCCTCAGCACTGATACACTGACAGTGCAGCGCTCCCTCAGCACTGATACACTGACAGTGCAGCGCTCCCTCAGCACTGATACACTGACAGTGCAGCACTCCCTCAGCACTGATACACTGACAGTGCAGCGCTCCCTCAGCACTGATACATTGACAGTACAGCGCTCCCTCTGCACTGATACACTGACAGTACAGCGCTCCCTCAGCACTGATACACTGACAGTGCAGCTCTCGCTCAGTACTGATACACTGACAGTGGAGCGCTCCCTCAGTACTGACCCTCTGACAGTGCAGCACTCCCTCAGCACTGATACACTGACAGTGCAGCACTCCCTCAGTACTGATACACTGACAGTGCAGCGCTCCCTCAGCACTGATACACTGACAGTGCAGCTCTCCCTCAGCACTGATACACTGACAGTGCAGCTCTCGCTCAGCACTGATACACTGACAGTGCAGCACTCCCTCAGCACTGATACACTGACAGTGCAGCGCTCCCTCAGCACTGATATACTGACAGTGCAGCGCTCCCTCAGCACTGATACACTGACAGTGCAGCGCTCCCTCAGCACTGATACACTGACAGTGCAGTGCTCCCGCAGCACTGATACACTGACAGTGTAGCGCTCCCTCAGCACTGATACACTGACAGTACAGCGCTCCCTCAGCATTGATACACTGACAGTGCAGCGCTCCCTCAGCACTGATACACTGACAGGGCAGCGCTTCCTCAGCACAGATACACTGACAGTGGAGCGCTCCCTCAGCACTGATACACTGACAGGGCAGCGCTCCCTCAGCACTGATACACTGACAGTGCAGCATTCCCTCAGCACTGATACACTGACAGTGCAGCGCTCCCTCAGCACTGATACACTGACAGTGCAGCGCTCCCTCAGCACTGATACACTGACAGTGCAGTGGTCCCTCAGCACTGATACACTGACAGCGCAGCACTCCCACAGTACTGACCCTCTGACAGTGCAGCACTCCCTCAGCACTGACCCTCTGACAGTGGAGCACTCCCTCAGCACAGATACTCTTGACAGTGCAGCACTCCCTCAGCACTGATACACTGACAGTGCAGCGCTCCCTCAGCACTGATACACTGACAGTGCAGCACTCCCTCAGCACTGATACACTGACAGTGCAGCGCTCCCTCAGCACTGATACATTGACAGTACAGCGCTCCC
Source organism: Scyliorhinus torazame (assembly GCF_047496885.1). Lineage (NCBI taxonomy): Eukaryota > Metazoa > Chordata > Chondrichthyes > Carcharhiniformes > Scyliorhinidae > Scyliorhinus > Scyliorhinus torazame. The sequence goes on from NC_092728.1 coordinate 37,757,925, forward strand.
TCTGCACTGATACACTGACAGTGCAGCATTCCCTCAGCACTGATACACTGACAGTGCAGCACTGCCTCAGCACTGATACACTGACAGTGCAGCGCTCCCTCAGCACTGATACATTGACAGTACAGCGCTCCCTCTGCACTGATACACTGACAGTACAGCGCTCCCTCAGCACTGATACACTGACAGTGCAGCTCTCGCTCAGTACTGATACACTGACAGTGGAGCGCTCCCTCAGTACTGACCCTCTGACAGTGCAGCACTCCCTCAGCACTGATACACTGACAGTGCAGCTCTCCCTCAGCACTGATACACTGACAGTGCAGCTCTCGCTCAGCACTGATACACTGACAGTGGAGCGCTCCCTCAGTCCTGACCCTCTGACAGTGCAGCACTCCCTCAGCACTGATACACTGACAGTGCAGCTCTCCCTCAGCACTGATACACTGACAGTGCAGCTCTCGCTCAGCACTGATACACTGACAGTGCAGCGCTCCCTCAGCACTGATACACTGACAGTGCAGCGCTCCCTCAGCACTGATACACTGACAGTGCAGCGCTCCCTCAGCACTGATACACTGACAGTGCAGCACTCCCTCAGCACTGATACACTGACAGTGCAGCGCTCCCTCAGCACTGATACATTGACAGTACAGCGCTCCCTCTGCACTGATACACTGACAGTACAGCGCTCCCTCAGCACTGATACACTGACAGTGCAGCTCTCGCTCAGTACTGATACACTGACAGTGGAGCGCTCCCTCAGTACTGACCCTCTGACAGTGCAGCACTCCCTCAGCACTGATACACTGACAGTGCAGCACTCCCTCAGTACTGATACACTGACAGTGCAGCGCTCCCTCAGCACTGATACACTGACAGTGCAGCTCTCCCTCAGCACTGATACACTGACAGTGCAGCTCTCGCTCAGCACTGATACACTGACAGTGCAGCACTCCCTCAGCACTGATACACTGACAGTGCAGCGCTCCCTCAGCACTGATATACTGACAGTGCAGCGCTCCCTCAGCACTGATACACTGACAGTGCAGCGCTCCCTCAGCACTGATACACTGACAGTGCAGTGCTCCCGCAGCACTGATACACTGACAGTGTAGCGCTCCCTCAGCACTGATACACTGACAGTACAGCGCTCCCTCAGCATTGATACACTGACAGTGCAGCGCTCCCTCAGCACTGATACACTGACAGGGCAGCGCTTCCTCAGCACAGATACACTGACAGTGGAGCGCTCCCTCAGCACTGATACACTGACAGGGCAGCGCTCCCTCAGCACTGATACACTGACAGTGCAGCATTCCCTCAGTACTGATACACTGACAGTGCAGCGCTCCCTCAGCACTGATACACTGACAGTGCAGCGCTCCCTCAGCACTGATACACTGACAGTGCAGCGCTCCCTCAGCACTGATACTCTTGACAGTGCAGCGCTCCCTCAGCACTGATACACTGACAGTGCAGCGCTCCCTCAGCACTGATACACTGACAGTGCAGCACTCCCTCAGCACTGATACACTGACAGTGCAGCGCTCCCTCAGCACTGATACACTGACAGTGCAGCGCTCCCTCAGCACTGATACACTGACAGTGCAGTGGTCCCTCAGCACTGATACACTGACAGCGCAGCACTCCCACAGTACTGACCCTCTGACAGTGCAGCACTCCCTCAGCACTGACCCTCTGACAGTGCAGCACTCCCTCAGCACAGATACTCTTGACAGTGCAGCACTCCCTCAGCACTGATACACTGACAGTGCAGCGCTCCCTCAGCACTGATACACTGACAGTGCAGCACTCCCTCAGCACTGATACACTGACAGTGCAGCGCTCCCTCAGCACTGATACATTGACAGTACAGCGCTCCCTCTGCACTGATACACTGACAGTGCAGCACTCCCTCAGCACTGATACACTGACAGTGCAGCACTCCCTCAGCACTGATACACTGACAGTGCAGCGCTCCCTCAGCACTGATACATTGACAGTACAGCGCTCCCTCTGCACTGATACACTGACAGTACAGCGCTCCCTCAGCACTGATACACTGACAGTGCAGCTCTCGCTCAGTACTGATACACTGACAGTGGAGCGCTCCCTCAGTACTGACCCTCTGACAGTGCAGCACTCCCTCAGCACTGATACACTGACAGTGCAGCTCTCCCTCAGCACTGATACACTGACAGTGCAGCTCTCGCTCAGCACTGATACACTGACAGTGGAGCGCTCCCTCAGTCCTGACCCTCTGACAGTGCAGCACTCCCTCAGCACTGATACACTGACACTGCAGCTCTCCCTCAGCACTGATACACTGACAGTGCAGCTCTCGCTCAGCACTGATACACTGACAGTGCAGCGCTCCCTCAGCACTGATACACTGACAGTGCAGCGCTCCCTCAGCACTGATACACTGACAGTGCAGCGCTCCCTCAGCACTGATACACTGACAGTGCAGCACTCCCTCAGCACTGATACACTGACAGTGCAGCGCTCCCTCAGCACTGATACATTGACAGTACAGCGCTCCCTCTGCACTGATACACTGACAGTACAGCGCTCCCTCAGCACTGATACACTGACAGTGCAGCTCTCGCTCAGTACTGATACACTGACAGTGGAGCGCTCCCTCAGTACTGACCCTCTGACAGTGCAGCACTCCCTCAGCACTGATACACTGACAGTGCAGCACTCCCTCAGTACTGATACACTGACAGTGCAGCGCTCCCTCAGCACTGATACACTGACAGTGCAGCTCTCCCTCAGCACTGATACACTGACAGTGCAGCTCTCGCTCAGCACTGATACACTGACAGTGCAGCACTCCCTCAGCACTGATACACTGACAGTGCAGCGCTCACTCAGCACTGATATACTGACAGTGCAGCGCTCCCTCAGCACTGATACACTGACAGTGCAGCGCTCCCTCAGCACTGATACACTGACAGTGCAGTGCTCCCTCAGCACTGATACACTGACAGTGTAGCGCTCCCTCAGCACTGATACACTGACAGTACAGCGCTCCCTCAGCATTGATACACTGACAGTGCAGCGCTCCCTCAGCACTGATACACTGACAGGGCAGCGCTCCCTCAGCACTGATACACTGACAGTGGAGCGCTCCCTCAGCACTGATACACTGACAGGGCAGCGCTCCCTCAGCACTGATACACTGACAGTGCAGCATTCCCTCAGTACTGATACACTGACAGTGCAGCGCTCCCTCAGCACTGATACACTGACAGTGCAGCGCTCCCTCAGCACTGATACACTGACAGGGCAGCGCTCCCTCAGCACTGATACACTGACAGTGCAGCGCTCCCTCAGCACTGATACACTGGCAGTGCAGCACTCCCTCAGTACTGGCCCTCTGAAAGTGCAGCGCTCCCTCAGTACTGACCCTCTGACAGTGCAGCACTCCCTCAGCACTGATACACTGACAGTGCAGCTCTCCCTCAGCACTGATACACTGACAGTGCAGCACTCCCTCAGCACTGATACACTGACAGTGCAGCGCTCCCTCAGCACTGATACACTGACAGTGCAGCTCTCCCTCAGCACTGATACACTGACAGTGCTGTGCTCCCTCAGCACTGATACACTGACAGTGCAGTTCTCCCTCAGCACTGATACACTGACAGTGCAGCGCTCCCTCAGCACTGATACACTGACAGGGCAGCGCTCCCTCAGCACTGATACACTGACAGTGCAGCGCTCCCTCAGCACTGATACACTGGCAGTGCAGCACTCCCTCAGTACTGGCCCTCTGAAAGTGCAGCGCTCCCTCAGTACTGACCCTCTGACAGTGCAGCACTCCCTCAGCACTGATACACTGACAGTGCAGCTCTCCCTCAGCACTGATACACTGACAGTGCAGCACTCCCTCAGCACTGATACACTGACAGTGCAGCGCTCCCTCAGCACTGATATACTGACAGTGCAGCGCTCCCTCAGCACTGATACACTGACAGTGCAGCGCTCCCTCAGCACTGATACACTGACAGTGCAGTGCTCCCTCAGCACTGATACACTGACAGTGTAGCGCTCCCTCAGCACTGATACACTGACAGTACAGCGCTCCCTCAGCATTGATACACTGACAGTGCAGCGCTCCCTCAGCACTGATACACTGACAGGGCAGCGCTCCCTCAGCACTGATACACTGACAGTGGAGCGCTCCCTCAGCACTGATACACTGACAGGGCAGCGCTCCCTCAGCACTGATACACTGACAGTGCAGCATTCCCTCAGTACTGATACACTGACAGTGCAGCGCTCCCTCAGCACTGATACACTGACAGTGCAGCGCTCCCTCAGCACTGATACACTGACAGGGCAGCGCTCCCTCAGCACTGATACACTGACAGTGCAGCGCTCCCTCAGCACTGATACACTGGCAGTGCAGCACTCCCTCAGTACTGGCCCTCTGAAAGTGCAGCGCTCCCTCAGTACTGACCCTCTGACAGTGCAGCACTCCCTCAGCACTGATACACTGACAGTGCAGCTCTCCCTCAGCACTGATACACTGACAGTGCAGCACTCCCTCAGCACTGATACACTGACAGTGCAGCGCTCCCTCAGCACTGATACACTGACAGTGCAGCTCTCCCTCAGCACTGATACACTGACAGTGCTGTGCTCCCTCAGCACTGATACACTGACAGTGCAGTTCTCCCTCAGCACTGATACACTGACAGTGCAGCGCTCCCTCAGCACTGATACACTGACAGGGCAGCGCTCCCTCAGCACTGATACACTGACAGTGCAGCGCTCCCTCAGCACTGATACACTGGCAGTGCAGCACTCCCTCAGTACTGGCCCTCTGAAAGTGCAGCGCTCCCTCAGTACTGACCCTCTGACAGTGCAGCACTCCCTCAGCACTGATACACTGACAGTGCAGCTCTCCCTCAGCACTGATACACTGACAGTGCAGCACTCCCTCAGCACTGATACACTGACAGTGCAGCGCTCCCTCAGCACTGATACACTGACAGTGCAGCACTCCCTCAGCACTGATACACTGACAGTGCTGTGCTCCCTCAGCACTGATACACTGACAGTGCAGTTCTCCCTCAGCACTGACCCTCTGACAGTGCAGCACTCCCTCAGCATTGATACACTGACAGTGCAGCGCTCCCTCAGCACTGATACACTAACAGTGCAGCGCTCCCTCAGCACTTATACACTGGCAGTGCAGCGCTCCCTCAGCACTGATACACTGACAGTGCAGCGCTCCCTCAGCACTGACCCTCTGACAGTGCAGCACTCCCTCAGCACTGATACACTGACAGTGCAGCACTCCCTCAGCACTGATACACTGACAGTGCAGCGGTCCCTCAGCACTGATACACTGACAGCGCAGCACTCCCTCAGTACTGACCCTCTGACAGTGCAGCACTCCCTCAGCACTGACCCTCTGACAGTGCAGCACTCCCTCAGCACAGATACTCTTGACAGTGCAGCACTCCCTCAGCACTGATACACTGTCAGTGCAGCGCTCCCTCAGCACTGATACACTGACAGTGGAGCGCTCCCTCAGTACTGACCCTCTGACAGTGCAGCACTCGCTCAGCACTGATACACTGACAGTGCAGCACTCCCTCAGCACTGATACACTGACAGTGCAGCGCTCCCTCAGCACTGATACACTGACAGTGCAGCTCTCGCTCAGTACTGATACACTGACAGTGGAGCGCTCCCTCAGTACTGACCCTCTGACAGTGCAGCTCTCCCTCAGCACTGATACACTGACAGTGCAGCTCTCGCTCAGCACTGATACACTGACAGTGGAGCGCTCCCTCAGTACTGACCCTCTGACAGTGCAACGCACCCTCAGCACTGATACACTGACAGTGCAGCGCTCCTTCAGCACTGAACCTCTGACAGTGCAGCGCTCCCTCAGCACTGATACACTGACAGTGCAGCGCTCCTCAGCACTGATACGCTGACAGTGCAGCACTCACTCAGCACTGATACACTGACAGTGCAGCACTCCCTCAGCACTGATACACTGACAGTGCAGCACTCCCTCAGCACTGATACACTGACAGTGCAGCGCTCCCTCAGCACTGATACACTGACAGTGCAGCGCTCCCTCAGCACTGATACACTGACAGTGCAGCGCTCCCTCAGCACTGATACACTGACAGTGCAGCACTCCCTCAGCACTGATACACTGACAGTGCAGCGCTCCTTCAGCACTGATACACTGACAGTGCAGCGCTCCTTCAGCACTGAACCTCTGACAGTGCAGCGCTCCCTCAGCACTGATACACTGACAGTGCAGCGCTCCTTCAGCACTGATACACTGACAGTGCAGCACTCCCTCAGTACTGGCCCTCTGAAAGTGCAGCGCTCCCTCAGTACTGACCCTCTGACAGTGCAGCACTCCCTCAGTACTGATACACTGACAGTAAAGCACTCCCTCAGCACTGATTCACTGACAGTTCAGCACTCCCTCAGCACTGATACACTGACAGTGCAGCGCTCCCGCAGCACTGATACACTGACAGTGCAGCGCTCCCGCAGCACTGATACACTGACAGTACAGCACTCCCTCAGCACTGATACACTGACAGTGCAGCACTCCCTCAGCACTGGCCCTCTGAGAGTGCAGCGATCCCTTACCACTGATACACTGACAGTGCAGCGCTCCCTTACCACTGATACACTGACAATGCAGCGCTCCCTCAGTACTGACCCTCTGACAGTGCAGCGCTCCCTCAGCACTGACCCTCTGACAGTGCAGCGCTCCCTCAGCACTGATACTCTTGACAGTGCAGCATTCCCTCAGCACTGATACACTGACAGTGCAGCGCTCCTTCAGCACTGATACGCTGACAGTGCAGCACTCACTCAGCACTGATACACTGACAGTGCAGCACTCCCTCAGCACTGATACACTGACAGTGCAGCACTCCCTCAGCACTGATACACTGACAGTGCAGCGCTCCCTCAGCACTGATACAGTGACAGTGCAGCACTCCCTCAGCACTGATACACTGACAGCGCAGCACTCCCTCAGTACTGACCCTCTGACAGTGCAGCACTCCCTCAGCACTGACCCTCTGACAGTGCAGCACTCCCTCAGCACAGATACTCTTGACAGTGCAGCACTCCCTCAGCACTGATACACTGTCAGTGCAGCGCTCCCTCAGCACTGATACACTGACAGTGGAGCGCTCCCTCAGTACTGACCCTCTGACAGTGCAGCACTCGCTCAGCACTGATACACTGACAGTGCAGCACTCCCTCAGCACTGATACACTGACAGTGCAGCGCTCCCTCAGCACTGATACACTGACAGTGCAGCTCTCGCTCAGTACTGATACACTGACAGTGGAGCGCTCCCTCAGTACTGACCCTCTGACAGTGCAGCTCTCCCTCAGCACTGATACACTGACAGTGCAGCTCTCGCTCAGCACTGATACACTGACAGTGGAGCGCTCCCTCAGTACTGACCCTCTGACAGTGCAACGCACCCTCAGCACTGATACACTGACAGTGCAGCGCTCCTTCAGCACTGAACCTCTGACAGTGCAGCGCTCCCTCAGCACTGATACACTGACAGTGCAGCGCTCCTTCAGCACTGATACGCTGACAGTGCAGCACTCACTCAGCACTGATACACTGACAGTGCAGCGCTCCCTCAGCACTGATACACTGACAGTGCAGCACTCCCTCAGCACTGATACACTGACAGTGCAGCGCTCCCTCAGCACTGATACACTGACAGTGCAGCACTCCCTCAGCACTGATACACTGACAGTGCAGCGCTCCTTCAGCACTGATACACTGACAGTGCAGCGCTCCTTCAGCACTGAACCTCTGACAGTGCAGCGCTCCCTCAGCACTGATACACTGACAGTGCAGCGCTCCTTCAGCACTGATACACTGACAGTGCAGCACTCCCTCAGTACTGGCCCTCTGAAAGTGCAGCGCTCCCTCAGTACTGACCCTCTGACAGTGCAGCACTCCCTCAGTACTGATACACTGACAGTAAAGCACTCCCTCAGCACTGATTCACTGACAGTTCAGCACTCCCTCAGCACTGATACACTGACAGTGCAGCGCTCCCGCAGCACTGATACACTGACAGTGCAGCGCTCCCGCAGCACTGATACACTGACAGTACAGCACTCCCTCAGCACTGATACACTGACAGTGCAGCACTCCCTCAGCACTGGCCCTCTGAGAGTGCAGCGATCCCTTACCACTGATACACTGACAGTGCAGCGCTCCCTTACCACTGATACACTGACAATGCAGCGCTCCCTCAGTACTGACCCTCTGACAGTGCAGCGCTCCCTCAGCACTGACCCTCTGACAGTGCAGCGCTCCCTCAGCACTGATACTCTTGACAGTGCAGCGCTCCCTCAGCACTGATACACTGACAGTGCAGCGCTCCCTCAGCACTGATACTCTTGACAGTGCAGCGCTCCCTCAGCACTGATACACTGACAGTGCAGTGCTCCCTCAGCACTGATACACTGACAGTGCAGCACTCCCTCAGCACTGGTACACTGACAGGGCAGCGCTCCCTCAGCACTGATACACTGACAGTGCAGCGCTCCCTCAGCACTGATACACTGACAGTGCAGCGCTCCCTCAGCACTGATACACTGACAGTGCAGCTGTCCCTCAGTACTGATACACTGACAGTGCAGCGCTCCCTCAGCACTGATACACTGACAGTGCAGCACTCCCTCAGTACTGACCCTCTGACAGTGCAGCGCTCCCTCAGCACTGATACACTGACAGTGCAGCGCTCCTTCAGCACTGATACACTGACAGTGCAGCGCTCCCTCAGCACTGATACACTGACAGTGCAGCACTCCCTCAGCACTGATACACTGACAGTGCAGCACTCCCTCAGCACTGATACACTGACAGTGCAGTGCTCCCTCAGCACTGATACACTGACAGTGCAGCACTCCCTCAGCACTGATACACTGACAGTGCAGTGCTCCCTCAGCACTGATACACTGACAGTGCAGCACTCCCTCAGCACTGATACACTGACAGTGCAGCGCTCCCTCAGCACTGATACACTGACAGTGCAGCGCTCCCTCAGCACTGATACACTGACAGGGCAGCACTCCCTCAGCACTGATACACTGACAGTGCAGCGCTCCCTCAGCACTGATACACTGACAGTGCAGCACTCCCTCAGCACTGATACACTGACAGTGCAGCACTCCCTCAGCACTGATACACTGACAGTGCAGCACTCCCTCAGTACTGGCCCTCTGACAGTGCAGCGCTCCCTCAGCACTGATACACTGACAGTGCAGCGCTCCCTCAGCACTGATACACTGACAGTGCAGCGCTCCCTCAGCACTGATACACTGACAGTGCAGTGCTCCCTCAGCACGGATACACTGACAGTGCAGCACTCCCTCAGCACTGATACACTGACAGTGCAGCGCTCCCTCAGCACTGACCCTCTGACAGTGCAGCGCTCCCTCAGCACTGATACACTGACAGTGCAGCGCTCCCTCAGCACTGATACACTGACAGTGCTGTGCTCCCTCAGCACTGATACACTGACAGTGCAGTGCTCCCTCAGCACTGACCCTCTGACAGTGCAGCACTCCCTCAGCATTGATACACTGATAGTGCAGCGCTCCCTCAGCACTGATACACTGACAGTGCAGCTCTCCCTCAGCACTGATACACTGACAGTGCAGCACTCCCTCAGCCCTGACCCTCTGACAGTGCAGCACTCCCTCAGCACTGATACACTGACAGTGCAGCGCTCCCTCAGCACTGATACACTGACAGTGCAGCGCTCCCTCAGCACTGATACACTGACAGTGCAGCGCTCCCTCAGCACTGATACACTGACAGTGCAGCGCTCCCTCAGCACTGATACACTGACAGTGCAGTGCTCCCTCAGCACTGATACACTGACAGTGCAGCACTCCCTCAGCACTGATACAGTGACAGTGCAGCGCTCCCTCAGCACTGATACACTGACAGTGCAGCACTCCCTCAGCACTGATACACTGACAGTGCAGCGCTCCCTCAGCACTGATACACTGACAGTGCAGCGCTCCCTCAGCACTGATACACTGACAGTGCAGCGCTCCCTCAGCACAGATACACTGACAGTGCAGCACTCCCTCAGTACTGACCCTCTGAAAGTGCAGCGCTCCCTCAGTACTGACCCTCTGACAGTGCAGCACTCCCTCAGTACTGATACACTGACAGTGTAGCGCTCCCGCAGCACTGATACACTGACAGTACAGCACTCCCTCAGCACTGATACACTGACAGTGCAGCACTCCCTCAGCACTGGCCCTCTGAGAGTGCAGCGATCCCTTACCACTGATACACTGACAGTGAGCGCTCCCTCAGCACTGATACACTGACAGTGCAGCGCTCCCTCAGCACTGATACACTGACAGTGCAGCGCTCCCTCAGCATTGATACACTGACAGTGCAGCGCTCCCTCAGCACTGACCCTCTGACAGTGCAGCACTCCCTCAGCACTGTTACACTGACAGTGCAGCACTCCCTCTGCACTGATATACTGACAGTGCAGCGCTCCCTCAGCACTGATACACTGACAGTGCAGCGCTCCCTCAGCACTGATACACTGACAGTGCAGCACTCCCTCAGTACTGACCCTCTGACAGTGCAGCGCTCCCTCAGCACTGATACTCTGACAGTGCAGCACTCCCTCAGTACTGACCCTCTGACAGTGCAGCACTCCCTCAGCACTGATACTCTTGACAGTGCAGCACTGCCTCAGTACTGACCCTCTGACAATGCAGCACTCCCTCAGCACTGATACACTGACAGTGCAGCGCTCCCTCAGCACTGATACACTGACAGTGCAGCGCTCCCTCAGCACTGATACTCTGACAGTGCAGCACTCCCTCAGTACTGACCCTCTGACAGTGCAGCACTCCCTCAGCACTGATACACTGACAGTGCAGCGCTCCCTCAGCACTGATACACTGACAGTGCAGCGCTCCCTCAGCACTGATACACTGACAGTGCAGCGCTCCCTCAGCACTGATACACTGACAGTGCAGCACTCCCTCAGCACTGATACACTGACAGTGCAGCGCTCCCTCAGCACTGATACTCTTGACAGTGCAGCGCTCCCTCAGCACTGATACACTGACAGTGCAGCGCTCCCTCAGCACTGATACTCTGACAGTGCAGCACTCCCTCAGTACTGACCCTCTGACAGTGCAGCACTCCCTCAGCACTGACCCTCTGACAGTGCAGTGCTCCCTCAGCACTGATACACTGACAGTGCAGTGCTCCCTCAGCACTGACCCTCTGACAGTGCAGTGCTCCCTCAGCACTGATACACTGACAGTGCAGTGCTCCCTCAGCACTGATACACTGACAGTGCAGCGCTCCCTCAGCACTGATACACTGACAGTGCAGCGCTCCCTCAGCACTGATACACTGACAGTGCAGCGCTCCCTCAGCACTGATACACTGACAGTGCAGCACTCCCTCAGCACTGATACACTGACAGTGCAGCGCTCCCTCAGCACTGATACTCTTGACAGTGCAGCGCTCCCTCAGCACTGATACACTGACAGTGCAGCGCTCCCTCAGCACTGATACACTGGCAGGGCAGCACTCCCTCAGCACTGATACACTGACAGTGCAGGACTCCCTCAGCACTGATACACTGACAGTACAGCACTCCCTCAGCACAGATACACTGACAGTGCAGCGCTCCCTCAGCACTGATACACTGACAGTGCAGCGCTCCCTCAGCACTGATACTCTTGACAGTGCAGCGCTCCCTCAGCATTGATACACTGACAGTGCAGCGCTCCCTCAGCACTGATACTCTTGACAGTGCAGCGCTCCCTCAGCACTGATACACTGACAGGGCAGCGCTCCCTCAGCACTGATACACTGACAGTGCAGCGCTCCCTCAGCACTGATACACTGACAGGGCAGCGCTCCCTCAGCACTGATACACTGACAGTGCAGCGCTCCCTCAGCACTGATACACTGGCAGTGCAGCACTCCCTCAGCACTGATACACTGACAGTGCAGCACTCCCTCAGCATTGATACACTGACAGTGCAGCGCTCCCTCAGCACTGATACACTGACAGTGCAGCACTCCCTCAGCACTGATACACTGACAGTGCTGTGCTCCCTCAGCACTGTTACACTGACAGTGCAGTTCTCCCTCAGCACTGATACACTGACAGTGCAGCACTCCCTCAGCACTGATACACTGACAGTGCTGTGCTCCCTCAGCACTGATACACTGACAGTGCAGTTCTCCCTCAGCACTGACCCTCTGACAGTGCAGCACTCCCTCAGCATTGATACACTGACAGTGCAGCGCTCCCTCAGCACTGATACACTGACAGTGCAGCGCTCCCTCAGCACTTATACACTGGCAGTGCAGCGCTCCCTCAGCACTGATACACTGACAGTGCAGCGCTCCCTCAGCACTGACCCTCTGACAGTGCAGCACTCCCTCAGCACTGATACACTGACAGTGCAGCACTCCCTCAGCACTGATACACTGACAGTGCAGCGGTCCCTCAGCACTGATACACTGACAGCGCAGCACTCCCTCAGGACTGACCCTCTGACAGTGCAGCACACCCTCAGCACTGACCCTCGGACAGTGCAACACTCCCTCAGCACAGATACTCTTGACAGTGCAGCACTCCCTCAGCACTGATACACTGTCAGTGCAGCGCTCCCTCAGCACTGATACACTGACAGTGGAGCGCTCCCTCAGTACTGACCCTCTGACAGTGCAGCACTCGCTCAGCACTGATACACTGACAGTGCAGCACTCCCTCAGCACTGATACACTGACAGTGCAGCGCTCCCTCAGCACTGATACACTGACAGTGCAGCTCTCGCTCAGTACTGATACACTGACAGTGGAGCGCTCCCTCAGTACTGACCCTCTGACAGTGCAGCTCTCCCTCAGCACTGATACACTGACAGTGCAGCTCTCGCTCAGCACTGATACACTGCCAGTGGAGCGCACCCTCAGTACTGACCCTCTGACAGTGCAACGCACCCTCAGCACTGATACACTGACAGTGCAGCGCTCCTTCAGCACTGAACCTCTGACAGTGCAGCGCTCCCTCAGCACTGATACACTGACAGTGCAGCGCTCCTCAGCACTGATACGCTGACAGTGCAGCACTCACTCAGCACTGATACACTGACAGTGCAGCACTCCCTCAGCACTGATACACTGACAGTGCAGCACTCCCTCAGCACTGATACACTGACAGTGCAGCGCTCCCTCAGCACTGATACACTGACAGTGCAGCGCTCCCTCAGCACTGATACACTGACAGTGCAGCGCTCCCTCAGCACTGATACACTGACAGTGCAGCACTCCCTCAGCACTGATACACTGACAGTGCAGCGCTCCTTCAGCACTGATACACTGACAGTGCAGCGCTCCTTCAGCACTGAACCTCTGACAGTGCAGCGCTCCCTCAGCACTGATACACTGACAGTGCAGCGCTCCTTCAGCACTGATACACTGACAGTGCAGCACTCCCTCAGTACTGGCCCTCTGAAAGTGCAGCGCTCCCTCAGTACTGACCCTCTGACAGTGCAGCACTCCCTCAGTACTGATACACTGACAGTAAAGCACTCCCTCAGCACTGATTCACTGACAGTTCAGCACTCCCTCAGCACTGATACACTGACAGTGCAGCGCTCCCGCAGCACTGATACACTGACAGTGCAGCGCTCCCGCAGCACTGATACACTGACAGTACAGCACTCCCTCAGCACTGATACACTGACAGTGCAGCACTCCCTCAGCACTGGCCCTCTGAGAGTGCAGCGATCCCTTACCACTGATACACTGACAGTGCAGCGCTCCCTTACCACTGATACACTGACAATGCAGCGCTCCCTCAGTACCGACCCTCTGACAGTGCAGCGCTCCCTCAGCACTGACCCTCTGACAGTGCAGCGCTCCCTCAGCACTGATACTCTTGACAGTGCAGCATTCCCTCAGCACTGATACACTGACAGTGCAGCGCTCCTTCAGCACTGATACGCTGACAGTGCAGCACTCACTCAGCACTGATACACTGACAGCGCAGCACTCCCTCAGCACTGATACACTGACAGTGCAGCACTCCCTCAGCACTGACCCTCTGACAGTGCAGCACTCCCTCAGCACAGATACTCTTGACAGTGCAGCACTCCCTCAGCACTGATACACTGTCAGTGCAGCGCTCCCTCAGCACTGATACACTGACAGTGGAGCGCTCCCTCAGTACTGACCCTCTGACAGTGCAACACTCGCTCAGCACTGATACACTGACAGTGCAGCACTCCCTCAGCACTGATACACTGACAGTGCAGCGCTCCCTCAGCACTGATACACTGACAGTGCAGCTCTCGCTCAGTACTGATACACTGACAGTGGAGCGCTCCCTCAGTACTGACCCTCTGACAGTGCAGCTCTCCCTCAGCACTGATACACTGACAGTGCAGCTCTCGCTCAGCACTGATACACTGACAGTGGAGCGCTCCCTCAGTACTGACCCTCTGACAGTGCAACGCACCCTCAGCACTGATACACTGACAGTGCAGCGCTCCTTCAGCACTGAACCTCTGACAGTGCAGCGCTCCCTCAGCACTGATACACTGACAGTGCAGCGCTCCTTCAGCACTGATACGCTGACAGTGCAGCACTCACTCAGCACTGATACACTGACAGTGCAGCGCTCCCTCAGCACTGATACACTGACAGTGCAGCACTCCCTCAGCACTGATACACTGACAGTGCAGCGCTCCCTCAGCACTGATACACTGACAGTGCAGCACTCCCTCAGCACTGATACACTGACAGTGCAGCGCTCCTTCAGCACTGATACACTGACAGTGCAGCGCTCCTTCAGCACTGAACCTCTGACAGTGCAGCGCTCCCTCAGCACTGATACACTGACAGTGCAGCGCTCCTTCAGCACTGATACACTGACAGTGCAGCACTCCCTCAGTACTGGCCCTCTGAAAGTGCAGCGCTCCCTCAGTACTGACCCTCTGACAGTGCAGCACTCCCTCAGTACTGATACACTGACAGTAAAGCACTCCCTCAGCACTGATTCACTGACAGTTCAGCACTCCCTCAGCACTGATACACTGACAGTGCAGCGCTCCCGCAGCACTGATACACTGACAGTGCAGCGCTCCCGCAGCACTGATACACTGACAGTACAGCACTCCCTCAGCACTGATACACTGACAGTGCAGCACTCCCTCAGCACTGGCCCTCTGAGAGTGCAGCGATCCCTTACCACTGATACACTGACAGTGCAGCGCTCCCTTACCACTGATACACTGACAATGCAGCGCTCCCTCAGTACTGACCCTCTGACAGTGCAGCGCTCCCTCAGCACTGACCCTCTGACAGTGCAGCGCTCCCTCAGCACTGATACTCTTGACAGTGCAGCGCTCCCTCAGCACTGATACACTGACAGTGCAGCGCTCCCTCAGCACTGATACTCTTGACAGTGCAGCGCTCCCTCAGCACTGATACACTGACAGTGCAGTGCTCCCTCAGCACTGATACACTGACAGTGCAGCACTCCCTCAGCACTGGTACACTGACAGGGCAGCGCTCCCTCAGCACTGATACACTGACAGTGCAGCGCTCCCTCAGCACTGATACACTGACAGTGCAGCGCTCCCTCAGCACTGATACACTGACAGTGCAGCTGTCCCTCAGTACTGATACACTGACAGTGCAGCGCTCCCTCAGCACTGATACACTGACAGTGCAGCACTCCCTCAGTACTGACCCTCTGACAGTGCAGCGCTCCCTCAGCACTGATACACTGACAGTGCAGCGCTCCTTCAGCACTGATACACTGACAGTGCAGCGCTCCCTCAGCACTGATACACTGACAGTGCAGCGCTCCCTCAGCACTGATACACTGACAGTGCAGCACTCCCTCAGTACTGACCCTCTGACAGTGCAGCGCTCCCTCAGCACTGATACACTGACAGTGCAGCGCTCCCTCAGCACTGATACACTGACAGTGCAGCGCTCCTTCAGCACTGACCCTCTGACAGTGCAGCGCTCCCTCAGCACTGATACACTGACAGTGCAGCGCTCCCTCAGCACTGATACACTGACAGTGCAGCACTCCCTCAGCACTGATACACTGACAGTGCAGCGCTCCCTCAGCACTGATACACTGACAGTGGAGCGCTCCCTCAGCACTGATACACTGACAGTGCAGCGCTCCCTCAGTACTGATACACTGACAGTGCAGCACTCCCTCAGTACTGATACACTGACAGTGGAGCGCTCCCTCAGTACTGATACACTGACAGTGCAGCGCTCCCTCAGCACTGATACACTGACAGTGGAGCGCTCCCTCAGCACTGATACACTGACAGTGCAGCGCTCCCTCAGTACTGATACACTGACAGTGCAGCTGTCCCTCAGTACTGATACACTGACAGTGCAGCGCTCCCTCAGCACTGATACACTGACAGTGCAGCACTCCCTCAGTACTGACCCTCTGACAGTGCAGCGCTCCCTCAGCACTGATACACTGACAGTGCAGCGCTCCTTCAGCACTGATACACTGACAGTGCAGCGCTCCCTCAGCACTGATACACTGACAGTGCAGCGCTCCCTCAGCACTGATACACTGACAGTGCAGCACTCCCTCAGTACTGACCCTCTGACAGTGCAGCGCTCCCTCAGCACTGATACACTGACAGTGCAGCGCTCCCTCAGCACTGATACACTGACAGTGCAGCACTCCCTCAGTACTGATACACTGACAGTGCAGCGCTCCCTCAGCACTGATACACTGACAGTGGAGCGCTCCCTCAGCACTGATACACTGACAGTGCAGCGCTCCCTCAGCACTGATACACTGACAGTGCAGCGCTCCCTCAGCACTGATACACTGACAGTGCAGCACTCCCTCAGCACTGATACACTGACAGTGCAGCGCTCCCTCAGCACTGGTACACTGACAGTGCAGCGCTCCCTCAGCACTGATACACTGACAGTGCAGCACTCCCTCAGCACTGATACACTGACAGTGCAGCGCTCCCTCAGCACTGATACACTGACAGTGCAGCGCTCCCTCAGCACTGATACACTGACAGTGCAGCGCTCCCTCAGCACTGATACACTGACAGGGCAGCGCTCCCTCAGCACTGATACACTGACAGTGCAGCGCTCCCTCAGTACTGATACACTGACAGTGCAGCGCTCCCTCAGCACTGATACACTGACAGTGGAGCGCTCCCTCAGCACTTATACACTGACAGTGGAGCGCTCCCTCAGCACTGATACACTGACAGCGCAGCGCTCCTTCAGCACTGACCCTCTGACAGTGCAGCGCTCCCTCAGCACTGATACACTGACAGTGCAGCACTCCCTCAGCACTGATACACTGACAGTGCAGCGCTCCCTCAGCACTGATACACTGACAGTGCAGCACTCCCTCAGCACAGATACACTGACAGTGCAGCGCTCCCTCAGCACTGATACACTGACAGTGCAGCACTCCCTCAGTACTGATACACTGACAGTGCAGCGCTCCCTCAGCACTGATACACTGACAGTGGAGCGCTCCCTCAGCACTGATACACTGACAGTGGAGCACTCCCTCAGCACTGATGCACTGACAGTGCAGCGCTCCCTCAGCACTGATACACTGACAGGGCAGCGCTCCCTCAGCTCTGATACACTGACAGTGCAGCGCTCCCTCAGCACTGATACACTGACAGTGCAGCGCTCCCTCAGCACTGATACACTGACAGTGCAGCGCTCCCTCAGCACTGATACACTGACAGTGCAGCGCTCCCTCAGCACTGATACACTGACAGTGCAGCGCTCCTTCAGCACCGACCCTCTGACAGTGCAGCGCTCCCTCAGCACTGATACACTGACAGTGCAGCGCTCCCTCAGCACTGATACACTGACAGTGCAGCGCTCCCTCAGCACTGATACACTGACAGTGCAGCGCTCCCTCAGCACTGATACACTGACAGTGCAACGCTCCCTCAGCACTGACCCTCTGACAGTGCAGCGCTCCCTCAGCACTGATACACTGACAGTGCAGCGTTCCCTCAGCACTGATACACTGACAGTGCAGCGCTCCTTCAGCACTGACCCTCTGACAGTGCAGCGCTCCCTCAGCACTGATACACTGACAGTGCAGCGTTCCCTCAGCACTGATACACTGACAGTGCAGCGCTCCTTCAGCACTGACCCTCTGACAGTGCAGCGCTCCCTCAGCACTGATACACTGACAGTGCAGCGCTCCCTCAGCACTGAAACACTGACAGGGCAGCACTCCCTCAGCACTGATACACAGACAGTGCAGCGCTCCCTCAGCACTGATACACTGACAGTGCAGCACTCCCTCAGCACTGATACACTGACAGTGCAGCACTCCCTCAGCACTGATACACTGACAGTGCAGCACTCCCTCAGCACTGATACACTGACAGTGCAGTGCTCCCTCAGCACTGATACACTGACAGTGCAGCACTCCCTCAGCACTGATACACTGACAGTGCAGTGCTCCCTCAGCACTGATACACTGACAGTGCAGCACTCCCTCAGCACTGATACACTGACAGTGCAGCGCTCCCTCAGCACTGATACACTGACAGTGCAGCGCTCCCTCAGCACTGATACACTGACAGGGCAGCACTCCCTCAGCACTGATACACTGACAGTGCAGCGCTCCCTCAGCACTGATACACTGACAGTGCAGCACTCCCTCAGCACTGATACACTGACAGTGCAGCACTCCCTCAGCACTGATACACTGACAGTGCAGCACTCCCTCAGCACTGATACACTGACAGTGCAGCACTCCCTCAGTACTGGCCCTCTGACAGTGCAGCGCTCCCTCAGCACTGATACACTGACAGTGCAGCGCTCCCTCAGCACTGATACACTGACAGTGCAGCGCTCCCTCAGCACTGATACACTGACAGTTCAGTGCTCCCTCAGCACGGATACACTGACAGTGCAGCACTCCCTCAGCACTGATACACTGACAGTGCAGCGCTCCCTCAGCACTGACCCTCTGACAGTGCAGCGCTCCCTCAGCACTGATACACTGACAGTGCAGCGCTCCCTCAGCACTGATACACTGACAGTGCTGTGCTCCCTCAGCACTGATACACTGACAGTGCAGTGCTCCCTCAGCACTGACCCTCTGACAGTGCAGCACTCCCTCAGCATTGATACACTGATAGTGCAGCGCTCCCTCAGCACTGATACACTGACAGTGCAGCTCTCCCTCAGCACTGATACACTGACAGTGCAGCACTCCCTCAGCCCTGACCCTCTGACAGTGCAGCACTCCCTCAGCACTGATACACTGACAGTGCAGCGCTCCCTCAGCACTGATACACTGACAGTGCAGCGCTCCCTCAGCACTGATACACTGACAGTGCAGCGCTCCCTCAGCACTGATACACTGACAGTGCAGCGCTCCCTCAGCACTGATACACTGACAGTGCAGTGCTCCCTCAGCACTGATACACTGACAGTGCAGCACTCCCTCAGCACTGATACAGTGACAGTGCAGCGCTCCCTCAGCACTGATACACTGACAGTGCAGCACTCCCTCAGCACTGATACACTGACAGTGCAGCGCTCCCTCAGCACTGATACACTGACAGTGCAGCGCTCCCTCAGCACTGATACACTGACAGTGCAGCGCTCCCTCAGCACAGATACACTGACAGTGCAGCACTCCCTCAGTACTGACCCTCTGAAAGTGCAGCGCTCCCTCAGTACTGACCCTCTGACAGTGCAGCACTCCCTCAGTACTGATACACTGACAGTGTAGCGCTCCCGCAGCACTGATACACTGACAGTACAGCACTCCCTCAGCACTGATACACTGACAGTGCAGCACTCCCTCAGCACTGGCCCTCTGAGAGTGCAGCGATCCCTTACCACTGATACACTGACAGTGAGCGCTCCCTCAGCACTGATACACTGACAGTGCAGCGCTCCCTCAGCACTGATACACTGACAGTGCAGCGCTCCCTCAGCATTGATACACTGACAGTGCAGCGCTCCCTCAGCACTGACCCTCTGACAGTGCAGCACTCCCTCAGCACTGATACACTGACAGTGCAGCACTCCCTCTGCACTGATACACTGACAGTGCAGCGCTCCCTCAGCACTGATACACTGACAGTGCAGCGCTCCCTCAGCACTGATACACTGACAGTGCAGCACTCCCTCAGTACTGACCCTCTGACAGTGCAGCGCTCCCTCAGCACTGATACTCTGACAGTGCAGCACTCCCTCAGTACTGACCCTCTGACAGTGCAGCACTCCCTCAGCACTGATACACTGACAGTGCAGCGCTCCCTCAGCACTGATACACTGACAGTGCAGCGCTCCCTCAGCACTGATACTCTGACAGTGCAGCACTCCCTCAGTACTGACCCTCTGACAGTGCAGCACTCCCTCAGCACTGATACACTGACAGTGCAGCGCTCCCTCAGCACTGATACACTGACAGTGCAGCGCTCCCTCAGCACTGATACACTGACAGTGCAGCGCTCCCTCAGCACTGATACACTGACAGTGCAGCACTCCCTCAGCACTGATACACTGACAGTGCAGCGCTCCCTCAGCACTGATACTCTTGACAGTGCAGCGCTCCCTCAGCACTGATACACTGACAGTGCAGCGCTCCCTCAGCACTGATACTCTGACAGTGCAGCACTCCCTCAGTACTGACCCTCTGACAGTGCAGCACTCCCTCAGCACTGATACACTGACAGTGCAGCGCTCCCTCAGCACTGATACACTGACAGTGCAGCGCTCCCTCAGCACTGATACACTGACAGTGCAGCGCTCCCTCAGCACTGATACACTGACAGTGCAGCACTCCCTCAGCACTGATACACTGACAGTGCAGCGCTCCCTCAGCACTGATACTCTTGACAGTGCAGCGCTCCCTCAGCACTGATACACTGACAGTGCAGCGCTCCCTCAGCACTGATACACTGACAGGGCAGCACTCCCTCAGCACTGATACACTGACAGTGCAGGACTCCCTCAGCACTGATACACTGACAGTACAGCACTCCCTCAGCACAGATACACTGACAGTGCAGCGCTCCCTCAGCACTGATACACTGACAGTGCAGCTCTCCCTCAGCACTGATACTCTTGACAGTGCAGCGCTCCCTCAGCACTGATACACTGACAGTACAGCGCTCCCTCAGCACTGATACACTGACAGTGCAGCGCTCCCTCAGCAACGATACACTGACAGGGCAGCACTCCCTCAGCACAGATACACTGACAGTGCAGCGCTCCCTCAGCACTGATACACTGACAGTGCAGCGCTCCCTCAGCACTGATACACTGACAGTGCAGCACTCCCTCAGCACTGATACTCTTGACAGTGCAGCGCTCCCTCAGCACTGATACACTGACTGTGCAGCACTCCCTCAGCACTGATACACTGACAGTGCAGCTCTCCCTCAGCACTGATACACTGACAGCGCAGCGCTCCCTCAGCACTGATACACTGACAGTGCAGCGCTCCCTCAGCACTGATACACTGACAGGGCAGCACTCCCTCAGCACTGATACACTGACAGTGCAG
The DNA here is from genome assembly GCF_047496885.1 of Scyliorhinus torazame. NCBI lineage: Eukaryota > Metazoa > Chordata > Chondrichthyes > Carcharhiniformes > Scyliorhinidae > Scyliorhinus > Scyliorhinus torazame. The sequence goes on from NC_092728.1 coordinate 37,779,550, forward strand.
CACTCCCTCAGCACTGATACACTGACAGTGCAGCGCTCCCTCAGCACTGATACACTGACAGTGCAGCGATCCCTTACCACTGATACACTGACAGTGCAGCGCTCCCTCAGCACTGATACACTGACAGTGCAGCACTCCCTCAGTACTGACTCTCTGACAGTGCAGCGCTCCCTCAGTACTGACCCTCTGACAGTGCAGCGCTCCCTCAGCACTGATACTCTTGACAGTGCAGCACTCCCTCAGTACTGACCCTCTGACAGTGCAGCACTCCCTCAGCACTGATACACTGACAGTGCAGCGCTCCCTCAGCACTGATACACTGACAGTGCAGCGCTCCCTCAGCACTGATACTCTGACAGTGCAGCGCTCCCTCAGCACTGATACACTGACAGTGCAGCGCTCCCTCAGCACTGATACACTGACAGTGCAGCGCTCCCTCAGTACTGACCCTCTGACAGTGCAGCACTCCCTCAGCACTGATACACTGACAGTGCAGCGCTCCCTCAGCACTGATACACTGATAGTGCAGCACTCCCTCAGCACTGATACACTGACAGTGCGCCACTCCCTCAGCACTGATACACTGACAGTGCAGCGCTCCCTCAGCACTGATACACTGACAGTGCAGCACTCCCTCAGCACTGATACACTGACAGTGCAGCACTCCCTCAGCACTGATACACTGACAGTGCAGCGCTCCCTCAGCACTGATACTCTTGACAGTGCAGCGCTCCCTCAGCACTGATACACTGACAGTGCAGCACTCCCTCAGCACTGATACTCTTGACAGTGCAGCGCTCCCTTAGCACTGATACACTGACAGTGCAGCACTCCCTCAGCACTGATACACTGACAGTGCAGCTCTCCCTCAGCACTGATACACTGACAGCGCAGCGCTCCCTCAGCACTGATACACTGACAGTGCAGCGCTCCCTCAGCACTGATACACTGACAGGGCAGCACTCCCTCAGCACTGATACACTGACAGTGCAGCACTCCCTCAGCACTGATACACTGACAGTGCAGCGCTCCCTCAGCACTGATACACTGACAGTGCAGCGATCCCTTACCACTGATACACTGACAGTGCAGCGCTCCCTCAGCACTGATACACTGACAGTGCAGCACTCCCTCAGTACTGACTCTCTGACAGTGCAGCGCTCCCTCAGTACTGACCCTCTGACAGTGCAGCGCTCCCTCAGCACTGATACTCTGACAGTGCAGCACTCCCTCAGTACTGACCCTCTGACAGAGCAGCACTCCCTCAGCACTGATACTCTTGACAGTGCAGCACTCCCTCAGTACTGACCCTCTGACAGTGCAGCACTCCCTCAGCACTGATACACTGACAGTGCAGCGCTCCCTCAGCACTGATACACTGACAGTGCAGCACTCCCTCAGCACTGATACACTGACAGTGCAGCACTCCCTCAGCACTGATACACTGACAGTGCAGCGCTCCCTCAGCACTGATACACTGACAGTGCAGCACTCCCTCAGCACTGACCCTCTGACAGTGCAGCACTCCCTCAGCACTGATACACTGACAGTGCAGCGCTCCCTCAGCACTGATACACTGACAGTGCAGCGCTCCCTCAGCACTGATACACTGACAGTGCAGCGCTCCCTCAGCACTGATACACAGACAGTGCAGCGCTCCCTCAGCACTGATGCACTGACAGTGCAGCGCTCCCTCAGCACTGATGCACTGACAGTGCAGCGCTCCCTCAGCACTGATACACTGACAGTGCAGCGCTCCCTCAGCACTGATACACTGACAGTGCAGCGCTCCCTCAGCACTGATGCACTGACAGTGCAGCGCTCCCTCAGCACTGATACACTGACAGTGCAGCGCTCCCTCAGCACTGATACACTGACAGTGCAGCACTCCCTCAGCACTGATACACTGACAGTGCAGCGCTCCCTCAGCACTGATACACTGACAGTGTAGCGCTCCCTCAGCACTGATACACTGACAGTGCAGCACTCCCTCAGCACTGATACACTGACAGGGCAGCGCTCCCTCAGCACTGATACACTGACAGTGCAGCGCTCCCTCAGCACTGACACACTGACAGTGCAGCACTCCCTCAGCACAGATACACTGACAGTGCAGCGCTCCCTCAGCACTGATACACTGACAGTGCAGCGCTCCCTCAGCACTGATACACTGACAGTGCAGCGCTCCCTCAGCACTGATACACTGACAGTGCAGCACTCCCTCAGCACTGATACACTGACAGTGCAGCGCTCCCTCAGCACTGATACACTGACAGTGCAGCGCACCCTCAGCACTGGAGCAGCATGTCCCCAGAGGGTCAGTGCTATTTTGAGAGATTTGGTTCCTAATCCTCCCGCTCGCCTCACTCCCGTTGCTTCCGCATCTCGGACAAACACAGAAATGAAGCGCGAGCCGACCGCTCCATAAAATCGATTCGCCGGCGATCGGCAGCCGCCCTGCGGATCCATCACTCGACGTTCAGCAAAAGAAGCGGCCTCAGGTAAGGCCCAAAGTGTGAGAAAATATAACAGCCCCGAGACAGTGAAACCGCCAAAACACCGGATAACACTGGGGTACAGTACTGGTGGGGATGGGTCTGTCACTGTATAACACTGGGATACAGTACTGGTGGAGACGGGTCTGTCACTGTATAACACTGGGGTACAGTACTGGTGGGGATGGGTCTGTCACTGTATAACACTGGGGTACAGTACTGGTGGGGATGGGTCTGTCACTGTATAACACTGGGATACAGTACTGGTGGGGACGGGTCTGTCACTGTATAACACTGGGGTACAGTACTGGTGGGGATGGGTCTGTCACTGTATAACACTGGGGTACAGTACTGGTGGGGATGGGTCTGTCACTGTATAACACTGGGGTACAGTACTGGTGGGGATGGGTCTGTCACTGTATAACACTGGGGTACAGTACTGGTGGGGATGGGTCTGTCACTGTATAACACTGGGGTACAGTACTGGTGGGGATGGGTCTGTCACTGTATAACACTGGGGTACAGTACTGGTGGGGATGGGTCTGTCACTGTATAACACTGGGGTACAGTACTGGTGGGGACGGGTCTGTCACTGTATAACACTGGGGTACAGTACTGGTGGGGATGGGTCTGTCACTGTATAACACTGGGGTACAGTACTGGTGGGGATGGGTCTGTCACTGTATAACACTGGGGTACAGTACTGGTGGGGACAGGTCTGTCACTGTATAACACTGGGATACAGTACTGGTGGGGATTGGTCTGTCACTGTATAACACTGGGGTACAGTATTGGTGAGGATGGGTCTGTCACTGTATAACACTGGGGTACAGTACTGGTGGGGACGGGTCTGTCACTGTATAACACTGGGGTACAGTACTGGTGGGGATGGGTCTGTCACTGTATAACACTGGGGTACAGTACTGGTGGGGATGGGTCTGTCACTGTATAACACTGGGGTACAGTACTGGTGGGGACGGGTCTGTCACTGTATAACACTGGGATACAGTACTGGTGGGGATTGGTCTGTCACTGTATAACACTGGGGTACAGTATTGGTGAGGATGGGTCTGTCACTGTATAACACTGGGGTACAGTACTGGTGGGGACGGGTCTGTCACTGTATAACACTGGGGTACAGTACTGGTGGGGACGGGTCTGTCACTGTATAACACTGGGGTACAGTACTGGTGGGGATGGGTCTGTCACTGTACAACACAGGGGTACAGTACTGGTGGGGACAGGTCTGTCACTGTATAACACTGGGATACAGTACTGGTGGGGACGGGTCTGTCACTGTATAACACTGGGGTACAGTACTGGTGGGGATGGGTCTGTCACTGTATAACACTGGGATACAGTACTGGTGGGGACGGGTCTGTCACTGTATAACACTGGGATACAGTACTGGTGGGGATGGGTCTGTCACTGTATAACACTGGGGTACAGTACTGGTGGGGATGGGTCTGTCACTGTATAACACTGGGGTACAGTACTGGTGGGGATGGGTCTGTCACTGTATAACACTGGGGTACAGTACTGGTGGGGATGGGTCTGTCACTGTATAACACTGGGGTACAGTACTGGTGGGGACGGGTCTGTCACTGTATAACACTGGGGTACAGTACTGGTGGGGATGGGTCTGTCACTGTATAACACTGGGGTACAGTACTGGTGGGGATGGGTCTGTCACTGTATAACACTGGGGTACAGTACTGGTGGGGACAGGTCTGTCACTGTATAACACTGGGATACAGTACTGGTGGGGATTGGTCTGTCACTGTATAACACTGGGGTACAGTATTGGTGAGGATGGGTCTGTCACTGTATAACACTGGGGTACAGTACTGGTGGGGACGGGTCTGTCACTGTATAACACTGGGGTACAGTACTGGTGGGGATGGGTCTGTCACTGTATAACACTGGGGTACAGTACTGGTGGGGATGGGTCTGTCACTGTATAACACTGGGGTACAGTACTGGTGGGGACGGGTCTGTCACTGTATAACACTGGGATACAGTACTGGTGGGGATTGGTCTGTCACTGTATAACACTGGGGTACAGTATTGGTGAGGATGGGTCTGTCACTGTATAACACTGGGGTACAGTACTGGTGGGGACGGGTCTGTCACTGTATAACACTGGGGTACAGTACTGGTGGGGATGGGTCTGTCACTGTATAACACTGGGGTACAGTACTGGTGGGGACGGGTCTGTCACTGTATAACACTGGGGTACAGTACTGGTGGGGATGGGTCTGTCACTGTATAACACTGGGGTACAGTACTGGTGGGGACGGGTCTGTCACTGTATAACACTGGGGTACAGTACTGGTGGGGATGGGTCTGTCACTGTATAACACTGGGATACAGTACTGGTGGGGCGGGTCTGTCACTGTATAACACTGGGGTACAGTACTGGTGGGGATGGGTCTGTCACTGTATAACACTGGGGTACAGTACTGGTGGGGACGGGCCTGTCACTGTATAACACTGGGGTACAGTACTGGTGGGGATGGGTCTGTCACTGTATAACACTGGGGTACAGTACTGGTGGGGATGGGTCTGTCACTGTATAACACTGGGGTACAGTACTGGTGGGGATGGGTCTGTCACTGTATAACACTGGGATACAGTACTGGTGGGGTGGGTCTGTCACTGTATAACACTGGGGTACAGTACTGGTGGGGACAGGTCTGTCACTGTATAACACTGGGGTACAGTACTGGTGGGGATGGGTCTGTCACTGTATAACACTGGGGTACAGTACTGGTGGGGACAGGTCTGTCACTGTATAACACTGGGGTACAGTACTGGTGGGGACGGGTCTGTCACTGTATAACACTGGGGTACAGTACTGGTGGGGACAGGTCTGTCACTGTATAACACTGGGGTACAGTACTGGTGGGGACGGGTCTGTCACTGTAAACACTGGGGTACAGTACTGGTGGGGACGGGTCTGTCACTGTATAACACTGGGGTACAGTACTGGTGGGGACGGGTCTGTCACTGTAAACACTGGGGTACAGTACTGGTGGGGACGGGTCTGTCACTGTAAACACTGGGGTACAGAACTGGTGGGGACGGGTCTGTCACTGTATAACACTGGGATACAGTCCTGGTGGGGACAGGTCTGTCACTGTATAACACTGGGGTACAGTACTGGTGGGGAAGGGCCTGTCACTGTATAACACTGGGGTACAGTACTGGTGGGGACGGGTCTGTCACTGTATAACGCTGGGGTACAGTACTGGTGGGGACGGGTCTGTCACTGTAAACACTGGGGTACAGTACTGGTGGGGACAGGTCTGTCACTGTATAACGCTGGGGTACAGCTCTGGTGGGGACAGGTCTGTCACTGTATAACGCTGGGGTACAGTACTGGTGGGGACGGGTCTGTCACTGTAAACACTGGGGTACAGTACTGGTGGGGACGGGTCTGTCACTGTATAACACTGGGATACAGTACTGGTGGGGACGGGTCTGTCACTGTATAACACTGGGGTACAGTACTGGTGGGGACGGGTCTGTCACTGTAAACACTGGGGTACAGTACTGGTGGGGACGGGTCTGTCACTGTATAACACTGGGGTACAGTACTGGTGGGGACGGGTCTGTCACTGTAAACACTGGGGTACAGTACTGGTGGGGATGGGTCTGTCACTGTATAACAGTGGGGTACAGTACTGGTGGGGACGGGTCTGTCACTGTATAACACTGGGATACAGTCCTGGTGGGGACAGGTCTGTCACTGTATAACACTGGGGTACAGTACTGGTGGGGAAGGGCCTGTCACTGTATAACACTGGGGTACAGTACTGGTGGGGATGGGTCTGTCACTGTATAACACTGGGGTACAGTACTGGTGGGGACGGGTCTGTCACTGTATAACACTGGGGTACAGTACTGGTGGGGATGGGTCTGTCACTATAACACTGGGGTACAGTACTGGTGGGGACAGGTCTGCCACTGTATAACACTGGGGTACAGTACTGGTGGGGATGGGTCTGTCACTGTATAACACTGGGGTACAGTACTGGTGGGGACGGGTCTGTCACTGTAAACACTGGGGTACAGTACTGGTGGGGATGGGTCTGTCACTGTATAACAGTGGGGTACAGTACTGGTGGGGACGGGTCTGTCACTGTATAACACTGGGATACAGTCCTGGTGGGGACAGGTCTGTCACTGTATAACACTGGGGTACAGTACTGGTGGGGAAGGGCCTGTCACTGTATAACACTGGGGTACAGTACTGGTGGGGATGGGTCTGTCACTGTATAACACTGGGGTACAGTACTGGTGGGGACGGGTCTGTCACTGTATAACACTGGGGTACAGTACTGGTGGGGATGGGTCTGTCACTATAACACTGGGGTACAGTACTGGTGGGGACAGGTCTGCCACTGTATAACACTGGGGTACAGTACTGGTGGGGATGGGTCTGTCACTGTATAACACTGGGGTACAGTACTGGTGGGGACGGGTCTGTCACTGTATAACACTGGGGTACAGTACTGGTGGGGACGGGTCTGTCACTGTATAACACTGGGGTACAGTACTGGTGGGGATGGGTCTGTCACTGTATAACAGTGGGGTACAGTACTGGTGGGGACGGGTCTGTCAGTGTATAACACTGGGATACAGTCCTGGTGGGGACAGGTCTGTCACTGTATAACACTGGGGTACAGTACTAGTGGGTATGGGTCTGTCACTGTATAACACTGGGGTACAGTACTGGTGGGGACGGGTCTGTCACTGTATAACACTGGGGTACAGTACTGGTGGGGATGGGTCTGTCACTGTATAACAGTGGGGTACAGTACTGGTGGGGACGGGTCTATCACTGTATAACACTGGGGTACAGAACTGGTGGGGATGGGTCTGTCACTGTATAACACTGGGGTACAGTACTGGTGGGGACGGGTCTATCACTGTATAACACTGGGGTACAGAACTGGTGGGGATGGGTCTATCACTGTATAACACTGGGGTACAGAACTGGTGGGGACGGGTCTATCACTGTATAACACTGGGGTACAGAACTGGTGGGGACGGGTCTGTCACTGTATAACACTGGGGTACAGTACTGGTGGGGATGGGTCTGTCACTGTATAACACTGGGGTACAGTACTGGTGGGGACGGGTCTGTCACTGTATAACACTGGGGTACAGTACTGGTGGGGACGGGTCTGTCATTGTATAACACTGGGGTACAGTACTGGTGGGGACGGGTCTGTCACTGTATAACACTGGGGTACAGTACTGGTGGGAATGGGTCTGTCACTGTATAACAGTGGGGTACAGTACTGGTGGGGACGGGTCTGTCACTGTATAACACTGGGATACATTACTGGTGGGGACGGGTCTGTCACTGTATAACACTGGGATACAGTACTGGTGAGGATGGGTCTGTCACTGTATAACACTGGGGTACAGTACTGGTGGGGACAGGTCTGTCGCTGTATAACACTGGGGTACAGTACTGGTGGGGATGGGTCTGTCACTGTATAACACTGGGGTACAGTACTGGTGGGGACGGGTCTGTCACTGTATAACACTGGGGTACAGTACTGGTGGGGACGGGTCTGTCACTGTATAACACTGGGGTACAGTACTGGTGAGGATGGGTCTGTCACTGTATAACACTGGGGTACAGTACTGGTGGGGACGGGTCTGTCACTGTATAACACTGGGGTACAGTACTGGTGGGGACGGGTCTGTCACTGTACAACACTGGGGTACAGTACTGGTGGGGACGGGTCTATCACTGGACAACACTGGGGTACAGTACTGGTGGGGACAGGTCTATCACTGTATAACACTGGGGTACAGTACTGGTGGGGACGGGTCTATCACTGTATAACACGGGTACAGTACTGGTGGGGATGGCCCTGTCACTGTATAACACTGGGGTACAGTACTGGTGGGGAAGGGTCTGTCACTGTATAACACTGGGGTACAGTACTGGTGGGGATGGCCCTGTCACTGTATAACACTGGGGTACAGTCCTGGTGGGGAAGGGTCTGTCACTGTATAACACTGGGGTACAGTACTGGTGGGGACGGGTCTGTCACTGTATATCACTGGGGTACAGTACTGGTGGGGACGGGTCTGTCACTGTATAACACTGGGGTACAGTACTGGTGGGGACAGGTCTATCACTGTATAACACTGGGGTACAGTACTGGTGGGGACGGGTCTGTCACTGTATAACACTGGGGTACAGTACTGGTGGGGACGGGTCTGTCACTGTATAACACTGGGATACAGTACTGGTGGGGACGGGTCTGTCACTGTATAACACTGGGATACAATACTGGTGGGGATGGGTCTGTCACTGTATAACACTGGGGTACTGTACTGGTGGGGACGGGTCTGTCACTGTATAACACTGGGGTACTGTACTGGTGGGGACGGGTCTGTCACTGTATAACACTGGGATACAGTACTGGTGGGGATGGGTCTGTCACTGTATAACACTGGGGTACTGTACTGGTGGGGATGGGTCTGTCACTGTATAACACTGGGGTACAGTACTGGTGGGGATGGGTCTGTCACTGTATAACACTGGGGTACTGTACTGGTGGGGATGGGTCTGTCACTGTATAACACTGGGGTACAGTACTGGTGGGGACGGGTCTGTCACTGTATAACACTGGGATACAGTACTGGTGGGGATGGGTCTGTCACTGTATAACACTGGGGTACAGTATTGGTGGTGATGGGTCTGTCAGTGTATAACACTGGGGTACAGTACTGGTGGGGACGGGTCTGTCACTGTATAACACTGGGATACAGTACTGGTGGGAACGGGTCTGTCACTGTATAACACTGGGATACAGTACTGGTGGGGACGGGTCTGTCACTGTATAACACTGGGGTACAGTACTGGTGGGGACGGGTCTGTCACTGTATAACACTGGGATACAGTACTGGTGGGGACGGGTCTGTCACTGTATAACACTGGTGTACAGTACTGGTGGGGATGGGTCTGTTACTGTATAACTCTGGGTACAGTACTGGTGGGGATGGGTCTGTCACTATATAACACTGGGGTACAGTGCTAGTGGGGACAGGTCTGTCACTGTATAACACTGGGGTACAGTACTGGTGGGGACAGGTCTGTCACTGTATAACACTGGGATACAGTACTGGTGGGGACGGGTCTGTCACTATATAACACTGGGGTACAGTACTGGTGGGGACAGGTCTGTCACTGTATAACACTGGGGTACAGTACTGGTGGGGACAGGTCTGTCACTATATAACACTGGGGTACAGTACTGGTGGGGACAGGTCTGTCACTGTATAACACTGGTGTACAGTACTGGTGGGGACAGGTCTGTCACTGTATAACACTGGGATACAGTACTGGTGGGGACGGGTCTGTCACTGTATAACACTGGTGTACAGTACTGGTGGGGATGGGTCTGTTACTGTATAACTCTGGGTACAGTACTGGTGGGGATGGGTCTGTTACTGTATAACTCTGGGTACAGTACTGGTGGGGATGGGTCTGTCACTATATAACACTGGGGGTACAGTACTGGTGGGGACAGGTCTGTCACTGTATAACACTGGGGTACAGTACTGGTGGGGATGGGTCTGTCACTGTATAACACTGGGGTACAGTATTGGTAGGGACGGGTCTGTCACTGTATAACACTGGGGTACAGTCCTGGTGGGGATGGGTCTGTCACTGTATAACACTGGGGTACAGTACTGGTGGGGACGGGTCTGTGACTGTATAACACTGGGGTACAGTACTGGTGGGGACGGGTCTGTCACTGTATAACACTGGGATACAGTACTGGTGGGGACGGGTCTGTCACTGTATAACACTGGGTACAGTACTGGTGGGGATGGGTCTGTCACTATATAACACTGGTGTACAGTACTGGTGGGGATGGGTCTGTTACTGTATAACTCTGGGTACAGTACTGGTGGGGATGGGTCTGTCACTATATAACACTGGGGTACAGTGCTAGTGGGGACAGGTCTGTCACTGTATAACACTGGGATACAGTACTGGTGGGGACGGGTCTGTCACTATATAACACTGGGGTACAGTACTGGTGGGGACAGGTCTGTCACTGTATAACACTGGGGTACAGTACTGGTGGGGACAGGTCTGTCACTATATAACACTGGGGTACAGTACTGGTGGGGACAGGTCTGTCACTGTATAACACTGGGGTACAGTACTGGTGGGGACAGGTCTGTCACTGTATAACACTGGGATACAGTACTGGTGGGGACGGGTCTGTCACTGTATAACACTGGTGTACAGTACTGGTGGGGATGGGTCTGTTACTGTATAACTCTGGGTACAGTACTGGTGGGGATGGGTCTGTTACTGTATAACTCTGGGTACAGTACTGGTGGGGATGGGTCTGTCACTATATAACACTGGGGTACAGTACTGGTGGGGACAGGTCTGTCACTGTATAACACTGGGGTACAGTACTGGTGGGGATGGGTCTGTCACTGTATAACACTGGGGTACAGTATTGGTGGGGACGGGTCTGTCACTGTATAACACTGGGGTACAGTCCTGGTGGGGATGGGTCTGTCACTGTATAACACTGGGGTACAGTACTGGTGGGGACGGGTCTGTGACTGTATAACACTGGGGTACAGTACTGGTGGGGACGGGTCTGTCACTGTATAACACTGGGATACAGTACTGGTGGGGACGGGTCTGTCACTGTATAACACTGGGTACAGTACTGGTGGGGATGGGTCTGTCACTATATAACACTGGGGTACAGTACTGGTGGGGACAGGTCTGTCACTGTATAACACTGGGGTACAGTACTGGTGGGGACGGGTCTGTTACTGTATAACTCTGGGTACAGTACTGGTGGGGATGGGTCTGTCACTATATAACACTGGGGTACAGTACTGGTGGGGACAGGTCTGTCACTGTATAACACTGGGGTACAGTACTGGTGGGGATGGGTCTGTCACTGTATAACACTGGGGTACAGTATTGGTGGGGACGGGTCTGTCACTGTATAACACTGGGGTACAGTCCTGGTGGGGATGGGTCTGTCACTGTATAACACTGGGGTACAGTACTGGTGGGGACGGGTCTGTGACTGTATAACACTGGGGTACAGTACTGGTGGGGATGGGTCTGTCACTGTATAACACTGGGGTACAGTACTGGTGGGGACGGGTCTGTCACTGTATAACACTGGGGTACAGTACTGGTGGGGACGGGTCTGTCACTGTATAACACTGGGATACAGTATTGGTGGGGACGGGTCTGTCACTGTATAACACTGGGGTACAGTACTGGTGGGGACGGGTCTGTCACTATATAACACTGGGGTACAGTACTGGTGGGGACAGGTCTGTCACTGTATAACACTGGGGTACAGTACTGGTGGGGACGGGTCTGTTACTGTATAACTCTGGGTACAGTACTGGTGGGGATGGGTCTGTCACTATATAACACTGGGGTACAGTACTGGTGGGGACAGGTCTGTCACTGTATAACACTGGGGTACAGTACTGGTGGGGATGGGTCTGTCACTGTATAACACTGGGGTACAGTATTGGTGGGGACGGGTCTGTCACTGTATAACACTGGGGTACAGTCCTGGTGGGGATGGGTCTGTCACTGTATAACACTGGGGTACAGTACTGGTGGGGACGGGTCTGTGACTGTATAACACTGGGGTACAGTACTGGTGGGGATGGGTCTGTCACTGTAGAACACTGGGATACAGTACTGGTGGGGACGGGTCTGTCACTGTATAACACTGGGGTACAGTACTGGTGGGGACGGGTCTGTCACTGTATAACACTGGGGTACAGTATTGGTGGGGACGGGTCTGTCACTGTATAACACTGGGGTACAGTATTGGTGGGGACGGGTCTGTCACTGTATAACACTGGGGTACAGTACTGGTGTGGACGGGTCTGTCACTGTATAACACTGGGGTACAGTACTGGTGGGGACGGGTCTGTCACTGTATAACACTGGGGTACAGTACTGGTGGGGACGGGTCTGTCACTGTATAACACTGGGGTACAGTATTGGTGGGGACGGGTCTGTCACTGTATAACACTGGGGTACAGTACTGGTGGGGATGGGTCTGTCACTGTATAACACTGGGGTACAGTATTGGTGGGGGGGTCTGTCACTGTATAACACTGGGGTACAGAACTGGTGGGGACGGGTCTGTCACTGTATAACACTGGGGTACAGTACTGGTGGGGACGGGTCTGTCACTGTATAACACTGGAATACAGTACTGGTGGGGATGGGTCTATCAGTGTATAACACTGGGATACAGTATTGGTGAGGATGGGTCTGTCACTGTATAACACTGGGGTACAGTACTGGTGGGGACGGGTCTGTCACTGTATAACACTGGGGTACAGTACTGGTGGGGATGGGTCTATCAGTGTATAACACTGGGATACAGTATTGGTGAGGATGGGTCTGTCACTGTATAACACTGGGATACAGTACTGGTGGGGACGGGTCTGTCACTGTATAACACTGGGGTACAGTACTGGTGGGGATGGGTCTGTCACTGTATAACACTGGGGTACAGTATTGGTGGGGACGGGTCTGTCACTGTATAACACTGGGGTACAGTACTAGTGGGGATGGGTCTGTCACTGTATAACACTGGGGTACAGTACTGGTGGGGACGGGTCTGTCACTGTATAACACTGGGGTACAGTACTGGTGGGGACGGGTCTGTCACTGTATAACACTGGGGTACAGTATTGGTGGGGACGGGTCTGTCACTGTATAACACTGGGGTACAATACTGGTGGGGATGGGTCTGTCACTGTATAACACTGGGGTACAGTATTGGTGGGGGGGTCTGTCACTGTATAACGCTGGGGTACAGAACTGGTGGGGATGGGTCTGTCACTATAACACTGGGGTACAGTACTGGTGGGGGGGTCTGTCACTGTATAACACTGGGGTACAGAACTGGTGGGGATGGGTCTGTCACTGTATAACACTGGGATACAGTACTGGTGGGGACAGGTCTGTCACTGTATAACACTGGGGTACAGTACTGGTGGGGACGGGTCTGTCACTGTATAACACTGGGGTACAGTACTGGTGGGGATGGGTCTGTCACTGTATAACACTGGGGTACAGTATTGGTGGGGGGGTCTGTCACTGTATAACGCTGGGGTACAGAACTGGTGGGGATGGGTCTGTCACTATAACACTGGGGTACAGTACTGGTGGGGGGGTCTGTCACTGTATAACGCTGGGGTACAGAACTGGTGGGGATGGGTCTGTCACTGTATAACACTGGGATACAGTACTGGTGGGGACAGGTCTGTCACTGTATAACACTGGGGTACAGTACTGGTGGGGATGGGTCTGTCACTGTATAACACTGGGGTACAGTACTGGTGGGGATGGGTCTGTCACTGTATAACACTGGGATACAGTACTGGTGGGGACAGGTCTGTCACTGTATAACACTGGGGTACAGTACTGGTGGGGACGGGTCTGTCACTGTATAACACTGGGGTACTGTACTGGTGGGGACGGGTCTGTCACTGTATAACACTGGGGTACAGTACTGGTGGGGACGGGTCTGTCACTGTATAACACTGGGGTACTGTACTGGTGGGGACGGGTCTGTCACTGTATAACACTGGGATACAGTACTGGTGGGGATGGGTCTGTCACTGTATAACACTGGGATACAGTACTGGTGGGGATGGGTCTGTCACTGTATAACACTGGGGTACAGTACTGGTGGGGATGGGTCTGTCACTGTATAACACTGGGATACAGTACTGGTGGGGATGGGTCTGCCACTGTATAACACTGGGGTACAGTACTGGTGGAGATGGGTCTGTCACTGTATAACACTGGGGTACAGTACTGGTGGGGATGGGTCTGTCACTGTATAACACTGGGGTACAGCCCTGGTGGGGACGGGTCTGTCACTGTATAACACTGGGGTACAGTACTGGTGGGGATGGGTCTGTCACTGTATAACACTGGGGTACAGTACTGGTGGGGATGGGTCTGTCACTGTATAACACTGGGATACAGTACTGGTGGGGATGGGTCTGTCACTGTATAACACTGGGGTACAGTACTGGTGGGGACGGGTCTGTCACTGTATAACACGGGTACAGTACTGGTGGGGACAGGTCTGTCACTGTATAACACTGGGGTAGAGTACTGGTGGGGACAGGTCTGTCGCTGTATAACACTGGGGTACAGTACTGGTGGGGACAGGTCTGTCGCTGTATAACACTGGGGTACAGTACTGGTGGGGATGGGTCTGTCACTGTATAACACTGGGATACAGTACTGGTGGGGACAGGTCTGTCACTGTATAACACTGGGGTACAGTACTGGTGGGGACGGGTCTGTCACTGTATAACACAGGGGTACAGTACTGGTGGGGACAGGTCTGTCACTGTATAACACTGGGGTACAGTACTGGTGGGGACAGGTCTGTAGCTGTATAACACTGGGGTACAGTACTGGTGGGGATGGGTCTGTCACTGTATAACACTGGGGTACAGTACTGGTGGGGACGGGTCTGTCACTGTATAACACAGGGGTACAGTACTGGTGGGGACAGGTCTGTCACTGTACAACACTGGGGTACAGTACTGGTGGGGACAGGTCTGTCGCTGTATAACACTGGGGTACAGTACTGGTGGGGATGGGTCTGTCACTGTATAACACTGGGATACAGTACTGGTGGGGATGGGTCTGTCACTGTATAACACAGGGGTACAGTACTGGTGGGGATGGGTCTGTCTCTGTATAACACTGGGGTACAGTACTGGTGGGGACAGGTCTGTTTCTGTATAACACTGGGGTACAGTACTGGTGGGGACAGGTCTGTCGCTGTATAACACTGGGTACAGTACTGGTGGGGACGGGTCTGTCACTGTTTAACACTGGGGTACTGTACTGGTGGGGACAGGTCTGTCACTGTATAACACTGGGTACAGTACTGGTGGGGACGGGTCTGTCACTGTATAACACTGGGGTACTGTACTGGTGGGGACAGGTCTGTCACTGTATAACTCTGGGATACAGTACTGGTGGGGACGGGTCTGTCACTGTATAACTCTGGGATACAGTACTGGTGGGGAAGGGCCTGTCACTGTATAACACTGGGGTACAGTACTGGTGGGGACGGGTCTGTCACTGTATAACACTGGGATACAGTACTGGTGGGGACGGGTCTGTCACTGTATAACACTGGGGATACAGTACTGGTGGGGACAGGTCTGTCGCTGTATAACACTGGGTACAGTACTGGTGGGGACGGGTCTGTCACTGTATAACACTGGGGTACTGTACTGGTGGGGACAGGTCTGTCACTGTATAACTCTGGGATACAGTACTGGTGGGGACGGGTCTGTCACTGTATAACTCTGGGATACAGTACTGGTGGGGAAGGGTCTGTCACTGTATAACACTGGGGTACAGTACTGGTGGGGATGGGTCTGTCACAGTATAACACTGGGGTACAGTACTGGTGGAGATGGGTCTGTCACTGTATAACACGGGTACAGTACTGGTGGGGATGGGCCTGTCACTGTATAACACTGGGGTACAGTACTGGTGGGGATGGGTCTGTCACTGTATAACACTGGGGTACAGTACTGGTGGGGATGGGTCTGTCACTGTATAACACTGGGGTACAGTACTGGTGGGGAAGGGTCTGTCACTGTATAACACTGGGGTACAGTACTGGTGGGGACGGGTCTGTGACTGTATAACACTGGGGTACAGTACTGGTGGGGATGGGTCTGTCACTGTATAACGCTGGGGTACAGTACTGGTGGGGACGGGTCTGTCACTGTATAACACTGGGGTACAGTACTGGTGGGGATGGGTCTGTCACTGTATAACGCTGGGGTACAGTACTGGTGGGGACGGGTCTGTGACTGTATAACACTGGGGTACAGTACTGGTGGGGACGGGTCTGTCACTGTTTAACACTGGGATACAGTACTGGTGGGGACGGGTCTGTCACTGTTTAACACTGGGGTACAGTCCTGGTGGGGATGGGTCTGTCACTGTATAACACTGGGGTACAGTACTGGTCGGGACGGGTCTGTCACTGTATAACACTGGGGTACAGTACTGGTGGGGACGGGTCTGTCACTGTTTAACACTGGGGTACAGTCCTGGTGGGGATGCGTCTGTCACTGTTTAACACTGGGGTACAGTCCTGGTGGGGATGGGTCTGTCACTGTATAACAGTGGGGTACAGTACTGGTGGGGACGGGTCTGTCACTGTATAACACTGGGGTACAGTACTGGTGGGGACGGGTCTGTCACTGTATAACACTGGGATACAGTACTGGTGGGGACGGGTCTGTCACTGTTTAACACTGGGGTACAGTCCTGGTGGGGATGGGTCTGTCACTGTATAACAGTGGGGTACAGTACTGGTGGGGACGGGTCTGTCACTGTATAACACTGGGGTACAGAACTGGTGGGGACGGGTCTGTCACTGTATAACACTGGGGTACAGTACTGGTGGGGACGGGTCTGTCACTGTTTAACACTGGGATACAGTACTGGTGGGGACGGGTCTGTCACTGTTTAACACTGGGGTACAGTACTGATGGGGACAGGTCTGTCACTGTATAACACTGGGGTACAGTACTGGTGGGGACCGGTCTGTCACTGTATAACACTGGGGTACAGTACTGGTGGGGACGGGTCTGTCACTGTATAACACTGGGGTACAGTACTGGTGGGGATGGGTCTGTCACAGTATAACACTGGGGTACAGTACTGGTGGGGACGGGTCTGTCACTGTATAACACTGGAGTACAGTACTGGTGGGGACTGGTCTGTCACTGTATAACACTGGGGTACTGCAGTGGCAGTGACAGGCTGTCACTGTATTACACTGGGATACTGTACTGTTGTGGACAATTCTGTTACTGTATAACATTGGGGTACAGCACAGGTCGGGACGGGTCTGTCACTGATTAACACTGGGGTACAGCACTTGTGTGGACGAGTCTGTCACTGTCTAGCAGTGGGGTACAGTACTGGTGGGGACAGGTCTGTCACTGTATAACGCTGGGATACAGTACTGGTGGGGCCAGGTCTGTCACTGTATAACACTGGGGACATGTTTTTCAGTATAAAAACTAGTATATTGTTACATTTCCATCCCCTGTGTCTAGGAGTGAAAAACTGCAAATGATCTTGGCCCGTTTTGAGAATACATGGGATACCTTGCACTGACTTTTGTTCTGCATTAGTTGCACATCACTATGCATCTTCACTCATCACACAGGCATATTAATTCAGCCTTTTTCATTTGAACATAGATTTTTCCTAAATATGTTTGCACTTGGAGGACCCTTTCAAGATTTCAATAACTCTGAATGGTTATGCTGTATTTCCCAGTCGCCCCTGGTTTTGTGTTTCACTGACATGCCTCTGTTTTAGCTTTAATCCTGGCTTCTAGTTGCAAATATTCAGGCGCCCTCCATGGGGAAAACACTAAAACTCTGCCCATTGTAAGGTTTTGATGTCTTTCTCTCTCTGTACTCATCCCCCAACTTTCAGACAGGAGTTCTCTTTAATGCTGTGTCTCTTGGCTATAAAACGACCTGTATTGTCTGACTGATGTGTACTGAGCTTTGATACTGACCATTCTGCCCTGTGTCTGCATATTGATTGCAGAGAAGATTCATGTTACTGGCAGTAAATGATTGCGAGCGTTACCTGTTGTTTGTCGAATGTGTGAATATTTTCCAGTTTTTTTTCACTGAGTGCTGAATTTGGTGCTTTTTGAGTGCGATAGTGAGAGTTTGGTGACCGAGGGAGTATAAGGCTTCATTTTTATCTAAAGTTTAGTCTTTCTTTTATTTAGTTAATTAACTTAAAAGTTGCTGTTTGGTTTAGAAGAAGGTGAATTTTCAATCAGCTTTAAACAGGCTTCTACTTCTAGGCACTTGCAGCTGGAGCTTGTTAATTAGTTAATTGGATTAGGCCAGTTTTTCAGAGGCTAGATTCACAGTATAAAAGTGATCCCCTACAGTGCAGACTTTGTTTGCACTGAGTGCTGAATTTGGTGCTTTTTGAGTGCGATAGTGAGAGTTTGGTGACCGAGGGAGTGCTGAATTTGGTGCTTTTTGAGTGCGATAGTGTGAGTTTGGTGACCGAGGGAGTTAGGTGAGGAGGGAGTAAGGTGCTCCTTTCATTTTGTTCCCGACATTTCCGCAAAGAGTGAGAAGAGAGCCAGGAGTTTACAGAAAGTGTAGCTGACTGGGAGCAGAGTCGGAGGGCAGAGATCTAGTTAGTCCACAGGGCAGCTATATTCTGTCAGGTAAGAGGGGATGGAGGCTAGGCCAGTTGCATGCTCCTCCTGTAGGATGTGGGTGGTGAGGGATACCACCGGTGTCCCCACTGACTATACCTGCGGGAAGTGCACCCAACTTCAGCTCCTCAAAGACCGTGTTAGGGAACTGGAGCTGAAGCTGGATGAACTTCGGATCATCCGGGAGGCAGAGGGGGTGATTGAGAAGCGTTACAGGGAGGTAACCACACCCAAGGTACAGGACAAGAATAGCTGGGTTACAGTCAGGGGGAAAAAAACAAACAGGCAGACAGTGCAGGGATCCCTCGTGGCCGTTCCCCTTCAAAACAAGTATACCGTTTTGGATGCTGTTGGGGGGGATGACCTACCGGGAGAAGGCCCTAGCGGTCAGGTCTCTGGCACGGAGTCTGGCTCTGGGGCTCAGAAGGGAAGGGGGGAGAATAGAAAAGCAATAGTTGTAGGAGATTCAATGATTAGGGGAATAGATAGGAGATTCTGTGGTCGCGAGCGAGACTCCCGGAAGGTATGTTGCCTCCCGGGTGCCAGGGCCAGGGATGTCTCGGATCGTGTCTTCAGGATCCTTAAGGGGGAGGGGGAGCAGCCAGAAGTCGTGGTGCACATTGGTACCAACGACATAGGTAGGAAAAGGGGTGTGGAGGTAATAAACAAGTTTAGGGAGTTAGGCTGGAAGTTGAAAGCCAGGACAGACAGAGTTGTCATCTCTGGTTTGTTGCCGGTGCCACGTGATAGCGAGGCTAGGAATAGGGAGAGATTGCAGTTGAACACGTGGCTGCAGGAATGGTGTAGGAGGGAGGGCTTCAGGTATTTGGATAATTGGAGCGCATTCTGGGGAAGGTGGGACCTGTACAAGCAGGACGGGTTGCATCTGAACCAGAGGGGCACCAATATCCTGGGAGGGAGGTTTGTTAGTACTCTTCGGGAGGGTTTAAACTAATTTGGCAGGGGAATGGGAACCGGATTTGTAGTCCAGCAACTAAGGTAGACGATATTCAGGACGCCAAAGCATGTAATGAGGCAGTGGGGAAGGGAACACTGACAAAGGAGAGTATTTGCAGGCACGGAGATGGGTTGAAGTGTGTATACTTCAACACAAGAAGCATCGGGAATAAGGTGGGTGAACTTAAGGCATGGATCGGTACTTGGGACTACGATGTGGTGGCCATCACGGAAACTTGGATAGAAGAGGGGCAGAAATGGTTGTTGGAGGTCCCTGGTTATAGATGTTTCAATAAGATTAGGGAGGGTGGTAAAAGAGGTGGGGGGGTGGCATTATTAATTAGAGATAGTATAACAGCTGCAGAAAGGCAGTTCGAGGAGTATCACCCTATTGAGATAGTATGGGTTGAAGTCAGAAATAGGAAAGGAGCAGTCACCTTGTTAGGAGTTTTCTATAGGCCCCCCAATAGTAACAGAGATGTGGAGGAAGAGATTGGGAAACAGATTTTGGAAAGGTGCAGAAGTCATAGGGTAGTAGTCATGGGCGACTTTAACTTCCCAAATATTGAGTGGAAACTCTTTAGATCAAATAGTTTGGATGGGGTGGTGTTTGTGCAGTGTGTCCAGGAAGCTTTTCTAACACAGTATGTAGATTGTCCGACCAGAGGAGGGGCAATATTGGATTTAGTACTGGGTAATGAACCAGGGCAAGTGATAGATTTGTTAGTGGGGGAGCATTTTGGAGATAGTGACCACAATTCTGTGACTTTCACTTTAGTAATGGAGAGGGATAGGTACGTGCAGCAGGGCAAGGTTTACAATTGGGGGAAGGGTAAATACGATGTTGTCAGACAAGAATTGAAGTGCATAAGTTGGGAACATAGGCTGGCAGGGAAGGACACAAGTGAAATGTGGAACTTGTTCAAGGAACAGGTGCTACGTGTCCTTGATATGTATGTCCCTGTCAGGCAGGGAAGAGATGGTCGAGTGAGGGAACCATGGTTGACAAGAGAGGTTGAATGTCTTGTTAAGAGGAAAAAGGTGACTTATGTAAGGCTGAGGAAACAAGGTTCAGACAGGGCATTGGAGGGATACAAGATAGCCAGGAGGGAACTGAAGAAAGGGATTAGGAGAGCTAAGAGAGGGCATGAACAATCTTTGGCGGGTAGGATCAAGGAAAACCCCAAGGCCTTTTACACATATGTGAGAAATATGAGAATGACTAGAGCGAGGGTAGGTCCGGTCAAGGACAGTAGCGGGAGATTTGTATTGAGTCTGAAGAGATAGGAGAGGTCTTGAATGAGTATTTTTCTTCTGTATTTACAAATGAGAGGGGCGATATTGTTGGAGAGGACAGTGTGAAACAGATTGGTAAGCTCGAGGAAATACTTGTCAGGAAGGAAGATGTGTTGGGCATTTTGAAAAACTTGCGGATAGACAAGTCCCCCGGGCCTGACGGGATATATCCAAGGATTCTATGGGAAGCAAGAGATGAAATTGCAGAGCCGTTGGCAATGATCTTTTCGTCCTCACTGTCAACAGGGGTGGTACCAGGGGATTGGAGAGTGGCGAATGTCGTGCCCCTGTTCAAAAAAGGAACTAGGGATAACCCTGGGAATTACAGGCCAGTTAGTCTTACTTCGGTGGTAGGCAAAGTAATGGAAAGGGTACTGAAGGATAGGATTTCTGAGCATCTGGAAAGACACTGCTTGATTAGGGATAGTCAGCACGGATTTGTGAGGGGTAGGTCTTGCCTTACAAGTCTTATTGAATTCTTTGAGGAGGAGACCAAGCATGTGGATGAAGGTAAAGCAGTGGATGTAGTGTACATGGATTTTAGTAAGACATTTGATAAGGGTCCCCATGGTAGGCTTCTGCAGAAAGTAAGGAGGCATGGGATAGTGGGAAATTTGGCCAGTTGGATAACCAACTGGCTAACCGATAGAAGTCAGAGAGTAATGGGGGATGGCAAATATTCAGCCTGGATCCCAGTTACCAGTGGCGTACCGCAGGGATCAGTTCTGGGTCCTCTGCTGTTTGTGATTTTCATTAATGACTTGGATGAGGGAGTTGAAGGGTGGGTCAGTAAATTTGCAGACGATACGAAGATTGGTGGAGTTGTGGATAATAAGGAGGGCTGTTGTCGGCTGCAAAGAGACATAGATAGGATGCAGAGCTGGGCTGAGAAGTGGCAGATGGAATTTAACCCTGAAAAGTGTGAGGTTGTCCATTTTGGAAGGACAAATGTGAATGCGGAATATAGGGTTAACGGTAGAGTTCTTGGCAATGTGGAGGAGCAGAGAGATCTTGGGGTCTATGTTCATACATCTTTGAAAGTTGCCACTCAAGTGGATAGAGCTGTGAAGAAGGCCTATGGTGTGCTCGCGTTCATTAACAGAGGGATTGAATTTAAGAGCTGTGAGGTGATGATGCAGCTGTACAAAACTTTGGTAAGGCCACATTTGGAGTACTGTGTACAGTTCTGGTCGCCTCATTTTAGGAAGGATGTGGAAGCTCTGGAAAAGGTGCAAAGAAGATTTACCAGGATGTTGCCTGGAATGGAGAGTAGGTCTTACGAGGAAAGGTTGAGGGTGCTAGGCCTTTTCTCATTAGAGCGGAGAAGGATGAGGGGTGACTTGATAGAGGTTTATAAGATGATCAGGGGAATAGATAGAGTAGACAGTCAGAGACCTTTTCCCCGGGTGGAACACACCATTACAAGGGGACATAAATTTAAGGTGAAAGGTGGAAGATATAGGAGGGATATCAGAGGTAGGTTCTTTACCCAGAGAGTAGTGGGGGCATGGAATGCACTGCCTGTGGAAGTAGTTGAGTCGGAAACTTTAGGGACCTTCAAGCAGCTATTGGATAGGTACATGGATGACGGTAAAATGATATAGTGTAGATTTATTTGTTCTTAAGGGCAGAATGGTAGCATTGTGGATAGCGCAATTGCTTCACAGCTCCATGGTCCCAGGTTCGATTCCGGCTTGGGTCATTGTCTGTGCGGAGTCTGCACGTCCTCCCCGTGTCTGCGTGGGTTTCCTCCGGGTGCTCCGGTTTCCTCCCACAGTCCAAAGATGTGCGGGTTAGGTGAATTGGCCAATGATAAATTGCCCTTAATGTCCAAATTGCCCTTGGTGTTGGGTGGAGGTGTTGAGTTTGGGTAGGGTGCTCTTTCCAAGAGCCGGTGCAGACTCAAAGGGCCGAATGGCCTCCTTCTGCACTGTAAATTCAATGATAATCTATGATTAATCTAGGACAAAGGTTCAGCACAACATCGTGGGCCGAAGGGCCTGTTCTGTGCTGTATTTTCTATGTCTATGTCTATACCCAGGCATGTTAACCACACCTTTCTCCCAGTAATTCTGTCACTGCTGATTCTGTACTCTGTACAGTGACTTTCCATGTGGATTAAATGTAGATTGAATCTCTTCATAGTTGTCATTTCAGCTTTGTGCAATCAGTAAAATATTACAAATAGGCAGAAAGTTAAAAGACAGGACCTCTAGGGTTGTAATCTCGGGATTACTCCCTGTGCCACGTGCCAGTGAGGCTAGAAATAGGAAGATAGAGCAGCTAAACACGTGGCTAAACAGCTGGTGTAGGAGGGAGGGTTTCCGTTATCTGGACCACTGGGAGCTCTTCCGGGGCAGGTGTGACCTATATAAGAAGGACGGGTTGCATCTAAACCGGAGAGGCATAAATATCCTGGCCGCGAGGTTTGCTAGTGTCACACGGGAGGGTTTGAACTAGTATGGCAGGGGGGTGGGCACGGGAGCAATAGGTCAGAAGGTGAGAGCATTGAGGGAGAACTAGGGAATAGGGACAGTGGGGCTCTGAGGCAGAGCAGACAGGGAGAAGTTGCTGAACACAGCGGGTCTGGTGGCCTGAAGTGCATATGTTTTAATGCAAGAAGTATTACGGGTAAGGCAGATGAACTTAGAGCTTGGATTACTACTTGGAACTATGATGTTGTTGCCATTACAGAGACCTGGTTGAGGGAAGGGCAGGATTGGCAGCTAAACGTTCCAGGATTTAGATGTTTCAGGCGGGATAGAGGGGGATGTAAAAGGGGAGGTGGAGTTGCGCTACTTGTTCGGGAGAATATCACAGCTATACTGCGAGAGGACACCTCAGAGGGCAGTGAGGCTATATGGGTAGAGATCAGGAATAAGAAGGGTGCAGTCACAATGTTGGGGGTTTACTACAGGCCTCCCAACAGCCAGCGGGAGATAGAGGAGCAGACAGGTAGACAGATTTTGGAAAAGAGTAAAAACAACAGGGTTGTGGTGATGGGAGACTTCAACTTCCCCAATATTGACTGGGACTCACTTGGTGCCAAGGGCTTAGACGGGGCGGAGTTTGTAA
Organism: Scyliorhinus torazame; assembly: GCF_047496885.1. Taxonomy (NCBI): domain Eukaryota; kingdom Metazoa; phylum Chordata; class Chondrichthyes; order Carcharhiniformes; family Scyliorhinidae; genus Scyliorhinus; species Scyliorhinus torazame. The sequence goes on from NC_092728.1 coordinate 37,803,698, forward strand.
GGAGCATCCAGGAGGGCTTCTTAAAACAATATGTAGACAGTCCAACGAGGGAAGGGGCGGTACTGGACCTGGTATTGGGGAATCATAGAATCATAGAAGTTTACAGCATGGAAACAGGCCCTTCGGCCCAATCAGTCCATGCCGCCCAGTTTTTACCATTAAGCTAGTCCCAGTTGCCCGCACTTGACCCATAACCCTCTATACCCATCTTACCCATGTAACTATCTAAATGCTTTTTAAAAGACACAATTGTACCCGCCTCTACTACTACCTCTGGCAGCACATTCCAGACACTCACTACCCTCTGAGTGAAGAAATTGCCCCTCTGGGCCCTTCTGAATCTCTCCCCTCTCACCTTAAACCTATGCCCTCTAGTTTTTGACTCCCCTACCTTTGGGAAAAGATGTTGACTATCTACCTTATCTGTGCCCCTCATTATTTTATAGACCTCTATAAGTTCACCCCGAAGCCTCCTACGCTCCAGGGAAAAAAGTCCCAGTCTATCCAGCCTCTCCTTATAACTCAAACCATCAAGTCCCGGTAACATCCTAGTAAATCTTTTCTGCACTCTTTCTAGTTTAATAATATCCTTTCTATAATAGGGTGACCAGAACTGCACACAGTATTCCAAGTGTGGCCGTACCAATGTCTTGTACAACTTCAACAAGACGTCCCAACTCCTGTATTCAATGTTCTGACCAATGAAACCAAGCATGCCGAATGCCTTCTTCACCACCCTGTCCACCTGCGACTCCACCTTCAAGGAGCTATGAACCTGTACTCCTAGATCTCTTTGTTCTATAACTCTCCCCAACGCCATACCATTAACTGAGTAGGTCCTGGCCTGATTCGATCTGCCAAAATGCATCACCTCACATTTATCTAAATTAAACTCCATCTGCCATTCGTCGGCCCACTGGCCTAATTGATCAAGATCCCATTGCAATCCTAGATAACCTTCTTCACTATCCACTGTGCCACCAATCTTGGTGTCATCTGCAAACTTACTAACCATGCCTCCTAAATTCTCGTCCAAATCATTAATATAAATCACAAATAACAGTGGACCCAGCACCGATCCCTGAGGCACACCACTGGTCACAGGCCTCCAGTTTGAAAAACAACCCTCTACAACCACCCTCTGTCTTCTGTCGTCCAGCCAATTTTGAATCCAATTGGCAACCTCACCCTGGATCCCGTGAGCTTTAACCTTCTGCAACAACCTACCATGCGGTACCTTGTCAAAGGCTTTGCTAAAGTCCATGTAGACAACGTCTACTGCACTGCTCTCATCTACCTTCTTGGTCACCCCCTCAAAAAACTCAATCAAATTTGTGAGACATGATTTTCCACGCACAAAGCCATGCTGACTGCCCCGAATCAGTCCTTGCCTCTCTAAATGCTTGTAGATCCTGTCTCTCAGAATACCTTCTAGCAACTTACCTACTACAGACGTTAGGCTCACCGGTCTGTAGTTCCCAGGCTTTTCCCTGCTGCCCTTCTTAAACAAGGGCACAACATTCGCCACTCTCCAATCTTCAGGCACCTCACCTGTGGCTGCCGATGATTCAAATATCTCTGTTAGGGGACCCGCAATTTCCTCCCTAGCCTCCCACAACATCCTGGGATACATTTCATCAGGTCCCGGGGATTTATCTACCTTGATGCGCTTTAAGACTTCCAGCACCTCCTCCTCTGTAATATGCACACTTCTCAAGACATCACTATTTATTTCCCTTAGTTTCCTAACATCCATGCCTTTCTCCACCGTGAATACCGATGAGAAATATTCATTCAGGATCTCACCCAACTCTTGTGGCTCTGCACATAGATGTCCTTGTTGATCCTTAAGAGGCCCTACTCTGTCCCTAGTTACTCTCTTTCCCTTTATGTATCTGTAGAAGCTCTTTGGATTCTCCTTTGCATTATTTGCCAAAGCAATTTCATGTCCCCTTTTTGCCTTCCTGATTTCCCTCTTAACTCTATTTCGACAATCTCTATACTCTTCAAGGGATCCACTTGATCCCAGTTGTTTATGTACATCATATGCCTCCTTCTTCTTTTTGACCAGAGTCTCAATATCTCGAGTCATCCAGGGTTCCCTACTTCTACCAGCCTTGCCCTTCACTCTAAAGGGAATGTGCTTACCCTGAACCCTGGTTAACACATTTTTAAAAGCCTCCCATTTACCAGCAGTCCTTTTGCCTGCCAACAGTCTCCCCCAATCTACCTCTGAAAGTTCCTGTCTGATACCATCAAAATTGGCCTTGCCCCAATTAAGAATTTTAACTCTTGGGCTAGACCTATCATTCTCCATAGCGATCTTAAAACTAATGGAGTTATGGTCACTTGTCCCAAAGTAATCCCTCACTAACACTTCTGTCACTTGCCCTTCCTTATTTCCCAAGACGAGGTCAAGTTTTGCCCCCTCTCTAGTCGGTCCATCCACATACTGAATGAGAAAGTCCTCCTGAATACACTCAACAAATTTCCCTCCATCCAAGCCCCTAATGCTATGGCTGTCCCAGTCAATGTTGGGAAAGTTAAAGTCCCCTACTATAACAACCCTATTTTTCTTGCAGCTATCTGTAATCTCCTTACATATTTGCTCCTCAATTTCCCGCTGACTATTTGGCGGCCTGTGGTACAGTCCTATCAAGGTGATCTCTCCCTTCTTATTTTTCAGTTCCACCCATATAGACTCAGTGGGCGAACCCTCGGATATATCCCCTCTAAGTACTGCCGTGATGTTCTCCCTAATCAAAAACGCCACTCCCCCTCCTCTCTTACCTCCTGTTCTATCCTTTCTATAGCATCTGTACCCCGGAACATTGAGCTGCCAGTCCTGCCCCTCCCTTAGCCATGTTTCAGTCATTGCTATAATATCCCAGTCCCATGTGCCCATCCATGCCCTGAGTACATCCGCTTTGCCCGTCAGGCCCCTTGCATTGCATTGCATGAGCCCGGCCAGGTGGTAGAAGTTTCAGTAGGGGAGCATTTCGGGAACAGTGACCACAATTCAGAAAGTTTTAAAGTGCTGGTGGACAAGGATAAGAGTGGTCCTAGGATGAATGTGCTAAATTGGGGGAAGGCTAATTATAACAATATTAGGCGGGAACTGAAGAACATAGATTGGGGGTGGATGTTTGAGGGCAAATCAACATCTGACATGTGGGAGGCTTTCAAGTGTCAGTTGAAAGGAATTCAGGACCGGCATGTTCCTGTGAGGAAGAAGGATAAATACGGCAATTTTCGGGAACCTTGGATGACGAGAGATATTGTAGGCCTCGTCAAAAAGAAAAAGGAGGCATTTGTCAGGGCTAAAAGGCTGGGAACAGACGAAGCCTGCGTGGAATATGAGGAAAGTAGGAAGGAACTTAAGCAAGGAGTCAGGAGGGCTAGAAGGGGTCACGAAAAGTCATTGGCAAATAGGGTTAAGGAAAATCCCAAGGCTTTTTACACGTACATAAAAAGCATGAGGGTAGCCAGGGAAAGGGTTGGCTCACTGAAGGATAGGCAAGGGAATCTATGTGTGGAGCCAGAGGAAATGGGCGAGGTACTAAATGAATCCTTTGCATCAGTATTCACCAAAGAGAAGAAATTGGTAGATGTTGAGTCTGGAGAAGGGTGTGTAGATAGCCTGGGTCACATTGAGATCCAAAAAGACGAGGTGTTGGGTGTCTTAAAAAATATTAATGTAGATAAGTCCCCAGGGCCTGATGGGATCTACCCCAGAATACTGAAGGAGGCTGGAGAAGAAATTGCTGAGGCCTTGACAGAAGTCTTTGGATCCTCACTGTCTTCAGGGGATGTCCCGGAGGACTGGAGAATAGCCAATGTTGTTCCTCTGTTTAAGAAGGGTAGCAAGGATAATCCAGGGAACTACAGGCCGGTGAGCCTTACTTCAGTGGTAGGGAAATTACTGGAGAGAATTCTTCGAGACAGGATCTACTCCCATTTGGAAGCAAATGGACGTATTAGTGAGAGTCGGCACGGTTTTGTGAAGGGGAGGTCGTGTCTCACTAACTTGATAGAGTTTTTCGAGGAGGTCACTAAGATGATTGATGCAGGTAGGGCAGTGGATGTTGTCTATATGGACTTGAGTAAGGCCTTTGACAAGGTCCCTCATGGTAGACTAGTACAAAAGGTGAAGTCACACGGGATCAGGGGTGAGCTGGCAAGGTGGATACAGAACTGGCTAGGTCATAGAAGGCAGAGAGTAGCAATGGAAGGATGCTTTTCTAATTGGAGGGCTGTGACTAGTGGTGTTCCACAGGGATCAGTGCTGGGACCTTTGCTGTTTGTAGTATATATAAATGATTTGGAGGAAAATGTAACTGGTCTGATTAGTAAGTTTGCAGACGACACAAAGGTTGGTGGAATTGCGGATAGCGATGAGGACTGTCAGAGGATACAGCAGGATTTAGATTGTTTGGAGACTTGGGCGGAGAGATGGCAGATGGAGTTTAATCCGGACAAATGTGAGGTAATGCATTTTGGAAGGTCTAATGCAGGTAGGGAATATACAGTGAATGGTAGAACCCTCAAGAGTATTGAAAGTCAAAGAGATCTAGGAGTACAGGTCCACAGGTCACTGAAAGGGGCAACACAGGTGGAGAAGGTAGTCAAGAAGGCATACGGCGGACTTCCGGGTGCGGCTATGCAGAGCTCGGTCGCATATTCGGTAGCTCCCGCTTGGAACGGATTTTTGGGCTCTTTTGCAGGGCCCCCACGGCATTTGTTTGACATTTCCCGGTGTGGCAAGAGGACTGCAACACTCCCCTGACGGTGTCCCCCAGGAGTGTTGTGTCTTTTGGCTGCCAGGCCCGGCAGAAGCAGTGGCAGATTTGGCTGCAACAGGATAAACAGCATGCAAGCGGGGGAAGGGCAAGCTTAAAGCTGCAAACTGACCTGAGGACCTTGATCAAAAGTGAATTCTAACAGCAGAGGGAAAAACTGTGAAAAGACATGGGCAGCACGGTAGCATTGTGAATAGCACAATTGCTTCACAGCTCCAGGGTCGCAGGTTCGATTCCAGCTTGGGTCACTGTCTGTGCGGAGTCTGCACATCCTCCCCGTGTGTGCGTGGGTTTCCTCCGGGTGCTCCGGTTTCCTCCCACAGTCCAAAGATGTGCAGGTTAGGTGGATTGGTCATGCTAAATTGCCCTTAGTGTCCAAAATTGCCCTTAGTGTTGGGTAGGGTTACTGGGTTATGGGGATAGGGTGGAGGTGTTGACCTTGGGTAGGGTGCTCTTTCCAAGAGCCAGTGCAGACTTGATGGGCCGAATGGCCTCCTTCTGCACTGTAAATTCTATGATCTCACCAGGGCCACTGAAGAAGCGGGGACGAGGCTTCCGGTGGCGGCCATGGAGGAGTAGGTCGCGCATTCGGCAGCTCCCGTCTGGAACGGACACTTAGACCTTTTTCAGGAGTTTCCACGGACATTTTGGGGCAGATTGGTGAAGCGAACACTGCCAAAAGGATTCCCTCTCGAGACTTTTGGGCTCTTTTCAGGGCCCCCAGGGGCACTTTTTCGATGTTTCCCGGTGTGGGAAGGAGTTAATAATAGTTTCCCGTCAGTATATGGCTTTAACTAGGAGCGGGGTGACAAAGAAGGTGGTGGTGGACCAGAAGTAGGGAGGGAAGAAGGACAAAATGGCGGCGGGCGGAGACCAGGCAGCGTGGAGGCAGTGGGCGGAGGAGCAACAGGAGGGTATCCAGCGCTGCCTCAGAGAGATTAAAAAGGACCTGCTAGAGCCGATGAAGGCTTCTATTGATAAGCTGCTGGAGACACAGACGGCCCAGGGGGTGGCGATCCGAGAGGCTCAACAAAAGATCTCTGACAATGAGGACGAGATCTTAGCCCTGGCAGTAAAGGTGGAGGCACACGAGGTGCTCCACAAGAAATGGCAGGAGCGGTTCGTGGAGATGGAGAATCGGTCGAGGTGACAGAATCTGCGGATTCTGGGCCTCCAGGAGGGGCTGGAGGGGCCGGACGTGGGGGCCTATGTGGTCACCATTTTAAACTCGCTGATGGGAGCGGGGTCCTTCCAGGGGCCCCTGGAGCTGGAAGGGGCCCATAGAGTGTTGGCGAGGAGGCCCAAGGCTAACGAGCCTCCGCGGGCAGTGCTGGTGCGGTTCCATCGGTTCGTCGATTGGGAGTGTGTGCTCAGGTGGGCCAAGAAGGAGAGGAGCAGCAGGTGGGAGAACGCGGCGGTTTGGATATATCAGGACTGGAGTGCGGAGGTGGGGAAGAGGAGAGCTGGGTACAATCGAGCGAAGGCGGTGCTGCACAGGAAGGGGGTGAAGTTTGGCATGTTGCAGCCGGCGCGACTGTGGGTTACCTACAAGGACCGGCACCATTATTTTGAGTCTCCGGAGGAGGCGTGGGTCTTTGTTCAGGCTGAGAAGCTGGACACAGACTGAGGGTCGGGATGGGCGATTGGGGACTGCGGTGGATATGTTATGCCTATTTTTGGTTCGGGGGGGGGTGGGGGGGGCCTTTGCATTGTTTTGGGTTTCTTTTTCTCTGTGTTTTTCTCTTTTGGGTTGGGGAGGGTGGATGGGGCGGGTTGGGCACTGTTTTGGTTGGTGGCGGGGCCTGGTAGGTGGAGAGCGCGGGATTTTTTTTCCCGCGCCGAAGACTGGGGGGCAGGACCGGGGCGGGGAAGCGAGGATTGTTTCCCGCGCTTAGAACGGAGGGGGAGAGCCTGTGAATGGGGAGCGGGAGAGGAGGGTGTGCCACGCAATGGGAGGAGTCGAAGGGGAGGGGGGAGTGGCCGGGGTCAGCAGGAGTCAGCTGACTTAGAGATGTGGATCAGAAATTGGCTAGCTGAAAGAAGACAGAGGGTGGTGGTTGATGGGAAATGTTCAGAATGGAGTACAGTCACAAGTGGAGTACCACAAGGATCTGTTCTGGGGCCGTTGCTGTTTGTCATTTTTATCAATGACCTAGAGGAAGGCGCAGAAGGGTGGGTGAGTAAATTTGCAGACGATACTAAAGTCGGTGGTGTTGTCGATAGTGTGGAAGGATGTAGCAGGTTACAGAGGGATATAGATAAGCTGCAGACCTGGGCTGAGAGGTGGCAAATGGAGTTTAATGTAGAGAAGTGTGAGGTGATTCACTTTGGAAGGAATAACAGGAATGCGGAATATTTGGCTAATGGTAAAGTTCTTGAAAGTGTGGCTGAGCAGAGGGATCTAGGTGTCCATGTACATAGATCCCTGAAAGTTGCCACCCAGGTTGATAGGGTTGTGAAGAAGGCCTATGGAGTGTTGGCCTTTATTGGTAGAGGGATTGAGTTCCGGAGTCGGGAGGTCATGTTGCAGCTGTACAGAACTCTGGTCCGGCCGCATTTGGAGTATTGCGTACAGTTCTGGTCACCGCATTATAGGAAGGACGTGGAGGCTTTGGAGCGGGTGCAGAGGAGATTTACCAGGATGTTGCCTGGTATGGAGGGAAAATCTTATGAGGAAAGGCTGACGGACTTGAGGTTGTTTTCGTTGGAGAGAAGAAGGTTAAGAGGAGACTTAATAGAGGCATACAAAATGATCAGGGGGTTGGATAGGGTGGACAGTGAGAGCCTTCTCCCGCGGATGGATATGGCTGGCACGAGGGGACATAACTTTAAACTGAGGGGTAATAGATATAGGACAGAGGTCAGAGGTAGGTTCTTTACGCAAAGAGTAGTGAGGCCGTGGAATGCCCTACCTGCTACAGTAGTGAACTCGCCAACATTGAGGGCATTTAAAAGTTTATTGGATAAACATATGGATGATAATGGCATAGTGTAGGTTAGATGGCTTTTGTTTCGGTGCAACATCGTGGGCCGAAGGGCCTGTACTGCGCTGTATTGTTCTATGTTCTATGTTCTATGACTTGCGGAAGTGCAATGGGGGGAGTAAACCAGCTAGGATGGGTCCTAGCCCGGGGGGGTGGGGGGGAATCGAGTTGCTGCTACTAAGATCAAGGAGGAGCTGGAGCGAGTGGGGTGGGTCAAGACGGGGGTATGCCGCTGTGGGGAACGGGCCGGGTGTGGGGTGCGGGCGCGTGACTGGCCGAGGAGGGGTCATGGCTAGTCGGCGGGGGAGGGGGGCAGGTAGCCCCATAATCCGGCTGATAACCTGGAATGTAAGGGGACTGAATGGGCCAGTTAAGCGGGCCCGCGTGTTCGCGCACCTGAAGGGGCTCAAGGCGGATGTGGCTATGCTCCAGGAGACACACCTGAAGGTGGCAGACCAGGTAAGACTGAGGAAAGGGTGGGTAGGTCAGGTGTTTCACTCTGGGCTAGATGCCAAAAATCGAGGGGTGGCGATCTTGGTGGGAAAGAAGGTGTTATTCGAGGCGTTGAGCATTGTGGCAGATAATGGCGGTAGGTACATAATGGTAAGTGGTAAGTTGCAGGGAGAGAGGGTGGTACTGGTCAATGTGTATGCTCCGAACTGGGATGATGCGGGTTTTATGCGGCGTATGTTGGGTCGGATCCCAGACTTGGAAGTGGGGGGCCTGATAATGGGGGGAGACTTTAACACGGTGTTGGATCCGGCACTGGATCGCTCCAGGTCTAGGACGGGTAGGAAGCCGGCGGCGGCTAGAGTGTTGAGGGGATTTATGGACCAAATGGGAGGGGTGGACCCTTGGAGAAGGCCAGGGGCTAGGGAATTTTCATTCTTCTCACATGTCCATAACGCTTATTCTCGAATTGACTTTTTCATTTTGAGTAGGGCGCTGATAGCGAGAGTAGAGGATACCGAGTATTCGGCAATAGCCATTTCGGACCACGCCCCGCATTGGGTGGACTTGGAGATGGGGGAGGAGAGGGACCAGCGCCCGCTGTGGCGGTTGGAGGTGGGGGCTGTTGGCGGACGAGGAGGTGAGCGAGCGGGTCCGAGGAAGTATAGAGAGGTACTTGGAGACCAACGACAACGGGGAGGTCCGAGTAGGGATGGTATGGGAGGCACTGAAGGCGGTGGTGAGGGGGAGCTGATCTCCATCAGGGCCCACAAGGAGCAGAAGGAGCGGGGGGAGAGGGAGAGGCTGGTGGGGGAGATGGTGAGGGTAGACAGGAGGTATGCGGAAGAACCTGAGTAAGGATTGTTGAGGAAGAGGCGCAGCCTCCAGGCCGAATTCGACCTGGTGACCACCAGGAAGGCGGAGGTGCAGTGGAGGAAGGCCCAAGGGGCGGTCTACGAGTATGGGGAAAAGGCAAGCCGGATGCTGGCACATAAGCTTCGGAAGTGGGACGCAGCTAGGGAGATCGGGGGAGTTAAGGACAGGGGAGGGAGCGTGGTGCTGAGTGGGGTTGGCATCAATGGGGTCTTCAGGGACTTCTACGAGGAATTGTACCGATACGAGCCCCCACGGGAGGAGGGAGGGATGGGCCGTTTCCAGGACCAATTGAGGTTTCCAAAGGTGGAAGAGGGACTGGTGGCGGGACTGGGGGCCCCGATTGGGCTGGAGGAGCTGATCAAAGGAATAGGAAGCATGCAGGCGGGGAAGGCACCGGGGCCGGATGGTTTCCCGGTCGAGTTCTATAAAAAATATATGGACCTGTTGTGCCCGCTGTTAGTTAGGACCTTCAATGAGGCAAGGGAGGGGGGGGCTTTACCCCCGACGATGTCCCGAGCACTGATCTCCTTGATCCTGAAGCGGGACAAGGATCCCCTGCAATGTGGGTCTTACAGACCGATTTCCTTGCTAAATGTAGATGCCAAGGTGCTGGCGAATGTCTTAGCTACGAGGATTGAGGATTGTGTGCCGCAGATCATCCATGAAGACCAGACGGGGTTTGTGAAGGGGAGACAATGTGCGGAGGCTTTTGAACGTTATCATGATGTCGGCGAGGGAGGGGGAGGCGGAGATAGTGGTGGCGATGGACGCTGAGAAAGCCTTCGATAGGGTAGAGTGGGGGTACCTGTGGGAGGTGCTGAAGAGGTTCGGGTTTGGGGAGGGGTTTGTCAGGTGGGTTAGGCTGTTGTACGGGGTCCCGCTGGCGAGTGTGGCCACAAATAGGAGGAGGTCCGAGTACTTTCGGTTGCACCGAGGGTCGAGACAGGGGTGTCCCCTGTCCCCCCTGCTCTTCGCACTGGCGATTGAACCCCTGGCTATGGCACTGAGAGAGTCGAGGAACTGGAGGGGGTTGGTGCGGGGTGGGGAGGAGCATAGGGTGTCGCTTTATGCGGACGACCTGCTGCTGTATGTGGCGGACCCGGTGGGAGGAATGCCAGAGGTAATGAGGATGCTTAGGGAATTCGGGGACTTTTCGGGGTACAAGCTCAATATGGGGAAGAGCAAGCTGTTCATAGTTCAGCTAGGGGACCAGGAGAGGGGGATTGGCGAGCTCCCACTAAAAAGGGCGGAGAGGAGTTTCAGATATTTGGGGGTCCAGGTGGCCAGGAGCTGGGGGGCCCTGCATTGGCTTAACTTTACAAGGCTGGTGGAGCAAATGGAGGAGGAGTTCAAGAGGTGGGACACGTTGCCGCTGTCCCTGGCGGGTAGGGTGCAGTCAATCAAAATGACGGTGCTCCCAAGGTTTTTGTTCCTGTTCCAGTGCCTCCCCGTGTTTATCCCGAAGGCTTTTTTCAGGCGGGTTAACAGGAGTATAATGGGGTTTGTGTGGGCGCGAGGGACTCCGAGGGTGAGAAGGGTGTTCCTGGAGCGGAGTAGAGATAGGGGGGGGCTGGCACTGCCCACCCTCTGTGGGTACTACTGGGCCGCCAATGCGACAATGGTGCGCCAGTGGGTGATGGGGGGGGGGGAGGGGGCTGCATGGAAGAGGCTGGAGACGGCGTCCTGTGTGGGTACGAGTCTGGGCGCGCTGGCAACGGCACCGCTGCCGCTCCCTCCAAGGAGGTATACCACGAGCCTGGTGGTGGTGGCGGCCCTCAAAATTTAGGGGCAGTGGAGGCGGCATAGAGGGGAAGTTAGGGCCTCGGCGTGGACCCCATTACGGGGGAACCACCGGTTCGCCCCAGGAAGAACAGGTGGAGGGTTTTCGGGGTGGCACAGGGCAGGCATACGAAAGTTGGGGGACCTGTTTGTGGACGGGAAGTTCGCGAGCTTGGGTGAGCTGGAGGAGAAGTACGGGCTCCCCCCGGGGAACACCTTCAGGTACTTACAGGTAAGGGCGTTTGCCAGACGGCAGGTGGTGGAATTCCCACGGCTACTGCCACACACAGTACAGGACAGGGTGGTCTCGGGGGTTGGGTGGGAGTGGGGAAGATCTCGGAAACTTACCAGGTGATGCAGGAGGAGGAGGAGGCCTCGGTGGTGGAGTTGAAAGGTAAGTGGGAGGAGGAGTTGGGAGAGGAGATCGAAGAGGGGATGTTGGCAGATGCCCTAGGGAGGGTGAACTCTTCCTCTTCATGCGCGAGGCTCAGCCTCGTACAGTTTAAGGTGCTGCACAGGGCACACATGACTGGGACAAGGATGAGCAGGTTCTTTGGGGGTGAGGACAGGTGTGTTAGGTGCTCAGGGAGCCCAGCAAATCACACCCATATGTTCTGGGCATGCCCAGCGCTGGAGGAATTTTGGAAAGGCGTAGCGAGGACGGTGTCGAGGGTGGTAGGATCCAGGGTCAAACCGGGCTGGGGGCTCGCAATATTTGGGGTGGCAGAGGAGCCGGGAGTGCAGGAGGCGAAAGAGGCCGGAATTCTGTCCTTTGCGTCCCTGGTAGCCCGGCGAAGGATTCTCCTTCAGTGGAAAGATGCGAGGCCCCCAAGCGTGGAATCCTGAATCAGCGATATGGCAGGGTTCATTAAATTGGAGAGGGTGAAATTCGCCTTGAGAGGGTCGGTACAAGGGTTCTTTAGGCGGTGGCAACCGTTCTTAGACTTTCTGGCAGAACGCTAGACATTGGTCAATGGCAGCAGCAGCTCGGGGGGTGGGGGGGTTTACTTTATTTTTGTTTATGTTATTTACACTGGAAGGGTCTGAGGGGGTGTATACACCTGTTGTCTTAAGTCGGGGTGTTAATGTTAATTTATTATTTAGGTACGGGGGGTTGCTTTTTTAGATTGTGTTTTGTACTTAACTTTGTTGGGTTCTTTTTTCTTTCTCATTTTGTTATTGATATTTTATGAAAAGCTTTAATAAAAATTATTTTTTTTAAAAAAGAAGGCATACGGCATGCTTGCCTTCATTGGCCGGGGCATTGAGTATAAGAATTGGCAAGTCATGTTGCAGCTGTATAGAACCTTAGTTAGGCCACACTGGGGAGTATAGTGTTCAATTCTGGTCGCCACATTACCAGAAAGATGTGGAGGCTTTAGAGAGTGTGCAGAAGAGATTTACCAGAATTTTGCCTGGTATGGAGGGCATTAGCTATGAGGAGCGGTTGAATAAACTCGGTTTGTTCTCACTGGAACGAAGGAGGTTGAGGGGCGACCTGATAGAGGTCTACAAAATTATGAGTGGCATAGACAGAGTGGATAGTCAGAGGCTTTTCCCCGGGGTAGAGGGGTCAATTACTAGGGGGCATAAGTTTAAGGTGAGAGGGGCAAGGTTTAGAGTAGATGTACGAGGCAAGTTTTTTACGCAGAGGGTAGTGGGTGCCTGGAACTCGCTACCGAAGGAGGTGGTGGAAGCAGGGACGATAGTGACATTTAAGGGGCATCTTGACAAATACATGAATGGGATGGGAATAAAGGGATACGGACCCAGGAAGTGTAGAAGATTGTAGTTTAGTCGGGCAGCATGGTCGGCATGGGTTTGGAGGGCCGAAGGGCCTGTTCCTGTGCTGTACATTTCTTTGTTCTTTGTTTGTCACATATCTGACAATCTGACAATGAAAATGAAATGAAATTTTCATTTCATTTTCATTTCATTCATTTTCATCTTATTGAAACTCTTGTTGTAGTGGAACCTGAGTGAGATCGAAGGTTTGTCAGTCACTCAGTGTCATGTCGCTCCTCTCTGAAACAATACTCTGCCTCATTCTTTTTGTGGTGACTTGTTTTTTTCATTCAGTGCCCATGAGCTCAGAATGATAGGATGGAGGGAGGGGGCCTCCCCCAACTGCCTGACACCATCCTGCTCGAAGTCTTCCTGAAATTGGAACACCAGGATGTACTCGCTTCCGGCACCACCTGCAGGCAATGGTACGGAGTGTCTCGCGATGAATTTCTCTGGAAGGATCTCTTTTATCGTTATTACAATGTGAATCGATCAGTCCCTCGCCATCCAGGTTTGTTTCTGCATTGATTTCTGGCTCTGCTCAACATTGAATGCATTCAAAGGCATTTCATTAGCTGCTAAGAACTTTTCATGGGAGCAGGAGTAGGCCCCATGCTGCCCTGAGCCTGCTCCATCATCCAATATGATCACTATTGATCTTTGACTTCAATTCAATGTTCCCTATAAGGCAAGAATATTCTTCCTTGGGTAAGGAGACCAAAACTGTGCACAATACCCCAGGCGTGATCTGCTATAATTACAGCAAGATTTCCTGACCACGATACTCCAATGTCCTTACAATAAAGGCGAACAAACCATTTGCTTTCCTGTGCTACATGTTAACTTTCGGAAAATGTCAGATTGTCCAACAGCTCGGCGGAGGGCCCCGGTAACATGGATTGCATGAGGAGCTCACATGATTGGAAGCTTTTAGAATGTTTTAATCTCAAATCAATCTGTGTCCATATTTTAAAAGTTGTCTCCATTTCTGTAATTCATGTACTAACTAGGACACCGAAAGCCCTCTCAACGCCAATACTTACTAGTCTCTTACCTTTTAAAATTATGTTTGACATTTCCACTCTTCCTACCAAAGTTGCACATTTCCCACTTTCCCAAATTGTACTCCATCTGCCACCTCTTGTCCAATCACTTAGCCTGGATATATCCCACTGAGCCTCTTTTTGGGCTGTGCACAGTTTACTTTCTAATCAACGTTTGTACTGTCAGCAAGTGTGGATACATTACACTCTATCTTCTCATTTAACTCATCGCTCCAGGTTGTACAAAGTTGAGGGCCCCGTCTGGAAAAACAAACTGTCCTGGCACTCAACTAACTTCATATCCATCACTGCAGGAGTTCCTCAGGGTAGTGTTCTAGGCTCAGTCACCTTCAGCTGCTTCATCAATGACCTTCCTTCCATCAGAAGGTCAGAAGTGGGGATGTTTGCGGATGACTGCACAATGTTCAGCACCATTTGTGACTCTGTAAGTCCTGAAGCAGTCCCATGCCCACATGCAGCAAGACCTGGACAATATCCAGGCTTGGCTGACATGTGGCAAAAAAACATTGATGCCATACAAGTACAAGGCAATGACCATCTCCAAGAAGAGAGAATTTGATTGACATTCAGTGGTATTATCATCGCTGAATCTCCCACCATCAACATCTTGGGGGTTACCATTGACCAGAAACTGAACTGAACCAGCCATATAAATACAAGAGCAGGTCAGAGGCTGGGAATCCTGTGATGAGTAACTCACCTCCTGACCCCCCCACAAAGTCTGTCCACCATCTACAAGGCACAAGTCAGGAGTGTGATGGAATACTCTCCACTTGCCTGGATAAGTGCAGCTCCAACAACACTCGAGGTTCGACGCCATCCAGGACAAAGCAGCCTGCTTGATTGGCACCCCAGCCACCACCTTAAACATTCACTTCCTCCACCAACAATGCACAGTGGCAGCTGTGGGTACCATCGACAAAACATTTAAAAAATATATTTTTATTGAAGAGCTTTCATTTATAACAAACAAACAAAATACACAATAACAACATGGAAAAACGGATATTACAAAATATAGTATTAGAAAAAACAGAACCAACCATATAAAACCCACCCAGGTAAGAACCACCCTTCCCCGACAATGAGAACTAAGAATTAACCCCCTCCCCCAACAGCCGATGACGATCAGCTCTATAAAGTAGGAAATGGTAGGTCGCCACCTCAGGTAGAACTCTTTGACCAACCCCCGGCAATGTACTTGACCTTCTCTAGATGCAGAAATTCCATACCAGACCGAGGCACTGGGCGGATTAGCAGATCTCCATCCCAGCAGAACTCGACTCCGGACTATCAGCGAGGCAAAGGCGAGAACATCTGCCTTCACCCCCGTCCACAGCCCTGGCGAGTCCGATACCCCGAAAATGGCCATCAACGACCAATGTTAAGAATCGCTGACATGTGCGAATGAAGGAGACTGAGAAGCTTACCATCCTGGAACACCACCATAAGATGTGGGTGTGATTAGCAGATCCTGAAGAACATCACTCACACTTGTTTTGCACTCCCAAAAAGAAACTACTCAACCGAGCTTTAGTTCGGTGAGCCCTATGTACTTCCTTGAGCTGAATTAGACTAAGTCCTTAGACTAAGGAGGGCGTGGAGTTCACCCCACAAAGGGCCTCATAACACACGTCTTTGTCTAAAATAGGTCCTAGTTTTCCCTCCCAGTTTGCCCATACCTCATCCAGTGGGGCCACCACCATTGACAAGATTTGCCCATAGATGTTGGAAATGGTCCCCCCACCAAACCCTGGAAATGATAGGATCCTACTCAACAGGGAGGGTTGGGGAGCCATGGGGAATGTGGGAAAAGCCTTTCGAACAAAATCATGCACCGTAACGGAATGAGTTTGTCACCGGAGGTTGAAACCTTGTCAAAAATACCTCCAGGCAAGCAAACCTCCACAAATAGATCGCTAAATAACCCAAGACCCCCCCCCTCCGCCCCTCCCCATGACCTAACCGTTGCATCTAAACCCAACTGTAATGCTGTCTAAATTAACGCCATATTTGAAGAGTGGACACCACCACCGGGTTCGAGGAGAACCTCATCGGAAAGAAGTGCCAAAGCCCTTTAATTATAGCCCCTACAGCACGGTGGCGCAGTGGTAGCACTGCAGTCTTACGGCACCGAGGTCCCAGGTTCGATCCCGGCTCTGGGTCACTGTCCGTGTGGAGTTTGCCGTGTTTGCGTGGGTTTCGCCCCCACAATCCAAAGATGTGCAAGGTAGGTGGATTGAACACGCTAAATTGCCCCTTAATTGGAAAAAATTAATTGGGTACTCTAAATTTATATATTTTTTTAAATTCTAGCCCCCACAGTAGCTTGTCTCCACCTGTTCTCCCCCCCCCCCCCCCCCCCCCCCCATAGGGCCTGGCTCCTCAAACCATTCCAGTACCTTCTCAATGTTGGCCACCCAATAATAAATGAGTAAGTTGAGTAATCCAAGACCCCCATGTGGCGACTAGGGGCTTTTCACAGTAACTTCATTGAAGCCTACTTGTGACAATAAGCTATTATTATTATTATTATTATTAACTGTTGGTCTCTCTGAAGGAACCCTCCAAGGATTCTTGAGATCTAACCTGCCCAACTAAAAGAGGCACAAACTTATTACTCTTAGCAAAAGGAACAGGAAGATCGGAAAGCACTGAACAAGAAATAAAACCTCGAAGAATGTTCATTCTTATAGTCTGGATCCTGCCGCCAAGGACAGAGGAACGTTAGCCCACGTTTGAATGTCAGACCTCGCCCTGCTCTCCAGACTGGTTCAAACTATGGAGCGATGGTCAGTCGTGGGCCACCCGGGTACTCAGATAACGGGTACCCAAATAACAAAGCTTCCTCTGGCAAGCCAGATTGGTAATATCCCCGGATCAGTTCCCCTCCCTAGGGGGTTAGCCGGAAAACATTCGCTCTTTTCCAGGTTCAGTTTATATCCCGAAAAAGAGCTAAAGCTCCTGAGTGGCAGGGGCAGCATGATGACGCCGTGGTTAGCACTGCTGACTCACGGCACCGAGCACCCGTGTTTGATCCCGTCCCTGCCTCATTGTCCGTGTGGAGTTTGCACATTCTCCCCATGGTTCTCACCCCCACAACCCAAAAGATGTGCAGTAGATGGATTGGCCATAAAAATTGCCCTTCAATTGGGAAAAAATAATTGGTATTATTTCATCCATAGAGAAGACTGGGTTCGTAATATATACAAGCTGATCGTCAGTAAAAAGGGACATCCTATGCTCTTCACCGCCCCCCCCCTCCGTTCTATCCCCTTGCATTTATCCGAGGATCTCAGTGCTATTTTTATAAAAGTAATTTTTATTAAGGTTTTCACAGAATATCAGTAACAAAATGAAAAAGGAACCAAACAGGGTTGAGTACAAAACACAGTCCCAAAAAAAGCAACCCTCCATAGCCCCCTCCCCCTGTACATAAATAATAAATTAACTCCCCGACTTAACACAAAGCAAACATAGCAAAAACAACACCCCCTCAGACCCCCCAGTGTAAATAAACAGAAATAAAAATAACGTAACCCCCCCCCCCCCCGAGTTGCTGCTGCCATTGACCAATGTCTACCGTTCTGCCAGGAAGTCTAAGAACGGTTGCCACCGCCTAAAGAACCCATGTACCGACCCTCTCATGGCAAATTTCACCCTCTCCAACTTAATAAACTCCACCATATCACTGATCCAGGATTCCACGCTTGGGGGCCTCGCATCTTTCCACTGAAGAAGAATCCTCCGCCGGGCTACCAGGGACGCAAAGGCCAGAATTCCAGCCTCTTTCGCCTCCTGCACTCCAGGCTCCTCCGCCACCCCAAATATTGCGAGCCCCCAGCCCTGCTTGACCCTGGAACCTACCACCCGCGACACCGTCCTCGCTACACCCCTCAAAAATTCCTCCAGCGCTGGGCATGCCCAGAACATATGGGCATGGCTGGGCTCCCCAAGCACCTAACACACCTGTCCTTGCCCCCAAAGAACCGGCTCATCCTTGTCCCGGTCATGTGTGCCCTGTGCAGCACCTTAAACGGTACGAGGCTGAGCCTCGCGCATGAAGAGGAAGAGTTCACCCTCCCTAGGGCATCTGCCCACGTCCCTTCCTCGATCTCCTCTCCCAACTCCTCCTCCCACTTACCTTTCACCTCCACCACCAAGGCCTCCTCCTCCTCCTGCATCACCTGGTAAGTTTCCGAGATCTCCCCCACCCTGTCCTGTACTGTGCATGGCAGCAGCCGCGGGAATTCCACCACCTGCCGCCTGGCAAACGCCCTTACCTGTAAGTACCTGAAGGTGTTTTCTCGGAGGGAGCCCGTACTTCTCCTCCAGCTCACCCAAGCTCGCAAACTTCCCGTCCACAAACAGGTCTCCCAACCTTCGTATCCCTGCCCTGTACCACCCTAAAAACCCTCCATCTGTTCTCCCTGGGACGAACCGGTGGTTCCCCCGTATTGGGGTCCACACCGAGGCCCAAACTTCCCCCCTGTGCCGCCTCCACTGCCCCCAGATTTTGAGGGCAGCCGCCACTACCGGGCTCGTGGTATACTTCCTTGGAGGGAGCGGCAGCGGCGCCGTTGCCAGCGCCCCCAGACTCGTCCCCACACAAGACGCCGTCTCCAGCCTCTTCCATGCAGCCCCCTCCCCCTCCATCACCCACTTGCGCACCATCGTCGCATTGGCGGCCCAGTCGTACCCACAGAGGTTGGGCAGCGCCAGCCCCCCCCTATCACTACTCTGCTCCAGGAACACCCTTCTCACCCTCGGAGCCCCTCGTGCCCACACAAACCCCATTATGCTCCTGTTTACTCGCCTAAAAAAGGCCTTCGGGATAAACACGGGGAGGCACTGGAACAGGAACAAAAACCTTGGGAGCACCGTCATTTTGACTGACTGCACTCTACCCGCCAAGGACAGCGGCAACGCGTCCCACCTCTTGAACTCCTCCTCCATTTGCTCCACCAGCCTTGTGAAATTAAGCCTATGCAGGGCCCCCCAGCTCCTGGCCATCTGGACCCCCAAATACCTGAAGCTCCTCTCCGCCCATTTTAGTGGGAGCTCGCCAATCTCCCTCTCCTGGTCCCCTAGCTGAACTACGAACAGCTTGCTCTTCCCCATATTGAGCTTGTACCCCGAAAAGTCCCCGAATTCCCTAAACATCCTCATTACCTCTGGCATTCCTCCCACCGGGTCCGCCACATACAGCAGCAGGTCGTCCGCATAGAGCGACACCCTATGCTCCTCCCCACCCCGCACCAACCCCTTCCAGTCCCTCAGTGCCATAGCCAGGGGTTCAATCGCCAGTACGAAGAGCAGGGGGGACAGGGGACACAGCTCCTGTCGGGGGTGAGGGGGAGGCCCAGTCCCCTCACCCCCGACTCGGGCCTCCCCCTCCCCAGCAGTGCCCCATCTCACTGCCGGCCATCCACCCCTGTTCCATTTGCTTACCCCCCTCCAAGAGCCCCCCCCGACCAACCCAACCTAAACAGTGCCCAACCCGCCCTAACCACCCTCAACGAACCAGAAAGGAAAAAAAAACAAGAGCAAAGGACCCCCCCTCAAAAAGTAACATGTCAACCGCAATCCCCAAAAGCCCAACCTGACCTTCAATCTGTGTCCAACTTCTCAGCCTGAACAAAGGCCCACACCTCCTCCAGAGACTCAAAATAATGGTGCCGGTCGTTGTAGGTGACCCACAGTCGCGCCGGGTGCAACATGCCATACTTCACCCCCTTCCTGTGCAGCACCGCCTTCGCTCGATTGTACCCGGCTCTCCTCTTCACCACCTCCGCACTCCAGTCCTGGTATATTCGAACCTCCGCGTTCTCCCACCTGCTGCTCCTCTCTTTCTTGGCCCACCTGAGCACACACTCCCGATCAGCGAACCGATGAAACCGCACCAGCACCGCCCGCGGAAGCTCGTTAGCCTTGGGCCTCCTCGCCAACACTCTACGGGCCCCTTCCAGCTCCAGGGGCCCCTAGAAGGACCCCGCTCCCATCAGCGAGTTCAACATGGTGACCACATAGGCCCCCACGTCCGGCCCCTCCAGCCCCTCCGGGAGGCCCAGAATCCGCAAGTTCTTCCGCCTCAATTGATTCTCCATCTCCTCGAACCGCTCCTGCCATTTCTTGTGGAGCGCCTCGTGCGCCTCCACCTTCACTGCCAGGCCCAAGATCTCGTCCTCGTTGTCGGAGATCTTTTGTCGGGCCTCGCAGATCGCCACCCCCTGGGACGTCTGTGTCTCCAGCAGCTTATCGATGGAAGCCTTCATCGGCCCAAGCAGGTCCGCTTCAATCTCCCTGAAGCAGCGCTGGATAACCTCCTGTTGCTCCTGCGCCCACTGCAACTACGCTGCCTGGTCCCCGCCCGCCGCCATTTTGTTCTTCTTCCCTCACACCTTCTTCGGGTCCACCACCACTTTTTTAGTCACCCCGCTCCTGGTAAAAGCCATATACTGTCGGGGAACTATTGTACTCTCCTTCTCACAGCGGGAAACGCCGAAAAAATGCCGTTGGGGGCCCTGAAAAGAGCCCAAAAAGTCTGTTTTTTGCGGGAGCTGCCGAATGTGCGACTTAGCTCCGCATAGCCGCAACCGGAAGTCATCTCAGTGCTATTGCTAACTGCTCAATTGCCAGCGCAAACAGGAGTGCTAACAAATGACACCCCTGCCTAGTACCCCTACTTAATGAGAATTATCCCGAGCTCAAAGCGCTGGTGCGTATACTGACCATAGGGACTCTATAGAGCAGCCGGACTCACAAAATAAACTTCTGCCCAAGCCCAAACCTTCCCAAGGCCTCAAAGAGGTATTCCCACGCTACCCTGTCGAACGCCTTCTCCGCTTCCAAAGACACAATCACTTCTGGTTCAGAAACCAGAGAGGGGGAGAGGACAACATTCAACAATCGCCGCACATTAGCTGATAATTGTCGACCTTTAATGAAGTCTGTCTGGTCGTCTGCTATCACCTCTGGGACATATGGCTCCAAACGCAGCACGACCTTAGCTATCAATTTGGCAGTGACGTTCAGGAGAGAAATGGGACTATCGGAACGACACTCGGTGGGATTTTTGTCTTTCTTCAAAGTGAGGAAGAAAGAAGCCTGGGAGAGCATAGGGGACAAGGGCCCTTGTGACAAGGAATCGTTAGCCATGCCCGATATTAAAGGAGACTTCTTGTAAAATTCAACGGGAAACCAGTCAGGGTGTACCATCCATAAGATGCACTGCGGAGACTCTTCAGAGCTCCTTTAACAGCACTTTCCAAACCGGACTGCAGTAATCCAGCAGTTTAGACTACTGGGGACACATGGGTTCAAATCCCACCAAGGCAGCTGGTGGAATTTAATTCAATAATAATAAGCCTGGAATATAAAACTAGCCTCAGTAATGGTGACCATCTCAACTACCATTGATGTAAAAACCCATCTGGTTCACTAATATACCGAACCAGCTTTAGAGCTTAGGGGAAGGAAATCTGCCATCCTTACCCGGTCTGGCCACATGCAACTCCAGACCCACATCAATGTGGTTGACTTTTTCTGAAATTGCCGAGCAAGTCACTCAGTTCAAGGGCAATTAGAGACGGGAAAGCATTGACACCACATCCCATGAGAGTTTTAAAAAATAGATAACTTGTGTAATTTCCCTTTATAAACCTGAAACCTTGGATCACTTTTGAGTTTTTTCTTTCATTCCTTTTGTAAGTGGGCCTCCAGGTTCTCTGCAATATCCTGTAACCTCACTAACCTCCTGAAATAAATAATTCTGCAATTTTAACTATGCCATTAGCCTTGGAAAGATCAGTGCCCAGCAATGAGATCAAGACTCTGACACAGACCATCGATAATTGCATCTTGTCCCGGAGAACAGAGACATCGACATATGTTAAGATACCGGACCAGGCCTCAGCTTTTGTTCGGATACCGGACCAGACTCCAGCTTTTGTTCAGATACCGGACCAGACTCCCGCTTTTGTTCAGATACCGGACCAGACTCCAGCTTTTGTTCGGATACCGGACCAGACTCCCGCTTTTGTTCGGATACCGGACCAGACTCCAGCTTTTGTTCAGATACCGGACCAGACTCCCGCTTTTGTTCAGATACCAGACCAGACTCCAGCTTTTGTCCGGATACCGGACCAGACTCCAGCTTTTGTTCAGATACCGGACCAGACTCCAGCTTTTGTTCGGATACCGGACCAGACTCCAGCTTTTGTTCGGATACCGGACCAGACTCCAGCTTTTGTTCGGATACCGGACCAGACTCCAGCTTTTGTCCGGATACCGGACCAGACTCCAGCTTTTGTCCGGATACCGGACCAGACTCCAGCTTTTGTTCGGATACCGGACCAGACTCCAGCTTTTGTTCGGATACCGGACCAGACTCCCGCTTTTGTTCGGATACCGGACCAGACTCCAGCTTTTGTTCAGATACCGGACCAGACTCCAGCTTTTGTTCGGATACCGGACCAGACTCCAGCTTTTGTTCGGATACCGGACCAGACTCCAGCTTTTGTTCGGATACCGGACCAGACTCCCGCTTTTGTTCGGATACCGGACCAGACTCCCGCTTTTGTTCATATAACAGACCAGACTCCAGCTTTTGTTCGGATACCGGACCAGACTCCAGCTTTTGTTCAGATACCGGACCAGACTCCAGCTTTTGTTCAGATACCGGACCAGACTCCAGCTTTTGTTCAGATACCGGACCAGGCCTCAGCTTTTGTTCGGATACCGGACCAGACTCCAGCTTTTGTTCAGATACCGGACCAGACTCCCGCTTTTGTTCAGATACCGGACCAGACTCCAGCTTTTGTTCGGATACCGGACCAGACTCCCGCTTTTGTTCGGATACCGGACCAGACTCCAGCTTTTGTTCAGATACCGGACCAGACTCCCGCTTTTGTTCAGATACCAGACCAGACTCCAGCTTTTGTCCGGATACCGGACTAGACTCCAGCTTTTGTTCAGATACCGGACCAGACTCCAGCTTTTGTTCGGATACCGGACCAGACTCCAGCTTTTGTTCGGATACCGGACCAGACTCCAGCTTTTGTCCGGATACCGGACCAGACTCCAGCTTTTGTTCGGATACCGGACCAGACTCCAGCTTTTGTTCGGATACCGGACCAGACTCCCGCTTTTGTTCGGATACCGGACCAGACTCCAGCTTTTGTTCAGATACCGGACCAGACTCCAGCTTTTGTTCGGATACCGGACCAGACTCCAGCTTTTGTTCGGATACCGGACCAGACTCCAGCTTTTGTTCGGATACCGGACCAGACTCCCGCTTTTGTTCGGATACCGGACCAGACTCCCGCTTTTGTTCATATAACAGACCAGACTCCAGCTTTTGTTCGGATACCGGACCAGACTCCAGCTTTTGTTCAGATACCGGACCAGACTCCAGCTTTTGTTCAGATACCGGACCAGACTCCAGCTTTTGTTCAGATACCGGACCAGACTCCAGCTTTTGTTCATATAACAGACCGGACTCCAGCTTTTGTTCGGATACTGGACCAGACTCCCGCTTTTGTTCAGATACTGGACCAGACTCCAGCTTTTGTTCGGATACCGGACCAGACTCCCGCTTTTGTTCGGATACCGGATCAGACTCACGCTTTTGTTCGGATACCGGACCAGACTCCCACTTTTGTCGGATACCGGACCAGACTCCAGCTTTTGTTCGGATACCGGACCAGACTCCCGCTATTGTTCGGATACCGGACCAGACTCCAGCTTTTGTTCGGATACTGGACCAGACTGCAGCTTTTGTTCGGATACCGGTCCAGACTCCCACTTTTGTTCGGATACCGGACCAGACTCACGCTTTTTTTCGGATACCGGACCAGACTCCAGCTTTTGTTCGGATACCGGACCAGACTCCAGCTTTTGTTCGGATACCGGTCCAGACTCCCACTTTTGTTCGGATACCGGACCAGACTCACGCTTTTTTTCGGATACCGGACCAGACTCCCGCTTTTGTTCGGATACCAGACCAGACTCCAGCTTTTGTTCGGATACCGGACCAGACTCCAGCTTTTGTTCGGATACCGGACCAGACTCCCGCTTTTGTTCGGATACCGGATCAGACTCACGCTTTTGTTCGGATACCGGACCAGACTCCCGCTTTTGTTCAGATACCGGACCAGACGCCAGCTTTTGTTCAGATACCGGACCAGACGCCAGCTTTTGTTCGGATACCGGACCAGGCTCCAGCTTTTGTTCGGATACCGGACTAGACTCCCGCTTTTGTTCGGATACCAGACCAGACTCCAGCTTTTATTCCGATACCGGACCAGACTCCCGCTTTTGTTCGGATACCAGACCAGACTCCAGCTTTTATTCCGATACCGGACCAGACTCCCGCTTTTGTTCGGATACCGGACCAGACTCCCGCTTTTGTTCGGATAACAGACCAGACTCCCGCTTTTGTTTGGATACTGGACCAGACTCCAGCTTTTGTTCGGATACCGGACCAGACCCCAGCTTTTGTTCAGATACCGGACCAGGCCTCAGCTTTTGTTCGGATACCGGACCAGACTCCAGCTTTTGTTCAGATACCGGACCAGACTCCCGCTTTTGTTCGGATACCGGACCAGACTCCAGCTTTTGTTCGGATACCGGACCAGACCCCAGCTTTTGTTCAGATACCGGACCAGACTCCAGCTTTTGTTCAGATACCGGACCAGACTCCCGCTTTTGTTCGGATACCGGACCAGACTCCCGCTTTTGTTCGGATACCGGACCAGACTCCCGCTTTTGTTCAGATACCGGACCAGACTCCCGCTTTTGTTCGGATACCAGACCAGACTCCAGCTTTTATTCCGATACCGGACCAGACCTCAGCTTTTGTTCGGATACCAGACCAGACCCCAGCTTTTGTTCGGATACCAGACCAGACTCCCGCCTTTGTTCGGATATCGGACCAGACTCCCGCTTTTGTTTGGATACCGGACCAGACTCCAGCTTTTGTTCGGATACTGGACCAGACCCCAGCTTTTGTTCGGATACCGGACCAGACTCCTGCTTTTGTTCGGATACTGGACCAGACTCCAGCTTTTGTTCGGATACTGGACCAGACTCCAGCTTTTGTTCGGATACCGGACCAGACTCCAGCTTTTGTTCAGATACCGGACCAGGCTCCAGCTTTTGTTCGGATACCGGACCAGACTCCCGCTTTTATTCCGATACCGGACCAGACTCCCGCTTTTGTTCGGCTACCGGACCAGACTCCCGCTTTTATTCCGATACCGGACCAGACTCCCGCTTTTATTCCTATACCGGACTAGACTCCCGCTTTTGTTCGGCTACCGGACCAGACTCCAGCTTTTGGGGGTGGCATTGTTAATTAGAAATAGTATAACAGCTGCAGAAATGCAGTTCGAGGAGTATCACCCTACTGAGTTAGTATGGGTTGAAGTCAGAAATAGGAAAGGAGCAGTCACCTTGTTAGGAGTTTTCTATAGGCCCCCCAATAGTAGCAGAGATGTGGAGGAACAGATTGGGAAACAGATTTTGGAAAGGTGCAGAAGTCACAGGTTGTAGTCATGGGTGACTTTAACTTCCCAAATATTGAGTGGAAACTCTTTAGATCAAATAGTTTGGATGGGGTGGTGTTTGTGCAGTGTGTCCAGGAAGCTTTTCTAACACAGTATGTAGATTGTCCGACCAGAGGAGGGGCAATATTGGATTTAGTACTTGGTAATGAACCAGGGCAAGTGATAGATTTGTTAGTGGGGGAGCATTTTGGAGCAAGTGACCACAATTCTGTGACTTTCACTTTAGTAATGGAGAGGGATAGGTGCGTGCAACAGGGCAAGGTTTACATTTGGGGGAAGGGTAAATACGATGTTGTCAGACAAGAATTGAAGTGCATAAGTTGGGAACATAGGCTGTCAGGGAAGGACACAAGTGAAATGTGGAACTTGTTCAAGGAACAGGTACTACGTGTCCTTGATATGTATGTCCCTGTCAGGCAGGGAAGAGATGGTCGAGTGAGGGAACCATGGTTGACAAGAGAGGTTGAATGTCTTGTTAAGAGGAAAAAGGAGACTTATGTAAGGCTGAGGAAACAAGGTTCAGACAGGGCATGGAGGGATACAAGATAGCCAGGAGGGAACTGAAGAAAGGGATTAGGAGAGCTAAGAGAGGGCATGAACAATCTTTGGTGGGTAGGATCAAGGAAAACCCCAAGGCCTTTTACACATATGTGAGAAATATGAGAATGACTAGAGCGAGGGTAGGTCCGATCAAGGACAGTAGCGGGAGATTGTGTATTGAGTCTGAAGAGATAGGAGAGGTCTTGAACGATACTTTTCTTCTGTATTTATAAATGAGAGGGGCGATATTGTTGGAGAGGACAGTGTGAAACAAATTGGTAAGCTCGAGGAAATACTTGTTAGGAACGAAGATGTGTTGGGCATTTTGAAAAACTTGATGATAGACAAGTCCCCCGGGCCTTACAGGATATATCCAAGGATTCTATGGGAAGCAAGAGATGAAATTGCAGAGCCGTTGGCAATGATCTTTTCGTCCTCACTGTCAACAGGGGTGGTACCAGGGGATTGGAGAGTGGCGAATGTCGTGCCCCTGTTCAAAAAAGGAAATGGGGATAACCCTGGGAATTACAGGCCAGTTAGTCTTACTTCGGTGGTAGGCAAAGTAATGGAAAGGGTACTGAAGGATAGGATTTCTGAGCATCTGGAAAGACACTGCTTGATTAGAGATAGTCAGCACGGATTTGTGAGGGGTAGGTCTTGCCTTACAAGTCTTATTGAATTCTTTGAGGAGGAGACCAAGCATGTGGATGAAGGTAAAGCAGTGGATGTAGTGTACATGGATTTTAGTAAGGCATTTGATAAGGGTCCCCATGGTAGGCTTCTGCAGAAAGTAAGGAGGCATGGGATAGTGGGAAATTTGGCCAGTTGGATAATGAACTGGCTAACCGATAGAAGTCAGAGAGTGGTGGGGGATGGCAAATATTCAGCCTGGATCCCAGTTACCAGTGGCGTAGCGCAGGGATCAGTTCTGGGTCCTCTGCTGTTTGTGATTTTCATTAATGACTTGGATGAGGGAGTTGAAGGGTGGGTCAGTAAATTTGCAGACGATACGAAGATTGATGGAGTTGTGGATAGTAGGGAGGGCTGTTGTCGGCTTCAAAGAGACATAGATAGGATGCAGAGCTAGGCTGAGAAGTGGCAGATGGAGTTTAACCCTGAAAAGTGTGAGGTTGTCCATTTTGGAAGGACAAATATGAATGCGGAATACAGGGTTAACGGTAGAGTTCTTGGCAATGAAATGAAAATCGCTTATTGTAGGCTTCAAATGAAGTTACTGTGGAAGCCCCTAGTCGCCACATTCCGGCGCATGTTCGGGGAGGCTGTTACGGGAATCGAACCGTACTGCTGGCCTGCCTTGGTCTGCTCTTGGGGTCTATGTTCATACATCTTTGAAAGTTGCCACTCAAGTGGATAGAGCTGTGAAGAAGGCCTATGGTGTTCTCGCGTTCATTAACAGAGGGATTGAATTTAAGAGCCGTGAGGTGATGATGCAGCTGTACAAAACTTTGGTAAGGCCACATTTGGAGTACTGTGTGCTGTAGTAAAGAAATTAATGGGATTGTAGGTGAGCAAATCTGCAGGGCTTGATAATCTTCATCCCAGAGCACTTAAGGTGGTCATTAAACAGGGAGCTGTAGACCCATGAGCCTAATGTTGATAGTGGGGAAGTTGCTGGAGTCCATATTCAAGGATTTTTTTGGAAAGCAGTGGTATAATCAGACAAAGTCAGCATGGATTTACAAAAGGGAAATCATTCTTGACAAATCTACTAGAATTCTTTGAAGGTGTAACTAGTAGAGTTGACATGGGAAAACAGGTGGATGTGGTTTAGTTAGACTTTCAGAAGACTTTTGATAAGGTCTCACAAAGCAGAATAATATGTAAATTACAGAGCATGGGATTACGGGTAGCGTCTTGAGATGGATAGAAATCTGGTTAGCAGACAGGAAGCAAAAAGCTGGAATAAACGGGTTGGGTCTTTTTCTGATTGGCAGGTAGTGACTAGTGGGGTACCGCAGGGATCTGTGCTTGGAACCCAACTGTTCACATTATGTATTAATGATTTGGAAGAGGGAACTAAATGTATTCTCTCAATTTGCAGATGCTACAAAGTTGGGTGGGAGGGTGAGCTGTGAGGAGGATGCAGAGATGCTTCAGTGGGATTTGGACAGGCTGAGTGAGTGGGCACATGCATGGCAGACGCATGCGGTATAATGTGGATAAATGTGAGGTTAGCCGCTTCGGTACCAAACATTCCCTGAGGTGGAAGCCACTTATCGACTTCTTTAAAGTGAATTAAGGCTTCGGGGGGGGGGGGTTCATATTTTTTCTTTGTTTTGGGTGGGTGGGGAGATAAGGGGGGAAAATAAGGGGGCGGGGTGAGTCGCAGGCTTCATAGATTATCATAGAATTTACAGTGCAGAAGGAGGCCATTCGGCTCATCGAGTCTGCACCGGCTCTTGGAAAAAGCACCCGACCCAAGGTCAACCCCTCCACCCTATCCCCATGGATAAAGAACTGGCTGCGCAACAAGGAGACAGAGAGTAGTGGTGGAAGGGAGTGTCTCAAAAAGGAGAAAGGTGACTAGTGGTGTTCCACAGGGATCCGTGCTCGGACCACTGTTGTTTGTGATATACATAAATGATCTGGACGAAGGTATAGGTGGTCTGATCAGCAAGTTTGCAGATAATACTAAGATTGGTGGAGTTGCAGATAGCGAGGAGAACTGTCAGAGAATACAGCAAAATATAAATAGATTGGAGAGTTGGGCAGGGAAATGGCAGATGGAGTTCAATCCAGGCAAATGCGAGGTGATGCATTTTGGAAGATCTAATTCAAGAGCGGACTATACGGTCAAGGGAAGAGTCCTGGGGAAAATTGATGTACAGAGAGATCTGGGAGTTCAGGTCCATTGTACCCTGAAGGTGGCAATGCAGGTCGATAGAGTGGTCAAGAAGGCATACAGTGCTTGCCTTCATCGGACGGGGTATTGAAGGTCATGTTACAGTTGTATAGGATTTTGGTTAGGCCACATTTGGAATACAGCGTGCAGTTCTGGTCGCCACATTACCAGAAGGATGTGGATGCTTTAGAGAGGGTGCAGAGGAGGTTCACCAGGATGTGCCTGGTATGGAGGGTGCTAGCTATGAAGAAAGGTTGAGTAGATTAGGATTATTTTCGTTGGAAAGACGGAGGTTGAGGGGGGACCTGATTGAGGTCTACAAAATCTATGAGAGGTATGGACAGGGTGGATAGCAACAAGCTTTTTCCAAGAGTGGGGGTGTCAATTACAAGGGGTCACGATTTCAAGGTGAGAGGGGGAAAGTTTAAGCGAGATGTACGTGGAAAGTTTTTTACGCAGAGGGTGGTGGGTGCCTGGAACGCTTTGCCAGCGGAGGTGGTAGAGGCGGGCACAATAGCATCATTTAAGATGCATCTAGACCGATACATGAATGGGCGGGGAACAGAGGGAAGTAGATCCTTGGAAAATAGGTGACAGGTTTAGATAAAGGATCTGGATCGGTGCAGGCTGGGAGGGCCGAAGGGCCTGTTCCTGTGCTGTAATTTTCTTTGTTCTATAACCCAGTAACCCCACCCAACACTAAGGGCAATTTTGGACACTAAGGGCAATTTATCATGTCCATTCCACCTAACCTGCACATCTTTGGACTGTGGGAGGAAACCGGAGCACCCGGAGGAAACTCACGCACACACGGGGAGGATGTGCAGACTCCGCACAGACAGTGACCCAAGCCGGAATCAAACCTGGGACCCTGGAGCTGTGAAGCAATTGTGCTATCCACAAGGCTACTGTGCTGCTTGTTCTCTGTTGCCGGTTGGCTTATGTTTTTATATCTGTTGGTTTTTGTCGTGATATTTGCAAAATGCCGTTCTAAAAAATATTTTATTTTAAATTTAAATCCGATAACAGACTGCAAATCTACTGGCAGCCCTGGCTCCTCCCATTAATTACATCATCTATATCCCACTAAGTTCCATGATCTTCTTAGCTAGGACTAATTACGATCCCTCTTACTATCTATACTCCAAGGAACTATCCAAAATATAAACAATGTTCCTTTGCCCACTCTCTGTAAACAAGTAAATGGTTAAAATCAATAATTACATCACCTTTTACGATTTCTTAATTACACCTTTAGTAGACATACTGCCTGTATGTATTTTAAACCAGGGTTTTTAATAGCATTACTGCAACAGAATATAGTATATAACATTTTTTCATGCACTGAGCTGCAGTGTCAGAGCTGCTGTATCAAACGAGGACTCTGCCTGATCTCGCCAATAGATCTAACAGATTCCACGTCACTATTGGAGAAGAGTTGGGCTCATTATCATATTGCTGCTTTTGAGACCTTGCTTTGCACAAATCAATTGTCACCTTTTCTAAATCATAACAATATCAAAAATTCAAAGCTTTGACAAAGAGTCATCCAGACTCGAAATGTTAGCTCCCTTCTCTCTCCACAGATCATAGAATCATATGGTGCAGAAGGAGGCCATTTGGCTCATGGAGTCTGCACCGGCCCTTGGAAAGAGCACCCTACTTAAGCCCACACCTCCACCGTAACCCAGGAACCCCACCTAACCTTTTGGACACTAAGGGGCAATTTAGCATTGCCAATCCAACTAACCTGCACATCCTTGGACTGTGGGAGGAAACTGGAGCACCCGGAGGAAACCCACACGGACACGGGGAGAAAATGCAAACTCCACCCAAAGCCGGAATTGAACCTGGGACTCTGGAGCTGTGAGGTAGCAGTGCTAACTAAGGTGCCACCTCTACTGTCAGACCTGCTGAGATTGTCCTGTACTTTCTGTTTTTGTTCAAGAATTCAAAACCATTTTTATAATGGTGGAGCACATTGCGCCAACCTGAGTTTGTGAAAGCTGCTACAACAATGCAAGTCATCTTAGAGGTGCTTCTGACTTGAAAGTCCACCTCAATGATCACTGAACTGCCTTCCCCTGATACATTAACCCTCTCACTGATCCCCCCCGATACATTAACCCTCTCTCACACTCCCCATACCCAAGAACCATAGAATCCCTACAGTGCAGAAAGAGGCCATTCGGCCTATCTAGTCTGCACAGACCCTCTCCCCCTATCCCACAACCCCACCTAACCTTCATATCCCTGAACATGAAGAGGCCATTCAGCCCATCTTGTCATGCTGGTTCTCTGCAAGACCAGGAGCGGGATTCTCCAATAATGGGGCTATGCCTCCACTCCAGCGTCAAAACACGGGCGTTTCACTCTGGACTTTCTTCTGTTATGGGTGAGGCGTTTTCAGAACCCCAAAATGTATCATGGAGTTCAACCAACTTCTCCCTTTAATGTATTTATTGCTTTTTCTAGCACACGGTTTGTTCCCGAGGTGTGGGATTACAATTATGCACACGTGGGTTTTTAAACACAAAACACTGTTTATTCTGTGAACTCAACTTAACATCTGAAATAAACATTGGATCCCTTAACACCCCTTACTTCAAAGATAACTCCGAAAATATTGCAATAATTCCTCAAAATGTTCCTTCAAACTTCCAAGAGACTTAACACCTTTAAACAGAATCACATCAGGTTAAAGGCTTTACTATTGTGAGTTTAAATCACCCAAATGATCCAGAGATAGTCTTTCATGGCAGAGATCCAGCTCACTGCAAACACAGACACTCCCAAGCTCTTTTCCTCCAAACTGCAGCTCTCTGGGAACACAGACACACACAAACTCTTTTTCAAACTGCAAAACTAAACTGCAAAATGGCTGACCTGACCTCAGCTCCACCCACTCTCTGACATCACTGTTTTCTTAAAGGTACATTGCTTAAACATCCATGTCTTAAAGGTACTCTCACATGACACCTTCCCCCAAGAAAAAAAAAGAAACTATCAACTTCAAGATGGTTTCATTTTTCACTTTTGCACCATCCACTAAGAAATGTACACAGTAAATATACCTTCTCGTTTTAAAAAAAAAACACATGCAAACAGGTAAATAACATAGTCCATTTTTCTTTGTTCTTCTTCGTCCAACCAAAATTCTTCTTGATTGACAGTCTCTTTGAACAAAGTCTCTGCACGATCCATCCATTCCTCCACTCCTCGGCAATTCTCTTTAGAATCAGATACTCTAGTTCAATCTGACCACAGAGACCCGTGCAATGCTCCAATACAGGAACATTGGTGATCACAGCTTTCAGGCAGTCAAATGCCTGTTGAAAGTCCGCTGTCCATTGAAATTTTTTACGTTTTTTACATTTTCAGCAATTCCATCAGTGGAGTAATCACGCCACAAAACTTTTGCACAGCTGTTCGATCAAAGCCATTCATGCTAAGAAATCGCATTATTTCCCTTCGTCTTGAGGGTATCGGAAACTCCGCAAAGAAAGTGATTTGGGCTTCTCCAAATTCACTTTCGGCTAGATTCATCACCACACCAGCCTCCTGAAGTCGACCGAAGATCTCCATACGATGTTTTAAATGTTCTTTCCATGTCTGGAAGTTGGAAATAAAAGCAGATTGTCCCACTTTCTCAATGCAATCCTCCAAACGCGGGATAGGATAAGAGTCCGTTCTTGTAACTGCATTCACCTTTCGATAGTCCACACACAACCGCTGGGTACCGTCTGATTTAGGTACCATCACTATGGGTAAGCTCCATTGGCTGCAACCCACTTCAATTGTGCCATTTTTAAGCATACTCTCAATCTCTCTGTTAACCTGTGCCAATTTTAAAAGATTAAGTCTATATGGATGTTGTTTGATAGGAACAGTATTTCCCACATCTACACCATTTTAGTATTTCCCAATTTATCTCTACAAACTTGCCCATGTGATATCAATAACTCTTTCAGGTCAGTTCGTTTTTCCTCTGGAAGGTAACTTAACAATTCATCCCAATTTGTAAGAACATCCTCATTTTCCAATTTAATTTGAGGTATGTCAAATTCACAGTCATCTGGATTTGGTTCGTCACTTTGAGTTAGAATCATTAAAACCTCCTTTTTCTCTCCTTCCCTTTCAAAGTACCTTTTAAGCATATTCACATGACACACTCGGTGAGTCTTCCTTCTATCTGGTGTTTTTACCACATAATTCACCTCACTTAATTTCCTTTCAATCTGATACGGTCCACAAAACCTAGCTTTTAAAGGCTCCCCTACCACTGGTAACAACACTAAAACTTTATCCCCACTGGCAAAACTACGAACTTTGGATTTCTTGTCCGCTACCCGTTCCATCACATTTTGTGCAACTTTCAAATGTTGTCGAGCCAATTCACCTGCTCTGTTTAATCGTTCCTTAAAATTTGACATGTAATCCAATAGTGTAATTTCCGATTTCTCACCCACCAATTTTTCCTTAATCAATTTAAGTGGTCCTCTTACCTCATGACCAAAAATTAGTTCAAAAGGACTAAATTTGGTAGACTCATTAGGTGTATCCCTAATTACAAACAATATGAATGGGATTCCTTTATCCCAATCCTCTGGATAATCTTGACAATACGCCCTCAACATTGACTTTAATGGCTGATGCCACCTTTCTAACGCTCCCTGCGATTCTGGATGGTACGCAGTTGATTTAAATTGTTTTATTCCTAAGCTATCCATAACTTCTTTGAATAACTTTGGAGTAAAATTCGATACTTGATCCGATTGAATTTCTGTGGGTAGTCCATATCTAGTAAAGAATTTAAATAACTCCTCCACAATCCTTTTAGCTGTAATATTACGTACTGGAAACCTAGTAGACACATCCATTACAGTCAAAAGATATTGATTCCCACTTTTTGTTTTAGGAAACGGTCCTGCACAATCGATTAGGACCCTTGTAAATGGTTCCTCAAATGCTGGAATGGGTATTAAGGGCTGGTTTTCTCACTGCTTGAGGTTTCCCTGTCACTTGACATGTGTGACATGATTGACAAAATGTAACATCTTTATGTAGTCCAGGCCAATAAACATGTTTCTGGATTTTAGCTTGAGTTTTCCCTATTCCCAAATGAATGACCTCCCACTGGTACCTCATGTGCAACTCGCAACACCTCTTTTCCATACCCTACCGGCAATACTACTTGATGAACTTCTGCCCACTTTACATCCGCCTGCATGTGTACAGGACTCCATTTTGTCATCAAGACATCACTTTTACGGTAATAACACTCTGGTATACTCTCAGATTCCTCTTTCGTATATGCTTTCTGATATATCCGTTTTATTTCTACATCTTTCTGTTGTAACTC
The DNA here is from genome assembly GCF_047496885.1 of Scyliorhinus torazame. Taxonomy (NCBI): domain Eukaryota; kingdom Metazoa; phylum Chordata; class Chondrichthyes; order Carcharhiniformes; family Scyliorhinidae; genus Scyliorhinus; species Scyliorhinus torazame. The sequence continues at coordinate 37,837,767 of NC_092728.1, forward strand.
CGCCAATTTTCCTGAACTAAAAATATCCGCCTCATCCTCCACCTTTTCTTGTTCTTTTTCAACCATCTAATCAAAAATCATTTCTGATAATTGCACTTCAACTTCACCTTCACTCTTTGATTTCTCCTCTTGTCTTAACCTGTGACTTTGCGACCTTGTTACTACACAATCTGGAAAAATCATAGGATATTCGTCCTTCAACCCTTCAGATGTCTGATTTTCCACTGGCTTATCAACCACAGTAGGCATCACTCCCACCTGCGATCCATTACCCAAGATAAGTTGTATTCCTGGACAAGATAGTTTATCTATTACTCCTACTACCACTTCACCACTCTTCACTGGACTTTCCAACCTTACCTTATATAATGGAACGCTACTCCTCTCACCCTGAATTCCACATTTCACCACCTTGTCTGGCAACATTCTTCCAAAATTACATAATTCCTCATCTCTTACCATTAAAGATTGACTAGCCCCTGTATCTCTTAAAATTGTGACTTCTTTACCTGCTCCTCCTGACACACGAGTAAACTTTACCCACACAAGTAAATTCTTTAAAGACATCTGGCACCTTCTTAACAATTATTTCTTGAAAAGACTGTACAATCGTTTGCACCTCCTTCGCTTCCCTTCGGCTTTCCTTTACCACTCTAACAAACCCCACTGTCTTATCCTGTTTTACCACATCAGCCTTCCCAGTGCTTTTCTTCAACCACTAACACTGTGACTTTACATGGCCTAGTTTATTACAGTGAAAACATCTGAAACTTTTCATTTCTTTTCCACCCTCCTGGAGTTCTTTTTTAATCTGAGGTACACTCTCTTTATTGTCTCACATCAGATCACCTTTACCTTTACCACTTGAGTATTTCTCATGTCCCCAGTTTCTATCCCTCACCGGCTGAAACTGATGTCGGAAACCAATCTTTGATTTATGAACTAATTCATAATCATCTGCCATTTCTGCTGCTAATCTCGCAGTTTTAACCCTCTGCTCTTCCACACGAGTTCTCACTACATCAGGAATTGAATTTTTAAACTCCTCCAAAAGTATGATTTCTCTGAGAGCTTCATACGTTTGGTCTATTTTCAAAGCCCTTATCCACTTATCAAAATTACTATGTTTGAGCCTTTCAAACTCCATGTATGTTTGACCAAATTATTTCCTTAAATTTCTAAACCTTTGTCTGTAAGCTTCAGGCACAAGCTCATATGCACTTAAGATGGATTTCTTCCCCTCCTCATACGTTCCAGATACCTCCTCCGGTAGTGATGCAAACACTTCACTAGCTCTACCTACCAGCTTTGTTTGAATCCGTAATACCCACATGTCCTGTGGCCATTTCATTTGTTTAGCTACCTTCTCAAATGAAATGAAAAAGGCTTCCACTTCCTTCTCGTCAAACCTTGGCAATGCTTGGACATATTTAAATAGATTCCCACCAAGCCTTCGACTATGACACTCTTTCTCACTATCATAGATTATCATAGAATTTACAGTGCAGAAGGAGGCCATTCGGCCCATCGAGTCTGCACTGGCTCTTGGAAAGAGCACCCTCCCCACGGTCAACACCTCCACCCTATCCCCATAACCCAGTAACCCCACCCAACACTAAGGGAAACTTTGGACACTAAGGGCAATTTATCATGGCCAATCCACCTAACCCGCACATCTTTGGACTGTGCGAGGAAACCGGAGCACCCGGAGGAAACCCACGCACACACGGGGAGGAAGTGCAGACTCCGCACATACAGTGACCCAAGCCGGAATCGAACCTGGGACCCTGGAGCTGTGAAGCAATTGTGCTATCCACAATGCTACCGTGCTGCACTACCCTCATCACTATCATCCAACTGTACGTTTCCCTTTACGTCTGCCAATTTTAACTGATTGTCATGTTTCATGGCCATTTTCTGAAGTTCAAACTCCCTCTCTTTATCTTTTTCCCTGATCTGTATCTCCCTTTCTTTTTGGCTATTCTTTCTTTTCTCCTTTCTTCTCCTTTTCTTTTGCCTCTCTCTCTCTTTCTCTTTCGCTTTCCTCTCTCTCACTCTCGTATTCAAGCCGCTTTAATTCTTTCTCATGTTCCATTTGTTTAATTTGCAACTGAATTTTTGCCATTTCCAATGAGTCAAACTCTGTCTCAGGCAACTTTAAATGCTTAACCACCGCCATAATTACCTCACTTTTTCGCATTTTGTCAGGTAATGTTAACTGCAATGTTCTTGCCAAATCTAACAGTCTGCTTTTCGTTTCTGTCCGTAAGGTACTACGTGTGACATTCTCCACCCCCAAAAACTTCTGAGCCTCTGAAAGAGCCATTGTCCACAACACTCTCCCCACTTAAACTAAAATACCACACCGGAAAAGCAACAATCCTTCACTGTCTTTAAGTTCACAAAAGCCAATCCAGTAGATAGACTTTTATCCTCCTCGAGCCCCCAATTGTTATAGGCGAGGCGTTTTCAGAACCCCAAAATGTACCATGGAGTTCAACCAATCTCTCTCTTTAATGTATTTGTTGCTTTTCCTAGCACACGGCTTGCTCCCTAGGTGTGGGATTACAATTATGGACACGTGGGTTTTTAAACACAAAACACTGTTTATTCCATGCACTCAACTTAGCATCTTAAATAAACATTGTATCCCTTAACACCCCTTACTTCAAAAAAGATGTGGAGATGCCGGCGTTGGACTGGGGTGAGCACAGTACGAAGTCTTACAACACCAGGTTAAAGTCCAACAGGTTTGTTTCGATGTCACTAGCTTTCGGAGCGCTGCTCCTTCCTCAGGTGAATGAAGAGGTCTGTTCCAGAAACACATATATAGACAAATTCAAAGATGCCAAACAATGCTTGGAATGCGAGCATTAGCAGGTGATTAAATCTTTACAGATCCAGAGATGGGGTAACCCCAGGTTAAAGAGGTGTGAATTGTACCAAGCCAGGACAGTTGGTAGGATTTTGCAGGCCAGATGGTGGGGGATGAATGTAATGCGACATGAATCCCAGGCCCCGGTTGAGGCCGCACTCATGTGTGCGGAACTTGGCTATAAGTTTCTGCTCGGCGATTCTGCGTTGTCGCGGGTCCTGAAGGCCGCCTTGGAGAACGCTTACCCGGAGATCAGAGGCTGAATGCCCTTGACTGCTGAAGTGTTCCCCGACTGGAAGGGAACATTCCTGCCTGCCGATTGTTGCGCGATGTCCGTTCATTCATTGTCGCAGCGTCTGTATGGTCTCGCCAATGTACCACGCTTCGGGACATCCTTTCCTGCAGCGTATGAGGTAGACAACGTTGGCCGAGTCGCACGAGTATGTACCGCGTACCTGGTGGGTGGTGTTCTCACGTGTAATAGTGGTATCCATGTCGATGATCTGGCACGTCTTGCAGAGATTGCCATGACAGGGTTGTGTGGTGTCGAGGTCACTGTTCTGAAGACCCCATCTCTGGATCTGTAAAGATTTAATCACCTGCTAATGCTCGCATTCCAAGCATTGTTTGGCATCTTTGAATTTGTCTATATATATGTTTCTGGAACATACCTCTTCATTCACCTGAGGAAGGAGCAGCGCTCCGAAAGCTAGTGACATCGAAACAAACCTGTTGGACTTTAACCTGGTGTTGTAAGACTTCGTACTGTTCAAAAAAGATAACTCTGAAAATATTGCAACAGTAAATAATTCCTCAAAATGTCACTTCAAACTTCCAAGAGACTTGACACCTTTAAACAGAATCACATCAGGTTAAAGGCTTTACTATTATGAGTTTAAATCACCCAAATGATCCAGAGATAGTCTTTCATGGCAGAGATCCAGCTCACTGCAAACACAGACACTCCCAAGCTCTTTTCCTCCAAACCGCAGCTCTCTGGAAACACACAGAACACACAAGCTGCTTTTTAAAACTGCAGCTCTCTGGAAACACACAAGCTCTTTTTCAAACTGCAAAACTAAACTGCAAAATAGCTGACCTGACCTCAGCTCAACCCACTCTCTGACGTCACTGTTTTCTTAAAGGTACATTGCTTAAACATCCATGTCTTAAAGGTACTCTCATATGACACTTCAAATGATTCTCCTACCTGAAGGGGATTAGCAGGACCCTGGAGTACTCCAAGCAGCTCTCTGCGATAGTCAGAGGCTTTTCCCCAGGGTAGAGGGGTCAATTACTAGGGGGCATAGGTTTAAGGTGAGGGGGGCAAGGTTTAGAGTAGATGTACGAGGCAAGTTTTTTACGCAGAGGGTAGTGGGTGCCTGGAACTCACTACCGGAGGAGGTGGTGGAAGCAGGGACGATAGGGACATTTAAGGGGCATCTTGACAAATACATGAATAGGATGGGAATAGAGGGATACGGACCCAGGAAGTGTAGAAGATTGTAGTTTAGTCGGACAGCATGGTCGGCACGGGCTTGGAGGGCCGAAGGGCCTGTTCCTGTGCTGTACATTTCTTTGTTCTTTGTTGGTCTTTGATACGGGGCCCTGCACTTCCGGTCGAGAGTCCGCGCATGCGCCTTTGGCGGCCGCCCCATGCGACGTGGCGGACACACAACACGGAGCAGCCCTGACAATATAGGCTCCCCCGGGATCGGTGGCCCCCGATCGCCACCGTGGCCGTCCCCGGGTGAAGGATCAACACGCCCCCCACCAGGGCGGCTGCGGATCGCAGGGGTGCCTCAGTCAATGCCCCCCTACCCGCGCCGTGTAGACCGCGCAAGCGTGCGATTAACGGCGATTCTCCGGTCCCCGGCGGGAGCGTGTCGCGACAGGTTTCGGCGTCAACGCACGTTCTCTGCCCCCGCGCCGAAATCGGAGAATCCCACCCCCATTCACCTGGTGCCACACCCCTGCCTTCTCCTCGTAACCCCATACATTCTTCCTTTTCAGGTAATAATCCAATTCTCTCTTCAACCTGCCCCCAGCACACTTTCGGGCACTGGATGCCAAGTCTTAACCACTGGCTATAGAAATAGATTTTTTTCTTATGTCTCCATTCCTCTTTGTGCCAATTGCCTTGGCAATTGGTGTGCTCTGGATCTCGATCTGTCCATAAGTGGGAATAGTTTCTCCCGATCTACTCTGTCCAGACCCCTGGTGATTTTGAGCATCTCTATCAAATCTCTTCTCAATGTTCAAAGAGCAAAGAACAATACAGCACAGGAACAGGTCCTTCGGCTCTCCAAGCCTGCACCGACCATGGTACCTGCCTAAACTAAAACCGTAAGCACTTATGGAGTCCATATCCTTCCATTCCCACCCTATTCATATACCTGTCTAGATGTCTCTTAAATTCCGCTATTGTACCTGTTCCCACCACCTCACCAGGCAGCGCGTTCCATATATTTACCACCTTCTGCGTAAAAAAAACTTGGCTCACACATCTGTTCTAAACTTTTCCCCACGCACTTTCAATCTATGTCCCCTCGTACTTGACTCTCGTACCCTAGGAAAGAGCATCTAACTACTCACTCTGTCCATGCCACTCACAATAGGTTATCAGGTCGCCTCTCAAGCTCCGTCGTTCCGGTGAGAACAGACCTAGTTTATATAACCTCTCCTCATAGCTAATGCCCTAAATACCAGGCAACATCCTAGTAAACCACTTCTCTACCTTCTCCAAAGCATCCACATTCTTCTGGCAGTGTGGTGACCAGAATTGTACACTCAGGAGAACAGCCCCAGCTTTTCCAACCCATCCTCATACTCCTAACTGAAGCTCCTTATCCCCAGAACCATTCCTGTGAGTCTTTTTCTGCAATTGTCGCATCTTTCCGAAACTGTGGAGTTAGATTTTAAACTAGGGCACCACGGTAGCACAAGTGGTTAGCACTGTGGCTTCACAGCACCAGGGTCCCAGGTTCGATTCCCCACTGGGTCACTGCCTGTGTGGAGTCTGCACATTCTCCCCGTGTCTGTGTGAGTTTCTTCCAGGTGCTCCGGTTTCCTCCCACAGTCCAAAGACGTGCAGGTTAGGTGGATTTGCCATGATAAATTGTCCTTAATGACCAAAAACAGGTTAGGAGGGGTTATTGGGTTACGGGGATAGGGTGAAAGTGAGGGCTTAAGTGGGCCGGTGCAGACTAGATGAGCCGAATAGCCTCCTTCTGCACTGTATGTTCTATGTTTGTGGTGTCCAGAACTGGATGCTCCAGTTAAAGCTGAACTTGTGTTTTATGTAGATTTAATATAACCTCCTTTCTCTTGTACTCTGTGTCCCTATTAATAGAGAGTGAATTATTAAATTCACTCTCAACCTGTCCTGTCACCTTCAATGATTTTCGCAGGTATACACCCAGATCCCTCTGCCCCTGGATCCCTTCAGAATGATATCCTGCGTTTTATACTGCCTCTCCTTTCACAATGAATCATTTCACATATCCCTCCGTTAGATTTTAATCCTCCCATTCCATCAACCTGTCTATGTCCTTTTGAAATTTATCATTGTCCTTCACACAGTTCACAATGCTTCGATGGTTTGCATCATCCATTAATTTTACAGTTTGATTTGTACACCAATGCTTCGGTCATTATATATCAAGAATAGCGAGGGTCCCAACACTGATCCCTGGGGAATTCCACAACAAACCTTCCTTCAGTGTGAAAAATCATCATTCGGTACTCCTCTCTCTTTTCTGCCACACGGTCCATTTCTTCTCCATAGAAACATAGAATTCCTACAGTGCAGAAGGAGGCCATTTGGCCCATCAAGTCTGCACCGACCCCCAGAAAGAGCACCCTCCCTAGGTCCACTCCCCCACCCTATCCCTGTAACCCCACCTAACCTGAACACCATTGGACACTAAGGGGCAATTTAGCATGACCAATCCACCTGCACATCTTTGGACTGTGGGAGGAAACCAGAGCACCTACACGGGGAGAACGTGCAGACTCCGCACAGACAGTCACCCAAGGCTGGAATTGAACCCGGGTCCCTGGCACGGTGGTGCCTCCATGTTGCCACCGTCCCTTTTATTCAATGAATGATAACTTTGCTCACAATCTGTTTTACCAACTGCCTTTTGGAAGTCAAGTGTACATCAACCTTAATGCTAATGCTGGTCCAGGTTCTGAGCACAGCCAGGTAAGGATACCAGGACAGTCAACAGCTGCCCCAATATTGTTTCTCTGAGAGGGCATTCTCAGGTCTTATCCTCAAATGTTTGCCATTTGTCCATTTCGCACACACACACCATCAGCCCTGTGGCCTCCCTTAGCCCCTTTCTCAGACAACATTGCAGAGTTCTATTTCAGACAGAGTGCATGAAACTGAGTCACACTGAAGAGATCTCTGAAAACCTGTACTGCCGTAACACAGGTTAACATTGACATTGTGTCTCTTGCAGCTGCTATTTCGTGGCTGGGAGAATTTCAGAGACTGTATGACACAGTTCCGTGTGTGGAAGTGGAGGAACTGAAAGAACATCGCGACCAGGTCTTACACATCAGCTTCTCTCACAATGGCTACTTCTTTGGATCCTGTTCCAAGGACTGTTTTGTCAAGGTAAGACCTCTCTCACTCTGTGAGTATACAACCTCTCTCACTCTGTGAGTATACGACCTCTCTTACACTGTGTGAGGATACGACCTCTCTCACTCTGTGTGAGGATACGACCTCTCTCTGTCTGTGTGAGGAAACAACCTGTTTCACTCTGTGCGAGGATACGACCTCTCTCTCTCTCACTGTGTGAGGATACGACCACTCTCTCTCTCTGTGAGGATACGACCTCTCTCACTCTGTGTGAGGATAAGACCTCTCCCTCTCTGAGGAAAAGACCTCTCTCCCTCTGAGAGAATACGACCTCTCTCACACTCTGTGAGGATACAACCTCTCTCTCTCGGTGAAGATACAACCTCTCTCTCTGTGAAAATATGACCCCTCTCACTCTGTGTGAGGCTACAAACCTCTCTCTCTCTCTCTCTCTCTCTCTCTCTCTCTCTCTCTCTCTCTCTATCTGTGTGAGGATACGACCTCTCTCCCTCTCTCTGAGGATACGACCTCTCTCTCTCTCTGAGGATACGACCGCCCTCACTCTGTGTGAAGATACGTCCACTCTCTCTCTCTCTCTCTCTCTCTCTCACTCTGTGTGAAGATACAACCTCTCTCACTCTGTGTGAGGACATAACCTCTCTCACTCTGTGTGAGGACATAACCTCTCTCACTCTGTGTGAGGATATGACCTCTCTCACTCTGTGAAGATACGACCTCTCTCACTCTGTGAGGGTACGACCTCTCTCACTCTGTGCGAGAATACGACCTCTCTCACTCTGTGTGATGATACGATCTCTCTCAATCGCTGTGAGGATATGACCTCTCTCTCTCTCTCTCTCTTTCTCTCTCTGAGGATATAACCTCTCTCTCTCTCTTTGTGAAAATACAACCTCTCTCACTCTTGTGTGAGGATAAGACCTCTCTCTCTCTCTGTGAGGATACAACTTCTTTCACTCTGTGCAAAGATACAACCTCTCTCTCTGTGAGGATACAACCTCTCTCCATGTGGGGATACAGCCTCTCTCATTCTGTGCAAAGCTACAACCTCTCTCTCTCTGTGAGGATACAACATCTCCCTCTGTGAGGATATGACATCTCTCGCTCTCTGTGAGGATACGACCTCTCTCTCTCTCTCTCTTGCTCTCTGTTTAAGACCTCTCTCTCTCTCTCTGAGGATACAACCTCTCTCTCTCTCTCTCTCTCTCTCTCTCTCTCTATGTATAAGACCTCTTTCTCTCTCTGTGGGGATACGACCTCTCTCACTCTGTGCAAAGCCACAACCTCTCTCTGTGTGTGAGGATATGACCTCTCTCACTCTGTGTGAAGATACGTCCACTCTCTCTCTCTCACTCTGTGTGAAGATACGACCTCTCTCGTTCTGTGCGAGAATACGACCTCTCTCACACTGTGTGAGGATATGACCTCTCTCTCTCTCTGTGAGGATAAGACCTCTCTCTCTCTGAGGATACAACCTCTCTCTCTCTGTGAAGATACGACCTCTCTCACTCTGTGCGAGAATAAGACCTCTCTCTCGCTCTGTGAGGATACAACCTCTCTCACTCCGAGTGAAGGTATGACCTCTCTCACTCTGGGCGAGGATACGACCTCTCTCACTCTGTACGAGGATACAACCTTTCTTTTTCTGTATGAGGATACGATCTCTCTCTGTGGTAAGTTACGACCTCTCTCACTCTGTGAGGATACAACCTCTCTCTCTCTGTGAGGATAAGACCTCTCTCACTCTGTGTGAGGATAAGACCTCCCTCTCTCTGTGTGAGGATACGACCTCTCTCTCTCTTTGTGGGGGTACGACCTCTCTCACTCTGTGTGAGGATACAACCTCTCTCTCTCTGTGAAGATACGGCCACTCTCTCTTTCAGTGTGAGGATACAACCTCTCCCTCTGTGCGGATATGACATCTCTCTGTGAGGATACGACCTCTCTCTCTCTCTGTGAGGATAAGACCTCTCTCTGAGGATACAACCTCTGTCTCTCTGTGTGGGGATACAACCTCTCTCACTCTGTGTGAGGATAAGACCTCTCTCTCTCTCTCTCTCTCTCTCTCTCTGTGAGGATACAACATCTCCCTCTGTGAGGATATGACATCTCTCACTCTCTGTGAGGATACGACCTCTCTCTCTCTCTCTCTCTCTCTCTCTCTCTCTCTCTCTCTATGTATAAGACCTCTCTCTCTCTCTGTGGGGATACGACCTCTCTCACTCTGTGCGAGAATAAGACCTCTCTCTCGCTCTGTGAGGATACAACCTCTCTCACTCCGAGTGAAGGTATGACCTCTCTCACTCTGGGCGAGGATACGACCTCTCTCACTCTGTACGAGGATACAACCTTTCTTTTTCTGTATGAGGATACGATCTCTCTCTGTGGTAAGTTACGACCTCTCTCACTCTGTGAGGATACAACCTCTCTCTCTCTGTGAGGATAAGCCTCTCTCACTCTGTGTGAGGATAAGACCTCCCTCTCTCTGTGTGAGGATACGACCTCTCTCTCTCTTTGTGGGGGTACGACCTCTCTCACTCTGTGTGAGGATACAACCTCTCTCTGTGAAGATACGGCCACTCTCTCTTTCAGTGTGAGGATACAACCTCTCCCTCTGTGCGGATATGACATCTCTCACTCTCTGTGAGGATACGACCTCTCTCTCTCTCTGTGAGGATAAGACCTCTCTCTGAGGATACAACCTCTGTCTCTCTGTGTGGGGATACAACCTCTCTCACTCTGTGTGAGGATAAGACCTCTCTCTCTCTCTCTCTCTCTCTCTCTCTGTGAGGATACAACATCTCCCTCTGTGAGGATATGACATCTCTCACTCTCTGTGAGGATACGACCTCTCTCTCTCTCTCTCTCTCTCTCTCTCTCTCTCTCTCTCTCTATGTATAAGACCTCTCTCTCTCTCTGTGGGGATACGACCTCTCTCATTCTATGTGAAGATACAACCTCTCTCACTCTGTGCAAAGCCACAACCTCTCTCTGTGAGGATACGACCTCTCTCACTCTGTGTGAAGATACGTCCACTCTCTCTCTGTGTGAGGATATGACCTTTCTCACTCTGTGAAGATACGACCTCTCTCACTCTGTGTGGATACGACCTCTCTCGTTCTGTGCGAGAATACGACCTCTCTCACACTGTGTGAGTATACGACCTCTCTCACTCTCTGTGTGAAGATACAACTTCTCCCACTCAGTGCGAAGTAACGACTTCTCTCAATCTGTGTGAGGATACAACCCCTCTGTCTCTGTGTGAGGGTACGACCTCCCTCTCTGTGAGGATACAACCTCTCACTCTCCGTGTGAGAACACAACGTCTCTCTCTGTGAGGATAGGACCTCTCTCACTCTGTGTGAAGATACGACCTCTCTCACACTGTTCGAGGATACAACCTTTCTTTTTCTGTATGAGGATACGATCTCTCTCTGAGGTAAGTTACGACCTCTCTCACTCTGTGAGGATACAAACTCTCTCTCTCTCTGTGAAGATACGACCTCTCTCTCTGAGGATACGACTTCTCTCACTCTGTGAAGATACGACCTCCTTCATTCTGAGTGAGGATACAACCTTTCTCACTCTGTGTGAGGATAAGACCTCACTCTCTATATGTGAGGATATGACCTCTGTGTGAGGAAACGACCTCTCTCTCTGTGAAGATATGACCACTCTCTCTCTCTCTCTCTCAGTGTGATGATACAACGTCTCTCTGTGAGGATAAGACCTCACTCTCTCTGTGTGAGGCTACAAACCTCTCTCACTCTGAATGAGGATGCGGCCTCTCTCTGTGAGGATACGACCTCTCTCAATCTGTGAAAATACGACTCTCCCACTCTGTGAGGATACGATCTCTCTCACTCTGTGTGAGGATAAGACCTCTCTCTCTGTGAGGATACGACCCCTCTCTGTGAAGATACGGCCACTCTCTCTCTCTCGCTCTCTGTGAGGGTACGACCTCTCTCGCTCTGTTTGAGGATAGGACCTCCCTCACTCTGTGTGAGGATAAGACCTCTCTATCTCTCTGTGATAATACAGCCTCTCACTCTTTGTGAATATACGACCACGCTCACTCTGTGTGAGGATACAACCTCTCTCTCGCTCACTCACTATGAGGATACAACCTCTCTCTCTCTCTCTCTGTGAAGATACAACCTCTCTCTCTGTGAGGATACGACCTCTCTCTCTCTCTGAGGATAATACCTCTCTCTCTCTCTCTGTGAAAATGCGACCTCGCTCAATCTTTGTGAGAATACAACCTCTCTCTCTTTGAGGATACAACCTCTGTCACTCTGTTAAAATACGACTATCTCTCTGTGTGAGGATACGACCACTCTCTCTCTGTGAAAATACGACCTCTCTCTCTGAGGATACAACCTTTCTCACTCTGTGTGAGGATAAGACCTCACTCTCTCTGTGCGAGGATACGACCTCTCTCTCTCTCTCTGTTAAGATACAACCACTCTCTGTCTCTCTCTCTCTCTCTCTCTTTCAGTGTGAGGATACAACCTCTCCCTCTGTGAGGATATGACATCTCTCACTCTCTGTGAGGATTCGACCTCTCTCTCTCTCTCAGAGAGGATAAGACCTCACTCTCTCTGTGTGAGGCTACAAACCTCTCTCACTCTGATTGAGGATGCAGCCTCTCTCTGTGAGGCTACGACCTCTCTCACTCTGTGTGAGGATAAGACGTCTCTCTCTATGAAGATACGACCTCTTTCATTCTCTGTGAGGATACGACCTCTCTCACTCTGTGAGCATAAGACTTCTCTCACTCTTGAGTGAGGATACGACCTCTCTCTCTGCGAAGATACGGCCACTCTCTTTCTCTCTCTCTGTGAGGGTACAACCTCTCTCGCTCTGAGTGAAGATATGACCTCCCTCTCTCTGTGAGGATATGACCTCTCTCACTCAGTGTGAGGATATGACCTCTTTCACTCTGTGTGAAGATACGGCCACTCTTTTTCTCTCTCTCTCTCTCACTCAGTGTGAGAATGCGACCTCTCTCACTCTCTGTGAGGATACAACTTCTCTCACTCTGTGTGAGGATAAGACCTCTCTACCTCTCTCTCTGAGGATATGACCTCTCTCTGTTAAAATACGACCTCTCTCACTCTGAATGAGGATGCGGCCTCTGTCTGTGAGGATACGACCTCTCTCTGTGAGGATGCAACCTCTCTCTCTGTGAAGATACGGCCACTCTCTCTCTCTTTGTGAGGATACAACCCCTCTCTCTCTCTCTCTCTCTCTCTGAGGATATAACCTCTCTCTCTCTCTCCCACTCTGTGAGGATACAACCTCTCTCACTATGGTATGTTGCCTCCCGGGTGCACGGGTCAGGGATGTCTCAGATCGGCTGCAGGACATACTGAAGGGGGAGGGTGAACAGCCAGTTGTCGTGATGCATATAGGCACCAATGATATAGGTAGAAAACGGGATGAGGTCAATCAGAATTTAGGGAGTTAGGAGATAAGTTAAAAATGAGGACCTCAAAGGTAGTAATCTCAGGATTGCTACCAGTGCCACGAGACAGTCAGAGTAGAAATTCAAGAATAGTCAGAATGAATACGTGGCTTGAGAGATGGTGCACGAGGGAGAGGTTCAGATTTTTGGGACATTGGAACCGGTTCTGGGGGCGGTGGGACCATTAAAATTGGATGGTCGATACCTGGGCAGGACTAGAACCAATGTCCTAGCAATGTTACTAGCTTTTGCTAACACTGTTGGGGAGGTTTTAAACTAATGTGGCAGGGGGATGAGAACCAGATTAGGAAGTTGGAGGTCAGTAAAGAGGCAGCAACTAAAGCCAGTAAGGTACTAGATAATAAACTCAATGTGAGAGAGGATACGACCTCTCTCTCTCTGGTAAGATACGACCACTCTCTCTCTCTCTCTCTCTCTCTCTCTCTCTCTCTCTCTCTCTCTCTCTCTCTCTCTCTCTCTTTCAGTGTGAGGATACAACCTCTCCCTCTGTGAGGATATGATATCTCTCACTCTCTGTGAGGATACGACCTCTCTCTCTCTCTCTGTGAGGATAAGACCTCTCTCTGAGGATACGACCTTTCTCTCTCTCTCAGAGAGGATAAGACCTCACTCTCTCTGTGGAGGCGACAAACCTCTCTCACTCTGATTGAGGATGCGGCCTCTCTCTGTGAGGATACGACCTCTTTCATTCTCTGTGAGGATACGACCTCTCTCACTCTGTGAGCATAAGACCTCTCTCACTCTTGAGTGAGGATACGACCTCTCTCTCTGCGAAGATACGGCCACTCTCTCTCTCTCTCTCTCTCTCTGTGAGGGTACAACCTCTCTCGCTCTGAGTGAAGATATGACCTCCCTCTCTCTGTGAGGATATGACCTCTCTCACTCAGTGTGAGGATATGACCTCTTTCACTCTCTGTGAGGATACAACCTCTCTCATTCTGTGTGAGGATACAACCTCTCTCATTCTGTGTGAAGATACGGCCACTCTTTCTCTCTCTCTCTCTCTCACTCAGTGTGAGAATACGACCTCTCTCACTCTCTGTGAGGATACAACCTCTCTCATTCTGTGTGAGGATACGACCTCTCACACACAGTGTGAAGATACAACCTCTCTCTCTCTCTTTCTGAGCAAAGCTACAACCTCTCTCTCTGTGAGGATACGACCTCCCTCACTCTGTGTGAAGATACGTCTACTCTCTCTCTCTCTCTGTGAGGATACGACCTCTCACACACTGTCTGAGGATATGATCTCTCTCCCTCTGTGTGAAGATACGTCACCTCTCTCTCTGTGAGGATGCAACCTCTCTCACTCTGCAAAGCTACAACCTATCTCTCTCTCTGAGGATATGACATCTCTCTGTGAAAATACGACCTCTCTCACTCTGTGCGAAGATGCAACCTCTCTCAATCTCTGTGAGGATACGACCTCCCTCTCTCTTTGTGAGGATACGACCTCTCTCTCTGAGGATACAACCTCTCTCACTCTCTGTGAGGATACAACCTCTCTCACACTGAAGGTACGACCTCTCTCCCTTTCTGTGAGAATACGACCTCTCTCTCTCTCTCTCTCTCTCTCTGTGAGGATACGACCTGTCTCACTCTGTGCAAAGTTACAACCTCTCTCTCTCTGAGGATACGACCTCTCTCACTCTGTGAAGTAATGTCCACTCTCTCTGTGTGTGTGTGTGTGTGAGGATACAACCTCTCTCTCTCTCTGTGAGGATACGACCTCGCTCTCTCTCTGTGAGAACACAGCCTCTCTCTCTGTGAGGATAGGACCTCTCTCACTCGGCGTGAAGATATGACCTCTCTCACTCTGTACAAGGATACAACCTTTCTTTTTCTGTATGAGGATGCGATCTCTCTCTCTGTGAAGATACGACCTCTCTCACTCTGAGTAAGGATACGTCCGCGCTCTCTCTCTGTGAAAATATGACCTCTCTCACTCTGTGAGGATAAGACCTCACTCTCTGTGTGTGAGGATACAACCTCTCTCTCTCTGTGAGGTTACAACCTCTCTCTCTCTCTCTCTCTCTCTCTCTCTCTCTCTCTCTCTCTCTCTCTCTGTAAGGATACAACCTCTCTCACTCTGTGTGAAGATACGGCCACTCTTTCTCTCTCTCTCTCTCACTCAGTGTGAGAATACGACCTCTCTCACTCTCTGTGAGGATACAACTTCTCTCACTCTGTGTGAGGATAAGACTTCTCTACCTCTCTCTCTCTGAGGATATGACCTCTCTCTGTTAAAATACGACCTCTCTCACTCTGAATGAGGATGCGGCCTCTGTCTGTGAGGATACGACCTCTCTCTCTGCGGATGCAACCTCTCTCTCTGTGAAGATACGGCCACTCTCTCTCTCTCTCTCTCTCTGAGGATATAACGTCTCTCTCTCTCTCCCACTCTGTGAGGATACAACCTCTCTCACTATGATATGTTGCCTCCCGGGTGCACGGGTCAGGGATGTCTCAGATCGGCTGCAGGACATACTGAAGGGGGAGGGTGAACAGCCAGTTGTCGTGATGCATATAGGCACCAATGATATAGGTAGAAAACGGGATGAGGTCCTACAATCAGAATTTAGGGAGTTAGGTGATAAGTTAAAAATGAGGACCTCAAAGGTAGTAATCTCAGGATTGCTACCAGTGCCACGAGACAGTCAGAGTAGAAATTCAAGAATAGTCAGAATGAATACGTGGCTTGAGAGATGGTGCACGAGGGAGAGGTTCAGATTTCTGGGACATTGGAACCGGTTCTGGGGGCGGTGGGACCATTAAAATTGGATGGTCGATACCTGGGCAGGACTAGAACCAATGACCTAGCAATGTTACTAGCTTTTGCTAACACTGTTGGGGAGGTTTTAAACTAATGTGGCAGGGGGATGAGAACCAGATTAGGAAGTTAGAGGTCAGTAAAGAGGCAGCAACTAAAGCCAGTAAGGTACTAGATAATAAACTCAATGTGACTGAGGGGAAGAGTAGACCGGGAAGAGATGATGAATGCAAATAGACAGGTGGTCTGAGGTGCATTTGTTTCAATGCGAGAAGTGTAGCAGGTAAGGTGGATGAATTTAGGGCTTGGATTAGTACCTGGGAATATGATGTTATTGGTATTACGGAGACTTGGGTGAGGGAAGGGCGAGACTGGCAACTAAATATCCCAGGGTATAGATGCTTCAGGAGGGATTGAGAGGGAGATAAAAGGGGTGGAGGAGTTGCATTACTGGTCAGAGATGATATCACAGCTATGATTAAGGAGGGCACGATGGAGGATTTGAGCAATGAGGCAATATGGGTAGAGCTACGAAATAGGAAGGGTGCAGTAACATTGTTGGGACTTTACTACAGGCCTCCCAAAAGCGAGCGTGAAGTAGAGGTACAAATATGTAGACAGATTATAGAAAAATGTAGGAGCAATAGGGTGGTTGTGATGGGAGATTTTAACTTCCCCAACATTGAATGGGACTCATGTAGTGTTGGAGGCATAGATTGAGCAGAATTTGTAAGGAGCATCTAGGAGAGTTTTTTAGAGCAGTATGTAAATAGTCCAACTCGGGAAGGGGCCATACTGGACCTGGTATTGGGGAATGATCCCAGCCAGGAGGTTGAAGTTTCAGTCGGTGATTACTTTGGGAAAAGCGATCACAATTCCGTAAGTTTTAGAATACTCATGGACAAAGACGAGAGTGGTCCTAAAGAAAGAGTGCTAAATTGGGGAAAGGCCAAGTATAACAAAATTCGGCAGGAACTAGGGAATGTGGATTGGGAGCAGCTCTTTAAGGGTAAATCCACATTTGAAATGTGGGGGTCTTTTAAGGAAAGGTTAATTAGAGTGCAGGACAGACATGTCCCTGTGAAAATGAGGGATAGAAATGGCAAGATTAGGGAACCGTGGATGACGGGTGGAATTGTGAGACTTGCTAAAATGAAAAAGGAAGCATACATAAGATTGGTAGAGGGATTGAGTTTCGGAGCCCTGAGGTCATGTTGCAGCTGTACAAAACTCTGGTGCGGCCGCAATAGCGTGCAATTCTGGTCACTGCATTATAGGAAGGATGTGGAAGCATTGGAAAGGGTGCAGAGGAGATTTACCAGAATGTTGCCTGGTATGGAGGGAAGATCTTATGAGGAAAGGCTGAGGGTGAAACTTGAGGATGTTTTCGTTAGAGAGAAGAAGGTTAAGAGGTGACTTAATTGAGGCATACAAGATGATCAGAAGATTGGATAGGGTGAACAGTGAGAGCCTTTTTCCTCAGATGGTGATGTCTAGCACGAGGGGACATAGCTTTAAATTGAGGGGAGATAGATATAAGACAGACGTCAGAGGTAGGTTCTTTACTCAGAGAGTAGTAAGGGTGTGGAATGCCCTACCTGCAACAGTAGTGGACTCGCCAACACTAAGGGTATTCAAATGGTCATTGGATAGCTATATGGACGATAAGGGAATAGTGTAAATGGGCTTTAGAGTGGTTTCACAGGTCGGCGCAACATCGAGGGCCGAAGGGCCTGTACTGCGCTGAATGTTCTATGTTCTATCTAGGCGACTTAAAACTGATGAAGCTTTGGAGGAATATCGGGAAAGTAGGACAAATCTCAAACGCGCAATAAAGAGGGCTAAAAGGGGTCATGAAATATCTTTGGCTAACAGGGTTAAGGAAAATCCCAAAGCCTTTTATTCGTATATAAGGAGCAAGAGGGTAACTAGAGAAAGGATTGGCCCACTCAAAGACAAAAGAGGGAATTTATGCGTGGAGTCAGAGGAAATGGGTGAGATTCTTAATGAGCACTTTGCATCAGTATTCACCAAGGAGAGGGGCATGATGGATGTTGAGGCAAGGAGGATGTTTAAATACTCTAGGTCAAGTCGGCATAAGGAAGGGGGAAGTTTTGAGTATTCTAAAAGGCATTTAGGTGGACAAGTCCCCAGGTCCGGATGGGATCTATCTCAGGTTACTGAGGGAAGCGAGGTAAGAAATAGCTGGGGCCTTACAGATATCTTTGCAGCATCCTTGAGCACGGGTGAGGTCCCGGAGGACTGGAGAATTGCTAATGTTGTCCCTTTGTTTAAGAAGGGTAGCAGGCATAATCCAGGGAATTATAGACCTGTGAGCTTGACGTCAATGGCAGGCAAACTGTTGGAGAAGAGACCAAGGGATAGGATCTATTCACATTTGGAAGAAAATAGACTTATCAGTGATAGGCGGAATGGTTTTGTGCAGGGTAGGTCATGTCTTACAAACCTAATAGAATTCTTTGAGGAAGTGACAACGTTAATTGATGAGGGAAGGGCTGTAGATGTCATATACATGGACTTCAGTAAGGCGTTTGATTAAGTTTCCCATGGCAGGTTGATGGAAAAAGTGAAGTCGTATGGGGTTCAGGGTGTACTAACTGGATGGATAAAGAACTGGCTGGGCAACAGGAGACAGAGAGTAGTGGTGGAAGGGAGTGCCTCAAAAAGGAGAAAGGTGACTAGTGGTGTTCCACAGGGATCCGTGCTCGGACCACTGTTATTTGTGATAGACATAAATGATCTGGACGAAGGTATAGGTGGTCTGATCAGCAAGTTTTCAGATGATACTAAGATTGGTGGAGTTGCAGATAGTGAGGAGGACTGTCAGAGAATACAGCAAAATATAAATAGATTGGAGAGTTGGGCAGAGAAATGGCAGATGGAGTTCAATCCAGGCAAATGCGAGGTGATGCATTTTGGAAGATCAAATTCAAGAGCGGACTATACGCTCAATGGAAGAGTCCTGGGGAAAATTGAGGTACAGAGAGATCTGGGAGTTCAGGTCCATTGTACCCTGAAGGTGGCAACGCAGGTCGATAGAGTGGTCAAGAAGGCATACAGCATGCTTGCCTTCATCGGATGGGGTATTGAGTACAAGAGTCGGCAGGTCATGTTACTGTTGTATAGGACTTTGGTTAGGCCACATTTGGAATACTGCGTACATTTCTGGTCGCCACATTACCAGAAGGATGTGGATGCTTTCGAGAGGGTGCAGAGGAGGTTCACCAGGATGTTGCCTGGTATGGAGGGTGCTAGCTATGAAGAAAGGTTGAGTAGATTAGGAATGTTTTCGTTGGAAAGACAGAGGTTGAGGGGGGACCTGATTGAGGTCTACAAAATTATGAGAGGTATGGACAGGGTGGATAGCAACAAGCTTTTTCCAAGAGTGGGGGTGTCAATTACAAAGGGTCACAATTTCAAGATGAGAGGGGGAAAGTTTAAGGAAGATCATAGAATTATCATAGAATTTACAGTGACAGATTCGGCCCATTCGGCCCATCGAGTCTGCACCGGCTCTTAGAAAGAGCACCCCACCCAAGGTCCACACCTCCACCCTAACCCAGTAACTACACCCAACACGAAGGGCAATTTTGGACACTATGGGCAATTTAGCGTGGCCAATCCACCTAACCCGCACATCTTTGAACTGTGGGAGGAAACCGGAGCACCCGGAGGAAGCCCACGCACACACTGGGAGGATGTGCAGACTCCGCACAGACAGTGACCCAAGCCGGAATCGAACCTGGGACTCTGGAGCTGTGAAGCAATTGTGCTATCCACAATGCTACCGTGCTGCCCCACAATGCTACCGTGCTGCTAGATGTGCGTGGAAAGTTTTTTATGCAGAGAGTGGTGGGTGCCTGGAATGCTTTGCCAGCGGAGGTGGTAGAGGCGAGCACGATTGCATCATATAAGATGCATCTAGACAGAAATATGAACGGGCGGGGAACAGAGGGAAGTAGATCCTTGGAAAATAGGCGACAGGTTTAGACAAAGGATCTGGATCGGCGCAGGCTGGGAGGGCCGAAGGGCCTGTTCCTGTGCTGTCATTTTCTTTGTTGTTCTCTCTGTGAAAGTACGACCTCTCTCACTCTGTGTGAGGATACAACCTCTCTGTCTCTGTGTGAGGATACGACCTGTCTCACTCTGTGTGAGGATACGAGCTCTCTCTCTCTCTGAGTATAAGACCTCTCTATCTCTCTGTGTGAAGATACAACCTCTCTCTGTGTGAAGATACAACCTATCTCTCTCTGTGAGGATACGACCATTCTGTCTCTCTGAGGATACGACCTCTCTCACTCCTTGCAAATGTACGACTTCTCTCACTCTGTGAGGATACGACCTCTCACACTCTGAGTGAAGATATGACCTCTCTCTGTGAGAATACGACCCCTCTCTCTCTCTGTGAAGATAAGGCCACTTTCTCTCTCTCTCTCTCTCTCTGAGTGAGGAAACAACCTCTTTCACTCTCTGAGGATATGACCACTCTCTCAGTGTGAGGATACGACCTCTCTCTCTCTCTCTCTCTCTCTCTCTCTCTCTCTCTCTCTCTCTCTCTCTTTCTGAGTATATGACCTCTCTCTGCGAAAGTATGACACCTCTCACTCTGAGTGAGGATAAGACCTCTCTCACGCTGTGTGAGGATACGACCACTCTCACTGTGCGAAGATACAACCTCTCAATCTGTGTGAGGATACAACCTATCTCTCTCTCTGTGTGAGGATACGACCTCTCTCACTCTGTGTGAGGCTACGACCTCTCTCGCTCTGAGTAAGGATATGACCTCTCTCACTCTCTGTGGGGATACAACTTCTCTCACTCTGTGCGAAGATACGACCTCTCTCAATCTGCGTGAGGATAAGACCTCTCTCATTCTGTCAGGATAAGACCACTCTATCTTTCTGTGTGAAGATACAACCTATCTCTCTCTGAGGATACGACCTCTCTCTCTCTCTCTGTGAGGATACCACCTGTCTCACTCTGTGAAGACACAACTTTTCTCACTCTGTGTGAAGATACGTCCTCTCTCTCTCTCTCTCTGTGAGGATACAACCTCTCTCACTCTGTGCAAAGCTACAACCTCGCTCTCTCTCTGTGAGGATACAACGTCACTCTCTGTGTGAGAACACAACCTCTCTCTCTGAGGTTAGGACCTCCCTCACTCTGTGTGAAAATACGACCTCTCTCACTCTGTGTGAGGGTAAGACCTCACTCTCTCTGTATGAGGATACGACCTCTCTCTCTCGCTCTGTGAGAATATGACCTCTCTCTGTGAAAATATGACCTCTCTCACTCTGAGGATATCACCTCTCTCACTCTGTACGAAGATACGACCTCTCTCTCTCTTTGTGAGGATACTACCTCTCTCTCTCTCTGTGAGGATACAACCTCTCTCACACTGTGGGGATACAACCTCTCTCTCTCTCTGTGAAGATACAACCTCTCTCACTCTGTGCAAAGATACGACCTCTCTCAATCTGTGGGAGGATACGACCTCTCTCATTCTGTGTGAATATACGTCCACTCTCTCTCTCTCTCTCTCTCTGTGTGAGGATACAACCTGTCTCACTCTGCTAAGATACGACCTCTCTCAATCTGTGAGGATACAACCTCTCTCTCTCTCTGTGAAGATACGACCTCTCTCAATCTGCGTGAGGATACGACCTCTCTCACTCTGTGCGAAGACACAACCTCTCTCAATCTGTGTGAGGATACGACCTCTCTCACTCTGTGTGAAGATACGACCTCTCTCAATCTGTGGGAGGATACGACCTCTCTCATTCTGTGTGAATATACGTCCACTCTCATTCTGTGTGAATATACGTCCACTCTCTCTCTCTCTCTCTCTCTCTCTCTCTCTCTCTCTCTGTGAGGATACGGCCTCTCTCACTGTGCTAAGATACAACCACTCTCGATCTGTGAGGATACAACCTCTCTCAATCTGTGAGGATACAACCTCACTCTCTCTCTCTCTCTCTCTCTCTCTCTCTCTCTCT
This sequence comes from Scyliorhinus torazame, assembly GCF_047496885.1. Classification (NCBI taxonomy): domain Eukaryota; kingdom Metazoa; phylum Chordata; class Chondrichthyes; order Carcharhiniformes; family Scyliorhinidae; genus Scyliorhinus; species Scyliorhinus torazame. The sequence continues at coordinate 37,859,529 of NC_092728.1, forward strand.
CTCTCTCTCTCTCTCTCTGTGAGGATACAACCTCTCTCTCTCTCTCTCTCTCTCTCTCTCTCTCTCTCTCTCTCTCTCTGTGAGGATACGACCTCTCTCACTCTGTGTGAGGATACGACCTCTCTCACTCTGTGTGAGGATACGACCTCTCTCACTCTGTGTGAGGATAAGACCTCACTCTCTCTGTGTGAGGATATGACCTCTCTCTCTCTCGCTCTGTGAGGATACAACCTCTCTCAATCTGTGGGAGGATACGACCTCTCTCATTCTGTGTGAATATACGTCCGCTCTCTCTCTCTCTCTGTGTGAGGATACAACCTCTCTCACTCTGCTAAGATACAACCTCGCTCAATCTGTGAAAATACAAACTCTCTCGCTCTGTGTGAGGATAAGACCTCACTCTCTTTGTGTGAGGATACGACCTCTCTCTCTCGCTCTGTGAGGATATGTCCTCTCTCTGTGAAAATACGTCCTCTCTCGCTCTGTGAGGATACGACCTCTCTCAATCTGTGTGAGGATACAACCTCTCTATCTGAGGATACGACCTCTCACACTGTGGGGATACAACCTCTCTCTCTCACTGTGAAGATACGACATCTCTCAATCTGTGTGAGAATACGTCCACTCTCTTTTTCTCTCTCTCTCTCTCTCTCTCTCTCTCTCTCTGTGATGATACGACCTTTCTCACTGTGCTAAGATACAACCACTCTCAATCTGTGAGGATACAACCTCTCTCAATCTGTGAGGATACAACCTCTCTCTCTCTCTCTCTCTCTCTCTCTCTGTGATGATACAACCTCTCTCACTGTGCAAAGGTACAACCTCTCTCAATCTGTGAGGATACAACCTCTCTCTCTGTCTCTGTGAGGTTACAACCTCTCTCTCTCTCTCTCTGTGAGGATACGACCTCTCTTACTCTGTGTGAGGATAATACCTCTCTCGCTCTGAGTGAGGATATGACCTCTCTCACTCTCTGTGAGGATACGACTTCACTCACTCTGTGCGAAGATACGACCTCAATCTGCGTGAGGATAAGACCTCTCTCGCTCTGAGTGAGGATATGACCTCTCTCTCTGTGAGGATACGACCTCTCTCTCACTGTGGGGATACAACCTCTCTCTCACTGTGGGGATACAACCTCTCTCTCTGTGAAGATAAGACCACTCTCACTCTGCGTGAGGATACGACCTCTCTCACTCTGTGCGAAGATACGGCCTCTCTCAATCTGTGTGAGGATACGTCCACTCTATTTCTCTCTCTCTCTCCATCTCTCTCTCTCTGTGCGGATACGACCTCTCTCACTGTGCTAAGATACAACCTCTCTCAATCTGTGAAAATACAACCTCTCTCACTCTGTGCGAAGATACGACCTTTCTCAATCTGTGTGAGGATACGACATCTCTCTCTCTTTGTGAGGGTCCAACCTCGCTCTCTCTTTGTGAGGATACAACCTCTCACTGTGAGGATACGACCTCTCTCACTGTGCTAAGATACAACCACTCTCAATCTGTGAGGATACAACCTCTCTCAATATGTGAGGATACAACCTCTCTCTCGCTCTCTCTCTCTCTGAGGATACGACCTCTCTCACTCTGTGCGAAGATACGACCTCAATCTGCGTGAGGATAAGACCTCTCTCGCTCTGAGTGAGGATATGACCTCTCTCTCTGTGAGGATACGACCTCTCTCACGCTGTGGGGATACAACCTCTCTCTCTCTGAAGATACGACCTCTCTAGCTCTGCGTGAGGATACAACCTCTCTCACTCTGTGCGAAGGTACAACCTCTCTCAATCTGTGTGAGGATACAATCTCTCTCTCTCTTTGTGAAGATCCAACCTCTCTCTCTCTTTGTGAGGATACAACCCCTCTCTGTGAGGATACGACCTCTCTCACACTGTGGGGATACAACCTCTCACTCTCTCTCTCTCTGTGAAGATACGACCTCTCTCACTCTGCGTGAGGATACGACCTCTCTCAGTCTGTACGAAGATACGACCACTCTCACTCTGCGTGAGGATACGACCTCTCTCACTCTGTGCGAAGATACGGTCTCTCTCAATCTGTGTGAGGATACGTCCACTCTCTCTCTCTCTCTCTCTCTCTGCGAGGATACGACCTCACTCACTGTGCGAAGATACGACCTTTCTCAATCTGTGTGAGGATACGACCTCTCTCTCTCTTTGAGGATACGACCTCTCTCACACTGTGGGGATACAACCTCTCTCTCACTCTGTGTGAGGATACGACCTCTCTCACTGTGCTAAGATACAACCTCTCTCAATCTGTGAAAATACAACCTCTCTCACTCTGTGCGAAGATACGACCTCTCTCAATCTGTGTGAGGATACAACCTCTCTCTCTTTGTGAGGATCCGACCTCTCTCTCTCTTTGTGAGGATACAACCTCTCTCTGTGAGGATACGACCTCTCACACTGTGGGGATACAACCTCTCTCTCTCTCTGTGAAGATACGACCTCTCTCACTCTGCGTGAGGATACGACCTCTCTCACTCTGTACGAAGATATGACCTCTCTCAATCTGCGTGAGGATAAGACCTCTCTCTCTCTCTGTGAGGATACGACCTATCTCCCTTTCTGTGAGACTACGACTTCTCTCTCTCTCTCTGTGTGAGGATACGACCTGTCTCACTCTGCGTGAGCATACAACCTCTCTCACTCTGTGCAAAGTTATAACCTCTCTCACTCTGTGTGAGGATACAACCTCTCTCACTCTGAAGGAAGATATGTCCACTCTCTCTCTCTCTCTCTCTCTCTCTCTCTGTGAGGATACAACCTCTCGCTCTGAGTGAAGATACGGGTGAGGATACAACCTCACTCACTGTGTGAGAACACAAACTCTCTCTCCGTGAGGTTAGGACCTCTCTCACTCTGAGTAAGGATACATCCGCTCTCTCTCTCTCTCTCTCTCTCTCTGAAAATACAACCTCTCTCACTCTGTGTGAGGATACGACTTCTCTCACTCTGTGATGATACGACTTCTCTCACTCTGTGATGATACGACCTCTCTCTCTGTGAAGATACGACTTCTCTCACTCTGCGTGAGGATACGACCTCTCTCACTCTGTGCGAAGATACGACCTCTCTCAATCTGTGTGAGGATATGACCTATCTCTCTCTTGATGAGGATACAACCTCTCTCTCTCTGTGAGGATACAACCTCTCTCACTCTCTGTGAGGATACAACCTCTCTCACTCTCTGTGAGGATACAACGTCTCTTCCTTTCTGTGACAATACGACCTCTCTCTCTCTGTGAGGATACAAACTCTCTCACTCTGTGCGAAGATACGACCTCTCTCAATCTGTGTGAGGATACGACCTCTCTGTCTCTGTGAGGATATGACCTCTCTCTCTCTCTCTCTGTGATGATACGACCTCTCTCTCTCTGTGAGGATACGACCTGTCTCACCCTGTTTGAGGATACAAGCTCTCTCTCTCTCTGAGGATACAATCTCTCTCACTCAGTGTGAATATACGTCCAATCTCTCTCTCGCTCTCTCTCTCTCTCTCTGTGAGGATACAACCTCTCACTCTGTACCAAGCTACAACCTCTCTCTCTCTGTGAGGATACGACCTCTCTCACTCTGTGTGAGGATACAAGCTCTCTCTGTGAAGATAAGACCTCTCTCTCTCTGTGCAAAGCTACAACCTCTGTTTCTCTGTTAGGATACGACTTCTCTCACTCTGTGCGAAGATACGACCACTCTCAATCTGTGTGAGGATACGACCTATCTCTCTCTTTGTGAGGATACGACCTCTCTCTCTCTGTGAGGATACGACCTCTCTCTCTCTGTGAGGATACAAGCTCTCTCTCTCTCTCTCTGTGAAGATACGACCTCTCTCACTCTGTGCGAAGATACGACCTCTCTCAATCTGTGTGAGGATACAACCTCTCTGTCTCTGTGTGAGGATACAACCCCTCTGGCTCTGTGAGGATATGACCTCTCTCTCTCTCTCTGTGAGGATACGACCTCTCACTCTCTGTGAGGATTCAACCTCTCTCACACTGTGAGGATACGACACCGCTCCCTCTCTGTGATGGTACGACCTCTCTCTCTCTCTGAGGATACGACCTGTCTCACTCTGTTTGAGGATACAAGCTCTCTCTCTCTCTGAGGATACAATCTCTCTCACTCAGTGTGAATATACGTCCACTCTCTCCCTCTCTCTCTCTCTGTGTGAGGATACAACCTCTCACTCTGTACCAAGCTACAACCTCTCTCTCTGTGTGAGGATACGAGCTCTCTCTGTGAGGATACGACCTCACTCTCTCTCTCTGTGACGATACAACCTTTCTCTCTCTCTGAGGATACAACCTCTCTCGCTATGGGTGAGGATACGACCTCTCTCACTCTCTGTGTGAGAATATGACCTCTCTCTGTGTGAAGATACAACCTCTCTCTCTCTCTCTCTCTCTCTCTCTCTCTCTCTCTCTCTCTCTCTGTGAGGATACGACCTCTCTCACTCTGTGAAAGCTACAACCTCTCTTTCTCTGTTAGGATACGGCCTCTCTCACTCTGTGTGAGGATAAGACCTCACTCTCTCTGTGTGAGGATACGACCTCTCTCACTCTCTGTGAGGTTATGACCTCTCTCTCTGTGAGGAAACGGTCTCTCTCACTCTGATTTGATAACCTCTATTTCCTCCGTTCACATGCTGTCTGATAGTGTCTATTGTGAACAATTTCACATTTACTTTTGTTTAACACATGTAGTTCGCATGATATCCACCATCTGTTCAATTAGCACATGTTTATAAACCTTTGGATGTCTGAGCTCAATCTGTCGGTGTTGCTGCTGCACTTGAAGATTTGGTCAATGATGATGTTCACTGTTTATTTCAGGTGTGGAACAATGATTTGGAGATTTCCGTGTTGCATAGTGCTAACATGCGGCCCTACAATTGGAGCTATACCCAGTTCTCCCAGTTCAATGCTGAGGACACTCTCCTCCTGGTTTCTGGAGTCTACATTGGGCCTCACAGCTCGTCTTCTGGTGAAATTGCAGTCTTCAATTTAGGTACCTCACTCTGTCTCTTCCTGCACAATGTTAATGAGTTGCTTCAGAAGCAGTGGGGGTTGGCGATGGAACAGAATAAAATGGCCAATATGGGAACAGATGAAGGCCTTTCAGCCCTCAGAGCATGATATCCCTTTGACTTAGATCAAGGCTGATGTATTCCTCAACTCCTTTTACCTGCCTCTGAACCATTTTCCACATTCCCTCACTCAACAAAGATCTCCACATGGGGAGATTTCCCAGATTTCCACCACCCTATCAGGGTTGCACATCTCAATATGGAGTAAACTCTCATTCTTATCCCCTTGGTCTGGACTTCCCTATCAGAGGACACCACGAGACAAAGAGAACCTGTTGAATACTTGAGTTCTTTTAAATGCCTTGGTTACGTCACCCGTAATCTTCTGTATTCAACTGAATACAAGAAACATTCATGCAACCAGTGACCATAATTAACTCTCTTTCAGACCTGGTATCTGGTCAATAGGACTGAAAATGGTAACCAATGGATGAAAATTTAATTTAAAAATAGAACGGAGGCAGAAATATATATCCTTGAAAATACGGTGGTAGACCTTTTGGTGGCTTCAAGTTCATTAAAGTGTAAATGGCGGGGGAGGGGGGTGGTGGGGGTGGAACTGATGGGGACCAAGATCTGAGAGGGAGAGGTGGGGATTGGGTTGGATTGGTTTATTGTCACGTATACCGAGGTACAGTGAAAAGTATTGTTCTGCATGCAGTTCAAACAGATCATTCCGTACTTGAAAAGAAAATACATAATAGGGCAAACATAAAATACACAATGTAAATAGGCATTGGGTGAAGCATACAGGAGTGTAGTACTACTCAGTAGAGTTGATGTGTGAAGAGATCAGATCAGCCCACAAATCCATCAGTCCATGAGAGGGTCGTTTCGGAGTCTGGTAACAGCGGGGAAGAAGCTGTTTTTTTCAGGGGGCCACACAAGATGGAGAACTCATCTCAGCTCGCAGCACCGCACCACTGCACAGGTGGCAGATGACCCATGTCCACAGGCCTGTACTGAAAGCCTGTCGCTGTCTCTAATTCAACAGAACTGGACACGACATCCGAATAGACTGGCTCCAGGGAGATCTACTGAGCTGTACCAGTGCCAATACAGAGTGCCCCTCCCGAGCCCTGTCCAGATCCCCCTTGATTGTGCACCGCGTTGACAGGCAGATCAGACAGAGAGGGTGCAGCACCGGAACTGCCTTGGGCCAAGGCTAATGTGATGCAGATAAAATGGGAATTTGAAAGTTGCAAAGCCTCCTCCACCTCAATCTGCCTGGGTGCTGCCGGTCGGTCCCACAGCCCTCAACCCACCCCCAAATAAAACCACAAAACCCTATTTCTAGCCCTTATGGGAGGAACAACATTTAGAAGAACTTGATCTATTTGAAACATTTGAAAGCTTTTTCATTATATTAACAAGGAACTGTCTTAAGACCGGGAAACATACAAAAATTAAGCAGGTGCCAGTGCAAATCACAGGAGACAGAAAGATCAGCCAAGTCTTTCAGCGTGATTTCGACAGGCTGAGTGAGTGGGCAAGTGCAGTATCATTTGGATTAATGTGAGGTTGTCCACTTTGGTAGCAAAAACAGGAAGGCAGATTATTATCTGAATGGCTACAGATTGAGAGGGGAATGTGCAGCGGGATCTGGGTGTCCTCGTATAACAGTTGCTGAAAGTGTGCGTGCAGGTGCAGCAGACAGTGAAAAAGGCGAATGGTATGCTTGCCTTCATATTCGAGTACACGGGGCAGCATGGTAGCATTGTGGATAGCACAATTGCTTCACAGCTCCAGGGTCCCAGGTTCGATTCCGGCTTGGGTCACTGTCTGTGCGGAGTCTGCATGTCCTCCCCGTGTCTGCGTGGGTTTCCTCCGGGTGCTCCGGTTTCCTCCCACAGTCCAAAGATGTGCAGGGTAGGTGGATTGGCCATGATAAATTGCCCTTAGTGTCCAAAATTGCCCTTGGTGTTGGGTGGAGGTGTTGAGTTTGGGTAGGGTGCTCTTTCCAAGAGCAGGTGCAGACTCGGGGGGCCGAATGGCCTCCTTCTGCACTGTAAATTCAATGATAATCTATGATTAATCTAGGACAAAGGTTCGGCACAACATCGTGGGCCGAAGGGCCTGTTCTGTGCTGTATTTTCTATGTTCTATGTACATGGTCGGGGATGTCTTGCTGCAATTATACAGGACCTTGGTGAAGCCACATCTAGAATAGTGTGTTCAGTTTTGGTCTCTTTATCTGAGGAATGATGTTCTTGCTATGGAGGGAGTGCAGCGAAGGTTTACCAGACTGATTACTGAGATGGCGGGACTGATATATGAGGAGAGATTGACAGGGTTGGGATTGTTCTTGTTAGAGTTCAGACGAATGAGGGGGGGATCTCATAGAGACTTATAAAATTCTAACAGGACTAGACAGGGTAGATGCAGGAAGAATGTTCCTGATGGTGGGGGTGTTCAGAACCAGGGGTCACAGCCTGAGGATTCAGGGTAAACCATTTCGGACCGAGATAAGGAGACATTTCTTCACACAAAGAGTGGTGAGCCTGTGGAATTCATTACCACAGAAAGTAGTTGATGCCAAAACTTTGAATATATTTAAGAGACGGCTGGACATAGCACTTGGGGAGAATGGGATCAAAGGCTATGGGGAGAAAGCAGGATTAGGCTATTGAGTTGGATGATTAGCCATGATCGTGATGAATGGCGGAGCAGGCTCGAAGGGCCAAAAGGCCTCCTCCTGCTCTTATCTTCTATGTATCTATGAAGGGCCAAATGGTCTCCTGCTCCTATTTTCGAAGTTTCTATAATTATCAAAAGTCTATCCAATATTGCAGTTCATGTTGAATAGTTTTTAAGCAATTAATGACTTGAATACAGTCAGGACCCAGAAATAGTCCCAGCTTGCACTTATTTTCAAAGTCTGGGAGAGGAGGAAATCCCAGAACAGCTACAACACTGGCATCTACCCGGCAATGTGCAAAATGGTCCAAGTATGTCCTGTACACAAAAAGCAGATCAAATCCAACCCAGCCAATTACCAGTATACTCTCTGTCATCAGCAAAGTGATGGAAGGGGTCACCAACACTGCTATCAAGCAACAATTACTCAACAATAACCTGCTCATTGACCTCATTACAGTGTTCGTTCGGATGTGGTGGAAAGAGTTGAATGCCAGAGATGAGGTGAGAGTGACTTGTCTTGCCATCAAGGCAGCATTTGACCGAGTATGGCATCAAGGAACCCGAGCAAACTGGAGTCAGTGAAAATTAGGGGGGGAAACCTTCATTGGTTGGGGGTCATACCTGGCACAAAGGAAGATGGCTGTTGTGGTCGGAGGTCAATCATCTCAGTCCCGGGACATCACTGCAGGAGTTCCTAAGGATAGTGTCCTAGGCCCAGCCATCTTGCTGCTTCATCAATGACCCTCCTTCTATCATCAGGTTAGAGGTGGGATGTTTGCAGATGATTGCACAGAGGTGGGATGTTTGCAGATGATTGCGCAATGTTCAGCATAATTCTCAACTCCTCAGATAATGAAGCAGCCCATGTCCAAATGCAGCAAGACCTGGACAATATCCAGGCTTGGGCTGACAAATGGCAAGTAACATTCGTGCCACACAAGTGCCAGGCAAGTGATCATAGCATGATAGAATTTTACATTTGGTTTGAGGGTCAGGAGTCCTACACTTACTTTCTGGAGTTAAACAAAATGGTAATTATGTTGGCATGAGGACAGATTTGGTCCGAGTGGACTGGGCAGGAAGACGAAAAAGAAGCAGTTGAGGAGCAGCGGCGGTTATTTAAGGAGATATTCAAATCTTTCCAACGACAGAGAACATTGACAAATGGTACATCGACAAACAGTGATTGGTTACAGTGCGGAACAAAGGGCCAACCAAAGCAAATACATGAGCAAGAGCAGCATAGGGCGTAGTGAATAGTGTCTTACAGGGAACAGATCAGTCCGAGGGGGAGTCGTTGAGGAGTCCAGTAACTGTGGGGAAGAAACTGTTTCTATGTCTCGATGTGCGGGTCTTCAGACTTCTATATCTTTTGCCTGATGGAAGGGTCTGGAAGAAGGCAAAACCTGGGTGGGAGGGTTCTCTGATAATGATGTCTGCCTTCCTGAGGCAGCCGGAGGTGCAGACAGAATCGATTTGCGGGTGGCAAGCTTGTGTGATGCATTGGGCTGAGTTCACCATACTCTGCAGTTTCTTGCGCTCTTGGGCTGAGAGGTTGCCATACCAGGCTGTGATGCAGCCGGATAGGATGGTCTCTATGGCACATCTGTAGAAGTTTGTGAGAGTCGATGCAGACATGCCGAATATCTTTAGCTTCCGTAGGAAGTAGAGACGTTGTTGGGCTTTCTTGACTGTTGCATCAACGTGAGTGGAGCAGGTCAGACTGTTGGTGATGGTGACCCCCAAGAACTTAAAGCTATCGACCATCTCCACTTCGGAGCCATTGATGCAAACGTGGGTTGGGGAGGAGGGGGGGACTAAGCTTCCTTTGTCCTTCGAGACTGTTCCGCCATCCATTATGATCATAGCTGATCATCAAATTCAATACTGTGATCCCGTCTTCCCCCCCATATCCCTTGATCCTTTTAGCCCCAAGTGCTATATCTGAAATTACACAATGTTTTGGCCTCAACTACTTTCTGTGGCAGTGCATTCCAGAGATTCACCACTCTCTGGGTGAAGAAATTTCTCCTCACTACAGTCCTAAAAGGTTTACCTTCAAGCTATGACCGCTAGTTCTGGACTCCCCACCATCAGGAACATTCTTTCTGAATCTACCCTGTCATAATCCTGTTAGAATTCTATACGTTTCTTTAAGATCTCACTCTTCTAAACTCCAATGAATATAATCCTAATCGACATAGTCTCTCCTCATATTCCAGTCCTGCCATCCCAGGAATCAGCCTGGTAGACTTTCTCTGCACTCCCTCCATAACCAGAACATTCTTCCTCAGATAAGGAGATCAAAACTGCACACAATGCTCCAGGTGTGGCCTCACCAACGCCCAATAGAATTGCAGTAAAACATCCCTATTCCTCGCTATGTAGGCAAACATACCATTTGCTTTCTTTACTGCCTGCTGTACCTACATGCTTACTTTCAGCAACTGATGCACAAGGACACCAAGGTCTTGCTGAGTATCCACCTTTCTCAATGTACACCCATTCAAATAATAATCTGCCTTCCTATTTTTGCTACCAAAGTGGATAACTTCACATTTATCCACATTATACTGCATCTGCCATGCATGTGCCCACAAACTCAGCCTGTCCAAATCCCGCTGAAGCATCTCCGCATCCTCCTCACAGCACATCCTCCCACACAACTTTGCATCATCTGCAAATTTGAAGAGAATACATAGAATTCCCTCGTCCAAATCATTAATATATAATGTGAACAGTTGTGGTCCGAGCACAGATCCCTGCAGTACCCCACTAGTCACTGCCTGCCAATTGGAAAAAGACCCATTTATTCCAACTCTTTGACTTATGTCTGCTAACCAGCTTTCTATCCATCTTAGGGCAGCACGGTAGCATTGTGGATAGCACAATTGCTTCACAGCTCCAGGGTCCCAGGTTCGATTCCGGCTTGGGTCACTGTCTGTGCGGAGTCTGCACATCCTCCCCGTGTGTGCATGGGTTTCCTCCGGGTGCTCCGGTTTCCTCCCGCAGTCCAAAGATGTGCAGGTTAGGTGGATTGGCCATGATAAATTGCCCTTAGTGTCCAAAATTGCCCTTAGTGTTGGGTGGGGTTACTGGGTTATGGGGATAGGGTGCAGATGTTGATCTTGGGTAGGGTGCTCTTTCCAAGAGCCGATGCAGACTCGATGGGCCGAATGGCCTCCTTCTGCACTGTAAATTCTATGATAATCTATGATAATCAAGACACTACTCGCAATCCCATGTGCTTTAACTCTACGTAGTAATCTGTTATGTGAGACGTTGTTCGAAAACCTTCTGAAAGTCTAAATAAACCACATCCACTGATTTTCGCTGGTTAACTCTACTCGTTACATCTTCAAAGAATTCCAGTAAATTTGTCAGGCATGAGTTCCCTTTCGTAAATCCATGCTGACTTTGTCTGATTATACTGATGCTTTCCAAATGATGTGCTGTGAAATTCTTGATAGTCCAGCAACTTCCCTACTACCGGCGTTAGGCTCACTGCTCTATACTTCCCGATACTTCTCTCTCCACCGATGTGGCAAAATGCTTCCAGCATTTTGTTTGATTTCAAATTTCCAGAATCTACAGTATTTTGTTTTCTAGTTATGTACTGGGCATTTGTAAGTGCGGTTTGCTGCAATTTTAAATGAGAAACTATTTAACACTAAATGTGTAATTTTTCTGTTAATGAAGCTCAGTTCGGGGAAGCAAAATTGCAGATTTTTGCAGACGGATTTGTTGGTGCTAATTTACTGAGATATGTTATCATTCTTTTGACAGGACTAGTAGGGTCAGGTCTGTCACTGTGTAACACTAGGGTACAGTACTGGTGAGGACGGGTCTGTCACTATAACACTGGGGTACGGTACATAGAACATAGAAAATACAGCACAGAACAGGCCCTTCGGCCCACGATGTTGTGCCGAACCTTTGTCCTAGATTAATCATAGATTATCATTGAATCTACAGTGCAGAAGGAGGCCATTCGGCCCCCTGAGTCTGCACCAGCTCTTGGAAAGAGCACCCTACCCAAACTCAACACCTCCACCCAACATCAAGGGCAATTTGGACATTAAGGGCAATTTATCATTGGCCAATTCACCTAACCCGCACATCTTTGGACTGTGGGAGGAAACCGGAGCACCCGGAGGAAACCCACGCAGACACGGGGAGGACGTGCAGACTCCGCACAGACATTGACCCAAGCCGAAATCGAACCTGGGACCATGGATCTGTGAAGCAATTGTGCTATCCACAATGCTACCGTGCTGCCCTTAAGAACAAATAAATCTACACTATATAATTTTCCCGTAATCCATGTACCTATCCAACAGCTGCTTGAAGGTCACTAATGTTTCCGACTCAACTACTTCCACAGGCAGTGCATTCCATGCCCCCACTACTCTCTGGGTAAAGAACCTACCTCTGATATCCCTCCTATATCTTCCACCTTTCACCTTAAATTTATGTCCCCTTGTAATGGTGTGTTCCACCTGGGGAAAAAGTCTCTGACTGTCTACTCTATCTATTCCCCTGATCATCTTATAAACCTCTATCAAGTCGCCCCTCATCCTTCTCTGCTCTAATGACAAAAGGCCTAGCACCCTCAACCTTTCCTCGTAAGACCTACTCTCCATTCCAGGCAACATCCTGGTAAATCTTCTTTGCACCTTTTCCAGAGCTTCCACATCCTTCCTAAAATGAGGCGACCAGAACTGTACACAGTACTCCAAATGTGGCCTTACCAAAGTTTTGTACAGCTGCATCATCACCTCACTGCTCTTAAATTCAATCCCTCTGTTAATGAACGCGAGCACACCATAGGCCTTCATAGAACATAGAACATAGAAAATACAGCACAGAACAGGCCCTTCGGCCCACGATGTTGTGCCGAACCTTTGTCCTAGATTAATCATAGATTATCATTGAATCTACAGTGCAGAAGGAGGCCATTCGGCCCCCTGAGTCTGCACCAGCTCTCGGAAAGAGCACCCCACCCAAACCCAACACCTCCACCCAACACCAAGGGCAATTTGGACATTAAGGGCAATTTATCATTGGCCAATTCACCGAACCCGCACATCTTTGGATTGTGGGAGGAAACCGGAGCACCCGGAGGAAACCCACGCAGACACGGGGAGGACGTGCAGACTCCGCACAGACAATGACCCAAGCCGGAATCGAACCTGGGACCATGGATCTGTGAAGCAATTGTGCTATCCACAATGCTACCGTGCTGCCCTTAAGAACAAATAAATCTACACTATATCATTTTCCCGTAATCCATGTACCTATCCAACAGCTGCTTGAAGGTCTCTAATGTTTCCGACTCAACTACTTCCACAGGCAGTGCATTCCATGCCCCCACTACTCTCTGGGTAAAGAACCTACCTCTGATATCCCTCCTATATCTTCCACCTTTCACCTTAAATTTATGTCCCCTTGTAATGGTGTGTTCCACCTGGGGAAAAAGTATCTGTCTACTCTATCTATTCCCCTGATCATCTTATAAACCTCTATCAAGTCGCCCCTCATCCTTCTCCGCTCTAATGACAAAAGGCCTAGCACCCTCAACCTTTCCTCGTAAGACCTACTCTCCATTCCAGGCAACATCCTGGTAAATCTTCTTTGCACCTTTTCCAGAGCTTCCACATCCTTCCTAAAATGAGGCGACCAGAACTGTACACAGTACTCCAAATGTGGCCTTACCAAAGTTTTGTACAGCTGCATCATCACCTCACGGCTCTTAAATTCAATCCCTCTGTTAATGAACGCGAGCACACCATAGGCCTTCTTCACAGCTCTATCCACTTGAGTGGCAACTTTCAAAGATGTATGAAACACTATACCCGTCCACACCAGGGGTACTGGTGTGGACGGGTCTGTCTCTGTATAAGAGGGGTACAGTACTGGTGGTGATGGGTCTGTCACTGTTACACTGGGGTACAGTACTGGTGGGGACAGGCTGTCACTGTATAACACTGGGGTACAGTACTGGTGGGGATGGGTCTGTCACTGTACAACACTGGGATACAATACTGGTGGGGACGGGTCTGTCACTGTATAACACTGGGGTACAGTACTGTTGGGGACGGGTCTGTCACTGTATAACACTGGGGTACAGTACTGGTGGGGACAGGCTGTCACTGTATAACACTGGGGTACAGTACTGGTGGGGATGGGTCTGTCACTGTACAACACTGGGATACAGTACTGGTGGGGATGGGTCTGTCACTGTATAACACTGGGGTACAGTACTGGTGGGGACGGGTCTGTCACTGTACAACACTGGGATACAATACTGGTGGGGATGGGTCTGTCACTGTACAACACTGGGATACAATACTGGTGGGGACGGGTCTGTCACTGTATAACACTGGGGTACTGTACTGGTGGGGACGGGTCTGTCACTGTATAACACTGGGGTACAGTACTGGTGGGGATGGGTCTGTCACTGTACAACACTGGGATACAATACTGGTGGGGACGGGTCTGTCACTGTATAACACTGGGGTACAGTACTGGTGGGGACGGGTCTGTCACTGTATAACACTGGGGTACAGTACTGGTGGGGACAGGCTGTCACTGTATAACACTGGGGTACAGTACTGGTGGGGACAGGCTGTCACTGTATAACACTGGGGTACAGTACTGGTGGGGATGGGTCTGTCACTGTACAACACTGGGATACAATACTGGTGGGGACGGGTCTGTCACTGTATAACACTGGGGTACAGTACTGGTGGGGACGGGTCTGTCACTGTATAACACTGGGGTACAGTACTGGTGGGGACAGGCTGTCACTGTATAACACTGGGGTACAGTACTGGTGGGGATGGGTCTGTCACTGTACAACACTGGGATACAGTACTGGTGGGGACAGGCTGTCACTGTATAACACTGGGGTACAGTCCTGGTGGGGATGGGTCTGTCACTGTATAACACTGGGGTACAGTACTGGTGGGGATGGGTCTGTCACTGTACAACACTGGGATACAGTACTGGTGGGGACAGGCTGTCACTGTATAACACTGGGGTACAGTCCTGGTGGGGATGGGTCTGTCACTGTATAACACTGGGGTACAGTCCTGGTGGGGATGGGTCTGTCACTGTATAACACTGGGATACAGTACTGGTGGGGACAGGCTGTCACTGTATAACACTGGGATACAGTACTGGTGGGGACAGGCTGTCACTGTATAACACTGGGGTACAGTACTAGTGTGGACAGGCTGTCACTGTATAACACTGGGGTACAGTACTTGTGTGGACGGTTCTGTCACTGTATAACACTGGGGTACAGTACTGGTGTGGACAGGCTGTCTCTGTGTAACACTGGGGTACAGTACTGGTATGGACGGTTCTGTCACTGTATAACACTCGGGTACAGTACTGGTGGGGACAGGTTTGTCACTGTATAACACTGGGGTACTGTACTGGTGGGGTCAGGTCTGTCACTGTATAAAACTGCGGTACAGTACTGGTGGGGACAGGTCTGTCACTGTATAACACTGGGATACAGTACTGGTGGGGACAGGTCTGTCACTATAACACTGGGATACAGTACTGGTGGGGACAGGTCTATCACTATAATAATGCTGGGGTACAGTACTGGTGGGGACGGGTCTGTCACTGTATAACGCTGGGGTACAGTACTGGTGGGGACGGGTCTGTCACTGTATAACACTGGGGTACAGTACTGGTGGGGATGGGTCTGTCACTGTATAACACTGGGGTACAGTACTGGTGGGGATGGGTCTGTCACTGTAGAACACTGGGATACAGTACTGGTGGGGATGGGTCTGTCACTGTATAACACTGGTGTACAGTACTGGTGGGGATGGGTCTGTCACTGTATAACACTGGGATACAGTACTGGTGGGGAAGGGTCTGTCACTGTATAACACTGGGGTACAGTACTGGTGGGGATGGGTCTGTCACTGTATAACACTGGGGTACAGTACTGGTGGGGATGGGTCTGTCACTGTATAACACTGGGATACAGTACTGGTGGGGATGGGTCTGTCACTGTATAACACTGGGATACAGTACTGGTGGGGACGGGTTTGTCACTCTATAACACTGTGGTACAGTACTGGTGGGGATGGGTCTGTCACTGTATAACACTGGGGTACAGTACTGGTGGGGATGGGTCTATCACTGTATAACACTGGTGTACAGTACTGGTGGGGACGGGTTTGTCACTCTATAACACTGTGGTACAGTACTGGTGGGGACGGGTCTGTCAGTGTATAACACTGGGGTACAGTACTGGTGGGGACGGGTCTGTCACTGTATAACACTGGGATACAGTACTGGTGGGGCGGGTCTGTCACTGTATAACACTGGGGTACAGTACTGGTGGGGACGGGTCTGTCACTGTATAACACTGGGGTACAGTACTGGTGGGGACGGGTCTGTCACTGTATAACACTGGGATACAGTACTGGTGGGGACGGGTCTGTCACTGTATAACACTGGGATACAGTACTGGTGGGGACGGGTCTGTCAGTGTATAACACTGGGGTACAGTACTGGTGGGTACGGGTCTGTCACTGTATAACACTGGGGTACAGTACAGGTGGGGACGGGTCTGTCACTGTATAACACTGGGGTACAGTACTGGTGGGGACGGGTCTGTCACTGTATAACACTGGGGTACAGTACTGGTGGGGACGGGTCTGTCACTGTATAACACTGGGATACAGTACTGGTGGGGACGGGTCTGTCAGTGTATAACACTGGGGTACAGTACTGGTGGGGACGGGTCTGTCACTGTATAACACTGGGATACAGTACTGGTGGGGCGGGTCTGTCACTGTATAACACTGGGGTACAGTACTGGTGGGGACGGGTCTGTCACTGTATAACACTGGGGTACAGTACTGGTGGGGACGGGTCTGTCACTGTATAACACTGGTGTACAGTACTGGTGGGGACGGGTCTGTCACTGTATAACACTGGGGTACAGTACTGGTGGGGATGGGTCTGTCACTGTATTACACTGGGGTACAGTACTGGTGGGGACGGGTCTGTCACTGTGTAACACTGGGGTACAGTACTGGTGGGGCGGGTCTGTCACTGTATAACACTGGGATACTGTACTGGTGGGGCGGGTCTGTCACTGTATAACACTGGGGTACAGTACTGGTGGGGATGGGTCTGTCACTGTATAACACTGGGGTACAGTACTGGTGGGGCGGGTCTGTCACTGTTACTGTTGCACAGATTATCGTCTCAGTATCAGATTGTTCTTTTTTGGATGTTACTGTGCTCAAACTAGCTGTTGAGTTTCACACATTACAACAATGACTACATTTCAAAACTGTCGCACTGGAGTCATAGAATCATACAGCAAAGAAAAGGCCCTTCCGCCCATCACGTCTGCGCCGGTCAAAAACAACCACTTGACTATTCTAATCCCAATCCCAGCACACGCCCCATAGCCTTGTATTCCCTGGCACCGCAAGGGCGCATCTAAATACTTTTAAAATGTTAATAAGGCCTCTGCCTCCACCACCCTTTCAGGTAGCGAACTTCCACGACCCTCTGGGTTACAAGGTTTTTCCTCACATCCCCTGCAAACCTCCTGCCCTGTCTCATTGACTGTATAGTGCTTTTCGATACCCTGGGGATGTGAAAGGGGCTATTGAAATGCAAGTCTTTCTTTGTCTCTGTTGGAGCAGCAGTGATGTGCTCACTCAAACAGAGCAGGGTGCAGATTCTGGAATAACTTTCACAGATGACCATTTGAAAATGAAATATTTGCAGAGCAATGGGGAACGACTGTCTCGTCTCTCCTGTGTCTAATTCTGTGACACCTGTTTATTCCTGCCACACTGGGTACTCTGCTCTTTTCTTCTTTCATTTCAGATGACTTCACGTTACTATCCCGAGTGAGGAACAAACCCTACGATGTCTTTGGCTGTTGGCTGAATGAAACGCATCTGATCTCTGGGAACCTGCACTGGATCGGCAACATGACGTCTTGCTCAGTGCTCTGGTTAAACAAGGCCTATCAGGTCAGTACACATTACAACTTTGCTGAACCTGTTACCCCCTCAAATCTATTCCACTTTCACCATGGAGCCAAAATCCTGATTATTGGAATGATCATATTGAATGGTGGAGCAGGCTCGACATATGTATATATATCTATATAAAGCAAATTACTGCGGATGCTGGAATCTAAACCAAAAACAGAAATTACTGGAAAATCTTAGCAAGTCTGACAGCATCTGGTAAAATATAACTGGTCTGATTAGTAAATTTGCAGGCCATTCAAAGTTTGTTGGAATTGTGGATAGTGATGAGGACTGTCAGAAGATACAGCAGGATATGGATCAGTTGGCGACTTGGGTGGAGAGGTGGCAGATGGAGTTTAATCCAGACAAATGTGAGGTAATGCATTTTAGAAGGTCTAACACGGGGGAAATATGCAGTAAATGGCAGATCTCTTAAGAGTGTTGACAGGCAGAGGGATCTGGATGTACAGGTCTATAGGTCATTGAAAATGGCAACACAGGTGGAGAAGGTAGTGAAGAAGGCACACGGCATGCTTGCCTTCATCGGCTGGGGCATTGAGTATAAAAGTTGGCAAGTCACGCTGAAGATGTATAGAACCTTAGGCCACACTTGGAGTATAGTGTTCAATTCTGGTCGCCACACTACCAGAAGGATGTGGAGGCTTTGGAGAGGGTGTAGAAGAGGTTTACCAGGATTGTGCCTGGTATGGAGGGCATTAACTAAGAGGAGAGGTTGGATAAACTTGGTTTGTTCTCACTGGAACGATGGAGGTTGAGGGGCAACCTAATAGAAGTATACAAAATTATGAGGGGCATAGACAGAGTGGATAGTCAGAAGCTTTTTCCCAAGGTGGAAGAGTCAATTATTAGGAGACATAGGTTTAAGGTGCAAGGGGCAAAGTTTAGAGGAGATGTGCGAGAGAAGTTTTTATTATCTGAATGGTACCAGTTTAGGAAAAGAGGAGATGCAACAAGACCTGGGTGTCATGGTGGAACATTCACTGAAGGTTGGCATGCAAGTACAGCAGGCGGTGAGGAAAGCTAATTGCATGCTGGCCTTCCTAGCGAGAGGATTTGAGTACAGGAGTAGGCATGTCTTGCTGCAGTAATACAGGGAATTAGTGAGGCCACACCTTGAGTATTGTGTGCAGTTGTGGTCTCCTCTTTTGAGGAAGGACATTCTTGCTATTGAGGGTGTCTAGTGAAGGTTCAGCAGAATAATTCCTGGGATGGCAGGACTGACATATGAAGAAAGACTAGATCGACTGGGCTTGCGCCTCATACCATCGTAGTTTCCTTTATTAACATTCAAGACCCTAGTCTCAGAATCAACTACTTCACTTCCATCTTGATGAAAAATTCTATCGCATTAGGGTCGTTCATCCCCAAGGGGTTGCGCACAACTAGATTGCCAATGATTCCCTTCTCATTACACAGTACCCAGTCTGCGATGGCCTGCTCTCCAGTTGGTTCCTCAACGTATTGATCCAGAAAACCATCCCGCATACACTCCAGGAGTTCCTCTACAGTATTGTGGCTAATTTGATTTGCCCAATCTATATGCAGGTTAAAAACACCCATAATTCTAGATGTTCCTTTGTCACATGCGTCTTTATTTCCCTGCTTAATGCCACTCCCAATATCACCACTGCAGTTTGGGGGGTCTACATATGATGCCCATTAATGAGGGGGTAGAGCTGACTGGTGGTGATTTAACCTGAAGATCACCATAGACCTTTGATGAGGACACAGCTAGAACATAGAACATTACAGCGCAGTACAGGCCCTTCGGCCCTCGATGTTGCGCCGACCTGTGAAACCACTCTAAAGCCCATCTACACTATTCCCTTATCGTCCATATGTCTATCCAATGGCCATTTGAATGCCCTTAGCGTTGGCAAGTCCACTACTGTTGCAGGCACATCTGTCCTATATCTATCTCCCCTCAATTTAAAGCTATGTCCCCTCGTGCTAGACATCACCATCCGAGGAAAAAGTCTCTCACTGTCCACCCTATCCAAATTCTCTGATCATCCTGTATGCCTCAATTAAGTCACCTCTTAACCTTCTTCTCTCTAACGAAAACAGTCTCAAGTCCCTCAGCCTTTCCTCATAAGATCTTCCCTCCAGGCAACATTCTTGTAAACCTCCTCTGCACCCTTTCCAATGCTTCCACATCCTTTCTATAATGCGGCGACCAGAATTGCACACAATACTCCAGATTTTGTACAGCTGAAACATGACCTCATGGCTCCGAAACTCAATCCCTCTACCAATAAAAGCTAACACACCGAACGCTTTCTTAACAACCCTCTCAACCTGGGTGGCAACTTTCAGGGATCTATGTACATGGACACCGAGATCTCTCTGCTCATCCACACTGCCAAGAATCTTACCATTAGCCCAGTACTCTGTCTTCCTGTTATTCCTTCCAAAATGAATCACCTCACACTTTTCTGCATTAAACTCCATTTGCCACCTCTCAGCCCAGCGCTGCAGCTTATCTATGTCCCTCTGTAACTTGTAACATCCTTCCGCACTGTCCACAACTCCACTGACTTTAGTGTCATCTGCAAATTTACTCACCCACCCTTCTATGCCCTCCTCCAGGTCATTTATAAAAATGACAAACAGCAGTGGCCCCAAAACAGATCCTTGTGGTACAGGACTCCAGTCTGAATTTCCCATCAACCACCACCCTTTGTCTTCTTCCAGCTAGCCAATTTCTGATCCAAACTGCTAAATCACCCTGAATCCCATGCCTCCGTAATATCTGCAGTAGCCTACCTTGGGGAACCTTATCAAACGCTTTACTGAAATCCATATACACCACATCAACTGCTTTACCCTCATCCACCTGTTTGGTCACCTTCTCAAAGAACTCAATAAGGTTTGTGAGGCATGACCTACCCTTCACAAAACCGTGTTGACTATCTCTAATCAAATTATTCC
This sequence comes from Scyliorhinus torazame, assembly GCF_047496885.1. NCBI lineage: Eukaryota > Metazoa > Chordata > Chondrichthyes > Carcharhiniformes > Scyliorhinidae > Scyliorhinus > Scyliorhinus torazame. The sequence goes on from NC_092728.1 coordinate 37,880,269, forward strand.
TTTCCAGATGATTATACATCCTATCTCTTATAAACCTTTCCAAGATTTTGCCCACAACAGAAGTAAGGTTCACTGGTCTATAGTTACCGGGGTTGTCTCTACTCCCCTTCTTGAACAAGGGGACAACATTTGCTATCCTCCAGTCTTCTGGCACTATTCCTGTAGACAAAGATGACATAAAGATCAAAGCCAAAGGCTCAGCAATCTCCTCCCTAGCTTCCCAGAGAATCCTAGGATAAATCCCATCCGGCCCAGCTGATTTATCTATTTTCACACTTTCAAGAATTGCTAACACCTCCTCCTTATGAACCTCAAGCCCTTCTAGTCTAGTAGCCTGAATCTCAGTATTCTCCTTGTCAACATTGTCTTTTTCCTGTGTGAATACTGACGAAAAATATTCATTTAGCACCTCTCCTATCTCCTCGGACTCCACGCACAACTTCCCACTACTGTCCTTGACTGGCCCTACTCTTACCCTAGTCATTCGTTTATTTCTGACATATCTATGTCAGGAATAATGTGTGCAATTCTGTCGCCACATTATAGGAAGGATGTGATTACACTAAAGGCGATTCACCAGGATGTAGCGTAAGATGGAACATTTAATTTATGAAGAGAGGTTGGATAGGCTTAGGTTGTTTTCTCTGCTGCAGAGAAGACTGAGGGGCGGCCTGATCGAGATGTACAAGATTATGTGGGGCATGGAAAGAGAAGCTGTTTCCCTTAGTTGAAGGGTCGGTTATGAGAGGGACACAAGTTCAAGGTGAGGGTCAGGAAGTTTAGGGGAGATTTGAGGAAAAACCTTTTACCCAGATGGTCTGGAATGCACTACCTGGGAAGGTGGGAGAGGCAGGTTGCCTCACATCCTTTTAAAAAGTACCTGGATGAGCACTTGGCATGTCATAACATTCAAGGCTATAGACTACGTGCTGGCAAATGGGATTAGGTAGGCTCATCAGGTGTTTTTCATCTGTAGGTGCAGACTCGATGGGCCAGAGAGCCTCCTCAGCACTAATATTTTGTGATTGTGTGTGTGTGTGTGTTGATATGTGTGTGTGTATATGCGGGACTCTGTGTGTGGGTATGTGTATTTATTTATATATATATATATATATATATATGCAGGGGTGTGTGTTTCGCTATGTGTGTGATATATATAAAGAGCGCGGAGAGAGAGAGGGCGAGACTTCAGTGAAGAGCACGGAGAGAGAGAGGGCGAGACTTCAGTAAAGAGCGCGGAGAGAGAGCGGGCGAGACTTCAGTAAAGAGCGTGGAGAGAGAGAGGGCGAGACTTCAGTAAAGAGCGCAGAGAGAGCGAGACTTCAGTAAAGAGCACGGAGAGAGAGGGCGAGACTGAAGTAAAGAGCACGGAGAGAGAGAGGGCATGACTTCAGTAAAGAGCGTGGAGAGAGAGGGCGAGACTTCAGTAAAGAGCGCGGGGAGAGCGAGGGTGAGACTTCAGTAAAGAGCGCGGAGAGAGAGGGCGAGACTTCAGTAAAGAGCGCGGGGAGAGAGAGGGTGAGACTTCAGTAAAGAGCACGGAGAGAGAGAGGGCGAGACTTCAGTAAAGAGCGCGGAGAGAGAGAGGGCGAGACTTCAGTAAAGAGCGTGGAGAGAGAGGGCGAGACTTCATGAAAGAGCGCGGAGAGAGAGAGGGCGAGACTTCAATAAAGAGCGTGGAGAGAGAGTGGGCGAGACTTCAATAAAGAGCACGGAGAGGGCGAGACTTCAATAAAGAGCGCGGAGGGAGAGAGGGCGAGACTTCAATAAAGAGCGTAGAGAGAGAGGGCGAGACTTCAGTAAAGAGCGCAGAGAGAGAGGGTGAGACTTCAGTAAAGAGCGCAGAGAGAGAGGGCGAGACTTCAGTAAAGAACGTGGAGAGAGAGGGCGAGACTTCAGTAAAGAGCGTGGAGAGAGAGAGGGCGAGACTTCAGTAAAGAGCGTGGAGAGAGAGGGCGAGACTTCAGTAAAGAGCGCAGAGAGAGAGAGGGCGAGACTTCAGTAAAGAGTGCAGAGAGAGAGGGCGAGACTTCAGTAAAGAGCGTGTAGAGAGGACGAGACTTCAGTAAAGAGCATGGAGGGCGAGAGAGGGCGAGACTTCAGTAAAGAGCGTGGAGAGAGAGAGAGGGCGAGACTTCAGTAAAGAGCGCAGAGAGAGAGGGCGAGACTTCAGTAAAGAGCACGGAGAGAGATAGAGGGCGAGACTTCAGTAAAGAGCATGGAGGGAGAGAGAGGGCGAAACTTCAGTAAGGAGCGCGGAGAGAGGGTGAGACTTCAGTAAAGTGTATGGTGGGAGAGAGAGGGCGAGACTTTAGTAAAGAGCGCAGAGAGAGAGGGCGAGACTTCAGTAAAGGGCGCAGAGAGAGAGGGCGAGACTTCAGTAAAGAGCGTGGAGAGTGAGGGCGAGACTTCAGTAAAGAGCATGGAGGGAGAGAGAGGGCGAGACTTCAGTAAAGAGCGCGGAGAGAGGTTGAGACTTCAGTAAAGAGCGTGGAGAGAGAGAGAGGGCGTGACTTCAGTAAAGAGCGCGGAGAGAGGGCGAGACTTCAGTAAAGAGCATGGAGGGAGAGAGAGGGCGAGACTTCAGTAAAGAGCGCGAAGAGAGAGAGAGGGCTAGACTTCAGTAAAGAGCGCAGAGAGAGAGGGCGAGACTTCAGTAAAGAGCGCAGAGAGAGAGGGCGAGACTTCAGTAAAGACCGTGGAGAGAGAGGGCGAGACTTCAGTAAAGAGCGTGGAGAGAGGGCGATGCTTCAATAAAGAGCATGGAGGGTGAGAGAGGGCAAGACTTCAGTGAAGAGCGCAGAAAGACGGCAAGACTTCAGTAAAGAGCATGGTGCGAGAGAGAGGGCAAGAGTTCAGTGAAGAGCGCAGAGATACGGCGAGACTTCAGTAAAGAGCGTGGAGAGATAGAGAGGGCGAGACTTCAGTAAAGAGAGAGGGCGAGACTTCAGTAAAGAGCGCGGAGAGAGGGCGAGACTTCAGTAAAGAGCGCGGAGAGAGAGAGAGGGCGAGATTTCAGTAAAGAGCGTGGAGAGAGAGAGAGGGCGAGACTTCAGTAAAGAGCGTGAAGAGAGGGCGAGACTTCATTAAAGAGCGCCGAGAGAGAGAGAGGGCGAGACTTCAGTAAAGAATGTGGAGAGAGGGCGTGACTTCAGTAAAGAGCGCGGGGAGAGAGAGGGCAAGACTTCAGTAAAGAACGTGGAGAGAGAGAGAGGGCGAGACTTCAGTAAAGAGCACGGAGAGAGAGGGCGAGACTTCAGTAAAGAGCGTGGAGAGAGAGAGGGCGAGACTTCAGTAAAGAGCGCGGAGAGAGGGCGAGACTTCAGTAAAGAGCGCGGAGAGAGAGAGAGGGCGAGATTTCAGTAAAGAGCGTGGAGAGAGAGAGAGGGCGAGACTTCAGTAAAGAGCGTGAAGAGAGGGCGAGACTTCATTAAAGAGCGCCGAGAGAGAGAGAGGGCGAGACTTCAGTAAAGAATGTGGAGAGAGGGCGTGACTTCAGTAAAGAGCGCGGGGAGAGAGAGGGCAAGACTTCAGTAAAGAACGTGGAGAGAGAGAGAGGGCGAGACTTCAGTAAAGAGCACGGAGAGAGAGGGCGAGACTTCAGTAAAGAGCGTGGAGAGAGAGAGGGCGAGACTTCAGTCAAGAACGTGGAGAAAGGGCGAGACTTCAGTACAGAGCGTGTAGAGAGAGAGGGCGAGACTTCAGTAAAGAACGTGGAGAGAGAGAGTGGGCGAGACTTCAGTAAAGAACGTGGAGAGAGAGAGAGGTCGAGACTTCAGGAAAGAGCGCGGAGAGAGAGGGCGAGACTTCAGTAAAGAGCACGGAGAGAGAGGGCGAGACTTCAGTAAAGAACGTGGAGAGAGAGAGGGCGAGACTTCAGTAAAGAGTGCGGAGAGAGGGAGAGGGCGAGACTTCAGTAAAGAGCACGGAGAGAGAGGGCGAGACTTCAGTAAAGAGCGTGGAGAGAGAGAGGGCGAGACTTCAGTAAAGAACGTGGAGAAAGGGCGAGACTTCAGTACAGAGCGTGTAGAGAGAGAGGGCAAGACTTCAGTAAAGAACGTGGAGAGAGAGAGTGGGCGAGACTTCAGTAAAGAACGTGGAGAGAGAGAGAGGTCGAGACTTCAGGAAAGAGCGCGGAGAGAGAGGGCGAGACTTCAGTAAAGAGCACGGAGAGAGAGGGCGAGACTTCAGTAAAGAACGTGGAGAGAGAGAGGGCGAGACTTCAGTAAAGAGTGCGGAGAGAGGGAGAGGGCGAGACTTCAGTAAAGAGCGTGGAGGGAGAGGGCGAGACTTCAGTAAAGAACGTGGAGAGAGAGAGGGCGAGACTTCAGTAAAGAGCGTGGAGAGAGAGGGCGAGACTTCAGTAAAGAGCGCAGAGAGAGAGAGGGCGAGACTTCAGTAAAGAGTGCAGAGAGAGAGGGCGAGACTTCAGTAAAGAGCGTGTAGAGAGGACGAGACTTCAGTAAAGAGCATGGAGGGCGAGAGAGGGCGAGACTTCAGTAAAGAGCGTGGAGAGAGAGAGAGGGCGAGACTTCAGTAAAGAGCGCAGAGAGAGAGGGCGAGACTTCAGTAAAGAGCACGGAGAGAGATAGAGGGCGAGACTTCAGTAAAGAGCATGGAGGGAGAGAGAGGGCGAAACTTCAGTAAGGAGCGCGGAGAGAGGGTGAGACTTCAGTAAAGTGTATGGTGGGAGAGAGAGGGCGAGACTTTAGTAAAGAGCGCAGAGAGAGAGGGCGAGACTTCAGTAAAGGGCGCAGAGAGAGAGGGCGAGACTTCAGTAAAGAGCGTGGAGAGTGAGGGCGAGACTTCAGTAAAGAGCATGGAGGGAGAGAGAGGGCGAGACTTCAGTAAAGAGCGCGGAGAGAGGTTGAGACTTCAGTAAAGAGCGTGGAGAGAGAGAGAGGGCGTGACTTCAGTAAAGAGCGCGGAGAGAGGGCGAGACTTCAGTAAAGAGCATGGAGGGAGAGAGAGGGCGAGACTTCAGTAAAGAGCGCGAAGAGAGAGAGAGGGCTAGACTTCAGTAAAGAGCGCAGAGAGAGAGGGCGAGACTTCAGTAAAGAGCGCAGAGAGAGAGGGCGAGACTTCAGTAAAGACCGTGGAGAGAGAGGGCGAGACTTCAGTAAAGAGCGTGGAGAGAGGGCGATGCTTCAATAAAGAGCATGGAGGGTGAGAGAGGGCAAGACTTCAGTGAAGAGCGCAGAAAGACGGCAAGACTTCAGTAAAGAGCATGGTGCGAGAGAGAGGGCAAGAGTTCAGTGAAGAGCGCAGAGATACGGCGAGACTTCAGTAAAGAGCGTGGAGAGATAGAGAGGGCGAGACTTCAGTAAAGAGAGAGGGCGAGACTTCAGTAAAGAGCGCGGAGAGAGGGCGAGACTTCAGTAAAGAGCGCGGAGAGAGAGAGAGGGCGAGATTTCAGTAAAGAGCGTGGAGAGAGAGAGAGGGCGAGACTTCAGTAAAGAGCGTGAAGAGAGGGCGAGACTTCATTAAAGAGCGCCGAGAGAGAGAGAGGGCGAGACTTCAGTAAAGAATGTGGAGAGAGGGCGTGACTTCAGTAAAGAGCGCGGGGAGAGAGAGGGCAAGACTTCAGTAAAGAACGTGGAGAGAGAGAGAGGGCGAGACTTCAGTAAAGAGCACGGAGAGAGAGGGCGAGACTTCAGTAAAGAGCGTGGAGAGAGAGAGGGCGAGACTTCAGTAAAGAGCGCGGAGAGAGGGCGAGACTTCAGTAAAGAGCGCGGAGAGAGAGAGAGGGCGAGATTTCAGTAAAGAGCGTGGAGAGAGAGAGAGGGCGAGACTTCAGTAAAGAGCGTGAAGAGAGGGCGAGACTTCATTAAAGAGCGCCGAGAGAGAGAGAGGGCGAGACTTCAGTAAAGAATGTGGAGAGAGGGCGTGACTTCAGTAAAGAGCGCGGGGAGAGAGAGGGCAAGACTTCAGTAAAGAACGTGGAGAGAGAGAGAGGGCGAGACTTCAGTAAAGAGCACGGAGAGAGAGGGCGAGACTTCAGTAAAGAGCGTGGAGAGAGAGAGGGCGAGACTTCAGTCAAGAACGTGGAGAAAGGGCGAGACTTCAGTACAGAGCGTGTAGAGAGAGAGGGCGAGACTTCAGTAAAGAACGTGGAGAGAGAGAGTGGGCGAGACTTCAGTAAAGAACGTGGAGAGAGAGAGAGGTCGAGACTTCAGGAAAGAGCGCGGAGAGAGAGGGCGAGACTTCAGTAAAGAGCACGGAGAGAGAGGGCGAGACTTCAGTAAAGAACGTGGAGAGAGAGAGGGCGAGACTTCAGTAAAGAGTGCGGAGAGAGGGAGAGGGCGAGACTTCAGTAAAGAGCACGGAGAGAGAGGGCGAGACTTCAGTAAAGAGCGTGGAGAGAGAGAGGGCGAGACTTCAGTAAAGAACGTGGAGAAAGGGCGAGACTTCAGTACAGAGCGTGTAGAGAGAGAGGGCAAGACTTCAGTAAAGAACGTGGAGAGAGAGAGTGGGCGAGACTTCAGTAAAGAACGTGGAGAGAGAGAGAGGTCGAGACTTCAGGAAAGAGCGCGGAGAGAGAGGGCGAGACTTCAGTAAAGAGCACGGAGAGAGAGGGCGAGACTTCAGTAAAGAACGTGGAGAGAGAGAGGGCGAGACTTCAGTAAAGAGTGCGGAGAGAGGGAGAGGGCGAGACTTCAGTAAAGAGCGTGGAGGGAGAGGGCGAGACTTCAGTAAAGAACGTGGAGAGAGAGAGGGCGAGACTTCAGTAAAGAGTGCGGAGAGAGGGAGAGGGCGAGACTTCAGTAAAGAGCACAGAGAGAGCGGGCAAGACTTCAGTAAAGAGCGCGGAGAGGGAGGGCGAGACTTCAGTAAAGAACGTGGGGAGAGGGCGAGACTTCAGTAAAGAGCGCGGAGAGAGAGGGTGAGACTTCAGTAAAGAGCGCGGAGAGAGGGCGAGACATCAGTAAAGAGCGTGGAGAGAGAGAGGGCGGGACTTCAGTAAAGAGCGCGGAGAGAGGGCAAGACTTCAGTAAAGAGCATGGAGGGAGAGAGAGGGCGAGACTTCAGTAAAGAGCGCGGAGAGAGAGGGCGAGACTTCAGTAAAGAGTGCAGAGAGAGAGGGCGAGACTTCAGTAAAGAGCGCAGAGAGAGAGGGCAAGACTTCAGTAAAGAGTGCAGAGAGAGGGCGAGACTTCAGTAAAGAACGCGGAGAGAGGGCGAGACTTCAGTAAAGAGCATGGAGGGTGAGAGAGGGTGAGACTTCAATAAAGAGAGCAGAGAGAGAGGGCGAGACTTCAGTAAAGAGCGTGGAGAGAGAGAGAGGGCGAGACTTCAGTAAAGAGCACGGAGAGAAAGGGCGAGACTTCAGTAAAGAGCGTGGAGAGAGAGAGGGCGAGACTTCAGTAAAGAACGTGGAGAAAGGGCGAGACTTCAGTACAGAGCGTGTAGAGAGAGAGGGCGAGACTTCAGTAAAGAACGTGGAGAGAGAGAGTGGGCGAGACTTCAGTAAAGAACGTGGAGAGAGAGAGAGGTCGAGACTTCAGGAAAGAGCGCGGAGAGAGAGGGCGAGACTTCAGTAAAGAGCACGGAGAGAGAGGGCGAGACTTCAGTAAAGAAAGTGGAGAGAGAGAGGGCGAGACTTCAGTAAAGAGTGCGGAGAGAGGGAGAGGGCGAGACTTCAGTAAAGAGCGTGGAGGGAGAGGGCGAGACTTCAGTAAAGAACGTGGAGAGAGAGAGGGCGAGACTTCAGTAAAGAGTGCGGAGAGAGGGAGAGGGCGAGACTTCAGTAAAGAGCGCGGAGAGAGAGAGGGCGAGACTTAAGTAAAGAGCGCAGAGAAGGCGAGACTTCAGTAAAGAGCACAGAGAGAGCGGGCGAGACTTCAGTAAAGAGCGCGGAGAGGGAGGGCGAGACTTCAGTAAAGAACGTGGGGAGAGGGCGAGACTTCAGTAAAGAGCGCGGAGAGAGAGGGTGAGACTTCAGTAAAGAGCGCGGAGAGAGGGCGAGACATCAGTAAAGAGCGTGGAGAGAGAGAGGGCGGGACTTCAGTAAAGAGCGCGGAGAGAGGGCGAGACTTCAGTAAAGAGTGCAGAGAGAGAGGGCGAGACTTCAGTAAAGAGCGCAGAGAGAGAGGGCAAGACTTCAGTAAAGAGTGCAGAGAGAGAGGGCGAGACTTCAGTAAAGAACGCGGAGAGAGGGCGAGACTTCAGTAAAGAGCATGGAGGGTGAGAGAGGGCGAGACTTCAGTAAAGAGAGCAGAGAGAGAGGGCGAGACTTCAGTAAAGAGCGTGGAGAGAGAGGGCAAAACTTCAGTAAAGAGCATGGAGGGAGAGAGAGGGCGAGACTTCAGTAAAGAGCGCGGAGAGAGGGCGAGACTTCAGTAAAGAGAGCAGAGAGTGAGGGCGAGACTTCAGTAAAGAGCGCGGAGAGAGGGCGAGACATCAGTAAAGAGCGTGGAGAGAGAGAGGGCGGGACTTCAGTAAAGAGCGCGGAGAGAGGGCGAGACTTCAGTAAAGAGCATGGAGGGAGAGAGAGGGCGAGACTTCAGTAAAGAGCGCGGAGAGAGAGGGCGAGACTTCAGTAAAGAGCGTGAAGAGAGGGCGAGACTTCATTAAAGAGCGCCGAGAGAGAGAGAGGGCGAGACTTCAGTAAAGAATGTGGAGAGAGGGCGAGACTTCAGTAAAGAGCGCGGGGAGAGAGAGGGCAAGACTTCAGTAAAGAACGTGGAGAGAGAGAGAGGGCGAGACTTCAGTAAAGAGCACGGAGAGAGAGGGCGAGACTTCAGTAAAGAGCGTGGAGAGAGAGAGGGCGAGACTTCAGTAAAGAACGTGGAGAAAGGGCGAGACTTCAGTACAGAGCGTGTAGAGAGAGAGGGCGAGACTTCAGTAAAGAGCGCGGAGAGAGAGAGGGCGAGACTTCAGTAAAGAACGTGGAGAGAGAGTGGGCGAAACTTCAGTAAAGAACGTGGAGAGAGAGAGAGGTCGAGACTTCAGGAAAGAGCGCGGAGAGAGAGGGCGAGACTTCAGAAAAGAGCGTGGAGAGAGAGAGGGCGAGACTTCAGTAAAGAGCGTGGAGAGTGAGGGCGAGACTTCAGTAAAGAGCATGGAGGGAGAGAGAGGGCGAGACTTCAGTAAAGAGCGCGGAGAGAGGTTGAGACTTCAGTAAAGAGCGTGGAGAGAGAGAGAGGGCGTGACTTCAGTAAAGAGCGCGGAGAGAGGGCGAGACTTCAGTAAAGAGCATGGAGGGAGAGAGAGGGCGAGACTTCAGTAAAGAGCGTGGAGAGAGAGAGGGCGAGACTTCAGTAAAGAACGTGGAGAAAGGGCGAGACTTCAGTACAGAGCGTGTAGAGAGAGAGGGCGAGACTTCAGTAAAGAACGTGGAGAGAGAGAGTGGGCGAGACTTCAGTAAAGAACGTGGAGAGAGAGAGAGGTCGAGACTTCAGGAAAGAGCGCGGAGAGAGGGCGAGACTTCAGTAAAGAGCACGGAGAGAGAGGGCGAGACTTCAGTAAAGAACGTGGAGAGAGAGAGGGCGAGACTTCAGTAAAGAGTGCGGAGAGAGGGAGAGGGCGAGACTTCAGTAAAGAGCGTGGAGGGAGAGGGCGAGACTTCAGTAAAGAACGTGGAGAGAGAGAGGGCGAGACTTCAGTAAAGAGTGCGGAGAGAGGGAGAGGGCGAGACTTCAGTAAAGAGCGCGGAGAGAGAGAGGGCGAGACTTAAGTAAAGAGCGCATAGAAGGCGAGACTTCAGTAAAGAGCACAGAGAGAGCGGGCGAGACTTCAGTAAAGAGCACGGAGAGGGAGGGCGAGACTTCAGTAAAGAACGTGGGGAGTGGGCGAGACTTCAGTAAAGAGCGCGGAGAGAGAGGGTGAGACTTCAGTAAAGAGCGCGGAGAGAGGGCGAGACATCAGTAAAGAGCGTGGAGAGAGAGAGGGCGGGACTTCAGTAAAGAGCGCGGAGAGAGGGCGAGACTTCAGTAAAGAGCATGGAGGGAGAGAGAGGGCGAGACTTCAGTAAAGAGCGCGGAGAGAGAGGGCGAGACTTCAGTAAAGAGCGCAGAGAGAGAGGGCGAGACTTCAGTAAAGAGCATGGAGAGAGAGGGCGAGACTTCAGTAAAGAGCATGGAGGGAGAGAGAGACCGAGACTTCAGTAAAGAGCGCGGAGAGAGGGCGAGACTTCAGTAAAGAGTGCAGAGAGAGAGGGCGAGACTTCAGTAAAGAGCGCAGAGAGAGAGGGCAAGACTTCAGTAAAGAGTGCAGAGAGAGAGGGCGAGACTTCAGTAAAGAACGCGGAGAGAGGGCGAGACTTCAGTAAAGAGCATGGAGGGTGAGAGAGGGCGAGACTTCAGTAAAGAGAGCAGAGAGAGAGGGCGAGACTTCAGTAAAGCGCGTGGAGAGGGAGAGAGAGGGCGAGACTTCAGTAAAGAGCACGGAGAGAGAGGGCGAGACTTCAGTAAAGAGCGTGGAGAGAGAGAGGGCGAGACTTCAGTAAAGAACGTGGAGAAAGGGCGAGACTTCAGTACAGAGCGTGTAGAGAGAGAGGGCGAGACTTCAGTAAAGAACGTGGAGAGAGAGTGGGCGAGACTTCAGTAAAGAACGTGGAGAGAGAGAGAGGTCGAGACTTCAGGAAAGAGCGCGGAGAGAGAGGGCGAGACTTCAGTAAAGAACGTGGAGAGAGAGAGGGCGAGACTTCAGTAAAGAGTGCGGAGAGAGGGCGAGACTTCAGTAAAGAGCATGGAGGGAGAGAGAGGGCGAGACTTCAGTAAAGAGCGCGGAGAGAGAGGGCGAGACTTCAGTAAAGAGCGCAGAGAGAGAGGGCGAGACTTCAGTAAAGAGCATGGAGAGAGAGGGCGAGACTTCAGTAAAGAGCATGGAGGGAGAGAGAGACCGAGACTTCAGTAAAGAGCGCGGAGAGAGGGCGAGACTTCAGTAAAGAGTGCAGAGAGAGAGGGCGAGACTTCAGTAAAGAGCGCAGAGAGAGAGGGCAAGACTTCAGTAAAGAGTGCAGAGAGAGAGGGCGAGACTTCAGTAAAGAACGCGGAGAGAGGGCGAGACTTCAGTAAAGAGCATGGAGGGTGAGAGAGGGCGAGACTTCAGTAAAGAGAGCAGAGAGAGAGGGCGAGACTTCAGTAAAGCGCGTGGAGAGGGAGAGAGAGGGCGAGACTTCAGTAAAGAGCACGGAGAGAGAGGGCGAGACTTCAGTAAAGAGCGTGGAGAGAGAGAGGGCGAGACTTCAGTAAAGAACGTGGAGAAAGGGCGAGACTTCAGTACAGAGCGTGTAGAGAGAGAGGGCGAGACTTCAGTAAAGAACGTGGAGAGAGAGTGGGCGAGACTTCAGTAAAGAACGTGGAGAGAGAGAGAGGTCGAGACTTCAGGAAAGAGCGCGGAGAGAGAGGGCGAGACTTCAGTAAAGAGCACGGAGAGAGAGGGCGAGACTTCAGTAAAGAACGTGGAGAGAGAGAGGGCGAGACTTCAGTAAAGAGTGCGGAGAGAGGGAGAGGGCGAGACTTCAGTAAAGAGCGTGGAGGGAGAGGGCGAGACTTCAGTAAAGAACGTGGAGAGAGAGAGGGCGAGACTTCAGTAAAGAGCGCGGAGAGAGAGAGGGCGAGACTTAAGTAAAGAGCGCAGAGAAGGCGAGACTTCAGTAAAGAGCACAGAGAGAGCGGGCGAGACTTCAGTAAAGAGCGCGGAGAGGGAGGGCGAGACTTCAGTAAAGAACGTGGGGAGAGGGCGAGACTTCAGTAAAGAGCGCGGAGAGAGAGGGTGAGACTTCAGTAAAGAGCGCGGAGAGAGGGCGAGACATCAGTAAAGAGCGTGGAGAGAGAGAGGGCGGGACTTCAGTAAAGAGCGCGGAGAGAGGGCGAGACTTCAGTAAAGAGCATGGAGGGAGAGAGAGGGCGAGACTTCAGTAAAGAGCGCGGAGAGAGAGGGCGAGACTTCAGTAAAGAGCGCAGAGAGAGAGGGCGAGACTTCAGTAAAGAGCATGGAGAGAGAGGGCGAGACTGCAGTAAAGAGCATGGAGGGAGAGAGAGACCGAGACTTCAGTAAAGAGCGCGGAGAGAGGACGAGACTTCAGTAAAGAGTGCAGAGAGAGAGGGCGAGACTTCAGTAAAGAGCGCAGAGAGAGAGGGCAAGACTTCAGTAAAGAGTGCAGAGAGAGAGGGCGAGACTTCAGTAAAGAACGCGGAGAGAGGGCGAGACTTCAGTAAAGAGCATGGAGGGTGAGAGAGGGCGAGACTTCAGTAAAGAGAGCAGAGAGAGAGGGCGAGACTTCAGTAAAGAGCGTGGAGAAAGAGGGCAAAACTTCAGTAAAGAGCATGGAGGGAGAGAGAGGGCGAGACTTCAGTAAAGAGCGCGGAGAGAGGGCGAGACTTCAGTAAAGAGCGCGGAGAGAGAGAGAGGGCGAGACTTCAGTAAAGAACGTGGAGAGAGAGAGAGGGCGAGACTTCAGTAAAGAGCGTGAAGAGAGGGCGAGACTTCATTAAAGAGCGCCGAGAGAGAGAGAGGGCGAGACTTCAGTAAAGAATGTGGAGAGAGGGCGAGACTTCAGTAAAGAGCGCGGGGAGAGAGAGGGCAAGACTTCAGTAAAGAACGTGGAGAGAGAGAGAGGGCGAGACTTCAGTAAAGAGCACGGAGAGAGAGGGCGAGACTTCAGTAAAGAGCGTGGAGAGAGAGAGGGCGAGACTTCAGTAAAGAACGTGGAGAAAGGGCGAGACTTCAGTACAGAGCGCGGAGAGAGAGAGGGCGAGACTTCAGTGAAGAACGTTGAGAGAGAGTGGGCGAGACTTCAGTAAAGAACGTGGAGAGAGAGAGAGGTCGAGACTTCAGGAAAGAGCGCGGAGAGAGAGGGCGAGACTTCAGAAAAGAGCGTGGAGAGAGAGAGGGCGAGACTTCAGTAAAGAGCGTGGAGAGTGAGGGCGAGACTTCAGTAAAGAGCATGGAGGGAGAGAGAGGGCGAGACTTCAGTAAAGAGCGCGGAGAGAGGTTGAGACTTCAGTAAAGAGCGTGGAGAGAGAGAGAGGGCGTGACTTCAGTAAAGAGCGCGGAGAGAGGGCGAGACTTCAGTAAAGAGCATGGAGGGAGAGAGAGGGCGAGACTTCAGTAAAGAGCGCGGAGAGAGAGAGGGCGAGACTTCAGTAAAGAGCGCAGAGAGAGAAGGCGAGACTTCAGTAAAGAGCGCAGAGAGAGAGGGCGAGACTTCAGTAAAGAGCGCAGAGAGAGAGGGCGAGACTTCAGTAAAGACCGTGGAGAGAGAGGGCGAGACTTCAGTAAAGAGCGTGGAGAGAGGGCGATGCTTCATTAAAGAGCATGGAGGGTGAGAGAGGGCAAGACTTCAGTGAAGAGCGCAGAGAGACGGCAAGACTTCAGTAAAGAGCATGGTGCGAGAGAGAGGGCAAGACTTCAGTGAAGAGCGCAGAGAGACGGCGAGACTTCAGTAAAGAGCGTGGAGAGATAGAGAGGGCGAGACTTCAGTAAAGAGCGCGGAGAGAGGGCGAGACTTCAGTAAAGAGCGCGGAGAGAGGGCGAGACTTCAGTAAAGAGCGCGGAGAGAGAGAGAGGGCGAGACTTCAGTAAAGAGCGTGGAGAGAGAGAGAGGGCGAGACTTCAGTAAAGAGCGTGAAGAGAGGGCGAGACTTCATTAAAGAGCGCCGAGAGAGAGAGAGGGCGAGACTTCAGTAAAGAATGTGGAGAGAGGGCGTGACTTCAGTAAAGAGCGCGGGGAGAGAGAGGGCAAGACTTCAGTAAAGAACGTGGAGAGAGAGAGAGGGCGAGACTTCAGTAAAGAGCACGGAGAGAGAGGGCGAGACTTCAGTAAAGAGCGTGGAGAGAGAGAGGGCGAGACTTCAGTAAAGAATGTGGAGAAAGGGCGAGACTTCAGTACAGAGCGTGTAGAGAGAGAGGGCGAGACTTCAGTAAAGAACGTGGAGAGAGAGAGTGGGCGAGACTTCAGTAAAGAACGTGGAGAGAGAGAGAGGTCGAGACTTCAGGAAAGAGCGCGGAGAGAGAGGGCGAGACTTCAGTAAAGAGCACGGAGAGAGAGGGCGAGACTTCAGTAAAGAACGTGGAGAGAGAGAGGGCGAGACTTCAGTAAAGAGTGCGGAGAGAGGGAGAGGGCGAGACTTCAGTAAAGAGCGTGGAGGGAGAGGGCGAGACTTCAGTAAAGAACGTGGAGAGAGAGAGGGCGAGACTTCAGTAAAGAGCGCGGAGAGAGAGAGGGCGAGACTTAAGTAAAGAGCGCAGAGAAGGCGAGACTTCAGTAAAGAGCACAGAGAGAGCGGGCGAGACTTCAGTAAAGAGTGCGGAGAGGGAGGGCGAGACTTCAGTAAAGAACGTGGGGAGAGGGCGAGACTTCAGTAAAGAGCGCGGAGAGAGAGGGTGAGACTTCAGTAAAGAGCGCGGAGAGAGGGCGAGACATCAGTAAAGAGCGTGGAGAGAGAGAGGGCGGGACTTCAGTAAAGAGCGCGGAGAGAGGGCGAGACTTCAGTAAAGAGCATGGAGGGAGAGAGAGGGCGAGACTTCAGTAAAGAGCGCGGAGAGAGAGGGCGAGACTTCTGTAAAGAGCGCAGAGAGAGAGGGCGAGACTTCAGTAAAGAGCATGGAGAGAGAGGGCGAGACTTCAGTAAAGAGCGCGGAGAGAGGGCGAGACTTCAGTAAAGAGTGCAGAGAGAGAGGGCGAGACTTCAGTAAAGAGCGCAGAGAGAGAGGGCAAGACTTCAGTAAAGAGTGCAGAGAGAGAGGGCGAGACTTCAGTAAAGAACGCGGAGAGAGGGCGAGACTTCAGTAAAGAGCATGGAGGGTGAGAGAGGGCGAGACTTCAGTAAAGAGAGCAGAGAGAGAGGGCGAGACTTCAGTAAAGAGCGTGGAGAGAGAGGGCAAAACTTCAGTAAAGTGCATGGAGGGAGAGAGAGGGCGAGACTTCAGTAAAGAGCGCGGAGAGAGGGCGAGACTTCAGTAAAGAGCGCGGAGAGAGAGAGAGGGCGAGACTTCAGTAAAGAACGTGGAGAGAGAGAGAGGGCGAGACTTCAGTAAAGAGCGTGAAGAGAGGGCGAGACTTCATTAAAGAGCGCCGAGAGAGAGAGAGGGCGAGACTTCAGTAAAGAATGTGGAGAGAGGGCGAGACTTCAGTAAAGAGCGCGGGGAGAGAGAGGGCAAGACTTCAGTAAAGAACGTGGAGAGAGAGAGAGGGCGAGACTTCAGTAAAGAGCACGGAGAGAGAGGGCGAGACTTCAGTAAAGAGCGTGGAGAGAGAGAGGGCGAGACTTCAGTAAAGAACGTGGAGAAAGGGCGAGACTTCAGTACAGAGCGTGTAGAGAGAGAGGGCGAGACTTCAGTAAAGAGCGCGGAGAGAGAGAGGGCGAGACTTCAGTAAAGAACGTGGAGAGAGAGTGGGCGAGACTTCAGTAAAGAACGTGGAGAGAGAGAGAGGTCGAGACTTCAGGAAAGAGCGCGGAGAGAGAGGGCGAGACTTCAGAAAAGAGAGTGGAGAGAGAGAGGGCGAGACTTCAGTAAAGAACGCGGAGAGAGGGCGAGACTTCAGTAAAGAGCACGGAGAGAGAGGGCGAGACTTCAGTAAAGAACGTGGAGAGAGAGAGGGCGAGACTTCAGTAAAGAGTGCGGAGAGAGAGGGCGAGACCTCAGTAAAGAACGCAGGGAGAGAGCGGGCGAGACTTCAGTAAAGAACGTGGAGAGAGAGAGGGCGAGGCTTCAGTAAAGAGTGCGGAGAGAGGGAGAGGGCGAGACTTCAGTGAAGAGCGTGGAGGGAGAGGGCGAGACTTCAGTAAAGAACGTGGAGAGAGAGGGCGAGACTTCAGTAAAGAGTGCGGAGAGAGGGAGAGGGCGAGACTTAAGTAAAGAGCGCAGAGAGAGCGAGACTTCAGTAAAGAGCACGGAGAGAGAGGGCGAGACCTCAGTAAAGAATGCAGGTAGAGAGCGGGCGAGACTTCAGTAAAGAGCGCGGAGAGGGAGGGCGAGACTTCAGTAAAGAACGTGGAAGAGGGCGAGACTTTTGCCAAGAGCGCGGAGAGAGAGAGGGTGAGACTTCAGTAAAGAGCGCGGAGAGAGGGCGAGACATCAGTAAAGAACGTGGAGAGAGAGAGGGCGAGGCTTCAGTAAAGAGTGCGGAGAGAGGGAGAGGGCGAGACTTCAGTGAAGAGCGTGGAGGGAGAGGGCGAGACTTCAGTAAAGAACGTGGAGAGAGAGGGCGAGACTTCAGTAAAGAGTGCGGAGAGAGGGAGAGGGCGAGACTTAAGTAAAGAGCGCAGAGAGAGCGAGACTTCAGTAAAGAGCACGGAGAGAGAGGGCGAGACCTCAGTAAAGAATGCAGGTAGAGAGCGGGCGAGACTTCAGTAAAGAGCGCGGAGAGGGAGGGCGAGACTTCAGTAAAGAACGTGGAGAGAGGGCGAGACTTTTGCCAAGAGCGCGGAGAGAGAGAGGGTGAGACTTCAGTAAAGAGCGCGGAGAGAGGGCGAGACATCAGTAAAGAGCGTGGAGAGAGAGAGGGCGAGACTTCAGTAAAGAGCGCGGAGAGAGGGCGAGACTTCAGTAAAGAGCATGGAGGGAGAGAGAGGGCGAGACTTCAGTAAAGAGCGCGGAGAGAGGGCGAGACTTCAGTAAAGAGCGCAGAGAGAGAGGGCGAGACTTCAGTAAAGAGCGTGGAGAGAGAGGGCGAGACTTCAGTAAAGAGCATGGAGGGAGAGAGAGGGCGAAACTTCAGTAAGGAGCGCGGAGAGAGGGCGAGACTTCAGTAAAGAGCATGGAGGGAGAGAGAGGGTGAGACTTCAGTAAAGAGCGCGGAGAGAGGGCAAGACTTCAGTAAAGAATGCGGAGAGAGAGGGCGAGACTTCAGTAAAGAGCATGGAGAGAGAGGGCGAGACTTCAGTAAAGAGCGCAGAGAGAGAGGGCAAGACTTCAGTAAAGAGTGCAGAGAGAGAGGGCGAGACTTCAGTAAAGAACGCGGAGAGAGGGCGAGACTTCAGTAAAGAGCATGGAGGGAGAGAGAGACCGAGACTTCAGTAAAGAGCGCGGAGAGAGGGCGAGACTTCAGTAAAGAGTGCAGAGAGAGAGGGCGAGACTTCAGTAAAGAGCGCAGAGAGAGAGGGCAAGACTTCAGTAAAGAGTGCAGAGAGAGAGGGCGAGACTTCAGTAAAGAACGCGGAGAGAGGGCGAGACTTCAGTAAAGAGCATGGACGGTGAGAGAGGGCGAGACTTCAGTAAAGAGAGCAGAGAGAGAGGGCGAGACTTCAGTAAAGAGCGTGGAGAGGGAGAGAGAGGGCGAGACTTCAGTAAAGAGAGCAGAGAGAGAGGGCGAGACTTCAGTAAAGAGCGTGGAGAGGGAGAGAGAGGGCGAGACTTCAGTAAAGAGCACGGAGAGAGAGGGCGAGACTTCAGTAAAGAGCGTGGAGAGAGAGAGGGCGAGACTTCAGTAAAGAACGTGGAGAAAGGGCGAGACTTCAGTACAGAGCGTGTAGAGAGAGAGGGCGAGACTTCAGTAAAGAACGTGGAGAGAGAGTGGGCGAGACTTCAGTAAAGAACGTGGAGAGAGAGAGAGGTCGAGACTTCAGGAAAGAGCGCGGAGAGAGAGGGCGAGACTTCAGTAAAGAGCACGGAGAGAGAGGGCGAGACTTCAGTAAAGAACGTGGAGAGAGAGAGGGCGAGACTTCAGTAAAGAGTGCGGAGAGAGGGAGAGGGCGAGACTTCAGTAAAGAGCGTGGAGGGAGAGGGCGAGACTTCAGTAAAGAACGTGGAGAGAGAGAGGGCGAGACTTCAGTAAAGAGTGCGGAGAGAGGGAGAGGGCGAGACTTCAGTAAAGAGCGCGGAGAGAGAGAGGGCGAGACTTAAGTAAAGAGCGCAGAGAAGGCGAGACTTCAGTAAAGAGCACAGAGAGAGCGGGCGAGAATTCAGTAAAGAGCGCGGAGAGGGAGGGCGAGACTTCAGTAAAGAACGTGGGGAGAGGGCGAGACTTCAGTAAAGAGCGCGGAGAGAGAGGGTGAGACTTCAGTAAAGAGCGCGGAGAGAGGGCGAGACATCAGTAAAGAGCGTGGAGAGAGAGAGGGCGGGACTTCAGTAAAGAGCGCGGAGAGAGGGCGAGACTTCAGTAAAGAGCATGGAGGGAGAGAGAGGGCGAGACTTCAGTAAAGAGCGCGGAGAGAGAGGGCGAGACTTCAGTAAAGAGCGCAGAGAGAGAGGGCGAGACTTCAGTAAAGAGCATGGAGAGAGAGGGCGAGACTGCAGTAAAGAGCATGGAGGGAGAGAGAGACCGAGACTTCAGTAAAGAGCGCGGAGAGAGGACGAGACTTCAGTAAAGAGTGCAGAGAGAGAGGGCGAGACTTCAGTAAAGAGCGCAGAGAGAGAGGGCAAGACTTCAGTAAAGAGTGCAGAGAGAGAGGGCGAGACTTCAGTAAAGAACGCGGAGAGAGGGCGAGACTTCAGTAAAGAGCATGGAGGGTGAGAGAGGGCGAGACTTCAGTAAAGAGAGCAGAGAGAGAGGGCGAGACTTCAGTAAAGAGCGTGGAGAGAGAGGGCAAAACTTCAGTAAAGAGCATGGAGGGAGAGAGAGGGCGAGACTTCAGTAAAGAGCGCGGAGAGAGGGCGAGACTTCAGTAAAGAGCGCGGAGAGAGGGCGAGACTTCAGTAAAGAACGTGGAGAGAGAGAGAGGGCGAGACTTCAGTAAAGAGCGTGAAGAGAGGGCGAGACTTCATTAAAGAGCGCCGAGAGAGAGAGAGGGCGAGACTTCAGTAAAGAATGTGGAGAGAGGGCGAGACTTCAGTAAAGAACGCGGAGAGAGGGCGAGACTTCAGTAAAGAGCATGGAGGGAGAGAGAGACCGAGACTTCAGTAAAGAGCGCGGAGAGAGGGCGAGACTTCAGTAAAGAGTGCAGAGAGAGAGGGCGAGACTTCAGTAAAGAGCGCAGAGAGAGAGGGCAAGACTTCAGTAAAGAGTGCAGAGAGAGAGGGCGAGACTTCAGTAAAGAACGCGGAGAGAGGGCGAGACTTCAGTAAAGAGCATGGACGGTGAGAGAGGGCGAGACTTCAGTAAAGAGAGCAGAGAGAGAGGGCGAGACTTCAGTAAAGAGCGTGGAGAGGGAGAGAGAGGGCGAGACTTCAGTAAAGAGAGCAGAGAGAGAGGGCGAGACTTCAGTAAAGAGCGTGGAGAGGGAGAGAGAGGGCGAGACTTCAGTAAAGAGCACGGAGAGAGAGGGCGAGACTTCAGTAAAGAGCGTGGAGAGAGAGAGGGCGAGACTTCAGTAAAGAACGTGGAGAAAGGGCGAGACTTCAGTACAGAGCGTGTAGAGAGAGAGGGCGAGACTTCAGTAAAGAACGTGGAGAGAGAGTGGGCGAGACTTCAGTAAAGAACGTGGAGAGAGAGAGAGGTCGAGACTTCAGGAAAGAGCGCGGAGAGAGAGGGCGAGACTTCAGTAAAGAGCACGGAGAGAGAGGGCGAGACTTCAGTAAAGAACGTGGAGAGAGAGAGGGCGAGACTTCAGTAAAGAGTGCGGAGAGAGGGAGAGGGCGAGACTTCAGTAAAGAGCGTGGAGGGAGAGGGCGAGACTTCAGTAAAGAACGTGGAGAGAGAGAGGGCGAGACTTCAGTAAAGAGTGCGGAGAGAGGGAGAGGGCGAGACTTCAGTAAAGAGCGCGGAGAGAGAGAGGGCGAGACTTAAGTAAAGAGCGCAGAGAAGGCGAGACTTCAGTAAAGAGCACAGAGAGAGCGGGCGAGAATTCAGTAAAGAGCGCGGAGAGGGAGGGCGAGACTTCAGTAAAGAACGTGGGGAGAGGGCGAGACTTCAGTAAAGAGCGCGGAGAGAGAGGGTGAGACTTCAGTAAAGAGCGCGGAGAGAGGGCGAGACATCAGTAAAGAGCGTGGAGAGAGAGAGGGCGGGACTTCAGTAAAGAGCGCGGAGAGAGGGCGAGACTTCAGTAAAGAGCATGGAGGGAGAGAGAGGGCGAGACTTCAGTAAAGAGCGCGGAGAGAGAGGGCGAGACTTCAGTAAAGAGCGCAGAGAGAGAGGGCGAGACTTCAGTAAAGAGCATGGAGAGAGAGGGCGAGACTGCAGTAAAGAGCATGGAGGGAGAGAGAGACCGAGACTTCAGTAAAGAGCGCGGAGAGAGGACGAGACTTCAGTAAAGAGTGCAGAGAGAGAGGGCGAGACTTCAGTAAAGAGCGCAGAGAGAGAGGGCAAGACTTCAGTAAAGAGTGCAGAGAGAGAGGGCGAGACTTCAGTAAAGAACGCGGAGAGAGGGCGAGACTTCAGTAAAGAGCATGGAGGGTGAGAGAGGGCGAGACTTCAGTAAAGAGAGCAGAGAGAGAGGGCGAGACTTCAGTAAAGAGCGTGGAGAGAGAGGGCAAAACTTCAGTAAAGAGCATGGAGGGAGAGAGAGGGCGAGACTTCAGTAAAGAGCGCGGAGAGAGGGCGAGACTTCAGTAAAGAGCGCGGAGAGAGGGCGAGACTTCAGTAAAGAACGTGGAGAGAGAGAGAGGGCGAGACTTCAGTAAAGAGCGTGAAGAGAGGGCGAGACTTCATTAAAGAGCGCCGAGAGAGAGAGAGGGCGAGACTTCAGTAAAGAATGTGGAGAGAGGGCGAGACTTCAGTAAAGAGCGCGGGGAGAGAGAGGGCAAGACTTCAGTAAAGAACGTGGAGAGAGAGAGAGGGCGAGACTTCAGTAAAGAGCACGGAGAGAGAGGGCGAGACTTCAGTAAAGAGCGTGGAGAGAGAGAGGGCGAGACTTCAGTAAAGAACGTGGAGAAAGGGCGAGACTTCAGTACAGAGCGTGTAGCGAGAGAGGGCGAGACTTCAGTAAAGAGCGCGGAGAGAGAGAGGGCGAGACTTCAGTGAAGAACGTTGAGAGAGAGTGGGCGAGACTTCAGTAAAGAACGTGGAGAGAGAGAGAGGTCGAGACTTCAGGAAAGAGCGCGGAGAGAGAGGGCGAGACTTCAGAAAAGAGCGTGGAGAGAGAGAGGGCGAGACTTCAGTAAAGAGCGTGGAGAGTGAGGGCGAGACTTCAGTAAAGAGCATGGAGGGAGAGAGAGGGCGAGACTTCAGTAAAGAGCGCGGAGAGAGGTTGAGACTTCAGTAAAGAGCGTGGAGAGAGAGAGAGGGCGTGACTTCAGTAAAGAGCGCGGAGAGAGGGCGAGACTTCAGTAAAGAGCATGGAGGGAGAGAGAGGGCGAGACTTCAGTAAAGAGCGCGGAGAGAGAGAGGGCGAGACTTCAGTAAAGAGCGCAGAGAGAGAAGGCGAGACTTCAGTAAAGAGCGCAGAGAGAGAGGGCGAGACTTCAGTAAAGAGCGCAGAGAGAGAGGGCGAGACTTCAGTAAAGACCGTGGAGAGAGAGGGCGAGACTTCAGTAAAGAGCGTGGAGAGAGGGCGATGCTTCATTAAAGAGCATGGAGGGTGAGAGAGGGCAAGACTTCAGTGAAGAGCGCAGAGAGACGGCAAGACTTCAGTAAAGAACGTGGAGAGAGAGAGTGGGCGAGACTTCAGTAAAGAACGTGGAGAGAGAGAGAGGTCGAGACTTCAGGAAAGAGCGCGGAGAGAGAGGGCGAGACTTCAGTAAAGAGCACGGAGAGAGAGGGCGAGACTTCAGTAAAGAACGTGGAGAGAGAGAGGGCGAGACTTCAGTAAAGAGTGCGGAGAGAGGGAGAGGGCGAGACTTCAGTAAAGAGCACGGAGAGAGAGGGCGAGACTTCAGTAAAGAGCGTGGAGAGAGAGAGGGCGAGACTTCAGTAAAGAACGTGGAGAAAGGGCGAGACTTCAGTACAGAGCGTGTAGAGAGAGAGGGCAAGACTTCAGTAAAGAACGTGGAGAGAGAGAGTGGGCGAGACTTCAGTAAAGAACGTGGAGAGAGAGAGAGGTCGAGACTTCAGGAAAGAGCGCGGAGAGAGAGGGCGAGACTTCAGTAAAGAGCACGGAGAGAGAGGGCGAGACTTCAGTAAAGAACGTGGAGAGAGAGAGGGCGAGACTTCAGTAAAGAGTGCGGAGAGAGGGAGAGGGCGAGACTTCAGTAAAGAGCGTGGAGGGAGAGGGCGAGACTTCAGTAAAGAACGTGGAGAGAGAGAGGGCGAGACTTCAGTAAAGAGTGCGGAGAGAGGGAGAGGGCGAGACTTCAGTAAAGAGCACAGAGAGAGCGGGCAAGACTTCAGTAAAGAGCGCGGAGAGGGAGGGCGAGACTTCAGTAAAGAACGTGGGGAGAGGGCGAGACTTCAGTAAAGAGCGCGGAGAGAGAGGGTGAGACTTCAGTAAAGAGCGCGGAGAGAGGGCGAGACATCAGTAAAGAGCGTGGAGAGAGAGAGGGCGGGACTTCAGTAAAGAGCGCGGAGAGAGGGCAAGACTTCAGTAAAGAGCATGGAGGGAGAGAGAGGGCGAGACTTCAGTAAAGAGCGCGGAGAGAGAGGGCGAGACTTCAGTAAAGAGTGCAGAGAGAGAGGGCGAGACTTCAGTAAAGAGCGCAGAGAGAGAGGGCAAGACTTCAGTAAAGAGTGCAGAGAGAGGGCGAGACTTCAGTAAAGAACGCGGAGAGAGGGCGAGACTTCAGTAAAGAGCATGGAGGGTGAGAGAGGGTGAGACTTCAATAAAGAGAGCAGAGAGAGAGGGCGAGACTTCAGTAAAGAGCGTGGAGAGAGAGAGAGGGCGAGACTTCAGTAAAGAGCACGGAGAGAAAGGGCGAGACTTCAGTAAAGAGCGTGGAGAGAGAGAGGGCGAGACTTCAGTAAAGAACGTGGAGAAAGGGCGAGACTTCAGTACAGAGCGTGTAGAGAGAGAGGGCGAGACTTCAGTAAAGAACGTGGAGAGAGAGAGTGGGCGAGACTTCAGTAAAGAACGTGGAGAGAGAGAGAGGTCGAGACTTCAGGAAAGAGCGCGGAGAGAGAGGGCGAGACTTCAGTAAAGAGCACGGAGAGAGAGGGCGAGACTTCAGTAAAGAAAGTGGAGAGAGAGAGGGCGAGACTTCAGTAAAGAGTGCGGAGAGAGGGAGAGGGCGAGACTTCAGTAAAGAGCGTGGAGGGAGAGGGCGAGACTTCAGTAAAGAACGTGGAGAGAGAGAGGGCGAGACTTCAGTAAAGAGTGCGGAGAGAGGGAGAGGGCGAGACTTCAGTAAAGAGCGCGGAGAGAGAGAGGGCGAGACTTAAGTAAAGAGCGCAGAGAAGGCGAGACTTCAGTAAAGAGCACAGAGAGAGCGGGCGAGACTTCAGTAAAGAGCGCGGAGAGGGAGGGCGAGACTTCAGTAAAGAACGTGGGGAGAGGGCGAGACTTCAGTAAAGAGCGCGGAGAGAGAGGGTGAGACTTCAGTAAAGAGCGCGGAGAGAGGGCGAGACATCAGTAAAGAGCGTGGAGAGAGAGAGGGCGGGACTTCAGTAAAGAGCGCGGAGAGAGGGCGAGACTTCAGTAAAGAGTGCAGAGAGAGAGGGCGAGACTTCAGTAAAGAGCGCAGAGAGAGAGGGCAAGACTTCAGTAAAGAGTGCAGAGAGAGAGGGCGAGACTTCAGTAAAGAACGCGGAGAGAGGGCGAGACTTCAGTAAAGAGCATGGAGGGTGAGAGAGGGCGAGACTTCAGTAAAGAGAGCAGAGAGAGAGGGCGAGACTTCAGTAAAGAGCGTGGAGAGAGAGGGCAAAACTTCAGTAAAGAGCATGGAGGGAGAGAGAGGGCGAGACTTCAGTAAAGAGCGCGGAGAGAGGGCGAGACTTCAGTAAAGAGAGCAGAGAGTGAGGGCGAGACTTCAGTAAAGAGCGCGGAGAGAGGGCGAGACATCAGTAAAGAGCGTGGAGAGAGAGAGGGCGGGACTTCAGTAAAGAGCGCGGAGAGAGGGCGAGACTTCAGTAAAGAGCATGGAGGGAGAGAGAGGGCGAGACTTCAGTAAAGAGCGCGGAGAGAGAGGGCGAGACTTCAGTAAAGAGCGTGAAGAGAGGGCGAGACTTCATTAAAGAGCGCCGAGAGAGAGAGAGGGCGAGACTTCAGTAAAGAATGTGGAGAGAGGGCGAGACTTCAGTAAAGAGCGCGGGGAGAGAGAGGGCAAGACTTCAGTAAAGAACGTGGAGAGAGAGAGAGGGCGAGACTTCAGTAAAGAGCACGGAGAGAGAGGGCGAGACTTCAGTAAAGAGCGTGGAGAGAGAGAGGGCGAGACTTCAGTAAAGAACGTGGAGAAAGGGCGAGACTTCAGTACAGAGCGTGTAGAGAGAGAGGGCGAGACTTCAGTAAAGAGCGCGGAGAGAGAGAGGGCGAGACTTCAGTAAAGAACGTGGAGAGAGAGTGGGCGAAACTTCAGTAAAGAACGTGGAGAGAGAGAGAGGTCGAGACTTCAGGAAAGAGCGCGGAGAGAGAGGGCGAGACTTCAGAAAAGAGCGTGGAGAGAGAGAGGGCGAGACTTCAGTAAAGAGCGTGGAGAGTGAGGGCGAGACTTCAGTAAAGAGCATGGAGGGAGAGAGAGGGCGAGACTTCAGTAAAGAGCGCGGAGAGAGGTTGAGACTTCAGTAAAGAGCGTGGAGAGAGAGAGAGGGCGTGACTTCAGTAAAGAGCGCGGAGAGAGGGCGAGACTTCAGTAAAGAGCATGGAGGGAGAGAGAGGGCGAGACTTCAGTAAAGAGCGTGGAGAGAGAGAGGGCGAGACTTCAGTAAAGAACGTGGAGAAAGGGCGAGACTTCAGTACAGAGCGTGTAGAGAGAGAGGGCGAGACTTCAGTAAAGAACGTGGAGAGAGAGAGTGGGCGAGACTTCAGTAAAGAACGTGGAGAGAGAGAGAGGTCGAGACTTCAGGAAAGAGCGCGGAGAGAGGGCGAGACTTCAGTAAAGAGCACGGAGAGAGAGGGCGAGACTTCAGTAAAGAACGTGGAGAGAGAGAGGGCGAGACTTCAGTAAAGAGTGCGGAGAGAGGGAGAGGGCGAGACTTCAGTAAAGAGCGTGGAGGGAGAGGGCGAGACTTCAGTAAAGAACGTGGAGAGAGAGAGGGCGAGACTTCAGTAAAGAGTGCGGAGAGAGGGAGAGGGCGAGACTTCAGTAAAGAGCGCGGAGAGAGAGAGGGCGAGACTTAAGTAAAGAGCGCATAGAAGGCGAGACTTCAGTAAAGAGCACAGAGAGAGCGGGCGAGACTTCAGTAAAGAGCACGGAGAGGGAGGGCGAGACTTCAGTAAAGAACGTGGGGAGTGGGCGAGACTTCAGTAAAGAGCGCGGAGAGAGAGGGTGAGACTTCAGTAAAGAGCGCGGAGAGAGGGCGAGACATCAGTAAAGAGCGTGGAGAGAGAGAGGGCGGGACTTCAGTAAAGAGCGCGGAGAGAGGGCGAGACTTCAGTAAAGAGCATGGAGGGAGAGAGAGGGCGAGACTTCAGTAAAGAGCGCGGAGAGAGAGGGCGAGACTTCAGTAAAGAGCGCAGAGAGAGAGGGCGAGACTTCAGTAAAGAGCATGGAGAGAGAGGGCGAGACTTCAGTAAAGAGCATGGAGGGAGAGAGAGACCGAGACTTCAGTAAAGAGCGCGGAGAGAGGGCGAGACTTCAGTAAAGAGTGCAGAGAGAGAGGGCGAGACTTCAGTAAAGAGCGCAGAGAGAGAGGGCAAGACTTCAGTAAAGAGTGCAGAGAGAGAGGGCGAGACTTCAGTAAAGAACGCGGAGAGAGGGCGAGACTTCAGTAAAGAGCATGGAGGGTGAGAGAGGGCGAGACTTCAGTAAAGAGAGCAGAGAGAGAGGGCGAGACTTCAGTAAAGCGCGTGGAGAGGGAGAGAGAGGGCGAGACTTCAGTAAAGAGCACGGAGAGAGAGGGCGAGACTTCAGTAAAGAGCGTGGAGAGAGAGAGGGCGAGACTTCAGTAAAGAACGTGGAGAAAGGGCGAGACTTCAGTACAGAGCGTGTAGAGAGAGAGGGCGAGACTTCAGTAAAGAACGTGGAGAGAGAGTGGGCGAGACTTCAGTAAAGAACGTGGAGAGAGAGAGAGGTCGAGACTTCAGGAAAGAGCGCGGAGAGAGAGGGCGAGACTTCAGTAAAGAGCACGGAGAGAGAGGGCGAGACTTCAGTAAAGAACGTGGAGAGAGAGAGGGCGAGACTTCAGTAAAGAGTGCGGAGAGAGGGCGAGACTTCAGTAAAGAGCATGGAGGGAGAGAGAGGGCGAGACTTCAGTAAAGAGCGCGGAGAGAGAGGGCGAGACTTCAGTAAAGAGCGCAGAGAGAGAGGGCGAGACTTCAGTAAAGAGCATGGAGAGAGAGGGCGAGACTTCAGTAAAGAGCATGGAGGGAGAGAGAGACCGAGACTTCAGTAAAGAGCGCGGAGAGAGGGCGAGACTTCAGTAAAGAGTGCAGAGAGAGAGGGCGAGACTTCAGTAAAGAGCGCAGAGAGAGAGGGCAAGACTTCAGTAAAGAGTGCAGAGAGAGAGGGCGAGACTTCAGTAAAGAACGCGGAGAGAGGGCGAGACTTCAGTAAAGAGCATGGAGGGTGAGAGAGGGCGAGACTTCAGTAAAGAGAGCAGAGAGAGAGGGCGAGACTTCAGTAAAGCGCGTGGAGAGGGAGAGAGAGGGCGAGACTTCAGTAAAGAGCACGGAGAGAGAGGGCGAGACTTCAGTAAAGAGCGTGGAGAGAGAGAGGGCGAGACTTCAGTAAAGAACGTGGAGAAAGGGCGAGACTTCAGTACAGAGCGTGTAGAGAGAGAGGGCGAGACTTCAGTAAAGAACGTGGAGAGAGAGTGGGCGAGACTTCAGTAAAGAACGTGGAGAGAGAGAGAGGTCGAGACTTCAGGAAAGAGCGCGGAGAGAGAGGGCGAGACTTCAGTAAAGAGCACGGAGAGAGAGGGCGAGACTTCAGTAAAGAACGTGGAGAGAGAGAGGGCGAGACTTCAGTAAAGAGTGCGGAGAGAGGGAGAGGGCGAGACTTCAGTAAAGAGCGTGGAGGGAGAGGGCGAGACTTCAGTAAAGAACGTGGAGAGAGAGAGGGCGAGACTTCAGTAAAGAGCGCGGAGAGAGAGAGGGCGAGACTTAAGTAAAGAGCGCAGAGAAGGCGAGACTTCAGTAAAGAGCACAGAGAGAGCGGGCGAGACTTCAGTAAAGAGCGCGGAGAGGGAGGGCGAGACTTCAGTAAAGAACGTGGGGAGAGGGCGAGACTTCAGTAAAGAGCGCGGAGAGAGAGGGTGAGACTTCAGTAAAGAGCGCGGAGAGAGGGCGAGACATCAGTAAAGAGCGTGGAGAGAGAGAGGGCGGGACTTCAGTAAAGAGCGCGGAGAGAGGGCGAGACTTCAGTAAAGAGCATGGAGGGAGAGAGAGGGCGAGACTTCAGTAAAGAGCGCGGAGAGAGAGGGCGAGACTTCAGTAAAGAGCGCAGAGAGAGAGGGCGAGACTTCAGTAAAGAGCATGGAGAGAGAGGGCGAGACTGCAGTAAAGAGCATGGAGGGAGAGAGAGACCGAGACTTCAGTAAAGAGCGCGGAGAGAGGACGAGACTTCAGTAAAGAGTGCAGAGAGAGAGGGCGAGACTTCAGTAAAGAGCGCAGAGAGAGAGGGCAAGACTTCAGTAAAGAGTGCAGAGAGAGAGGGCGAGACTTCAGTAAAGAACGCGGAGAGAGGGCGAGACTTCAGTAAAGAGCATGGAGGGTGAGAGAGGGCGAGACTTCAGTAAAGAGAGCAGAGAGAGAGGGCGAGACTTCAGTAAAGAGCGTGGAGAAAGAGGGCAAAACTTCAGTAAAGAGCATGGAGGGAGAGAGAGGGCGAGACTTCAGTAAAGAGCGCGGAGAGAGGGCGAGACTTCAGTAAAGAGCGCGGAGAGAGAGAGAGGGCGAGACTTCAGTAAAGAACGTGGAGAGAGAGAGAGGGCGAGACTTCAGTAAAGAGCGTGAAGAGAGGGCGAGACTTCATTAAAGAGCGCCGAGAGAGAGAGAGGGCGAGACTTCAGTAAAGAATGTGGAGAGAGGGCGAGACTTCAGTAAAGAGCGCGGGGAGAGAGAGGGCAAGACTTCAGTAAAGAACGTGGAGAGAGAGAGAGGGCGAGACTTCAGTAAAGAGCACGGAGAGAGAGGGCGAGACTTCAGTAAAGAGCGTGGAGAGAGAGAGGGCGAGACTTCAGTAAAGAACGTGGAGAAAGGGCGAGACTTCAGTACAGAGCGCGGAGAGAGAGAGGGCGAGACTTCAGTGAAGAACGTTGAGAGAGAGTGGGCGAGACTTCAGTAAAGAACGTGGAGAGAGAGAGAGGTCGAGACTTCAGGAAAGAGCGCGGAGAGAGAGGGCGAGACTTCAGAAAAGAGCGTGGAGAGAGAGAGGGCGAGACTTCAGTAAAGAGCGTGGAGAGTGAGGGCGAGACTTCAGTAAAGAGCATGGAGGGAGAGAGAGGGCGAGACTTCAGTAAAGAGCGCGGAGAGAGGTTGAGACTTCAGTAAAGAGCGTGGAGAGAGAGAGAGGGCGTGACTTCAGTAAAGAGCATGGAGGGAGAGAGAGGGCGAGACTTCAGTAAAGAGCATGGAGGGAGAGAGAGGGCGAGACTTCAGTAAAGAGCGCGGAGAGAGAGAGGGCGAGACTTCAGTAAAGAGCGCAGAGAGAGAAGGCGAGACTTCAGTAAAGAGCGCAGAGAGAGAGGGCGAGACTTCAGTAAAGAGCGCAGAGAGAGAGGGCGAGACTTCAGTAAAGACCGTGGAGAGAGAGGGCGAGACTTCAGTAAAGAGCGTGGAGAGAGGGCGATGCTTCATTAAAGAGCATGGAGGGTGAGAGAGGGCAAGACTTCAGTGAAGAGCGCAGAGAGACGGCAAGACTTCAGTAAAGAGCATGGTGCGAGAGAGAGGGCAAGACTTCAGTGAAGAGCGCAGAGAGACGGCGAGACTTCAGTAAAGAGCGTGGAGAGATAGAGAGGGCGAGACTTCAGTAAAGAGCGCGGAGAGAGGGCGAGACTTCAGTAAAGAGCGCGGAGAGAGGGCGAGACTTCAGTAAAGAGCGCGGAGAGAGAGAGAGGGCGAGACTTCAGTAAAGAGCGTGGAGAGAGAGAGAGGGCGAGACTTCAGTAAAGAGCGTGAAGAGAGGGCGAGACTTCATTAAAGAGCGCCGAGAGAGAGAGAGGGCGAGACTTCAGTAAAGAATGTGGAGAGAGGGCGTGACTTCAGTAAAGAGCGCGGGGAGAGAGAGGGCAAGACTTCAGTAAAGAACGTGGAGAGAGAGAGAGGGCGAGACTTCAGTAAAGAGCACGGAGAGAGAGGGCGAGACTTCAGTAAAGAGCGTGGAGAGAGAGAGGGCGAGACTTCAGTAAAGAATGTGGAGAAAGGGCGAGACTTCAGTACAGAGCGTGTAGAGAGAGAGGGCGAGACTTCAGTAAAGAACGTGGAGAGAGAGAGTGGGCGAGACTTCAGTAAAGAACGTGGAGAGAGAGAGAGGTCGAGACTTCAGGAAAGAGCGCGGAGAGAGAGGGCGAGACTTCAGTAAAGAGCACGGAGAGAGAGGGCGAGACTTCAGTAAAGAACGTGGAGAGAGAGAGGGCGAGACTTCAGTAAAGAGTGCGGAGAGAGGGAGAGGGCGAGACTTCAGTAAAGAGCGTGGAGGGAGAGGGCGAGACTTCAGTAAAGAACGTGGAGAGAGAGAGGGCGAGACTTCAGTAAAGAGCGCGGAGAGAGAGAGGGCGAGACTTAAGTAAAGAGCGCAGAGAAGGCGAGACTTCAGTAAAGAGCACAGAGAGAGCGGGCGAGACTTCAGTAAAGAGTGCGGAGAGGGAGGGCGAGACTTCAGTAAAGAACGTGGGGAGAGGGCGAGACTTCAGTAAAGAGCGCGGAGAGAGAGGGTGAGACTTCAGTAAAGAGCGCGGAGAGAGGGCGAGACATCAGTAAAGAGCGTGGAGAGAGAGAGGGCGGGACTTCAGTAAAGAGCGCGGAGAGAGGGCGAGACTTCAGTAAAGAGCATGGAGGGAGAGAGAGGGCGAGACTTCAGTAAAGAGCGCGGAGAGAGAGGGCGAGACTTCTGTAAAGAGCGCAGAGAGAGAGGGCGAGACTTCAGTAAAGAGCATGGAGAGAGAGGGCGAGACTTCAGTAAAGAGCGCGGAGAGAGGGCGAGACTTCAGTAAAGAGTGCAGAGAGAGAGGGCGAGACTTCAGTAAAGAGCGCAGAGAGAGAGGGCAAGACTTCAGTAAAGAGTGCAGAGAGAGAGGGCGAGACTTCAGTAAAGAACGCGGAGAGAGGGCGAGACTTCAGTAAAGAGCATGGAGGGTGAGAGAGGGCGAGACTTCAGTAAAGAGAGCAGAGAGAGAGGGCGAGACTTCAGTAAAGAGCGTGGAGAGAGAGGGCAAAACTTCAGTAAAGTGCATGGAGGGAGAGAGAGGGCGAGACTTCAGTAAAGAGCGCGGAGAGAGGGCGAGACTTCAGTAAAGAGCGCGGAGAGAGAGAGAGGGCGAGACTTCAGTAAAGAACGTGGAGAGAGAGAGAGGGCGAGACTTCAGTAAAGAGCGTGAAGAGAGGGCGAGACTTCATTAAAGAGCGCCGAGAGAGAGAGAGGGCGAGACTTCAGTAAAGAATGTGGAGAGAGGGCGAGACTTCAGTAAAGAGCGCGGGGAGAGAGAGGGCAAGACTTCAGTAAAGAACGTGGAGAGAGAGAGAGGGCGAGACTTCAGTAAAGAGCACGGAGAGAGAGGGCGAGACTTCAGTAAAGAGCGTGGAGAGAGAGAGGGCGAGACTTCAGTAAAGAACGTGGAGAAAGGGCGAGACTTCAGTACAGAGCGTGTAGAGAGAGAGGGCGAGACTTCAGTAAAGAGCGCGGAGAGAGAGAGGGCGAGACTTCAGTAAAGAACGTGGAGAGAGAGTGGGCGAGACTTCAGTAAAGAACGTGGAGAGAGAGAGAGGTCGAGACTTCAGGAAAGAGCGCGGAGAGAGAGGGCGAGACTTCAGAAAAGAGAGTGGAGAGAGAGAGGGCGAGACTTCAGTAAAGAACGCGGAGAGAGGGCGAGACTTCAGTAAAGAGCACGGAGAGAGAGGGCGAGACTTCAGTAAAGAACGTGGAGAGAGAGAGGGCGAGACTTCAGTAAAGAGTGCGGAGAGAGAGGGCGAGACCTCAGTAAAGAACGCAGGGAGAGAGCGGGCGAGACTTCAGTAAAGAACGTGGAGAGAGAGAGGGCGAGGCTTCAGTAAAGAGTGCGGAGAGAGGGAGAGGGCGAGACTTCAGTGAAGAGCGTGGAGGGAGAGGGCGAGACTTCAGTAAAGAACGTGGAGAGAGAGGGCGAGACTTCAGTAAAGAGTGCGGAGAGAGGGAGAGGGCGAGACTTAAGTAAAGAGCGCAGAGAGAGCGAGACTTCAGTAAAGAGCACGGAGAGAGAGGGCGAGACCTCAGTAAAGAATGCAGGTAGAGAGCGGGCGAGACTTCAGTAAAGAGCGCGGAGAGGGAGGGCGAGACTTCAGTAAAGAACGTGGAAGAGGGCGAGACTTTTGCCAAGAGCGCGGAGAGAGAGAGGGTGAGACTTCAGTAAAGAGCGCGGAGAGAGGGCGAGACATCAGTAAAGAACGTGGAGAGAGAGAGGGCGAGGCTTCAGTAAAGAGTGCGGAGAGAGGGAGAGGGCGAGACTTCAGTGAAGAGCGTGGAGGGAGAGGGCGAGACTTCAGTAAAGAACGTGGAGAGAGAGGGCGAGACTTCAGTAAAGAGTGCGGAGAGAGGGAGAGGGCGAGACTTAAGTAAAGAGCGCAGAGAGAGCGAGACTTCAGTAAAGAGCACGGAGAGAGAGGGCGAGACCTCAGTAAAGAATGCAGGTAGAGAGCGGGCGAGACTTCAGTAAAGAGCGCGGAGAGGGAGGGCGAGACTTCAGTAAAGAACGTGGAGAGAGGGCGAGACTTTTGCCAAGAGCGCGGAGAGAGAGAGGGTGAGACTTCAGTAAAGAGCGCGGAGAGAGGGCGAGACATCAGTAAAGAGCGTGGAGAGAGAGAGGGCGAGACTTCAGTAAAGAGCGCGGAGAGAGGGCGAGACTTCAGTAAAGAGCATGGAGGGAGAGAGAGGGCGAGACTTCAGTAAAGAGCGCGGAGAGAGGGCGAGACTTCAGTAAAGAGCGCAGAGAGAGAGGGCGAGACTTCAGTAAAGAGCGTGGAGAGAGAGGGCGAGACTTCAGTAAAGAGCATGGAGGGAGAGAGAGGGCGAAACTTCAGTAAGGAGCGCGGAGAGAGGGCGAGACTTCAGTAAAGAGCATGGAGGGAGAGAGAGGGTGAGACTTCAGTAAAGAGCGCGGAGAGAGGGCAAGACTTCAGTAAAGAATGCGGAGAGAGAGGGCGAGACTTCAGTAAAGAGCATGGAGAGAGAGGGCGAGACTTCAGTAAAGAGCGCAGAGAGAGAGGGCAAGACTTCAGTAAAGAGTGCAGAGAGAGAGGGCGAGACTTCAGTAAAGAACGCGGAGAGAGGGCGAGACTTCAGTAAAGAGCATGGAGGGAGAGAGAGACCGAGACTTCAGTAAAGAGCGCGGAGAGAGGGCGAGACTTCAGTAAAGAGTGCAGAGAGAGAGGGCGAGACTTCAGTAAAGAGCGCAGAGAGAGAGGGCAAGACTTCAGTAAAGAGTGCAGAGAGAGAGGGCGAGACTTCAGTAAAGAACGCGGAGAGAGGGCGAGACTTCAGTAAAGAGCATGGACGGTGAGAGAGGGCGAGACTTCAGTAAAGAGAGCAGAGAGAGAGGGCGAGACTTCAGTAAAGAGCGTGGAGAGGGAGAGAGAGGGCGAGACTTCAGTAAAGAGAGCAGAGAGAGAGGGCGAGACTTCAGTAAAGAGCGTGGAGAGGGAGAGAGAGGGCGAGACTTCAGTAAAGAGCACGGAGAGAGAGGGCGAGACTTCAGTAAAGAGCGTGGAGAGAGAGAGGGCGAGACTTCAGTAAAGAACGTGGAGAAAGGGCGAGACTTCAGTACAGAGCGTGTAGAGAGAGAGGGCGAGACTTCAGTAAAGAACGTGGAGAGAGAGTGGGCGAGACTTCAGTAAAGAACGTGGAGAGAGAGAGAGGTCGAGACTTCAGGAAAGAGCGCGGAGAGAGAGGGCGAGACTTCAGTAAAGAGCACGGAGAGAGAGGGCGAGACTTCAGTAAAGAACGTGGAGAGAGAGAGGGCGAGACTTCAGTAAAGAGTGCGGAGAGAGGGAGAGGGCGAGACTTCAGTAAAGAGCGTGGAGGGAGAGGGCGAGACTTCAGTAAAGAACGTGGAGAGAGAGAGGGCGAGACTTCAGTAAAGAGTGCGGAGAGAGGGAGAGGGCGAGACTTCAGTAAAGAGCGCGGAGAGAGAGAGGGCGAGACTTAAGTAAAGAGCGCAGAGAAGGCGAGACTTCAGTAAAGAGCACAGAGAGAGCGGGCGAGAATTCAGTAAAGAGCGCGGAGAGGGAGGGCGAGACTTCAGTAAAGAACGTGGGGAGAGGGCGAGACTTCAGTAAAGAGCGCGGAGAGAGAGGGTGAGACTTCAGTAAAGAGCGCGGAGAGAGGGCGAGACATCAGTAAAGAGCGTGGAGAGAGAGAGGGCGGGACTTCAGTAAAGAGCGCGGAGAGAGGGCGAGACTTCAGTAAAGAGCATGGAGGGAGAGAGAGGGCGAGACTTCAGTAAAGAGCGCGGAGAGAGAGGGCGAGACTTCAGTAAAGAGCGCAGAGAGAGAGGGCGAGACTTCAGTAAAGAGCATGGAGAGAGAGGGCGAGACTGCAGTAAAGAGCATGGAGGGAGAGAGAGACCGAGACTTCAGTAAAGAGCGCGGAGAGAGGACGAGACTTCAGTAAAGAGTGCAGAGAGAGAGGGCGAGACTTCAGTAAAGAGCGCAGAGAGAGAGGGCAAGACTTCAGTAAAGAGTGCAGAGAGAGAGGGCGAGACTTCAGTAAAGAACGCGGAGAGAGGGCGAGACTTCAGTAAAGAGCATGGAGGGTGAGAGAGGGCGAGACTTCAGTAAAGAGAGCAGAGAGAGAGGGCGAGACTTCAGTAAAGAGCGTGGAGAGAGAGGGCAAAACTTCAGTAAAGAGCATGGAGGGAGAGAGAGGGCGAGACTTCAGTAAAGAGCGCGGAGAGAGGGCGAGACTTCAGTAAAGAGCGCGGAGAGAGGGCGAGACTTCAGTAAAGAACGTGGAGAGAGAGAGAGGGCGAGACTTCAGTAAAGAGCGTGAAGAGAGGGCGAGACTTCATTAAAGAGCGCCGAGAGAGAGAGAGGGCGAGACTTCAGTAAAGAATGTGGAGAGAGGGCGAGACTTCAGTAAAGAACGCGGAGAGAGGGCGAGACTTCAGTAAAGAGCATGGAGGGAGAGAGAGACCGAGACTTCAGTAAAGAGCGCGGAGAGAGGGCGAGACTTCAGTAAAGAGTGCAGAGAGAGAGGGCGAGACTTCAGT
Organism: Scyliorhinus torazame; assembly: GCF_047496885.1. Taxonomy (NCBI): domain Eukaryota; kingdom Metazoa; phylum Chordata; class Chondrichthyes; order Carcharhiniformes; family Scyliorhinidae; genus Scyliorhinus; species Scyliorhinus torazame. The sequence goes on from NC_092728.1 coordinate 37,914,458, forward strand.
AAAGAGCGCAGAGAGAGAGGGCAAGACTTCAGTAAAGAGTGCAGAGAGAGAGGGCGAGACTTCAGTAAAGAACGCGGAGAGAGGGCGAGACTTCAGTAAAGAGCATGGACGGTGAGAGAGGGCGAGACTTCAGTAAAGAGAGCAGAGAGAGAGGGCGAGACTTCAGTAAAGAGCGTGGAGAGGGAGAGAGAGGGCGAGACTTCAGTAAAGAGAGCAGAGAGAGAGGGCGAGACTTCAGTAAAGAGCGTGGAGAGGGAGAGAGAGGGCGAGACTTCAGTAAAGAGCACGGAGAGAGAGGGCGAGACTTCAGTAAAGAGCGTGGAGAGAGAGAGGGCGAGACTTCAGTAAAGAACGTGGAGAAAGGGCGAGACTTCAGTACAGAGCGTGTAGAGAGAGAGGGCGAGACTTCAGTAAAGAACGTGGAGAGAGAGTGGGCGAGACTTCAGTAAAGAACGTGGAGAGAGAGAGAGGTCGAGACTTCAGGAAAGAGCGCGGAGAGAGAGGGCGAGACTTCAGTAAAGAGCACGGAGAGAGAGGGCGAGACTTCAGTAAAGAACGTGGAGAGAGAGAGGGCGAGACTTCAGTAAAGAGTGCGGAGAGAGGGAGAGGGCGAGACTTCAGTAAAGAGCGTGGAGGGAGAGGGCGAGACTTCAGTAAAGAACGTGGAGAGAGAGAGGGCGAGACTTCAGTAAAGAGTGCGGAGAGAGGGAGAGGGCGAGACTTCAGTAAAGAGCGCGGAGAGAGAGAGGGCGAGACTTAAGTAAAGAGCGCAGAGAAGGCGAGACTTCAGTAAAGAGCACAGAGAGAGCGGGCGAGAATTCAGTAAAGAGCGCGGAGAGGGAGGGCGAGACTTCAGTAAAGAACGTGGGGAGAGGGCGAGACTTCAGTAAAGAGCGCGGAGAGAGAGGGTGAGACTTCAGTAAAGAGCGCGGAGAGAGGGCGAGACATCAGTAAAGAGCGTGGAGAGAGAGAGGGCGGGACTTCAGTAAAGAGCGCGGAGAGAGGGCGAGACTTCAGTAAAGAGCATGGAGGGAGAGAGAGGGCGAGACTTCAGTAAAGAGCGCGGAGAGAGAGGGCGAGACTTCAGTAAAGAGCGCAGAGAGAGAGGGCGAGACTTCAGTAAAGAGCATGGAGAGAGAGGGCGAGACTGCAGTAAAGAGCATGGAGGGAGAGAGAGACCGAGACTTCAGTAAAGAGCGCGGAGAGAGGACGAGACTTCAGTAAAGAGTGCAGAGAGAGAGGGCGAGACTTCAGTAAAGAGCGCAGAGAGAGAGGGCAAGACTTCAGTAAAGAGTGCAGAGAGAGAGGGCGAGACTTCAGTAAAGAACGCGGAGAGAGGGCGAGACTTCAGTAAAGAGCATGGAGGGTGAGAGAGGGCGAGACTTCAGTAAAGAGAGCAGAGAGAGAGGGCGAGACTTCAGTAAAGAGCGTGGAGAGAGAGGGCAAAACTTCAGTAAAGAGCATGGAGGGAGAGAGAGGGCGAGACTTCAGTAAAGAGCGCGGAGAGAGGGCGAGACTTCAGTAAAGAGCGCGGAGAGAGGGCGAGACTTCAGTAAAGAACGTGGAGAGAGAGAGAGGGCGAGACTTCAGTAAAGAGCGTGAAGAGAGGGCGAGACTTCATTAAAGAGCGCCGAGAGAGAGAGAGGGCGAGACTTCAGTAAAGAATGTGGAGAGAGGGCGAGACTTCAGTAAAGAGCGCGGGGAGAGAGAGGGCAAGACTTCAGTAAAGAACGTGGAGAGAGAGAGAGGGCGAGACTTCAGTAAAGAGCACGGAGAGAGAGGGCGAGACTTCAGTAAAGAGCGTGGAGAGAGAGAGGGCGAGACTTCAGTAAAGAACGTGGAGAAAGGGCGAGACTTCAGTACAGAGCGTGTAGCGAGAGAGGGCGAGACTTCAGTAAAGAGCGCGGAGAGAGAGAGGGCGAGACTTCAGTGAAGAACGTTGAGAGAGAGTGGGCGAGACTTCAGTAAAGAACGTGGAGAGAGAGAGAGGTCGAGACTTCAGGAAAGAGCGCGGAGAGAGAGGGCGAGACTTCAGAAAAGAGCGTGGAGAGAGAGAGGGCGAGACTTCAGTAAAGAGCGTGGAGAGTGAGGGCGAGACTTCAGTAAAGAGCATGGAGGGAGAGAGAGGGCGAGACTTCAGTAAAGAGCGCGGAGAGAGGTTGAGACTTCAGTAAAGAGCGTGGAGAGAGAGAGAGGGCGTGACTTCAGTAAAGAGCGCGGAGAGAGGGCGAGACTTCAGTAAAGAGCATGGAGGGAGAGAGAGGGCGAGACTTCAGTAAAGAGCGCGGAGAGAGAGAGGGCGAGACTTCAGTAAAGAGCGCAGAGAGAGAAGGCGAGACTTCAGTAAAGAGCGCAGAGAGAGAGGGCGAGACTTCAGTAAAGAGCGCAGAGAGAGAGGGCGAGACTTCAGTAAAGACCGTGGAGAGAGAGGGCGAGACTTCAGTAAAGAGCGTGGAGAGAGGGCGATGCTTCATTAAAGAGCATGGAGGGTGAGAGAGGGCAAGACTTCAGTGAAGAGCGCAGAGAGACGGCAAGACTTCAGTAAAGAGCATGGTGCGAGAGAGAGGGCAAGACTTCAGCGAAGAGCGCAGAGAGACGGCGAGACTTCAGTAAAGAGCGTGGAGAGATAGAGAGGGCGAGACTTCAGTAAAGAGCGCGGAGAGAGGGCGAGACTTCAGTAAAGAGCGCGGAGAGAGGGCGAGACTTCAGTAAAGAGCGCGGAGAGAGAGAGAGGGCGAGACTTCAGTAAAGAGCGTGGAGAGAGAGAGAGGGCGAGACTTCAGTAAAGAGCGTGAAGAGAGGGCGAGACTTCATTAAAGAGCGCCGAGAGAGAGAGAGGGCGAGACTTCAGTAAAGAATGTGGAGAGAGGGCGTGACTTCAGTAAAGAGCGCGGGGAGAGAGAGGGCAAGACTTCAGTAAAGAACGTGGAGAGAGAGAGAGGGCGAGACTTCAGTAAAGAGCACGGAGAGAGAGGGCGAGACTTCAGTAAAGAGCGTGGAGAGAGAGAGGGCGAGACTTCAGTAAAGAACGTGGAGAAAGGGCGAGACTTCAGTACAGAGCGTGTAGAGAGAGAGGGCGAGACTTCAGTAAAGAACGTGGAGAGAGAGAGTGGGCGAGACTTCAGCAAAGAACGTGGAGAGAGAGAGAGGTCGAGACTTCAGGAAAGAGCGCGGAGAGAGAGGGCGAGACTTCAGTAAAGAGCACGGAGAGAGAGGGCGAGACTTCAGTAAAGAACGTGGAGAGAGAGAGGGCGAGACTTCAGTAAAGAGTGCGGAGAGACGGAGAGGGCGAGACTTCAGTAAAGAGCGTGGAGAGATAGAGAGGGCGAGACTTCAGTAAAGAGCGCGGAGAGAGGGCGAGACTTCAGTAAAGAGCGCGGAGAGAGGGCGAGACTTCAGTAAAGAGCGCGGAGAGAGAGAGAGGGCGAGACTTCAGTAAAGAGCGTGGAGAGAGAGAGAGGGCGAGACTTCAGTAAAGAGCGTGAAGAGAGGGCGAGACTTCATTAAAGAGCGCCGAGAGAGAGAGAGGGCGAGACTTCAGTAAAGAATGTGGAGAGAGGGCGTGACTTCAGTAAAGAGCGCGGGGAGAGAGAGGGCAAGACTTCAGTAAAGAACGTGGAGAGAGAGAGAGGGCGAGACTTCAGTAAAGAGCACGGAGAGAGAGGGCGAGACTTCAGTAAAGAGCGTGGAGAGAGAGAGGGCGAGACTTCAGTAAAGAACGTGGAGAAAGGGCGAGACTTCAGTACAGAGCGTGTAGAGAGAGAGGGCGAGACTTCAGTAAAGAACGTGGAGAGAGAGAGTGGGCGAGACTTCAGCAAAGAACGTGGAGAGAGAGAGAGGTCGAGACTTCAGGAAAGAGCGCGGAGCGAGAGGGCGAGACTTCAGTAAAGAGCACGGAGAGAGAGGGCGAGACTTCAGTAAAGAACGTGGAGAGAGAGAGGGCGAGACTTCAGTAAAGAGTGCGGAGAGAGGGAGAGGGCGAGACTTCAGTAAAGAGCGTGGAGGGGAGGGCGAGACTTCAGTAAAGAACGTGGAGAGAGAGAGGGCGAGACTTCAGTAAAGAGCGCGGAGAGAGAGAGGGCGAGACTTAAGTAAAGAGCGCAGAGAAGGCGAGACTTCAGTAAAGAGCACAGAGAGAGCGGGCGAGACTTCAGTAAAGAGCGCGGAGAGGGAGGGCGAGACTTCAGTAAAGAACGTGGGGAGAGGGCGAGACTTCAGTAAAGAGCGTGGAGAGAGAGAGGGCGGGACTTCAGTAAAGAGCGCGGAGAGAGGGCGAGACTTCAGTAAAGAGCATGGAGGGAGAGAGAGGGCGAGACTTCAGTAAAGAGCGCGGAGAGAGAGGGCGAGACTTCAGTAAAGAGCGCAGAGAGAGAGGGCGAGACTTCAGTAAAGAGCGCAGAGAGAGAGGGCGAGACTTCAGTAAAGAGCGCAGAGAGAGAGGGCAAGACTTCAGTAAAGAGTGCAGAGAGAGAGGGCGAGACTTCAGTAAAGAACGCGGAGAGAGGGCGAGACTTCAGTAAAGAGCATGGAGGGTGAGAGAGGGCGAGACTTCAGTAAAGAGAGCAGAGAGAGAGGGCGAGACTTCAGTAAAGAGCGTGGAGAGAGAGGGCAAAACTTCAGTAAAGTGCATGGAGGGAGGGAGAGGGCGAGACTTCAGTAAAGAGCGTGAAGAGAGGGCGAGACTTCATTAAAGAGCGCCGAGAGAGAGAGAGGGCGAGACTTCAGTAAAGAATGTGGAGAGAGGGCGAGACTTCAGTAAAGAGCGCGGGGAGAGAGAGGGCAAGACTTCAGTAAAGAACGTGGAGAGAGAGAGAGGGCGAGACTTCAGTAAAGAGCACGGAGAGAGAGGGCGAGACTTCAGTAAAGAGCGTGGAGAGAGAGAGGGCGAGACTTCAGTAAAGAACGTGGAGAAAGGGCGAGACTTCAGTACAGAGCGTGTAGAGAGAGAGGGCGAGACTTCAGTAAAGAGCGCGGAGAGAGAGAGGGCGAGACTTCAGTAAAGAACGTGGAGAGAGAGTGGGCGAGACTTCAGTAAAGAACGTGGAGAGAGAGAGAGGTCGAGACTTCAGGAAAGAGCGCGGAGAGAGAGGGCGAGACTTCAGAAAAGAGCGTGGAGAGAGAGAGGGCGAGACTTCAGTAAAGAACGCGGAGAGAGGGCGAGACTTCAGTAAAGAGCACGGAGAGAGAGGGCGAGACTTCAGTAAAGAACGTGGAGAGAGAGAGGGCGAGACTTCAGTAAAGAGTGCGGAGAGAGGGAGAGTGCGAGACTTCAGTAAAGAGCGTGGAGGGAGAGGGCGAGACTTCAGTAAAGAACGTGGAGAGAGAGGGCGAGACTTCAGTAAAGAGTGCGGAGAGAGGGAGAGGGCGAGACTTCAGTAAAGAGCGCGGAGAGAGAGAGGGCGAGACTTAAGTAAAGAGCGCAGAGAGAGCGAGACTTCAGTAAAGAGCACGGAGAGAGAGGGCGAGACCTCAGTAAAGAACGCAGGGAGAGAGCGGGCGAGACTTCAGTAAAGAACGTGGAGAGAGAGAGGGCGAGGCTTCAGTAAAGAGTGCGGAGAGAGGGAGAGGGCGAGACTTCAGTGAAGAGCGTGGAGGGAGAGGGCGAGACTTCAGTAAAGAACGTGGAGAGAGAGGGCGAGACTTCAGTAAAGAGTGCGGAGAGAGGGAGAGGGCGAGACTTAAGTAAAGAGCGCAGAGAGAGCGAGACTTCAGTAAAGAGCACGGAGAGAGAGGGCGAGACCTCAGTAAAGAATGCAGGTAGAGAGCGGGCGAGACTTCAGTAAAGAGCGCGGAGAGGGACGGCGAGACTTCAGTAAAGAACGTGGAGAGAGGGCGAGACTTTTGCCAAGAACGCGGAGAGAGAGAGGGTGAGACTTCAGTAAAGAGCGCGGAGAGAGGGCGAGACATCAGTAAAGAGCGTGGAGAGAGAGAGGGCGAGACTTCAGTAAAGAGCGCGGAGAGAGGGCGAGACTTCAGTAAAGAGCATGGAGGGAGAGAGAGGGCGAGACTTCAGTAAAGAGCGCGGAGAGAGGGCGAGACTTCAGTAAAGAGCGCAGAGAGAGAGGGCGAGACTTCAGTAAAGAGCGTGGAGAGAGAGGGCGAGACTTCAGTAAAGAGCATGGAGGGAGAGAGAGGGCGAAACTTCAGTAAGGAGCGCGGAGAGAGGGCGAGACTTCAGTAAAGAGTATGGAGGGAGAGAGAGGGCGAGACTTTAGTAAAGAGCGCAGAGAGAGAGGGCGAGACTTCAGTAAAGGGCGCAGAGAGAGAGGGCGAGACTTCAGTAAAGAGCGTGGAGAGAGAGGGTGAGACTTCAGTAAAGAGCATGGAGGGAGAGAGAGGGTGAGACTTCAGTAAAGAGCGCGGAGAGAGGGCAAGACTTCAGTAAAGAATGCGGAGAGAGAGGGCGAATCTTCCGTAAAGAGCGCAGAGAGAGAGGGCGAGACTTCAGTAAAGAGCGCAGAGAGAGAGGGCGAGACTTCAGTAAAGAGCATGGAGGGAGAGAGAGGGCGAGACTTCAGGAAAGAGCGCGGAGAGAGGTCGTGACTTCAGTAAAGAGCGTGGAGAGAGAGGGCGTGACTTCAGTAAAGAGCGCGGAGAGAGGGCGAGACTTCAGTAAAGAGCATGGAGGGAGAGAGAGGGCGAGACTTCAGTAAAGAGCGCGGAGAGAGAGAGAGGGCGAGACTTCAGTAAAGAGCACAGAGAGAGACGGCGAGACTTCAGTAAAGAGCGCAGAGAGAGAGGGCGAGACTTCAGTAAAGAGCGCAGAGAGAGAGGGCGAGACTTCAGTAAAGACCGTGGAGAGAGAGGGCGAGACTTCAGTAAAGAGCATGGAGGGAGAGAGAGGGCGAGACTTCAGTAAAGAGCGCGGAGAGAGGGCGAGGCTTCATTAAAGAGCATGGAGGGTGAGAGAGGGCAAGACTTCAGTAAAGAGCGCAGAGAGACGGCAAGACTTCAGTAAAGAGCGTGGAGAGATAGAGAGGGCGCGACTTCAGTAAAGAGCGAGGAGAGAGAGTGCGAGACTTCAGTAAAGAGCGCGGAGAGAGAGAGAGGGTGAGACTTCAGTAAAGAGCGAGGAGAGAGAGTGCGAGACTTCAGTAAAGAGCGCGGAGAGAGAGAGAGGGTGAGACTTCAGTAAAGAGTGCGGAGAGAGGGAGAGGGTGAGACTTCAGTAAAGAGCGCGGAGAGAGGGAGAGGGTGAGACTTCAGTAAAGAGCGCGGAGAGAGGGAGAGGGTGAGACTTCAGTAAAGAACGCTCTCGGGTAAGACAGCTTTTTATTTGTTTCAAAATTGAAAAAAATCTAGTAAAGTGATGTCACACGAGACTGTGACCTGATTGGCTGAAAGGCATAATGGGCCATATTTGGATATCTGGAGTTACTGATTTAAATGCTAGTTTTGATTTGACTGAGATTACTGTTGATTTGAATTATTATTTTTATTTTATTTTTTGAAATTTGACTTAAATAACAATTTTGTGTTGATTTAAATTACTATTTTTAAGTTGTTTGAAATAACTTTATTAATTTCAGTTAAATAACTTTTTAATTTGTTGTCAAATCAAGAGGGAAAAATACACAGTTTTAAAAAAAAATCTAATTTAATAGTATACGGGGATTGGATTTAATCTGACACAAAAACATCTTTCTAAAGTTTAATTTCAAAGGTTTAATTTAAAGGAATAATTCATGGCAGGACAGCTCCAGGTCTGCTCCTCTTGCTCCATGTGGCAGGCTGGGGACAGTTCCAGTCCCCAGGATCAGCATGTGTGCAGGAAGTGTCTCCAGTTACAGCTCCTGGAAGCTCGAGTTTCAGAGCTGGAGCAGCGGCTGGAGACACTGTGGAGCATCCGCGAGTCGGAGAGTATTGTGGATAGCACACATGGAGAGGTGGTCACACCGCAGGCAGGAAGGAAATGGGTGACCACCAGTCTGAGCAAGAGAGCAAGGCAGGTAGTGCAGGAATCTCCTGTGGCCATTCCCATGCAGAACAGATATACCGTTTTGGATACTGTTGAGGGGAATGGCCTCTCAGGGGAAAACAGCAACAGCCAAACTTGTGGCACCACGGTTGGTTCTGCTGCAGAGGGGAGGGGTGATAAGTGTGACAGTGCAATAGTTATAGGGGATTCAACTGTAAGGGGAATAGACAGGCGTTTCTGTGGCCGCAAACGAAACTCCAAGATGGTATGTTGCCTCCCTGGTGCTAGAGTCAAGGATGTCTCGGAGCGGGTACAGGACATTCTGGAGAGGGAGGGTTTGCCAGTGGTTGTGGTACACATCGGTACAAAAAGAGATGAGATCCTAAAAGCAGGAAGGAAGTTAAGAAATCGGACCTCGAAGGTAGTGATCTCAGGATTACTACCGGTGCCACGTGCTGTCAGAGTAGAAATGTCAGGATATATAGGATGAATACGTGGCTGAAGAGATGGTGTCAGGGGGAGAGTTTCAGATTCCTGGGGCATTGGGACTGGTTCTGGGGAGGTGGGACCTGTACAAACTGGATGGATTACACCTGGGCAGGACTGGAACTGATGTCCTAGGGGGGGCTATTTGCTAGAGAGGTTGGGGAGGGTTTAAACTAATATGCCGGGGGATGGGAACCTACGCAAGGAGTCAGAGAAAGAGGGAGCAAGGACAAAAGCAAGAGGTAGAAAAGTGAATAAGAAAAGTGATAGGTGGAGAAACCAAGGACAAAATTCAAACAGGGCAGTAGAGAAAAATATTGGGAGCAAGACAAGCATTGTGAAAAAGACAAACTTAAAGGCTCTGTGCCTTAATGCACGGAGCATTTGCAATAAAGTGGATGAACTAATCGCGCAGATAGATATAAATGGGTATGGTATAATTGGGATTACGGAGACATGGCTTCGGGGTGAACAGGGATGGGAACTGAATGTGCCAGGGTTCTCAGTATTTAGGAAGGACAGACATAAAAGAAAAGGTGGTGGCGTGGCACTGCTGGTTAAAGAGGAAATTAACATAATAGTGAGAAAGGATATTAGCTCTGACAATGTGGAATCTGTATGGGTAGAGTTGAGAAATACCAAGGGACAAAAAACATTATTGGGTGTCATATATAGACCCCCAAACTGCACTGGTGAGGTTGGGAATCGCATTAAACAAGAAATTAATGATGCATGTAAGAAGGGAATATCGATGATCATGGGTGATTTTAATCTTCACATAGATTGGGCAAAGCAAATTAGCCGCAATGCCGTAGAGGAGGAATTCCTGGAGTGTATACGGGATGGTTTTCTTGATCAATATGTGGAGGAACCAACTAGAGAGCAGGCTATCTTAGACTGGATACTGTGTAATGAGAAGGGAATCATTGCCAATCTGGCTGTACGAGACCCCTTGGGGATAAGCGACCATAACATGATAGAATTTTTAAATCAAAATGGAGAGTGAAGTCGTTGATTCGGAGACGAGGGTGCTGAATCTTGATAAAGGGAACTATGAAGATATGAGGCGGGAGTTGGCCTTGATAAGATGTGGAGAGTTAATTAAAGGGGTGACAGTGGATAGACAATGGCAAACATTCAAGGAACGCATGAAGGAACTACAGCCACTGTTCATTCCTGTCTGGCACAAAAGCAAAGGGGGTAAGAGGGCCAATCCATGGCTTACAAAGGAAATTAGAAATAGTATCCGATACAAGGAAGAAGCATACAGATTGGCCAAGAAAAATAATAGGTCTGAGGATTGGGAGCAGTTTATAATTCAGCAAAGAAGGACGAAGGGATTGATTAAGAAGGGGAAAGTACAGTACGAAAGGAAGCTTGCAGGGAACATAAAGACTGATACTAAGAGTTTCTACAGATATGTGAAGAGAAAGAGATTGGTAAAGAGAAATGTAGGGCCCCTACAGACAGAAACAGGGGAATGCATAATAAGGGACAAAGAAATGGCTGAGCAATTGAATACATACTTTGGTTCTGTCTTCACAAATGAGAACACAAATCAGATCCCAGAAATGTTGGAGAATGAAAGGTTTAGTGAGAGGGAAGAACTGATGGGATTGAAGGCTGATAAATCCCTGGGGCCTGAGAATCTGCATCCCAGAGTGCTTAAAGAGGTGGCTCTGGAAATAGTGGATGCATTGGTGGTCATCTTCTGGGATTCTAAAGACTCTGGAACTGTCCCTGCAGATTGGAGGGTAGCTCACGTCACTCCGATATTCAAAAAGGGAGGTAGAGAGAAAGCAGGGAATTATAGACTAGTAAGCCTAACATCGGTAGTGGGGAAAATGCTTGAATAGCGGAATATTTAGAAAGCAGGATCATTCAGAGTCAGGATGGATTTATGAAGGGAAAATCATGTTTGACAAATCTGTTGGAATTCTTTGAAGAGGTAACCAGTACAGTCAACAAGGGGGAGCCAGTCGATGTGGTATATTTGGACTTTCAGAAGGCGTTTGACAAAGTCCCGCACCAGAGATTATTGTGCAAAATTAAAGCGCATGGGATTGGGGGAAATGTAAGGAGGTGAATAGAAAACTGGTTGGCAGAGAGGAAACAAAGAGTTGGGATTAATGGGTCCTTTTCAAATTGGCAGGCAATAACCAGTGGGGTACCACAGGGATCGGTGCTGGGACCCCAGCTATTCACAATATATATTAATGATTTGGATAAGGGAACAAAATGTAACATCTCAAAGTTTGCAGATGATACCAAATTAGGTGGGAGGGTGAATTGTGACAAGGATGCAGGGATCCTACAGCAAGATCTGGACAGGTTGGCGAGTGGGCAAACCAACAGCAGATGCAGAATAATTTGGATAAGTGTGAGGTTATTCATTTTGGAAGCAAAAACAGGAAGGCAGATTACTACCTGGATTGTTGTAAATTGGGAGAGGGGAGTGTGCAGCGGGACCTGGGTGTCCTTGTGCACCATTCGCTGAAGGTAAGCATGCAGGTGCAGCAGGCAGTAAAGAAGGCTAATGGTATGTTGGTCTTCATTGCGAGAGGTTTCGAGTATAGAAGCAGGGATATGTTGCTGCAATTGTACAGGGCCCTGGTGAGGCCACACTTGGAGTATTGTGTGCAGTTTTGGTCTCCTTCTCTGAGGAAGGATGTTCTTGCTCTAGAGGGAGTACAGCGAAGGTTTACCAGACTGATTCCAGGGATGGCGGGACTGTCATATGAGGAGAGATTGACTGGGTTGGGATTGTTCTCGCTGGAGTTCAGAAGAATGAGGGGGGATCTCATAGAGACTTATAAAATTCTTACAGGACTAGACAGGGTAGATGCAGGGAAGATGTTACCAATGATGTGTGTGTCCAGAACCAGGGGTCACAGTCTGAGGATTCAGGGGAAACCATTTCAAAGCGAGATAAGGAGACATTTCTTCACACAAAGAGTGGTGAGCCTGTGGAATTCATTACCACAGGAAGTAGTTGATGCTAAAACTTTGAATGTATTCAAGAATGTATTCAACTGGCAGCTCAATATCCCTGGATGTAGCACTTGGGGCGAATGGGATCAAAGGCTATGGGGAGAAAGCAGGATTAGGCTATTGAGTTGGATGATCAGCCATGATCGTGATGAATGGCGGAGCAGGCTCGAAGGGCCAAAAGGCCTCCTCCTGCTCCTATCTTCTATGTATATATGTGTGTGGAAGGGATGGGTGTGTGTATATGTATATATAAATACACACACATATATATATATACGAGGAGGTGTGTGTGGCTCTGTATATATATATATATATATATATATATAAATAATATGTGTGTGTACGGGGGTTGGGGTTGTGGGTGTGAATGGGTGTGTGCAATCAGGATTGGACTCTTGGACTCCTCGGAAATAAAATGGCATTAGCTGTGGATATTTTATACAGTCAAGAATCAGCATGTTCGCGGGAAATGGAACATAAAAAGAGCATGGATTAGTTCCGCACTGAAGGTAGAACATGAGCTCAGTGATGTAGAAGAGGTAATGATAGATTTGGAATTATAGGAGAAGCAAAGTTTTAAAAGTGTCCGGCAAGGGAAAATGGTGGGGGTTAAACTGTTTGTACTTCTATGCAAGGAGTATTACAAACAAGGTGGATGAGGTAAGAGTCCAGATAGACACATGGCAACAGGATGCCATTGTCATAACGCAAACCTGACTAAAGGAGGGGCAAAACTGGCAGCTCAATATCCCTGGAGACAGAGTTTTCAGGCCGGACAGAGCGGGAGATTTAAAAAAAAGGAGGGGGAGTAGCACTAATGGTTCAGGAATCCGTTCCAGTTGTGAGAAGGGATGATATACTGAACAGGTCAACAAACAAGGGTTGAACTTGGAAATAAAAAAGGGGCAGTCACATTACTGGGAATATACTGTAGACCCCGAAATAGCAAAAGGGAAAGATGGAAGAGCAAATATGCAGGCAAACCTCTGCCTATAATAACAAGAGGGAAATCCCAATATCAATTGTTGATCAAACAATATAAGGGGAACTGAGGGAGAAAAATTCATGCAATGTGTCCAGGAAAATCTTTTAACCCAATTAATGACAAACCCAACAAGAGGAACTGCAATTCTAGTCATGGGGGAGGAAGAAGGGCAAGGGAGTGAAGTGACAGTCGGTGACCATATTGGGCAGAGTGATCAGAATTCAGTTAGATTAAGTATTACCACGAAAAAGGGCAGAGAGTAAAAATTTTGAACTGGGGAAGGCAAATTTTATAGAAATGAGAAGGGATTTGGCTGAGGTGGACTGGTCGGCACTGCTAGAGGTTAAATCGCCACACTACCAGAAGGATGTGGAGGCTTTGGCGTGGGTGCAGAGGAGGCTTTCCAGGATGTTGCCTGGTCTGGAGGGTGCTAGTTATGTGGAAAGGCTGAATAGACTCGGACTGTTTCATTGGAAAGAAGGAGGTTGAGGAGTGACCTGATAGACGTCTACAAGATTATGAGGGGCATGGATAGAGTGGATGGGCAGGCACTCTTTCCAGGGTGGAGGGGTCAGTCACCAGTGGGCATTGGTTTAAGTTCCATGGGGCAAAGTTTAGAGGAGGTGTGCGAGGCAGGTTGTTTACGCAGAGGGTGGTGAGTGCCTGGAACGTGCCTAGAGGTTGTGAAAGCAGATTCATTAACGGCGTTCGAAAGGCATCTTGATAAATACATGGATAAGATGGGTATAGAGGGATACAGCACAGGGAAGTGCTGAGGCTTTTGGCCAAGGTTGGTATCATGACTGGTACAGGCTTGGAGGGCCAAAGGGCCTGTTCCTAGAGGAATACAGGGGAAGATCATGGGGCTTGTTTAGCACAGTGGGCTAAACAGCTGGCTTGTAATGCAGAACAAGGCCAGCAGTGCGGGTTCGATTCCCGTACCGGCCTCCCTGAACTGGCGCCGGAATGTGGCGACTAGGGGCTTTTCACAGTAACTTCATTGAAGCCTATTTGTGACAAGCGATTATTATTATCAAACAGAATAAGAAAGCATACAATCAGCATAAAGAACTAATCACTGCAGGTAGCCTAGGTGAGTATAGGAAGTGCAGGGACAAAGTCAAAGAGGAAATGAGGAAATCAAAGAGAAGGCATGAAGAAAGATTAGCAAGTAAAGTAAAAAATGACCCAAAGATGTTTTACCAATATATTAATGGTGAAAGGTTAGTTAAGGAAAAAGAGGGACCTATCAGAGATGAAGAAGGGAACTTGTGTGTCGATGCAGAGGCTGTTGGAAGGGTTTTAAGTCTCCGTGTTTACTAAGGACATTGGTGATGCAGATATAGTAGTCGAGGAGGAACACTGAGATACTGAATAGGATAATCATAAAGAGAGAGGAAGTGCCCGAAGGGATTAAATCCTTGAAAGTTGATAAGTCGCCAGGGCCAGATGAATTGTTTCCAAGACTACTGAAGGAGGTCAGAGAGGACATAGCAGATCTCTGAGGATGATTTTCCAATCCTCATTAGATACACTGGAGGACTGGAGAAATGCAAACGTGGTTCCATTGAATGGGGCAGCACAGTAGCATTGTGGATAGCACAATTGCGTCACAGCTCCAAGGTCCCAGGTTCGATTCCGGCTTGGGTCACTGTCTGTGTGGAGTCTGCACATTCTCCCCGTGTGTGCGTGGGTTTCCTCCGGGTGCTCCGGTTTCCTCCCACAGTCCAAAGATGTGCGGGTTAGGTGGATTGGCCATGATAAATTGCCCTTAGTTTCCACAATTGCACTTAATGTTGGTTGGGGTTACTGGGTTATGGGGATAGGGTGGAGGTGTGGACCTTGGGTGGGGTGCTCTTTCCAAGCCTGAACAGCCAACATCCCCCACCACTGCTCTCTGCCTTGCTGAACTTGTTCTCTTCTTGAACAATTTCTCCTTTAACTTATCTCACTTCCCCCAACTAACATTGGTAGCTGGCTAAAACATCCGTCTCTGTGAACCTAACCAGCAATATTATCCGTGAATGTCGATTTGCGTGTTTTGGTATAGTATTACAGACAGATTGATTTTAAAAAAAGGTGGATGGAGTGAGCAAGTTTAAAAGGAAGCATACCTTATTTTTTTAATAAACAATTTTAATGAGGTATTTTTGGCATTACAAACAACAACAGTATAAAAACAATGCGAAGAAGCCGATGAATGGTTGCCACCTCCGGGCGAACCCTAACAGTGACCCTCTCAAGGCGAACTTAATCTTCTCTAGGCCGAGAAAGCTCGCCATGTCAAGTTAGCCAAGCCTCCGACGTCGGGGGCTTTGAGTCCCTCCAAGCTAGCAGTATCCGTCTCCGGACTATCAGGGAAGCAAAGGCCAGAACATCTGCCTCTTTCTCCTCATGGATTGCCGGGTCCTCCGACACCCCGAAAATCGCCACCTCTGGACTCATTGCCACCCTTGTTTTCAATACTCTGGGCATGACGTCTGCAAACCCCTGCCAATATCCCCTAAGCTTTGGACATGCCCAGAACATGTGGACATGGTTCGCTGGTCCTCCCGCACATTTTACACACCTGTCTTTCACCCCAAAGAATCTACTCATCCGGGCCACTGTCACGTGGGCCCAGTGGATCACCTTGAATTGGATCAAGCTGAGCCTGGCGCATGTTGCAGTCGCGTTGACTCTGCTCAACGCGTCTGCCCACAGGCCATCCTGCATCTCACCCCCAAGCTCCTCATCCCACTTACGCTTCAGCTCCTCGGTCTGCGTCTCCACCGCCCCCATGAGTTCTTTGTAGATGTCCGAGACGCTCCCCTCTCCCACCCATCCTCTAGACACTACCCTATCCTGGATCCCCCTTCGTGGCAGGAGTGGGAAGGATGAAACCTGCCTGCACAGAAAGTCCCGCACCTGTAAATACCTAAATTCCTTCCCCCTTTACATTTGATAAAGTTCCCCATGGTAGGCTTATGCAGAAAGTAAGGAGGCATGGGATAGTGGGAAATTTGGCCAGTTGGATAACGAACTGGCTAACCGATAGAAGTCAGAGAGTGGTGGTGGATGGCAAATATTCAGCCTGGATCCCAGTTACCAGTGGCGTACCGCAGGGATCAGTTCTGGGTCCTCTGCTGTTTGTGATTTTCATTAATGACTTGGATGAGGGAGTTGAAGGGTGGGTCAGTAAATTTGCAGATGATACGAAGATTGGTGGAGTTGTGGATAGTAAGGAGGGCTGTTGTCGGCTGCAAAGAGACATAGATAGGATGCAGAGCTGGGCTGAGAAGTGGCAGATGGAGTTTAACCCTGAAAAGTGTGAGGTTGTCCATTTTGGAAGGCCAAATATGAATGCGGAATACAGGGTTAACGGTAGAGTTCTTGGCAATGTGGAGGAGCAGAGAGATCTTGGGGTCTATGTTCATACATCTTTGAAAGTTGCCACTCAAGTGGATAGAGCTGTGAAGAAGGCCTATGGTGTGCTCGCGTTCATTAACAGAGGGATTGAATTTAAGAGCCGTGAGGTGATGATGCAGCTGTACAAAACTTTGGTAAGGCCACATTTGGAGTACTGTGTACAGTTCTGGTCGCCTCATTTTAGGAAGGATGTGGAAGCTTTGGAAAAGGTGCAAAGAAGATTTACCAGGATGTTGCCTGGAATGGAGAGTAGGTCTTACGAGGAAAGGTTGAGGGTGCTAGGCCTTTTCTCATTAGAACGGAGAAGGATGAGGGGCGACTTGATAGAGGTTTATAAGATGATCAGGGGAATAGATAGAGTAGACAGTCAGAGACTTTTTCCCCGGGTGGAACAAACCATTACAAGGGGACATAAATTTAAGGTGAAAGGTGGAAGATATAGGAGGGATATCAGAGGTAGGTTCTTTACCCAGAGAGTAGTGGGGGCATGGAATGCACTGCCTGTGGAAGTAGTTGAGTCGGAAACATTAGGGACCTTCAAGCAGCTATTGGATAGGTACATGGATTACGGTTAAATGACATAGTGTAGATTTATTTGTTCTCAAGGGCAGCACGGTAGCATTGTGGATAGCACAATTGCTTCACAGCTCCAGGGTCCCAGGTTCAATTCCAGCTTGGGTCACTGACTGTGCGGAGTCTGCACGTCCTCCCCGTGTCTGCGTGGGTTTCCTCCGGGTGCTCCGGTTTCCTCCCACAATCCAAAGATGTGCGGGTTAGGTGAATTGGCCAATGATAAATTGCCCTTAATGTCCAAATTGCCCTTGGTGTTGGGTGAAGGTGTTGAGTTTGGGTAGGGTGCTCTTTCCAAGAGCCGGTGCAGACTCAAAGGGCCGAATGGCCTCCTTCTGCACTGTAAATTCAATGATAATCTATGATTAATCTAGGACAAAGGTTCGGCACAACGTCGTGGGCCGATGGGCCTGTTCTGTGCTGTATTTTCTATGTTCTATGTTCTTGCCAAACCAAACTTCTCCTCCAGCGCCCTTAAGCTAGGGAAGCTCCCCTCTAAGAACAGGTCCCCCAACCTCTCAATTCCCGCCTTTCGCCATTCTCGAAACCCCCCCATCCAAGCTCCCCGGGGCAAACCGGTGATTGTCACATATTGGGGACCAGACCGATGCTCCCACTGCTTCAACGTACCTTTTCCACTGATCAGATCCTCAAAGCCGCCACCACCGGCTGGTGGAGTACCCCGCCAGCGGGAACGGCAGAAGTGCCATTATCAATGCCCCCAGACTGGTGCCCCTACATGAAGCTGTCTCCATCCGCTCCCAAACCAACCCCACCCCCACCACCCACTTAGAAGGAAGCATACCTGAAGATCATTGTGCTCCCCTGCACCAAACTGTGTCTCCTTTTTAACAGACCTCAGAGTTTGCATAAGCTCCATCAAAATCTTCTGTCGTTTCTTAACCTCATAGCAGTTCAGATTATAATGGTTTACTGTGTTGTACAGATGTTTATTCAGCAACTCTTTGGAACCCTATAAGATCCCTATAGGAGAATAGCAGCATTCTCCGCCGGGTCGGAGAATGGCCGTTGGCCGCCGTGAATCCCGCCCCCGCCGAAGTCTCCGGTACCGGAGATTGGGCGGGGGCGGGAATCGCGCCGGTTGGCGGGAGCCCCCGCTCAATTCTCCGGCCCGGATGGGCCGAAGTCCCGCCCAGAAATTGCCTGTCCCGCCGGCGTAAGTCAATACTGGTATTTACCGGCGGGACCAGGCGGCGTGGGCGGGCTCCGGGGTCCTGGGGGGGGCGCGGGGCGATCTGACCCCTGGGGGTGCCCCCACGGTGGCCTCGCCCGCGATCGGGGCCCACCGATCCGCGGGCGGGCCTGTGCCGTGGGGGCACTCTTTCCCTTCCGCCTCCGCCACGGCCTCCACCATGGCGGAGGCGGAAGAGACTCTCCCCACTGCGCATGCGCGGGAAACTGTCGGTGCCCGCTGACGCTCCCGTGCATGCGGCGCATTTCCACGCTGGCGGGGCACCAAACGCCATTTCCGCCAGTTGGCGGGGCAACAAACACCATTTCCGCCAGCTGGCGGGGCGGAAATCCCTCCGGCGCCGGCCTAGCCCCTCAATGTTGGGGCCCGGCCCCCAAAGATGCGGAGCATTCCGCACCTTTGGGCCGGCGCGATGCCTGTCTGATTGGCGCCGTTTCTGGCGCCAGTCGGCGGACATCGCGCCGTTGGGGGAGAATTTCGCCCCTGGAGTCAGTTTTTAGACAGTCATAGGTTAAAGCAGCAAAAAACCTCATTACTTCTCCCCCTGCCCCATCCCTGCCACTTATTCACCCATTAGGGCCACGTGGTCCTTTCATTCAATAATTGTGTTCAGTACTCAAAGTAATGAATGAATGAAAATGAATGAAAATCGCTTATTGTCACAAATAGGCTTCAATGAAGTTACTGTGAAAAGCCCCTAGTCGCCACATTCCGGCGCCTGTTCGGGGAGGCTGTTACGGGAATTGAATCGTGCTGCTGGCCTGCCTTGGTCTGCTTTCAAAGCCAGCGATTTAGCCCTGTACTAAACAGCCCCTGCACTCCATCCTCTACACTCGGACCCTCTGTCCCTCGACACCTCTATCCTCTACACTCGGACCCACTGTCCCTCGACACCTCCATCCTCAACACTCGGACCCTCTGTCCCTCGACACCTCTATCCTCTATACTCGGACCCACTGTCCCTCGACAGCTCTGTCCTCTACACTCAGATCCACTGTCCCTCGACACCTCCATCCTCAACACTCGGACCCTCTGTCCCTCGACACCTCTATCCTCTACACTCAGATCCACTGTCCCTCGACACCTCCATCTTCAACACTCGGACCCACTGTGTCCCGTCATGCCTCCATCCTCCCCTGAAGAAAGCCTGTGTGCCCTCCTCTCTACCCATTAGTACCGTACCCCTGTGTTCGCCAGTGCTTAGCCATATAACAGAGGTGCTGGCATTCCCTATCCGCTTCCACATTTATTCTGGCTGAACTCCTTATTGGTGGTTGTTTCTGAGCTGTTCAGTTCCAATTACTTCCAGTTCTGATCAGCTTTCAGAGACCTGCCACCTTAACTCTACCGTCCCCCATCAATGCAACAGGATGCATTTCCAGTGTCCATAGTGGTTTGTTTTGAGTGGGCTGTAGCGTTAGGGTGACAGTGGTTGCCATTGGGACTGGACGGACTGTGAGATATTTATGGACATATTGGCACTGGAAGGAGTGCAGAGGAGATTCACTAGGTTGATCCCAGAGTTGAGGGGATTAGATTATGACGAGAGGTTGAGTAGACTGGGACTGTACTCATTGGAGTTTAGAAGGATGCGGGGGGATCTTATTGAAACATATAAAATTATGAAGGGAATAGATAGGATAGATGCGGGCAGGTTGTTTCCAATGGTCGGGGAAAGCAGAACTAGGGGGCTTACTGGGGCTGTTTAGCACAGGGCTAAATCGCTGGCTTTGAAAGCAGACCAAGGCAGGCCAGCAGCACGGTTCAATTCCCGTAACAGCTTCCCCGAACAGGCGCCGGAATGTGGCGACTAGGGGCTTTTCACAGTAACTTCATTTGAAGCCTACTTGTGACAATAAGCGATTTTCATTTTTTTCATTTCATAGCCTCAAAATAAGGGGAAGTAGATTTAGGACGGAGTGTAGGAGGAACTTCTTCACCCAAAGGGTTGTGAATCTCTGGAATTCCTTGCCCAGTGAAGCAGTTGAGGCTCCTTCTTTAAACGTTTTTAAGAAAAAGATAGATACCTTTCTAAAGAATAAAGGGATTCGGGGATATGGTGTTCAGGCCGGAAAGTGGAGCTGAGTCCACAAAGATCAGCCATGATCTCATTAAATGGCGGAGCAGGCTCGAGGGGCCAGATGGCCTACTCCTGTTCCTAGTTCTTATGTTCTTATGTCATGTCTAATGGTTCATCAATTCATTTGCCCTCACTGTAGGATATCGAATCAGAAAATATCAATGTGGTGAAGAGACTGTTCCAGTTGCAGAATTTGAATGCAAGCACCATTCGTACGGTTATGGTGGCAGATTGCAGCCGGCACGACAGCCCTGACCTACTGCTGGACACTGAGGACGAGCTGAGCAGCCCAGCCCCTCGCGTGTTTGACCTGGGCAATGACAGTGAGGGTGATGTTTGCAGCAAGCTGAAGCAGAGGAGTGAGAAGCCAGACGAGGCGATGGTGAGTAGTCTGGACAGTGAGCAGAGGGAAGGGAATGTGGTCTCTGCCGGGGAACAACCCCCGATGGATGAAAGGCAAATAGAAGCCAGAGTGGCACAACTTTTTCTACAAGCCAAGACGAAGCCAGCAGATACAGCCCTCCTGTCAGAACAGCAAACAACGCAAGACAAGAAATACTTGATCTTCACCACAGGAGTCCTTACCTACACTCCCCATCAGATTGGTAAGCACCAAGTACCAAGGCAAGGTTCCTTGTTAATAATACACTTAACATGACTGCTGTTGGTGTCAGAACTGTGATAACAACAACTTGCATCTTTAATGTAATTAAACGTTCCAAGACGGAAGCAATTATCAAGTAAAATTTGACTCCAAGCTACATAAGAGTCGTTAGAGCCACTGAGGTAGATTTTAAAGGGAGAGGGCGATTGGTGGAGAGTTGTAAAGAATGGTAGAGTAGTTCCAGCAGACGAAGAGGCCAGTCTGGCTGCCTTGTCTGTGCCAGCTATGTACAAGAACAATTCTCTTAGCATCATTGTCCAGCAACAACAACCTCTTCAGGTCATGATCCAATCCTCCACAATCGAATCTGCCTCCACCACATTGTCAGGCAGCAGATCCCAACCACTCACTGTGCGAAAAACATTTTTCTTCATGTTGCTGATGCTTCTTTTGCCAATTACCTTCACTCTGTGTCCTCTGGTTCTTAATCCTTCCACCAATGGGGACAGTTTCTCCCTATCGACTCTGTCCAAGCCCCCCAAGATTTTGAAAACCTACCAAACCTCCTCTGAACCTTCTCTTCTCCAAGACAAACGGTCCCAATCAAACTACATCCTCATCTGTTGAACCATTCCCGAGGATCTTTTCTGTGTTCTCTCTAATGCCTTCACATCCTTCCTAAAGTGTGGTGCCCAGAACTGGACGCAATACTCCAGTTGAGGGTGAACCAGTGTTTTATACAAGTTTAACATGACGTCCTTGTTTTTGTACTCTATGCCTTATTGACAAAACCCAAGATCCTGTATGCTTTAATAACCAGTCCATCAATCTGCCCTGCCACCTTTAATGGTTTATGCACTTGTACACTGTTACGATCCTGGAGCAGACCCCAAATGGTTGGTGTGATCCAGTTATGGACCATCAATTTTTTGTTGAAAGTAGACAAAGTTTGAGATTTAAGACACTTGCTCAGTGAATAAAGCCACAGGATTGTACGGGCTTTGACCAAGCAAAAATAAAATTTACAATGCAAGGTCAGAAAGATAAAATAATTAGCAATAACCATCTTATACTCTAACACTCAGGGTTAATATGCAGCACATGTGAATTAACAGGCAAACTGTGTTCAAACACACCACACTGCACAATAAATGGCAACTGTGACCGAGGCAGATTCCATGGATTTCTCAGCAACCCACCCAGACACCACGAAACATTGTGAGTTGAAACGCTGTCTCACTTATGAGGAATTTCAGTCTTCATAATACAAGATCTAGCCTTGGAATTCTCTCCAAAAGGCATGCCACTTCAGATGGGCTGAACGATAGACCCCATTACAGGGTTTTGATCTTGTCTCCTGAGACTTGGGACGCGATGTAACCAAAAAAAAAGAGTCCATTCTAGGCGGGAGTAGAGGGGTCGTTCAACCCTGCTATCTAACGGCACTCTGCTTTTTTTTCGGGCCTCAATGGGGAACGCCCCGCCCAGGCCACACTTACCTGCATTTTCTGCATTGAAGAGCTCCAGAGAGCAGCCACGGCACGACCCCTAGACACCCCCCCCCCCAACGACCCCACCCACCTGTTTGGGGACCCTCGAATCTGGTTGACTAGGTGGCACAGCAAGGGCGCCAGGCTGGCAGTGCCAAAGTGCCCAGGTGGCATCAGCAGTACCAGGGTGTCACCCAGTCCAGATACCAGCTACCCGTGCCTCCGATCACCTGGGAGACCACCCCCCAAGTGCCGTTGCACCTGGTTCCCGGTTGTGGGGACCAGTACCAATCGGCACCAGGCTGGGGTCTCCTCGGCAGATCCCGGGAGCAGGTTTGATCTAACGTCGGCAGAGTTTTTAAACTCACTTAACTCTGCGAATTTGGGTCACGCCCATCGTGAGTGGAATCCAGATCCCAACGTCTCACGAGATCTTGTTCAATCTCGCGAACCATAATGACCGCTGGGAATCCCAGGAGAGGCCTCCAGTCCCAATTTCAGTGGGACGTGGCCAGTAAATTGCCTCCTTAGTTTGCCTGGATTCCTGAGTCTGCACACCAGCACAATGTCCGATCTTCAGTCACATGGAACAGAATATGTTTCTCCAAAGGGTTATCTTCGACCTCAGCACAGACTCACTAACCTTCTGCTGTTCTCTTACGTCTCTCTGGCTTCTCTTTATGGTTTTTCCCAAGACCTCTCTTTTTAAAAAATATTTTTATTCTCCTTTTTCACATTTTCTTCAAAATTTATATCCACCAATAAACAATCAATGGTAACAAATACAATGTCAATCCCCATATCAACAACAATCCCATCCTCCCACCAACCCCCAAACAACAACCCACATGTCAACACAAACATCAAATAAAAGAGGAATCAGGAATCACCCATAGTCACCCTCAACATACACAGTTCCCCCCCCCCCCCCCTAATGTTCGATGTCTTCCAATTCTTGAAAGTGCATAATGAATAACGCCCATGAATTGTAGAACCCTTCCATCCTTCCCCTCAGTTCAAACTTAACCCCACACCAGGGCACAGGGTGGAGAGGCTGCTCTCCATCCCAACAGGATCCACCTTTGGGCGATCAACGGGGCAAAGGCTACAGCATCTGCCTCTGCACCCGTTTCCAACCTCAGCTGGTCCGACACCCCAAATATGGCCTCCTGGGGGCTCGGGTCCAGTTTCACGTGCACCATTTTAGAGATTACCCTAAAAACCTCCTTCCAGCAATCCTCCAGCTTTGGACAGGACCAAAACATATGAACATGGTTTGCGGGGCCCCCCCTCAACGCTCACACACATCTTCTACTCCCTCAAAGAGCCGGCTCATCCTCGCCCTTGTGAGGTGTGCTCTATATACCACCTTCAGCTGTATCAGCCCCAACCTCGCGCACGAGGTGAAGGCATTCACTCTCCGGAGCACCTCAAACCAGAACCCCTCTTCCATACCCTCTCTCCCAACTCTTCCTCCCACTTTGCTTTGATCCCTTCCAGCAGTGCCTTCTCCTCTTCCAAAATAACCCCGTAAACCGCAGACACTACCCTCTTCTCCAGTCCCCTGTCGCCAGCACCTCCTCCAGCAATGTGGAGGCCGGCTCCACCGGGAAGCTCCGTATCTCCTTCTTGACAAAGTCTCGAACCAGCATGTATCGAAACATTTCCCCCTGCTCCAGCCCATACTTCGCTCCCAGCTCCTTCAATCCTGCAAACCAAACCCCTAGAAACAAATCCTTTAGTGCCCTAACTCCCTTCTCCTCCCATCTCCAATAATTTCCATCCCACTTCCCTGGCTCAAATCTATGATTCCCCCGAATCGGCATTTCCCTTGGCCCTGCCCACAACCTGAAGTGCTGGTGAAACTGCCTCCAAATTCTCAACGATGCTGTTACTACGGACTCCCTGAGTATTTCCCCAGGGCCATCGGGAGCAGCGCTGTCGCTAACGCCTTCAATCCCAACCCCCTACCCAAACTCTCCTTCATTCTGACCCACTGGGAATCAACCCCTCTGACTCAGCTCCGCACCTTCTCCACAATCGCTGCCCAGTAATAATACATCAGGTTCGGAAGACCCAACCCCCGACTGCCTTCCCCTCTGTAGCAGCACCTTTCTATCTCTGGCCACCTTCCCTCCCATATTAACGAGGTAATCATTCCTTCAATCTCTCTAAAAATGCCTTTGGCAGGAAGATCGACAGGCATTTGTGATATACATAAATGATCTGGATTGTTTGTGATCTGGACGAAGGTATAGGTGGTCTGATTAGCAAGCTTGAAGATGATACTAAGATTGGTGGTGTTGCAGATAGAGAGGAGGACTGTCAGAGAATACAGCAAAATATAGATAGATTGGAGAGTTGGGCAGAGAAATGGCAGATGGAGTTCAATCCGGGCAAATGCGAGGTGATGCATTTTGGAAGATCTAATTCAAGAGCGAACTATACGGTCAATGGAAGAGTCCTGGGGAAAATTGATGTACAGAGAGATCTGGGAGTTCAGGTCCATTGTACCCTGAAGGTGGTAACGCAGGTCGATAGAGTGGTCAAGAAGGCATACAGCATGCTTGCCTTCATCGGACGGGGTATTGAGTACAAGAGTCGGCAGGTCATGTTACAGTTGTATAGGACTTTGGTTAGGCCACATTTGGAATACTGCGTGCAGTTCTGGTCGCCACATTACCAGAAGGATGTGGATGCTTTAGAGAGGGTGCAGAGGAGGTTCCCCAGGATGTTGCTTGGTATGGAGAGTGCTAGCTATGAAGAAAGGTTGAGTAGATTAGGATTGTTTTCGTTGGAAAGATTGAGGTTGAGGGGGGACCTGATTGAGGTCTACAACATTTTGAGAGGTATGGACAGGGTGGATAGCAACAAGCTTTTTCCAAGAATGGAGGTGTCAATTACAAGGGGTCACGATTTCAAGGTGAGAGGGGGAAAGTTTAAGGGAGATGTGCGTGGAAAGTTTTTTTACGCAGAGGGTGGTGGGTGCCTGGAACGCTTTGCCAGCGGAGGTGGTAGAGGCGGGCACGATAGCATCATTTAAGATGTATCTAGACAGATATATGAACGGGCGGGGAACAGAGGGAAGTAGATCCTTGGAAAGTAGAAGACCGGTTTCGGTAAATGATCTGGATCGGTGCAGGCTGGGAGGGCCGAAAGGCCTGTTCCTGTGCTGTAATTTTCTTTGTTCTGTGTTCACTGAAAAATAAATACATTCATTCCACCTTGCCAGATTAGCTTTCACCCTCCCTTCCCAAGACCTCTTTTATTAAAGTCTGAGAATCGCATTCCTCATTCCACTTGGTGTGTCTTTCCATCCTCCTCTCTCCTCCTCAACCATTTTTTACACGTGCATTGGGCCCACCCTTGACTTGAGGAATTGCCAAAGCACTGGATTGCACATGTGTTGCCGCCCACTCCCAAGGCCTGTTGCGACGTGGAGTTCCCAGCCCCTACTCGCTGATTAATTTGGTCTGGATCTTGCATCAACATCCAGGTCCCTCTGCTCCAGATCCCTGGTAATAATAATAATCACTTATTGTCACAAGTAAGCTTCAATGAAGTTACTGTGAAAAGCCACTAGTCGCCACATTCCAGCGCCTGTTCGGGGAGGCTGTTACGGGAATTGAACCCGCGCTGCTGGCCTTGTTCTGCATTACAAGCCAGCTGTCTTAGCCCACTGTACTAAACCATTGGGACACTTTTGGTCCTCTGATTTTACACTCATAAACTGTAAGCTTATGTTCTATATCACACAATGCGGTGAAACAATGTACAGTTTGTCATAGCCTAGGATTACACAGTTCGATTCATATCAGTTTTGACGATTACAAACTCGTTCCTTATGTCCTGGCTTCATGTTTACCAGGCTACATCCTGCTGATTGGATAGTCTTGGGTCTTTGTTTCCACACCCATTAAGGATCTTTGTGGCTTGCTTTGTCTCTGCTTTTTCTGATCCTGTTGCGTGTCAGTGCTGAGTCGCCTTCAACTGTTCCTATCATTAACCCCTTCAGTAGTTTCTCCATTCACAACATTTCCAAGTTGCGTGTCACCCGCACATTTTGAAATTGTCCCCGTACACCAAGGTCTTTGTGTTCCGGATTCTTCCATTTGTCTCAGATGATGGACCTGCAGCAAATCAAATCTCCTGGGGATGGGAAGAGTGTTGTATTGTCGCTCTTATTGATGGCTGAAGATACCAACCCGTGAGAAGCAAGTTCTGCCACAAGTGCCCCATGTGAAGTGTTTTTTTTCAGTGTTGGTGCCTGTTGTCAGGTGACTATCGCCACTGACCATCATGGTGCCAGCCCCAGGCAATGTCACCTTTTCCCATTCTCACAGCTCTGAAAATCGATGTTGAGGGCCTTGCAGCATCCCTGAAGCCTTGGTATCCTATTGGTAATCTGACTCCAGTTACCCCCTAATGAAGAAAATCCTTAGAGAACCTCTTCCATCCTGTGAATGTGCCTAAGCCAGCAAAGCTGCCTCTTCCTGATAAATGGTAACATGGATGGGAGTGTGGTGAATGTATTGGTGTAACAATTCACCATGTGCATATCTGTATTACGCTGTTGCCCATGTGGGCTCCACCTATGGACCATTGTAAGGTATTACCTATGATGTAGCATGTTGGGGCCTGTGTGGGCTCCGCCACAGGCTCCACCCCTTGAGGGGAGGTATAAAGAGCAGTCACCCTGGAGGCGGCTCCCACTAACAGATCAGTCGCAGGCAGGCGCTGTTCTCGTTAATTAAAGCCACAGTTTACTTCTACTCCTGGTTTCGTGTGAATTGATGGTCGCATCAATTTAATCAACTACAACGCCACTATGGAATCGGCCCTCAAACTTGACCGACTGGAACTCGATCCGCAGGCCGCGGAGGCGAAAGAGATTTTTTCGCACTGGCTCTGCTGTTTCAAGGCCTACCTCGCCGCCTCCTCCTCACCTTCTGTCACCGACGAACAAAAGTTGAGTCTCATCCACGCACCGGTGAGGCATCGAATCTCTGTAGAAGCCTCCACCCACGCAGACGCCCTCGCGATGCTAGTGCGCCTCTACGTAAGGCCTGCGAACGAGGTATATGCGCGGCATCTCCTCACGACTCGCCGCCAGCGTCCCGGGGAATCGCTGGAAGAGTACCTACGCGATCTCCAAGTCCCTGCAATTACCAGGCCGTTACAGCCACTCAACATATGAACCTCGCCATCCGAGACACCTACGTGGCTGGAGTCAGGTCCAACTACGTGAGACGGTGCCCTAGACCTGGAAGAGACGGTAAAATTTGCCTCCTCTCAAGAAGTAGCGTTCCAAAGCCTTAATGCGTTCCCGCCCGATCACGCGACCCCCTCGTGGACCCCCGACCAAAGAATACCCCATGCCTGTGCGGCGCGGCTGCCCACCCACCATGGGGGGGCTACCCTGTTATTTCTGCGGCCAGCCTCAACTACCCCGGCAGCGCTGCCCGACCCGAAACGCTAACTGCAGCGACTGCGGGAGAAAAGGACATTTTGCTAAAGTTTGCCTGGCCAGGTCCAAAAACTCTAAATCGCAGGCCCGACCCTCAGACTCACAGGCCCGCAGTGTGGCAGCGTGTCTACCGGATCCGCCCCCCCCCCCCCCCCCCCCCCCCCCCCCCCCCGGACGTATCATCGGCCTTGTGTTGTCCGTGGGGGCAGCTATCTTCCAGCCCGCACAGCATGTGCGACTCACGGGGCCGCCATCTTGGTCATCCTCGCCCACGCGGCCCACCATGTGCGATTCATGGGGGCCGCCATCTTGGATGCCTTCTTCCTCACCGCCCGACACGTGCGACCGACGGGGGCCGCTATCTTGGCCGCCATCTGCAACGCCGCCCGACACGTGCGACCAACGGGGGCAGCCATCTTGGAACAGCCCCCGCACCTCCGACTACGCCGGCTACCCGCAACTCAGCGCGATCACCCTTGACCAGTCGCGACCCAAACACCTCTGGAGCTCAATGATGACCGTCCGGGTAAACGGACACGAAACGCCCTGCCTCTTTGACTCCGGGAGCACAGAAAGCTTCATTCATCCAGACATGGTAAGACCCTGCTCGCTCCCAATCTTCCCGGCGCATCAAACCATCTCCCTCGTCTCCGGGTCGCACTCGGTGCTGGTCCGGGGGTGCACTACCACAACCCTCTCAATACAGGGCGCCGAGTACGCCAACTTTAAATTATATGTACTCCCTGACCTCTGCGCTCCTCTTCTATTGGGACTGGATTTCCAATGTAACTTCAGGAGCCTAACCCTGAAGTTCGGCGGGCCTCTACCCCACTCACCGTATGTACCCTCGCGACCCTAAAGGTCGACCCACCCCCGCTCTTCGCAAATCTCACCGCCGACTGCAAACCAGTCGCCACCAGAAGCAGGCGGTACAGCATCCAGGACAGGACTTTTATCAGGTCCGAGGTCCAGTGACTCTTGCGGGAGGGAATCATCGAGGCAGCAATAGCCCCTGGAGAGCTCAGGTGGTGGTCGTCAAGACCAGGGAGAAGAAGCGGATGGTTGTAGATTACAGCCAAGCCATAAACCGGTACACGCACCTCGATGCGTACCCCCTTCCCCGGATCGCAGACATGGTTAATCAGATCGTGCACTACCGGGTGTTCTCCACGGTGGATCTGAAGTCTGCATACCACCAGCTCCCAATCCGCCCGGGGGATCGCCACGACACGGCTTTTGAGGCAGACGGCCGCCTCTTTCACTTCCTCCGGGTCCCCTTTGCGTCACGAACGGGGTCTCGGTCTTCCAAAGAACGATGGACCGAATGGTGGACCAGTACGGGCTGCGGCTCACATTTCCGTACTTGGACAGCATCACCATCTGCGGCCATGATCAGCAGGACCACGATGCCAACCTCCAGAGATTTCTCCAAACCGCCCGAACCCTTAAGCTCACTTACAACAAGGAGAAATGCGTTTTCCGCACAACCAGACTAGCCATCCTCTGCTACGTCGTGGAAAACGGGGTTCTAGGACCCGACCCCGACCATATGCACCCCCTCCTGCAACGCCCCCTTCCCCACTGCCCCAAGGCCCTGAAAAGGTGCCTCGGGTACTTTTCACATTAAGCCCTGTGGGGCCCCAATTTTGCAGACAAAGCCCGCCCACTAATCAAGGCCACCATCTTCCCACTGGCAGCTGAGGCCCGCCAGGCGTTCACCTGCATCAAGGTGGATATTGCTAAAGCCGCGATGTGCGCGGTGGACGAGTCTGTCCCCTTCCAGGTGGAGAGCGACACATCAGAGGTCGCCCTCACCACTACACTCAATCAGGCAGGCAGGCCAGTAGCGTTTTTTTCACGAACCCTCACCACCTCCAAAATTCGACACTCTTCAGTCGAAAAGGAAGCCCAAGCCATCGTGGAAGCCGTGCGGCACTGGAGGCACTACCTCGCTGGTAGGAGGTTTACCCTCATCACCGACCAACGATCGGTAGCCTTCATGTTCGATAATACGCTGCGGGGCAAGATCAAGAATGATAAGATCTTGAGGTGGAGGACCGAACTCTCCACCTATAATTACGATATAGTATATCGTCCTGGGAAGCTCAACGAATCCCCAGATGCCCTGTCCCGCGGCACATGCGCCAGAGCGCAAGATGACCGATTACGTGCTATCCACGATGACCTCTGTCACCCGGCTTCTCCACTACATCAAGGCCCGCAACCTGCCCTACACCACTGAGGAGGTCAGAGCCATGACCAGGGACTGCCCGATCTGCGCGGAGTGCAAGCCACACTTCTATCGACCGGATAAGGCCCCTTGGTAAAGACATCCCGGCCCTTTGAGCGCCTCAGTATCAATTTCAAAGGGCCCCTCGCTCCAACAACTGCAACGCATATTTCCTCAACATCATCGACGAGTTCTCCTGCTTCCCCTTTGCAATCCCTTGCCCTGACATGACCGTGGCCACCGTCATTAAAGCCCTACATAGTGTCTTCACCCTGTTTGGTTTCCCCACGTACGTTCACAGTGACCGGGGCTCGTTGTTCATGAGCGACGAACTGCGTCAGTACCTGCTCAGTAAGGGCATCGCCTCGAGCAGGTCTACCAGTTATAATAACCCCAGGGGAAACGGGCAGGTGGAGAGGGAGAATGCGACGATCTGGAAGTCCGTCCTCCTGGCCCTACGGTCTAGGAATCTCCCAGTTCCCCACTGGCAGGAGGTCCTCCCCGACACTCCACGCTATTAGGTCCCTACTTTGCACAGCCACAAACGAGACCCCTCATGACCGCCTATTTGTTTTCCACGGGAAATCCACCTCCGGGGCCTCGCTTCCGTCCTGGCTGAAGACACCGGGGCCCGTCCTGCTCCGCAAACATGTCAAGAGCCATAAGTTCGACCCCCTGGTCGAGTGGGTCCAGCTCCTACACTACCTCAGTACGCATACATCGAACACCCTGACGGCCGACAGGATACGGTCTCCCTCTGGGACCTGGCACCCGCAGGTTGCATTACCACCACCACCCCATCTTACCCCACTCAACCTACGCTGACCAGCGCCCCTACATGGCACCCGCACCCCCTCCCGCCCGCCATTCCCCCTTCACCGAACCACAGGAATGAAGCCCCAGAAGACTCGCCCCCAGAGTCCACGTCTGCGCCCGCACCGGCGACTTCACTACCGATGCCAGCACGGCTGAGTTCGACGCCCGGGCCAGCCGCGATACCAGAGCATCGGCGATCACAGCGCACAATCCGTGCGCCAGACAGGCTGAACTTATGAACCCTTCTCCCCCGCCGGACTTCATTTTTTTAACAGGGGGTGAATGTGGTGAATGTATTGCTGTAACAATTCACCATGTGCATATCTGTATTACGCTGTTGCCCATGTGGGCTCCACCTATGGATCATTGTAAGGTATACCTATGATGTTGCATGTTGGGGCCTGTGTGGGCTCCGCCCCTGGCTCCACCCCTTGAGGGGAGGTATAAAGAGCAGTCGCCCTGTAGGCGGCTCCCACTAACTGATCAGTCGAAACAGGCACAGTTCTAGTTGATTAAAGCCACAGTTTACTTCTACTCCTGGTTTCGTGTGAATTGATGGTCGCATCAGGGAGCAGTGCCTTTGCAGGGACTGCTATATAAAAATCTAGATCATTAATAAACATCAGGAAGAGCAGAGGTCCGAACACCAACCCTGGGGTAACCTACTCTAAACCTATCTCCAGTCCAAGAAAGAATTATCCATTGCTCCTCTCTGCTGTGGAACAATTCAAATTGAGGAGCTCAAACTTAGAAAATAGGAGCAGGAGGAGGCCATTCAGCCCTTCAAGCCTGCCCCAGTATGATCATTGCTGGACCTCAAATGCATGGCTTTCCCCCATACCTCTTGATGCCATTAAAATCTGAAAGATTATCTATCTCTTTCTTGAATACATTCAGTGGCTCGGTCTCCACAGCTTTCTGTGGTGGAGAATTCCATAGGTTCACTAGCCTCTGAGTGAAGAAATCTTTCTATATCTCAGTCCTAAATTACCTACCCTGCATCCTGAGACTGAGCCCCTGGTTCTAGATTTTCCCAACCAGGGAAAGAATCCTTCCTGCATCTAGTCTGTCTGCCCTGAGAGATTTTTATGTTTCAATCAGATCTCCTCTCATCATCCTAAATTCCACTAAATACAGGGCCAGTCGAATCAAAGAACAAAGAAAAGTACAGCACAGGAACAGGCCCTTCAGCCCTCCAAGCCTGTGCCGACCATGCTGCCGGTCTAAACTAAAATCTTCTACACTTCCTGGGTCCGTATTCCTCTATTTCCACCCTATTCATGTATTTGTCAAGATGCCCCTTAAATGTCACTATCGTCCCTGCTTCCACATCCTCCTCCGGTAGCGAGTTCCAGGCACCCACTACCCTCTGCGTAAAAAACTTGCCTCATACATCTACTCTAAACCTTGCCCCTCTCACCTTAAACCCCCTTGTAATTGGCCCCTCTACCCTGGGAAAAAACCTCTGACTATCCACTCTGTCTGTGCCCCCCATCATTTTGTAGACCTCTATCAGGTCACCCCTCAACCTCCGTCGTTCCAGTGAGAACAATCCAAGTTTATTCAACCGCTCCTCATAGCTAATGCCCAGGCAACATTCTGGTAAATCTCTTCTGCACCCTCTCTAAAGCCTCCACATCCCTCTGGTAGTATGGCGACCAGAATTGAACACTATACTCCCCAAGTGTGGCCTAACTAAGGTTCTATACAGCTGCAACATGACTTGCCAATTTCTATACTCAATGCCACGGCCAATGAAGGCAAGCATGCCGTATGCCTTCTTGACTACCTGCTCCACCTGTGTTGCCCCTTTCAGTGACCTGTGGACCTGTACACCTAGATCTCTCTGACTTTCAATACTCTTGAGGGTTCTGCCATTCACTGTATATTACCTACCTGCATTAGACCTTCCAAAATGCATTACCTCACATTTGTCCGGTTAAACTCCATCTGCCATCTCTCTGCCCAAGTCTCCAAACAATCTAAATCCTGCTGTATCCTCTTGACAGTCCTCATCCTATCTGCAACTCCACCAACCTTTGTGTCATCTGCAAACTTACTAATCAGAGCAGTTACATTTTCCTCAAATCATTTATATATACTACAAACAGCAAAGGTCCCAGCACTGATCTCTGCAGAACACTAGTCACAGCCCTCCAATCAGAAAAGCACCCTTCCATTGCTACTCTCTGCCTTCTATGACCTAGCCAGTTCTGTATCCACCTTGCCAGCTCACCCCTGATCCCACGTGACTTCACCTTTTGTACTAGTCTACCATGAGGGACCTTGTCAAAGGCCTTACTGAAGTCCATATAGACAACATCCACTGCCCTACCTGCATCAATCACCTTTGTGACCTCTTAGAAAAACTCTATCAAGCTAGTGAGACACGACCTCCCCTTCACGATAATGGCATAGTGTAGGTTAGATGGCTTTTGTTTCGGTGCAACATCGTGGGCCGAAGGGCCTGTACTGCGCTGTATCATTCTATGTTCTATGTTCACAAAACCATGCTGCCTCTCACTAATACGTCCATTTGCTTCAAAATGGGAGTAGATCCTGTCTCGAAGAATTCTCTCCAGTAATTTCCCTACCACTGACGTAAGGCTCACCGGCCTGTAGTTCCCTGGTTTATCCTTGCTATTCTTCTTAAACAAAGGAACAACATTGGCTATTCTCCAGTCCTCCGGGACATCACCTGAAGACAGTGAGGATCCAAAGATTTCTGTCAAGGCCTCAGCAATTTCCTCTTCAGTATTCTGAGGTAGACCCCATCAGGCCCTGGGGACTTATCTACCTTAATACTTTTCAAGACGCCCAACGACTCGTCTTTTTGGATCTCAATGTGACCCAGGCTATCTACACACCCTTCCCCAGACTCAACATCCACCAATTCCTTCTCTTTGGTGAATACTGATGCAAAGTATTCATTTAGTACCTCGCCCATTTCCTCTGGCTCCACACATAGATTCCCTTGCCTATCCTTCAGTGGGCCAACCCTTTCCCTGGCTACTCTCTTGCTTTTTATGTACGTGTAGAAAGCCTTGGGATTTTCCTTAACTCTATTTGCCAATGGCTTTTCGTGACCCCTTCTAGCCCTTCTGACTCCTTGCTTAAGTTCCTTCCTACTTTCTTTATATTATGATGACCTACTCCTGCTCCTAGTTCTTATGTTCTTAGCCTCCTCATAGGACAGTCCCACCAACCCCAGTATCAGCAGGATCCATGTCAATACATTACTCATGCATTCATTCGAAAGTCTTCAGAATTAAACAAAGGACCTTTCTCCATTCCAATGGAGGCAATCACAGTCTCTCAAATCTCTCTCCCCTAATTATCGTTACCCATTCCCATCAATTAAATATTGTTTCTTTATTTTTACTGTTTATTAAAATCCGGGTTTAACTCTTCATTAGCAAATTGTCCTCTTTTTTTCAAACACTCATTTACCCATTCTGCTCGCCTGGCGTCATTTTATTTCACATTGACATTGTTTTCTGTCACATAGAACAGGGTCTTTTTTGCTGTTTGTTTTTAATTTTTGAAGTCTGTGTTGTTTGGGCGGGTGTTGGGCAAAGGACTGGAATAGAGTTGGTTTTGTTGAATATCTGGCGAATCGCGTACCTCCGGTGGAGATGGGGTATGCTGTTGGATATAACAGGACAGCGGTGGCCTGTTGAATGGGGAACACTTTAAGGATCTGTGGTATTTCTTGCTGGACTTGTATGAACTTCTCTATAATTACAGGTATTAAACAAATTCTGCCTCATCACATGACAACTTCAGGACCAGTGTTGGGGGAAGAACGAAGCTCCAACGAGTTCTTTGATGCTTTGGACTACACGATTGATGTCCACGGTCACATCATAGGCATGGGTCTGTCACCAGACCACAGGTCAGTCCTTCTCCTTGTCCATTCTGCCAAATCATTTGCAAGACTGAATCTATATTCATTCCCTCCAGTTTGTGCTTCTTAAAAGGATAACAAAGAAAAGAACAGCACAGGAACAGGCCCTTCGGCTCTCCAAGCCTGCCCTGACCATGCTGCCCGTCTAAACTACAATCTTCTGCACTTCCTGGATCCGTATCCCTCTATTCCCATCCTATTCATGTATTTGTCAAGGTGCCCCTTAAATGTCACTATCGTCCCTGCTTCCACTACCTCCTCCGGCAGCGAATTCCAGGCACCCACTACTTTCTGTGTAAAAAAACCTTGCCCCGTACATCTCCTCTAAACCTTGCCCCTCGCATCTTAAACCTATGCCCCCTAGTAATTGACCCCTCTACCCTGGGAAAAAGTCTCTGACTGTCCACTCGAAGATGGATTATTAGCTTTCTCATTCTTCTATTGGTTTTAAAGAGAATCACGACATTGCAACACGACATGGCCTGTAAAGTCCATCATTAGCTCAGAGACACCAGACACAGGGTCCCAGCTTAGACTGCTGGTGTTCCTGTGGAAGGTAAAGTCGCCATAGTCCCAGATGACCATAGGCTACTTTCCCCTTTGAGGAGGAGAGGTGACTGGCGGTGATTTAACCTGAGGATCACCACACCTCAGGCGAGGGGCTAGTTGAGAAGGTGAGGCCTTTATTAATAACCTCTGGTCCTGTATCTACAAAGTATATCCTGTTTCTGATACTCCACTCTTCTGCTGTCAGGTATTTATACGTAAACAGTCGGGCCTGGCCCAAGGGCTGTGTCATCAGTGACCCCATGAACCCTCCACCCATCGCTGAGGAGATTGATATCCACGTGTTTGACTTGAAAACAATGCGGGAAGTAACTCAGACTCTGAGGGCGCACACAGCCTACACTCCCAACGACGAGTGCTTCTTTATCTTTCTGGATGTCAGCAGGGATTATGTTGCCAGGTAAACTGTGGGGATTTTCTTTCACCCTTTTTGACCCTCTCATCAGAATGTTCCACAGGTGCTGCCTACCTTTCTCTATCACACCAGCTGATCATCCTTCAGGAGGGGGTGGTCCATTTGGGGTATGTTCAAGACTCAGATAAACAGATTGTTAATCAAGGGTGATGGGGATAAGGCGAGAAAGTGGAGTTGAGGATTATTATATCAGATCAGTCACAATCTCATTGAATAGTGGACAGACTCGATGGGCCAAATGACCTACTTCTCCTCCTATGTCTTATGGGCTGGTATTATGGGTAATGAGAGTTCCCAGGATCTTATAACTTGAGGGGCAGTCACTGGCGACTGACCCGATAGCAACACCACTTATAGCCCAATACACAAACCTAAATGGGCTGAGAGAATTACTTACCTGATAATGGTGGAATTATCAAGTGTTGACTTGTCCCATATAAGTATATGCATCATAACATGGATAGCAGGAACTTACAGCAATTGCCCAATTTTGCCTCGGGGGAAGAAATGGAAGTTTCTTAAAAGAGGAGATCAACATGGTGGATGATCCATTCCAGCTTGGCTTCCTCCTGAGGTCCCCAGCATCACAGTCTTCAGCCAATTCCCCCACTATATCAATCAAGAGCTGAGCACGCTGCATACAAACAAAGAACAAAGAAAAGTACAGCACAGGAACAGGCCTTCGGCCCTCCAAGCCTGCGCCAACCATGCTGCCCGTCTAAACTAAAATCTTCTACACTTCTGGGGTCCGTATCCCTCTATTCCCATCCCATTCATGTATTTGTCAAGATGCCCCTTAAACGTCACTATCGTCCCTGCTTCCACCACCTCCTCCGGCAGCAAGTTCCAGGCACCCACTACCCTCTGTGTAAAAAAACTTGCCTCGTACATCTCCTCAAAACCTTGCCCCTCGCACCTTAAAGCTATGCCCCCTAGAAATTGACCCCTCTACCCTGGGAAAAAGCCTCTGACTATCCACTCTGTCTATGCCCCTCATAATTTTGTAGACCTTTATCAGGTCGCCCCTCAACCTCTGTCGTTCCTGTGCGAACAAACAGAGTTTATTTAACCTCTCCTCATAGTTAATGCCCTCTATACCAGGCAACATCCTGGTAAATCTCTTCTGCACCCTCTCTAAAGCCTCCACATCCTTCTGGTAGTGTGGCGACCAGAATTGAACACTATACTCCACGTGTGGCCTAACTAAGGTTCTATACAGCTGCAACATGACTTGCCAATTTCTATACTCAATGCCACGGCCAATGAAGGCAAGCATGCCGTATGCCTTCTTGACTACCTTCTCCACCTGTGTTGCCCCTTTCAGTGACCTGTGGACCTGTACACCTAGATCTCTCTGACTTTCAATACTCTTGAGGGTTCTGCCATTCACTGTATATTCCCTACCTGCATTAGACCTTCCAAAATGCATTGCCTCACATTTGTCCGGATTAAACTCCATCTGCCATCTCTCCGCCCAAGTCTTCAAACGATCTAAATCCTGCTGTATCCTCTGACAGTCCTCATCGCTATCCGCAGTTCCACCAACCTTTGTGTCGTCTGCAAACTTACTAATCAGACCAGTTACATTTTCCTCCAAATCATTTATATGTACCACGAACAGCAAAGGTCCCAGCACTGATCCCTGCGGAACACCACTAGTGACAGCCCTCCAATCAGAAAAGCACCCTTCCATTGCGACTCTCTGCCTTCTATGACCGAGCCAGTTCTGTATCCATCTTGCCAGCTCACCCCTGATCCTGTGTGACTTCGCCTTTTGTACCAGTCTGCCATGAGGAACCTTGTCAAAGGCCTTACTGAAGTCCATATAGACAATATCCACTGTCCTACCTGCATCAATCATCTTTGTGACCTCCTCGAAAAACTCTATCAAGTTAATGAGACACGACCTCCCCTTCACAAAACAGTGCTGCCTCTCGCTAATACATCCATTTGCTTCCAAATGGGAGTAGATCCTGTCTCGAAAAATTCTCTCCAGTAATTTCCGTACCACTGACATAACGCTCACCGGCCTGTAGTTCCCTTAATTATCCTTGCTACCCTTCTTAAATAAAGGAACAACATTGGCTATTCTCCAGTCCTCCGGGACATCACCTGAAGACAGTGAGGATCCAAAGATTTCTGTCAAGGCCTCAGCAATTTCCTCTCTAGCCTCCTTCAGTATTCTGGGGTAGATTCCATCAGGCCCTGGGAACTTATCCACCTTATTCACCTTACAGTAAAAAGCTATGGGCCATCACATCATTCTGGCTGAGGCACCCCTAACCAACCTGTTCCAGTTGGAATTCTGACATCTACCTGACAATGTAGAAAATGGCCAATCATTAAACCGCAGGACAAATGCAATCCAGCCAATTACTGCCCCATCATTAAACATAAAACCGCGCAAAGATGAGTGGTGAGTCAGATGTTTGGTCGGAATCTATAATGAACAGCAGTAAATGACTTCAAGGTTAATCAATGGAAAGAAATTGGAGCTTGAAAGGAAGCCAGCTAGAAATGTAAGGTGCAATCTACCCGATTGGGAACAGAGTCCCAGATCGAGCGTGTTCAGTCAGGTGTTGGCTGGCGCTCGGAGCGCCGAAAAAGCCCACGCAGTCAAATGGGACTTTTTCCATTCGGATAGATTCTGGGACTCGGCGGTGAAACTTCCTGACGGAGCCACACTTAGTCCCGTTTTCTGCACTGAGGAGCTCCACTCACCGGAACTCCAGAGTCAGCCTGGTTTTGTGAAAGGGAAATCATGTTTAATCATGTTTATTGGCATTCTTTGATGGAGTAACTTGTGCTGTGGATAAAGGGGATCCTGTAGATGTACTGTACATGGATTTCCAGAAGATTTGATAAGGTGCCACCAAAAGGTTATTGCTGAAAATAAAAGATCACAGTGTAGGGGGTAACACGGATAGAAGATTGGCTGGCAGAAAACAGAGAGCATGAGAGTCTTTTTCTGATTGGCAGTTTGGGACAAATGGAGTCCTGCAACCTGTGAAGAAAGGAAAGTACAGCACAGGAACAGACCCTTCAGCCCTCCCAAGCTTGGGCCTCAACTTTTTACAATGACTTTGATGAGGGAACCGAAGGCCTGGGAACTAAATTTGAAGATGACACAAAAATAGGTAGGAAAGTATGTTGTGAAGAAGACATAAGGAGGTTGCAGATGGCTTTGGAGAGGTCGTGAGTGGGGCAAAATCTGGCAGATGGTGTATAATTTGGGGGAAATAGGAAGCTGTTCACTTTGGCAGGAAGAATAAAAAAGAAAGTATCGCTGAAATGGTGAATAGCTGTAGAATTCTGAGGTGCAGAGGGATCTGGGTGCATGAGTCACAAGAGCTTAGTGTGCAGGTCCAGCAAGGAGTTAAGAAGTCGAATGGAATGCTATCCTTTATTACGAGAGGAATTGAACATAAAAGTAAGGATCTTCTGCTTCAGTTATACAGGGTATTGGTGAGATAACATCTCAAATACTGTGCACCGTTTTGGTCTCCTTATTTACGGAAGAATGTTGGAGGATCAAAGGAGTTTTATGAGATTGATACCAAGAATGACGGGGTTGTCTTATGAGGAAAGGTTGGACAGACTGGGCTTGTTTCCACTGGAGTTTAGAAGAATGAGGGGGCTGATTGGAATATGTAAGATCCGGAACAGTATGGACAAGGTGGATGTGGAGAGGATGTTTCCTCCAGTGGTGAGTCCAGAACTAGAGGGCATTGTTTTAAAATTAGGGATCACCCTTTAAGGACAGGAAGAAGGAGAATTATTTTCACTGAGGGTTGTACAACTTTAAAGGAGATGGAGGTGGTGTCATTGTATATTTGTAAGTTGGAGGTAGATAGATTCTTGTTGGGCAAGGGAACTAAAGGTTAGATGGGAATGTGGAATTAGAAACACAAACAGATCAACCGTGATCTTATTGACTGGCAGAGTAAACTCAAGGGGCCGAGTAGCCTACTGCTGCTCTTTTTTTGGTTTGTTTGCATGGTCGTATGTATCAGTTTGCTCTCAATCACCAGCAAAGTGACGGCGGCTGTTATTGACAGTGCTATCAAGGGCAGAGCAAAGTGATGGCAGTGTTATTGACAGTCCTATCAAGGGCAGAGCAAAGTGATGGCAGTGTTATTGACAGTCCTATCAAGGGCAGAGCAAAGTGATGGCAGTGTTATTGACAGTCCTATCAAGGGCACAGCAAAGTGATGGCGGGTGTTATTGACAGTGCTATCAAGGGCAGAGCAAAATGATGGCAGTGTTAATGACAGTCCTATCAAGGGCAGAGCAAAGTGATGGCAGTGTTAATGACAGTCCTATCAAGGGCAGAGCAAAGTGATGGCGGGTGTTATTGACAGTCCTATCAAGGGCACAGCAAAGTGATGGCAGTGTTATTGACAGTGCAATCAAGGGCACAGCAAAGTGATGGCAGTGTTATTGACAGTGCTATCAAGGGCAGAGCAAAGTGATGGCAGTGTTATTGACAGTGCTATCAAGGGCACAGAAAAGTGATGGCAGTGTTATTTACAGTCCTATCAAGGGCACAGCAAAGTGATGGCAGTGTTATTGACAGTGCTATCAAAGGCACAGCAAAGTGATGGCAGTGTTATTGACAGTGCTATCAAGGGCAGAGCAAAGTGATGGCAGTGTTATTAACAGTCCTATCAAGGGCACAGCAAAGTGATGGCAGTGTTATTGACAGTGCTATCAAGGGCAGAGCGAAGTGATGGCAGTGTTATTGACAGTGCTATCAAGGGCACAGCAAAATGATGGCAGTGTTATTGACAGTCCTTTCAAGGGCAGAGCAAAATGATGGCAGTGTTATTGACAGTCCTAGCAAGTCACAGCAAAGTGATGGCGGGTGTTATTGACAGTGCTATCAAGGGCAGAGCAAAGTGATGGCAGTGTTATTGACAGTGCTATCAAGGGCACAGCAAAGTGATGGCGGTTGTTATTGACAGTGCAATCAAGGGCACAGCAAAGTGATGGCGGTTGTTATTGACAGTGCAATCAAGGGCACAGCAAAGTGATGGCAGTGTTATTGACAGTGCTATCAAGGGCACAGCAAAGTGATGGCGGGTGTTATTGACAGTCCTATCAAGGGCAGAGCAAAGTGATGGCAGTGTTATTGACTGTCCCATCAAGGGCACAGCAAAGTGATGGCGGGTGTTATTGACAGTGCTATCAAGGGCAGAGCAAAGTGATGGCAGTGTTATTGACAGTGCTATCAAGGGCAGAGCGAAGTGATGGCGGGTGTTATTGACAGTGCTATCAAGGGCACAGCAAAATGATGGCAGTGTTATTGACAGTCCTATCAAGGGCAGAGCAAAATGATGGCAGTGTTATTGACAGTCCTATCAAGGGCACAGCAAAGTGATGGCAGTGTTATTGACAGTCCTATCAAGGGCAGAGCAAAGTGATGGCAGTGTTATTGACAGTCCGATTAAGGGCACAGCAAAGTGATGGCAGTGTTATTGACAGTGCTATCAAGGGCAGAGCAAAGTGATGGCAGTGTTATTGACAGTCCTCTCAAGGGCACAGTAAAGTGATGGCAGTGTTATTGACAGTCCTATCAAGGGCACAGCAAAGTGATGGCAGTGTTATTGACAGTGCTATCAAGGGCACAGCAAAGTGATGGCAGTGTTATTGACAGTCCAATCAAGGGCACAGCAAAGTGATGGCAGTGTTATTGACAGTCCTATCAAGGGCACAGCAAAGTGATGGCGGGTGTTATTGACAGTCCTATCAAGGGCACAGCAAAGTGATGGCAGTGTTATTGACAGTCCTATCAAGGGCACAGCAAAGTGATGGCGGGTGTTATTGACAGTGCTATCAAGGGCACAGCAAAGTGATAGCAGTGTTATTGACAGTCCTATCAAAGGCACAGCAAAGTGATGGCAGTGTTATTGACAGTCCAATCAAGGGCACAGCAAAGTGATGGCAGTGTTATTGACAGTCCTATCAAGGGCACAGCAAAGTGATGGCAGTGTTATTGACAGTCCAATCAAGGGCACAGCAAAGTGATGGCAGTGTTATTGACAGTCCTATCAAGGGCACTGCAAAATGATGGCAGTGTTATTGACAGTCCTGTCAAGGGCAGAGCAAAGTGATAGCAGTGTTATTGACAGTGCTATCAAGTGCAGAGCAAAGTGATGGCAGTGTTATTGACAGTCCTATCAAGGGCACAGCAAAGTGATGGCAGTGTTATTGACAGTCCTATCAAGGGCACAGCAAAGTGATGGCAGTGTTATTGACAGTCCAATCAAGGGCACAGCAAAGTGATGGCAGTGTTATTGACAGTCCTATCAAGGGCACAGCAAAGTGATGGCAGTGTTATTGATAGTCCAATCAAGGGCACAGCAAAGTGATGGCAGTGTTATTGACAGTCCTATCAAGGACACAGCAAAATGATGGCTGTGTTATTGACAGTCCTGTCAAGGGCAGAGCAAAGTGATAGCAGTGTTATTGACAGTGCTATCAAGTGCAGAGCAAAGTGATGGCAGTGTTATTGACAGTCCTATCAAGGGCACAGCAAAGAGATGGCGAATTTATTGACAGTGCTGTCAAGGGCACAGCGAAGTCATGGCAGTGTTATTGACAGTCCCATCAAGGGCAGAGCAAAGTGATGGCAGTGTTGCTCACAGTCCTATCAAGGGCACAGCAAAGTGACGCCGGGTGTTATTGACAGTGCTATCAAGGGCAGAGCAAAGTGATGGCAGTGTTATTGACAGTCCTATCAAGGGCAGAGCAAAGTGATGGCAGTGTTATTGACAGTCCTATCAAGGGCACAGCAAAGTGATGGCGGGTGTTATTGACAGTCCTATCAAGGGCACAGCAAAGTGATGGCAGTGTTATTGACAGTCCTATCAAGGGCACAGCAAAGTGATGGCGGGTGTTATTGACAGTGCTATCAAGGGCACAGCAAAGTGATAGCAGTGTTATTGACAGTGCTATCAAGGGCAGAGCAAAGTGATGGCAGTGTTATTGACAGTGCTATCAAGGGCAGAGCGAAGTGATGGCGGGTGTTATTGACAGTGCTATCAAGGGCACAGCAAAGTGATGGCAGTGTTATTGACAGTCCTATCAAGGGCACAGCAAAGTGATGGCAGTGTTATTGACAGTCCAATCAAGGGCACAGCAAAGTGATGGCAGTGTTATTGACAGTCCTATCAAGGGCACAGCAAAGTGATGGCAGTGTTATTGACAGTCCAATCAAGGGCACAGCAAAGTGATGGCAGTGTTATTGACAGTCCTATCAGGGCACAGCAAAATGATGGCTGTGTTATTGACAGTCCTGTCAAGGGCAGAGCAAAGTGATAGCAGTGTTATTGACAGTGCTATCAAGTGCAGAGCAAAGTGATGGCAGTGTTATTGACAGTTCTTTCAAGGGCACAGCAAAGTGATGGCGAATTTATTGACAGTGCTGTCAAGGGCACAGCGAAGTGATGGCAATGTTATTGACAGTCCCATCAAGGGCAGAGCAAAGTGATGGGTAGTGTTGTTCACAGTCCTATCAAGGGCACAGCAAAGTGACGCCGGGTGTTATTGACAGTGCTATCAAGGGCAGAGCAAAGTGATGGCAGTGTTATTGACAGTCCTATCAAGGGCAGAGCAAAGTGATGGCAGTGTTATTGACAGTCCCATCAAGGGCAGAGCAAAGTGATGGCGGGTGTTATTGACAGTCCAATCAAGGGCACAGCAAAGTGATGGCAGTGTTATTGACAGTCCTATCATGGGCACAGCAAGGTGATGGCAGTGTTATTGACAGTCCCATCAAGGGCACAGCAAAGTGATGGCGGGTGTTATTGACAGTCCCATCAAGGGCACAGCAAAGTGATGGCAGTGTTATTGACAGTCCTATCAAGGGCAGAGCAAAGTGATGGCAGTGTTATTGACAGTCCTATCAAGGGCACAGCAAAGTGATGGCAGTGTTATTGACAGTCGTATCAAGGGCAGAGCAAAGTGATGGCGGGTGTTATTGACAGTCCTATCAAGGGCACAGCAAAGTGACGGCGGGTGTTATTGACAGTCCTATCAAGGGCAGAGCAAAGTGATGGCAGTGTTATTGACAGTCCTATCAAGGGCACAGCAAGGTGATGGCGGGTGTTATTGACAGTCCTATCAAGGGCAGAGCAAAGTGATGGCAGTGTTATTGACAGTCCTATCAAGGGCAGAGCAAAGTGATGGCGGGTGTTATTGACAGTCCTATCAAGGGCAGAGCAAAGTGATGGCAGTGTTATTGACAGTCCGATCAAGGGCAGAGCAAAGTGATGGCAGTGTTATTGACAGTCCTATCAAGGGCACAGCAAAGTGATGGCAGTGTTATTGACAGTCCTATCAAGGGCACAGCAAATGATGGCAGTGTTATTGACAGTCCGATCAAGGGCACAGCAAAGTGATGGCAGTGTAATTGACAGTCCGATCAAGGGCACAGCAA
This sequence comes from Scyliorhinus torazame, assembly GCF_047496885.1. Lineage (NCBI taxonomy): Eukaryota > Metazoa > Chordata > Chondrichthyes > Carcharhiniformes > Scyliorhinidae > Scyliorhinus > Scyliorhinus torazame. Next base: position 37,958,045 of record NC_092728.1, read on the forward strand.
AGTGACGGCAGTGTTATTGACAGTCCCATCAAGGGCAGAGCAAAGTGATGGCAGTGTTACTGACAGTCCGATCAAGGACACAGCAAAGTGATGGCAGTGTTATTGACAGTCCGATCAAGGGCACAGCAAAGTGATGGCAGTGTTGTTGACAGTCCGATCAAGGGCACAGCAAAGTGATGGCAGTGTTGTTGACAGTCCGATCAAGGGCACTGCAAAGTGACGGCGGGTGTTATTGACAGTCCGATCAAGGGCAGAGCAAAGTGATGGCAGTGTTATTGACAGTCCGATCAAGGGCAGAGCAAAGTGATGCCGGGTGTTATTGACAGTCCGATCAAGGGCACAGCAAAGTGATGGCAGTGTTATTGACAGTGCTATCAAGGGCACAGCAAAGTGATGGCAGTGTTATTGACAGTCCTATCAAGGGCACAGCAAAGTGATGGCAGTGTTATTGACAGTCCCATCAAGGGCACAGCAAAGTGATGGCAGTGTTATTGACAGTCCTATCAAGGACAGAGCAAAGTGATGGCAGTGTTATTGACAGTCCTAACAAGGGCACAGCAAAGTGATGCCGGCTGTTATTGACAGTGCTATCAAGGGCAAAGCAAAGTGATGGCAGTGTTATTGACAGTCCCATCAAGGGCAGAGCAAAGTGATGGCGGGTGTTATTGACAGTCCTATCAAGGGCACAGCAAGGTGGTGGCGGGTGTTATTGACAGTCCCATCAAGGGCACAGCAAAGTGATGTCAGTGTTATTGACAGTCCTATCAAGGGCAGAGCAAAGTGATGGCGGGTGTTATTGACAGTCCCATCAAGGGCACAGCAAAGTGATGTCAGTGTTATTGACAGTCCTATCAAGGGCACAGCAAGGTGATGGCGGGTGTTATTGACAGTCCTATCAAGGGCAGAGCAAAGTGATGGCAGTGTTTTTGACAGTGCTATCAAGGGCACAGCAAGGTGATGGCGGGTGTTATTGACAGTCCTATCAAGGGCAGAGCAAAGTGATGCCGGGTGTTATTGACAGTCCCATCAAGGGCAGAGCAAAGTGATGGCAGTGTTATTGACAGTCCCATCAAGGGCAGAGCAAAGTGATGGCGGGTGTTATTGACAGTCCCATCAAGGGCACAGGAAAGTGATGTCAGTGTTATTGACAGTCCTATCAAGGGCACAGCAAGGTGATGGCGGGTGTTATTGACAGTCCTATCAAGGGCAGAGCAAAGTGATGCCGGGTGTTATTGACAGTCCCATCAAGGGCAGAGCAAAGTGATGGCAGTGTTATTGACAGTCCGATCAAGGGCAGAGCAAAAGATGGCAGTGTTATTGACAGTCCGATCAAGGGCACAGCAAAGTGATGGCAGTGTTATTGACAGTGCTATCAAGGGCACAGCAAAGTGACGGCAGTGTTTTTGACAGTCCTATCAAGGGCAGAGCAAAGTGATGGCAGTGTTATTGACAGTCCCATCAAGGACACAGCAAAGTGGCGGCGGGTGTTATTGACAGTCCCATCAAGGGCAGAGCAAAGTGATGGCAGTGTTACTGACAGTCCCATCAAGGACACAGCAAAGTGACGGCGGGTGTTATTGACAGTCCGATCAAGGGCAGAGCAAAGTGATGGCAGTGTTATTGACAGTCCGATCAAGGGCAGAGCAAAGTGATGCCGGGTGTTATTGACAGTCCGATCAAGGGCACAGCAAAGTGATGGCAGTGTTATTGACAGTCCGATCAAGGGCAGAGCAAAGTGATGGCAGTGTTATTGACAGTCCCATCAAGGGCACAGCAAAGTGATGGCAGTGTTATTGACAGTCCTATCAAGGACAGAGCAAAGTGATGGCAGTGTTATTGACAGTCCGATCAAGGGCACTGCAAAGTGACGGCGGGTGTTATTGACAGTCCGATCAAGGGCAGAGCAAAGTGATGGCAGTGTTATTGACAGTCCGATCAAGGGCAGAGCAAAGTGATGCCGGGTGTTATTGACAGTCCGATCAAGGGCACAGCAAAGTGATGGCAGTGTTATTGACAGTGCTATCAAGGGCACAGCAAAGTGATGGCAGTGTTATTGACAGTCCTATCAAGGGCACAGCAAAGTGATGGCAGTGTTATTGACAGTCCCATCAAGGGCACAGCAAAGTGATGGCAGTGTTAGTGACAGTCCTATCAAGGACAGAGCAAAGTGATGGCAGTGTTATTGACAGTCCTAACAAGGGCACAGCAAAGTGATGCCGGCTGTTATTGACAGTGCTATCAAGGGCACAGCAAAGTGATGGCAGTGTTATTGACAGTCCCATCAAGGGCAGAGCAAAGTGATGGCGGGTGTTATTGACAGTCCTATCAAGGGCACAGCAAGGTGATGGCGGGTGTTATTGACAGTCCCATCAAGGGCACAGCAAAGTGATGTCAGTGTTATTGACAGTCCTATCAAGGGCAGAGCAAAGTGATGGCGGGTGTTATTGACAGTCCCATCAAGGGCACAGCAAAGTGATGTCAGTGTTATTGACAGTCCTATCAAGGGCACAGCAAGGTGATGGCGGGTGTTATTGACAGTCCTATCAAGGGCAGAGCAAAGTGATGGCAGTGTTTTTGACAGTGCTATCAAGGGCACAGCAAGGTGATGGCGGGTGTTATTGACAGTCCTATCAAGGGCAGAGCAAAGTGATGCCGGGTGTTATTGACAGTCCCATCAAGGGCAGAGCAAAGTGATGGCAGTGTTATTGACAGTCCCATCAAGGGCAGAGCAAAGTGATGGCGGGTGTTATTGACAGTCCCATCAAGGGCACAGGAAAGTGATGTCAGTGTTATTGACAGTCCTATCAAGGGCACAGCAAGGTGATGGCGGGTGTTATTGACAGTCCTATCAAGGGCAGAGCAAAGTGATGCCGGGTGTTATTGACAGTCCCATCAAGGGCAGAGCAAAGTGATGGCAGTGTTATTGACAGTCCGATCAAGGGCAGAGCAAATGATGGCAGTGTTATTGACAGTCCGATCAAGGGCACAGCAAAGTGATGGCAGTGTTATTGACAGTGCTATCAAGGGCACAGCAAAGTGACGGCAGTGTTTTTGACAGTCCTATCAAGGGCAGAGCAAAGTGATGGCAGTGTTATTGACAGTCCCATCAAGGACACAGCAAAGTGGCGGCGGGTGTTATTGACAGTCCCATCAAGGGCAGAGCAAAGTGATGGCAGTGTTACTGACAGTCCCATCAAGGACACAGCAAAGTGACGACGGGTGTTATTGACAGTCCGATCAAGGGCAGAGCAAAGTGATGGCAGTGTTATTGACAGTCCGATCAAGGGCAGAGCAAAGTGATGCCAGGTGTTATTGACAGTCCGATCAAGGGCACAGCAAAGTGATGGCAGTGTTATTGACAGTCCGATCAAGGGCAGAGCAAAGTGATGGCAGTGTTATTGACAGTCCCATCAAGGGCACAGCAAAGTGATGGCAGTGTTATTGACAGTCCTATCAAGGACAGAGCAAAGTGATGGCAGTGTTATTGACAGTCCTATCAAGGGCACAGCAAAGTGATGCCGGCTGTTATTGACAGTGCTATCAAGGGCAGAGCAAAGTGATGGCAGTGTTATTGACAGTCCCATCAAGGGCAGAGCAAAGTGATGGCAGTGTTATTGACAGTCCGATCAAGGGCAGAGCAAATGATGGCAGTGTTATTGACAGTCCGATCAAGGGCACAGCAAAGTGATGGCAGTGTAATTGACAGTCCGATCAAGGGCACAGCAAAGTGACGGCAGTGTTATTGACAGTCCCATCAAGGGCAGAGCAAAGTGATGGCAGTGTTACTGACAGTCCCATCAAGGACACAGCAAAGTGACGGCGGGTGTTATTGACAGTCCGATCAAGGGCACAGCAAAGTGATGGCAGTGTTATTGACAGTCCGATCAAGGGCAGAGCAAAGTGATGGCAGGGTTATTGACAGTCCCATCAAGGGCAGAGCAAAGTGATGCCGGGTGTTATTGACAGTCCGATCAAGGGCAGAGCAAAGTGATTGCAGTGTTATTGACAGTCCGATCAAGGGCAGAGCAAAGTGATGCCGGGTGTTATTGACAGTCCGATCAAGGGCACAGCAAAGTGATGGCAGTGTTATTGACAGTCCGATCAAGGGCAGAGCAAAGTGATGGCAGTGTTATTGACAGTCCCATCAAGGGCACAGCAAAGTGATGGCAGTGTTATTGACAGTCCTATCAAGGACAGAGCAAAGTGATGGCAGTGTTATTGACAGTCCTATCAAGGGCTGAACAAAGTGATGCCGGCTGTTATTGACAGTGCTATCAAGGGCAGAGCAAAGTGATGGCAGTGTTATTGACAGTCCCATCAAGGGCAGAGCAAAGTGATGGCGGGTGTTATTGACAGTCCCATCAAGGGCACAGCAAAGTGATGTCAGTGTTATTGACAGTCCTATCAAGGGCACAGCAAGGTGATGGCGGGTGTTATTGACAGTCCTATCAAGGGCAGAGCAAAGTGATGGCAGTGTTATTGACAGTGCTATCAAGGGCACAGCAAGGTGATGGCGGGTGCTATTGACAGTCCTATCAAGGGCAGAGCAAAGTGATGGCGGGTGTTATTGACAGTCCTATCAAGGGCACAGCAAAGTGATGCCGGGTGTTATTGACAGTGCTATCAAGGGCAGAGCAAAGTGATGGCGGGTGTTATTGACAGTGCTATCAAGGGCACAGCAAAGTGATGGCGGGTGTTATTGACAGTCCCATCAAGGGCATAGCAAAGTGATGGCAGTGTTGTTGACAGTCCTATCAAGGGCAGAGCAAAGTGATGCCGGGTGTTATTGACAGTCCTATCAAGGGCAGAGCAAAGTGATGTCGGGTGTTATTGACAGTCCCATCAAGGGCACAGCAAAGTGATGTCAGTGTTATTGACAGTCCTATCAAGGGCAGAGGCAAGTGATGGCGGGTGTTATTGACAGTCGTATCAAGGGCACAGCAAGGTGATGGCGGGTGTTATTGACAGTCCTATCAAGGGCAGAGCAAAGTGATGGCAGTGTTATTGACAGTGCTATCAAGGGCACAGCAAGGTGATGGCGGGTGTTATTGACAGTCCTATCAAGGGCAGAGCAAAGTGATGGCGGGTGTTATTGACAGTCCTATCAAGGGCACAGCAAGGTGATGGCGGGTGTTATTGACAGTCCTATCAAGGGCACAGCAAGGTGATGGCGGTGTTATTGACAGTCCCATCAAGGGCAGAGCAAAGTGATGGCAGTGTTATTGACAGTCCCATCAAGGGCAGAGCAAAGTGATGGCAGTGTTATTGACAGTCCCATCAAGGGCACAGCAAAGTGATGTCAGTGTTATTGACAGTCCTTTCAAGGGCACAGCAAGGTGATGGCGGGTGTTATTGACAGTCCCATCAAGGGCACAGCAAGGTGATGGCGGGTGTTATTGACAGTCCTATCAAGGGCACAGCAAGGTGATGGCGGGTGTTATTGACAGTCCCATCAAGGGCAGAGCAAAGCGATGGCAGTGTTATTGACAGTCCGATCAAGGGCAGAGCAAATGATGGCAGTGTTATTGACAGTCCGATCAAGGGCACAGCAAAGTGATGGCAGTGTAATTGACAGTCCGATCAAGGGCACAGCAAAGTGACGGCAATGTTATTGACAGTCCCATCAAGGGCAGAGCAAAGTGATGGCAGTGTTACTGACAGTCCCATCAAGGACACAGCAAAGTGATGGCAGTGTTATTGACAGTCCGATCAAGGGCACAGCAAAGTGATGGCAGTGTTGTTGACTGTCCGATCAAGGGCACAGCAAAGTGACGGCGGGTGTTATTGACAGTCCGATCAAGGGCAGAGCAAAGTGATGGCAGTGTTATTGACAGTCCGATCAAGGGCAGAGCAAAGTGATGCCGGGTGTTATCGACAGTCCGATCAAGGGCACTGCAAAGTGATGGCAGTGTTATTGACAGTCCGATCAAGGGCAGAGCAAAGTGATGCCGGGTGTTATCGACAGTCCGATCAAGGGCACAGCAAAGTGATGGCAGTGTTATTGACAGTCCCATCAAGGGCACAGCAAAGTGATGGCGGGTGTTATTGACAGTCCTATCACGGGCACAGCAAAGTGATGGCAGTGTTATTGACAGTCCTATCAAGGGCACAGCAAGGTGATGGCAGTGTTATTGACAGTCCCATCAAGGGCACAGCAAGGTGATGGCGGGTGTTATTGACAGTCCTATCAAGGGCACAGCAAAGTGACGGCGGGTGTTATTGACAGTCCTATCAATGGCACAGCAAAGTGATGGCGGGTGTTATTGACAGTCCTATCAATGGCACAGCAAAGTGATGGCGGGTGTTATTGACAGTCCCATCAAGGGCACAGCAAAGTGACGGCAGTGTTATTGACAGTCCCATCAAGGGCACAGCAAAGTGACGGCAGTGTTATTGACAGTCCTATCAATGGCACAGCAAAGTGATGGCGGGTGTTATTGACAGTCCTATCAAGGGCACAGCAAAGTGATGGCAGTGTTATTGACAGTGCTATCAAGGGCACAGCAAAGTGACGGCGGGTGTTATTGACAGTGCTATCAAGGGCACAGCAAAGTGACGGCGGGTGTTATTGACAGTCCTATCAATGGCACGGCAAAGTGACGGGAGTGTTATTGACAGTCCTATCAAGGGCACAGCAAAGTGATGGCGGGTGTTAATGACAGTCCTATCAAGGGCACAGCAAAGTGATGGCAGTGTTATTGACAGTCCTATCAAGGGCACAGCAAAGTGACGGCAGGTGTTATTGACAGTCCTATCAAGGGCACAGCAAAGTGATGGCGGGTGTTATTGACAGTCCGATCAAGGGCACAGGAAAGTGATGGCAGTGTTATTGACAGTCCTATCAAGGGCAGAGCAAAGTGATGGCAGTGTTATTAACAGTCCTATCAAGGGCACAGCAAAGTGATGGCAGTGTTATTGACAGTCCTATCAAGGGCACAGGAAAGTGATGGCAGTGTTATTGACAGTCCTATCAAGGGCAGATCAAAGTGATGGTAGTGTTGTTGACAGTCCTATCAAGGGCACAGCAAAGTGATGGCAGTGTTATTGACAGTCCTATCAAGGGCACAGCAAAGTGATGGCAGTGTTATTGACAGTGCTATCAAGGGCACAGCAAAGTGATGGCGGGTGTTATTGACAGTCCCATCAAGGGCATAGCAAAGTGATGGCAGTGTTGTTGACAGTCCTATCAAGGGCAGAGCAAAGTGATGCCGGGTGTTATTGACAGTCCTATCAAGGGCAGAGCAAAGTGATGTCGGGTGTTATTGACAGTCCCATCAAGGGCACAGCAAAGTGATGTCAGTGTTATTGACAGTCCCATCAAGGGCAGAGGCAAGTGATGGCGGGTGTTATTGACAGTCGTATCAAGGGCACAGCAAGGTGATGGCGGGTGTTATTGACAGTCCTATCAAGGGCAGAGCAAAGTGATGGCAGTGTTATTGACAGTGCTATCAAGGGCACAGCAAGGTGATGGCGGGTGTTATTGACAGTCCTATCAAGGGCAGAGCAAAGTGATGGCGGGTGTTATTGACAGTCCTATCAAGGGCACAGCAAGGTGATGGCGGGTGTTATTGACAGTCCTATCAAGGGCACAGCAAGGTGATGGCGGTGTTATTGACAGTCCCATCAAGGGCAGAGCAAAGTGATGGCAGTGTTATTGACAGTCCCATCAAGGGCAGAGCAAAGTGATGGCAGTGTTATTGACAGTCCCATCAAGGGCACAGCAAAGTGATGTCAGTGTTATTGACAGTCCTTTCAAGGGCACAGCAAGGTGATGGCGGGTGATATTGACAGTCCCATCAAGGGCACAGCAAGGTGATGGCGGGTGTTATTGACAGTCCTATCAAGGGCACAGCAAGGTGATGGCGGGTGTTATTGACAGTCCCATCAAGGGCAGAGCAAAGCGATGGCAGTGTTATTGACAGTCCGATCAAGGGCAGAGCAAATGATGGCAGTGTTATTGACAGTCCGATCAAGGGCACAGCAAAGTGATGGCAGTGTAATTGACAGTCCGATCAAGGGCACAGCAAAGTGACGGCAATGTTATTGACAGTCCCATCAAGGGCAGAGCAAAGTGATGGCAGTGTTACTGACAGTCCCATCAAGGACACAGCAAAGTGATGGCAGTGTTATTGACAGTCCGATCAAGGGCAGAGCAAAGTGATGGCAGTGTTGTTGACAGTCCGATCAAGGGCACAGCAAAGTGATGGCAGTGTTGTTGACAGTCCGATCAAGGGCACAGCAAAGTGACGGCGGGTGTTATTGACAGTCCGATCAAGGGCAGAGCAAAGTGATGGCAGTGTTATTGACAGTCCGATCAAGGGCAGAGCAAAGTGATGCCGGGTGTTATTGACAGTCCGATCAAGGGCACTGCAAAGTGATGGCAGTGTTATTGACAGTCCGATCAAGGGCAGAGCAAAGTGATGGCAGTGTTATTGACAGTCCCATCAAGGGCACAGCAAAGTGTTGGCAGTGTTATTGACAGTCCTATCAAGGACAGAGCAAAGTGATGGCAGTGTTATTGACAGTCCTATCAAGGGCAGAGCAAAGTGATGGCGGGTGTTATTGACAGTCCTATCACGGGCACAGCAAAGTGATGCCGGGTGTTATTGACAGTCCCATCAAGGGCACAGCAAAGTGATGGCAGTGTTATTGATAGTCCTATCAAGGGCACAGCAAGGTGATGGCAGTGTTATTGACAGTCCTATCAAGGGCACTGCAAAGTGATGGCAGTGTTATTGACAGTCCTATCAAGGGCACAGCAAAGTGACGGCGGGTGTTATTGACTGTCCTATCAATGGCACAGCAAAGTGATGGCGGGTGTTATTGACAGTCGTATCAAGGGCACAGCAAAGTGATGGCGGGTGTTATTGACAGTCCTATCAAGGGCACAGCAAAGTGACGGCGGGTGTTATTGACAGTCCTATCAATGGCACAGCAAAGTGATGGCGGGTGTTATTGACAGTCCCATCAAGGGCACAGCAAAGTGACGGCAGTGTTATTGACAGTCCCATCAAGGGCACAGCAAAGTGACGGCAGTGTTATTGACAGTCCTATCAATGGCACAGCAAAGTGATGGCGGGTGTTATTGACAGTGCTATCAAGGGCACAGCAAAGTGACGGCGGGTGTTATTGACAGTCCTATCAATGGCAGAGCAAAGTGACGGGAGTGTTATTGACAGTCGTATCAAGGGCACAGCAAAGTGATGGCGGGTGTTAATGACAGTCCTATCAAGGGCACAGCAAAGTGATGGCAGTGTTATTGACAGTCCTATCAAGGGCACAGCAAAGTGACGGCAGGTGTTATTGACAGTCCTATCAAGGGCACAGCAAAGTGATGGCGGGTGTTATTGACAGTCCGATCAAGGGCACAGGAAAGTGATGGCAGTGTTATTGACAGTCCTATCAAGGGCAGAGCAAAGTGATGGCAGTGTTATTAACAGTCCTATCAAGGGCACAGCAAAGTGATGGCAGTGTTATTGACAGTCCTATCAAGGGCACAGGAAAGTGATGGCAGTGTTATTGACAGTCCTATCAAGGGCAGATCAAAGTGATGGTAGTGTTGTTGACAGTCCTATCAAGGGCACAGCAAAGTGATGGCAGTGTTATTGACAGTCCTATCAAGGGCACAGCAAATGATGGCAGTGTTATTGACAGTCCGATCAAGCGCACAGCAAAGTGATGGCAGTGTAATTGACAGTCCGATCAAAGGCACAGCAAAGTGACGGCAGTGTTATTGACAGTCCCATCAAGGGCAGAGCAAAGTGATGGCAGTGTTACTGACAGTCCCATCAAGGACACTGCAAAGTGATGGCAGTGTTATTGACAGTCCGATCAAGGGCAGAGCAAAGTGATGGCAGTGTTGTTGACAGTCCGATCAAGGGCACAGCAAAGTGAAGGCAGTGTTGTTGACAGTCCGATCAAGGGCACAGCAAAGTGACGGCGGGTGTTATTGACAGTCCGATCAAGGGCAGAGCAAAGTGATGGCAGTGTTATTGACAGTCCGATCAAGGGCAGAGCAAAGTGATGCCGGGTGTTATTGACAGTCCGATCAAGGGCACAGCAAAGTGATGGCAGTGTTATTGACAGTCCGATCAAGGGCAGAGCAAAGTGATGGCAGTGTTGTTGACAGTCCGATCAAGGGCACAGCAAAGTGATGGCAGTGTTATTGACAGTGCTATCAAGGGCACAGCAAAGTTATGGCAGTGTTATTGACAGTGCTGTCAAGGGCACAGCAAAGTGATGGCGGGTGTTATTGACAGTGCTTTCAAGGGCACAGCAAAGTGATGGCAGTGTTATTGACAGGCCTATCAAGGGCACAGCAAAGTGATGGCAGTGTTATTGACAGTCCCATCAAGGGCACAGCAAAGTGATGGCAGTGTTATTGACAGTCCTATCAAGGACAGGGCAAAGTGATGGCAGTGTTATTGACAGTCCTATCAAGGGCACAGCAAAGTGATGCTGGGTGTTATTGACAGTGCTATCAAGGGCACAGCAAAGTGATGGCAGTGTTATTGACAGTCCTATCAAGGACAGGGCAAAGTGATGGCAGTGTTATTGACAGTCCTATCAAGGGCACAGCAAAGTGATGCCGGGTGTTATTGACAGTGCTATCAAGGGCAGAGCAAAGTGATGGCAGTGTTATTGACAGTCCTATCAAGGGCAGAGCAAAGTGATGGCAGTGTTATTGACAGTCCCATCAAGGGCAGAGCAAAGTGATGGCGGGTGTTATTGACAGTCCCATCAAGGGCACAGCAAAGTGATGGCAGTGTTATTGACAGTCCTGTCAAGGGCACAGCAAGGTGATGGCGGGTGTTATTGACAGTCCTATCAAGGGCAGAGCAAAGTGATGGCAGTGTTATTGACAGTGCTATCAAGGGCACAGCAAGGTGATGGCGGGTGTTATTGACAGTCCTATCAAGGGCACAGCAAAGTGATGGCAGTGTTATTGACAGTCCTATCAAGGGCACAGCAAGGTGATGGCAGTGTTATTGACAGTCCTATCAAGGGCACAGCAAAGTGACGGCGGGTGTTATTGACCGTGCTATCAAGGGCACAGCAAAGTGATGGCGGGTGTTATTGACAGTCCGATCAAGGGCACAGGAAAGTGATGGCAATGTTATTGACAGTCCGATCAAGGGCACAGCAAAGTGAAGGCAGTGTAATTGACAGTCCGATCAAGGGCACAGCAAAGTGACGGCAGTGTTATTGACAGTCCCATCAAGGGCAGAGCAAAGTGATGGCAGTGTTACTGACAGTCCCATCAAGGACACAGCAAAGTGATGGCAGTGTTATTGACAGTCCTATCAAGGGCACAGCAAAGTGATGGCGGGTGTTATTGACAGTCCGATCAAGGGCACAGGAAAGTGATGGCAGTGTTATTGACAGTCCTATCAAGGGCAGAGCAAAGTGATGGCAGTGTTATTGACAGTCCTATCAAGGGCACAGCAAAGTGATGGCAGTGTTATTTACAGTCCTATCAAGGGCACACCAAATGATGGCAGTGTTATTGACAGTCCGATCAAGGACACAGCAAAGTGATGGCAGTGTAATTGACAGTCCAATCAAGGGCACAGCAAAGTGACGGCAGTGTTATTGACAGTCCTATCAAGGGCACAGCAAAGTGATGGCAGTGTTACTGACAGTCCCATCAAGGACACAGCAAAGTGATGGCAGTGTTATTGACAGTCCGATCAAGGGCAGCGAAAAGTGATGGCAGTGTTGTTGACAGTCCGATCAAGGGCACAGCAAAGTGATGGCAGTGTTGTTGACAGTCCGATCAAGGGCACTGCAAAGTGATGCCGGGTGTTATTGACAGTCCGATCAAGGGCAGAGCAAAGTGATTGCAGTGTTATTGACAGTCCGATCAAGGGCAGAGCAAAGTGATGCCGGGTGTTATTGACAGTCCGATCAAGGGCACAGCAAAGTGATGGCAGTGTTATTGACAGTCCGATCAAGGGCAGAGCAAAGTGATGGCAGTGTTATTGACAGTCCCATCAAGGGCACAGCAAAGTGATGGCAGTGTTATTGACAGTCCTATCAAGGACAGAGCAAAGTGATGGCAGTGTTATTGACAGTCCTATCAAGGGCACAGCAAAGTGATGCCGGCTGTTATTGACAGTGCTATCAAGGGCAGAGCAAAGTGATGGCAGTGTTATTGACAGTCCCATCAAGGGCAGAGCAAAGTGATGGCGGATGTTATTGACAGTCCCATCAAGGGCACAGCAAAGTGATGTCAGTGTTATTGACAGTCCTATCAAGGGCACAGCAAGGTGATGGCGGGTGTTATTGACAGTCCTATCAAGGGCAGAGCAAAGTGATGGCAGTGTTATTGACAGTGCTATCAAGGGCACAGCAAGGTGATGGCGGGTGCTATTGACAGTCCTATCAAGGGCAGAGCAAAGTGATGGCGGGTGTTATTGACAGTCCTATCAAGGGCACAGCAAAGTGATGCCGGGTGTTATTGACAGTGCTATCAAGGGCAGAGCAAAGTAATGGCGGGTGTTATTGACAGTGCTATCAAGGGCACAGCAAAGTGATGGCGGGTGTTATTGACAGTCCCATCAAGGGCATAGCAAAGTGATGGCAGTGTTGTTGACAGTCCTATCAAGGGCAGAGCAAAGTGATGCCGGGTGTTATTGACAGTCCTATCAAGGGCAGAGCAAAGTGATGTCGGGTGTTATTGACAGTCCCATCAAGGGCACAGCAAAGTGATGTCAGTGTTATTGACAGTCCCATCAAGGGCAGAGGCAAGTGATGGCGGGTGTTATTGACAGTCGTATCAAGGGCACAGCAAGGTGATGGCGGGTGTTATTGACAGTCCTATCAAGGGCAGAGCAAAGTGATGGCAGTGTTATTGACAGTGCTATCAAGGGCACAGCAAGGTGATGGCGGGTGTTATTGACAGTCCTATCAAGGGCAGAGCAAAGTGATGGCGGGTGTTATTGACAGTCCTATCAAGGGCACAGCAAGGTGATGGCGGGTGTTATTGACAGTCCTATCAAGGGCACAGCAAGGTGATGGCGGTGTTGTTGACAGTCCCATCAAGGGCAGAGCAAAGTGATGGCAGTGTTATTGACAGTCCCATCAAGGGCAGAGCAAAGTGATGGCAGTGTTATTGACAGTCCCATCAAGGGCACAGCAAAGTGATGTCAGTGTTATTGACAGTCCTTTCAAGGGCACAGCAAGGTGATGGCGGGTGTTATTGACAGTCCCATCAAGGGCACAGCAAGGTGATGGCGGGTGTTATTGACAGTCCTATCAAGGGCACAGCAAGGTGATGGCGGGTGTTATTGACAGTCCCATCAAGGGCAGAGCAAAGCGATGGCAGTGTTATTGACAGTCCGATCAAGGGCAGAGCAAATGATGGCAGTGTTATTGACAGTCCGATCAAGGGCACAGCAAAGTGATGGCAGTGTAATTGACAGTCCGATCAAGGGCACAGCAAACTGACGGCAATGTTATTGACAGTCCCATCAAGGGCAGAGCAAAGTGATGGCAGTGTTACTGACAGTCCCATCAAGGACACAGCAAAGTGATGGCAGTGTTATTGACAGTCCGATCAAGGGCAGAGCAAAGTGATGGCAGTGTTGTTGACAGTCCGATCAAGGGCACAGCAAAGTGATGGCAGTGTTGTTGACAGTCCGATCAAGGGCACAGCAAAGTGACGGCGGGTGTTATTGACAGTCCGATCAAGGGCAGAGCAAAGTGATGGCAGTGTTATTGACAGTCCGATCAAGGGCAGAGCAAAGTGATGCCGGGTGTTATTGACAGTCCGATCAAGGGCACTGCAAAGTGATGGCAGTGTTATTGACAGTCCCATCAAGGGCAGAGCAAAGTGATGGCAGTGTTATTGACAGTCCTATCAAGGGCACAGCAAGGTGATGGCAGTGTTATTGACAGTCCTATCAAGGGCACAGCAAAGTGACGGCGGGTGTTATTGACAGTCCTATCAATGGCACAGCAAAGTGATGGCGGGTGTTATTGACAGTCCCATCAAGGGCACAGCAAAGTGACGGCAGTGTTATTGACAGTCCCATCAAGGGCACAGCAAAGTGACGGCAGTGTTATTGACAGTCCTATCAATGGCACAGCAAAGTGATGGCGGGTGTTATTGACAGTGCTATCAAGGGCACAGCAAAGTGACGGCGGGTGTTATTGACAGTCCTATCAATGGCACAGCAAAGTGACGGGAGTGTTATTGACAGTCCTATCAAGGGCACAGCAAAGTGATGGCGGGCGTTAATGACAGTCCTATCAAGGGCACAGCAAAGTGATGGCAGTGTTATTGACAGTGCTATCAAGGGCACAGCAAAGTGACGGGAGTGTTATTGACAGTCCTATCAAGGGCACAGCAAAGTGATGGCGGGCGTTAATGACAGTCCTATCAAGGGCACAGCAAAGTGACGGCAGTGTTATTGACAGTGCTATCAAGGGCACAGCAAAGTGACGGCGGGTGTTATTGACAGTCCTATCAATGGCACAGCAAAGTGATGGCGGGTGTTATTGACAGTCGTATCAAGGGCACAGCAAAGTGATGGCAGGCGTTAATGACAGTCCTATCAAGGGCACAGCAAAGTGATGGCAGTGTTATTGACAGTCCTATCAAGGGCACAGCAAAGTGACGGCAGGTGTTATTGACAGTCCTATCAAGGGCACAGCAAAGTGATGGCGGGTGTTATTGACAGTCCGATCAAGGGCACAGGAAAGTGATGGCAGTGTTATTGACAGTCCTATCAAGGGCAGAGCAAAGTGATGGCAGTGTTATTAACAGTCCTATCAAGGGCACAGCAAAGTGATGGCAGTGTTATTGACAGTCCTATCAAGGGCACAGGAAAGTGATGGCAGTGTTATTGACAGTCCTATCAAGGGCAGATCAAAGTGATGGTAGTGTTGTTGACAGTCCTATCAAGGGCACAGCAAAGTGATGGCAGTGTTATTGACAGTCCTATCAAGGGCACAGCAAAGTGATGGCAGTGTTATTGACAGTCCTATCAAGGGCACAGCAAATGATGGCAGTGTTATTGACAGTCCGATCAAGCGCACAGCAAAGTGATGGCAGTGTAATTGACAGTCCGATCAAGGGCACAGCAAAGTGACGGCAGTGTTATTGACAGTCCCATCAAGGGCAGAGCAAAGTGATGGCAGTGTTACTGACAGTCCCATCAAGGACACTGCAAAGTGATGGCAGTGTTATTGACAGTCCGATCAAGGGCAGAGCAAAGTGATGGCAGTGTTGTTGACAGTCCGATCAAGGGCACAGCAAAGTGAAGGCAGTGTTGTTGACAGTCCGATCAAGGGCACAGCAAAGTGACGGCGGGTGTTATTGACAGTCCGATCAAGGGCAGAGCAAAGTGATGGCAGTGTTATTGACAGTCCGATCAAGGGCAGAGCAAAGTGATGCCGGGTGTTATTGACAGTCCGATCAAGGGCACAGCAAAGTGATGGCAGTGTTATTGACAGTCCGATCAAGGGCAGAGCAAAGTGATGGCAGTGTTGTTGACAGTCCGATCAAGGGCACAGCAAAGTGATGGCAGTGTTATTGACAGTGCTATCAAGGGCACAGCAAAGTTATGGCAGTGTTATTGACAGTGCTGTCAAGGGCACAGCAAAGTGATGGCGGGTGTTATTGACAGTGCTTTCAAGGGCACAGCAAAGTGATGGCAGTGTTATTGACAGGCCTATCAAGGGCACAGCAAAGTGATGGCAGTGTTATTGACAGTCCCATCAAGGGCACAGCAAAGTGATGGCAGTGTTATTGACAGTCCTATCAAGGACAGGGCAAAGTGATGGCAGTGTTATTGACAGTCCTATCAAGGGCACAGCAAAGTGATGCTGGGTGTTATTGACAGTGCTATCAAGGGCACAGCAAAGTGATGGCAGTGTTATTGACAGTCCTATCAAGGACAGGGCAAATTGATGGCAGTGTTATTGACAGTCCTATCAAGGGCACAGCAAAGTGATGCCGGGTGTTATTGACAGTGCTATCAAGGGCAGAGCAAAGTGATGGCAGTGTTATTGACAGTCCTATCAAGGGCAGAGCAAAGTGATGGCAGTGTTATTGACAGTCCCATCAAGGGCAGAGCAAAGTGATGGCGGGTGTTATTGACAGTCCCATCAAGGGCACAGCAAAGTGATGGCAGTGTTATTGACAGTCCTGTCAAGGGCACAGCAAGGTGATGGCGGGTGTTATTGACAGTCCTATCAAGGGCAGAGCAAAGTGATGGCAGTGTTATTGACAGTGCTATCAAGGGCTCAGCAAGGTGATGGCGGGTGTTATTGACAGTCCTATCAAGGGCACAGCAAAGTGATGGCAGTGTTATTGACAGTCCTATCAAGGGCACAGCAAGGTGATGGCAGTGTTATTGACAGTCCTATCAAGGGCACAGCAAAGTGACGGCGGGTGTTATTGACCGTGCTATCAAGGGCACAGCAAAGTGATGGCGGGTGTTATTGACAGTCCGATCAAGGGCACAGGAAAGTGATGGCAATGTTATTGACAGTCCGATCAAGGGCACAGCAAAGTGAAGGCAGTGTAATTGACAGTCCGATCAAGGGCACAGCAAAGTGACGGCAGTGTTATTGACAGTCCCATCAAGGGCAGAGCAAAGTGATGGCAGTGTTACTGACAGTCCCATCAAGGACACAGCAAAGTGATGGCAGTGTTATTGACAGTCCTATCAAGGGCACAGCAAAGTGATGGCGGGTGTTATTGACAGTCCGATCAAGGGCACAGGAAAGTGATGGCAGTGTTATTGACAGTCCTATCAAGGGCAGAGCAAAGTGATGGCAGTGTTATTGACAGTCCTATCAAGGGCACAGCAAAGTGATGGCAGTGTTATTTACAGTCCTATCAAGGGCACACCAAATGATGGCAGTGTTATTGACAGTCCGATCAAGGGCACAGCAAAGTGATGGCAGTGTAATTGACAGTCCAATCAAGGACACAGCAAAGTGACGGCAGTGTTATTGACAGTCCTATCAAGGGCACAGCAAAGTGATGGCAGTGTTACTGACAGTCCCATCAAGGACACAGCAAAGTGATGACAGTGTTATTGACAGTCCGATCAAGGGCAGCGAAAAGTGATGGCAGTGTTGTTGACAGTCCGATCAAGGGCACAGCAAAGTGATGGCAGTGTTGTTGACAGTCCGATCAAGGGCACTGCAAAGTGACGGCGGGTGTTATTGACAGTCCGATCAAGGGCAGAGCAAAGTGATGGCAGTGTTATTGACAGTCCGATCAAGGGCAGAGCAAAGTGATGCCGGGTGTTATTGACAGTCCGATCAAGGGCACAGCAAAGTGATGGCAGTGTTATTGACAGTGCTATCAAGGGCACAGCAAAGTGATGGCAGTGTTATTGACAGTGCTGTCAAGGGCACAGCAAAGTGATGGCGGGTGTTATTGACATTGCTTTCAAGGGCACAGCAAAGTGATGGCAGTGTTATTGACAGTCCTATCAAGGGCACAGCCAAGTGATGGCAGTGTTATTGACAGTCCCATCAAGGGCACAGCAAAGTGATGGCAGCGTTATTGACAGTCCTATCAAGGGCACAGCAAAGTGATGGCAGTGTTACTGACAGTCCCATCAAGGACACAGCAAAGTGATGGCAGTGTTATTGACAGTCCGATCAAGGGCAGCGAAAAGTGATGGCAGTGTTGTTGACAGTCCGATCAAGGGCACAGCAAAGTGATGGCAGTGTTGTTGACAGTCCGATCAAGGGCACTGCAAAGTGACGGCGGGTGTTATTGACAGTCCGATCAAGGGCAGAGCAAAGTGATGGCAGTGTTATTGACAGTCCGATCAAGGGCAGAGCAAAGTGATGCCGGATGTTATTGACAGTCCGATCAAGGGCACAGCAAAGTGATGGCAGTGTTATTGACAGTGCTATCAAGGGCACAGCAAAGTGATGGCAGTGTTATTGACAGTGCTGTCAAGGGCACAGCAAAGTGATGGCGGGTGTTATTGACATTGCTTTCAAGGGCACAGCAAAGTGATGGCAGTGTTATTGACAGTCCTATCAAGGGCACAGCCAAGTGATGGCAGTGTTATTGACAGTCCCATCAAGGGCACAGCAAAGTGATGGCAGCGTTATTGACAGTCCTATCAAGGGCACAGCAAAGTGATGGCAGTGTTACTGACAGTCCCATCAAGGACACAGCAAAGTGATGGCAGTGTTATTGACAGTCCGATCAAGGGCAGCGAAAAGTGATGGCAGTGTTGTTGACAGTCCGATCAAGGGCACAGCAAAGTGATGGCAGTGTTGTTGACAGTCCGATCAAGGGCACTGCAAAGTGACGGCGGGTGTTATTGACTGTCCCATCAAGGGCACAGCAAAGTGACGGCAGTGTTATTGACAGTCCCATCAAGGGCACAGCAAAGTGACGGCAGTGTTATTGACAGTCCTATCAATGGCACAGCAAAGTGATGGCGGGTGTTATTGACAGTGCTATCAAGGGCACAGCAAAGTGACGGCGGGTGTTATTGACAGTCCTATCAATGGCACAGCAAAGTGACGGGAGTGTTATTGACAGTCCTATCAAGGGCAGAGCAAAGTGATGTCAGTGTTATTGGCAGTCGTATCAAGGGCACAGCAAAGTGATGGCGGGCGTTAATGACAGTCCTATCAAGGGCACAGCAAAGTGATGGCAGTGTTATTGACAGTCCTATCAAGGGCACAGCAAAGTGACGGCAGGTGTTATTGACAGTCCTATCAAGGGCACAGCAAAGTGATGGCGGGTGTTATTGACAGTCCGATCAAGGGCACAGGAAAGTGATGGCAGTGTTATTGACAGTCCTATCAAGGGCAGAGCAAAGTGATGGCAGTGTTATTAACAGTCCTATCAAGGGCACAGCAAAGTGATGGCAGTGTTATTGACAGTCCTATCAAGGGCACAGGAAAGTGATGGCAGTGTTATTGACAGTCCTATCAAGGGCAGATCAAAGTGATGGTAGTGTTGTTGACAGTCCTATCAAGGGCACAGCAAAGTGATGGCAGTGTTATTGACAGTCCTATCAAGGGCACAGCAAAGTGATGGCAGTGTTATTGACAGTCCTATCAAGGGCACAGCAAATGATGGCAGTGTTATTGACAGTCCGATCAAGCGCACAGCAAAGTGATGGCAGTGTAATTGACAGTCCCATCAAGGGCACAGCAAAGTGACGGCAGTGTTATTGACAGTCCCATCAAGGGCAGAGCAAAGTGATGGCAGTGTTACTGACAGTCCCATCAAGGACACTGCAAAGTGATGGCAGTGTTATTGACAGTCCGATCAAGGGTAGAGCAAAGTGATGGCAGTGTTGTTGACAGTCCGATCAAGGGCACAGCAAAGTGAAGGCAGTGTTGTTGACAGTCCGATCAAGGGCACAGCAAAGTGACGGCGGGTGTTATTGACAGTCCGATCAAGGGCAGAGCAAAGTGATGGCAGTGTTATTGACAGTCCGATCAAGGGCACAGCAAAGTGATGCCGGGTGTTATTGACAGTCCGATCAAGGGCACAGCAAAGTGATGGCAGTGTTATTGACAGTCCGATCAAGGGCAGAGCAAAGTGATGGCAGTGTTGTTGACAGTCCGATCAAGGGCACAGCAAAGTGATGGCAGTGTTATTGACAGTGCTATCAAGGGCACAGCAAAGTTATGGCAGTGTTATTGACAGTGCTGTCAAGGGCACAGCAAAGTGATGGCGGGTGTTATTGACAGTGCTTTCAAGGGCACAGCAAAGTGATGGCAGTGTTATTGACAGGCCTATCAAGGGCACAGCAAAGTGATGGCAGTGTTATTGACAGTCCCATCAAGGGCACAGCAAAGTGATGGCAGTGTTATTGACAGTCCTATCAAGGACAGGGCAAAGTGATGGCAGTGTTATTGACAGTCCTATCAAGGGCACAGCAAAGTGATGCTGGGTGTTATTGACAGTGCTATCAAGGGCACAGCAAAGTGATGGCAGTGTTATTGACAGTCCTATCAAGGACAGGGCAAAGTGATGGCAGTGTTATTGACAGTCCTATCAAGGGCACAGCAAAGTGATGCCGGGTGTTATTGACAGTGCTATCAAGGGCAGAGCAAAGTGATGGCAGTGTTATTGACAGTCCTATCAAGGGCAGAGCAAAGTGATGGCAGTGTTATTGACAGTCCCATCAAGGGCAGAGCAAAGTGATGGCGGGTGTTATTGACAGTCCCATCAAGGGCACAGCAAAGTGATGGCAGTGTTATTGACAGTCCTGTCAAGGGCACAGCAAGGTGATGGCGGGTGTTATTGACAGTCCTATCAAGGGCAGAGCAAAGTGATGGCAGTGTTATTGACAGTGCTATCAAGGGCACAGCAAGGTGATGGCGGGTGTTATTGACAGTCCTATCAAGGGCACAGCAAAGTGATGGCAGTGTTATTGACAGTCCTATCAAGGGCACAGCAAGGTGATGGCAGTGTTATTGACAGTCCTATCAAGGGCACAGCAAAGTGACGGCGGGTGTTATTGACCGTGCTATCAAGGGCACAGCAAAGTGATGGCGGGTGTTATTGACAGTCCGATCAAGGGCACAGGAAAGTGATGGCAATGTTATTGACAGTCCGATCAAGGGCACAGCAAAGTGAAGGCAGTGTAATTGACAGTCCGATCAAGGGCACAGCAAAGTGACGGCAGTGTTATTGACAGTCCCATCAAGGGCAGAGCAAAGTGATGGCAGTGTTACTGACAGTCCCATCAAGGACACAGCAAAGTGATGGCAGTGTTATTGACAGTCCTATCAAGGGCACAGCAAAGTGATGGCGGGTGTTATTGACAGTCCGATCAAGGGCAGAGCAAAGTGATGGCAGTGTTATTGACAGTCCTATCAAGGGCACAGCAAAGTGATGGCAGTGTTATTTACAGTCCTATCAAGGGCACACCAAATGATGGCAGTGTTATTGACAGTCCAATCAAGGACACAGCAAAGTGACGGCAGTGTTATTGACAGTCCTATCAAGGGCACAGCAAAGTGATGGCAGTGTTACTGACAGTCCCATCAAGGACACAGCAAAGTGATGACAGTGTTATTGACAGTCCGATCAAGGGCAGCGAAAAGTGATGGCAGTGTTGTTGACAGTCCGATCAAGGGCACAGCAAAGTGATGGCAGTGTTGTTGACAGTCCGATCAAGGGCACTGCAAAGTGACGGCGGGTGTTATTGACAGTCCGATCAAGGGCAGAGCAAAGTGATGGCAGTGTTATTGACAGTCCGATCAAGGGCAGAGCAAAGTGATGCCGGGTGTTATTGACAGTCCGATCAAGGGCACAGCAAAGTGATGGCAGTGTTATTGACAGGGCTATCAAGGGCACAGCAAAGTGATGGCAGTGTTATTGACAGTGCTGTCAAGGGCACAGCAAAGTGATGGCGGGTGTTATTGACATTGCTTTCAAGGGCACAGCAAAGTGATGGCAGTGTTATTGACAGTCCTATCAAGGGCACAGCCAAGTGATGGCAGTGTTATTGACAGTCCCATCAAGGGCACAGCAAAGTGATGGCAGCGTTATTGACAGTCCTATCAAGGGCACAGCAAAGTGATGGCAGTGTTACTGACAGTCCCATCAAGGACACAGCAAAGTGATGGCAGTGTTATTGACAGTCCGATCAAGGGCAGCGAAAAGTGATGGCAGTGTTGTTGACAGTCCGATCAAGGGCACAGCAAAGTGATGGCAGTGTTGTTGACAGTCCGATCAAGGGCACTGCAAAGTGACGGCGGGTGTTATTGACAGTCCGATCAAGGGCAGAGCAAAGTGATGGCAGTGTTATTGACAGTCCGATCAAGGGCAGAGCAAAGTGATGCCGGCTGTTATTGACAGTCCGATCAAGGGCACAGCAAAGTGATGGCAGTGTTATTGACAGTGCTATCAAGGGCACAGCAAAGTGATGGCAGTGTTATTGACAGTGCTGTCAAGGGCACAGCAAAGTGATGGCGGGTGTTATTGACATTGCTTTCAAGGGCACAGCAAAGTGATGGCAGTGTTATTGACAGTCCTATCAAGGGCACAGCCAAGTGATGGCAGTGTTATTGACAGTCCCATCAAGGGCACAGCAAAGTGATGGCAGCGTTATTGACAGTCCTATCAAGGGCACAGCAAAGTGATGGCAGTGTTACTGACAGTCCCATCAAGGACACAGCAAAGTGATGGCAGTGTTATTGACAGTCCGATCAAGGGCAGCGAAAAGTGATGGCAGTGTTGTTGACAGTCCGATCAAGGGCACAGCAAAGTGATGGCAGTGTTGTTGACAGTCCGATCAAGGGCACTGCAAAGTGACGGCGGGTGTTATTGACTGTCCGATCAAGGGCAGAGCAAAGTGATGGCAGTGTTATTGACAGTCCGATCAAGGGCAGAGCAAAGTGATGCCGGGTGTTATTGACAGTCCGATCAAGGGCACAGCAAAGTGATGGCAGTGTTATTGACAGTGCTATCTAGGGCACAGCAAAGTGATGGCAGTGCTATTGACAGTGCTGTCAAGGGCACAGCAAAGTGATGGCGGGTGTTATTGACATTGCTTTCAAGGGCACAGCAAAGTGATGGCAGTGTTATTGACAGTCCTATCAAGGGCACAGCCAAGTGATGGCAGTGTTATTGACAGTCCCATCAAGGGCACAGCAAAGTGATGGCAGCGTTATTGACAGTCCTAACAAGGGCACAGCAAAGTGATGCCGGCTGTTATTGACAGTGCTATCAAGGGCACAGCAAAGTGATGGCAGTGTTATTGACAGTCCTATCAAGGGCAGAGCAAAGTGATGGCGGGTGTTATTGACAGTCCCATCAAGGGCACAGCAAAGTGATGTCAGTGTTATTGACAGTCCTATCAAGGGCACAGCAAGGTGATGGCGGGGGTTATTGACAGTCCTATCAAGGGCAGAGCGAAGTGATGGCAGTGTTATTGACAGTGCTATCAAGGGCACAGCAAAGTGATGGCAGTGTAATTGACAGTCCCATCAAGGGCACAGCAAAGTGACGGCAGTGTTATTGCCAGTCCCATCAAGGGCAGAGCAAAGTGATGGCAGTGTTACTGACAGTCCCATCAAGGACACAGCAAAGTGACGGCAGTGTTATTGACAGTCCGATCAAGGGCAGAGCAAAGTGATGGCAGTGTTGTTGACAGTCCGATCAAGGGCACAGCAAAGTGATGGCAGTGTTGTTGACAGTCCGATCAAGGGCACAGCAAAGTGACGGCGGGTGTTATTGACAGTCCGATCAAGGGCAGAGCAAAGTGATGGCAGTGTTATTGACAGTCCGATCAAGGGCAGAGCAAAGTGATGCCGGGTGTTATTGACAGTCCGATCAAGGGCGCAGCAAAGTGATGGCAGTGTTATTGACAGTCCGATCAAGGGCAGAGGAAAGTGATGGCAGTGTTATTGACAGTCCCATCAAGGGCACAGCAAAGTGATGGCAGTGTTATTGACAGTCCTATCAAGGACAGAGCCAAGTGATGGCAGTGTTATTGACAGTCCTATCAAGGGCACAGCAAAGTGATGCCGGCTGTTATTGACAGTGCTATCAAGGGCAGAGCAAAGTGATGGCAGTGTTATTGACAGTCCCATCAAGGGCACAGCAAAGTGATGTCAGTGTTATTGACAGTCCTATCAAGGGCACAGCAAGGTGATGGCGGGTGTTATTGACAGTCCTATCAAGGGCAGAGCAAAGTGATGGCAGTGTTATTGACAGTCCTATCAAGGACAGAGCAAAGTGATGGCAGTGTTATTGACAGTCCTATCAAGGGCACAGCAAAGTGATGCCGTCTGTTATTGACAGTGCTATCAAGGGCAGAGCAAAGTGATGGCAGTAATTGACAGTCCGATCAAGGGCAGAGGAAAGTGATGGCAGTGTTATTGACAGTCCCATCAAGGGCACAGCAAAGTGATGGCAGTGTTATTGACAGTCCTATCAAGGACAGAGCAAAGTGATGGCAGTGTTATTGACAGTCCTATCAAGGGCACAGCAAAGTGATGCCGGGTGTTATTGACAGTGCTATCAAGGGCAGAGCAAAGTGATGGCAGTGTTATTGACAGTCCTATCAAGGGCAGAGCAAAGTGATGGCAGTGTTATTGACAGTCCCATCAAGGGCAGAGCAAAGTGATGGCGGGTGTTATTGACAGTCCCATCAAGGGCACAGCAAAGTGATGGCAGTGTTATTGACAGTCCTGTCAAGGGCACAGCAAGGTGATGGCGGGTGTTATTGACAGTCCTATCAAGGGCAGAGCAAAGTGATGGCAGTGTTATTGACAGTGCTATCAAGGGCACAGCAAGGTGATGGCGGGTGCTATTGACAGTCCTATCAAGGGCAGAGCAAAGTGATGGCGGGTGTTATTGACAGTCCTATCAAGGGCAGAGCAAAGTGATGGCGGGTGTTATTGACAGTGCTATCAAGGGCAGAGCAAAGTGATGGCGGGTGTTATTGACAGTGCTATCAAGGGCACAGTAAAGTGATGGCGGGTGTTAGTGACAGTCCCATCAAGGGCAGAGCAAAGTGATGGCAGTGTTGTTGACAGTCCTATCAAGGGCACAGGAAAGTGATGGCAGTGTTATTGACAGTCCTATCAAGGGCAGAGCAAAGTGATGGCAGTGTTATTGACAGTCCTATCAAGGGCACAGCAAAGTGATGGCAGTGTTATTTACAGTCCTATCAAGGGCACACCAAATGATGGCAGTGTTATTGACAGTCCGATCAAGGGCACAGCAAAGTGATGGCAGTGTAATTGACAGTCCGATCAAGGGCACAGCAAAGTGACGGCAGTGTTATTGACAGTCCTATCAAGGGCACAGCAAAGTGATGGCAGTGTTACTGACAGTCCCATCAAGGACACAGCAAAGTGATGGCAGTGTTATTGACAGTCCGATCAAGGGCAGCGAAAAGTGATGGCAGTGTTGTTGACAGTCCGATCAAGGGCACAGCAAAGTGATGGCAGTGTTGTTGACAGTCCGATCAAGGGCACTGCAAAGTGACGGCGGGTGTTATTGACAGTCCGATCAAGGGCAGAGCAAAGTGATGGCAGTGTTATTGACAGTCCGATCAAGGGCAGAGCAAAGTGATGCCGGGTGTTATTGACAGTCCGATCAAGGGCACAGCAAAGTGATGGCAGTGTTATTGACAGTGCTATCAAGGGCACAGCAAAGTGATGGCAGTGTTATTGACAGTGCTGTCAAGGGCACAGCAAAGTGATGGCGGGTGTTATTGACAGTGCTTTCAAGGGCACAGCAAAGTGATGGCAGTGTTATTGACAGTCCTATCAAGGGCACAGCCAAGTGATGGCAGTGTTATTGACAGTCCCATCAAGGGCACAGCAAAGTGATGGCAGCGTTATTGACAGTCCTAACAAGGGCACAGCAAAGTGATGCCGGCTGTTATTGACAGTGCTATCAAGGGCACAGCAAAGTGATGGCAGTGTTATTGACAGTCCTATCAAGGGCAGAGCAAAGTGATGGCGGGTGTTATTGACAGTCCCATCAAGGGCACAGCAAAGTGATGTCAGTGTTATTGACAGTCCTATCAAGGGCACAGCAAGGTGATGGCGGGGGTTATTGACAGTCCTATCAAGGGCAGAGCAAAGTGATGGCAGTGTTATTGACAGTGCTATCAAGGGCACAGCAAAGTGATGGCAGTGTAATTGACAGTCCGATCAAGGGCACAGCAAAGTGACGGCAGTGTTATTGCTAGTCCCATCAAGGGCAGAGCAAAGTGATGGCAGTGTTACTGACAGTCCCATCAAGGACACAGCAAAGTGACGGCAGTGTTATTGACAGTCCGATCAAGGGCAGAGCAAAGTGATGGCAGTGTTGTTGACAGTCCGATCAAGGGCACAGCAAAGTGATGGCAGTGTTGTTGACAGTCCGATCAAGGGCACAGCAAAGTGACGGCGGGTGTTATTGACAGTCCGATCAAGGGCAGAGCAAAGTGATGGCAGTGTTATTGACAGTCCGATCAAGGGCAGAGCAAAGTGATGCCGGGTGTTATTGACAGTCCGATCAAGGGCGCAGCAAAGTGATGGCAGTGTTATTGACAGTCCGATCAAGGGCAGAGGAAAGTGATGGCAGTGTTATTGACAGTCCCATCAAGGGCACAGCAAAGTGATGGCAGTGTTATTGACAGTCCTATCAAGGACAGAGCCAAGTGATGGCAGTGTTATTGACAGTCCTATCAAGGGCACAGCAAAGTGATGCCGGCTGTTATTGACAGTGCTATCAAGGGCAGAGCAAAGTGATGGCAGTGTTATTGACAGTCCCATCAAGGGCACAGCAAAGTGATGTCAGTGTTATTGACAGTCCTATCAAGGGCACAGCAAGGTGATGGCGGGTGTTATTGACAGTCCTATCAAGGGCACAGCAAAGTGATGTCAGTGTTATTGACATTCCTATCAAGGGCACAGCAAGGTGATGGCGGGTGTTATTGACAGTCCTATCAAGGGCAGAGCAAAGTGATGGCAGTGTTATTGACAGTCCTATCAAGGACAGAGCAAAGTGATGGCAGTGTTATTGACAGTCCTATCAAGGGCACAGCAAAGTGATGCCGTCTGTTATTGACAGTGCTATCAAGGGCAGAGCAAAGTGATGGCAGTAATTGACAGTCCGATCAAGGGCAGAGGAAAGTGATGGCAGTGTTATTGACAGTCCCATCAAGGGCACAGCAAAGTGATGGCAGTGTTATTGACAGTCCTATCAAGGACAGAGCAAAGTGATGGCAGTGTTATTGACAGTCCTATCAAGGGCACAGCAAAGTGATGCCGGGTGTTATTGACAGTGCTATCAAGGGCAGAGCAAAGTGATGGCAGTGTTATTGACAGTCCTATCAAGGGCAGAGCAAAGTGATGGCAGTGTTATTGACAGTCCCATCAAGGGCAGAGCAAAGTGATGGCGGGTGTTATTGACAGTCCCATCAAGGGCACAGCAAAGTGATGGCAGTGTTATTGACAGTCCTGTCAAGGGCACAGCAAGGTGATGGCGGGTGTTATTGACAGTCCTATCAAGGGCAGAGCAAAGTGATGGCAGTGTTATTGACAGTGCTATCAAGGGCACAGCAAGGTGATGGCGGGTGCTATTGACAGTCCTATCAAGGGCAGAGCAAAGTGATGGCGGGTGTTATTGACAGTCCTATCAAGGGCAGAGCAAAGTGATGGCGGGTGTTATTGACAGTGCTATCAAGGGCAGAGCAAAGTGATGGCGGGTGTTATTGACAGTGCTATCAAGGGCACAGTAAAGTGATGGCGGGTGTTAGTGACAGTCCCATCAAGGGCAGAGCAAAGTGATGGCAGTGTTGTTGACAGTCCTATCATGGGCACAGGAAAGTGATGGCAGTGTTATTGACAGTCCTATCAAGGGCAGAGCAAAGTGATGGCAGTGTTATTGACAGTCCTATCAAGGGCACAGCAAAGTGATGGCAGTGTTATTTACAGTCCTATCAAGGGCACACCAAATGATGGCAGTGTTATTGACAGTCCGATCAAGGGCACAGCAAAGTGATGGCAGTGTAATTGACAGTCCGATCAAGGGCACAGCAAAGTGACGGCAGTGTTATTGACAGTCCTATCAAGGGCACAGCAAAGTGATGGCAGTGTTACTGACAGTCCCATCAAGGACACAGCAAAGTGATGGCAGTGTTATTGACAGTCCGATCAAGGGCAGCGAAAAGTGATGGCAGTGTTGTTGACAGTCCGATCAAGGGCACAGCAAAGTGATGGCAGTGTTGTTGACAGTCCGATCAAGGGCACTGCAAAGTGACGGCGGGTGTTATTGACAGTCCGATCAAGGGCAGAGCAAAGTGATGGCAGTGTTGTTGACAGTCCGATCAAGGGCACAGCAAAGTGAAGGCAGTGTTGTTGACAGTCCGATCAAGGGCACAGCAAAGTGACGGCGGGTGTTATTGACAGTCCGATCAAGGGCAGAGCAAAGTGATGGCAGTGTTATTGACAGTCCGATCAAGGGCACAGCAAAGTGATGCCGGGTGTTATTGACAGTCCGATCAAGGGCACAGCAAAGTGATGGCAGTGTTATTGACAGTCCGATCAAGGGCAGAGCAAAGTGATGGCAGTGTTGTTGACAGTCCGATCAAGGGCACAGCAAAGTGATGGCAGTGTTATTGACAGTGCTATCAAGGGCACAGCAAAGTGATGGCGGGTGTTATTGACAGTGCTTTCAAGGGCACAGCAAAGTGATGGCAGTGTTATTGACAGGCCTATCAAGGGCACAGCAAAGTGATGGCAGTGTTATTGACAGTCCCATCAAGGGCACAGCAAAGTGATGGCAGTGTTATTGACAGTCCTATCAAGGACAGGGCAAAGTGATGGCAGTGTTATTGACAGTCCTATCAAGGGCACAGCAAAGTGATGCTGGGTGTTATTGACAGTGCTATCAAGGGCACAGCAAAGTGATGGCAGTGTTATTGACAGTCCTATCAAGGACAGGGCAAAGTGATGGCAGTGTTATTGACAGTCCTATCAAGGGCACAGCAAAGTGATGCCGGGTGTTATTGACAGTGCTATCAAGGGCAGAGCAAAGTGATGGCAGTGTTATTGACAGTCCTATCAAGGGCAGAGCAAAGTGATGGCAGTGTTATTGACAGTCCCATCAAGGGCAGAGCAAAGTGATGGCGGGTGTTATTGACAGTCCCATCAAGGGCACAGCAAAGTGATGGCAGTGTTATTGACAGTCCTGTCAAGGGCACAGCAAGGTGATGGCGGGTGTTATTGACAGTCCTATCAAGGGCAGAGCAAAGTGATGGCAGTGTTATTGACAGTGCTATCAAGGGCACAGCAAGGTGATGGCGGGTGTTATTGACAGTCCTATCAAGGGCACAGCAAAGTGATGGCAGTGTTATTGACAGTCCTATCAAGGGCACAGCAAGGTGATGGCAGTGTTATTGACAGTCCTATCAAGGGCACAGCAAAGTGACGGCGGGTGTTATTGACCGTGCTATCAAGGGCACAGCAAAGTGATGGCGGGTGTTATTGACAGTCCGATCAAGGGCACAGGAAAGTGATGGCAATGTTATTGACAGTCCGATCAAGGGCACAGCAAAGTGAAGGCAGTGTAATTGACAGTCCGATCAAGGGCACAGCAAAGTGACGGCAGTGTTATTGACAGTCCCATCAAGGGCAGAGCAAAGTGATGGCAGTGTTACTGACAGTCCCATCAAGGACACAGCAAAGTGATGGCAGTGTTATTGACAGTCCTATCAAGGGCACAGCAAAGTGATGGCGGGTGTTATTGACAGTCCGATCAAGGGCAGAGCAAAGTGATGGCAGTGTTATTGACAGTCCTATCAAGGGCACAGCAAAGTGATGGCAGTGTTATTTACAGTCCTATCAAGGGCACACCAAATGATGGCAGTGTTATTGACAGTCCAATCAAGGACACAGCAAAGTGACGGCAGTGTTATTGACAGTCCTATCAAGGGCACAGCAAAGTGATGGCAGTGTTACTGACAGTCCCATCAAGGACACAGCAAAGTGATGACAGTGTTATTGACAGTCCGATCAAGGGCAGCGAAAAGTGATGGCAGTGTTGTTGACAGTCCGATCAAGGGCACAGCAAAGTGATGGCAGTGTTGTTGACAGTCCGATCAAGGGCACTGCAAAGTGACGGCGGGTGTTATTGACAGTCCGATCAAGGGCAGAGCAAAGTGATGGCAGTGTTATTGACAGTCCGATCAAGGGCAGAGCAAAGTGATGCCGGGTGTTATTGACAGTCCGATCAAGGGCACAGCAAAGTGATGGCAGTGTTATTGACAGGGCTATCAAGGGCACAGCAAAGTGATGGCAGTGTTATTGACAGTGCTGTCAAGGGCACAGCAAAGTGATGGCGGGTGTTATTGACATTGCTTTCAAGGGCACAGCAAAGTGATGGCAGTGTTATTGACAGTCCTATCAAGGGCACAGCCAAGTGATGGCAGTGTTATTGACAGTCCCATCAAGGGCACAGCAAAGTGATGGCAGCGTTATTGACAGTCCTATCAAGGGCACAGCAAAGTGATGGCAGTGTTACTGACAGTCCCATCAAGGACACAGCAAAGTGATGGCAGTGTTATTGACAGTCCGATCAAGGGCAGCGAAAAGTGATGGCAGTGTTGTTGACAGTCCGATCAAGGGCACAGCAAAGTGATGGCAGTGTTGTTGACAGTCCGATCAAGGGCACTGCAAAGTGACGGCGGGTGTTATTGACAGTCCGATCAAGGGCAGAGCAAAGTGATGGCAGTGTTATTGACAGTCCGATCAAGGGCAGAGCAAAGTGATGCCGGCTGTTATTGACAGTCCGATCAAGGGCACAGCAAAGTGATGGCAGTGTTATTGACAGTGCTATCAAGGGCACAGCAAAGTGATGGCAGTGTTATTGACAGTGCTGTCAAGGGCACAGCAAAGTGATGGCGGGTGTTATTGACATTGCTTTCAAGGGCACAGCAAAGTGATGGCAGTGTTATTGACAGTCCTATCAAGGGCACAGCCAAGTGATGGCAGTGTTATTGACAGTCCCATCAAGGGCACAGCAAAGTGATGGCAGCGTTATTGACAGTCCTATCAAGGGCACAGCAAAGTGATGGCAGTGTTACTGACAGTCCCATCAAGGACACAGCAAAGTGATGGCAGTGTTATTGACAGTCCGATCAAGGGCAGCGAAAAGTGATGGCAGTGTTGTTGACAGTCCGATCAAGGGCACAGCAAAGTGATGGCAGTGTTGTTGACAGTCCGATCAAGGGCACTGCAAAGTGACGGCGGGTGTTATTGACTGTCCGATCAAGGGCAGAGCAAAGTGATGGCAGTGTTATTGACAGTCCGATCAAGGGCAGAGCAAAGTGATGCCGGGTGTTATTGACAGTCCGATCAAGGGCACAGCAAAGTGATGGCAGTGTTATTGACAGTGCTATCTAGGGCACAGCAAAGTGATGGCAGTGCTATTGACAGTGCTGTCAAGGGCACAGCAAAGTGATGGCGGGTGTTATTGACATTGCTTTCAAGGGCACAGCAAAGTGATGGCAGTGTTATTGACAGTCCTATCAAGGGCACAGCCAAGTGATGGCAGTGTTATTGACAGTCCCATCAAGGGCACAGCAAAGTGATGGCAGCGTTATTGACAGTCCTAACAAGGGCACAGCAAAGTGATGCCGGCTGTTATTGACAGTGCTATCAAGGGCACAGCAAAGTGATGGCAGTGTTATTGACAGTCCTATCAAGGGCAGAGCAAAGTGATGGCGGGTGTTATTGACAGTCCCATCAAGGGCACAGCAAAGTGATGTCAGTGTTATTGACAGTCCTATCAAGGGCACAGCAAGGTGATGGCGGGGGTTATTGACAGTCCTATCAAGGGCAGAGCGAAGTGATGGCAGTGTTATTGACAGTGCTATCAAGGGCACAGCAAAGTGATGGCAGTGTAATTGACAGTCCCATCAAGGGCACAGCAAAGTGACGGCAGTGTTATTGCCAGTCCCATCAAGGGCAGAGCAAAGTGATGGCAGTGTTACTGACAGTCCCATCAAGGACACAGCAAAGTGACGGCAGTGTTATTGACAGTCCGATCAAGGGCAGAGCAAAGTGATGGCAGTGTTGTTGACAGTCCGATCAAGGGCACAGCAAAGTGATGGCAGTGTTGTTGACAGTCCGATCAAGGGCACAGCAAAGTGACGGCGGGTGTTATTGACAGTCCGATCAAGGGCAGAGCAAAGTGATGGCAGTGTTATTGACAGTCCGATCAAGGGCAGAGCAAAGTGATGCCGGGTGTTATTGACAGTCCGATCAAGGGCGCAGCAAAGTGATGGCAGTGTTATTGACAGTCCGATCAAGGGCAGAGGAAAGTGATGGCAGTGTTATTGACAGTCCCATCAAGGGCACAGCAAAGTGATGGCAGTGTTATTGACAGTCCTATCAAGGACAGAGCCAAGTGATGGCAGTGTTATTGACAGTCCTATCAAGGGCACAGCAAAGTGATGCCGGCTGTTATTGACAGTGCTATCAAGGGCAGAGCAAAGTGATGGCAGTGTTATTGACAGTCCCATCAAGGGCACAGCAAAGTGATGTCAGTGTTATTGACAGTCCTATCAAGGGCACAGCAAGGTGATGGCGGGTGTTATTGACAGTCCTATCAAGGGCAGAGCAAAGTGATGGCAGTGTTATTGACAGTCCTATCAAGGACAGAGCAAAGTGATGGCAGTGTTATTGACAGTCCTATCAAGGGCACAGCAAAGTGATGCCGTCTGTTATTGACAGTGCTATCAAGGGCAGAGCAAAGTGATGGCAGTAATTGACAGTCCGATCAAGGGCAGAGGAAAGTGATGGCAGTGTTATTGACAGTCCCATCAAGGGCACAGCAAAGTGATGGCAGTGTTATTGACAGTCCTATCAAGGACAGAGCAAAGTGATGGCAGTGTTATTGACAGTCCTATCAAGGGCACAGCAAAGTGATGCCGGGTGTTATTGACAGTGCTATCAAGGGCAGAGCAAAGTGATGGCAGTGTTATTGACAGTCCTATCAAGGGCAGAGCAAAGTGATGGCAGTGTTATTGACAGTCCCATCAAGGGCAGAGCAAAGTGATGGCGGGTGTTATTGACAGTCCCATCAAGGGCACAGCAAAGTGATGGCAGTGTTATTGACAGTCCTGTCAAGGGCACAGCAAGGTGATGGCGGGTGTTATTGACAGTCCTATCAAGGGCAGAGCAAAGTGATGGCAGTGTTATTGACAGTGCTATCAAGGGCACAGCAAGGTGATGGCGGGTGCTATTGACAGTCCTATCAAGGGCAGAGCAAAGTGATGGCGGGTGTTATTGACAGTCCTATCAAGGGCAGAGCAAAGTGATGGCGGGTGTTATTGACAGTGCTATCAAGGGCAGAGCAAAGTGATGGCGGGTGTTATTGACAGTGCTATCAAGGGCACAGTAAAGTGATGGCGGGTGTTAGTGACAGTCCCATCAAGGGCAGAGCAAAGTGATGGCAGTGTTGTTGACAGTCCTATCAAGGGCACAGGAAAGTGATGG
This sequence comes from Scyliorhinus torazame, assembly GCF_047496885.1. Lineage (NCBI taxonomy): Eukaryota > Metazoa > Chordata > Chondrichthyes > Carcharhiniformes > Scyliorhinidae > Scyliorhinus > Scyliorhinus torazame. Next base: position 37,991,006 of record NC_092728.1, read on the forward strand.
CAGTGTTATTGACAGTCCTATCAAGGGCAGAGCAAAGTGATGGCAGTGTTATTGACAGTCCTATCAAGGGCACAGCAAAGTGATGGCAGTGTTATTTACAGTCCTATCAAGGGCACACCAAATGATGGCAGTGTTATTGACAGTCCGATCAAGGGCACAGCAAAGTGATGGCAGTGTAATTGACAGTCCGATCAAGGGCACAGCAAAGTGACGGCAGTGTTATTGACAGTCCTATCAAGGGCACAGCAAAGTGATGGCAGTGTTACTGACAGTCCCATCAAGGACACAGCAAAGTGATGGCAGTGTTATTGACAGTCCGATCAAGGGCAGCGAAAAGTGATGGCAGTGTTGTTGACAGTCCGATCAAGGGCACAGCAAAGTGATGGCAGTGTTGTTGACAGTCCGATCAAGGGCACTGCAAAGTGACGGCGGGTGTTATTGACAGTCCGATCAAGGGCAGAGCAAAGTGATGGCAGTGTTATTGACAGTCCGATCAAGGGCAGAGCAAAGTGATGCCGGGTGTTATTGACAGTCCGATCAAGGGCACAGCAAAGTGATGGCAGTGTTATTGACAGTGCTATCAAGGGCACAGCAAAGTGATGGCAGTGTTATTGACAGTGCTGTCAAGGGCACAGCAAAGTGATGGCGGGTGTTATTGACAGTGCTTTCAAGGGCACAGCAAAGTGATGGCAGTGTTATTGACAGTCCTATCAAGGGCACAGCCAAGTGATGGCAGTGTTATTGACAGTCCCATCAAGGGCACAGCAAAGTGATGGCAGCGTTATTGACAGTCCTAACAAGGGCACAGCAAAGTGATGCCGGCTGTTATTGACAGTGCTATCAAGGGCACAGCAAAGTGATGGCAGTGTTATTGACAGTCCTATCAAGGGCAGAGCAAAGTGATGGCGGGTGTTATTGACAGTCCCATCAAGGGCACAGCAAAGTGATGTCAGTGTTATTGACAGTCCTATCAAGGGCACAGCAAGGTGATGGCGGGGGTTATTGACAGTCCTATCAAGGGCAGAGCAAAGTGATGGCAGTGTTATTGACAGTGCTATCAAGGGCACAGCAAAGTGATGGCAGTGTAATTGACAGTCCGATCAAGGGCACAGCAAAGTGACGGCAGTGTTATTGCTAGTCCCATCAAGGGCAGAGCAAAGTGATGGCAGTGTTACTGACAGTCCCATCAAGGACACAGCAAAGTGACGGCAGTGTTATTGACAGTCCGATCAAGGGCAGAGCAAAGTGATGGCAGTGTTGTTGACAGTCCGATCAAGGGCACAGCAAAGTGACGGCGGGTGTTATTGACAGTCCGATCAAGGGCAGAGCAAAGTGATGGCAGTGTTATTGACAGTCCGATCAAGGGCAGAGCAAAGTGATGCCGGGTGTTATTGACAGTCCGATCAAGGGCGCAGCAAAGTGATGGCAGTGTTATTGACAGTCCGATCAAGGGCAGAGGAAAGTGATGGCAGTGTTATTGACAGTCCCATCAAGGGCACAGCAAAGTGATGGCAGTGTTATTGACAGTCCTATCAAGGACAGAGCCAAGTGATGGCAGTGTTATTGACAGTCCTATCAAGGGCACAGCAAAGTGATGCCGGCTGTTATTGACAGTGCTATCAAGGGCAGAGCAAAGTGATGGCAGTGTTATTGACAGTCCCATCAAGGGCACAGCAAAGTGATGTCAGTGTTATTGACAGTCCTATCAAGGGCACAGCAAGGTGATGGCGGGTGTTATTGACAGTCCTATCAAGGGCACAGCAAAGTGATGTCAGTGTTATTGACATTCCTATCAAGGGCACAGCAAGGTGATGGCGGGTGTTATTGACAGTCCTATCAAGGGCAGAGCAAAGTGATGGCAGTGTTATTGACAGTCCTATCAAGGACAGAGCAAAGTGATGGCAGTGTTATTGACAGTCCTATCAAGGGCACAGCAAAGTGATGCCGTCTGTTATTGACAGTGCTATCAAGGGCAGAGCAAAGTGATGGCAGTAATTGACAGTCCGATCAAGGGCAGAGGAAAGTGATGGCAGTGTTATTGACAGTCCCATCAAGGGCACAGCAAAGTGATGGCAGTGTTATTGACAGTCCTATCAAGGACAGAGCAAAGTGATGGCAGTGTTATTGACAGTCCTATCAAGGGCACAGCAAAGTGATGCCGGGTGTTATTGACAGTGCTATCAAGGGCAGAGCAAAGTGATGGCAGTGTTATTGACAGTCCTATCAAGGGCAGAGCAAAGTGATGGCAGTGTTATTGACAGTCCCATCAAGGGCAGAGCAAAGTGATGGCGGGTGTTATTGACAGTCCCATCAAGGGCACAGCAAAGTGATGGCAGTGTTATTGACAGTCCTGTCAAGGGCACAGCAAGGTGATGGCGGGTGTTATTGACAGTCCTATCAAGGGCAGAGCAAAGTGATGGCAGTGTTATTGACAGTGCTATCAAGGGCACAGCAAGGTGATGGCGGGTGCTATTGACAGTCCTATCAAGGGCAGAGCAAAGTGATGGCGGGTGTTATTGACAGTCCTATCAAGGGCAGAGCAAAGTGATGGCGGGTGTTATTGACAGTGCTATCAAGGGCAGAGCAAAGTGATGGCGGGTGTTATTGACAGTGCTATCAAGGGCACAGTAAAGTGATGGCGGGTGTTAGTGACAGTCCCATCAAGGGCAGAGCAAAGTGATGGCAGTGTTGTTGACAGTCCTATCATGGGCACAGGAAAGTGATGGCAGTGTTATTGACAGTCCTATCAAGGGCAGAGCAAAGTGATGGCAGTGTTATTGACAGTCCTATCAAGGGCACAGCAAAGTGATGGCAGTGTTATTTACAGTCCTATCAAGGGCACACCAAATGATGGCAGTGTTATTGACAGTCCGATCAAGGGCACAGCAAAGTGATGGCAGTGTAATTGACAGTCCGATCAAGGGCACAGCAAAGTGACGGCAGTGTTATTGACAGTCCTATCAAGGGCACAGCAAAGTGATGGCAGTGTTACTGACAGTCCCATCAAGGACACAGCAAAGTGATGGCAGTGTTATTGACAGTCCGATCAAGGGCAGCGAAAAGTGATGGCAGTGTTGTTGACAGTCCGATCAAGGGCACAGCAAAGTGATGGCAGTGTTGTTGACAGTCCGATCAAGGGCACTGCAAAGTGACGGCGGGTGTTATTGACAGTCCGATCAAGGGCAGAGCAAAGTGATGGCAGTGTTATTGACAGTCCGATCAAGGGCAGAGCAAAGTGATGCCGGGTGTTATTGACAGTCCGATCAAGGGCACAGCAAAGTGATGGCAGTGTTATTGACAGTGCTATCAAGGGCACAGCAAAGTGATGGCAGTGTTATTGACAGTGCTGTCAAGGGCACAGCAAAGTGATGGCGGGTGTTATTGACAGTGCTTTCAAGGGCACAGCAAAGTGATGGCAGTGTTATTGACAGTCCTATCAAGGGCACAGCCAAGTGATGGCAGTGTTATTGACAGTCCCATCAAGGGCACAGCAAAGTGATGGCAGCGTTATTGACAGTCCTAACAAGGGCACAGCAAAGTGATGCCGGCTGTTATTGACAGTGCTATCAAGGGCACAGCAAAGTGATGGCAGTGTTATTGACAGTCCTATCAAGGGCAGAGCAAAGTGATGGCGGGTGTTATTGACAGTCCCATCAAGGGCACAGCAAAGTGATGTCAGTGTTATTGACAGTCCTATCAAGGGCACAGCAAGGTGATGGCGGGGGTTATTGACAGTCCTATCAAGGGCAGAGCAAAGTGATGGCAGTGTTATTGACAGTGCTATCAAGGGCACAGCAAGGTGATGGCGGGTGTTATTGACAGTCCTATCAAGGGCACAGCAAAGTGATGGCAGTGTAATTGACAGTCCGACCAAGGGCACAGCAAAGTGACGGCAGTGTTATTGCCAGTCCCATCAAGGGCAGAGCAAAGTGATGGCAGTGTTACTGACAGTCCCATCAAGGACACAGCAAAGTGACGGCAGTGTTATTGACAGTCCGATCAAGGGCAGAGCAAAGTGATGGCAGTGTTGTTGACAGTCCGATCAAGGGCACAGCAAAGTGATGGCAGTGTTGTTGACAGTCCGATCAAGGGCACAGCAAAGTGACGGCGGGTGTTATTGACAGTCCGATCAAGGGCAGAGCAAAGTGATGGCAGTGTTGTTGACAGTCCGATCAAGGGCACAGCAAAGTGATGGCAGTGTTGTTGACAGTCCGATCAAGGGCACAGCAAAGTGACGGCGGGTGTTATTGACAGTCCGATCAAGGGCAGAGCAAAGTGATGGCAGTGTTATTGACAGTCCGATCAAGGGCAGAGCAAAGTGATGCCGGGTGTTATTGACAGTCCGATCAAGGGCGCAGCAAAGTGATGGCAGTGTTATTGACAGTCCGATCAAGGGCAGAGGAATGTGATGGCAGTGTTATTGACAGTCCCATCAAGGGCACAGCAAAGTGATGGCAGTGTTATTGACAGTCCTATCAAGGACAGAGCAAAGTGATGGCAGTGTTATTGACAGTCCTATCAAGGGCACAGCAAAGTGATGCCGGCTGTTATTGACAGTGCTATCAAGGGCAGAGCAAAGTGATGGCAGTGTTATTGACAGTCCCATCAAGGGCACAGCAAAGTGATGGCGGGTGTTATTGACAGTCCTATCAAGGGCAGAGCAAAGTGATGGCAGTGTTATTGACAGTCCTATCAAGGACAGAGCAAAGTGATGGCAGTGTTATTGACAGTCCTATCAAGGGCACAGCAAAGTGATGCCGTCTGTTATTGACAGTGCTATCAAGGGCAGAGCAAAGTGATGGCAGTAATTGACAGTCCGATCAAGGGCAGAGGAAAGTGATGGCAGTGTTATTGACAGTCCCATCAAGGGCACAGCAAAGTGATGGCAGTGTTATTGACAGTCCTATCAAGGGCACAGCAAAGTGATGCCGGCTGTTATTGACAGTGCTATCAAGGGCAGAGCAAAGTGATGGCAGTGTTATTGACAGTCCCATCAAGGGCACAGCAAAGTGATGTCAGTGTTATTGACAGTCCTATCAAGGGCACAGCAAGGTGATGGCGGGTGTTATTGACAGTCCTATCAAGGGCACAGCAAAGTGATGTCAGTGTTATTGACAGTCCTATCAAGGGCACAGCAAGGTGATGGCGGGTGTTATTGACAGTCCTATCAAGGGCAGAGCAAAGTAATGGCAGTGTTATTGACAGTGCTATCAAGGGCACAGCAAGGTGATGGCGGGTGCTATTGACAGTCCTATCAAGGGCAGAGCAAAGTGATGGCGGGTGTTATTGACAGTCCTATCAAGGGCAGAGCAAAGTGATGGCGGGTGTTATTGACAGTGCTATCAAGGGCAGAGCAAAGTGATGGCGGGTGTTATTGACAGTGCTATCAAGGGCACAGTAAAGTGATGGCGGGTGTTAGTGACAGTCCCATCAAGGGCAGAGCAAAGTGATGGCAGTGTTGTTGACAGTCCTATCAAGGGCACAGCAAAGTGATGCCGGGTGTTATTGACAGTGCTATCAAGGGCAGAGCAAAGTGATGGCAGTGTTATTGACAGTCCCATCAAGGGCACAGCAAAGTGACGGCAGTGTTATTGACAGTCGTATCAAGGGCACAGCAAAGTGATGGCGGGTGTTATTGACAGTCCCATCAAGGGCACAGCAAAGTGATGGCAGTGTTATTGACAGTCGTATCAAGGGCACAGCAAAGTGATGGCAGTGTTATTGACAGTCCCATCAAGGGCACAGCAAAGTGACGGCAGTGTTATTGACAGTCCTATCAAGGGCAGAGCAAAGTGATGGCGGGTGTTATTGACAGTCCCATCAAGGGCACAGCAAAGTGACGGCAGTGTTATTGACAGTCCTATCAAGGGCAGAGCAAAGTGATGGCAGTGTTGTTGACAGTCCTATCAAGGGCAGAGCAAAGTGATGGCAGTGTTATTGACCGTCCTATCAAGGGCAGAGCAAAGTGATGGCAGTGTTATTGACAGTCCCATCAAGGGCAGAGCAAAGTGATGGCGGGTGTTATTGACAGTCCCATCAAGCACACAGCAAAGTGATGGCAGTGTTATTGACAGTCCGATCAAGGGCACAGCAAAGTGATGGCAGTGTTATTGACAGTCCTAACAAGGGCAGAGCAAAGTGATGGCAGTGTTATTGACAGTCCTATCAAGGGCACAGCAAAGTGATCCCGGGTGTTATTGACAGTCCTATCAAGGGCAGAGCAAAGTGATGGCAGTGTTATTGACAGTCCTATCAATGGCACAGCCAAGTGATGGCAGTGTTATTGACAGTCCCATCAAGGGCACAGCAAAGTGATGGCAGCGTTATTGACAGTCCTAACAAGGGCACAGCAAAGTGATGCCGGCTGTTATTGACAGTGCTATCAAGGGCACAGCAAAGTGATGGCAGTGTTATTGACAGTCCTATCAAGGGCAGAGCAAAGTGATGGCGGGTGTTATTGACAGTCCCATCAAGGGCACAGCAAAGTGATGGCAGTGTTATTGACAGTCCTATCAAGGACAGAGCAAAGTGATGGCAGTGTTATTGACAGTCCTATCAAGGGCACAGCAAAGTGATGCCGGCTGTTATTGACAGTGCTATCAAGGGCAGAGCAAAGTGATGGCAGTGTTATTGACAGTCCCATCAAGGGCACAGCAAAGTGATGTCAGTGTTATTGACAGTCCTATCAAGGGCACAGCAAGGTGATGGCGGGTGTTATTGACAGTCCTATCAAGGGCACAGCAAAGTGATGTCAGTGTTATTGACAGTCCTATCAAGGGCACAGCAAGGTGATGGCGGGTGTTATTGACAGTCCTATCAAGGGCAGAGCAAAGTGATGGCAGTGTTATTGACAGTGCTATCAAGGGCACAGCAAGGTGATGGCGGGTGCTATTGACAGTCCTATCAAGGGCAGAGCAAAGTGATGGCGGGTGTTATTGACAGTCCTATCAAGGGCAGAGCAAAGTGATGGCGGGTGTTATTGACAGTGCTATCAAGGGCAGAGCAAAGTGATGGCGGGTGTTATTGACAGTGCTATCAAGGGCACAGTAAAGTGATGGCGGGTGTTAGTGACAGTCCCATCAAGGGCAGAGCAAAGTGATGGCAGTGTTGTTGACAGTCCTATCAAGGGCACAGCAAAGTGATGCCGGGTGTTATTGACAGTGCTATCAAGGGCAGAGCAAAGTGATGGCAGTGTTATTGACAGTCCTATCAAGGGCACAGCAAAGTGACGGCGGGTGTTATTGACAGTCCTATCAATGGCACAGCAAAGTGATGGCAGTGTTATTGACAGTCGTATCAAGGGCACAGCAAAGTGATGGCGGGTGTTATTGACAGTCCCATCAAGGGCACAGCAAAGTGACGGCAGTGTTATTGACAGTCGTATCAAGGGCACAGCAAAGTGATGGCAGTGTTATTGACAGTCCTATCAAGGGCAGAGCAAAGTGATGGCAGTGTTATTGACAGTCCTATCAAGGGCAGAGCAAAGTGATGGCAGTGTTATTGACAGTCCTATCAAGGGCACAGCAAAGTGATGCCGGGTGTTATTGACAGTGCTATCAAGGGCAGAGCAAAGTGATGGCAGTGTTATTGACAGTGCTATCAAGGGCAGAGCAAAGTGATGGCAGTGTTATTGACAGTCCCATCAAGGGCAGAGCAAAGTGATGGCGGGTGTTATTGACAGTCCCATCAAGCGCACAGCAAAGTGATGGCAGTGTTATTGACAGTCCGATCAAGGGCACAGCAAAGTGATGGCAGTGTTATTGACAGTCCTATCAAGGGCAGAGCAAAGTGATGGCAGTGTTATTGACAGTCCTATCAAGGGCACAGCAAAGTGATCCCGGGTGTTATTGACAGTCCTATCAAGGGCAGAGCAAAATGATGGCAGTGTTATTGACAGTCCTATCAATGGCACAGCCAAGTGATGGCAGTGTTATTGACAGTCCCATCAAGGGCACAGCAAAGTGATGGCAGCGTTATTGACAGTCCTAACAAGGGCACAGCAAAGTGATGCCGGCTGTTATTGACAGTGCTATCAAGGGCACAGCAAAGTGATGGCAGTGTTATTGACAGTCCTATCAAGGGCAGAGCAAAGTGATGGCGGGTGTTATTGACAGTCCCATCAAGGGCACAGCAAAGTGATGGCGGGGGTTATTGACAGTCCTATCAAGGGCAGAGCAAAGTGATGGCAGTGTTATTGACAGTGCTATCAAGGGCACAGCAAGGTGATGGCGGGTGTTATTGACAGTCCTATCAAGGGCACAGCAAAGTGATGGCAGTGTAATTGACAGTCCGATCAAGGGCACAGCAAAGTGACGGCAGTGTTATTGCCAGTCCCATCAAGGGCAGAGCAAAGTGATGGCAGTGTTACTGACAGTCCCATCAAGGACACAGCAAAGTGACGGCAGTGTTATTGACAGTCCGATCAAGGGCAGAGCAAAGTGATGGCAGTGTTGTTGACAGTCCGATCAAGGGCACAGCAAAGTGATGGCAGTGTTGTTGACAGTCCGATCAAGGGCACAGCAAAGTGACGGCGGGTGTTATTGCCAGTCCGATCAAGGGCAGAGCAAAGTGATGGCAGTGTTATTGACAGTCCGATCAAGGGCAGAGCAAAGTGATGCCGGGTGTTATTGACAGTCCGATCAAGGGCGCAGCAAAGTGATGGCAGTGTTATTGACAGTCCGATCAAGGGCAGAGGAAAGTGATGGCAGTGTTATTGACAGTCCCATCAAGGGCACAGCAAAGTGATGGCAGTGTTATTGACAGTCCTATCAAGGACAGAGCAAAGTGATGGCAGTGTAATTGACAGTCCTATCAAGGGCACAGCAAAGTGATGCCGGCTGTTATTGACAGTGCTATCAAGGGCAGAGCAAAGTGATGGCAGTGTTATAGACAGTCCCATCAAGGGCACAGCAAAGTGATGTCAGTGTTATTGACAGTCCTATCAAGGGCACAGCAAGGTGATGGCGGGTGTTATTGACAGTCCTATCAAGGGCACAGCAAAGTGATGTCAGTGTTATTGACAGTCCTATCAAGGGCACAGCAAGGTGATGGCGGGTGTTATTGACAGTCCTATCAAGGGCAGAGCAAAGTGATGGCAGTGTTATTGACAGTCCTATCAAGGACAGAGCAAAGTGATGGCAGTGTTATTGACAGTCCTATCAAGGGCACAGCAAAGTGATGCCGGGTCTTATTGACAGTGCTATCAAGGGCAGAGCAAAGTGATGGCGGGTGTTATTGACAGTCCCATCAAGGGCACAGCAAAGTGATGGCAGTGTTATTGACAGTCCTATCAATGGCACAGCAAGGTGATGGCAGTGTTATTGACAGTCCTATCAAGGGCACAGCAAAGTGACGGCGGGTGTTATTGACAGTCCTATCAAGGGCACAGCAAAGTGATGGCGGGTGTTATAGACAGTCCCATCAAGGGCACAGCAACGTGACGGCAGTGTTATTGGCAGTCGTATCAAGGGCACAGCAAAGTGATGGCGGGTGTTATTGACAGTCCTATCAAGGGCACAGCAAAGTGATGGCAGTGTTATTGACAGTCCTATCAAGGGCACAGCAAAGTGACGGCGGGTGTTATTGACAGTCCTATCAAGGGCACAACAAAGTGATGGCGGGTGTTATTGACAGTCCCATCAAGGGCAGAGCAAAGTGACGGCGGGTGTTATTGACAGTCCCATCAAGGGCACAGCAAAGTGATGGCAGTGTTATTGACAGTCCTATCAAGGGCACAGCAAGGTGATGGCAGTGTTATTGACAGTCCTATCAAGGGCACAGCAAAGTGACGGCGGGTGTTATTGACAGTCCTATCAATGGCACAGCAAAGTGATGGCGGGTGTTATTGACAGTCCCATCAAGGGCACAGCAAAGTGACGGCAGTGTTATTGACAGTCGTATCAAGGGCACAGCAAAGTGATGGCGGGTGTTATTGACAGTACCATCAAGGGCACAGCAAAGTGACGGCAGTGTTATTGACAGTCGTATCAAGGGCACAGCAAAGTGATGGCAGTGTTATTGACAGTCCTATCAAGGGCACAGCAAAGTGATGGCAGTGTTATTGACAGTCCTATCAAGGGCACAGCAAAGTGATGGCAGTGTTATTGACAGTGCTATCAAGGGCAGAGCAAAGTGATGACAGTGTTATTGACAGTGCTATCAAGGGCACAACAAAGTGATGGCGGGTGTTATTGACAGTCCTATCAAGGGCACAACAAAGTGATGTCAGTGTTATTGACAGTCCTATCAAGGGCAGAGCAAAGTGATGGCAGTGTTATTGACAGTCCTATCAAGGGCACAACAAAGTGATGGCGGGTGTTATTGACAGTCCCATCAAGGGCAGAGCAAAGTGATGGCAGTGTTGTTGACAGTCCCATCAAGGGCAGAGCAAAGTGATGCCGGGTGTTATTGACAGTGCTATCAAGGGCAGAGCAAAGTGATGGCGGGTGTTATTGACAGTCCTATCAAGGGCACAACAAAGTGATGTCAGTGTTATTGACAGTCCTATCAAGGGCAGAGCAAAGTGATGGCAGTGTTATTGACAGTCCTATCAAGGGCACAACAAAGTGATGGCGGGTGTTATTGACAGTCCTATCAAGGGCACAGCAAAGTGATGCCGGGTGTTATTGACAGTGCTATCAAGGGCAGAGCAAAGTGATGGCGGGTGTTATTGACAGTCCCATCAAGGGCACAGCAAAGTGATGGCAGTGTTATTGACAGTCCTATCAATGGCACAGCAAGGTGATGGCAGTGTTATTGACAGTCCTATCAAGGGCACAGCAAAGTGACGGCGGGTGTTATTGACAGTCCTATCAAGGGCACAGCAAAGTGATGGCGGGTGTTATAGACAGTCCCATCAAGGGCACAGCAACGTGACGGCAGTGTTATTGGCAGTCGTATCAAGGGCACAGCAAAGTGATGGCGGGTGTTATTGACAGTCCTATCAAGGGCACAGCAAAGTGATGGCAGTGTTATTGACAGTCCTATCAAGGGCACAGCAAAGTGACGGCGGGTGTTATTGACAGTCCTATCAAGGCCACAGCAAAGTGATGGCGGGTGTTATTGACAGTGCTATCAAGGGCACAGCAAAGTGATGGCAGTGTTATTGACAGTCCTATCAAGGGCACAGCAAAGTGACGGCGGGTGTTATTGACAGTCCTATCAAGGGCACAACAAAGTGATGGCGGGTGTTATTGACAGTCCCATCAAGGGCAGAGCAAAGTGACGGCGGGTGTTATTGACAGTCCCATCAAGGGCACAGCAAAGTGATGGCAGTGTTATTGACAGTCCTATCAAGGGCACAGCAAGGTGATGGCAGTGTTATTGACAGTCCTATCAAGGGCACAGCAAAGTGACGGCGGGTGTTATTGACAGTCCTATCAATGGCACAGCAAAGTGATGGCAGTGTTATTGACAGTCCCATCAAGGGCACAGCAAAGTGACGGCAGTGTTATTGACAGTCCTATCAAGGGCAGAGCAAAGTGATGGCGGGTGTTATTGACAGTCCCATCAAGGGCACAGCAAAGTGACGGCAGTGTTATTGACAGTCGTATCAAGGGCAGAGCAAAGTGATGGCAGTGTTATTGACAGTCCCATCAAGGGCACAGCAAAGTGACGGCAGTGTTATTGACAGTCGTATCAAGGGCAGAGCAAAGTGATGGCGGGTGTTATTGACAGTCCCATCAAGGGCAGAGCAAAGTGATGGCAGTGTTATTGACAGTCGTATCAAGGGCAGAGCAAAGTGATGGCAGTGTTATTGACAGTCCTATCAAGGGCAGAGCAAAGTGATGTCAGTGTTATTGACAGTCCTATCAAGGGCAGAGCAAAGTGATGGCAGTGTTGTTGACAGTCCTATCAAGGGCAGAGCAAAGTGATGGCAGTGTTATTGACAGTCCTATCAAGGGCAGAGCAAAGTGATGGCGGGTGTTATTGACAGTCCCATCAAGGGCAGAGCAAAGTGATGGCGGGTGTTATTGACAGTCCCATCAAGGGCAGAGCAAAGTGATGTCAGTGTTATTGACAGTCCTATCAAGGGCAGAGCAAAGTGATGGCAGTGTTGTTGACAGTCCTATCAAGGGCAGAGCAAAGTGATGGCAGTTTTATTGACAGTCCTATCAAGGGCAGAGCAAAGTGACGGCAGTGTTATTGACAGTCCTATCAAGGGCAGAGCAAAGTGATGTCAGTGTTATTGACAGTCCTATCAAGGGCACAGCAAAGTGATGGCAGTGTTATTGACAGTCCTATCAAGGGCACAGCAAAGTGATGTCAGTGTTATTGACAGTCCTATCAAGGGCACAGCAAAGTGATGTCAGTGTTATTGACAGTCCTATCAAGGGCACAGCAAAGTGATGGCAGTGTTATTGACAGTCCTATCAAGGGCACAACAAAGTGATGGCGGGTGTTATTGACAGTCCCATCAAGGGCAGAGCAAAGTGATGCCGGGTGTTATTGACAGTGCTATCAAGGGCAGAGCAAAGTGATGGCGGGTGTTATTGACAGTCCTATCAAGGGCACAACAAAGCGATGGCAGTGTTATTGACAGTCCTATCAAGGGCACAGCAAAGTGATGCCGGGTGTTATTGACAGTGCTATCAAGGGCAGAGCAAAGTGATGGCGGGTGTTATTGACAGTCCCATCAAGGGCACAGCAAAGTGATGGCAGTGTTATTGACAGTCCTATCAATGGCACAGCAAGGTGATGGCAGTGTTATTGACAGTCCTATCAAGGGCACAGCAAAGTGACGGCGGGTGTTATTGACAGTCCTATCAAGGGCACAGCAAAGTGATGGCGGGTGTTATAGACAGTCCCATCAAGGGCACAGCAACGTGACGGCAGTGTTATTGGCAGTCGTATCAAGGGCACAGCAAAGTGATGGCGGGTGTTATTGACAGTCCTATCAAGGGCACAGCAAAGTGATGGCAGTGTTATTGACAGTCCTATCAAGGGCACAGCAAAGTGACGGCGGGTGTTATTGACAGTCCTATCAAGGCCACAGCAAAGTGATGGCGGGTGTTATTGACAGTGCTATCAAGGGCACAGCAAAGTGATGGCAGTGTTATTGACAGTCCTATCAAGGGCACAGCAAAGTGACGGCGGGTGTTATTGACAGTCCTATCAAGGGCACAACAAAGTGATGGCGGGTGTTATTGACAGTCCCATCAAGGGCAGAGCAAAGTGACGGTGGGTGTTATTGACAGTCCCATCAAGGGCACAGCAAAGTGATGGCAGTGTTATTGACAGTCCTAGCAAGGGCACAGCAAGGTGATGGCAGTGTTATTGACAGTCCTATCAAGGGCACAGCAAAGTGACGGCGGGTGTTATTGACAGTCCTATCAAGGGCACAGCAAAGTGACGGCGGGTGTTATTGACAGTCCTATCAAGGGCAGAGCAAAGTGATGGCGGGTGTTATTGACAGTCCCATCAAGGGCACAGCAAAGTGACGGCAGTGTTATTGACAGTCGTATCAAGGGCACAGCAAAGTGATGGCAGTGTTATTGACAGTCCTATCAAGGGCAGAGCAAAGTGATGGCAGTGTTGTTGACAGTCCTATCAAGGGCAGAGCAAAGTGATGGCAGTGTTATTGACAGTCCTATCAAGGGCACAGCAAAGTGATGCCGGGTGTTATTGACAGTGCTATCAAGGGCAGAGCAAAGTGATGGCGGGTGTTATTGACAGTCCTATCAAGGGCAGAGCAAAGTGATGGCAGTGTTATTGACAGTCCTATCAAGGGCACAGCAAAGTGATGCCGGGTGTTATTGACAGTGCTATCAAGGGCAGAGCAAAGTGATGGCAGTGTTATTGACAGTGCTATCAAGGGCAGAGCAAAGTGATGGCAGTGTTATTGACAGTCCCATCAAGGGCAGAGCAAAGTGATGGCGGGTGTTATTGACAGTCCCATCAAGCGCACAGCAAAGTGATGGCAGTGTTATTGACAGTCCTATCAAGGGCACAGCAAAGTGATGGCAGTGTTATTGACAGTCCTATCAAGGGCACAGCAAAGTGATCCCGGGTGTTATTGACAGTCCTATCAAGGGCAGAGCAAAGTGATGGCAGTGTTATTGACAGTCCTATCAAGGGCACAGCAAAGTGATGGCAGTGTTATTGACAGTCCTATCAAGGGCACAGCAAAGTGATGGCAGTGTTATTGACAGTGCTATCAAGGGCAGAGCAAAGTGATGACAGTGTTATTGACAGTGCTATCAAGGGCACAACAAAGTGATGGCGGGTGTTATTGACAGTCCTATCAAGGGCACAACAAAGTGATGTCAGTGTTATTGACAGTCCTATCAAGGGCAGAGCAAAGTGATGGCAGTGTTATTGACAGTCCTATCAAGGGCACAACAAAGTGATGGCGGGTGTTATTGACAGTCCCATCAAGGGCAGAGCAAAGTGATGGCGGATGTTATTGACAGTCCCATCAAGGGCACAGCAAAGTGATGGCAGTGTTATTGACAGTGCTATCAAGGGCACAGCAAGGTGTTGGCGGGTGTTATTGACAGTCCTATCAAGGGCAGAGCAAAGTGATGGCGGGTGTTATTGACAGTCCTATCAAGGGCACAGCAAAGTGATGCCGGGTGTTATTGACAGTGCTATCAAGGGCAGAGCAAAGTGATGGCGGGTGTTATTGACAGTCCCATCAAGGGCACAGCAAAGTGATGGCAGTGTTATTGACAGTCCTATCAATGGCACAGCAAGGTGATGGCAGTGTTATTGACAGTCCTATCAAGGGCACAGCAAAGTGACGGCGGGTGTTATTGACAGTCCTATCAAGGGCACAGCAAAGTGATGGCGGGTGTTATAGACAGTCCCATCAAGGGCACAGCAACGTGACGGCAGTGTTATTGGCAGTCGTATCAAGGGCACAGCAAAGTGATGGCGGGTGTTATTGACAGTCCTATCAAGGGCACAGCAAAGTGATGGCAGTGTTATTGACAGTCCTATCAAGGGCACAGCAAAGTGACGGCGGGTGTTATTGACAGTGCTATCAAGGGCACAGCAAAGTGATGGCAGTGTTATTGACAGTCCTATCAAGGGCACAGCAAAGTGACGGCGGGTGTTATTGACAGTCCTATCAAGGGCACAGCAAAGTGACGGCGGGTGTTATTGACAGTCCTATCAAGGGCACAGCAAAGTGACGGCGAGTGTTATTGACAGTGCTATCAAGGGCACAGCAAAGTGATGGCAGTGTTATTGACAGTGCTATCAAGGGCAGAGCAAAGTGATGGCAGTGTTATTGACAGTCCTCTCAAGGGCACAGCAAAGTGATGGCAGTGTTATTGACAGTCCTATCAAGGGCACAGCAAAGTGATGGCAGTGTTATTGACTGTGCTATCAAGTGCAGAGCAAAGTGATGGCAGTGTTATTGACAATCCGATCAAGGGCACAGCAAAGTGATGCCGGGTGTTATTGACAGTCCTATCAAGGGCACAGCAAAGTGATGGCAGTGTTATTGACAGTCCTATCAAGCGCACAGCAAAGTGATGGCAGTGTTATTGACAGTGCTATCAAAGGCACAGCAAAGCGATGGCGTGTGTTATTGACAGTCCAATCAAGGGCACAGCAAAATTATGGCAGTGTTATTGACAGTCCTATCAAGGGCACAGCAAAGTGATGGCAGTGTTATTGACAGTGCTATCAAGGGCACAGCAAAGTGATGGCGTGTGTTATTGACAGTTCAATCAAGGGCACAGCAAAATGATGCCAGTGTTATTGACAGTCCTATCAAGGGCACAGCAAAGTTATAGCAGTGTTATTGACAGTCCTATCAAGGGCACAGCAAAGTGATGGCGGGTGTTATTGACAGTCCTATCAAGGGCACAGCAAAGTGATGGCAGTGTTATTGACAGTCCAATCAAGGGCACAGCAAAGTGATGGCAGTGTTATTGACAGACCTATCAAGGGCACAGCGAAGTGATGGCGGGTGTTATTGACAGTCCTATCAAGGGCACAGCAAAGTGATGGCAGTGTTATTGACAGACCTATCAAGGGCAGAGCAAAGTGATGACAGAGTTATTGACAGTCCAATCAAGGGCACAGTAAAATGATGGCAGTGTTATTGACAGTCCTGTCAAGGGCAGAGCAAAGTGATAGCAGTGTTATTGACAGTCCAATCAAGGGCACAGCAAAATAATGGCAGTGTTATTGACAGTCCTATCAAGGCCACAGCAAAGTGATGGCAGTGTTATTGACAGTCCTGTCAAGGGCAGAGCAAAGTGATAGCAGTGTTATTGACAGTCCAATCAAGGGCACAGCAAAATAATGGCAGTGTTATTGACAGTCCTATCAAGTGCACAGCAAAGTGATGGCGAATTTATTGACAGTGCTATCAAGGGCACAGCGAAGTGATGGCAGTGTTATTGACAGTCCCATCAAGGGCAGAGCAAAGTGATGGCAGTGTTGTTGACAGTCCTATCAAAGGCACAGCAAAGTGATGCCGGGTGTTATTGACAGTGCTATCAAGGGCAGAGCAAAGTGATGGCAGTGTTATTGACAGTCCTATCAAGGGCAGAGCAAACTGATGGCAGTGTTATTGACAGTCCCATCAAGGGCAGAGCAAAGTGATGGCGGGTGTTATTGACAGTCCCATCAAGGGCACAGCAAAGTGATGGCAGTGTTATTGACAGTCCTATCAAGGGCACAGCAAGGTGATGGCAGTGTTATTGACAGTCCGATCAAGGGCACAGCAAAGTGATGGCGGGTGTTATTGACAGTCCCATCAAGGGCACAGCAAAGTGATGGCAGTGTTATTGACAGTCCAATCAAGGGCACAGCAAGGTGATGTCAGTGTTATTGACAGTCCTATCAAGGGCACAGCAAGGTGATGGCGGGTGTTATTGACAGTCCCATCAAGGGCAGAGCAAAGTGATGGCAGTGTTATTGACAGTCCTATCAAGGGCACAGCAAGGTGATGTCAGTGTTATTGACAGTCCTATCAAGGGCACAGCAAGGTGATGGCAGTGTTATTGACAGTCCGATCAAGGGCAGAGCAAAGTGATGGCAGTGTTATTGACAGTCCCATCAAGGGCAGAGCAAAGTGATGGCAGTGTTATTGACAGTCGTATCAAGGGCAGAGCAAAGTGATGGCGGGTGTTATTGACAGTCCTATCAAGGGCAGAGCAAAGTGATGGCAGTGTTATTGACAGTGCTATCAAGGGCACAGCAAAGTGATGGCGGGTGTTATTGACAGTCCTATCAAGGGCACAGCAAAGTGATGGCGGGTGTTATTGACAGTCCGATCAAGGGCACAGGAAAGTGATGGCAGTGTTATTGACAGTCCTATCAAGGGCAGAGCAAAGTGATGGCAGTGTTATTGACAGTCCTATCAAGGGCACAGCAAAGTGATGGCAGTGTTATTTACAGTCCTATCAAGGGCACACCAAATGATGGCAGTGTTATTGACAGTCCGATCAAGGGCACAGCAAAGTGATGGCAGTGTAATTGACAGTCCAATCAAGGGCACAGCAAAGTGACGGCAGTGTTATTGACAGTCCTATCAAGGGCACAGCAAAGTGATGGCAGTGTTACTGACAGTCCCATCAAGGACACAGCAAAGTGATGGCAGTGTTATTGACAGTCCGATCAAGGGCAGCGAAAAGTGATGGCAGTGTTGTTGACAGTCCGATCAAGGGCACAGCAAAGTGATGGCGGGTGTTATTGACAGTCCTATCAAGGGCAGAGCAAAGTGATGGCAGTGTTATTGACAGTGCTATCAAGGGCACAGCAAAGTGATGGCGGGTGTTATTGACAGTCCTATCAAGGGCACAGCAAAGTGATGGCGGGTGTTATTGACAGTCCGATCAAGGGCACAGGAAAGTGATGGCAGTGTTATTGACAGTCCTATCAAGGGCAGAGCAAAGTGATGGCAGTGTTATTGACAGTCCTATCAAGGGCACAGCAAAGTGATGGCAGTGTTATTTACAGTCCTATCAAGGGCACACCAAATGATGGCAGTGTTATTGACAGTCCGATCAAGGGCACAGCAAAGTGATGGCAGTGTAATTGACAGTCCAATCAAGGGCACAGCAAAGTGACGGCAGTGTTATTGACAGTCCTATCAAGGGCACAGCAAAGTGATGGCAGTGTTACTGACAGTCCCATCAAGGACACAGCAAAGTGATGGCAGTGTTATTGACAGTCCGATCAAGGGCAGCGAAAAGTGATGGCAGTGTTGTTGACAGTCCGATCAAGGGCACAGCAAAGTGATGGCAGTGTTGTTGACAGTCCTATCAAAGGCACAGCAAAGTGATGCCGGGTGTTATTGACAGTGCTATCAAGGGCAGAGCAAAGTGATGGCAGTGTTATTGACAGTCCTATCAAGGGCAGAGCAAACTGATGGCAGTGTTATTGACAGTCCCATCAAGGGCAGAGCAAAGTGATGGCGGGTGTTATTGACAGTCCCATCAAGGGCACAGCAAAGTGATGGCAGTGTTATTGACAGTCCTATCAAGGGCACAGCAAGGTGATGGCAGTGTTATTGACAGTCCGATCAAGGGCACAGCAAAGTGATGGCGGGTGTTATTGACAGTCCCATCAAGGGCACAGCAAAGTGATGGCAGTGTTATTGACAGTCCAATCAAGGGCACAGCAAGGTGATGTCAGTGTTATTGACAGTCCTTTCAAGGGCACAGCAAGGTGATGGCGGGTGTTATTGACAGTCCCATCAAGGGCAGAGCAAAGTGATGGCAGTGTTATTGACAGTCCTATCAAGGGCACAGCAAGGTGATGTCAGTGTTATTGACAGTCCTATCAAGGGCACAGCAAGGTGATGGCGGGTGTTATTGACAGTCCCATCAAGGGCAGAGCAAAGTGATGGCAGTGTTATTGACAGTGCTATCAAGGGCACAGCAAAGTGATGGCGGGTGTTATTGACAGTCCTATCAAGGGCACAGCAAAGTGATGGCGGGTGTTATTGACAGTCCGATCAAGGGCACAGGAAAGTGATGGCAGTGTTATTGACAGTCCTATCAAGGGCAGAGCAAAGTGATGGCAGTGTTATTGACAGTCCTATCAAGGGCACAGCAAAGTGATGGCAGTGTTATTGACAGTCGTATCAAGGGCAGAGCAAAGTGATGGCGGGTGTTATTGACAGTCCTATCAAGGGCAGAGCAAAGTGATGGCAGTGTTATTGACAGTGCTATCAAGGGCACAGCAAAGTGATGGCGGGTGTTATTGACAGTCCTATCAAGGGCACAGCAAAGTGATGGCGGGTGTTATTGACAGTCCGATCAAGGGCACAGGAAAGTGATGGCAGTGTTATTGACAGTCCTATCAAGGGCAGAGCAAAGTGATGGCAGTGTTATTGACAGTCCTATCAAGGGCACAGCAAAGTGATGGCAGTGTTATTTACAGTCCTATCAAGGGCACACCAAATGATGGCAGTGTTATTGACAGTCCGATCAAGGGCACAGCAAAGTGATGGCAGTGTAATTGACAGTCCAATCAAGGGCACAGCAAAGTGACGGCAGTGTTATTGACAGTCCTATCAAGGGCACAGCAAAGTGATGGCAGTGTTACTGACAGTCCCATCAAGGACACAGCAAAGTGATGGCAGTGTTATTGACAGTCCGATCAAGGGCAGCGAAAAGTGATGGCAGTGTTGTTGACAGTCCGATCAAGGGCACAGCAAAGTGATGGCGGGTGTTATTGACAGTCCTATCAAGGGCAGAGCAAAGTGATGGCAGTGTTATTGACAGTGCTATCAAGGGCACAGCAAAGTGATGGCGGGTGTTATTGACAGTCCTATCAAGGGCACAGCAAAGTGATGGCGGGTGTTATTGACAGTCCGATCAAGGGCACAGGAAAGTGATGGCAGTGTTATTGACAGTCCTATCAAGGGCAGAGCAAAGTGATGGCAGTGTTATTGACAGTCCTATCAAGGGCACAGCAAAGTGATGGCAGTGTTATTTACAGTCCTATCAAGGGCACACCAAATGATGGCAGTGTTATTGACAGTCCGATCAAGGGCACAGCAAAGTGATGGCAGTGTAATTGACAGTCCAATCAAGGGCACAGCAAAGTGACGGCAGTGTTATTGACAGTCCTATCAAGGGCACAGCAAAGTGATGGCAGTGTTACTGACAGTCCCATCAAGGACACAGCAAAGTGATGGCAGTGTTATTGACAGTCCGATCAAGGGCAGCGAAAAGTGATGGCAGTGTTGTTGACAGTCCGATCAAGGGCACAGCAAAGTGATGGCAGTGTTGTTGACAGTCCGATCAAGGGCACTGCAAAGTGATGCCGGGTGTTATTGACAGTCCGATCAAGGGCAGAGCAAAGTGATTGCAGTGTTATTGACAGTCCGATCAAGGGCAGAGCAAAGTGATGCCGGGTGTTATTGACAGTCCGATCAAGGGCACAGCAAAGTGATGGCAGTGTTATTGACAGTCCGATCAAGGGCAGAGCAAAGTGATGGCAGTGTTATTGACAGTCCCATCAAGGGCACAGCAAAGTGATGGCAGTGTTATTGACAGTCCGATCAAGGGCAGAGCAAAGTGATGGCAGTGTTATTGACAGTCCTATCAAGGACAGAGCAAAGTGATGGAAGTGTTATTGACAGTCCTATCAAGGGCACAGCAAGGTGATGGCGGGTGTTATTGACAGTCCCATCAAGGGCAGAGCAAAGTGATGGCAGTGTTATTGACAGTCGTATCAAGGGCAGAGCAAAGTGATGGCGGGTGTTATTGACAGTCCTATCAAGGGCACAGCAAAGTGATGGCAGTGTTATTGACAGTCCTATCAAGGGCACAGCAAGGTGATGGTGGGTGTTATTGACAGTCCCATCAAGGGCACAGCAAAGTGATGGCAGTGTTATTGACAGTCCCATCAAGGACACAGCAAAGTGATGGCAGTGTTATTGACAGTCCTATCAAGGGCACAGCAAGGTGATGGCGGGTGTTATTGACAGTCCCATCAAGGGCACAGCAAAGTGATGGCGGGTGTTATTGACAGTCCCATCAAGGGCAGAGCAAAGTGATGGCAGTGTTATTGACAGTCCCATCAAGGGCAGAGCAAAGTGATGACAGTGTTATTGACAGTGCTATCAAGGGCAGAGCAAAGTGATGGCGGGTGTTATTGACAGTCCTATCAAGGGCACAGCAAAGTGATGGCAGTGTTATTGACAGTCCTATCAAGGGCACAGCAAGGTGATGGTGGGTGTTATTGACAGTCCCATCAAGGGCACAGCAAAGTGATGGCAGTGTTATTGACAGTCCCATCAAGGACACAGCAAAGTGATGGCAGTGTTATTGACAGTCCTATCAAGGGCACAGCAAGGTGATGGCGGGTGTTATTGACAGTCCCATCAAGGGCACAGCAAAGTGATGGCGGGTGTTATTGACAGTCCCATCAAGGGCAGAGCAAAGTGATGGCAGTGTTATTGACAGTCCTATCAAGGGCAGAGCAAAGTGATGGCGGGTGTTATTGACAGTCCTATCAAGGGCACAGCAAGGTGATGGCGGGTGTTATTGACAGTCCCATCAAGGGCAGAGCAAAGTGATGGCAGTGTTATTGACAGTCGTATCAAGGGCAGAGCAAAGTGATGGCGGGTGTTATTGACAGTCCGATCAAGGGCAGAGCAAAGTGATGGCAGTGTTATTGACAGTCCTATCAAGGGCAGAGCAAAGTGATGGCAGTGTTATTGACAGTGCTATCAAGGGCACAGCAAAGTGATGGCAGTGTTATTGACAGTCCGATCAAGGGCACAGCAAAGTGATGGCGGGTGTTATTGACAGTCCTATCAAGGGCACAGCAAAGTGATGGCAGTGTTATTGACAGTCCCATCAAGGACACAGCAAAGTGATGGCAGTGTTATTGACAGTCCTATCAAGGGCACAGCAAGGTGATGGCAGTGTTATTGACAGTCCCATCAAGGGCACAGCAAAGTGATGGCGGGTGTTATTGACAGTCCCATCAAGGGCAGAGCAAAGTGATGGCAGTGTTATTGACAGTCCTATCAAGGGCAGAGCAAAGTGATGGCGGGTGTTATTGACAGTCCTATCAAGGGCACAGCAAGGTGATGGCGGGTGTTATTGACAGTCCCATCAAGGGCAGAGCAAAGTGATTGCAGTGTTATTGACAGTCGTATCAAGGGCAGAGCAAAGTGATGGCGGGTGTTATTGACAGTCCTATCAAGGGCAGAGCAAAGTGATGGCAGTGTTATTGACAGTGCTATCAAGGGCACAGCAAAGTGATGGCAGTGTTATTGACAGTCCGATCAAGGGCACAGCAAAGTGATGGCGGGTGTTATTGACAGTCCTATCAAGGGCACAGCAAAGTGATGGCAGTGTTATTGACAGTCCCATCAAGGGCACAGCAAAGTGATGGCAGTGTTATTGACAGTCCCATCAAGGGCAGAGCAAAGTGATGGCAGTGTTATTGACAGTCGTATCAAGGGCAGAGCAAAGTGACGGCGGGTGTTATTGACAGTCCTATCAAGGGCACAGCAAAGTGACGGCGGGTGTTATTGACAGTCCTATCAAGGGCACAGCAAAGTGACGGCAGTGTTATTGACAGTGCTATCAAGGGCACAGCAAAGTGATGGCAGTGTTATTGACAGTGCTATCAAGGGCACAGCAAAGTGATGGCAGTGTTATTGACAGTGCTATCAAGGGCAGAGCAAAGTGATGGCAGTGTTATTGACAGTCCTATCAAGGGCACAGCAAAGTGATGGCAGTGTTATTGACTGTGCTATCAAGTGCAGAGCAAAGTGATGGCAGTGTTATTGACAATCCGATCAAGGGCACAGCAAAGTGATGCCGGGTGTTATTGACAGTCCTATCAAGGGCACAGCAAAGTGATGGCAGTGTTATTGACAGTCCTATCAAGGGCACAGCAAAGTGATGGCAGTGTTATTGACAGTGCTATCAAAGGCACAGCAAAGTGATGGCGTGTGTTATTGACAGTCCAATCAAGGACACAGCAAAATTATGGCAGTGTTATTGACAGTCCTATCAAGGGCACAGCAAAGTGATGGCAGTGTTATTGACAGTGCTATCAAGGGCACAGCAAAGTGATGGCGTGTGTTATTGACAGTTCAATCAAGGGCACAGCAAAATGATGCCAGTGTTATTGACAGTCCTATCAAGGGCACAGCAAAGTTATAGCAGTGTTATTGACAGTCCTATCAAGGGCACAGCAAAGTGATGGCGGGTGTTATTGACAGTCCTATCAAGGGCACAGCAAAGTGATGGCAGTGTTATTGACAGTCCAATCAAGGGCACAGCAAAGTGATGGCAGTGTTATTGACAGACCTATCAAGGGCACAGCGAAGTGATGGCGGGTGTTATTGACAGTCCTATCAAGGGCACAGCAAAGTGATGGCAGTGTTATTGACAGACCTATCAAGGGCAGAGCAAAGTGATGACAGAGTTATTGACAGTCCAATCAAGGGCACAGTAAAATGATGGCAGTGTTATTGACAGTCCTGTCAAGGGCAGAGCAAAGTGATAGCAGTGTTATTGACAGTCCAATCAAGGGCACAGCAAAATAATGGCAGTGTTATTGACAGTCCTATCAAGGCCACAGCAAAGTGATGGCAGTGTTATTGACAGTCCTGTCAAGGGCAGAGCAAAGTGATAGCAGTGTTATTGACAGTCCAATCAAGGGCACAGCAAAATAATGGCAGTGTTATTGACAGTCCTATCAAGGGCACAGCAAAGTGATGGCGAATTTATTGACAGTGCTATCAAGGGCACAGCGAAGTGATGGCAGTGTTATTGACAGTCCCATCAAGGGCAGAGCAAAGTGATGGCAGTGTTGTTGACAGTCCTATCAAAGGCACAGCAAAGTGATGCCGGGTGTTATTGACAGTGCTATCAAGGGCAGAGCAAAGTGATGGCAGTGTTATTGACAGTCCTATCAAGGGCAGAGCAAACTGATGGCAGTGTTATTGACAGTCCCATCAAGGGCAGAGCAAAGTGATGGCGGGTGTTATTGACAGTCCCATCAAGGGCACAGCAAAGTGATGGCAGTGTTATTGACAGTCCTATCAAGGGCACAGCAAGGTGATGGCAGTGTTATTGACAGTCCGATCAAGGGCACAGCAAAGTGATGGCGGGTGTTATTGACAGTCCCATCAAGGGCACAGCAAAGTGATGGCAGTGTTATTGACAGTCCAATCAAGGGCACAGCAAGGTGATGTCAGTGTTATTGACAGTCCTATCAAGGGCACAGCAAGGTGATGGCGGGTGTTATTGACAGTCCCATCAAGGGCAGAGCAAAGTGATGGCAGTGTTATTGACAGTCCTATCAAGGGCACAGCAAGGTGATGTCAGTGTTATTGACAGTCCTATCAAGGGCACAGCAAGGTGATGGCGGGTGTTATTGACAGTCCCATCAAGGGCAGAGCAAAGTGATGGCAGTGTTATTGACAGTCGTATCAAGGGCAGAGCAAAGTGATGGCGGGTGTTATTGACAGTCCTATCAAGGGCAGAGCAAAGTGATGGCAGTGTTATTGACAGTGCTATCAAGGGCACAGCAAAGTGATGGCGGGTGTTATTGACAGTCCTATCAAGGGCACAGCAAAGTGATGGCGGGTGTTATTGACAGTCCGATCAAGGGCACAGGAAAGTGATGGCAGTGTTATTGACAGTCCTATCAAGGGCAGAGCAAAGTGATGGCAGTGTTATTGACAGTCCTATCAAGGGCACAGCAAAGTGATGGCAGTGTTATTTACAGTCCTATCAAGGGCACACCAAATGATGGCAGTGTTATTGACAGTCCGATCAAGGGCACAGCAAAGTGATGGCAGTGTAATTGACAGTCCAATCAAGGGCACAGCAAAGTGACGGCAGTGTTATTGACAGTCCTATCAAGGGCACAGCAAAGTGATGGCAGTGTTACTGACAGTCCCATCAAGGACACAGCAAAGTGATGGCAGTGTTATTGACAGTCCGATCAAGGGCAGCGAAAAGTGATGGCAGTGTTGTTGACAGTCCGATCAAGGGCACAGCAAAGTGATGGCGGGTGTTATTGACAGTCCTATCAAGGGCAGAGCAAAGTGATGGCAGTGTTATTGACAGTGCTATCAAGGGCACAGCAAAGTGATGGCGGGTGTTATTGACAGTCCTATCAAGGGCACAGCAAAGTGATGGCGGGTGTTATTGACAGTCCGATCAAGGGCACAGGAAAGTGATGGCAGTGTTATTGACAGTCCTATCAAGGGCAGAGCAAAGTGATGGCAGTGTTATTGACAGTCCTATCAAGGGCACAGCAAAGTGATGGCAGTGTTATTTACAGTCCTATCAAGGGCACACCAAATGATGGCAGTGTTATTGACAGTCCGATCAAGGGCACAGCAAAGTGATGGCAGTGTAATTGACAGTCCAATCAAGGGCACAGCAAAGTGACGGCAGTGTTATTGACAGTCCTATCAAGGGCACAGCAAAGTGATGGCAGTGTTACTGACAGTCCCATCAAGGACACAGCAAAGTGATGGCAGTGTTATTGACAGTCCGATCAAGGGCAGCGAAAAGTGATGGCAGTGTTGTTGACAGTCCGATCAAGGGCACAGCAAAGTGATGGCAGTGTTGTTGACAGTCCTATCAAAGGCACAGCAAAGTGATGCCGGGTGTTATTGACAGTGCTATCAAGGGCAGAGCAAAGTGATGGCAGTGTTATTGACAGTCCTATCAAGGGCAGAGCAAACTGATGGCAGTGTTATTGACAGTCCCATCAAGGGCAGAGCAAAGTGATGGCGGGTGTTATTGACAGTCCCATCAAGGGCACAGCAAAGTGATGGCAGTGTTATTGACAGTCCTATCAAGGGCACAGCAAGGTGATGGCAGTGTTATTGACAGTCCGATCAAGGGCACAGCAAAGTGATGGCGGGTGTTATTGACAGTCCCATCAAGGGCACAGCAAAGTGATGGCAGTGTTATTGACAGTCCAATCAAGGGCACAGCAAGGTGATGTCAGTGTTATTGACAGTCCTTTCAAGGGCACAGCAAGGTGATGGCGGGTGTTATTGACAGTCCCATCAAGGGCAGAGCAAAGTGATGGCAGTGTTATTGACAGTCCTATCAAGGGCACAGCAAGGTGATGTCAGTGTTATTGACAGTCCTATCAAGGGCACAGCAAGGTGATGGCGGGTGTTATTGACAGTCCCATCAAGGGCAGAGCAAAGTGATGGCAGTGTTATTGACAGTCGTATCAAGGGCAGAGCAAAGTGATGGCGGGTGTTATTGACAGTCCTATCAAGGGCAGAGCAAAGTGATGGCAGTGTTATTGACAGTGCTATCAAGGGCACAGCAAAGTGATGGCGGGTGTTATTGACAGTCCTATCAAGGGCACAGCAAAGTGATGGCGGGTGTTATTGACAGTCCGATCAAGGGCACAGGAAAGTGATGGCAGTGTTATTGACAGTCCTATCAAGGGCAGAGCAAAGTGATGGCAGTGTTATTGACAGTCCTATCAAGGGCACAGCAAAGTGATGGCAGTGTTATTTACAGTCCTATCAAGGGCACACCAAATGATGGCAGTGTTATTGACAGTCCGATCAAGGGCACAGCAAAGTGATGGCAGTGTAATTGACAGTCCAATCAAGGGCACAGCAAAGTGACGGCAGTGTTATTGACAGTCCTATCAAGGGCACAGCAAAGTGATGGCAGTGTTACTGACAGTCCCATCAAGGACACAGCAAAGTGATGGCAGTGTTATTGACAGTCCGATCAAGGGCAGCGAAAAGTGATGGCAGTGTTGTTGACAGTCCGATCAAGGGCACAGCAAAGTGATGGCGGGTGTTATTGACAGTCCTATCAAGGGCAGAGCAAAGTGATGGCAGTGTTATTGACAGTGCTATCAAGGGCACAGCAAAGTGATGGCGGGTGTTATTGACAGTCCTATCAAGGGCACAGCAAAGTGATGGCGGGTGTTATTGACAGTCCGATCAAGGGCACAGGAAAGTGATGGCAGTGTTATTGACAGTCCTATCAAGGGCAGAGCAAAGTGATGGCAGTGTTATTGACAGTCCTATCAAGGGCACAGCAAAGTGATGGCAGTGTTATTTACAGTCCTATCAAGGGCACACCAAATGATGGCAGTGTTATTGACAGTCCGATCAAGGGCACAGCAAAGTGATGGCAGTGTAATTGACAGTCCAATCAAGGGCACAGCAAAGTGACGGCAGTGTTATTGACAGTCCTATCAAGGGCACAGCAAAGTGATGGCAGTGTTACTGACAGTCCCATCAAGGACACAGCAAAGTGATGGCAGTGTTATTGACAGTCCGATCAAGGGCAGCGAAAAGTGATGGCAGTGTTGTTGACAGTCCTATCAAAGGCACAGCAAAGTGATGCCGGGTGTTATTGACAGTGCTATCAAGGGCAGAGCAAAGTGATGGCAGTGTTATTGACAGTCCTATCAAGGGCAGAGCAAACTGATGGCAGTGTTATTGACAGTCCCATCAAGGGCAGAGCAAAGTGATGGCGGGTGTTATTGACAGTCCCATCAAGGGCACAGCAAAGTGATGGCAGTGTTATTGACAGTCCTATCAAGGGCACAGCAAGGTGATGGCAGTGTTATTGACAGTCCGATCAAGGGCACAGCAAAGTGATGGCGGGTGTTATTGACAGTCCCATCAAGGGCACAGCAAAGTGATGGCAGTGTTATTGACAGTCCAATCAAGGGCACAGCAAGGTGATGTCAGTGTTATTGACAGTCCTTTCAAGGGCACAGCAAGGTGATGGCGGGTGTTATTGACAGTCCCATCAAGGGCAGAGCAAAGTGATGGCAGTGTTATTGACAGTCCTATCAAGGGCACAGCAAGGTGATGTCAGTGTTATTGACAGTCCTATCAAGGGCACAGCAAGGTGATGGCGGGTGTTATTGACAGTCCCATCAAGGGCAGAGCAAAGTGATGGCAGTGTTATTGACAGTCGTATCAAGGGCAGAGCAAAGTGATGGCGGGTGTTATTGACAGTCCTATCAAGGGCAGAGCAAAGTGATGGCAGTGTTATTGACAGTGCTATCAAGGGCACAGCAAAGTGATGGCGGGTGTTATTGACAGTCCTATCAAGGGCACAGCAAAGTGATGGCGGGTGTTATTGACAGTCCGATCAAGGGCACAGGAAAGTGATGGCAGTGTTATTGACAGTCCTATCAAGGGCAGAGCAAAGTGATGGCAGTGTTATTGACAGTCCTATCAAGGGCACAGCAAAGTGATGGCAGTGTTATTTACAGTCCTATCAAGGGCACACCAAATGATGGCAGTGTTATTGACAGTCCGATCAAGGGCACAGCAAAGTGATGGCAGTGTAATTGACAGTCCAATCAAGGGCACAGCAAAGTGACGGCAGTGTTATTGACAGTCCTATCAAGGGCACAGCCATGTGATGGCAGTGTTACTGACAGTCCCATCAAGGACACAGCAAAGTGATGGCAGTGTTATTGACAGTCCGATCAAGGGCAGCGAAAAGTGATGGCAGTGTTGTTGACAGTCCGATCAAGGGCACAGCAAAGTGATGGCGGGTGTTATTGACAGTCCTATCAAGGGCAGAGCAAAGTGATGGCAGTGTTATTGACAGTGCTATAAAGGGCACAGCAATGTGATGGCGGGTGTTATTGACAGTCCTATCAAGGGCACAGCAAAGTGATGGCGGGTGTTATTGACAGTCCGATCAAGGGCACAGGAAAGTGATGGCAGTGTTATTGACAGTCCTATCAAGGGCAGAGCAAAGTGATGGCAGTGTTATTGACAGTCCTATCAAGGGCACAGCAAAGTGATGGCAGTGTTGTTGACAGTCCGATCAAGGGCACTGCAAAGTGATGCCGGGTGTTATTGACAGTCCGATCAAGGGCAGAGCAAAGTGATTGCAGTGTTATTGACAGTCCGATCAAGGGCAGAGCAAAGTGATGCCGGGTGTTATTGACAGTCCTATCAAGGGCAGAGCAAAGTGATGGCAGTGTTATTGACAGTCCGATCAAGGGCACAGCAAAGTGATGGCAGTGTTATTGACAGTCCCATCAAGGGCACAGCAAAGTGATGGCAGTGTTATTGACAGTCCGATCAAGGGCACAGCAAAGTGATGGCAGTGTTATTGACAGTCGTATCAAGGGCAGAGCAAAGTGATGGCGGGTGTTATTGACAGTCCCATCAAGGGCACAGCAAAGTGATGGCAGTGTTATTGACAGTCCTATCAAGGGCACAGCAAAGTGATGGCAGTGTTATTGACAGTCCTATCAAGGGCACAGCAAGGTGATGGTGGGTGTTATTGACAGTCCCATCAAGGGCACAGCAAAGTGATGGCAGTGTTATTGACAGTCCCATCAAGGACACAGCAAAGTGATGGCAGTGTTATTGACAGTCCCATCAAGGGCACAGCAAAGTGATGGCGGGTGTTATTGACAGTCCCATCAAGGGCAGAGCAAAGTGATGGCAGTGTTATTGACAGTCCTATCAAGGGCAGAGCAAAGTGATGGCGGGTGTTATTGACAGTCCTATCAAGGGCACAGCAAGGTGATGGCGGGTGTTATTGACAGTCCTATCAAGGGCACAGCAAAGTGATGGCAGTGTTATTGACAGTGCTATCAAGGGCAGAGCAAAGTGATGGCGGGTGTTATTGACAGTCCTATCAAGGGCAGAGCAAAGTGATGGCAGTGTTATTGACAGTCGTATCAAGGGCAGAGCAAAGTGATGGCGGGTGTTATTGACAGTCCTATCAAGGGCAGAGCAAAGTGATGGCAGTGTTATTGACAGTGCTATCAAGGGCACAGCAAAGTGATGGCAGTGTTATTGACAGTCCGATCAAGGGCACAGCAAAGTGATGGCGGGTGTTATTGACAGTCCTATCAAGGGCACAGCAAAGTGATGGCAGTGTTATTGACAGTCCCATCAAGGACACAGCAAAGTGATGGCAGTGTTATTGACAGTCCTATCAAGGGCACAGCAAGGTGATGGCGGGTGTTATTGACAGTCCCATCAAGGGCACAGCAAAGTGATGGCAGTGTTATTGACAGTCCCATCAAGGGCACAGCAAAGTGATGGCGGGTGTTATTGACAGTCCCATCAAGGGCAGAGCAAAGTGATGGCAGTGTTATTGACAGTCCTATCAAGGGCAGAGCAAAGTGATGGCGGGTGTTATTGACAGTCCTATCAAGGGCACAGCAAGGTGATGGCGGGTGTTATTGACAGTCCCATCAAGGGCAGAGCAAAGTGATGGCAGTGTTATTGACAGTCGTATCAAGGGCAGAGCAAAGTGATGGCGGGTGTTATTGACAGTCCTATCAAGGGCAGAGCAAAGTGATGGCAGTGTTATTGACAGTGCTATCAAGGGCACAGCAAAGTGATGGCAGTGTTATTGACAGTCCGATCAAGGGCACAGCAAAGTGATGGCGGGTGTTATTGACAGTCCTATCAAGGGCACAGCAAAGTGATGGCAGTGTTATTGACAGTCCCATCAAGGGCACAGCAAAGTGATGGCAGTGTTATTGACAGTCCTATCAAGGGCACAGCAAGGTGATGGCGGGTGTTATTGACAGTCCCATCAAGGGCAGAGCAAAGTGATGGCAGTGTTATTGACAGTCCTATCAAGGGCACAGCAAAGTGACGGCGGGTGTTATTGACAGTCCTATCAAGGGCACAGCAAAGTGACGGCGGGTGTTATTGACAGTCCTATCAAGGGCACAGCAAAGTGACGGCGAGTGTTATTGACAGTGCTATCAAGGGCACAGCAAAGTGATGGCAGTGTTATTGACAGTGCTATCAAGGGCAGAGCAAAGTGATGGCAGTGTTATTGACAGTCCTCTCAAGGGCACAGCAAAGTGATGGCAGTGTTATTGACAGTCCTATCAAGGGCACAGCAAAGTGATGGCAGTGTTATTGACTGTGCTATCAAGTGCAGAGCAAAGTGATGGCAGTGTTATTGACAATCCGATCAAGGGCACAGCAAAGTGATGCCGGGTGTTATTGACAGTCCTATCAAGGGCACAGCAAAGTGATGGCAGTGTTATTGACAGTCCTATCAAGGGCACAGCAAAGTGATGGCAGTGTTATTGACAGTGCTATCAAAGGCACAGCAAAGTGATGGCGTGTGTTATTGACAGTCCAATCAAGGGCACAGCAAAATTATGGCAGTGTTATTGACAGTCCTATCAAGGGCACAGCAAAGTGATGGCAGTGTTATTGACAGTGCTATCAAGGGCACAGCAAAGTGATGGCGTGTGTTATTGACAGTTCAATCAAGGGCACAGCAAAATGATGCCAGTGTTATTGACAGTCCTATCAAGGGCACAGCAAAGTTATAGCAGTGTTATTGACAGTCCTATCAAGGGCACAGCAAAGTGATGGCGGGTGTTATTGACAGTCCTATCAAGGGCACAGCAAAGTGATGGCAGTGTTATTGACAGTCCAATCAAGGGCACAGCAAAGTGATGGCAGTGTTATTGACAGACCTATCAAGGGCACAGCGAAGTGATGGCGGGTGTTATTGACAGTCCTATCAAGGGCACAGCAAAGTGATGGCAGTGTTATTGACAGACCTATCAAGGGCAGAGCAAAGTGATGACAGAGTTATTGACAGTCCAATCAAGGGCACAGTAAAATGATGGCAGTGTTATTGACAGTCCTGTCAAGGGCAGAGCAAAGTGATAGCAGTGTTATTGACAGTCCAATCAAGGGCACAGCAAAATAATGGCAGTGTTATTGACAGTCCTATCAAGGCCACAGCAAAGTGATGGCAGTGTTATTGACAGTCCTGTCAAGGGCAGAGCAAAGTGATAGCAGTGTTATTGACAGTCCAATCAAGGGCACAGCAAAATAATGGCAGTGTTATTGACAGTCCTATCAAGGGCACAGCAAAGTGATGGCGAATTTATTGACAGTGCTATCAAGGGCACAGCGAAGTGATGGCAGTGTTATTGACAGTCCCATCAAGGGCAGAGCAAAGTGATGGCAGTGTTGTTGACAGTCCTATCAAAGGCACAGCAAAGTGATGCCGGGTGTTATTGACAGTGCTATCAAGGGCAGAGCAAAGTGATGGCAGTGTTATTGACAGTCCTATCAAGGGCAGAGCAAACTGATGGCAGTGTTATTGACAGTCCCATCAAGGGCAGAGCAAAGTGATGGCGGGTGTTATTGACAGTCCCATCAAGGGCACAGCAAAGTGATGGCAGTGTTATTGACAGTCCTATCAAGGGCACAGCAAGGTGATGGCAGTGTTATTGACAGTCCGATCAAGGGCACAGCAAAGTGATGGCGGGTGTTATTGACAGTCCCATCAAGGGCACAGCAAAGTGATGGCAGTGTTATTGACAGTCCAATCAAGGGCACAGCAAGGTGATGTCAGTGTTATTGACAGTCCTATCAAGGGCACAGCAAGGTGATGGCGGGTGTTATTGACAGTCCCATCAAGGGCAGAGCAAAGTGATGGCAGTGTTATTGACAGTCCTATCAAGGGCACAGCAAGGTGATGTCAGTGTTATTGACAGTCCTATCAAGGGCACAGCAAGGTGATGGCGGGTGTTATTGACAGTCCCATCAAGGGCAGAGCAAAGTGATGGCAGTGTTATTGACAGTCGTATCAAGGGCAGAGCAAAGTGATGGCGGGTGTTATTGACAGTCCTATCAAGGGCAGAGCAAAGTGATGGCAGTGTTATTGACAGTGCTATCAAGGGCACAGCAAAGTGATGGCGGGTGTTATTGACAGTCCTATCAAGGGCACAGCAAAGTGATGGCGGGTGTTATTGACAGTCCGATCAAGGGCACAGGAAAGTGATGGCAGTGTTATTGACAGTCCTATCAAGGGCAGAGCAAAGTGATGGCAGTGTTATTGACAGTCCTATCAAGGGCACAGCAAAGTGATGGCAGTGTTATTTACAGTCCTATCAAGGGCACACCAAATGATGGCAGTGTTATTGACAGTCCGATCAAGGGCACAGCAAAGTGATGGCAGTGTAATTGACAGTCCAATCAAGGGCACAGCAAAGTGACGGCAGTGTTATTGACAGTCCTATCAAGGGCACAGCAAAGTGATGGCAGTGTTACTGACAGTCCCATCAAGGACACAGCAAAGTGATGGCAGTGTTATTGACAGTCCGATCAAGGGCAGCGAAAAGTGATGGCAGTGTTGTTGACAGTCCGATCAAGGGCACAGCAAAGTGATGGCGGGTGTTATTGACAGTCCTATCAAGGGCAGAGCAAAGTGATGGCAGTGTTATTGACAGTGCTATCAAGGGCACAGCAAAGTGATGGCGGGTGTTATTGACAGTCCTATCAAGGGCACAGCAAAGTGATGGCGGGTGTTATTGACAGTCCGATCAAGGGCACAGGAAAGTGATGGCAGTGTTATTGACAGTCCTATCAAGGGCAGAGCAAAGTGATGGCAGTGTTATTGACAGTCCTATCAAGGGCACAGCAAAGTGATGGCAGTGTTATTTACAGTCCTATCAAGGGCACACCAAATGATGGCAGTGTTATTGACAGTCCGATCAAGGGCACAGCAAAGTGATGGCAGTGTAATTGACAGTCCAATCAAGGGCACAGCAAAGTGACGGCAGTGTTATTGACAGTCCTATCAAGGGCACAGCAAAGTGATGGCAGTGTTACTGACAGTCCCATCAAGGACACAGCAAAGTGATGGCAGTGTTATTGACAGTCCGATCAAGGGCAGAGCAAAGTGATGGCAGTGTTATTGACAGTGCTATCAAGGGCACAGCAAAGTGATGGCGGGTGTTATTGACAGTCCTATCAAGGGCACAGCAAAGTGATGGCGGGTGTTATTGACAGTCCGATCAAGGGCACAGGAAAGTGATGGCAGTGTTATTGACAGTCCTATCAAGGGCAGAGCAAAGTGATGGCAGTGTTATTGACAGTCCTATCAAGGGCACAGCAAAGTGATGGCAGTGTTATTTACAGTCCTATCAAGGGCACACCAAATGATGGCAGTGTTATTGACAGTCCGATCAAGGGCACAGCAAAGTGATGGCAGTGTAATTGACAGTCCAATCAAGGGCACAGCAAAGTGACGGCAGTGTTATTGACAGTCCTATCAAGGGCACAGCAAAGTGATGGCAGTGTTACTGACAGTCCCATCAAGGACACAGCAAAGTGATGGCAGTGTTATTGACAGTCCGATCAAGGGCAGCGAAAAGTGATGGCAGTGTTGTTGACAGTCCGATCAAGGGCACAGCAAAGTGATGGCAGTGTTGTTGACAGTCCTATCAAAGGCACAGCAAAGTGATGCCGGGTGTTATTGACAGTGCTATCAAGGGCAGAGCAAAGTGATGGCAGTGTTATTGACAGTCCTATCAAGGGCAGAGCAAACTGATGGCAGTGTTATTGACAGTCCCATCAAGGGCAGAGCAAAGTGATGGCGGGTGTTATTGACAGTCCCATCAAGGGCACAGCAAAGTGATGGCAGTGTTATTGACAGTCCTATCAAGGGCACAGCAAGGTGATGGCAGTGTTATTGACAGTCCCATCAAGGGCACAGCAAAGTGATGGCAGTGTTATTGACAGTCCGATCAAGGGCACAGCAAAGTGATGGCGGGTGTTATTGACAGTCCCATCAAGGGCACAGCAAAGTGATGGCAGTGTTATTGACAGTCCAATCAAGGGCACAGCAAGGTGATGTCAGTGTTATTGACAGTCCTTTCAAGGGCACAGCAAGGTGATGGCGGGTGTTATTGACAGTCCCATCAAGGGCAGAGCAAAGTGATGGCAGTGTTATTGACAGTCCTATCAAGGGCACAGCAAGGTGATGTCAGTGTTATTGACAGTCCTATCAAGGGCACAGCAAGGTGATGGCGGGTGTTATTGACAGTCCCATCAAGGGCACAGCAAAGTGATGGCAGTGTTATTGACAGTCCTATCAAGGGCAGAGCAAAGTGATGGCAGTGTTGTTGACAGTCCTATCAAGGGCAGAGCAAAGTGATGGCAGTGTTATTGACAGTCGTATCAAGGGCAGAGCAAAGTGATGGCGGGTGTTATTGACAGTCCTATCAAGGGCAGAGCAAAGTGATGGCAGTGTTATTGACAGTGCTATCAAGGGCACAGCAAAGTGATGGCGGGTGTTATTGACAGTCCTATCAAGGGCACAGCAAAGTGATGGCGGGTGTTATTGACAGTCCGATCAAGGGCACAGGAAAGTGATGGCAGTGTTATTGACAGTCCTATCAAGGGCAGAGCAAAGTGATGGCAGTGTTATTGACAGTCCTATCAAGGGCACAGCAAAGTGATGGCAGTGTTATTTACAGTCCTATCAAGGGCACACCAAATGATGGCAGTGTTATTGACAGTCCGATCAAGGGCACAGCAAAGTGATGGCAGTGTAATTGACAGTCCAATCAAGGGCACAGCAAAGTGACGGCAGTGTTATTGACAGTCCTATCAAGGGCACAGCAAAGTGATGGCAGTGTTACTGACAGTCCCATCAAGGACACAGCAAAGTGATGGCAGTGTTATTGACAGTCCGATCAAGGGCAGCGAAAAGTGATGGCAGTGTTGTTGACAGTCCGATCAAGGGCACAGCAAAGTGATGGCGGGTGTTATTGACAGTCCTATCAAGGGCAGAGCAAAGTGATGGCAGTGTTATTGACAGTGCTATCAAGGGCACAGCAAAGTGATGGCGGGTGTTATTGACAGTCCTATCAAGGGCACAGCAAAGTGATGGTGGGTGTTATTGACAGTCCGATCAAGGGCACAGGAAAGTGATGGCAGTGTTATTGACAGTCCTATCAAGGGCAGAGCAAAGTGATGGCAGTGTTATTGACAGTCCTATCAAGGGCACAGCAAAGTGATGGCAGTGTTATTTACAGTCCTATCAAGGGCACACCAAATGATGGCAGTGTTATTGACAGTCCGATCAAGGGCACAGCAAAGTGATGGCAGTGTAATTGACAGTCCAATCAAGGGCACAGCAAAGTGACGGCAGTGTTATTGACAGTCCTATCAAGGGCACAGCAAAGTGATGGCAGTGTTACTGACAGTCCCATCAAGGACACAGCAAAGTGATGGCAGTGTTATTGACAGTCCGATCAAGGGCAGCGAAAAGTGATGGCAGTGTTGTTGACAGTCCGATCAAGGGCACAGCAAAGTGATGGCAGTGTTGTTGACAGTCCGATCAAGGGCACTGCAAAGTGATGCCGGGTGTTATTGACAGTCCGATCAAGGGCACAGGAAGGTGATGTCAGTGTTATTGACAGTCCTATCAAGGGCACAGCAAGGTGATGGCGGGTGTTATTGACAGTCCCATCAAGGGCAGAGCAAAGTGATGGCAGTGTTATTGACAGTCGTATCAAGGGCAGAGCAAAGTGATGGCGGGTGTTATTGACAGTCCTATCAAGGGCAGAGCAAAGTGATGGCAGTGTTATTGACAGTGCTATCAAGGGCACAGCAAAGTGATGGCGGGTGTTATTGACAGTCCTATCAAGGGCACAGCAAAGTGATGGCGGGTGTTATTGACAGTCCGATCAAGGGCACAGGAAAGTGATGGCAGTGTTATTGACAGTCCTATCAAGGGCAGAGCAAAGTGATGGCAGTGTTATTGACAGTCCTATCAAGGGCACAGCAAAGTGATGGCAGTGTTATTTACAGTCCTATCAAGGGCACACCAAATGATGGCAGTGTTATTGACAGTCCGATCAAGGGCACAGCAAAGTGATGGCAGTGTAATTGACAGTCCAATCAAGGGCACAGCAAAGTGACGGCAGTGTTATTGACAGTCCTATCAAGGGCACAGCAAAGTGATGGCAGTGTTACTGACAGTCCCATCAAGGACACAGCAAAGTGATGGCAGTGTTATTGACAGTCCGATCAAGGGCAGCGAAAAGTGATGGCAGTGTTGTTGACAGTCCGATCAAGGGCACAGCAAAGTGATGGCGGGTGTTATTGACAGTCCTATCAAGGGCAGAGCAAAGTGATGGCAGTGTTATTGACAGTGCTATCAAGGGCACAGCAAAGTGATGGCGGGTGTTATTGACAGTCCTATCAAGGGCACAGCAAAGTGATGGCGGGTGTTATTGACAGTCCGATCAAGGGCACAGGAAAGTGATGGCAGTGTTATTGACAGTCCTATCAAGGGCAGAGCAAAGTGATGGCAGTGTTATTGACAGTCCTATCAAGGGCACAGCAAAGTGATGGCAGTGTTATTTACAGTCCTATCAAGGGCACACCAAATGATGGCAGTGTTATTGACAGTCCGATCAAGGGCACAGCAAAGTGATGGCAGTGTAATTGACAGTCCAATCAAGGGCACAGCAAAGTGACGGCAGTGTTATTGACAGTCCTATCAAGGGCACAGCAAAGTGATGGCAGTGTTACTGACAGTCCCATCAAGGACACAGCAAAGTGATGGCAGTGTTATTGACAGTCCGATCAAGGGCAGCGAAAAGTGATGGCAGTGTTGTTGACAGTCCGATCAAGGGCACAGCAAAGTGATGGCAGTGTTGTTGACAGTCCTATCAAAGGCACAGCAAAGTGATGCCGGGTGTTATTGACAGTGCTATCAAGGGCAGAGCAAAGTGATGGCAGTGTTATTGACAGTCCTATCAAGGGCAGAGCAAACTGATGGCAGTGTTATTGACAGTCCCATCAAGGGCAGAGCAAAGTGATGGCGGGTGTTATTGACAGTCCCATCAAGGGCACAGCAAAGTGATGGCAGTGTTATTGACAGTCCTATCAAGGGCACAGCAAGGTGATGGCAGTGTTATTGACAGTCCGATCAAGGGCACAGCAAAGTGATGGCGGGTGTTATTGACAGTCCCATCAAGGGCACAGCAAAGTGATGGCAGTGTTATTGACAGTCCAATCAAGGGCACAGCAAGGTGATGTCAGTGTTATTGACAGTCCTTTCAAGGGCACAGCAAGGTGATGGCGGGTGTTATTGACAGTCCCATCAAGGGCAGAGCAAAGTGATGGCAGTGTTATTGACAGTCCTATCAAGGGCACAGCAAGGTGATGTCAGTGTTATTGACAGTCCTATCAAGGGCACAGCAAGGTGATGGCGGGTGTTATTGACAGTCCCATCAAGGGCAGAGCAAAGTGATGGCAGTGTTATTGACAGTCGTATCAAGGGCAGAGCAAAGTGATGGCGGGTGTTATTGACAGTCCTATCAAGGGCAGAGCAAAGTGATGGCAGTGTTATTGACAGTGCTATCAAGGGCACAGCAAAGTGATGGCGGGTGTTATTGACAGTCCTATCAAGGGCACAGCAAAGTGATGGCGGGTGTTATTGACAGTCCGATCAAGGGCACAGGAAAGTGATGGCAGTGTTATTGACAGTCCTATCAAGGGCAGAGCAAAGTGATGGCAGTGTTATTGACAGTCCTATCAAGGGCACAGCAAAGTGATGGCAGTGTTATTTACAGTCCTATCAAGGGCACACCAAATGATGGCAGTGTTATTGACAGTCTGATCAAGGGCACAGCAAAGTGATGGCAGTGTAATTGACAGTCCAATCAAGGGCACAGCAAAGTGACGGCAGTGTTATTGACAGTCCTATCAAGGGCACAGCAAAGTGATGGCAGTGTTACTGACAGTCCCATCAAGGACACAGCAAAGTGATGGCAGTGTTATTGACAGTCCGATCAAGGGCAGCGAAAAGTGATGGCAGTGTTGTTGACAGTCCGATCAAGGGCACAGCAAAGTGATGGCGGGTGTTATTGACAGTCCTATCAAGGGCAGAGCAAAGTGATGGCAGTGTTATTGACAGTGCTATCAAGGGCACAGCAAAGTGATGGCGGGTGTTATTGACAGTCCTATCAAGGGCACAGCAAAGTGATGGCGGGTGTTATTGACAGTCCGATCAAGGGCACAGGAAAGTGATGGCAGTGTTATTGACAGTCCTATCAAGGGCAGAGCAAAGTGATGGCAGTGTTATTGACAGTCCTATCAAGGGCACAGCAAAGTGATGGCAGTGTTATTTACAGTCCTATCAAGGGCACACCAAATGATGGCAGTGTTATTGACAGTCCGATCAAGGGCACAGCAAAGTGATGGCAGTGTAATTGACAGTCCAATCAAGGGCACAGCAAAGTGACGGCAGTGTTATTGACAGTCCTATCAAGGGCACAGCAAAGTGATGGCAGTGTTACTGACAGTCCCATCAAGGACACAGCAAAGTGATGGCAGTGTTATTGACAGTCCGATCAAGGGCAGCGAAAAGTGATGGCAGTGTTGTTGACAGTCCGATCAAGGGCACAGCAAAGTGATGGCAGTGTTGTTGACAGTCCGATCAAGGGCACTGCAAAGTGATGCCGGGTGTTATTGACAGTCCGATCAAGGGCAGAGCAAAGTGATTGCAGTGTTATTGACAGTCCGATCAAGGGCAGAGCAAAGTGATGCCGGGTGTTATTGACAGTCCGATCAAGGGCACAGCAAAGTGATGGCAGTGTTATTGACAGTCCGATCAAGGGCAGAGCAAAGTGATGGCAGTGTTATTGACAGTCCCATCAAGGGCACAGCAAAGTGATGGCAGTGTTATTGACAGTCCTATCAAGGACAGAGCAAAGTGATGGAAGTGTTATTGACAGTCCTATCAAGGGCACAGCAAGGTGATGGCGGGTGTTATTGACAGTCCCATCAAGGGCAGAGCAAAGTGATGGCAGTGTTATTGACAGTCGTATCAAGGGCAGAGCAAAGTGATGGCAGTGTTATTGACAGTCCTATCAAGGGCACAGCAAAGTGATGGCAGTGTTATTGACAGTCCTATCAAGGGCACAGCAAG
Organism: Scyliorhinus torazame; assembly: GCF_047496885.1. Lineage (NCBI taxonomy): Eukaryota > Metazoa > Chordata > Chondrichthyes > Carcharhiniformes > Scyliorhinidae > Scyliorhinus > Scyliorhinus torazame. The sequence goes on from NC_092728.1 coordinate 38,030,659, forward strand.
GTGATGGTGGGTGTTATTGACAGTCCGATCAAGGGCACAGCAAAGTGATGGCAGTGTTATTGACAGTCCCATCAAGGACACAGCAAAGTGATGGCGGGTGTTATTGACAGTCCAATCAAGGGCAGAGCAAAGTGATGGCAGTGTTATTGACAGTCGTATCAAGGGCAGAGCAAAGTGATGGCAGTGTTATTGACAGTCCTATCAAGGGCACAGCAAAGTGATGGCAGTGTTATTGACAGTCCTATCAAGGGCACAGCAAGGTGATGGTGGGTGTTATTGACAGTCCGATCAAGGACACAGCAAAGTGATGGCAGTGTTATTGACAGTCCTATCAAGGGCACAGCAAGGTGATGGCGGGTGTTATTGACAGTCCCATCAAGGGCACAGCAAAGTGATGGCAGTGTTATTGACAGTCCCATCAAGGGCACAGCAAAGTGATGGCGGGTGTTATTGACAGTCCCATCAAGGGCAGAGCAAAGTGATGGCAGTGTTATTGACAGTCCTATCAAGGGCAGAGCAAAGTGATGGCGGGTGTTATTGACAGTCCTATCAAGGGCACAGCAAGGTGATGGCGGGTGTTATTGACAGTCCTATCAAGGGCAGAGCAAAGTGATGGCGGGTGTTATTGACAGTCCCATCAAGGGCAGAGCAAAGTGATGGCAGTGTTATTGACAGTCGTATCAAGGGCAGAGCAAAGTGATGGCGGGTGTTATTGACAGTCCTATCAAGGGCAGAGCAAAGTGATGGCAGTGTTATTGACAGTGCTATCAAGGGCACAGCAAAGTGATGGCAGTGTTATTGACAGTCCGATCAAGGGCACAGCAAAGTGATGGCGGGTGTTATTGACAGTCCTATCAAGGGCACAGCAAAGTGATGGCAGTGTTATTGACAGTCCCATCAAGGACACAGCAAAGTGATGGCAGTGTTATTGACAGTCCTATCAAGGGCACAGCAAGGTGATGGCGGGTGTTATTGACAGTCCCATCAAGGGCACAGCAAAGTGATGGCAGTGTTATTGACAGTCCCATCAAGGGCACAGCAAAGTGATGGCGGGTGTTATTGACAGTCCCATCAAGGGCAGAGCAAAGTGATGGCAGTGTTATTGACAGTCCTATCAAGGGCAGAGCAAAGTGATGGCGGGTGTTATTGACAGTCCTATCAAGGGCACAGCAAGGTGATGGCGGGTGTTATTGACAGTCCCATCAAGGGCAGAGCAAAGTGATGGCAGTGTTATTGACAGTCGTATCAAGGGCAGAGCAAAGTGATGGCGGGTGTTATTGACAGTCCTATCAAGGGCAGAGCAAAGTGATGGCAGTGTTATTGACAGTGCTATCAAGGGCACAGCAAAGTGATGGCAGTGTTATTGACAGTCCGATCAAGGGCACAGCAAAGTGATGGCGGGTGTTATTGACAGTCCTATCAAGGGCACAGCAAAGTGATGGCAGTGTTATTGACAGTCCCATCAAGGGCACAGCAAAGTGATGGCAGTGTTATTGACAGTCCTATCAAGGGCACAGCAAGGTGATGGCGGGTGTTATTGACAGTCCCATCAAGGGCAGAGCAAAGTGATGGCAGTGTTATTGACAGTCCTATCAAGGGCACAGCAAAGTGACGGCGGGTGTTATTGACAGTCCTATCAAGGGCACAGCAAAGTGACGGCGGGTGTTATTGACAGTCCTATCAAGGGCACAGCAAAGTGACGGCGAGTGTTATTGACAGTGCTATCAAGGGCACAGCAAAGTGATGGCAGTGTTATTGACAGTGCTATCAAGGGCAGAGCAAAGTGATGGCAGTGTTATTGACAGTCCTCTCAAGGGCACAGCAAAGTGATGGCAGTGTTATTGACAGTCCTATCAAGGGCACAGCAAAGTGATGGCAGTGTTATTGACAGTGCTGTCAAGGGCACAGCAAAGTGATGGCAGTGTTATTGACAGTGCTATCAAGTGCAGAGCAAAGTGATGGCAGTGTTATTGACAATCCGATCAAGGGCACAGCAAAGTGATGCCGGGTGTTATTGACAGTCCTATCAAGGGCACAGCAAAGTGATGGCAGTGTTATTGACAGTGCTATCAAGTGCAGAGCAAAGTGATGGCAGTGTTATTGACAATCCGATCAAGGGCACAGCAAAGTGATGCCGGGTGTTATTGACAGTCCTATCAAGGGCACAGCAAAGTGATGGCAGTGTTATTGACAGTCCTATCAAGGGCACAGCAAAGTGATGGCAGTGTTATTGACAGTGCTATCAAAGGCACAGCAAAGTGATGGCGTGTGTTATTGACAGTCCAATCAAGGGCACAGCAAAATTATGGCAGTGTTATTGACAGTCCTATCAAGGGCACAGCAAAGTGATGGCAGTGTTATTGACAGTGCTATCAAGGGCACAGCAAAGTGATGGCGTGTGTTATTGACAGTTCAATCAAGGGCACAGCAAAATGATGCCAGTGTTATTGACAGTCCTATCAAGGGCACAGCAAAGTTATAGCAGTGTTATTGACAGTCCTATCAAGGGCACAGCAAAGTGATGGCGGGTGTTATTGACAGTCCTATCAAGGGCACAGCAAAGTGATGGCAGTGTTATTGACAGTCCAATCAAGGGCACAGCAAAGTGATGGCAGTGTTATTGACAGACCTATCAAGGGCACAGCGAAGTGATGGCGGGTGTTATTGACAGTCCTATCAAGGGCACAGCAAAGTGATGGCAGTGTTATTGACAGACCTATCAAGGGCAGAGCAAAGTGATGACAGAGTTATTGACAGTCCAATCAAGGGCACAGTAAAATGATGGCAGTGTTATTGACAGTCCTGTCAAGGGCAGAGCAAAGTGATAGCAGTGTTATTGACAGTCCAATCAAGGGCACAGCAAAATAATGGCAGTGTTATTGACAGTCCTATCAAGGCCACAGCAAAGTGATGGCAGTGTTATTGACAGTCCTGTCAAGGGCAGAGCAAAGTGATAGCAGTGTTATTGACAGTCCAATCAAGGGCACAGCAAAATAATGGCAGTGTTATTGACAGTCCTATCAAGGGCACAGCAAAGTGATGGCGAATTTATTGACAGTGCTATCAAGGGCACAGCGAAGTGATGGCAGTGTTATTGACAGTCCCATCAAGGGCAGAGCAAAGTGATGGCAGTGTTGTTGACAGTCCTATCAAAGGCACAGCAAAGTGATGCCGGGTGTTATTGACAGTGCTATCAAGGGCAGAGCAAAGTGATGGCAGTGTTATTGACAGTCCTATCAAGGGCAGAGCAAACTGATGGCAGTGTTATTGACAGTCCCATCAAGGGCAGAGCAAAGTGATGGCGGGTGTTATTGACAGTCCCATCAAGGGCACAGCAAAGTGATGGCAGTGTTATTGACAGTCCTATCAAGGGCACAGCAAGGTGATGGCAGTGTTATTGACAGTCCGATCAAGGGCACAGCAAAGTGATGGCGGGTGTTATTGACAGTCCCATCAAGGGCACAGCAAAGTGATGGCAGTGTTATTGACAGTCCAATCAAGGGCACAGCAAGGTGATGTCAGTGTTATTGACAGTCCTATCAAGGGCACAGCAAGGTGATGGCGGGTGTTATTGACAGTCCCATCAAGGGCAGAGCAAAGTGATGGCAGTGTTATTGACAGTCCTATCAAGGGCACAGCAAGGTGATGTCAGTGTTATTGACAGTCCTATCAAGGGCACAGCAAGGTGATGGCGGGTGTTATTGACAGTCCCATCAAGGGCAGAGCAAAGTGATGGCAGTGTTATTGACAGTCGTATCAAGGGCAGAGCAAAGTGATGGCGGGTGTTATTGACAGTCCTATCAAGGGCAGAGCAAAGTGATGGCAGTGTTATTGACAGTGCTATCAAGGGCACAGCAAAGTGATGGCGGGTGTTATTGACAGTCCTATCAAGGGCACAGCAAAGTGATGGCGGGTGTTATTGACAGTCCGATCAAGGGCACAGGAAAGTGATGGCAGTGTTATTGACAGTCCTATCAAGGGCAGAGCAAAGTGATGGCAGTGTTATTGACAGTCCTATCAAGGGCACAGCAAAGTGATGGCAGTGTTATTTACAGTCCTATCAAGGGCACACCAAATGATGGCAGTGTTATTGACAGTCCGATCAAGGGCACAGCAAAGTGATGGCAGTGTAATTGACAGTCCAATCAAGGGCACAGCAAAGTGACGGCAGTGTTATTGACAGTCCTATCAAGGGCACAGCAAAGTGATGGCAGTGTTACTGACAGTCCCATCAAGGACACAGCAAAGTGATGGCAGTGTTATTGACAGTCCGATCAAGGGCAGCGAAAAGTGATGGCAGTGTTGTTGACAGTCCGATCAAGGGCACAGCAAAGTGATGGCGGGTGTTATTGACAGTCCTATCAAGGGCAGAGCAAAGTGATGGCAGTGTTATTGACAGTGCTATCAAGGGCACAGCAAAGTGATGGCGGGTGTTATTGACAGTCCTATCAAGGGCACAGCAAAGTGATGGCGGGTGTGATTGACAGTCCGATCAAGGGCACAGGAAAGTGATGGCAGTGTTATTGACAGTCCTATCAAGGGCAGAGCAAAGTGATGGCAGTGTTATTGACAGTCCTATCAAGGGCACAGCAAAGTGATGGCAGTGTTATTTACAGTCCTATCAAGGGCACACCAAATGATGGCAGTGTTATTGACAGTCCGATCAAGGGCACAGCAAAGTGATGGCAGTGTAATTGACAGTCCAATCAAGGGCACAGCAAAGTGACGGCAGTGTTATTGACAGTCCTATCAAGGGCACAGCAAAGTGATGGCAGTGTTACTGACAGTCCCATCAAGGACACAGCAAAGTGATGGCAGTGTTATTGACAGTCCGATCAAGGGCAGAGCAAAGTGATGGCAGTGTTATTGACAGTGCTATCAAGGGCACAGCAAAGTGATGGCGGGTGTTATTGACAGTCCTATCAAGGGCACAGCAAAGTGATGGCGGGTGTTATTGACAGTCCGATCAAGGGCACAGGAAAGTGATGGCAGTGTTATTGACAGTCCTATCAAGGGCAGAGCAAAGTGATGGCAGTGTTATTGACAGTCCTATCAAGGGCACAGCAAAGTGATGGCAGTGTTATTTACAGTCCTATCAAGGGCACACCAAATGATGGCAGTGTTATTGACAGTCCGATCAAGGGCACAGCAAAGTGATGGCAGTGTAATTGACAGTCCAATCAAGGGCACAGCAAAGTGACGGCAGTGTTATTGACAGTCCTATCAAGGGCACAGCAAAGTGATGGCAGTGTTACTGACAGTCCCATCAAGGACACAGCAAAGTGATGGCAGTGTTATTGACAGTCCGATCAAGGGCAGCGAAAAGTGATGGCAGTGTTGTTGACAGTCCGATCAAGGGCACAGCAAAGTGATGGCAGTGTTGTTGACAGTCCTATCAAAGGCACAGCAAAGTGATGCCGGGTGTTATTGACAGTGCTATCAAGGGCAGAGCAAAGTGATGGCAGTGTTATTGACAGTCCCATCAAGGGCAGAGCAAAGTGATGGCGGGTGTTATTGACAGTCCCATCAAGGGCACAGCAAAGTGATGGCGGGTGTTATTGACAGTCCCATCAAGGGCACAGCAAAGTGATGGCAGTGTTATTGACAGTCCTATCAAGGGCAGAGCAAACTGATGGCAGTGTTATTGACAGTCCCATCAAGGGCAGAGCAAAGTGATGGCGGGTGTTATTGACAGTCCCATCAAGGGCACAGCAAAGTGATGGCAGTGTTATTGACAGTCCTATCAAGGGCACAGCAAGGTGATGGCAGTGTTATTGACAGTCCGATCAAGGGCACAGCAAAGTGATGGCGGGTGTTATTGACAGTCCCATCAAGGGCACAGCAAAGTGATGGCAGTGTTATTGACAGTCCAATCAAGGGCACAGCAAGGTGATGTCAGTGTTATTGACAGTCCTTTCAAGGGCACAGCAAGGTGATGGCGGGTGTTATTGACAGTCCCATCAAGGGCAGAGCAAAGTGATGGCAGTGTTATTGACAGTCCTATCAAGGGCACAGCAAGGTGATGTCAGTGTTATTGACAGTCCTATCAAGGGCACAGCAAGGTGATGGCGGGTGTTATTGACAGTCCCATCAAGGGCACAGCAAAGTGATGGCAGTGTTATTGACAGTCCTATCAAGGGCAGAGCAAAGTGATGGCAGTGTTGTTGACAGTCCTATCAAGGGCAGAGCAAAGTGATGGCAGTGTTATTGACAGTGCTATCAAGGGCACAGCAAAGTGATGGCGGGTGTTATTGACAGTCCTATCAAGGGCACAGCAAAGTGATGGCGGGTGTTATTGACAGTCCGATCAAGGGCACAGGAAAGTGATGGCAGTGTTATTGACAGTCCTATCAAGGGCAGAGCAAAGTGATGGCAGTGTTATTGACAGTCCTATCAAGGGCACAGCAAAGTGATGGCAGTGTTATTTACAGTCCTATCAAGGGCACACCAAATGATGGCAGTGTTATTGACAGTCCGATCAAGGGCACAGCAAAGTGATGGCAGTGTAATTGACAGTCCAATCAAGGGCACAGCAAAGTGACGGCAGTGTTATTGACAGTCCTATCAAGGGCACAGCAAAGTGATGGCAGTGTTACTGACAGTCCCATCAAGGACACAGCAAAGTGATGGCAGTGTTATTGACAGTCCGATCAAGGGCAGCGAAAAGTGATGGCAGTGTTGTTGACAGTCCGATCAAGGGCACAGCAAAGTGATGGCGGGTGTTATTGACAGTCCTATCAAGGGCAGAGCAAAGTGATGGCAGTGTTATTGACAGTGCTATCAAGGGCACAGCAAAGTGATGGCGGGTGTTATTGACAGTCCTATCAAGGGCACAGCAAAGTGATGGCGGGTGTTATTGACAGTCCGATCAAGGGCACAGGAAAGTGATGGCAGTGTTATTGACAGTCCTATCAAGGGCAGAGCAAAGTGATGGCAGTGTTATTGACAGTCCTATCAAGGGCACAGCAAAGTGATGGCAGTGTTATTTACAGTCCTATCAAGGGCACACCAAATGATGGCAGTGTTATTGACAGTCCGATCAAGGGCACAGCAAAGTGATGGCAGTGTAATTGACAGTCCAATCAAGGGCACAGCAAAGTGACGGCAGTGTTATTGACAGTCCTATCAAGGGCACAGCAAAGTGATGGCAGTGTTACTGACAGTCCCATCAAGGACACAGCAAAGTGATGGCAGTGTTATTGACAGTCCGATCAAGGGCAGCGAAAAGTGATGGCAGTGTTGTTGACAGTCCGATCAAGGGCACTGCAAAGTGATGCCGGGTGTTATTGACAGTCCGATCAAGGGCACAGCAAGGTGATGTCAGTGTTATTGACAGTCCTATCAAGGGCACAGCAAGGTGATGGCGGGTGTTATTGACAGTCCCATCAAGGGCAGAGCAAAGTGATGGCAGTGTTATTGACAGTCGTATCAAGGGCAGAGCAAAGTGATGGCGGGTGTTATTGACAGTCCTATCAAGGGCAGAGCAAAGTGATGGCAGTGTTATTGACAGTGCTATCAAGGGCACAGCAAAGTGATGGCGGGTGTTATTGACAGTCCTATCAAGGGCACAGCAAAGTGATGGCGGGTGTTATTGACAGTCCGATCAAGGGCACAGGAAAGTGATGGCAGTGTTATTGACAGTCCTATCAAGGGCAGAGCAAAGTGATGGCAGTGTTATTGACAGTCCTATCAAGGGCACAGCAAAGTGATGGCAGTGTTATTTACAGTCCTATCAAGGGCACACCAAATGATGGCAGTGTTATTGACAGTCCGATCAAGGGCACAGCAAAGTGATGGCAGTGTAATTGACAGTCCAATCAAGGGCACAGCAAAGTGACGGCAGTGTTATTGACAGTCCTATCAAGGGCACAGCAAAGTGATGGCAGTGTTACTGACAGTCCCATCAAGGACACAGCAAAGTGATGGCAGTGTTATTGACAGTCCGATCAAGGGCAGCGAAAAGTGATGGCAGTGTTGTTGACAGTCCGATCAAGGGCACAGCAAAGTGATGGCGGGTGTTATTGACAGTCCTATCAAGGGCAGAGCAAAGTGATGGCAGTGTTATTGACAGTGCTATCAAGGGCACAGCAAAGTGATGGCGGGTGTTATTGACAGTCCTATCAAGGGCACAGCAAAGTGATGGCGGGTGTTATTGACAGTCCGATCAAGGGCACAGGAAAGTGATGGCAGTGTTATTGACAGTCCTATCAAGGGCAGAGCAAAGTGATGGCAGTGTTATTGACAGTCCTATCAAGGGCACAGCAAAGTGATGGCAGTGTTATTTACAGTCCTATCAAGGGCACACCAAATGATGGCAGTGTTATTGACAGTCCGATCAAGGGCACAGCAAAGTGATGGCAGTGTAATTGACAGTCCAATCAAGGGCACAGCAAAGTGACGGCAGTGTTATTGACAGTCCTATCAAGGGCACAGCAAAGTGATGGCAGTGTTACTGACAGTCCCATCAAGGACACAGCAAAGTGATGGCAGTGTTATTGACAGTCCGATCAAGGGCAGCGAAAAGTGATGGCAGTGTTGTTGACAGTCCGATCAAGGGCACAGCAAAGTGATGGCAGTGTTGTTGACAGTCCTATCAAAGGCACAGCAAAGTGATGCCGGGTGTTATTGACAGTGCTATCAAGGGCAGAGCAAAGTGATGGCAGTGTTATTGACAGTCCTATCAAGGGCAGAGCAAACTGATGGCAGTGTTATTGACAGTCCCATCAAGGGCAGAGCAAAGTGATGGCGGGTGTTATTGACAGTCCCATCAAGGGCACAGCAAAGTGATGGCAGTGTTATTGACAGTCCTATCAAGGGCACAGCAAGGTGATGGCAGTGTTATTGACAGTCCGATCAAGGGCACAGCAAAGTGATGGCGGGTGTTATTGACAGTCCCATCAAGGGCACAGCAAAGTGATGGCAGTGTTATTGACAGTCCAATCAAGGGCACAGCAAGGTGATGTCAGTGTTATTGACAGTCCTTTCAAGGGCACAGCAAGGTGATGGCGGGTGTTATTGACAGTCCCATCAAGGGCAGAGCAAAGTGATGGCAGTGTTATTGACAGTCCTATCAAGGGCACAGCAAGGTGATGTCAGTGTTATTGACAGTCCTATCAAGGGCACAGCAAGGTGATGGCGGGTGTTATTGACAGTCCCATCAAGGGCAGAGCAAAGTGATGGCAGTGTTATTGACAGTCGTATCAAGGGCAGAGCAAAGTGATGGCGGGTGTTATTGACAGTCCTATCAAGGGCAGAGCAAAGTGATGGCAGTGTTATTGACAGTGCTATCAAGGGCACAGCAAAGTGATGGCGGGTGTTATTGACAGTCCTATCAAGGGCACAGCAAAGTGATGGCGGGTGTTATTGACAGTCCGATCAAGGGCACAGGAAAGTGATGGCAGTGTTATTGACAGTCCTATCAAGGGCAGAGCAAAGTGATGGCAGTGTTATTGACAGTCCTATCAAGGGCACAGCAAAGTGATGGCAGTGTTATTTACAGTCCTATCAAGGGCACACCAAATGATGGCAGTGTTATTGACAGTCCGATCAAGGGCACAGCAAAGTGATGGCAGTGTAATTGACAGTCCAATCAAGGGCACAGCAAAGTGACGGCAGTGTTATTGACAGTCCTATCAAGGGCACAGCAAAGTGATGGCAGTGTTACTGACAGTCCCATCAAGGACACAGCAAAGTGATGGCAGTGTTATTGACAGTCCGATCAAGGGCAGCGAAAAGTGATGGCAGTGTTGTTGACAGTCCGATCAAGGGCACAGCAAAGTGATGGCGGGTGTTATTGACAGTCCTATCAAGGGCAGAGCAAAGTGATGGCAGTGTTATTGACAGTGCTATCAAGGGCACAGCAAAGTGATGGCGGGTGTTATTGACAGTCCTATCAAGGGCACAGCAAAGTGATGGCGGGTGTTATTGACAGTCCGATCAAGGGCACAGGAAAGTGATGGCAGTGTTATTGACAGTCCTATCAAGGGCAGAGCAAAGTGATGGCAGTGTTATTGACAGTCCTATCAAGGGCACAGCAAAGTGATGGCAGTGTTATTTACAGTCCTATCAAGGGCACACCAAATGATGGCAGTGTTATTGACAGTCCGATCAAGGGCACAGCAAAGTGATGGCAGTGTAATTGACAGTCCAATCAAGGGCACAGCAAAGTGACGGCAGTGTTATTGACAGTCCTATCAAGGGCACAGCAAAGTGATGGCAGTGTTACTGACAGTCCCATCAAGGACACAGCAAAGTGATGGCAGTGTTATTGACAGTCCGATCAAGGGCAGCGAAAAGTGATGGCAGTGTTGTTGACAGTCCGATCAAGGGCACAGCAAAGTGATGGCAGTGTTGTTGACAGTCCGATCAAGGGCACTGCAAAGTGATGGCGGGTGTTATTGACAGTCCGATCAAGGGCAGAGCAAAGTGATTGCAGTGTTATTGACAGTCCGATCAAGGGCAGAGCAAAGTGATGCCGGGTGTTATTGACAGTCCGATCAAGGGCACAGCAAAGTGATGGCAGTGTTATTGACAGTCCGATCAAGGGCAGAGCAAAGTGATGGCAGTGTTATTGACAGTCCCATCAAGGGCACAGCAAAGTGATGGCAGTGTTATTGACAGTCCTATCAAGGACAGAGCAAAGTGATGGCAGTGTTATTGACAGTCCTATCAAGGGCACAGCAAGGTGATGGCGGGTGTTATTGACAGTCCCATCAAGGGCAGAGCAAAGTGATGGCAGTGTTATTGACAGTCGTATCAAGGGCAGAGCAAAGTGATGGCGGGTGTTATTGACAGTCCTATCAAGGGCACAGCAAAGTGATGGCAGTGTTATTGACAGTCCTATCAAGGGCACAGCAAGGTGATGGTGGGTGTTATTGACAGTCCCATCAAGGGCACAGCAAAGTGATGGCAGTGTTATTGACAGTCGTATCAAGGGCAGAGCAAAGTGATGGCGGGTGTTATTGACAGTCCTATCAAGGGCACAGCAAAGTGATGGCAGTGTTATTGACAGTCCCATCAAGGGCACAGCAAAGTGATGGCGGGTGTTATTGACAGTCCCATCAAGGGCAGAGCAAAGTGATGGCAGTGTTATTGACAGTCCTATCAAGGGCAGAGCAAAGTGATGGTGGGTGTTATTGACAGTCCCATCAAGGGCACAGCAAAGTGATGGCAGTGTTATTGACAGTCCTATCAAGGGCACAGCAAAGTGATGGCAGTGTTATTGACAGTCCTATCAAGGACACAGCAAAGTGATGGCAGTGTTATTGACAGTCCTATCAAGGGCACAGCAAGGTGATGGCGGGTGTTATTGACAGTCCCATCAAGGGCACAGCAAAGTGATGGCAGTGTTATTGACAGTCCCATCAAGGGCACAGCAAAGTGATGGCGGGTGTTATTGACAGTCCCATCAAGGGCAGAGCAAAGTGATGGCAGTGTTATTGACAGTCCTATCAAGGGCAGAGCAAAGTGATGGCGGGTGTTATTGACAGTCCTATCAAGGGCACAGCAAGGTGATGGCGGGTGTTATTGACAGTCCCATCAAGGGCACAGCAAAGTGATGGCAGTGTTATTGACAGTCCCATCAAGGGCACAGCAAAGTGATGGCGGGTGTTATTGACAGTCCCATCAAGGGCAGAGCAAAGTGATGGCAGTGTTATTGACAGTCCTATCAAGGGCAGAGCAAAGTGATGGCGGGTGTTATTGACAGTCCTATCAAGGGCACAGCAAGGTGATGGCGGGTGTTATTGACAGTCCCATCAAGGGCAGAGCAAAGTGATGGCAGTGTTATTGACAGTCCTATCAAGGGCAGAGCAAAGTGATGGCGGGTGTTATTGACAGTCCTATCAAGGGCACAGCAAGGTGATGGCGGGTGTTATTGACAGTCCCATCAAGGGCAGAGCAAAGTGATGGCAGTGTTATTGACAGTCCTATCAAGGGCAGAGCAAAGTGATGGCGGGTGTTATTGACAGTCCTATCAAGGGCACAGCAAGGTGATGGCGGGTGTTATTGACAGTCCGATCAAGGGCACAGCAAAGTGATGGCAGTGTTATTGACAGTCCCATCAAGGGCACAGCAAATGATGGCAGTGTTATTGACAGTCCCATCAAGGGCAGAGCAAAGTGATGGCAGTGTTATTGACAGTCCGATCAAGGGCACAGCAAAGTGATGGCAGTGTTATTGACAGTCCCATCAAGGGCACAGCAAATGATGGCAGTGTTATTGACAGTCCTATCAAGGGCAGAGCAAAGTGATGGCAGTGTTATTGACAGTTCTATCAAGGGCAGAGCAAAGTGATGTCAGTGTTATTGACAGTCCCATCAAGGGCACAGCAAATGATGGCAGTGTTATTGACAGTCCTATCAAGGGCAGAGCAAAGTGATGGCAGTGTTATTGACAGTCCCATCAAGGGCAGAGCAAAGTGATGGCAGTGTTATTGACAGTCCGATCAAGGGCACAGCAAAGTGATGGCAGTGTTATTGACAGTCCGATCAAGGGCACAGCAAAGTGATGGCAGTGTTATTGACAGTCCTATCAAGGGCACAGCAAAGTGATGGCAGTGTTATTGACAGTCCTATCAAGGGCACAGCAAAGTGACGGCGGGTGTTATTGACAGTCCTATCAAGGGCAGAGCAAAGTGATGGCGGGTGTTGTTGACAGTCCTATCAAGGGCACAGCAAAGTGATGGCAGTGTTATTGACAGTCGTATCAAGGGCAGAGCAAAGTGATGGCAGCGTTATTGACAGTGCTATCAAGGGCACAGCAAAGTGATGGCAGTGTTATTGACAGTCCTATCAAGGGCAGAGCAAAGTGATGGCAGTGTTATTGACAGTGCTGTCAAGGGCACAGCAAAGTGATGGCAGTGTTATTGACAGTCGTATCAAGGGCAGAGCAAAGTGATGGCAGTGTTGTTGACAGTCCTATCAAGGGCACAGCAAAGTGATGGCAGTGTTATTGACAGTCCTATCAAGGGCACAGCAAAGTGATGGCAGTGTTATTTACAGTCCTATCAAGGGCACACCAAATGATGGCAGTGTTATTGACAGTCCGATCAAGGGCACAGCAAAGTGATGGCAGTGTAATTGACAGTCCAATCAAGGGCACAGCAAAGTGACGGCAGTGTTATTGACAGTCCTATCAAGGGCACAGCAAAGTGATGGCAGTGTTACTGACAGTCCCATCAAGGACACAGCAAAGTGATGGCAGTGTTATTGACAGTCCGATCAAGGGCAGCGAAAAGTGATGGCAGTGTTGTTGACAGTCCGATCAAGGGCACAGCAAAGTGATGGCAGTGTTGTTGACAGTCCTATCAAAGGCACAGCAAAGTGATGCCGGGTGTTATTGACAGTGCTATCAAGGGCAGAGCAAAGTGATGGCAGTGTTATTGACAGTCCTATCAAGGGCAGAGCAAACTGATGGCAGTGTTATTGACAGTCCCATCAAGGGCAGAGCAAAGTGATGGCGGGTGTTATTGACAGTCCCATCAAGGGCACAGCAAAGTGATGGCAGTGTTATTGACAGTCCTATCAAGGGCACAGCAAGGTGATGGCAGTGTTATTGACAGTCCGATCAAGGGCACAGCAAAGTGATGGCGGGTGTTATTGACAGTCCCATCAAGGGCACAGCAAAGTGATGGCAGTGTTATTGACAGTCCAATCAAGGGCACAGCAAGGTGATGTCAGTGTTATTGACAGTCCTTTCAAGGGCACAGCAAGGTGATGGCGGGTGTTATTGACAGTCCCATCAAGGGCAGAGCAAAGTGATGGCAGTGTTATTGACAGTCCTATCAAGGGCACAGCAAGGTGATGTCAGTGTTATTGACAGTCCTATCAAGGGCACAGCAAGGTGATGGCGGGTGTTATTGACAGTCCCATCAAGGGCAGAGCAAAGTGATGGCAGTGTTATTGACAGTCGTATCAAGGGCAGAGCAAAGTGATGGCGGGTGTTATTGACAGTCCTATCAAGGGCAGAGCAAAGTGATGGCAGTGTTATTGACAGTGCTATCAAGGGCACAGCAAAGTGATGGCGGGTGTTATTGACAGTCCTATCAAGGGCACAGCAAAGTGATGGCGGGTGTTATTGACAGTCCGATCAAGGGCACAGGAAAGTGATGGCAGTGTTATTGACAGTCCTATCAAGGGCAGAGCAAAGTGATGGCAGTGTTATTGACAGTCCTATCAAGGGCACAGCAAAGTGATGGCAGTGTTATTTACAGTCCTATCAAGGGCACACCAAATGATGGCAGTGTTATTGACAGTCCGATCAAGGGCACAGCAAAGTGATGGCAGTGTAATTGACAGTCCAATCAAGGGCACAGCAAAGTGACGGCAGTGTTATTGACAGTCCTATCAAGGGCACAGCAAAGTGATGGCAGTGTTACTGACAGTCCCATCAAGGACACAGCAAAGTGATGGCAGTGTTATTGACAGTCCGATCAAGGGCAGCGAAAAGTGATGGCAGTGTTGTTGACAGTCCGATCAAGGGCACAGCAAAGTGATGGCGGGTGTTATTGACAGTCCTATCAAGGGCAGAGCAAAGTGATGGCAGTGTTATTGACAGTGCTATCAAGGGCACAGCAAAGTGATGGCGGGTGTTATTGACAGTCCTATCAAGGGCACAGCAAAGTGATGGCGGGTGTTATTGACAGTCCGATCAAGGGCACAGGAAAGTGATGGCAGTGTTATTGACAGTCCTATCAAGGGCAGAGCAAAGTGATGGCAGTGTTATTGACAGTCCTATCAAGGGCACAGCAAAGTGATGGCAGTGTTATTTACAGTCCTATCAAGGGCACACCAAATGATGGCAGTGTTATTGACAGTCCGATCAAGGGCACAGCAAAGTGATGGCAGTGTAATTGACAGTCCAATCAAGGGCACAGCAAAGTGACGGCAGTGTTATTGACAGTCCTATCAAGGGCACAGCAAAGTGATGGCAGTGTTACTGACAGTCCCATCAAGGACACAGCAAAGTGATGGCAGTGTTATTGACAGTCCGATCAAGGGCAGCGAAAAGTGATGGCAGTGTTGTTGACAGTCCGATCAAGGGCACAGCAAAGTGATGGCAGTGTTGTTGACAGTCCGATCAAGGGCACTGCAAAGTGATGGCGGGTGTTATTGACAGTCCGATCAAGGGCAGAGCAAAGTGATTGCAGTGTTATTGACAGTCCGATCAAGGGCAGAGCAAAGTGATGCCGGGTGTTATTGACAGTCCGATCAAGGGCACAGCAAAGTGATGGCAGTGTTATTGACAGTCCGATCAAGGGCAGAGCAAAGTGATGGCAGTGTTATTGACAGTCCCATCAAGGGCACAGCAAAGTGATGGCAGTGTTATTGACAGTCCTATCAAGGACAGAGCAAAGTGATGGAAGTGTTATTGACAGTCCTATCAAGGGCACAGCAAGGTGATGGCGGGTGTTATTGACAGTCCCATCAAGGGCAGAGCAAAGTGATGGCAGTGTTATTGACAGTCGTATCAAGGGCAGAGCAAAGTGATGGCGGGTGTTATTGACAGTCCTATCAAGGGCACAGCAAGGTGATGGCGGGTGTTATTGACAGTCCCATCAAGGGCAGAGCAAAGTGATGGCAGTGTTATTGACAGTCGTATCAAGGGCAGAGCAAAGTGATGGCGGGTGTTATTGACAGTCCTATCAATGGCACAGCAAAGTGATGGCAGTGTTATTGACAGTCGTATCAAGGGCAGAGCAAAGTGATGGCAGTGTTATTGACAGTCCCATCAAGGGCACAGCAAAGTGATGGCAGTGTTATTGACAGTCGTATCAAGGACACAGCAAAGTGATGGCAGTGTTATTGACAGTCCTATCAAGGGCACAGCAAGGTGATGGCGGGTGTTATTGACAGTCCCATCAAGGGCACAGCAAAGTGATGGCAGTGTTATTGACAGTCCCATCAAGGGCACAGCAAAGTGATGGCGGGTGTTATTGACAGTCCCATCAAGGGCAGAGCAAAGTGATGGCAGTGTTATTGACAGTCCTATCAAGGGCAGAGCAAAGTGATGGCGGGTGTTATTGACAGTCCTATCAAGGGCACAGCAAGGTGATGGCGGGTGTTATTGACAGTCCCATCAAGGGCACAGCAAAGTGATGGCAGTGTTATTGACAGTCCCATCAAGGGCACAGCAAAGTGATGGCGGGTGTTATTGACAGTCCCATCAAGGGCAGAGCAAAGTGATGGCAGTGTTATTGACAGTCCTATCAAGGGCAGAGCAAAGTGATGGCGGGTGTTATTGACAGTCCTATCAAGGGCACAGCAAGGTGATGGCGGGTGTTATTGACAGTCCCATCAAGGGCAGAGCAAAGTGATGGCAGTGTTATTGACAGTCCTATCAAGGGCAGAGCAAAGTGATGGCGGGTGTTATTGACAGTCCTATCAAGGGCACAGCAAGGTGATGGCGGGTGTTATTGACAGTCCCATCAAGGGCAGAGCAAAGTGATGGCAGTGTTATTGACAGTCCTATCAAGGGCAGAGCAAAGTGATGGCGGGTGTTATTGACAGTCCTATCAAGGGCACAGCAAGGTGATGGCGGGTGTTATTGACAGTCCGATCAAGGGCACAGCAAAGTGATGGCAGTGTTATTGACAGTCCCATCAAGGGCACAGCAAATGATGGCAGTGTTATTGACAGTCCCATCAAGGGCAGAGCAAAGTGATGGCAGTGTTATTGACAGTCCGATCAAGGGCACAGCAAAGTGATGGCAGTGTTATTGACAGTCCCATCAAGGGCACAGCAAATGATGGCAGTGTTATTGACAGTCCTATCAAGGGCAGAGCAAAGTGATGGCAGTGTTATTGACAGTTCTATCAAGGGCAGAGCAAAGTGATGGCAGTGTTATTGACAGTCCCATCAAGGGCACAGCAAATGATGGCAGTTTTATTGACAGTCCTATCAAGGGCAGAGCAAAGTGATGGCAGTGTTATTGACAGTCCCATCAAGGGCAGAGCAAAGTGATGGCAGTGTTATTGACAGTCCGATCAAGGGCACAGCAAAGTGATGGCAGTGTTATTGACAGTCCGATCAAGGGCACAGCAAAGTGATGGCAGTGTTATTGACAGTCCTATCAAGGGCACAGCAAAGTGACGGCGGGTGTTATTGACAGTCCTATCAAGGGCAGAGCAAAGTGATGGCGGGTGTTGTTGACAGTCCTATCAAGGGCACAGCAAAGTGATGGCAGTGTTATTGACAGTCGTATCAAGGGCAGAGCAAAGTGATGGCAGTGTTATTGACAGTCCTATCAAGGGCACAGCAAAGTGATGGCAGTGTTATTGACAGTCCTATCAAGGGCAGAGCAAAGTGATGGCAGTGTTATTGACAGTCCCATCGAGGGCAGAGCAAAGTGATGGCGGGTGTTATTGACAGTCCCATCAAGGGCAGAGCAAAGTGATGGCAGTGTTATTGACAGTCCGATCAAGGGCAGAGCAAAGTGATGGCAGTGTTATTGACAGTCCTATCAAGGGCACAGCAAAGTGATGGCAGTGTTATTGACAGTCCCATCGAGGGCAGAGCAAAGTGATGGCGGGTGTTATTGACAGTCCCATCAAGGGCAGAGCAAAGTGATGGCAGTGTTATTGACAGTCCCATCGAGGGCAGAGCAAAGTGATGGCAGTGTTATTGACAGTCCCATCGAGGGCAGAGCAAAGTGATGGCGGGTGTTATTGACAGTCGTATCAAGGGCAGAGCAAAGTGATGGCAGTGTTCTTGACAGTCCCATCAAGGGCAGAGCAAAGTGATGGCAGTGTTATTGACAGTCCCATCAAGGGCAGAGCAAAGTGATGGCAGTGTTATTGACAGTCGTATCAAGGGCAGAGCAAAGTGATGGCAGTGTTCTTGACAGTCCTATCAAGGGCACAGCAAAGTGATGGCAGTGTTCTTGACAGTCCTATCAAGGGCAGAGCAAAGTGATGGCAGTGTTATTGACAGTCCCATCAAGGGCACAGCAAAGTGATGGCAGTGTTATTGACAGTCCCATCAAGGGCAGAGCAAAGTGATGGCAGTGTTCTTGACAGTCCTATCAAGGGCACAGCAAAGTGATGGCAGTGTTATTGACAGTCCCATCAAGGGCAGAGCAAAGTGATGGCAGTGTTCTTGACAGTCCTATCAAGGGCACAGCAAAGTGATGGCGGGTGTTATTGACAGTCCTATCAAGGGCAGAGCAAAGTGATGGCAGTGTTATTGACAGTCCCATCAAGGGCAGAGCAAAGTGATGGCAGTGTTATTGACAGTCCTATCAAGGGCAGAGCAAAGTGATGGCGGGTGTTATTGACAGTCCCATCAAGGGCACAGCAAAATGATGGCAGTGTTATTGACAGTCCTATCAAGGGCAGAGCAAAGTGATGGCGGGTGTTATTGACAGTCCCATCAAGGGCACAGCAAAATGATGGCAGTGTTATTGACCGTCCTATCAAGGGCACAGCAAGGTGATGGCAGTGTTATTGACAGTCCTATCAAGGGCAGAGCAAAGTGATGGCAGTGTTATTGACAGTCCTATCAAGGGCAGAGCAAAGTGATGGCGGGTGTTATTGACAGTCCTATCAAGGGCAGAGCAAAGTGATGGCAGTGTTATTGACAGTCCTATCAAGGGCAGAGTAATCAACCTGCTCACCAAAATTTGGATTTGGTTCGACAGGAAAACTAAGCCCCTGATTTCATCATGGCATTGGTTCAAGCATGGCCAAATAGGCTGTGGAATGTACACTGAGGGTCAGTGAGGTTTCGGGATGTGAACTGAGGGTCAGAGAGGGATCGGGATGTGAACTGAGGGTCAGTGAGGGTTCGAAATGTGTACTGAGGGTCAGTGAGGGATCGGGATCAGGGATAGTAAGGGATTGGGATGTGAACTGAGGGTCAGTGAGGGATCGGAATGTGGACTGAGGGTCAGTCAGGGATCGGGATCAGGACTGAGGGATAGTAAGGGATCGGGATCTGGACTGAGGGATAGTAAGGGATCGGGATCAGGATTGAGGGTCAGTCAGTGAGGGATCAGGATGTGATCTGAGGGTCAGTGAGGGATCGAAATGTGGACTGAGGGATCGGGATTCTGGGGGGTAGTGAGGAATTGGGATGTGGACTGAGGGATAGTGAGGGATCGGGATGTGGACTGAGGGTCAGTGAGGGATCAGGATGTGATCTGAGGGTCAGTGAGGGATCGAAATGTGGACTGAGGGTCAGTGAGGGATCGGGATCAGGGATAGTAAGGGATCGGGATCAGGGATAGTAAGGGATCGGGATGTGAACTGAGGGTCAGTGAGAGTTCGGAATGTGGACTGAGGGTCAGTGAGGGATCGTGATCAGGACTGAGGGATTGGGATGTGAACTGAGGGTCAGTGAGGGATCGGGCTGTGGACTGGGGGATAGTGAGGGATCGGGATGTGGACTGAGAGTCAGTGAGGGATCGGGATGTGGACTGGGGGATAGTGAGGGATCGGGATGTGGACTGAGAGTCAGTGAGGGATCGGGATGTGAACTGAGGGTTAGTGAGGGATCGGGATGTGAACTGAGGGTCAGTGAGAGTTCGGAATGTGGACTGAGGGTCAGTGAGGGATCGTGATCAGGACTGAGGGATTGGGATGTGAACTGAGGGTCAGTGAGGGATCGGGCTGTGGACTGGGGGATAGTGAGGGATCGGGATGTGGACTGAGAGTCAGTGAGGGATCGGGATGTGAACTGAGGGTCAGTGAGGGATCGGAATGTGGACTGAGGGTCAGTGAGGGATCGTGATCAGGACTGAGGGATTGGGATATGAACTGAGGGTCAGTGAGGGATCGGGCTGTGGACTGAGGGATAGTGAGGGATTTGGATGTGGACTGAGGGTCAGTGAGGGATCGGGATGTGGACTGGGGGATAGTGAGGGATCGGGATGTGGACTGAGAGTCAGTGAGGGATCGGGATGTGAACTGAGGGTTAGTGAGGGATCGGGATGTGGACTGAGGGTTAGTGAGGGATCGGGCTGTGGACTGAGGGATAGTGAGGGATCGGGATGTGGACTGAGGGATAGTGAGGGATCGGGATGTGGACTGAGAGTCAGTGAGGGATCGGGATGTGGACTGAGAGTCAATGAGGGATCGGGATGTGAACTGAGGGTCAGTGAGGGATCGGGATGTGGACTGAGGGTCAGTGAGGGATCGGGATGTGGACGGAGGGTCAGTGAGGGATCGGGATGTGGACTGAGGGTCAGTCATTGAGAGATCAGGATGTGGACTGAGGGTCAGTGAGGGATCGGGATGTGAACTGAGGGTCACTGAGGGATCGGGATGTGGACTGAGGGTCAGTGAGGGATCGGGATCAGGGATAGTAAGGGATCGGGATGTGGACTGAGGGATCAGGATTCTGGGGGGTAGTGAGGAATTGGGATGTGGACTGAGGGATAGTGATGGATCGGGATGTGGACTGAGAGTCAGTGAGGGATCGGGATGTGAATTGAGGGTCAGTGAGGGATCGGGAAGTGGACTGAGGGTCAGTGAGGGATCAGGATGTGGACTGAAGGTCAGTGAGGGATCGGGATGTGGACTGAGGGTCACTGAGGGATCGGGATGTGGACCGAGGGTCAGTGAGGGATCGGGATGTGGACGGAGGGTCAGTGAGGGATCAGGATGTGGACTGAGGGTCAGTGAGGGATTGGGATCAGGGATAGTAAGGCATCGGGATGTGGACTGAGGGATCGGGATGTGGACCGAGGGTCAGTGAGGGATCGGGATGTGGACGGAGGGTCAGTGAGGGATCGGGATGTGAACTGAGGGTTAGTGAGGGATCGGGATGTGGACTGAGGGTCACTGAGGGATCGGGATGTGGACCGAGGGTCAGTGAGGGATCGGGATGTGGACGGAGGGTCAGTGAGGGATCAGGATGTGGACTGAGGGTCAGTGAGGGATTGGGATCAGGGATAGTAAGGCATCAGGATGTGGACTGAGGGATCGGGATTCTGGGGGGTCGTGAGGAATTGGGATGTGGACTGAGGGATAGTGAGGGATCGGGATGTGGACTGTGGGATAGTGAGGGATCGGGTGTGGACTGAGGGATAGTGAGGGATCGGGATGTGGACTGAGGGATAGTGAGGGATCGGGATGTGGACTGAGGGTTAGTGAAGAATTGGAATTTGGACCGAGGTACAGTTGATCATTTTGGTGCTGAATCTTTAAATTCTCTCATTCTGGCAGTGGTGCTGAGGATCGACATGGCTACATCTGGGACAGACACTACAACATCTGTCTGGCAAAGCTGCAGCACGCGGATGTGGTTAATTCAGTGGCCTTTAACCCTCTGGACCAGGAGATGTTGATCACAGCCAGTGACGACTGTACCTTGAAGGTCTGGCGCTCTCCTCGAATCTTGCGTATCATCAGTGCCAAACCCAATCGCAAGAAATTCTCATTCTTCTGGTTGAACAATAAGTGACTTTGACAGACAGTGAGTGAGTGTGAGAGCTCAGAATTTGTTAACAATTGCAATGTGTATCCTAACTGGATTTTACAGCATTTGGGGAAATGTAAATGAACAAAGAACAAAGAAATGTACAGCACAGGAACAGGCCCTTCGGCCCTCCAAGCCCGTGCCGACCACGCTGTCCGTCTAAACTAAAATCTTCTACACTTCCTGGGTCCGTATCCCTCTATTCCCATCCTATTCATGTATTTGTCAAGATGCCCCTTAAATGTCACTATCGTCACCTGCTTCCACCACCTCCTCCGATAGCGAGTTCCAGGCACCCACTACCCTCTGTGTAAAAAACTTGCCTCGTACATCTACTCTAAACCTTGCCCCTCTCACCTTAAACCTATGCCCCCTAGTAATTGACCCCTCTACCCCGGGGATAAGCCTCTATCCAAAATGGAGGGGAGTGTGTCCAAATATTCTCAGCCGTGACAACTCCCATGTCCCTCTCAGCTTGTCCGCTGCGTTATTTGTGGATGAAATGTTGAATGTGTGATTTAGACCCAGCTTGTCTGGACATGGATATTTTGCACATCCAAACATTTTCGATAGGATTCGCCGTTTAAGATGCCAACGCCGAATCTGTGGACTTTCAGGGCAGCAAATCTGGCACCACACCTTGACTGATTTCACTACTGTTAAGGGTCTCACACCGGTGCCACGTGGAACACAATCGATTCCGATGAGAAATGATACCGGATTCGCCAATTGACACTCGGGAGGCTGACAAGCTGCAGCCGCATATACGCATTACAGTCCCCACACACTCATCCCAGCCAACAAGGTAGCGCTGGGGGGGGTGGACACCTATCCGACTCGTGGCACGTCCACAGTGGGTTTACAGCCGGCGTGCACAGCTGCCTTGCCAGCTACGGCAATGGTGCCCCACAGCCCACCCACCAGAAGCCCCCCCGGCCAGCGGCACAACTTTCAGCAAACTATGGCGATGTTGGACACTTTCCATACCCCCTCTCTCCCCCTCAGCAGTCACTACGCGTTTCACGATTTTTAAAAGCACAAGTGAACCCCACCGTTGGCAACTCGGGCCATCGGAGGCAGAGCGTCACGGAGGCCCCGGAGAATACCAGGTCTGGCCCGCTAATCATAGAATCATAGAAGTTTACAGCATGGAAACAGGCCCTTCGGCCCAACCAGTCCATGCCTCCCAGTTTTTACCATTAAGCTAGTCCCAGTTGCCCGCACTTGGCCCATAACCCTCTATACCCATCTTACCCATGTAACTATCTAAATGTTTTTTAAAAGACACAATTGTACCCGCCTCTACTACTACCTCTGGCAGCCCATTCCAGACATTCACTACCCTCTGAGTGAATTAATGATATGCAACCGGTGTCCACTGTATGTGCTTTCCGGCGCTGTCGAGGTGACAGCGGGTCACGATTTTGCTGTCAGCAGATGGAGAACCCCGCCCATTATTTCTCAATTAAGAGTCTGTGCAAGCTGTGAGTACCCACCTTCTGCCCATTCGCCCACAGCTGACTGAACCCTGTTAGCTGTGCCAACTGGGTAATTTAACAGAAGCAATGAGAACTAACTCGACTGCTTGGGAAGAGGCTGCAACTTGGTTCTGTCATGTTATAAAAGCTTAATTTTAATATCTTTACCTTCTCTATCCAATGAACAGATTCTGGAAGAGACACAGTTGTCTGGACTGGATGCTTGAATGATACCTGTTGGACCCACACAGTGTGTTGCATGTTTTGAAGCTGCGATATTGCAATGTGCTGGTCTCGGTGAATCTGGGCAGGTTTATGTGGCCGTGTGGGGACCCACCCACCACAGTTGCCCTGTTTCCTACCTGCAGGATTTGAAGTAATATGTGTGGTAACAGCTCACTGCAGTGGAGTTCGACAATGTCCTCCTGTCATAAGCACCTTTGCACAGCACCTTACATCCTAATTTTGATTTGATCTTTAAGTTGCTAAGTCGGTACCATATCAGGGTGCTGGAACCATTCGAGTCCAAGACATCAGAGATCGTGAGTTTAAATCCCACCATGAAAGTTTAAATTGTGTACAAGCCTGGAAATATAAACCCTCTTCTCGAGGGTTGTATGTTCAAGGCCGAGATTGGACTTTGACCTGCTCTGTATGCATTTCCCTTGATTCTCTCTTAGATCAGCCTTCATGGTATTGAATGGAGCAGCAGCTTGATGGTCTACTCCTGCTTCTTATGATCAAAGAAGTAAGATGTCAGATTATTAAAAACCCAACTGGGAAGTAAATCTCTGTCCTCACTCAGTCTGGCTTGTTATGTGATTCCAGTGCCATAATATCATGTTCATCTTTACCGGCCCTGACAAACCACTCCGATGTGTTAGATCAACAGTTCAAGGCTGGCCCCACCATAACTTTCCCAGGCAGCCGGAGATGACCAATGCCAGACACCCGGATTCTGAAAGCTGCTGTCAGGGCAGAAAGGGGTGAGCGATAATGCCAGCAATTCCCACACCCCAACGGCAGTGTCCTAGATAACCTTCAGTAACTCTACACACTGTTAGCTAGAATTCAGATTCAACCTCATTCACTGGTTTATGTTAAAAAAGGCAAGAGCCAGCTTATCATGGAGTACAACAGGCTCCAAGGGCCTCCTCCTGAGTCCCGTGTTCAAGTGAAACAGTGCAAAGGAATGTAGAAATATACAAGCAGAAGTCAACTTTCCTGCTGTAGTTTGATTTAAATCTGCCATTTCAGCTAAAACCACACTTTCTGGGGCTGATTATGCACAGAAGCCGTCAGCAACTTTCTGCTTTTACTACCCGTGATGTTACACAAAGTAGGGGATTCTCGTTTGGCTTCCTGTAAGCTCATCTATGCAAGGAACACCTTGAAATTCTCAGTAACTGTTCAACTCTCGTCCACATTTAAAACTCTGTCAGCAAATAAATCATTGACTGAGGCTCTTGGTCCCAGATCCAGCTCTGGATTGCATGTAGCAGTGTTCTGTATTCAAAGAAAAATAAATCTTAGCATTATAAAAAAAATGCTGTGTCTGCGTCTTATAGCTCCTGCTATTTTTTAATTCTGCCAATTATATCCTTGGTGCCACTAGCATCGTACACCAGGGCTCAGCTCAGGAAGAAGCTCCATTATAAAAAGGAGAGGGAAGAACCAGGAAGGTTGAACAGGAACCTCAGAGGTGTTTACATTTGTGATGGGATTTGATAGGGCAAACAGAAAACTAGGGCCCGAAGGTGTAGAGAATTCCTACGGTACCCGGTGAGGGGGGCGGGGAAGGCGAAGGACCTCCGTGTGAACCTGCTCCTGGCGAAGCGCACCATTTATAGGTCCAGGCAGCGGGCGACTGAGAGGGTCGACCGGCCAGACTGTCTGCCCCTCTTCCGTGGCTACATTCGCAGCCGGATGTCCCTGGAAAGGGAGCATGCGGTGTCCACAGGCACCACCGAGGCCTTTCGTGCCCAGTGGGCACCGCAGGGGTTGGGGTGCTTTATTGACCCCTTTAATTGCACTCTTCTTTGATGTTTTTAAGTTTCCATTGATCTTTGTTGTGTTCGGGCAGTGCCCCCAACAGGAGCGGCCCTTTTTTCGTTTTGTTCCTCAGTTTGTTTCCTTTCTTCTATTTTCTTGGTGGACCTCAAGAGTGGTTAATTCAACTAACCTGCACATCGTTGGACGCAGACGCAGGGAAAAAGTGCAAACTCCACAGTCACACAAAGCCAGAATCAAATCCAGGTCCCTGGCACTGTGAGGCAGCAATGCTAACCCTGGCACTGCAAGGCAGTAGTGCTAACCTGCGTCCCTGGCGCTGTGAGGCAGGGTGCTGACCACATACCCTACGATTAATGATTTATCTCCCGAATTTTTTAATAGGATTTATGTCCTTTCCCAGAGTGGTGAGAATGTGGTACTCACAGGGAGTGGTTGGGGTGAATAGCTGAGCTTTCTATTGTTTTCTCTTAAAGCTGTGCTCATTGGCTGCACAAGGTGGGAGGAAACTTGTGTGGCATCGAAACACTGGCATTGGCCACTTGGCTGAAAGGTCGGCTTGTTATTAAATTGTGATGGAGCCTGCCCCCACACTCCCGCATGATTGCAGATACACCTGTCGATGCCACGGCGACATATCTTCATACACCCAAGGCACTGCAGGCATTCACAGTTATTCCTCGATGAAGTCGACAGCATCTAATTCTGAAAACACTCTGCTGATGTCCATTTGGTTGCTGCTGCCAGGGCAGAATAAGATCCTGGGGAGGTTCTCACGGCGTGCTTCAGTTTGCTCATAACTTTGACTGGGACCTGGAATGTATCCAGGAAATTAGTGACATAGTAATGGTTAAATTAAATGAAAAGTACAAAGATTTGTACCAGTTACTGCTGTACTAGGAGCACAGTGGTTAGCACTGTTGCTTCACAGCATCAGGGACCCGGGTAAGATTCCCGGCTTGGGTCACTGTCTGTGCGGTGTCTGCACGTTCTCCCAGTCTGCGTGGGTTTCCTTCCGGGTGCTCTGGTTCCCTGCCACAAGTCCCAAAAGATGTGCTTGTTAGGAGAATTGGACATTCTGAATTTGCACTCAGTGTACTCGAACAGGTGCCGGAGTGTGGAGACTAGGGGGATTTTCACCGTAACTTCATTGCAGTGTTAATGTAAGCCTACTTTGTGACATTGATAAAGATGAAAGATTATTATATACCTGCTGCACCCGAATGCACACTGCCCATAATGGACCCTGCCCACAATCATTGCACTAATACCAGCCAGAGATGTATTAGACTGAATCAGTCCTGTACATTTTCTAACTGCAAGATATAGTACCTGATAAAGTAACAGGAATTTCCTTAAAAGTATTAATTGTGACACTGAAGTTTATGAGGGCAAGTATTATGTGCAAAATGCAAGAAACCAACGCCACATATTCCGAGGGTCAAGGCTTTAAATCTTAGCGGAGTATGTCTGACCCCATCAACTCGCCACAGCTGGGAAAATAACCTATTATTTCCAACAGCATAGGCCAGAGGTCCTTCCACACGCCCCAATCCCCAGGGAGAGGACTGGCACCGTGATCCCAATCCCCGGAAAGTTAACACCGATCCCCACACAAGCTGCCAGTATCAGACAGAAGGAATTCTATTCATTACAACCCAGTAATATCAAGTTACTGACGACTAGAAATAAAGGTAGCGGCTTTTATTGATAATTATTTTAATCAGCAGCTGAGAGTAGATTTGTCAGCTTGGACGCCGCGCAATCCCAGTTTCAGTCAGCAGCCTCAGGAACACATCTCACAGATTCCTCAAAACTGGACAGCACAGCTGAAAATTGCACACTTAACACATTTTCATCGCTCCTACACGGGGCACTATTAAACTCTGCTGTGTTCCCCATCTTAACCTTTACTCATTTACTGCTGTCGCCACTCATTCCTCATCCCAGGGGCGAGACAGTTGGCTTTTCCCATCTTGTACAGAAACCACTGGAAAATACCAGTGAGAGTGGCACTGAGCTGATCCACGTTCCATCATTTCCCTAAAAATCCAGGAATCACGGGAAAGATGCTGCACTGCATATTTAAAACATTTCTACATTTGTCACTGCCTGTGACAAACCATGTTTTTCTATAGTCATCCACCTGGCTGAAAATGTGCATATCCCCTTCTCGTCCATCAACTTCCCTCAACCAAAGTAAAACACCATAGGAAAAACAACTTTCCCTTAATTTTTGCCCCTATAATGCTCCACAGTACAACTATAGACAAGGGCACAGTCTCCATAGGAGAACAGAAAACCATCGCCGTGACTGCCCACAGACAGTAAGATTCTGTGTGGCTGGTGCCTAATCAGAAGCTTGGGTCAGCCAGCAGACTACCTGAACGAGGAGGAAGCAGTTGCCCTTGGTTGGTCAGTCAAATAGAACAATGGCAGTCCGTTTTCACAACTGATCAAACCATTGCCTGACAACTGGGGCATCAGCCTAGCTCAGAAAGAAATTCTTCCGAACAGAACCACCCTCTCGAGCTCGGAGCCTCCCAGAGTTACAGCTTCATGATATTATGCCCGTGATTATTCTTGGGCAACCCAAGTTTCAGTGGACATATTTGAAGAGCATCCCATAAACCACATCCTCAACCAATTGGAAATTCCGAATCATTCTCCTATTAAACATGAGTGGAGGCAGCGCGGTGGCACAATGGTTAGCACTGCTGCCTCACAGCGCCAAGGATCCAGGTTCGATCCCAGCTCTGGGTCACTGTCCGTGTGGAGTTTGCATGTTCTCCCCGTGTCTGTGTGGGTCTCACCCCCACAACCCAAGGCTGTGCAGGCTAGAAGGATTGGCCACGCTAAATTGTCCCTTAATAGGAAAAACTAAAAAAAAAAAAATTTTAAAACATGAATGGAATTTTACTCATTTAGGGATTTTGTTCTCCTTACACAGGTCAGTGACGGGGGTCGGGTGGGGGAACCCAGGTCAGTGACGGGTCGGGCGGGGGGGTACACAGGTCAGTGACGGGTCGGGCGGGGGGGTACACAGGTCAATGACAGGGGTCGGGCAGGGGGGTACACAGGTCAGTGACAGGGGTCGGGCGGGGGGTACACAGGTCACTACAGGGGTCAGGCGGGGGGGTACACAGGTCAGTGATGGGTCGAGCGGGGGGTACACAGGTCACTACAGGGGTCGGGTGGGGGGTACACAGGTCTGACGGGGGGGGTACACAGGTCACTACAGGGGTCGGGAGGGGGGTTACACAGGTCAGTGACGGGTCGGGCGGGTGGGGGGTACACAGGTCAGTGACAGGGGTCGGGCGGGGGGAGGTACACAGGTCAGTGACGGGGGTCGGGCGGGGGGTACACAGGTCAGTGACAGGGTTCGGGCGGGGGGGTACACAGGTCAGTGACGGGTCAGGTGGGGGGGTACACAGGTCAGTGACAGGGGTCGGGCGGGAGGGGTACACAGGTCAGTGACAGGGGTCGGGCGGGGGGGGGTACACAGGTCAGTGACGGGGGTCGGGCGGGGGGGTACACAGGTCAGTGAGGGGTAGGGCGGGGGGTACACAGGTCAGTGACAGGGGTCGGGCGGGGGGGTACACAGGTCAGTGACGGGGGGGTACACAGGTCAGTGAGGGGTCGGGCGGGGGGTTACACAGGTCAGTGAGGGGTCGGGCGGGGGGTTACACAGGTCAGTGACAGGCGTCGGGCGGGGGGGGTACACAGGTCAGTGAGGAGTCGGGCGGGGGGTTACACAGGTCAGTGACAGGCGTCGGGCGGGGGGGTACACAGGTCAGTGACGGGTCGGGCGGGGGGGGTACACAGGTCAGTGACGGGTCGGGCGGGGGGTACACAGGTCAGTGACGGGGGTCGGTCCGGGGGGGGGGGTACACAGATCAGTTGGGGGGGGGGGGGTATACAGGTCAATGACGGGGGTCGGGCGGGGGGGGTTACACAGGTCAGTGACAGGCGTCGGGCGGGGGGGGGTACACAGGTCAGTGAGGAGTCGGGCGGGGGGTTACACAGGTCAGTGACAGGCGTCGGGCGGGGGGGGTACACAGGTCAGTGACGGGTCGGGCGGGGGGGGTACACAGGTCAGTGACGGGTCGGGCGGGGGGTACACAGGTCAGTGACGGGGGTCGGTCCGGGGGGGGGGGTACACAGATCAGTTGGGGGGGGGGGTATACAGGTCAATGACGGGGGTCGGGCGGGGGGGGTACACAGGTCAGTGGCAGGGGTTGGGCAGGGGGGGTACACAGGTCAGTGACGGGGGTCGGTCCGGGGGGGGTACACAGATCAGTTGGGGGGGGGGGTACACAGGTCAATGACGGGGGTCGGGCGGGGGGGGTACACAGGTCAGTGGCAGGGGTCGGGCAGGGGGGGGTACACATGTCAGTGACAGGGGTCGGGCGGGGGGGGTACACAGGTCAGTGACAGGGGTCGGGTGGGGGGGGCGGGGTATAGATTTAAAGTGATTGGTAGTGAGATTAGAGGGGAAATGAGGAAAAATGTTTCACCCAGAGGGTTGTGGGGTCTGGAACTCGCTGTCTTAAAGAGGCAGAAAAGGTGTCTGGATATTCACCTCAGTTCCGTAACCTGCCGAGTTACACAGACCAAATTCTGGAAAGTGGGAGTAGACAGAGTGGCTCGTTTTTCACCCGGAACAGACACGATCGGCCGAGTGGCCTGTTTCTTTGCCGTAAGGTTTCTCTGATTCTGTAAAGGGGAGTCTCCCAGAATCTGCCATTCATCAACCTCACTGATCTTTAGTTGCAGACAAATAGCACATTCACCATAACACAGCCAATAAGCAGCAGACAACCCAGCAACAATGAATAGGCCACAGTGGACGCCTGTCCCATTCTTACCATAAATAACGTTTATGCTCTATAACTTCAGGATATTAGTAAAGAGAGGCCCCAGAAGAGCCAGCCCTGTGGGCAGAGCTGGATGGGTACACCTCGTCTGAGCTCCCAGCATGCGTGGTCTGTCATTCCATAGAAACGCTCCCAAACAGGTCTCGGACCACCCAGAGACATTAGAAACCACCTGGGAAATTCTATACGCACTCTCAGCATCCACCGCGCTCCTGCTGGTAACTACTACTGTGTAAAACTTATAAATTATTATATATTTCTTATCGAATAACGGTTGTTATCATACATGGGGTAAATAAACAGGACCAACACTCCACAATGTTCTGTTTTTGGAATCCTGAACACTGCTGACTCAAGCTTTGGACTTCCAACATAGGGTCCAAACTGGGTGGGATCTGATGGATTTGGTATGTGTTGGTTACATGTCCTTTCCTCTGTTAGTGTGCGTCACCTCCACGGTGAACACCATTGTCACTGGAAATATATCTCCATTCAAAAACAGACAAGCAATGGGAAAAGGATTAACGGCTCAGGATTTGAGAATGCTGCCTCCTGATCAGACACTGGCACAGAGTTATCCTGCGAATGAATAAAAAAGAAAAGCTGGACGAGACTCTGAGAGAACAGAGTTAAAGTTGTTGCAGTCTATGGGGGAACCATGTCCCTGTGATTGCTGCTACTATGAGTACTCTGTGCTGGGTTAAGCATACAATGCACAAACTGTTTAGGGTTTTTTTAATGCAGAATTGGAAGCAGCACATTGTGACGTGGCAGGGAGTCCATCATCGCAGGGACTTGGTCTCTTCTCGGGCTGGAGCTCACGGGCTGGAGAATTGGAAATAGGCAGGACAATGACAGCTGCTCACCCTCTCCCCCAAGGAACTTCGCGTTCCCATTGGCCAAGCTCGAGTAGATCAAGGTGGCAGGCAGGCCCAACTTCTGTTCACACTCAGCACACACCCTCACACTGACCCGTTCACACTCAGTGTAGGGGGGGCACAGACCCATGTTCACACTCAGTGTGGGGGGGGGATCCGAGCCCTGTTCACACTCAGTGTGAGGGGGGGATCCGAGCCCTGTTCACACTCA
Organism: Scyliorhinus torazame; assembly: GCF_047496885.1. Classification (NCBI taxonomy): domain Eukaryota; kingdom Metazoa; phylum Chordata; class Chondrichthyes; order Carcharhiniformes; family Scyliorhinidae; genus Scyliorhinus; species Scyliorhinus torazame. The sequence continues at coordinate 38,061,529 of NC_092728.1, forward strand.
GTGTAGGGGGGGATCCGAGCCCTGTTCACACTCAGTGTAGGGGGGGATCCGAGCCCTGTTCACACTCAGTGTAGGGGGGGATCCGAGCCCTGTTCACACTCAGTGTGAGGGGGGATACAAGCCCTGTTCTCACACAGTGTGGGAGGAGGGATCCGAGCCCTGTTCACACTCAGTGTAAGGGGGGGGGCGCCGCATCCTGTTCACACTCGGTGTGAGGGGGCGTTGCGTCCTATTCACACTCAGTGTGACTGGGGGCTGAGCTCTGTTCACACTCAGTGGGGGGGGGTGCCGAGCCCTGTTAACACTCGGAGTGAAGGGGCATGCCGATCTCTGTTCACACTCAGTGTGAGGGGGGGCGCTGATCCCTGTTCACACTTGGTGTGAGGGGGGGTGCTGCGTCCTGTTCACACTCAGTGTGAGGGGGGCACCGCGTCCTGTTCACACAGTGTGAGGGGGGGCCGAGCCCTGTTCACACTCAGTGTGAGGGGGGGCCGAGCCCTGTCCACACTCAGTGGGGGGGAGGGCACGCCCTCTTCTCACACAGTGTGAGGGGGTGTGCGCCAAGCCCTGTTCACACTCAGTGTGACAGGGGGCTGATCCCTCTTCACACTCAGGGGGGGGGGGGGGTGCCGAGCCCTGTTAACACTCGGAGTGAAGGGGCACGCCGATCTCTATTCACACTCAGTGTGAGGAGGGGGGCGCTGATCCCTGTTCACACTCGGTGTGGGGGGGCACCGTGTCCTGTTCTCTCACAGTGTGAGGGTGTGTGCGCCAAGCCCTGTTCACACTCAGTGAGGGGGTGCGCCGGCCCTTGCTCACACTCAGTGAGGGGGTGCGCCGGCCCTTGCTCACACTCAGTGAGGGGGAAATGAGTACATCCACTGTGCCTCATCTCAAGCTGCTATTCTATTGTAACCAGGCACTCCTCTTCCATAGTGATGAAACAACCAGATATTTCTACCACTGCCACTGCATTTAACCAGAAACTCATCACACACTGAGTGCAGGAACTTGTTGTGTGCAGGGGCGATACAAACTGGAACTGTGTAAACTGCACGATGAGAATTTTACACTTCAATTAGTGCACAGAGCACTGACTCACAAAGTAACCAGCATTCAGAGGGACATTCCACACACATCAACCAAGTAACGGCGGCTACTGAATTGTTAAGAAGGCTGGTTACAGGTCAGTTAAATCCACAATGGCTTTGATGAAAATGCAGTCTTCACGTGAGTAATTATTCTTGCTGTCCAGTTTGTTGAGTGGACAGAAGAGTGGACAGCCACTGGCAATGTTCATCTCACTGACTGGCCTTTGGAACGATGAGGAGCTGATGTCTGGTCTGAACGCATCGATGACGTGCTCACGGTTAGTCTGATCCATTAACATAAGAGTTACCTGAGAACAAAGGTGGGAGCAAAGCAAAAGAATGAACTTGCATTTATAAACCGCACAGCTCTCAGCTGCTGGGATTATCCCGATGTAGTCACGGTTTACAATGGAGGTAACTCAGCAACCAATCAGTGCACAGTAATAGCCCAGAAATTCAAATAATCTCCATGTTATCTAATAGTTTGTGATGTGGGTTCAGGTACAAATATGGACAGAATACCCCCAGCACAGCTGTGACCAGCCAACATCACCCCCTCCTGCCCAGGCTAACCGCCCGCGACCCCTCCCCACCCCCCCCGTTAACCGCCCGCGACCCATCCCCACCCCCCCCCCGCGACCCATCCCCACCCCCCCCCCCCCCCCGCGACCCATCCCCACTCCCCCCCGCGACCCATCCCCACCCCCCCCCCCGCGACCCATCCCCACCCCCCCCGCGACCCATCCCCACCCCCCCCCGCGACCCATCCCCACCCCCCCCCCCGCGACCCATCCCCACCCCCCCCCGCGACCCATCCCCACCCCCCCCCCCCCGCGACCCATCCCCACCCCCCCGCTAACTGACCGCGACCCTTCCCACACCGGCGCGATCCCCCTCGATAACTGACCGTGACCCCTCACCACCCCCCCCGATAACCAACCGCGACCCCTCCCCACTACCCCGGATAACAGACCTTGACCCCTCCCCACCCCGCCGCTAACCGACCGTGCCCCCCCCTCCCCTGCTAATGACCGCGACCCCGCCCCTCTCTCCCCACTAACCAACCCCGACCCCATCCCATCTCCCACTGACAGACCGCGACCCCTTCCCAACCCCCACACCCGCTAACTGACCCCTTCCAACCCCCGCTAACCGACCCTGACCCCTCCCCACCCCCTGACAGACCGCAACCCCTCCCCAACCCCCACTAACTGATCCTGACCCCGATCCCTCCCCACCCCCACTAACCGACCCCTCCCATCCCCCCACTAACTGACCCTACCCCTGGTAACCGACCGGGCCCCTCCCCCCGTGGCTGCAGTGGTGGAGGCTGGAGTGCAATCTGCCGCCTGCCTCACCACCATGAACAAACTGCACGTACCCCAGCATATCTAGTGGATCAATACTGTGATCTCAAGCATGTAAGCCATTATTAGAACATAGAACATACAGCGCAGAAGGAGACCATTCGCCCCATTGAGTCTGCACCGACCCACTTAAGCCCTCACTTCCACCGTATCCCCGTAACCCAATAACCCCTCCGAACATTTTAGGACAATTTATCGTGGCCAATCCACCTAATCTGCACGTCTTTGGACTGTGGGAGGAAACCGGGGCACCCGGAGGAAACCCACGCAGACACGGGGCGAATGTTAAATCTCCACATAGACAGTCACCTGAGGTCGGAATTGAACCTGGGTCCCTGGCGCTGTCAGGCAGCAGTGCTAACCACTGTACCACCGTGGGGTGTCATTCAGACCTGGGGATACAGCATGTGGGATGGAGAATGAGGATCCCAGGTTTGATCTGTTGCTGTTTCCAGTTGGAAAAGAACAGGATGTGTCTCTTGTTCTTGGTGCCTCTGAGCAGCAGTCTGCTCCTTCTAGGAGGTATTTCTGTGCGGGGTGGGTGGGAATGAGACCAGGACTGGTTTTCCAGCATTCCAGCTGGAACTAACAATAGTTTGTGTTGAGATAGTACAGGGGTTCCCAAACTGGGTTCCGCAGAACTCGGGTGTCCTGGAAGAGGCCTCGAGGGGTTCCACTTGTTCTACCGTGCTGCCCTATTCGTGCTACAATATCGCTTCTCAGCCTTTTAGCCAAGATGAGCTTGGGATCTGGTATGTCTCTCTTGTGGGAGCCATGAGCTGGATTCAATTTGAGTTTGAATTGGTTTTTGGAGCAGGCAAGGAGCTGGATTGAGGGTTTGCCCCTGTCCACACTCTTGAGCTCTGGCTTTGTAATTCTGATAAAGTAATTTTTTTTTTTTTAAATTGTGCTACAATAACCACCTGAATCTGCATCACACGGCACAAGAATCTCTGAGCTAACACGGGCAGCACAAGTGGTTAGCACTGAGGCTTCACAGCGCCAGGATCCCAGGTTCGATTCCCCGCTGGGTCACTGTCTGTGCAGAGTCTGAACGTTCTCCCCGTGTCTGCGTGGGTTTCCTCCGGGTGCTCCGGTTTCCTCCCACAGTCCAAAGACGGCAGGTTAGGTGGATTGGCCATGATAAATTGCCCTTCGTGTCCAAAATGGTTCGGAGGTGTTATTGGGTTACAGGGATAGGGTGGAAGTGAGGGCTAACGTGGGTCAGTGCAGACTTGTAGGGCCGAATGGCCTCCTTCTGCACTGTATATTCTATGTTCTATGTTCTAACAGGAACGGGTCTCTATATGACTGCTGCAGCCCGGGCTCCACAAACACAGTGGAGTGAGAAGACAAGCCCACCTTTTGTTTGAAAGGCCACTTCAGTAAACTGTCGTAGTTTCCCCTCATAATGACAAAAAATAGGGACATGTGGGTTCCCCGGCCCACACCATCACCATTCAGATAGACTCGCAGACACATCTTGTATCCATATTTGCTGGTGTAGAAAGCTGAACAGTTTAAGACATAACAGTTAATATCAGAGGGCAAATCGAGGCAGAGCGAGACAATAAAGTCGACAATACAAGGCTAATATGAAACATTTCACTCCAGGGCCACCCGGCTGTGAACACAGTCATGAAAGTTCTAATTGGTCCCTTTTCCGTGGCGGAGATGAAAAGGTTTTGATGGTAAAGGTGCAAAGGTTCAATGACAAAAATGGAATCATCCTGATCCTAAGTTGGGTCGAATAAAGATCAAGTAGTTCCTGATGGTGTTTGATGGGGACAGTGTAGAGGGAGTTTTACTCGGTATCTAACACGGTACGGGAGCATAGTGGTTAGCACTGTTGCTTCACAGCGCCAGGGACCCAGGTTCAATTTCCGGCTTAGGTGACGGTGCGAAGTCTACACGTTCTCCCCATGTCTGCGTGGGTTTCCTCCGGGGGCTCTGGTTTCCTCCCACAAGTCCCGAAAGATGTGCTGTTAGGTGAATTGGACATTCTGAATTCTCGCTCCGTGTACCCGAACAGGCGCCGGAGTGTGGCGACTAGGGGCTTTTCACAGTAACTTCATTGCAGTGTTAATGTAAGCCTACTTGTGACAATAAAAATGCTTTACTCTGTATCTTTAAAATTTTTTTTTTTCAACAGAGTATCCAATTTTTTTTTTCCAATTAAGAACAATTTAGCGTGGCCAATTCACCTACGCTGCACATCTTTTTGGGTTGTGGGGGTGAGACTCACGCAGACACAGGGAGTTTGATGGGGACAGTGTAGAGGGAGCTTTACTCAGTATCTAACCCCATGCTATACCTATCCAGGGAGTGTTTGATATGGGCAGTGCAGAGGGAGCTTTACTCAGTATCTAACCCCATGCTATACCTATCCAGGGAGTGTTTGATATGGGCAGTGCAGAGGGAGCTTTACTCAGTATCTAACCCCGTGCCGTACCTGTCCTGGGAGTGTTTGATGGGGACAGTGTAGAGGGAGCTTTACTCTGTATCTAACCCCGTGCTGTACCTCTCCTGGGAGTGTTTGATGGGGACAGTATAGAGGGAGCTTTACTCTGTATCTAACCCCGTGCTGTACCTGTCCTGGGAGTGTTTGATGGGGACAGTGCAGAGGGAGCTTTACTCTGTATCTAACCCCGTGTTGTACCTGTCCTGGGAGTGTTTGATGGGGACAGTGTAGAGGGAGCTTTACTCTGTGTCCACCAGGGAGACTGACAAGACAAGGAAATACACAGTGAATGGTAGGACGCTAGGAAGTAAAGAGGACCAGAGGGACCTTGAGATGCCTGTCCAAAGACAGTGGCTAGATATGGTGGTTAAAAAGCCATTTGGGATACTTATATTCTATGCCTCGGCAGAGGAGGTAAGAGCAGGGTGGTTATGATGGAGCTGTATAAAACGCTGGTTAGGCCACAGCTGGAGTACTGTGTGCAGTTCTGGCCACCACACTATAGGAAACATGTGACTGCACTGAGGGTGCAGAGGAGATTCGTCAGGTTGCTGGCTGGAGCGTTTCAGCTATAGAGAGGCTGGTTAGGCTGGGGTTGTTTTCCTTGGAGCAGAGAAGGCTGAGGGGGGGCATGATCGAGGTGTATAAAATTAAGAGGGACACAGGGTGGACAAGAAGAAACCTTTCCCCTCAGTGCACAGGTCAATAACAAGAGGCGGGGCAGGTGTTCCATTCGGGACTAGATGCGAAAAACAGGGGGGTGGCTATGTTAGTGGGGAAGCGGGTAATGTTCGAGGCAAAGACTATAGTGGCGGATAACGGGGGCAGATACGTGATGGTGAGTGGCAAACTACAGGGGGAGACGGTGGTTTTGGTAAACGTATATGCCCCGAACTGGGATGATGCCAATTTTATGAGGCGGATGCTAGGACGCATCCCAGACCTAGAGATGGGAAAGCTGATAATGGGGGGAGATTTTAATACGGTGTTGGAACCAGGGCTGGATAGGTCGAAGTCCAGGACTGGAAGGAGGCCGGCAGCAGCCAAGGTACTTAAAGATTTTATGGAGCAGATGGGAGGTGTAGACCCGTGGAGATTTAGCAGACCTAGGAGTAAGGAGTTCTCGTTTTTCTCCTATGTCCATAAAGTCTACTCGCGAATAGACTTTTTTGTGCTGGGAAGGGCGTTGATCCCGAAGGTGAGGGGAACGGAGTATACGGCTATAGCCATTTCGGATCACGCTCCACACTGGGTAGACTTGGAGATAGGGGAGGAAACAGGAGGGCGCCCACCCTGGAGAATGGACATGGGACTAATGGCAGATGAGGGGGTGTGTCTAAGGGTGAGGGGGTGCATTGAAAAGTACTTGGAACTCAATGATAATGGGGAGGTCCAGGTGGGAGTGGTCTGGGAGGCGCTAAAGGCGGTGGTTAGAGGGGAGCTGATATCAATAAGGGCACATAAAGGGAAGCAGGAGAGTAAGGAACGGGAGCGGTTGCTGCAAGAACTTTTGAGGGTGGACAGACAATATGCGGAAGCACCGGAGGAGGGACTGTACAGGGAAAGGCAAAGGCTACATGTAGAATTTGACTTGCTGACTACGGGCACTGCAGAGGCACAATGGAGGAAGGCACAGGGTGTACAGTACGAATATGGGGAGAAGGCGAGCAGGTTGCTGGCACACCAATTGAGGAAAAGGGGAGCAACGAGGGAAATAGGGGGAGTGAGGGATGAGGAAGGAGAGATGGAGCGGGGAGCGGAGAGAGTGAATGGAGTGTTCAAGACATTTTATAAAAAATTATATGAAGCTCAACCCCCGGATGGGAGGGAGAGAATGATGGGCTTTTTGGATCGGCTGGAATTTCCCAAGGTGGAAGAGCAGGAAAGGGTGGGACTGGGAGCACAGATCGAGGTAGAAGAAGTGGTGAAAGGAATTAGGAGCATGCAGGCGGGAAAGGCCCCGGGACCGGATGGATTCCCAGTCGAATTCTATAGAAAATATGTGGACTTGCTCGCCCCGGTATTGACGAGGACCTTTAATGAGGCAAAGGAAAGGGGACAACTGCCCCCGACTATGTCTGAAGCAACGATATCGCTTCTCTTAAAGGAGGAAAAGGACCCGCTACAATGCGGGTCCTATAGACCTATTTCCCTCCTAAATGTAGATGCCAAGATCCTGGCCAAGGTAATGGCAATGAGAATAGAGGAATGTGTCCCGGGGGTGGTCCACGAGGACCAAACGGGGTTTGTGAAGAGGAGACAGCTGAACACGAATATACGGAGGCTGTTAGGGGTAATGATGATGCCCCCACCAGAGGGGGAAACGGAGATAGTAGTGGCGATGGATGCCGAGAAAGCATTTGATAGAGTGGAGTGGGATTATTTGTGGGAGGTGTTGAGGAGATTTGGTTTTGGAGAGGGGTATGTTAGATGGGTGCAGCTGTTGTTTGGGCCCCGATGGCGAGCGTGGTCACGAATGGACGGGGATCTGCATATTTTCGGCTCCATAGAGGGACAAGGCAGGGATGCCCTCTGTCCCCATTATTGTTTGCACTGGCGATTGAGCCCCTGGCGATAGCGTTGAGGGGTTCCAAGAAGTGGAGGGGAGTACTTAGAGGAGGAGAAGAACACCGGGTATTTTTGTATGCGGACGATTTGTTACTATATGTGGCAGACCCGGCGGAGGGGATGCCAGAAATAATGCGGATACTTGGGGAGTTTGGGGATTTTTCAGGGTATAAATTGAACATGGGGAAAAGTGAGTTGTTTGTGGTGCATCCAGGGGAGCAGAGTAGAGAAATAGAGGTCCTACCGTTGAGGAAGGTAACAAGGGACTTTGTTACCTGGGGATCCAGATAGCCAAGAATTGGGGCACATTGCATAGGTTAAATTTAACGCGGTTGGTGGAACAAATGGAGGAGGATTTCAAGAGATGGGATATGGTATCCCTGTCACTGGCAGGGAGGGTGCAGGCGGTTAAGATGGTGGTCCTCCCGAGATTCCTCTTTGTGTTTCAGTGCCTCCCGGTGGTGATCACAAAGGCTTTTTTAAAAAGGATTGAAAAGAGCATCATGGGTTTTGTGTGGACCGGGAAGACCCCAAGAGTGAGGAAGGGATTCTTACAGCGTAGCAGGGATAGGGGGGGGGCTGACACTACTGAGCCTAAGTGGGTAGTGGGCCGCTAATATTTCAATGGTGAGTAAGTGGATGGGAGAGGAGGAGGGAGCGGCGTGGAAGAGATTAGAGAGGGCGTCCTGTAGGGGGACTAGCCTACAGGCTATAGTGACAGCCCCATTGTCGTTCTCACCGAGGAACTACACCACAAGCCCGGTGATGGTGGCTACACTGAAGATTTGGGGACAGTGGAGATGGCATAGGGGAAAGACTGGAGCCTTGGGGGGGTCCCCGATAAGAAACAACCATAGGTTTGCCCCGGGGGGAATGGATGGGGGATATGGAATGTGACAAAGAGCAGGAATAACGCAACTGAAAGATCTGTTTGTGGATGGGAAGTTCGCGAGTCTGGGAGCGCTGACCGAGAAATATGGTTTGCCCCAAGGGAATGCATTCAGGTATATGCAACTGAGGGCTTTTGCGAGGCAACAGGTGAGGGAATTCCCGCAGCTCCCGACACAAGAGGTGCAGGACAGAGTGATCTCAAAGACATGGGTGGGGGATGGTAAGGTGTCAGATATATATAGGGAAATGAGGGACGAAGGGGAGACTATGGTAGATGAACTAAAAGGGAAATGGGAAGAAGAGCTGGGGGAGGAGATCGAGGAGGGGCTGTGGGCAGATGCCCTAAGCAGGGTAAACTCGTCGTCCTCGTGTGCCAGGCTAAGCCTGATTCAGTTTAAGGTATTACACAGGGCGCATATGACTGGAGCACGGCTCAGTAAATTTTTTGGGGTGGAGGATAGGTGTGCGAGGTGCTCGAGAAGCCCAGCGAATCATACCCATATGTTTTGGTCATGCCCGGCACTACAGGGGTTTTGGAAGGGGGTGACAAAGGTGCTTTCAAAAGTAGTGGGGGTCCGGGTCGAACCAAGCTGGGGGTTGGCTATATTTGGGGTTGCACAAGAGCCGGGAGTGCAGGAGGCGAGAGAGGCCGATGTTTTGGCCTTTGCGTCCCTAGTAGCCCGGCGCAGGATATTGCTAATGTGGAAAGAAGCCAAGCCCCCGGGGGTGGAGACCTGGATAAATGACATGGTGGGGTTTATAAAGCTAGAGCGGATTAAGTTCGTTCTAAGGGGGTCGGCTCAAGGGTTCACCAGGCGGTGGCAACCGTTCGTCGAATACCTCGCAGAAAGATAGATGGAATGGAAAAAGAAGGCAGCAGCAGCAGCCCAGGATCAGGGGGGGGGAGGAACCAGAAGGACTCTCAGGGTTGTTAATATATACTGTATAATATGTATAGGTCGTTGCTATAGATAATTATATATTGGACTGTTAAATTATATTTTTGGAGAGTGTTACTTGTGATAAGGCAGTTGCCAATTAGGGCTAGTTTTCATTTTTGTTATTTATTATTTATTCATTTTCTGTTTATAAAATAGGTCATTGTTATTTGTGTTGTTATAATATTGTGTAAAGGAGGCACAATGTACTGTGTTGGTTGACCAAACATTTTCAATAAAATATATTTTTTTAAAAAATAACCAAGAGGCATAGATTAACGGTAATGGGAGCAGGTTCAGAGAGGATTTGAGGATGGTGAGAATCTGAAAGTCACTGCTTGAAAGAGTGGTGGAGGCAGGAACCTCACAACATTTCAGAAGTATTTAGATGAGGCCTTGAAACACCACAGCAGTCAAGGCGACCGACTAAGTGCTGGAAAATAGGATTAGAATGGATAGGTGCTTGATGGCCAGCATAGACACGATGAGCGAAGGGCCTCTTTCTGTGCTGTAAAACTCTATCACTCTCTAATTCTGTGATGTACCTTTCTTTGGGAATGAGTAATACGGGACCTGGGTGCGGAGCTGGAAAACTTAGAGGGGTCGCTCTTCTCTAAACTTCCACACTTCCATAAATTATTCCAGAAATACACAGCAAGGATGCCAGGTAATGATGGAAGTGAAGTCTACAGGTGAGACACCTCAAGGGTGCAAAGTACTGCTTTCTGACTCCTTGTTCAGGGTCACAGCTATCAATGAGCAGCAGCTTTTCAGCATCAATGATAGAATCAAGGATCAGAGGCAGGCAAGTACAATCTTTTATGTCACATCCAAGGCACAACTGAGGTGGGGGTGGGGGAGGAAACTGCGCAGTGACCACCGAGGTTTGGGGGAGAGTGGGGATGACGTTATTCGTTTATTGAAAATCACCTGAAGCCCAGCATTTAATGCCCTTGAGAAGGTGGTGGTGAGTTGTCTTCTTGAACCGCTGCAGCGACATTGTTAATGCAGCGTCATTGTTAATGCAGTGTGGAATGCAGCGTCATTGTTAATGCAGTGTGGAATGCAGCGTCATTGTTAATGCAGTGTGGAATGCAGCGTCATTGTTAATGCTGTGTGGAATGCAGCGTCATTGTTAATGCAGTGTGGGATGCAGCGACATTGTTAATGCAGTGTGGGATGCAGCGTCATTGTTAATGCAGTGTGGGATGCAGCAACATTGCTAAGGCAGTGTGGAATGCAGCGTCATTGTTAATGCAGTGTGGGATGCAGCAACATTGCTAATGCAGTGTGGAATGCAACTACATTGTTAATGCAATGTGGGATGCAGCGACATTGTTAATGCAATGTGGGATGCAGCGACATTGTTAATGCAGTGTGGAATGCAACGACATTGTTAATGCAGTGTGGAATGCAACGACATTGTTAATGCAGTGTGGGATGCAGCGACATTGTTAATGCAGTGTGGGATGCAGCAACATTGTTAATGCAGTGTGGGATGCAGCGACATTGTTAATGCGACATTGTTAATGGAATGTGGAATGCAGCAACATTGTTAATGCAGTGTGGAATGCAGCGACATTGTTAATACAGTGTGGGATGCAGCGACATTGTTAATGCATTGTGGGATGCAGCGACATTGTTAATGCAGTGTGAAATGCAACATTGTTAATGCAATTTGGGATGCAGCGACATTGTTAATGCAGTGTGGAATGCAATGACATTGTTAATGCAGTGTTCGATGCAGCGACATTATTAATGCAGTGTGGAATGCAGCAACATTGTTAATGCGACATTGTTAATGGAATGTGGAATGCAGCGTCATTGTTAATGCACTGTGGAATGCAACGATATTGTTAATGCAGTGTGGAATGCAGCAACAGTGCTAAGGCAGTGTGGAATGCAGCGACATTGTTAATGCAGTGTGGAATGCAACGACATTGTTAATGCAGTGTGGAATGCAGCAACATTGTTAATGCAGTGTGGAATGCAATGACATTGTTAATGCAGTGTGGAATGCAACGACATTGTTAATGCAGTGTGGGATGCAGCGACATTGTTAATGCGACATTGTTAATGGAATGTGGAATGCAACAACGTTGTTAATGCAATGTGGGATGTAGCGACATTGTTAATGCAATGTGGGATGCAGCGACATTGTTAATGCAGTGCAGAATGCAACGACATTGTTAATGCAGTGTGGAATGCAACGACATTGTTAATGCAGTGTGGGATGCAGCGACATTGTTAATGCAGTGTGGGATGCAGCAACATTGTTAATGCAGTGTGGGAAGCAGCGACATTGTTAATGCAGTGTGGGATGCAGCGACATTGTTAATGCGACATTGTTAATGGAATGTGGAATGCAGCAACATTGTAAATGCAGTGTGGAATGCAACAACATTGTTAATGCAGTGTGGAATGCAGCAACATTGTTAATGCAGTGTGGGATGCAGCGACATTGTTAATGCAGTGTGGGATGCAGCGACATTGTTAATGCAGTGTGGAATGCAACAACATTGTTAATACAGAGTGGGATGCAGCGACATTGTTAATGCATTGTGGGATGCAGCGACATTGTTAATGCTGTGTGAAATGCAACATTGTTAATGCAGTGTGGGATGCAGCGACATTGTTAATGCAGTGTGGAATGCAACAACATTGTTAATACAGTGTGGGATGCAGCGACATTGTTAGTGCATTGTGGGATGCAGCGACATTGTTAATGCAGTGTGAAATGCAACATTGTTAATGCAATGTGGGATGCAGCGACATTGTTAATGCAGTGTGGAATGCAATGACATTGTTATTGCAGTGTCGGATGCAGCGACATTATTAATGCAGTGTGGGATGCAGCGACATTGTTAATGGAATGTGGAATGCAGCGACATTGTTAATGCAGTGTGGAATGCAACAAGATTGTTAATGCAGTGTGGGATGCAGCAACATTGTTAATGCAGTGTGGGATGCAGCAACATTGTTAATGTGACATTGTTAATGGAATGTGGAATGCAGCGACATTGTTAATGCAATGACATTGTTAATGCAGTGTGGAATTCAGCAACATTGCTAATGCAGTGTGGAATGCAGCGACATTGTTAATGTAGTGTGGGATGCAGCGACATTGTTAATGGAATGTGGAATGCAGCGACATTGTTAATGCAATGTGGGATGCAGCGACATTGTTAATGCAGTGTGGAATGCAACGACATTGTTAATGCAGTGTGGGATGCAGCGACATTGTTAATGCAGTGTGGGATGCAGCGACATTGTTAATGCAGTGTGGGATGCAGCGACATTGTTAATGCGACATTGTTAATGGAATGTGGAATGCAGTGACATTGTTAATGCAGTGTGGAATGCAACGACATTGTTAATGGAGTGTGGAATGCAGCGACATTGTTAATGCAGTGTGGGATGCAGCGACATTGTTAATGGAATGTGGAATGCAGCGACATTGTTAAGTCAGCGTGGAATGCAGCGACATTGTTAAAGCAGTGTGGAATGCAGCGACATTGTTAATGCAGTGTGGAATGCAACGACATTGTTAATGCAGTGTGGAATGCAACGACATTGTTAATGCAGTGTGGAATGCAACTACATTGTTAATGCAATGTGGGATGCAGCGACATTGTTAATGCAATGTGGGATGCAGCGACATTGTTAATGCAGTGTGGAATGCAACGACATTGTTAATGCAGTGTGGAATGCAACGACATTGTTAATGCAGTGTGGGATGCAGCGACATTGTTAATGCAGTGTGGGATGCAGCAACATTGTTAATGCAGTGTGGGATGCAGCGACATTGTTAATGCGACATTGTTAATGGAATGTGGAATGCAGCAACATTGTTAATGCAGTGTGGAATACAGCGACATTGTTAATGCAGTGTGGAATGCAGTGACATTGTTAATGCAGTGTGTGATGCAGCGACATTGTTAATGCAGTGTGGAATGCAACAACATTGTTAATACAGTGTGGGATGCAGCGACATTGTTAATGCATTGTGGGATGCAGCGACATTGTTAATGCAGTGTGAAATGCAACATTGTTAATGCAATTTGGGATGCAGCGACATTGTTAATGCAGTGTGGAATGCAATGACATTGTTAATGCAGTGTTCGATGCAGCGACATTATTAATGCAGTGTGGAATGCAGCAACATTGTTAATGCGACATTGTTAATGGAATGTGGAATGCAGCGTCATTGTTAATGCACTGTGGAATGCAACGATATTGTTAATGCAGTGTGGAATGCAGCAACAGTGCTAAGGCAGTGTGGAATGCAGCGACATTGTTAATGCAGTGTGGAATGCAACGACATTGTTAATGCAGTGTGGAATGCAGCAACATTGTTAATGCAGTGTGGAATGCAATGACATTGTTAATGCAGTGTGGAATGCAACGACATTGTTAATGCAGTGTGGGATGCAGCGACATTGTTAATGCGACATTGTTAATGGAATGTGGAATGCAACAACGTTGTTAATGCAATGTGGGATGTAGCGACATTGTTAATGCAATGTGGGATGCAGCGACATTGTTAATGCAGTGCGGAATGCAACGACATTGTTAATGCAGTGTGGGATGCAGCGACATTGTTAATGCGACATTGTTAATGGAATGTGGAATGCAGCAACATTGTAAATGCAGTGTGGAATGCAACAACATTGTTAATGCAGTGTGGAATGCAGCAACATTGTTAATGCAGTGTGGGATGCAGCGACATTGTTAATGCAGTGTGGAATGCAACGACATTGTTAATGCAGTGTGGGATGCAGCGACATTGTTAATGCAGTGTGGGATGCAGCAACATTGTTAATGCAGTGTGGGAAGCAGCGACATTGTTAATGCAGTGTGGGATGCAGCGACATTGTTAATGCGACATTGTTAATGGAATGTGGAATGCAGCAACATTGTAAATGCAGTGTGGAATGCAACAACATTGTTAATGCAGTGTGGAATGCAGCAACATTGTTAATGCAGTGTGGGATGCAGCGACATTGTTAATGCAGTGTGGGATGCAGCGACAATGTTAATGCAGTGTGGAATGCAACAACATTGTTAATACAGAGTGGGATGCAGCGACATTGTTAATGCATTGTGGGATGCAGCGACATTGTTAATGCTGTGTGAAATGCAACATTGTTAATGCAGTGTGGGATGCAGCGACATTGTTAATGCAGTGTGGAATGCAACAACATTGTTAATACAGTGTGGGATGCAGCGACATTGTTAGTGCATTGTGGGATGCAGCGACATTGTTAATGCAGTGTGAAATGCAACATTGTTAATGCAATGTGGGATGCAGCGACATTGTTAATGCAGTGTGGAATGCAATGACATTGTTATTGCAGTGTCGGATGCAGCGACATTATTAATGCAGTGTGAAATGCAATGACATTGTTATTGCAGTGTCGGATGCAGCGACATTGTTAATGCAGTGTGGGATGCAGCGACATTGTTAATGCGACATTGTTAATGGAATGTGGAATGCAGCGACATTGTTAATGCAGTGTGGAATGCAACAAGATTGTTAATGCAGTGTGGGATGCAGCAACATTGTTAATGCAGTGTGGGATGCAGCAACATTGTTAATGTGACATTGTTAATGGAATGTGGAATGCAGCGACATTGTTAATGCAGTGTGGAATTCAGCAACATTGCTAATGCAGTGTGGAATGCAGCGACATTGTTAATGTAGTGTGGGATGCAGCGACATTGTTAATGCAACATTGTTAATGGAATGTGGAATGCAGCAACATTGTTAATGCAGTGTGGAATGCAGTGACGGTGTTAATGCAGCGACATTGCTAATGCAGTGTATGATGCAGCGACATGGTTAAAGCAGTGTGGAACGCAGGGTCGGTGTTAATGCAGCGACATTGCTAATGCAGTGTATGATGCAGCGACATTGTTAATGCAGTGTGGGTTGCAGCGACATTGTTAATGCAGTGTGGAATGCAGCGACATTTTTAATGCAGTGTGGAATGCAGCGACATTTTTATTGCAGTGTGGAATGCAGCGACGGTGTTAATGCAGCGTGGAATGCAATGACATCGTTAATGCAGTGTGGAATGCAATGACATCGTTAATGCAGTGGGGAATGCAGCGACATTGTTAACGCAGTGTGGGATGCAGGGACGGTGTTAATGCAGAGACATTGCTAATGCAGTGTATGATGCAGCGACATTGCTAATGCAGTGTGGAATGCAGCGACATTGTTAATGCAGTGTGGGATGCAGCAACATTGTTAATGCAACATTGTTAATGGAATGTGGAATGCAGCAACATTGTTAATGCAGTGTGGAATGCAGCGACATTGTTAATGCAGTGTGGAATGCAACGACATTGTTAATGCAGTGTGGAATGCAGCGACGGTGTTAATGCAGCGACATTGCTAATGCAGTGTATGATGCAGCGACATGGTTAATGCAGTGTGGGATGCAGCGACACTGTTAATGCAGCAACATTGTTAATGCAGTGTGGAATGCAGCGACATTTTTACTGCAGTGTGGAATGCAGCGACGGTGTTAATGCAGCGTGGAATGCAATGACATCGTTAATGCAGTGTGGGATGCAGCGACATTGTTAATGCAGTGTGGGATGCAGCAACATTGTTAATGTGACATTGTTAATGGAATGTGGAATGCAGCAACATTGTTGATGCAGTGTGGAATGCAACGACATTGTTAATGCAGTGTGGAATGCAACGACATTGTTAATGCAGTGTGGAATGCAGCGACGGTGTTAATGCAGCGACATTGCTAATGCAGTGTATGATGCAGCGACATGGTTAATGCAGTGTGGGATGCAGCGACACTGTTAATGCAGCAACATTGTTAATGCAGTGTGGAATGCAGCGACATTTTTACTGCAGTGTGGAATGCAGCGACGGTGTTAATGCAGCGTGGAATGCAATGACATCGTTAATGCAGTGTGGGATGCAGCGACATTGTTAATGCAGTGTGGGATGCAGCAACATTGTTAATGTGACATTGTTAATGGAATGTGGAATGCAGCAACATTGTTGATGCAGTGTGGAATGCAACGACATTGTTAATGCAGTGTGGAATGCAACGACATTGTTAATGCAGTGTGGAATGCAGCAACATTGTTAATGCAGTGTGGAATGCAACGACATTGTTAATGCAGTGTGGAATGCAGCAACATTGTTAATGCAGTGTGGGATGCAGCGACATTGTTAATGCAGTGTGGGATGCAGCGACATTGTTAATGCAGTGTGGGATGCAGCGACATTGTTAATGCAGTGTGGGATGCAGCGACATTGTTAATGCGACATTGTTAATGCAGTGTGGGATGCAGCGACATTGTTAATGCGACATTGTTAATGGAATGTGGAATGCAGTGACATTGTTAATGCAGTGTGGAATGCAACAACATTGTTAATGCAGTGTGAAATGCAACGACATTGTTAATGCAGCGTGGGATGCAGCGACATTGTTAATGCAGTGTGAAATGCAACGACATTGTTAATGCAGTGTGGGATGCAGCAACATTGTTAATGCAGTGTGGAATGCAACAACATTGTTAATGCAGTGTGGGATGCAGCGACATTGTTAATGCAGTGTGAAATGCAACGACATTGTTAATGCAGTGTGGGATGCAGCAACATTGTTAATGCAGTGTGGAATGCAACAACATTGTTAATGCAGTGTGGGATGCAGCGTCATTGTTAATGCAATGTGGAATGAAGCATCATTCCACACTGCACGGAAGCCTTGTGGATAGCACAATTGCTTCACAGCTCCAGGGTCCCAGGTTCGATTCCAGCTTGGGTCACTGTCTGTGCGGAGTCTGCGTGTGTTCCCCGTGTGTTCGTGGGTTTCCTCCGGGTGCTCCGGTTTCCTCCCACAGTCCAAAGATGTGCAGGTTAGGTGGATTGGCCATGATAAATTGCCCTTAGTGTCCACAATTGCCCTTAGTGTTGGGTGGGGTTACTGGGTTATGGGGATAGGGTGGCGGTGTTACCCTTGGGTAGGGTGCTCTTTCCAAGAGCCTGTGCAGACTCGATGGGCCGAATGGCCTCCTTCTGCACTGTAAATTCTATGATAATCATTGTTAATGCAGTGCGGAATGCAGTGACAATACAGCAGTGTGCAGGAGGGTTTCCTGAAACAATATGTTGACAGGCCAACAAGAGGCGAGGCCACGTTGGATTTGGTTTTGGGTAATGAACCAGGCCAGGTGTTGGATTTGGAGGTAGGAGAGCACTTCGGTGACGTTTACGTTAATGATGGAAAGGGATAAGTATACACCGCAGGGCAAGAGTTATAGCTGGGGGAAGGGCAATTATGATGCCATTAGACGTGACTTGGGGGGGATAAGGTGGAGACGTAGGCTGCAAGTGTTGGGCACACTGGATAAGTGGGGCTTGTTCAAGGATCAGCTTGTGTGTTCTTGATAAGTATGTACCAGTCAGGCAGGGAGGAAGGCGTCGAGCGAGGGAACCGTGGTTTACCAAGGAAGTGGAATCTCTTGTTAAGAGGAAGAAGGAGGCCTATGTGAAGATGAGGTGTGAAGTTTCAGTTGGGGCGATGGATAGTTACAAGGTAGCGAGGAAGGATCTAAAGAGAGAGCTAAGACGAGCAAGGAGGGGACATGAGAAGTATTTGGCAGGAAGGATCAAGGAAAACCCAAAAGCTTTCTATAGGTATGTCAGGAATAAGCGAATGACTAGGGAAAGAGTAGGATCAGTCAAGGACAGGGATGGGAAATTGTGTGTGGAGTCTGAAGAGATAGGCGAGATACTAAATGAATATTTTTCGTCAGTATTCACTCAGGAAAAAATAATGTTGTGGAGGAGAATGCTGAGCCCCAGGCTAATAGAATAGATGGCATTGAGGTACGTAGGGAAGAGGTGTTGGCAATTCTGGACAGGCTTAAAATAGATAAGTCCCCAGGACCTGATGGGATTTATCCTAGGATTCTCTGGGAGGCCAGGGAAGAGATTGCTGGACCTTTGGCTTTGATTTTTATGTCATCATTGGCTACAGGAATAGTGCCAGAGGACTGGAGGTCAGCAAATGTGGTCCCTTTGTTCAAAAAGGGGAGCAGAGACAACCCCCGGCAACTATAGACCGGTGAGCCTCACGTCTGTAGTGGGTAAAGTCTTGGAGGGGATTATAAGAGACAAGATTTATAATCACCTAGATAGGAATAATATGATCAGGGATAGTCAGCATGGCTTTGTGAAGGGTAGGTCATGCCTCACAAACCTTATCGAGTTCTTTGAGAAGGTGACTGAACTGGTAGATGAGGGTAGAGCAGTTGATGTGGTGTATATGGATTTCAGCAAAGCGTTTGATAAGGTTCCCCACGGTAGGCTATTGCAGAAAATACGGAGGCTGGGGATTGAGGGTGATTTAGAGATGTGGATCAGAAATTGGCTAGCTGAAAGAAGACAGAGGGTGGTGGTTGATGGGAAATGTTCAGAATGGAGTAGTCACAAGTGGAGTACCACAAGGATCTGTTCTGGGGCCGTTGCTGTTTGTCATTTTTATCAATGACCTAGAGGAAGGCGCAGAAGGGTGGGTGAGTAAATTTGCAGACGACACTAAAGTCGGTGGTGTTGTCGATAGTGTGGAAGGATGTAGCAGGTTACAGAGGGATATAGATAAGCTGCAGAGCTGGGCTGAGAGGTGGCAAATGGAGTTTAATGTAGAGAAGTGTGAGGTGATTCACTTTGGAAGGAATAACAGGAATGCGGAATATTTGGCTGATGGTAAAGTTCTTGAAAGTGTGGATGAGCAGAGGGATCTAGGTGCCCATGTACATAGATCCCTGAAAGTTGCCACCCAGGTTGATAGGGTTGTGAAGAAGGCCTATGGAGTGTTGGCCTTTATTGGTAGAGGGATTGAGTTCCGGAGTCGGGAGGTCATGTTGCAGCTGTACAGAACTCTGGTACGGCCGCATTTGGAGTATTGCGTACAGTTCTGGTCACCGCATTATAGGAAGGACGTGGAGGCTTTGGAGCGGGTGCAGAGGAGATTTACCAGGATGTTGCCTGGTATGGAGGGAAAATCTTATGAGGAAAGGCTGATGGACTTGAGGTTGTTTTCGTTGGAGAGAAGAAGGTTAAGAGGAGACTTAATAGAGGCATACAAAATGATCAGAGGGTTAGATAGGGTGGACAGTGAGAGCCTTCTCCCGCGGATGGAAATGGCTGGCACGAGGGGACATAACTTTAAACTGAGGGTTAATAGATATAGGACAGAGGTCAGAGGTAGGTTCTTTACGCTAAGAGTAGTGAGGCCGTGGAATGCCCTACCTGCTACAGTAGTGAACTCGCCAACATTGAGGGCATTTAAAAGTTTATTGGATAAACATATGGATGATAATGGCATAGTGTGGGTTAGATGGCTTTTGTTTCGGTGCAACATCGTGGGCCGAAGGGCCTGTACTGCGCTGTATCGTTCTATGTTCTAATAACATTGTTAATGCAGTGTGGAATGCAACGACATTGTTAATGCTGTGTGGAATGCAGCGACATTGTTAATGCTGTGTGGAATGTAGCGTCATTGTTAACGCAGTGTGCAATGCAGCGACATTGTTAATGCAGTGTGGAATGCAGCGACATTGTTAATGCTGTGTGGAATGCAGCGACATTGTTAATGCAGTGTGGAATGCAGCGACAATAACATTGTTAATGCAGTGTGGGATGCAGCGACATTGCTAATGCAGTGTGGAATGCAGCGACAATAACATTGTTAATGCAGTGTGGGATGCAGCGACATTGCTAATGCAGTGTGGAATGCAGCGACATTGTTAATGCAGTGTGGAATGCAGCGACATTGCTAATGCAGTGTGGAATGCAGCGACATTGTTAATGCTGTGTGGGATGCAGCGACATTGTTAATGCAGTGTGCAATGCAGCGACATTGTTAATGCTGTGTGGAATGCCTGTTACAGCTCCCACTCTCCCCATTATAGTTCTGACCCACCTGTTGCAGCTCTCCCCCACCTGTTACAGCTCCCCCTGCTCATTACAGCTCACCCTCTCCCTTGTTACAGCTCCCATTCTGCCCATTACAGCTCCCAATCCCCCCATTACAGCTCCGCCCCACACATTACAGCTCCACCCCACCCTTTTACAGCTTCTCCCCCAGGTACAGCACCCGCTATCCATTACAGTTTCTCCCATCCATTACAGCTGCCACCTGCATTACTGCTAACCCATTACAGATCCTCCCTGTCCCCCTGTTAAGCTCCCCTACCCTTACAGCTCCCTGCTGCGTTACAGCCCGCCTACCTGTTACAGCCCACCCACCTGTTACAGTCCCCCCCAGTACATCTCCTGTAAACCCTGCTCCTCTGGGGTCTCCCCATTTCCAATATATTTACAATTGAAAGGTTGGCTTCCAGATTGCATTGCCCTGTTGGGCGATCCCATTTCATATCCTCGATTGTGAGAAGTGTTAATCTGACTGAAATTTTTTAATGCAAGCACCTTTCCACACGTTATGGTCATGCATATTGAGAGGAATTCAATGAGAGTAACATGGAGCTAACCTGGGGAGAATATGGCAGGTGACCGCTGGGACTTCGCATCCTGCCTCCTCCTATTAAAATCCGATATTCTCCAAATAAAGTTTCCATTGTCAGTACTGTACTCGAGTGCATGAAACTTCAGCTCCAGTTCCGCTATGGCCAGGTCCTTCAGGGCTGTGGCACGCTCCATCTGGCGCACCTGAGAGACAGCAACAAGTTTACAGATGGACAGGCAAGACATGTAGACAAGCATTTCTGACTGTGGTATTTTCAGTGATACCAGGGATCAGCACTAGGGTTCAGCTGAAGAAGAGGATGTGTTACATAGTTGTCTCCCTCTGTTACTGGGCGTAAACAATTCGACATCATAGCCTTTAAAATATGTAGGGAGAGAGAATTCAGAGCTGTATAACACTGGGGTACAGTACTGGTGGGAACAGGTCTGTCACTGTATAACACTGGGGTACAGTACTGGTGGGGTTTGGTCTGTCACTGTATAATGCTGGGGTACAGTACTGGTGGGGACGGGTCTGTCACTGTATAACACTGGGGTACAGTACCGGTGGGGACGGGTCTGTCACTGTGTAACACCGGGGTACAGTACTGGTGGGAACAGGTCTGTCACTGTATAACACTGGGGTACAGTACTGGTGGGGACGGGTCTGTCACTGTATAACACTGGGGTACAGTACTGGTGGGGTTTGGTCTGTCACTATAATGCTGGGGTACAGTACTGGTGGGGACGGGTCTGTCGCTGTATAACACTGGGGTACAGTACCGGTGGGGACGGGTCTGTCACTGTGTAACACCGGGGTACAGTACTGGTGGGAACAGGTCTGTCACTGTATAACACTGGGGTACAGTACTGGTGGGGACGGGTCTGTCACTGTATAACACTGGGATACAGTACTGGTGGGGACGGGTCTGTCACTGCATAACACTGGGGTACAGTACTGGTGGGGATGGGTCTGTCACTGTATAACACTGGGATACTGTACTGGTGGGGATGGCCCTGTCACTGTATAACACTGGGGTACAGTACTGGTGGGGACGGGTCTGTCACTGTATAACACTGGGATACTGTACTGGTGGGGATGGCCCTGTCACTGTATAACACTGGGGTACAGTACTGGTAGGGACGGGTCTGTCACTGTATAACACTGGGATACTGTACTGGTGGGGATGGCCCTGTCACTGTATAACACTGGGGTACAGTACTGGTGGGGACGGGTCTGTCACTGTATAACACTGGGGTACAGTACTGATAGGGACGGGTCTGTCACTGTATAACACTGGGATACAGTACTTGTGGGGACGGGTCTGTCACTGCATAACACTGGGGTACAGTACTGGTGGGGACGGGTCTGTCGCTGTATAACACTGGGATACATTACTGGTGGGGACGGGTCTGTCACTGTATAACACTGGGCACAGTACTGGTGGGGACGGGTCTGTCACTGTATAACACTGGGATACTGTACTGGTGGGGATGGCCCTGTCACTGTATAACACTGGGGTACAGTACTGGTGGGGATGGCCCTGTCACTGTATAACACTGGGGTACAGTACTGGTGGGGACGGGTCTGTCACTGTATAACACTGGGGTACAGTACTGGTAGGGACGGGTCTGTCACTGTATAACACTGGGATACAGTACTTGTGGGGACGGGTCTGTCACTGCATAACACTGGGGTACAGTACTGGTGGGGACGGGTCTGTCGCTGTATAACACTGGGATACATTACTGGTGGGGACGGGTCTGTCACTGTATAACACTGGGCACAGTACTGGTGGGGACGGGTCTGTCACTGTATAACACTGGGATACTGTACTGGTGGGGATGGCCCTGTCACTGTATAACACTGGGGTACAGTACTGGTGGGGACGGGTCTGTCACTGTACAACACTGGGGTACAGTACTGGTGGGGACGGGTCTGTCACTGTATAACACTGGGATACTGTACTGGTGGGGATGGCCCTGTCACTGTATAACACTGGGGTACAGTACTGGTGGGGACGGGTCTGTCACTGTATAACACTGGGATACAGTACTGGTGGGGACGGGTCTGTCACTGTATAACACTGGGGTACAGTACTGGTGGGGACGGGTCTGTCACTGTATAACACTGGGATACAGTACTGGTGGGGACGGGTCTGTCACTGTATAACACTGGGGTACAGTACTGGTGGGGACGGGTCTGTCACTGTATAACACTGGGATACAGTACTGATGGGGACGGGTCTGTCACTGTATAACACTGGGATACAGTACTGATGGGGACGGGTCTGTCACTGTATTACAGTGGGGTACAATACTGGGGGGACGGGATATAAAATCTTTTATGTTCTCCTAATGGCCATCACCCTCGGGTAAAATAAAATTTAATAACTTGCCTTATTTATTTATGACATTTTCCTAGTTATAAACCCCCTTTTTAAGGCCTTTGATCAGGTGGAGTGGGCGTACCTATGGGAAGTGCTTAGCAGGTTTGAGTTCGGGGAAGGGTTCACAGGGTGGGTCAGGTTGTTGCGAGCGTTGTCTAAGAACCGGCGGAGATCGGAATATTTCAGATTGTACCGGGGGACGAGACAGGGGTGTCCCCTGTCCCCTTTGCTGTTCGCGCTGGCAATTGAGCCGCTGGCCATGGCATTAAGGGAGTCTAGGAACTGGAGGGGGTTGGTCCGTGGAGGGGAGGAACACCGGGTGTCGTTGTATGCTGATGACCTGTTGTTATATATTGAAGATCCAGTGGAGGGGATGGCGGAGGTCATGCGGATCCTTAGGGAGTTTGGGGACTTCTCGGGCTACAAGCTCAACGTGGGGAAAGGTGAGCTCTTTGTAGTACATGCAGGGGGCCAGGAAAGGGGGCTAGAGGAGCTGCCTTTGAAGAGGGCGGAGAGGAGCTTTCGATACCTGGATATCCAAGTAGCTAGGAGCTGGGGGGCCCAGCATAAGCTTAATTTGACACGGTTGGTGGACCAGATGGAGGAAGACTTTAGGAGATGGGATGTATTGCCACTTTCCCTGGCGGGTAGGGTGCAGTCAGTCAAGAAGACAGTCCTCCCAAGGTTCTTTTTCGTGTTCCAATGCCGTCCCATCCTAATCCCCAAGGCTTTTTTCCAGCGGGTAAGCAGGAGTATTATGGGATTTCTGTGGGCGAGCAAGACCCCGAGGGTGAAGAGGGTGTTTCTAGAGAGCAGTCAGGACAAGGGCGGGCTGGCGCTGCCGAATCTGTGTGGTTACTATTGGGCAGCTAATGTGGCGATGATCCGTAAATGGGTAATGGAGGGAGAGGGGGCGGCATGGAAGAGGCTAGAGGCGGCGTCTTGTGTGGGTACTAGCTTGGGGGCGCTGGTGACGGCACCGTTGCTGCTACCGCCGACGTGGTACACCACGAGGTGGTGGCGGCGACATTGAAGATCTGGGGGCAGTGGAGGCGACATAGGGGTGAGGTGGGAGCCTCAATTTGGTCCCCAATACGGGATAATCATAGGTTTGTGCCGGGCAGGATGGATGGGGGGATGCTAAGTTGGCATCGGGCAGGAATTAAAAGGATGGTGGACCTGTTTATAGATGGGACTTTTGCTAGCCTGGGGGCGCTGGAGGAGAAATTTGGGTTACCTCCCGGAAACGCTTTTAGGTATATGCAAGTGAGGGCGTTTGTGAGATGGCAGGTGAGGGAATTTCCGCTACTTCCAGCACAAAGGATTCAGGACAGGGCGATTTCGGGTGTATGGGTTGGAGAAGGCAAGGTCTGTTTTTGTTAAAGTGGGGCGTTTTCCCCACTTTTGTATTTATTGGTTACGTGGGGTTAATGTATTTTCATATTTTTTTAAAAATAAACCCCCTTTTTAACCTCCCTTTGAACAACTGAACGCAATAGACTTTCTTTATCGCCTAACACCCATACCTTATTTACCTGTAGAACATCCAACTTGGCCCTATTCACTTCATATGCCTGCCATTCACACCCAGCCCCTTTGAGGTCCTCAACTCTCATGGTGGCACAGTGGCTAGCACTGCTGTCTCACACTGCCAGGCACCCAGGTTCCACTCCGAGTGGGTTGTCTGCGTGGAGTTTGCACTTTCTCACAGTGTCTGCTTGGGTTTCCTCCGGGTGCTCCGGTTTCATCCCACAGTCCAAAGATGGTCTATGGTGGAAATGGTTGTCATGAGGGAACGTAATTTTAAGGTGATTGGAAGAAGGTATAGGGGAGATGTCAGAGGTAGGTTCTTTACACAGAGAGTGGTGGGTGCGTGGAATGCACTGCCAGCAGAGGTGGTGGAGTCAGAGGAGGTGGTGGAGGCCGTCCTTTCCTGACCTGCTGCCCCCAGTGTTGGAGGACAAAGTGGTGTCGGAAACAGGGGAGGGTGTTGGAGATTTATAAAGAATTAATGGACTGGGAAGGCGCCACAATAGGAGAGGTTAAGCGGAAGTGGGAGGAGGAGCTGGGGAGGGTGCTGGAGGCTGGGTTATGGGAGGAGGCTCTGAGAAGGGTGAGTGCATCTTCTTTGTGCGCTAGGCTTAGCCCAATTTAGGTGTGGGCGGTGCGCATGGGGGCCTGCGAACCATGTCCACATGTTGTGGGCCTGTCCGAAGCTGGAGGGATTTTGGCAGAGGTTCGCTGACGTGGTGTCTGAGGTGCTGAGGGTGAAGGTGGTCCCGAGTCCAGAATTGGCACTTTGTGGAGTGTCGGAAGACCCGGGAGTCCAGGGAGTGAGGGAGGCCGACATTTTGGCCTTTGCCTCTCAGATAGCCCGGAGATGGATCCCGTTGGAATGGAGGGACTCGGAGCAGCCGAAACCGGGGGTTTGGGTGAGCGACCTCGCGGAATTCCATAGGCTGGAAAAAATCAACTTCGCCTTGAGAGCGTCTGTGGAGGGGTTTGCCTGGAGATGGAAACCATTTATCGACTTCTTCCAGGATTAAGTCAGTGGGGGACCGGCCAAGAGGGAGGGGGGGGGGAGGGGGTGGGGGGGTGACTTTATGGTTTAAAAAAAGGAGGAGGCAGAGAGGGAGTGGAGCACGGCAGGGAGGGCGGGGCGGAGGTGTTGGTTATTTATTTGTTATGAGATTTCCTGTTTGTTCTCGTTTTGGTTTTGGTTGCGATTAATGTATATATGTATGTTTTCAAGATAAAGATAGAAGATTTTTTTGAAGAATAAAGGTTATGGCGTTCGGGCGGGAAAGTGGAGCTGAGTCCACAAAGGATCAGCCATGATCTCATTGAATGGTGGAGCAGGCTCGAGGGGCCAGATGGCCTACTCCTGCTCCTAGTTCTTTATATAATATAATTTTTAAAAATTTAAAAAGATGGCAGGTTAGGTAGGGTTACGGGGAGTGGGCCGAGGTTGGATGCTCTTTCCACGGGTCAGTGCAGACTAGATGGGCCAAATGACCTCCTTCTGCACTGCCGGGGTTTATGGAATTTCCTTCTCACAGACCTGTATCCACCAGCTAGGTATTGGAGAGAAAAGGTTTATTTTTGGGATTAGGGAGACTATTTTAGGATCCTGTACATACAGTGTGAAGCACAATTGGTCAAAGATGTACAAGGCTCAGCCGTTCACTCAATGGGCACTGGGCGGTCATATTGAGCACGGTTTCTTCAGAGCCAACATTTGACGTTAGAGTGGCTGCTGTCACAAACATCGGAACAACGATCCCTTGTGTGAGATGGTGGAGGGAAGAGGCAGCCTGTAGCCCCACACTGTAGCAGTGCAAGGCACGGAGGGGCAAATCATTGAGACGTGAACCCTTCTACCCCGGGTGAGCCTGCAAGCTGCCCACAGTCTGACCTTCCTGGGGATGGTGGTGCTAGTTTACACACCTTTGTTTGTAATGCTTCAATCTTCTCCTGGTCCAGTTTGTGTTGCTGTTCGTAAGCTGTCATGCTCACAGAGGCTCGCTCCACTTCCCGGTTCAGAACGCAAACAATGTTTTCGAACGTTTCCGTTTTGTGTTTAAGAGTCCCACATCGCTTTTGCACATCTTCTAATTTTTCCAACAGGAGCAAATTTCCCAGGTCCTCAGGGGAGTGGGAGCCCTGGTGTCCAAGTGACATCGACCGGAATGGCCCAAGAGTCCCCTCCATTTCCCGAACTGATGTAAACAGCTGGTTGACTTTAGCACTGGTCTGCTGCAGGTTCAGAGGCTGCAAGCTTCCCATTGCAGCCCCTATTCCCACAACGTGTTGGAGCATCATCTGAAGGTGGTCCACTACACACTGATTCTCATGGTCCATTAATTTCTCCTTCTCAGCCTGGAAGAAATCAATTGGAGAATCTATAAACAACAATACAAGACACACACATGGGAGACCAAATGCACTTAGCACATTCCAATACTCATGGAGAGCACAAGATAAAGTGGATTGCCTGAACATTTCATACTGTGTCCACTTGGAACCAAATCCTGTCCCTCCAAACGTATATAGCGACAGGACCCCAAATGTTTGTTTTCAATGAACCCACTCTGACAGGTGGTTAGTATTGTGCAGCTGACCCCACTTGAAAACTGAGGGGTGATATTTTGGAAGGTCCATTCTCAACAAGATCTCCACAACTACCACTGGCCTCCCTGGGGGTAACACGCCAGGCAGGTCATAATGTCAAATGGTGTGCGGTGAGTCAGTTACGGCCTTCAGCTCAGTTCCAACTAACATCAATGTGCCAGGGCTTCACACATCTGAAGTGGCAGGATTTGGGGCGCAAGATGGCGCTGTGGTTAGCACTGTTGCCTACGGCGCTGAGGACCCGTGTTTGATCCCGGCCCCGGGTCACTGTCTGTGTGGTGTTTGCACATTCATAGAATCATAGACTTTAGAGTGCAGAAGGAGGCCATTCGGCCCATCGAGGCTGCACCGATCCACTTAAGCCCATGCCTCCACCCTATCCCCACCAACCTTTCTGGACACTAAGGGCAATTTAGCGTGGCTAATCCACCTAACCTGCACATCTTTTGACTGTAGGAGGAAACTGGAGCACCCGGAGGAAACCCATGCAGACACGGGGAGAACGTGCAGACTCCGCACAGACAGTGACCCTGCGGGGAATCGAACCTGGGGTCCTGGAGCTGAGAAACAACAGTGCTAACTACTATGCTAACCTGCTGTCCATTCATAGAACATAGAACATTACAGCGCAGTACAGGCCCTTCGGCCCTCGATGTTGCGCCAACCTGTGAAACCACTCTAAAGCCCATCTACACTATTCCCTTATCGTCCATATGTCTATCCAATGACCATTTGAATGCCCTTAGTGTTGGCGAGTCCACTACTGTTGCAGGCAGGGCATTCCACGCCCTTACTACTCTCTGAGTAAAGAACCTACCTCTGACATCTGTCCTATATCTATCTCCCCTCAATTCAAAGCTATGTCCCCTCGTGCTAGACATCACCATCCAAGGAAAATCCACCCTATCCAATCCTCTGATCATCTTGTATGCCTCAATTAAGTCACCTCTTAACCTTCTTCTCTCTAACGAAAACAGCCTCAAGTCCCTCAGCCTTTCCTCATAAGATCTTCCCTCCATACCAGGCAACATTCTGGTAAATCTCCTCTGCACCCTTTCCAATGCTTCCACATCCTTCCTATAATGCGGCGACCAGAATTGCACGCAATACTCCAAATGCGGCCACACCAGAGTTTTGTACAGCTGCAACATGACCTCATGGCTCCGAAACTCAATCCCTCTACCAATAAAAGCTAACACACCGTACGCCTTCTTAACAACCCTCTCAACCTGGGTGGCAACTTTCAGGGATCTATGTACATGGACACCGAGATCTCTCTGCTCATCCACACTGTCAAGAATCTTACCATTAGCCCAGTACTCTGTCTTCCTGTTATTCCTTCCAAAATGAATCACCCCACACTTTTCTGCATTAAACTACACTTGCCACCTCTCAGCCCAGCTCTGCAGCTTATCTATGTCCCTCTGTAACTTGTAACATCCTTCCGCACTGTCCACAACTCCACCGACTTTAGTGTCATCTGCAAATTTACTCACCCATCCTTCTACGCCCTCCTCCAGGTCATTTATAAAAATGACAAACAGCAGTGGCCCCAAAACAGAACTTTGTGGGACACCACAAGTAACTGGACTCCAGTCTGAACATTTCCCATCAACCACCACCCTTTGTCTCCTTCCAGCTCTCCAATTTCTGATCCAAACTGCTAAATCACCCTGAATCCCATGCCTCCGTATTTTCTGCAGTAGCCTACCTTGGGGAACCTTATCAAACGCTTTACTGAAATCCATATACACCACATCAACTGCTTTACCCTCATCCGCCTGTTTGGTCTACCAGTGTCTGCATTTGTTTCACCCCCACAACCCAAAAATGTTCAGCCTAGGTGGATTCAGTCATCCTAAATTGCCCCTTAATTGGAAAAAATGTGTTACTCTAAATTTGTTTTTTAAAAGTTAAAGGAAAAAAAAAAATGAAGTGACAGGATTTCAGCCTCAAACCCCGCAGAAACAGCTGGATTACAAGAGGTTACACGGCAGCAGCCAGGGCAACTCACATCTGTACGTTCCTCAAGTGAAGGCTGGATTCTAGATTTTCTTTGGATTTGAAACTATCGGATAAATATCTGTAACGAATTGTGACCTGGGCCAATGTCAAATATTTAACAGTCAAACTGACTCTGCTTCTGTCTTTGGAGTCACTGCCGAACCTGCTGAATGTTTCTCCCATTTTCTATTTTTACATCAAATATTTAAGATTAGGTACATAGTGAGAATCTTTTCACACAGCCTGAAATCCAAAGACCAACTTTGCAGTTTACCAGTCAAAAGCTGCCCTTCCTGCAGATTCTCACGCATGCGTCGCAATACGTTTCCTGCATTAAGACCATGTTTATCAAAGTCAATTAAACTCATATCACACATACACACACCCTAGACACACCCCTTGCGTGTATGACACACTCATGCATGAAGAATGACAAAACACTTTACCAGAGAACACATTAGCACCCAGATTATTGCCCTTCCTGTCCTGAAACTCAGTGGGCGTTCAGGGTTACCGCCCCACCGTGGAGAGCGGACAATCTGATCATCCCAATTGAGACTTATTTTTGTATATTTGTACAAACACTGAGGGTCAGGGTTCTATGAGGTGGGGTGGGGGGTGGTCTATAACTGGCGTACACGGAAGGTCCGAGTTCTATGGGGTGAGGTGGTCTCTATCACTGCCATACACGGAGGGTCCGGGTTCTATGGGGAGGGGGTCTCTATCACTGCCGTACACGGAGGGTCCGGGTTCTATGGGGCGGGGGACTCTATCACTGCCGTACACGGAGGGTCCGGGATCTATAGGGAGGGGGGTCTCTATCGCTGCCGTACACGGAGGGTCCGGGTTCTATGGGGAGGGGGGGTCTCTATCACGGTCATACACAGAGGGTCCGGGTTCTATGGGGAGGGGGGTCTCTACCACTGCCGAACACGGAGGGTCCAGGTTCTATGGGGAGGGGTCTCTATCACTGCCGTACATGGAGGGTCCGGGTTCTAGGGGGAGGGGGGTCTCTATCACTGCCGTACACGGAGGGTCCGGGTTCTATGGGGAGGGGGGTCTCTACCACTGCCGTACAGGGGGGGTCCGGGTTCTATGGGGAGGGGGGTCTCTATGACTGCCGTACACGGAGGGTCCGGGTTCTAGGGGGAGGAGGGTCTCTATCACTGCCGAACACGGAGGGTCCGTGTTCTATGGGGAGGGGGTCTCTATCACTGCCATACACGGAGGGTCCAGGTTCTATGGGGAGGGGGTCTCTATCACTGCCATACACAGAGGGTCCGGGATCTATGGGAAGGGGGGTCTCTATCACTGCCATACACGGAGGGTCCAGATTCTATGGGGAGGGGTCTCTATCACTGCCGTACACGGAGGGTCCGGGTTCTATGGGGAGGGGCGTCTCTATCACTGCCATACACGGGGGGTCCGGGTTCTATGGGGTGGGGGTCTCTATCACTGCCGTACAGGGAGGGTCCAGGTTCTATGGGGAGGGGGGTCTCTATCACAGCCGTACATGGAGGGTCCAGATTCTATGGGGAGGGGGGTCACTATCACTGCCGTACAGGGAGGGTCCAGGTTCTATGGGGTGGGGTCTCTATCACTGCCGTACACGGAGGGTCCGGGTTCTATGGGGTGGCATCTCTATCACAGCCATACACGGAGGGTCCGGGTTCTATGGGGAGGGGGTCTCTATCACTGCTGTACAAGGAGGGTCCGGATTCTAGGTGGAGGAGGGTCTCTATCACTGCCGTACACGGAGGTTCCGGGTTCTATGGGTAGGGGGTCTCTATCACTGCCGTACACGGAGGGTCCGGGTTCTATGGGGAGGGGGTCTCTATCACTGCCATACACGGAGGGTCCGGGTTCTATGGGGAGGGGGTCTCTATCACTGCCGTACACGGAGGGTCCGGGTTCTATGGGGAGGGGGTCTCTATCACTGCCGTACACGGAGGGTCCAGGTTCTATGGGGAGGGGGGATCTCTATCACTGCCGTACACGGAGGGTCCAGGTTCTATGGGGAGGGGGTCTCTATCACTGACATACACGGAGGGTCCGGGTTCTATGGGGAGGGGGTCTCTATCACTGCCGTACACGGAGGGTCCAGGTTCTATGGGGAGGGGGGATCTCTATCACTGCCGTACACGGAGGGTCCGGGTTCTATGGGGAGGGGGGTCTCTATCACTGCTGTACAGGGAGGGTCCGGGTTCTAAGGGGTGGGGAGGGGGGTCTCTATCACTGCCGTTCACGGAGGGTCCGGGTTCTATGGGGAGGGGGTCTCTATCACAGCCATACACGGAGGGTCCGAGTTCTATGGGGAGGGGTCTCTATCACTGCCGTACACGGAGGGTCCGAGTTCTATGGGGAGGGGTCTCTATCACTGCCGTACACGGAGGGTCCGGGTTCTATGGGGAGGGGGGTCTCTACCACTGCCGTACACGGAGGGTCCGGGTTCTATGGGGAGGGGGGTCTATACCACTGCCGTACACGGAGGGTCCGGGTTCTATGGGGAGGGGGGTCACTATCACTGCCGTACGCAGAGGGTCCTGGTTCTATGGGGAGGGGTCTCTATCACTGCCGTACACGGAGGTTCCGGGTTCTATGGGGAGGGGCGTCTCTATCACAGCCATACACGGAGGGTCCAGGTTCTATGGGGAGGGGGTCTCAACCACTGCCGTACACGGAGGGTCCGGGTTCTATGGGGAGGGGAGTCTCTATCACTGCCGTACACGGAGGGTCCGGGTTCTATGGGGAGGGGGGTCACTATCACTGCCGTACGCAGAGGGTCCTGGTTCTATGGGGAGGGGTCTCTATCACTGCCGTACACGGAGGTTCCGGGTTCTATGGGGAGGGGCGTCTCTATCACAGCCATACACGGAGGGTCCAGGTTCTATGGGGAGGGGGGTCTCAACCACTGCCGTACACGGAGGGTCCGGGTTCTATGGGGAGGGGGGTCTCTATCACTGCCGTACACGAAGGGTCCGGGTTCTATGGGGAGGGGGTCTCTATCATTGCTGTACACGGAGGGTCCGGGTTCTAAGGGGTGGGGAGGGGGGTCTCTATCACTGCCGTACACGTAGGGTCCAGGTTCTATGGGGAGGGGGTCTCTATCACTGCCGTACACGGAGGGTCCAGGTTCAATGGGGAGGGGGGTCACTATCACTGCCGTACACGGAGGGTCCAGGTTCTATGGGGAGGGGTCTCTATCACTGCCGTACACGGAGGGTCCGGGTTCTATGGGGAGGGGGTCTCTATCACTGCTGTACACGGAGGGTCCGGGTTCTAAGGGATGGGGAGGGGGGGTCTCTATCACTGCCGTACACGTAGGGTCCAGGTTCTATGGGGAGGGGGTCTCTATCACTGCCGTACACGGAGTGTCTGGGTTCTAAGGGGTGGGGAGGGGGTCTCTATAACTGTTGTACACGGAGGGTCCGGGTTCTAAGGGGTGGGGAGGAGGGTCTCTATCACTGTTGTACATGGAGGGTCCGGGTTCTATGGGGAGGGGGGTCACTATCACTGCCGTACACGGAGGGTCTGGGTTCGATGGGGAGGGGGGATCTCTATCACTGCCGTACACGGAGGGTCTGGGTTCTATGGGGAGGGGGATCTCTATCACTGCCGTACACGGAGGGTCTGCGTTCTATGGGGTGGGGGGTCTCTATCACTGCCGTACACGGAGGGCCCGGGTTCTATGGGGAGGGGAGGGGGTCTCTATCACTGTTGCACACGGAGTGTCCGGGTTCTATTGGGTGAGCGTGGTCTCTATCAAGTTAGATCCCGGACCCTCCGTGTACATGGGGTGGGCAGGTACACACACTAAATATTCCCACCATGGGCAGCACGGTGGCGCAGTGGCTAGCACTACAGTCTCACGGCACCGAGGTCCCAGGTTCGATCCCGGCTCTGGGTCACTGTCGTGTGGAGTTTGCTCATTCTCCCCGTGTTTGCGTGGGTTTCGTCCCCACAACCCAAAGATGTGCAGGGTACGTGGATTTAACACGCTAAATTGCCCCTTAATTGGAAAAAATGAATTGGGTACTCAAAATTTAAAAATAAAAATAAATAAATTAAAAATATTCCCACCAGATACACACGGAAACTAAAGAACGGGAGCTGTAGAAATGAAGGAAGCCTCATTGGTTTATCCTTCCACAAGTCCCACTGGCTCATCACAGCATCCAATCAACTATTGAATAACTGCAGGGTTTGTCCTTGTTGCCCTGTTTGGGGTTCATTGCAGCTATTGAAGAGATTAACCAGTCTCGACATCCCCATGTTGTGTAGAACAAGGAAAACTAGAGCAAAGGAACAGGCCCTTCGGCCCTGTACCGACCATGCTGTCTGAACTAAAAACCCCTACCCTTCCGGGGTCCGTATCCCTCTATTCATGCATTTGTCAAGACATCCCTCAAAAGTCACTAAATCACTATCGTCCCTGCTTACACTACCTCCTCCGGCAGCGAGTTCCAGGCTCCCACCACCCACTGGGTATAAAATTTGCCTCGTACATCTCCTTTAAACATTACCCCTCGCACCTTAAACCTTGCCCCCTAGTAATGGACTCTTCCACCCTGGGAAAAAGCTTCTGACTATCCACTCAGTCCATGCTCCTCATAATTTTATCAGGTCGCCCCGCAACCTCTGTCGTTCCAGTGAGAACAAACCGAGTTTATTCAACCGCTCCTCATAGCTTATGCCCTCCATACCAGGCAACATCCTGGTAAATATTTTCTGCACCCTCTCCAAAGCCTCCACATCCTTCTGGTAGTGTGGCGACCAGAATTGAACACAATACTCCAAGTGTGGCCTAACTAAGGTTCTATACAGCTGCAACATGACTTGCCAATTCTTATACTCAATGCCCCGGCCAATGAAGGCAAGCATGCCGGATGCCTTCTTGACTACCTTCTCCACCTGTGTTGCCCCTTTCAGTGACCTGTGGACCTGTACACCTGGATCTCTCTGACTGTCAATACTCTGAAGGGTTCTGCCATTCACTGTATATTTCCCTTCTGTATTCGACCTGTAATCATGGTCAGGATTAAACAATGTGAAAGGAAAGAAACTGATCCAACCCTTGAAGGTTATAACATCACTAGAATACATGTGGAGGATTAGAAAGAAGGGTTTTTGAGCTGCACAATGTGTTTTTTTCCCTCCCGCTTTCTCACCACCTCACCTGAAGATGCTAACTCTTGTTAAATACCCTTTGACCTGTATCCTTTCAGTACCTCAGGCAAGTGGTCATTCTTTAGGAGCTTGTCGAGGCACTCGCTGGTTATTTGCCCCGCCAGGGGTATCAGTGACAGATCCAACCCACACAAGGGTATTGAATGTCTAAATGCTCCCTCTCCAGCCCCAGCATGAATGGCATCATGCTGGTTTATCTCAGCTAATATGGCACTGGTCCAGACTTCTTGCTCAACTATTCAGCTTCACGTTCCACACGGATAAACCCCCTTCATGGTCGTTCCACACGGATAAACCCCCTTCATGGTCGTTCCACACGGATAAACCCCCTTCATGGTTGTCCCACACAGATAAACCCCCTTCATGGTCGTTCCACACGGATAAAGCCCTTCATGGTCGTTCCACACGGATAAACCCCCTTCATGGTCGTTCCACACTGATAAACCCCCTTCATGGTCGTTCCACACTGATAAACCACCTTCATGGTCGTTCCACACGGATAAACCCCCTTCATGGTCGTTCCACACGGATAAACCCCCTTCATGGTCGTTCCACACGGATAAAGCCCTTCATGGTCGTTCCACACGGATAAACCCCCTTCATGGTCGTTCCACACGGATAAACCCCCTTCATGGTCGTTCCACACGGATAAACCCCCTTCATGGTCGTTCCACACTGATAAACAACCTTCATGGTCGTTCCACACGGATAAACCCCCTTCATGGTCGTTCCACACGGATAAACCCCCTTCATGGTCGTTCCACACGGATAAACCCCCTTCATGGTCGTTCCACACGGATAAACCCCCTTCATGGTTGTCCCACACAGATAAACCGCCTTCATGGTTGTTCCACACTGATAAAGCCCCTTCATGGTCATCCCACACGGATAAACCCCCTTCATGGTCGTCCCACACGGATAAACCCCCTTCATGGTCGTTCCACACGGATAAAGCCCATTCATGGTCATCCCACACGGATAAACCCCCTTCATGGTCATCCCACACGGATAAACCCCCTTCATGGTCGTTCCACACGGATAAAGCCCATTCATGGTCATCCCACACGGATAAACCCCCTTCATGGTCATCCCACACGGATAAACCCCCTTCATGGTCGTTCCACACTGATAAAGCCCCTTCATGGTCATCCCACACGGATAAACCCCCTTCATGGTCATCCCACACGGATAAACCCCCTTCATGGTCGTCCAACACGGATAAACCCCCTTCATGGTCGTTCCACACTGATAAACCACCTTCATGGTCGTTCCACACTGTTAAACCCCCTTCATGGTCGTTCCACGTGGATAAACCCCTTCATGGTCGTTCCACACGGATAAACCCCCTTCATGGTCGTTCCACACTGTTAAACCCCCTTCATGGTCGTTCCACGTGGATAAACCCCTTCATGGTCGTTCCACACTGATAAACCACCTTCATGGTCGTTCCACACTGTTAAACCCCCTTCATGGTCGTTCCACGTGGATAAACCACCTTCATGGTCGTTCCACGTGGATAAACCCCCTTCATGGTCGTTCCACACGGATAAACCCCCTTCATGGTCGTTCCACACGGATAAACCACCTTCATGGTCGTTCCACACGGATAAACCCCCTTCATGGTCGTTCCACACGGAGAAACCCCCTTCATGGTCGTTCCACACGGATAAACCCCCTTCATGGTCGTTCCACACGGATAAACCCCCTTCATGGTCGTTCCACACTGATAAACTCCCTTCATGGTCGTTCCACACGGATAAACCCCCTTCATGGTCGTTCCACACGGATAAACCCCCTTCATGATCGTTCCACACGGATAAACCCCCTTCATGGTCGTTCCACACGGACAAACCCCCTTCATGATCGTTCCACACGGATAAACCCCATTCATGGTCGTTCCACACGGATAAACCCCCTTCATGATCGTTCCACACTGATAACCACCCTTCATGGTCGTTCCACACGGATAAACCCCCTTCATTGTCGTTCCACACGGATAAACCCCCTTCATGGTCGTTCCACACTGATAAACCCTCTTCATGGTCGTTCCACACTGATAAACCCCCTTCATGGTCATCCCACACGGATAAACCCCCTTCATGGTCGTTCCACACGGATAAACCCCCTTCATGGTCGTTCCACACGGATAAACCCCCTTCATGGTCGTTCCACACGGATAAACCCCCTTCATGGTTGTCCCACACAGATAAACCCCCTTCATGGTCGTTCCACACGGATAAACCCCCTTCATGGTCGTTCCACACGGATAAACCCCCTTCATGGTCGTTCCACACGGATAAACCCCCTTCATGGTCATTCCACACGGAAAAAGCCCTTCATGGTTGTTCCACACTGATAAAGCCCCTTCATGGTCATCCCACACGGATAAACCCCCTTCATGGTCGTCCCACACGGATAAACCCCCTTCATGGTCGTTCCACACGGATAAAGCCCATTCATGGTCATCCCACACGGATAAACCCCCTTCATGGTCATCCCACACGGATAAACCCCCTTCATGGTCGTTCCACACGGATAAAGCCCATTCATGGTCATCCCACACGGATAAACCCCCTTCATGGTCATCCCACACGGATAAACCCCCTTCATGGTCGTCCCACACGGATAAACCCCCTTCATGGTCGTTCCACACTGATAAAGCCCCTTCATGGTCATCCCACACGGATAAACCCCCTTCATGGTCGTTCCACGTGGATAAACCACCTTCATGGTCGTTCCACACTGTTAAACCCCCTTCATGGTCGTTCCACGTGGATAAACCCCCTTCATGGTCGTTCCACACTGTTAAACCCCCTTCATGGTCGTCCAACACGGATAAACCCCCTTCATGGTCGTTCCACACGGATAAACCCCCTTCATGGTCGTTCCACACGGATAAACCCCTTCATGGTCGTTCCACGTGGATAAACCCCCTTTATGGTCGTTCCACACGGATAAACCCCCTTCATGGTCGTTCCACACGGATAAACCACCTTCATGGTCGTTCCACACGGATAAACCCCCTTCATGGTCGTTCCACACGGAGAAACCCCCTTCATGGTCGTTCCACACTGATAAACTCCCTTCATGGTCGTTCCACACGGACAAACCCCCTTCATGATCGTTCCACACGGATAAACCCCATTCATGGTCGTTCCACACGGATAAACCCCCTTCATGATCGTTCCACACGGATAACCACCCTTCATGGTCGTTCCACACGGATAAACCCCCTTCATTGTCGTTCCACACGGATAAACCCCCTTCATGATCGTTCCACACGGATAAACCCCCTTCATGGTCGTTCCACACGGATAAACCACCTTCATGGTCGTTCCACACTGATAAACCCTCTTCATGGTCGTTCCACACTGATAAACCCCCTTCATGGTCGTCCCACACGGATAAACCCCCTTCATGGTCGTTCCACACGGATAAACCCCCTTCATGGTCGTTCCACACGGATAAACCCCCTTCATGGTCGTTCCACACGGATAAACCCCCTTCATGGTCGTTCCACACTGATAAACCCCCTTCATGGTCGTTCCACACTGATAAACCCCCTTCATGGTCGTTCCACACGGATAAACCACCTTCATGGTCGTTCCACATGGATAAACCCCCTTTATGGTCGTTCCACACGGATAAACCCCCTTCATGGTCGTTCCACACGGATAAACCCCCTTCATGGTCGTTCCACATGGAAAAACCCCCTTTATGGTCGTTCCACACGGATAAACCCCCTTCATGGTCGTTCCACACTGATAAACCACCTTCATGGTCGTTCCACATGGATAAACCCCCTTTATGGTCGTTCCACACGGATAAACCCCCTTCATGGTCGTTCCACACGGATAAACCCCCTTCATGGTCGTTCCACACTGATAAACCCCCTTCATGGTCGTTCCACACGGATAAACCACCTTCATGGTCGTTCCACATGGATAAACCCCCTTTATGGTCGTTCCACACGGATAAACCCCCTTCATGGTCGTTCCACACTGATAAACCCCCTTTATGGTCGTTCCACACGGATAAACCCCCTTCATGGTCGTTCCACACGGATAAACCCCCTTCATGGTCGTTCCACACGGATAAACCCCCTTCATGGTCGTTCCACACTGATAAACCCCCATCATGGTCGTTCCACACGGATAAACCCCCTTCATGGTCGTTCCACATGGATAAACCCCCTTCATGGTCGTTCCACATGGATAAACCCCCTTCATGGTCGTTCCACACTGATAAACCCCCATCATGGTCGTTCCACACGGATAAACCCCCATCATGGTCGTTCCACACGGATAAACCCCCTTCATGGTCGTTCCACACTGATAAACCCCCATCATGGTCGTTCCACACGGATAAACCCCCATCATGGTCGTTCCACACTGATAAACCCCCTTCATGGTCGTTCCACACGGATAAACCACCTTCATGGTCGTTCCACACTGATAAACCCCCTTCATGGTCGTTCCACACTGATAAACCCCCTTCATGGTCGTTCCACACGGATAAACCCCCTTCATGGTCGTTCCACACTGATAAACCCCCTTCATGGTTGTTTTCAAAGAACTGAAATGAAATGAAAATCGCTTATTGTCACAAGTAAGTTTCAAATGAAGTTACTGTGAAAAGCCCCTAGTCGCCACATTCCAGCGCCTGTTCGGGGAGGCTGTTACGGGAATTGAACCGTGCTGCTGGCCTGCCTTGGGCTGCTTTCAAAGCCAGCGATTTAGCCCTGTGCTAAACAGCCCCGCTGTCCCGGACCCTCCGTGTACGGCAGTGATAGAGAACTAATGAGTAACCTTCAGTTAATCATTCTGGTTCCCGTCCGTGACAGTGTTGACCTAGCCACAGCATATCTGATTCTAAAGTCCAGCTAGATTAGTGCAGATCTGTGTATAGAGTGAGAGAGAGACAGCAGATTCTGCATCATCGCCAGGCAGGAGGTGCAGTAGGTCAGTCCATACCTGAGGAACAAGGAAAACTATAGTTTTTTTCCATTAGGTGCTGCTGAATCATTTGATGTTTTTGCTCCTTCAGCCCCAAGACAGAATACGGGTCCCACATCTGACAGTAGATTCAGCAGAAAACAACAATCCCAATGAAATGGGATAAATCCACACCCATAGCAAGACCTCTTGTAGCAGGAAGAGGCCATTCGGTCCTTCAGCCTACTACATTAGATCATGCTGACCTGTATCTCAAACTCCACATACCCACACCCCAGCCCCGTTTCACATCCTTTGATAGACTTTTGTTGGGTAAGAAGATCAATCTGCCTTTAAAATATCAATCAACGCTTGACATTTGCAACCACTGAAGTGTTCCAGGTTTTTTTGTGTGAGGAACTAAATCTAATTTTAAGATTCTATGTCCTTGTTCTGTACACCAGCCCTAGAATAAAGTTTTCTTTACCTCTCCAATCAAATCTCTATCGTTTTGGACAGATTAAATCACATGTCAACTTTCTAAACACAAATAAGTAAAAGCCATGTGTTCCAGAGTGTGGTCAATTTGAGTGTTCTTGGAAGCTTTTCTCCTGTGTAATTGTTTTACTGGCCTCTGTTGAAGGTTCTGAGCATGTGCGAGCTTTGGCACACATTTTCAGTCTGTGAGAGGGTGCCCTGTAAGCAAGACCTGTTTTGCTACTGCACCTGTTTTCCTATTTATTACTGTTGCTACTGTTTGCTGATGTCAAATGTTGTTATTTACTTATAAACAACACATTTGACCACTCTCTGTGTGGTCTCAAGTGACCACATATTGTTTATGCAATGTCTTCATAACTTAACCCTTTAAATCCTGATGTCATTTTGCAATGCACCGATTCAAGGCCCATATAACCTTCCTGAGGTGCAATGCCCAGAAATGCACACAGTTGCACCAGATGGGGTCTGACCACAGTCCATACAACTGAACGAACATTGTCTCCCTGTTGAATTCCAATCCCCTCGAGGCTGAAACCCTCCAACCCTCCCCGCAACCCCAAACAAGATACTGCCCACTGGGGGAGTCAGCTGATTCAGCCCTTACCTCTGTTCCCCAACAGGCAGCTAGAAAACAGAATGGCAGAGATATTCCACACAGCACATAGTCCCCAACATACAACGGTCCATATAATTCAGTCGTTGATTGACTCACACACTGGCTTCAGATCAATTTACACAATAACGTCAAGCTTCCTGTATGACGAGGGACGAGTGCGGGAAAACAGATGCTGCCACCCGGATTTAAAACCCTACAATAACTTAAAGGGCACACACCAGGTGAACTGTATTCAGGACAGAGATTCCTTGTTGCAAAATCAGGGGGATGCAAGGATAAGACAAGTAGTGTTGAGGAAGCGGGGAGGCAGCAGAAGGACTTGGACAGGCTAGGAGAGTGGGCAAAGAAGTGACAGATGGAAAATGTTATACCCCACGAGGGTTATCAGACCTCCCCATGGGACTCGTGGAGAACGAGCTTCCCAGATAGGGGGTGGAGCCCGCCTGGGGTCCGTTATTAACCAATAAAAGCGGGGCCTGGTGTGGTTAGCTCTTCCAGCAACGACTGTACTGGGGGGAATTGCTGCCTTGAGCAGACCTTTGTAAATAGTTAAATAAACCTATGTTTAATTACCGCCGGCTTCCTCAAGTTACTAAGGAATACAATGTGGAAATAGGAGAGGTTTGGTTGGAAGAATAATAATATAATATACAGAATAGAGGCATAGACTATTTTCTAAATGGGGAAACGCTTCAGAAATCTGAAGCACAAAGGGATTTAAGAGAATCCTAAACTAACACTCCTAAGGTTAATGTGTGGGTTCAGTCGGGAGTTAGGAATGCAAATGCAATGTTAGTATTAATTTTGAGAGGGCTAGAATACAAGACTAGGGATGTACTTCTGAGGCTGTATAAGGCTCTGGTCAGACCCCATTTGGAGTATTGTGAGCAGTTTTGGGCCCCGTATCTAAGGAAGGATGTGCTGGCCTTGGAAAGGGTCCAGAGGAGATTCACAAGAATGATCCCGGAATGAGGGGCTTGTCATATGAGGAACGGTTGAGGACTCTGGGTCTGTACTCGATGGAGTTTAGAAGGTTGAGGGAGATCTCACTGAAACTTACGGAATACGGAGAGGCCTGGATAGAGTGAACGTGGAGAAGATGTTTCCACTTGTAGGAGAGGCTAGAACCCAAAGACATAGCATGGAATAAAAGAAAAAGTAGGGACTTGGATAAAAAAATTGGCTGAGTGATAAATGGTTGTTTTTCAGATTGGAGGGTTTGTAGAGGAGTTCCCCAGGGTCAGTGTTGGGACCCCTGCTCTTCCTGATACATAGTAATTATCTAGACTCTGGTGTTCAGGGCATGATTGCAAAATTTGCAGATGGTACTAAGATTGAAAACATTGTCAACTGTGACGAGGATAGTCTTGAACTTCAAAAGGACATAGACACTGGTGGATTGGGTAGACAAGTGGCAGATGAAGTTCAATGCAGAGAAGTATGAGGTGATTCATTTTGGCAGGAAGAATATGGTGAGACAGCAGTATTGGAGAAACTTGTCCCTCATTATCCCTTTGGGCTACACAGACCAAATTCAAAGACACAAAGGCCATCATTTCATAACCCTGGCTGGTCAAGAGGAGTCTGTTTGTCTGCCAAGTGTTATGGACAGGAGGAGGATGAATTCAAACTGCCCTGATTTCTCCTCTCATTACCTATCTGTAAAGAGAAAGGAGTTTTGAATTTGATAAAGAGAGGCATATTTACACGAGTGGAGGAGAACAGTATATCCTCCTTTTTACTTTTACAATAAAAGAGTAGTGATCGAGGAAGAAAGGTTTACAGGGCAAAGGCCACAGAATAAAGACTTGTTGCTTCACCGAGTCCAGAATCAAAGTCCAATATTGTATTCTTTCGCAGAGTTGGCAGGCTAAAGATTGATGCTGGATAATTTAATTTCCAGTTGAGATGACTTTCACAATGTGATGGGCACACAGAGATGAATTAGTCTTGTAGGTGATGCGACAAAAGTTCCACTAGAACCAGTGTAGATGGAGAGCCAGGTCTTTAAACCTGGACAGAGCCCTTTTTCTGAGCTGCTGCTTGCTGGATGGAAATTTGCAGACTGATTGGCAGTAAGATAGTGTTACCAGTTTCCCCCTCCGGTTATGGAGTCATGTCACATGGTTCCGACCTTTCCACTCTGGTTTGGACAAAGGATGTATATTCCTTTGTCTGGATTCTTGGAATTGTTAATATTTCAACTATTAAGAATTTTAAAGGAAAGGTGCAGGGTCCTTTATCCTAGCATGGACCTCTGGCTAGTGAGTCCTGTAATAATGGCTCAATGCACTGCAAAGACTGTCTAACATTTTGCCATCTAACCAGCAGCATCGCTGATGAGGAGATCTAACCGACGTTGGAGACCTGGCCCCATCTACAGTGCTTCTACTCAAAGTTATCTGCTATTCACCTGCAACACTGATTCTTCCCTGTGTGCCTATCTTATTGTGTAAAG
The DNA here is from genome assembly GCF_047496885.1 of Scyliorhinus torazame. Classification (NCBI taxonomy): domain Eukaryota; kingdom Metazoa; phylum Chordata; class Chondrichthyes; order Carcharhiniformes; family Scyliorhinidae; genus Scyliorhinus; species Scyliorhinus torazame. The sequence continues at coordinate 38,104,572 of NC_092728.1, forward strand.
TCAACACCAACGGAAATGTGAACTGTACAGTGTTGGTTTTCAGCTCACTGACTTCGGTGAAGGAATACCTCATTGGACTTTGATTCTGGACTCTGGATTCCAAATGAAGCATTTTCTTTTCTCGGTGAGATCTGCAATGTAAATTGCTCTTTTCTCTCTCCCTTTCTTACTGTACAAATGCAAAGGAGGCAACATTGCTGCCCCCCTCCTGTGCTTTGGGTGTGTGCAAATAACCGAACCCACTGTGTTATAAAGCACAGTCGTCAGTGTGAACAGAGTATCAGGCACAAAGACAGCATGAATTTAGACACAGCCCTCAAACAACCTCAATGATTGCCCAGCTTGCAGTGTAGGGCCGGAGCCGGGGCACTCACTGTAATACAGAGAGAAAAGTGTAAAGTGGACTTACAGCCAGTTCACAGCCAATCACGTTAAAGCGACAAAGGAGCTTCACCTTCCCACATGTCCGTATATGATCCGAGTACTGTGGAAAGGAAGATACAATGAACACACCACCCGACAACACATAACCGAACACGCCACCCTACAACACATCCCCGAACACGCCACACTTCAACACATCCCCGAACATGCCACCCTTCAACATTTCCCCGAACACGCCACCCTTCAACACATTCCCGAACACGCCACCCTTCAACACATCCCCGAACACGCCACCCTTCAACACATCCCCGAACACGCCACCCTTCAACACATTCCCGAACACGCCACCCTTCAATACATTCCCGAACACGCCACCCTTCAACACATTCCCGAACACGCCACCCTTCAACACATCCCCGAACACACCACCCTTCAACACATCCCCGAACACGCTTCCTTCAACATATCCCCGAACACGCCACCCTTCAACACATGCCCGAACACACCACCCTTCAACACATGCCCGAACACACCACCCTTCAACACATCCCCGAATACATCACCTGAAAACACATTTCGCAACACACAACCCGACAACACATCCCCGAACACACCACCCAACCCATGGCTGAACACACTACCTGAAAACACATCCCGAACACACCAACCTGCAACACATCCCGAACACATCACCCTTCAACACCTTCCCGAATACACCACCCTTCAACACATCCCCGAATACACCACCTGAAAACACATCCCCGAGCACACCACCCTACAACACATCCCCGAACACACCACCCTACAACACATCTCTGAACACAACACCCTCCAACACATCCCCAAATACACCACCTGAAAACACATCCCTGAACACACCACCCGAGAACACATCCCCGAACACACCACCCTACAACACATCACCGAACACACCACCCTACAACACATACCCGAACACACCACCCTTCAACACATTCCCCAACACACAACCCGACAACACATCCCCGAACACACCACCCAACCCATGGCTGAACACACTACCTGAAAACACATCCCGAACACACCAACCTGCAACACATCCCGAACACACCACCCTTCAACACCTTCCCGAATACACCACCCTTCAACACATCCCCGAATACACCACCTGAAAACACATCCCCGAGCACACCACCCTACAACACATCCCCGAACACACCACCCTACAACACATCTCTGAACACAACACCCTCCAACACATCCCCAAATACACCACCTGAAAACACATCCCTGAACACACCACCCGAGAACACATCCCCGAACACACCACCCTACAACACATCACCGAACACACCACCCTACAACACATACCCGAACACACCACCCTTCAACACATGCCCGAACACACTGCCCGACAACACATCCCTAAATACACTGCCCGACAACACATCCCCGAACACACCACACGACAACACATCCCCAAACACACCACCCTTCAACACATCCCCGAATACACCACCCTTCAACACTTTCACGAACACACCACCCTTCAACACATTCCCGAACACACAAGCCGACAACACATCCCCGAACACACCACCCTTCAACACATCCCCGAATACATCACCTGAAAACACATTCCCCAACACACAACCCGACAACACATCCCCGAACACACCACCCAACCCATGGCTGAACACACTACCTGAAAACACATTCCCGAACACACCACCCTTCAACACATGCCCGAACACACTGCCCGACAACACATCCCTAAATACACTGCCCGACAACACATCCCCGAACACACCACCCAACAACACATCCCCAAACACACCACCCTTCAACACATCCCCGAATACACCACCCTTCAACACATTCCCGAACACACAAGCCGACAACACATCCCCGAACACACCACCCTTCAACACAACCCCGAATACATCATCTGAAAACACATTCCCCAACACACAACCCGACAACACATCCCCGAACACACCACCCAACCCATGGCTGAACACACTACCTGAAAACACATTCCCGAACACACCACCCGACAACACATCCCGAACACACCAACCTGCAACACATCCCGAACACACCACCCTTCAACACCTTCCCGAGTACACCACCCTTCAACACATCCCCGAATACACCACCTGAAAACACATCCCCGAACACACCACCCTACAACACATCCCCGAACACACCACCCTACAACACATCACCGAACACACCACCCTACAACACATACCCGAACACACCACCCTTCAACGCATGCCCGAACACACTGCCCGACAACACATCCCTAAATACACTGCCCGACAACACATCCCCGAACACACCACACGACAACACATCCCCGAACACACCATCCGACAACACATCCCGGAACACACCACCCGACAACACATCCCTGAATACACTGCCTGACAACACATCGCCGAATACACCACCCTACAACACATCCCCGAACACACCACCCTATAACACATCCCCGAACACACCACCCAACAACACATCCCCGAACACACCAGCCGACAACACATCCCGGAACACACCATCCGCCAACACATCCCCGAACATCTCACCCGACAACACATCCCTGAACACACCACCCGACAACACATCCCCGAACATCCCACCGGACTACACATCCAGAACACTTCAACACATCCCCGAATACACCACCCGATAACACAACCCTGAATACACCACCCGGCAACACATCCCGAACACACAACACATCCCCGAATACACCACCCGGCAACACATCCCGAACACACAACCCGGCAATACATTCCAAACACACAACACATCCCTTAATACACCTTACGGCAACATATCCCAAACACACAACACATCCCAAACACACCACCCGACAACACATCCCGAACACACCACCCTGCAACACATACCGAACACACAACACATCCCCGAACACACCACCCGACAACACATACATCCTTAACACACCACCCGGCAACACATCCCAAACACACAACACATCCCGAACACAACGCCCGACAACAAATCACGAACACACCACCCGACAACACAACCCGAACACACCACCCGACAACACATCCGGAACACACCACCCGACAACACATCCCGAACACACCACCCTGCAACACATCCTGAACACACAACACATCCCCGAACACACACACATCACAAACACACAACACATCCTGAACACACCACCCGACAACACATCCCGAACGCACCACCCGACAACACATCCCGAACACTTCAACACATCCCGAACACACCACCCGACAACACATCCCGAACACACCACCAGAGAACACATCCCGTACACACCACCCGACAACACATCCCGAACACACCACCTGACAACACATCCCGAACACACCACCCGGCAACACATCACGAACACACAACACATCCCCGAACACACCACCCGACAACACATCCCGAACACACCACCCGGCAATACATTCCAAACACACAACACTTCCCCGAACACACCACACGACAACACATCCCCGAACACACCATCCGACAACACATCCCTGAATACACTGCCTGACAACACATCGCCGAATACACCACCCTACAACACATCCCCGAACACACCACCCTACAACACATCCCCGAACACACCACCCTTCAACACATCCCCAAATACACCACCTGAAAACACAATCCCGAACACACCACCCTTCAACACATTCCCGAATACACCAGCTGAAAGCACATCCCCGAACACACCACCCTTCAACACATCCCCAAATACACCACCTGAAAACACATCCCCAAACACACCACCCTTCAACACATCCCCGAATACACCACCCTTCAACACATTCCCGAACACACAAGCCGACAACACATCCCGAACACACCACCCTACAACACATCACCGAACACACCACCCTACAACACATACCCGAACACGCCACACTTCAACACATCCCCGAACACACTGCCCGACAACACATCCCTAAATACACTGCCCGACAACACATCCCCGAACAGACCACACGACAACACATCCCCGAACACACATCCGACAACACATCCCCGAACACACCACCCGACAACACATCCCTGAATACACTGCCTGACAACACATCGCCGAATACACCACCCTACAACACATCCCCGAACACACCACCCTACAACATATCCCCGAACACACCACCCAACACATCCCCGAACACACCAGCCGACAACACATCCCCGAACACACCATCCGCCAACACATCCCCGAACATCCCACCCGACAACACATCCCCGACAACACATCCCTGATCACACCATCCGACAACACATCCCCGAACATCCCACCGGACTACACATCCCGAACACTTCAACACATCCCCGAATACACCACCCGATAACACAACCCTGAATACACCACACGGCAACACATCCCGAACACACAACACTTCCCGAACACACCACCCGGCAACACATCCCTAACACACCACCCGGCAACACATCCCAAACACACAACACATCCCGAACACACCACCAGGCAACACATCCCGTACACACCACCCGGCAACACATCCCGAACACACTACCCGGCAACACAACCCAAACACACCACCCGGCAACACATCCCAAAATACCACCCGGCAACACATCCCAAACACACCACCCGGCAACACATCCCAAACACACAACACATCCCAAACACACCACCCGGCAACACATCTCGAACACACCGCCCAACAACACATCCCGAACACAACGCCCGACAGCACATCCCGAACACACAACTCATCCCAAACACACCACCCGGCATCACATCCCAAACACACCACCCGGCAACACATCCCAAACACACAACACATCGCAAACACACCACCCGACAACAGATCCCGAACACACCACCAAACAACACATCCTGAACGCACAACACATCCCGAACACACCACCCAACAACACATCCCGAACGCACAACACATCCCGAACACACCACCCGGCAACACATCCCAAACACACAACACATCCCAAACACACCACCCGGCAACACATCCCGAACACACCGCCCGACAACACATCCCGAACACACCACCCGGCAACACATCCCGAACACACCGCCCAACAACACATCCCAAACACAACACCCGGCATCACATCCGGAACACACCACCCGACAACACATCCCAAACACAAAGCCCGACAACACATCCCGAACACAACACCCAGCATCACATCCCGAACACAACACCCGGCAACACATCCCGAACACAACACCCTGCAACACATCCCGAACCCATCACCCGACAACACATCCCGAACACACCGCCCGACAACACATCCCGAACACAACACAGGGCAACACATCCCGAACACAACACCCGGCAACACATCCCGAACACACCACCCGACAACACATCCCGAACACACCACCCGGCAACACAACCCAAACACACCACCCGACAACACATCCTGAACACACCACCAGGCAACACATCCCGAACACACCACTCGGCAACACATCCCGAACACACCACCCTACAACATATCCCCGAACACACCACCCAACAACACATCCCCGAACACACCAGCCGACAACACATCCCCGAACACACCACCCGACAACACAACCCGAACACACCACCCGACAACACATCCCGAACACAACGCCCGACAACACATCCCGAACACACCGCCCGACAACACATCCCGAACACGCCACCCTTCAACACATCCCCGAACACACCACCCGACAACACATCCCCGAACACACCACCCGACAACACATCCCGAACACACAACACATCCCGAACACACCACCCTACAACACATCCCCGAACACGCCACCCTTCAACACATCCCCGAACACACCACCCTACAACATATCCCCGAACACGCCACCCTACAACACATCCCCGAACACACCACCCTACAACACATCCCCGAACACACTGTGGCAGCTCGGTAGCATTGTGGATAGCACAATTGCTTCACAGCTCCATGGTCCCATGTTCGATTCCGGCTTGGGTCACTGTCTGTGCGGAATCTGCATATCCTCCCCGTGTGTGCGTGGGTTTCCTCCGGGTGCTCCGGTTTCCTCCCACAGTCCAAAGATGTGCAGGTTAGGTGGATTGGCCATGATAAATTGCCCTTAGTGTCCAAAATTGCACTTAGTGTTGGGAGGGGTTACTGGGTTATGGGGATAGGGTGGAGGTGTTGACCTTGGGTAGGGTGCTCTTTCCAAGAGCCGGTGCAGACTCGATGGGCCGAATGGCCTTCTTCTGCACTGTAAATTCTATGATATGATCTATGATATACACCACCCGACAACACATCCCCGAACACACCACCCTACAACACATCCCCGAACACACCACCCTACAACACATCCCCGAACACACCACCCTTCAACACATCCCCGAATACACCACCCGAAAACACATCCCCGAACACACCACCCTTCAACACATTCCCGAACACACCAGCTGAAAGCACATCCCCGAACACACCACCCTTCAACACATCCCCAAATACACCACCTGAAAACACATCCCCAAACACACCACCCTTCAACACATCCCCGAATACACCACCCTTCAACACATTCCCGAACACACAAGCCGACAACACATCCCGAACACACCAACCTGCAACACATCCCGAACACACAACACATCCCCGAACACACCACCCTTCAACACATCCCCGAATACACCACCTGAAAACACATCCCCGAACACACCACCCTACAACACATCCCCGAACACACCACCCTCCAACATATCTCTGAACACAACACCCTCCAACACATCCCAGAATACACCACCTGAAAACACATCCCTGAACACACCACCCGAGAACACATCCCCGAACACACCACCCTACAACACATCACCGAACACACCACCTTACAACACATACCCGAACACGCCACACTTCAACACATCCCCGAACACACTGCCCGACAACACATCCCCGAACAGACCACACGACAACACATCCCCGAACACACCATCCGCCAACACATCCCCGAACATCCCACCCGACAACACATCCCTGAACACACCACCCGACAACACATCCCCGAACATCCCACCGGACTACACATCCCGAACACTTCAACACATCCCCGAATACACCACCCGATAACACAACCCTGAATACACCACACGGCAACACATCCCGAACACACAACACTTCCCGAACACACCACACGGCAACACTTCCCGAACACACCACCCGGCAACACATCCCAAACACACAACACATCCCGAACACACCACCAGGCAACACATCCCGAACACACCACCCGGCAACACATCCCGAACACACTACCCAGCAACACAACCCAAACACACCAACCGGAAACACATCCCAAAATACCACCCGACAACACGTCCCAAACACACCACCCGGCAACACATCCCAAACACACAACACATCCGAAACACACCACCCGGCAACACATCTCGAACACACCGCCCGACAACACATCCCGAACACAACGCCCGACAACACATCCCGAACACACAACACATCCCAAACACACCACCCGACAACACATCCCGAACACACAACACATCCCGAACACAACACCCGGCAACACATCCCGAACACACCACCCGACAACACATCCCGAACACACCACCCGGCAACACAACCCAAACACACCATCCGACAACACATCCCCGAACATCCCACCGGACTACACATCCCGAACACTTCAACACATCCCCGAATACACCACCCGATAACACAACCCTGAATACACCACACGGCAACACATCCCGAACACACAACACTTCCCGAACACACCACCCGGCAACACATCCCAAACACACCACCCGACAACACGTCCCAAACACACCACCCGGCAACACATCCCAAACACACAACACATCCGAAACACACCACCCGGCAACACATCTCGAACACACCGCCCGACAACACATCCCGAACACAACGCCCGACAACACATCCCGAACACACAACACATCCCAAACACACCACCCGGCAACACATCCCAAACACACCACCCGGCAAAACATCCCGAACACACAACACATCGCAAACACACCACCCGACAACAGATCGCGAACACACCACCAAACAACACATCCTGAACGCACAACACATCCCGAACACACCACCCAACAACACATCGCGAACGCACAACACATCCCGAACACACCACCCGGCAACACATCCCAAACACACAACACATCCGAGAATACACCAGCCGGCAACACATCCCAAACACACCGCCCGACAACACATCCCAAACACACAACACATCCCAAACACACCACCCGGCAAAACATCCCAAACACACCACCCGGCAACACATCCCGAACACACAACACATCCCGAATACTTCAACACATCCCCGAATACACCACCCGATAACACAACCCTGAATACACCACACGGCAACACATCCCGAACACACCACCCGGCAACACATCCCAAACACACAACACATCCCGAACACACCACCAGGCAACACATCCCGAACACACCACCCGGCAACACATCCCGAACACACTACCCGGCAACACAACCCAAACACACCACCCGGCAACACATCCCAAAATACCACCCGGCAACACGTCCCAAACACACCACCCGGCAACACATCCCAAACACACAACACATCCGAAACACACCACCCGGCAACACATCTCGAACACACCGCCCGACAACACATCCCGAACACAACGCCCGACAACACATCCCGAACACACAACACATCCCAAACACACCACCCGGCAACACATCCCAAACACACCACCCGACAAAACATCCCGAACACACAACACATCCCGAACACACCACCCAGCAACACATCCCAAACACACAACACATCCGCGAATACACCAGCCGGCAACACATCCCAAAGACACCGCCCGACAACACATCCCAAACACACAACACATCCCAAACACACCACCCGGTAAAACATCCCAAACACACCACCCGGCAAGACATCCCGAACACGCCACCCGGCAACACATCCCGAACACACCACCGAGCAACACATCCTGAAGACACCACCCGGCAACACATCCCGACTACACCGCCCGACAACACATCCCGAACACACCACCCGGCAACACATCCCGTATACACCGCCCGCAACACATCCCGAACACACAACACATCCCGAACACACCGCACGACAACACATCCCAAACACACCACCCGGCAACACATCCGGAACACACCGCCCGACAACATATCCCGAACACACCACCCGGCAACACATCCCGAACACACCTCCCGGCAACACATCCCGAACACACCACCCGGCAACACATCCCGAACACACCGCCCGACAACACATCCCGAACACACCACCCGGCAACACATCCCGAACACACCGCCCGACAACACATCCCAAACACAAAGCCCGACAACACATCCCAAACACAAAGCCCGACAACACATCCCGAACACAACACCCAGCATCACATCCCGAACACAACACCCGGCAACACATCCAGAACACAACACCCTGCATCACATCCCGAACCCATCACCCGACAACACATCCCGAACATAACACCCGACAACACATCCCGAACACAACACAGGGCAACACATCCCGAACACAACACCCGGCAACACATCCCGAACACACCACCCGACAACACATCCCGAACACAACACCCAACAACACATCCCGAACACACCGCCCGACAACACATCCCGAACACAACACAGGGCAACACATCCCAAACACAACACCCGACAACACATCTCGAACACAACACCCGGCAACATATCCCGAACACACCACCCGACAACACATCCCGAACACACCACCCGGCAACACATCCCGAACACACCACCAGGCAACACATCCCGAACACACCACTAGGCAACACATCCCGAACACAACACAGGGCAACACATCCCGAACACAACACCCGACAACACAACCCGAACACAACACCCGGCAACATATCCCGAACACACCACCCGACAACACATCCCGAACACACCACCCGGCAACACAACCCAAACACACCACCCGACAACACATCCCGAACACACCACCAGGCAACACATCCCGAACACACCACCCGGCAACACATCCCGAACACACCACCCAACAACATATCCCCGAACACACCACCCAACAACACATCCTCGAACACACCAGCCGACAACACATCCCCGAACACACCACCCAACAACACACCCCCGAACACACCATCCGCCAACACATCCCGAACACACCACCAGGCAACACATCCCGAACACACCACCCGGCAACACATCCAGAACACACCACCCTACAACATATCCCCAAACACGCCACCCAACAACACATCCCCGAACACACCAGCCGACAACACATCCCCGAACACACCACCCAACAACACACCCCCGAACACACCATCCGCCAACACATCCCCGAACACACCACCCAACAACACACCCCCGAACACACCACCCAACAACACATCCCTGAACACACCATCCGCCAACACATACCCGAACATCCCACCGGACTACACATCCCGAACACTTCAACACATCCCCGAATACACCACCCGATAACACAACCCTGAATACACCACACGGCAATACATCCCGAACACACAACATTTCCCGAACACACCACCCGGCAACACATCCCGAACACACCACCCGGCAACACATCCCAAACACACAACACATCACGAACACACCACCCGGCAACACATCCCGAACACACTACCCGGCAACACAACCCAAACACACCACCCGGCAACACATCCCAAAATACCACCCGGCAACACATCCCAAACACACCACCCGGCAACACATCCCAAACACACAACACATCCCAAACACACCACCCGGCAACACATCTCGAACACACCACATGACAACACATCCCGAACACACCGCCCGACAACACATCCCGAACACACAACACATCCCAAACACACCACCCGGCAACACATTCAAAACACACCACCCGGCAACACATCCCGAACACACAACACATCGCAAACACACCACCCGACAACAGATCCCGAACACACAACCAAACAATACATCCTGAACGCACAACACATCCCGAACACACCACCCAACAACACATCCCGAACGCACAACACATCCCGAACACACCACCCGGCAACACATCCCAAACACACAACACATCCGCGAATACACCAGCCGGCAACACATCCCGAACACACCGCGCGACAACACATCCCAAACACACAACACATCCCGAATACACCACCCGGCAACACATCCCGAATACACAGCACATCCCAAACACACCACCCGGCAAAACATCCCAAACACACCACCCGGCCACACATCCCAAACACACCGCCCGGCAACACATCCGGAACACACCGCCCGACAACATATCCCGAACACACCACCCGGCAACACATCCCGAACACACCACCCGGCAACACATCCCGAACACACCGCCCGACAACACATCCCAAACACAACACCCGGCAACACATCCCGAACACACCACCCGACAACACATCCCGAACACAACACCCGACAACACATCCCGAACACACAGCCCGACAACACATCCCGAACACAACACAGGGCAACACATCCCGAACACAACACCCGACAACACATCCCGAACACAACACCCGGCAACATATCCCGAACACACCGCCCGACAACACATCCCGAACATACCACCCGGCAACATATCCCGAACACACCACCAGGCAACACATCCCGAACACACCACCAGGCAACACATCCGGAACACAAAACAGGGCAACACATCCCAAACACAACACTCGAGAACACACCCCGAACACAACACCCGGCAACATATCCCGAACACACCACCCGACAACACATCCCGAACACACCACCCGGCAACACAACCCAAACACACCACCCGACAACACATCCCGAACACACCACCCGACAACACATCCCGAACACACCGCCCGACAACACATCCCGAACACAACACCCGGCAACTCATCCCGAACACACCACCCGGCAACACATCCGGAACACACCACCCGGCAACACATCCCAAACACACCACCCCGCAACACACCCCGAACACACCACCCGGCAACACATCCCGAATACACCGCCCGGCAACACATCCCGAACACACCGCCCGACAACACATCCCAAACACACCACCCGGCAACACATCCCAAACACACCACCCGGCAACACATCCCGAACACACCGCCCGACAACACATCCCAAACACACCACCCAACACATCCCGAACACAACACCCGGCAACACATCCCGAACACACCGCCCAACAACACATCCCGAACACAACACACGGCAACACACCCCGAACACACCGCCCGGCAACACATCCCTAACACACCACCCGGCAACACATCCCGAACACACCGACCGGCAACACATCCCGAACACACCGCCCGGCAGCACATCCCGAACACACCGCCCGGCAACAAATCCCAAAGACACCACCCGGCAACACATCCCGAACACACAACCCAGCAACACATCCCAAACACACCACCCGGCAACACATCCCGAACACACCACCCTGTAACAGATACCGAACACACCACCCGGCAACACATCCCAAACACACCACCCCGCAACACATCCCAAACAGACCGCCCGACAACACATCCAGAACACACCGCCCGGCAACACATCCAGAACACACCACCCCGCAACACATCCCAAACACACCACCCGGCAACACATCCCGAACACACCACCCCGCAACACACCCCGAACACACCACCCGGCAACACATCCCAAACACACCACCCGGCAACACATGCCAAAGACACCACCCGGCAACACATCCCGAACGCACCGCCCGGCAACACATCCCGAACACAACACCCGGCAACACATCCCGAACACACCGCTCGACAACATATCCCAAACACACCACCCGGCAACACATCCCAAACACACCACCCAACAACACATCCCGAACACACCACCCGGCAACACATCCCAAACACACCACCCAACAACACATCCCGAACACAACACCCGGCAACACTTCCCGAACACACCACCCGACAACACATCCCGAACACACCGCCCGACAACACATCCCGAACACAACACCCGGCAACACATCCCGAACACACCACCCGGCAACACATCCCGAACACACCGCCCGACAACACATCCAAAACACACCACCCGGCAACACATCCCAAACACACCATCCGGCAACACATCCCGAACACACCGCCCGACAACACATCCCAAACACACCACCCAACACATCCCGAACACAACACCCGGCAACACATCCCGAACACACCGCCCAACAACACATCCCGAACACAACACACGGCAACACATCCCGAACACACCGTCCGACAACACATCCCGAACACAACACCCGGCAACACATCCCAAACACACCGCCCGACAACACATCCCGAATACACCGCCCGGCAACACATCCCGAACACACCGCCCGGCAACGCATCCCTAACACACCACCCCGCAACACATCCCAAACACACCACCCGGCAACACATCCCGAACACAGCGCCCGGCAACACATCCCAAACACACCACCCGGCAACACATCCCAAACACACCGCCCGACAACACATCCCGAACACACCGTCCGACAACACATCCCAAACACACCGCCCGACAACACATCCCGAACACACCGCCCGGCAACACATCCAGAACACACCACCCCGCAACACATCCCAAACACACCACCCGGCAACACATCCCGAACACAACACCTGGCAACAAATCCCAAAGACACCACCCGGCAACACATCCCGAACACACAACCCAGCAACACATCCCAAACACACCACCCGGCAACACATCCCGAACACACCACCCCGCAACAGATCCCGAACACACCACCCGGCAACACATCCCAAACACACCACCCGGCAACACATCAGGAACACACAACCCGGCAACACATCCCGAACACACCGCTCGACAACACATCCCGAACACACCGCCCGGCAACACATCTCAAACACACCACACGGCAACACATCCCGAACACACCACCCCGCAACACATCTCAAACACACCGCCCGATAACACATCCCAAACACACCGCCCGACAACACATCCCAAACACACCGCCGGGCAACACATCCCGAACACACCGCCCGGCAACACATCCCAAACACACCACCCGGCAAAACATCCCGAACACAACACCCGCCAACACATCCCAAACACACCACCCAGCAACACATCCCAAACACACCACCCGGCTACACATCCCGATCACACCACCCGGCAACACATCCCGAACACACCGCCCGGTAACACATCCTGAACACACCGCCCGACAACACATCCCGAACACACCGCCCGACAACACATCCCAAACACACCGCCCGACAACACATCCCAAACACACCGCCCGACAACACATCCCAAACACACCGCCCGACAACACATCCCGAACACAACACCCGGCAACACGTCCCAAACACACTGCCCGACAACACATCCCGAACACACCGCCCGACAACACATCCCGAACACACCACCCGACAACACATCCCGAACACACCACCCGACAACACATCCCGAACACAACACCCGGCAACACTTCCCGAACACACCACCCGACAACACATCCCGAACACAACACATCCCGAACACAACACCCGGCAACACATCCCAAAAACAGCGCCCGACAACACATCCCGAACATAACACCCGGCAACACATCCCGAACACACCACCCGGCAACACATCCCGAACACACCACCCGCCAACACATCCCGAACACACCACCAGGCAACACATCCCGGACACACCGCCCGGTAACACATCCTGAACACACCGCCCGACAACACTTCCCGAACACACCGCCCGACAACACATCCCGAACACAACACATCCCGAACATAACACCCGGCAACACATCCCGAACACACCACCCGGCAACACATCCCGAACACACAACCCTGCAACACATCCCGAACACACCACCACGCAACACATCCTGAATACACCGCCCGGCAACACATCCAAAACACACCGCCCGACAACTTATCCCAAACACACCGCCCGGCAACACATCCCGAACACACCACCCGGCAACACATCCCAAACACACCGCCCGGCAACACATCCCGAATACACCGCCCGACAACACATCTCAAACACACCACACGGCAACACATCCCGAACACACCACCCCGCAACACATCCCAAACTTACCACCCGGCAACACATCCCGAACACACCGCCCGGCAACACATCCCGAACACACCGCCCGGCAACACATCCCGAACACACCGCCCGGCAACACATCCCAAACACACCACCCGGCAACACATCCCGAACACAACACCCGCCAACACATCCCAAACACACCACCCAGCAACACATTCCGAACACACCACCCGGCTACACATCCCGAGCACACCACCCGGCATCACATCCCGAACACACCGCCCGACAACACATCCCAAACACACCGCCCGACAACACATCCCAAACACACCGCCCGACAACACATCCCGAACACAACACCCGGCAACACATCCCAAACACACTGCCCGACAACACATCCCGAACACACCGCCTGACAACACATCTCAAACACACCGCCCGACAACACATCCCGAACACAACACCCGGCAACACATCCCAAACACACCGCCCGACAACACATCTCAAACACACCGCCCGACAACACATCCCGAACACAACACCCGGCAACACATCCCAAACACACCGCCCGACAACACATCCCAAACACACCGCCCGACAACACATCCCGAACACACCACCCGGCAACACTTCCCGAACACACCACACGACAACACATCCAGAACACACCACCCGACAACACATCCCGAACACAACACCCGGCAACACTTCCCGAACACACCACCCGACAACACATTCCGAACACAACACATCCTGAACATAACACCCGGCAACACATCCCGAACACACCACCCGGCAACACATCCCTAACACACCACCCGGCAACACATCCCAAACACACCACCCTGCAACACATCCCGAACATACCACCACGCAACACATCCCGAATACACCGCCCGGCAACACATCCCGAACACACCGCCCGACAACTTATCGCAAACACACCACCCGGCAACACATCCCTAACACAACACCCGGCAACACTTCCCAAACACACCACCCGACAACACATCCCGAACACACCACCCAACAACACATCCCGAACACAACACCCTGCAACACTTCCCGAACACACCACCCAACAACACATCCCGAACACAACACATCCCGAACATAACACCCGGCAACACATCCCGAACACACCACCCGGCAACACATCCCGAACACACCACCCGGCAACACATCCCAAACATACCACCCGGCAACACATCCCGAACACACCACCCGGCAACACATCCCGAACACACCGCCCGGCAACACATCCCGAACACACCGCCCGGCAACACATCCCAAACACACCACCCGGCAACACATCCCGAACACAACACCCGCCAACACATCCCAAACACACCACCCAGCAACACATTCCAAACACACCACCCGGCTACACATCCCGAGCACACCACCCGGCAACACATCCCGAACACACCGCCCGACAACACATCCCGAACACAACACCCGGCAACACATCCCAAACACACCGCCCGACAACACATCCCAAACACACCGCCCGACAACACATCCCGAACACACCACCCGGCAACACTTCCCGAACACACCACACGACAACACATCCAGAACACACCACCCGACATAACATCCCGAACACAACACCCGGCAACACTTCCCGAACACACCACCCGACAACACATTCCGAACACAACACATCCCGAACATAACACCCGGCAACACATCCCGAACACACCACCCGGCAACACATCCCTAACACACCACCCGGCAACACATCCCAAACACACCACCCTGCAACACATCCCTAACATACCACCACGCAACACATCCCGAATACACCGCCCGGCAACACATCCCGAACACACCGCCCGACAACTTATCGCAAACACACCACCCGGCAACACATCCCTAACACAACACCCGGCAACACTTCCCAAACACACCACCCGACAACACATCCCGAACACACCACCCAACAACACATCCCGAACACAACACCCTGCAACACTTCCCGAACACACCACCCGACAACACATCCCGAACACAACACATCCCGAACATAACACCCGGCAACACATCCCGAACACACCACCCGGCAACACATCCCGAACACACCACCCGGCAACACATCCCAAACACACCACCCCGCAACACATCTCGAACACACCACCCGGCAACACATCCCGAATACGCCGCCCAGCAACACTTCCCGAACACACCGCCCGACAACCTGTCCCAAACACACCACCCGGCAACACATCCCAAACACACCACCCGGCAACACATCCCGAACACAACACATCCCGAACATAACACCCGGCAACACATCCCGAACACACCACCCGGCAACACATCCCAAACACACCACCCGGCAACACATCCCAAACACACCACCCCGCAACACATCTCGAACACACCACCCGGCAACACATCCCGAATACACCGCCCAGCAACACTTCCCGAACACACCGCCCGACAACCTGTCCCAAACACACCACCCGGCAACACATCCCAAACACACCACCCGGCAACACATCCCGAACACACCGCCCGAAAACACATCCCGAATACACCGCCCAGCAACACTTCCCGAACACACCGCCCGACAACCTGTCCCAAACACACCACCCGGCAACACATCCCAAACACACCACCCGGCAACACATCCCGAACACACCGCCCGAAAACACATCCCGAACACAACACCCGGCAACACATCCCAAACACACCGCCCGACAACACATCCCGAATACACCGCCCGGCAACACATCCCGAACACACCGCCCGACAACACATCCCAAACACACCACCCGGCAACGCATCCCGAACACACCACCTCACAACACATCCCAAACACACCACTCGGCAACACATGCCGAACACAGCGCCCGGCAACACATCCCGAACACACCGCCCGACAACACATCCCGAATACACCGCCCGGCAACACATCCCGAACACACCGCTCGACAACACATCCCAAACACACCACCCGGCAACACATCCTGAACACAGCGCCCGGCAACACATCCCGAACACAGCGCCCGGCAACACATCCCAAACACACCGCCCGACAACACATCCCGAACACACCGCCCGACAACACATCCCGAACACACCGCCCCGCAACACATCCCAAACACACCACCCGGCAACACATCCCGAACACACCACCCGGCATAACATCCCAAACACACCACCAAACAACACATCCCGAACACACCACCCGGCAACACATCCCAAACACACCACCCAACAACACATCCCGAACAGAACACCCGGCAACACATCCCAAACACACCACCCGGCAACACATCCCAAACACACCACCCGGCAACACATCCCAAACACACCACCCAACAACACATCCCGAACACACCACCCGGCAACACATCCCAAAGACACCACCCAACAACACATCCCGAACACAACACCCGGCAACACTTCCCGAACACACCACCCGACAACACATCCCGAATACACCACCCGACAACACATCCCAAACACAACACATCCCGAACACACCACCCGGCAACACATCCCGAACACACCACCCGGCAACACATCCCAAACACACCACCCCGCAACACATCCCGAACACACCACCCGGCAACACATCCCGAATACACCGCCCGGCAACACATCACGAACACACCGCCCGACAACACATTCCAAACACACCACCCGGCAACACATCCCAAACACACCATCCGGGAACACATCCCGAACACACCGCCCAACAACACATCCCGAACACAACACCCGCCACACATCCTGAACACACCGCCCGACAACACATCCCGAACACAGCGCCCGGCAATACATCCCAAACACACCACCCGGCAACACATCCCAAACACACCACCCGGCAACACATCCCAAACACACCACCCGGCAACACATCCCGAACACACCACCCGGCAACACATCCCGAACACACCACCCGGCAACACATCCCGAACACAGCGCACGGCAACACATCCCAAACACACCGCCCAACAACACATCCCGAACACACCACCCGGCAACACATCCCAAAGACACCACCCAACAACACATCCCGAACACAACACCCGGCAACACTTCCCGAACACACCACCCGACAACACATCCCGAATACACCACCCGACAACACATCCAGAACACACCGCCCGACAACACATCCCAAACACAACACATCCCGAACACACCACCCGGCAACACATCCCGAACACACCACCCGGCAACACATCCCAAACACACCACCCCGCAACACATCCCGAACACACCACCCGGCAACACATCCCGAACACACCACCCGGCAACACATCCCGAATACACCGCCCGGCAACACATCACGAACACACCGCCCGACAACACATCCCAAACACACCACCCGGCAACACATCCCAAACACACCATCCGGCAACACATCCCGAACACACCGCCCAACAACACATCCCGAACACAACACCCGCCACACATCCCGAACACACCGCCCGACAACACATCCCGAACACAGCGCCCGGCAATACATCCCAAACACACCACCCGGCAACACATCCCAAACACACCGCCCGACAACACATCCCGAACACACCGCCCGACAACACATCCCTAACACACCACCCCGCAACACATCCCAAACACACCACCCGGCAACACATCCCAAACACACCACCCGGCAACACATCCCGAACACACCACCCGGCAACACATCCCGAACACACCACCCGGCAACACATCCCGAACACAGCGCCCGGCAACACATCCCAAACACACCGCCCGGCAACACATCCCGAACACACCGCCCGGCAACACATCCCGAACACACCGCCCGACAACACATCCCAAAGACACCACCCGGCAACACATCCTGATCACACCACCCCGCAACACATCCGAAACACACCACCCGGCAACACATCCCGAACACACCGACCGGCAACACATCCCGAACACACCGCCCGGCAACACATCCCGAACACACCGCCCGGCAACACATCCCGAACACACCGCCCGGCAACACATCCCGAACACACTGCCCGACAACACATCCCAAACACACCACCCGGCAACACATCCCGAACACACCACCCCGCAACACATCCCAAACACACCGCCCGACAACACATCCCAAACACACCTCCCGGCAACACATCCCGAACACACCACCCCGCAACACATCCCAAACACACCACCCGGCAACACATCCCAAAGACACCATCCGGCAACACATCCCGAACACACCGCCCGGCAACACATCCCAAACACACCACCCAGCAACACATCCTGAACACAACACCCGGCAATACATCCCGAACACACCACCCGGCAACACATCCCGAACACAGCACCCAGCAACACATCCCAAACACACCACCACGCAACACATCCCGAACACACCACACGGCAACACATCCCGAACACACCGCCAGGCAACACATCCCGAACACACCGCCCGACAACACATCCCAAACACACCACCCGGCAACACATCCCAAACACACCACCCGGCAACACATCCCGAACACACCGCCCGAAAACACATCCCGAGCACAACACCCGGCAACACATCCCGAACACACCGCCCGACAACACATCCCGAACACACACCCGGCAACACATCCCGAACACACCGCCCGACAACACATCCCGAATACACCGCCCGGCAACACATCCCGAACACACCGCCCGACAACACATCACCCGGCAACACATCCCAAACACACCACTCAACAACACATCCCGAACACACCACCCGGCAACACATCCCAAACACACCACCCAACAACACATCCCGAACACAACACCCGTCAACACTTCCCGAACACACCACACGACAACACATCCCGAATACACCACCGGACAACACATCCCGAACACACCGCCCGACAACACATCCCGAACACAACACATCCCGAACACAACACATCCCGAACACAACACCCGGCAACACATCCCGAAGACACCGCCCGACAAGAAATCCCGAACATAACACCCGGCAACACATCCCGAACACACCACCCGGGAACACATCCCAAACACACCATCCGGCAACACATCCCAAACACACCACCCGGCAACACATCCCGAACACACCACCCGGCAACACATCCCGAACACACCACCCGGCAACACATCCCGAACACACCACCCGGCAACACATCCCGAACACACCACCCGGCAACACATCCCGAACACAGCGCCCGGCAACACATCCCGAACACACCGCCCGGTAACACATCCCGAACACACCGCCCGGCAACACATCCCGAACACACCGCCCGACAACACATCCCAAACACACCACCCGGCAACACATCCCGAACACACCACCCCGCAACACATCCGAAACACACCACCCGGCAACACATCCCTAACACACCGCCCGGCAACACATCCCGAACACACCGCCCGGCAACACATCCCGAACACACCGCCCGGCAACACATCCCGAACACACCGCCCGACAACACATCCCAAACACACCACCAGGCAACACATCCCGAACACACCACCCCGCAACACATCCCAAACACACCGCCCGACAACACATCCCAAACACACCTCCCGGAAACACATCCCGAACACACCACCCCGCAACACATCCCGAATACACCACCCGACAACACATCCAGAACACACCGCCCGACAACACATCCCAAACACAACACATCCCGAACACACCACCCGGCAACACATCCCGAACACACCACGCGGCAACACATCCCAAACACACCACCCCGCAACACATCCCGAACACACCACCCGGCAACACATCCCGAACACACCACCCGGCAACACATCCCGAATACACCGCCCGGCAACACATCACGAACACACCGCCCGACAACACATCCCAAACACACCACCCGGCAACACATCCCAAACACACCATCCGGCAACACATCCCGAACACACCGCCCAACAACACATCCCGAACACAACACCCGCCACACATCCCGAACACACCGCCCGACAACACATCCCGAACACAGCGCCCGGCAATACATCCCAAACACACCACCCGGCAACACATCCCAAACACACCGCCCGACAACACATCCCGAACACACCGCCCGACAACACATCCCTAACACACCACCCCGCAACACATCCCAAACACACCACCCGGCAACACATCCCAAACACACCACCCGGCAACACATCCCGAACACACCACCCGGCAACACATCCCGAACACACCACCCGGCAACACATCCCGAACACAGCGCCCGGCAACACATCCCAAACACACCGCCCAGCAACACATCCCGAACACACCGCCCGGCAACACATCCCGAACACACCGCCCGACAACACATCCCAAAGACACCACCCGGCAACACATCCTGATCACACCACCCCGCAACACATCCGAAACACACCACCCGGCAACACATCCCGAACACACCGACCGGCAACACATCCCGAACACACCGCCCGGCAACACATCCCGAACACACCGCCCGGCAACACATCCCGAACACACTGCCCGACAACACATCCCAAACACACCACCCGGCAACACATCCCGAACACACCACCCCGCAACACATCCCAAACACACCGCCCGACAACACATCCCAAACACACCTCCCGGCAACACATCCCGAACACACCACCCCGCAACACATCCCAAACACACCACCCGGCAACACATCCCAAAGACACCATCCGGCAACACATCCCGAACACACCGCCCGGCAACACATCCCAAACACACCACCCAGCAACACATCCCGAACACAACACCCGGCAACACATCCCGAACACACCACCCGGCAACACATCCCGAACACACCACCCAGCAACACATCCCAAACACACCACCCCGCAACACATCCCGAACACACCACACGGCAACACATCCCGAACACACCGCCAGGCAACACATCCCGAACACACCGCCCGACAACACATCCCAAACACACCACCCGGCAACACATCCCAAACACACCACCCGGCAACACATCCCGAACACACCGCCCGACAACACATCCCAAACACACCACCCAACAACACATCCCGAACACACACCCGGCAACACATCCCGAACACACCGCCCGACAACACATCCCGAATACACCGCCCGGCAACACATCCCGAACACACCGCCCGACAACACATCACCCGGCAACACATCCCAAACACACCACTCAACAACACATCCCGAACACACCACCCGGCAACACATCCCAAACACACCACCCAACAACACATCCCGAACACAACACCCGTCAACACTTCCCGAACACACCACACGACAACACATCCCGAATACACCACCCGACAACACATCCCGAACACACCGCCCGACAACACATCCCGAACACAACACATCCCGAACACAACACCCGGCAACACATCCCGAAGACACCGCCCGACAACAAATCCCGAACATAACACCCGGCAACACATCCCGAACACACCACCCGGGAACACATCCCAAACACACCACCCGGCAACACATCCCAAACACACCACCCGGCAACACATCCCGAACACACCACCCGGCAACACATCCCGAACACACCACCCGGCAACACATCCCGAACACACCACCCGGCAACACATCCCGAACACACCACCCGGCAACACATCCCGAACACAGCGCCCGGCAACACATCCCAAACACACCACCCGGTAACACATCCCGAACACACCGCCCGGCAACACATCCCGAACACACCGCCCGACAACACATCCCAAACACACAACCCGGCAACACATCCCGAACACACCACCCCGCAACACATCCGAAACACACCACCCGGCAACACATCCCTAACACACCGCCCGGCAACACATCCCGAACACACCGCCCGGCAACACATCCCGAACACACCGACCGGCAACACATCCCGAACACACCGCCCGACAACACATCCCAAACACACCACCAGGCAACACATCCCGAACACACCACCCCGCAACACATCCCAAACACACCGCCCGACAACACATCCCAAACACACCTCCCGGCAACACATCCCGAACACACCACCCCGCAACACATCCCAAACACACCACCCGGCAACACATCCCAAAGACACCATCCAGCAACACATCCCGAACACACCGCCCGGCAACACATCCCAAACACACCACCCGGCAACACATCCCGAACACAACACCCGGCAACACATCCCGAACACACCACCCGGCAACACATCCCGAACACACCACCCGGCAACACATCCCAAACACACCACCCCGCAACACATCCCGAACACACCACACGGCAACACATCCCGAACACACCGCCCGGCAATACATCCCGAACACACCGCCCGACAACACATCCCAAACACACCACCCGGCAACGCATCCCAAACACACCACCCAACAACACATCCCGAACACAACACCCGGCAACACTTCCCGAACACACCACCCGACAACACATCCCGAACACACCACCCGACAACACATCCCGAATACACCGCCCGACAACACATCCCGAACACAACACATCCCGAACACAACACCCGACAACAAATCCCGAAGACACCGCCCGACAACAAATCCCGAACATAACACCCGGCAACACATCCCGAACACACCACCCGGGAACACATCCCAAACACACCACCCGGCAACACATCCCAAACACACCACCCCGCAACACATCCCGAACACACCACCCGGCAACACATCCCGAATACACCGCCTGGCAACACATCCCGAACACACCGCCGGACAACACATCCCAAACACACCACCCGGCAACACATCCCAAACACACCACCCGGCAACACATCCCGAACACACCGCCCGACAACACATCCCAAACACACCACCCAACACATCCCGAACATAATACCCGGCAACACATCCCGAACACACCGCCCAACAACACATCCCGAACACAACACCAGGCAACACATCCCGAACACACCGCCCGACAACACATCCCGAACACAACACCCGGCAACACATCCCGAACACACCGCCCGACAACACATCCCGAATACACCGCCCGGCAACACATCCCGAACACACCGCCCGACAACACATCCCAAACACACCACCCGGCAACACATGCCGACCACAGCGCCCGGCAACACATCCCAAACACTCCACCCGGCAACACATCCCAAACACACCGCCCGACAACACATCCCGAACACACCGCTCGACAACACATCCCAAACACACCACCCGGCAACACATCCTGAACCCAGCGCCCGGCAACACATCCCGAACACAGCGCCCGGCAACACATCCCAAACACACCGCCCGACAACACATCCCGAACACACCGCCCGACAACACATCCCGAACACACCGCCCCGCAACACATCCCAAACACACCACCCGGCAACACATCCCGAACACACCTCCCGGCAACACATCCCAAACACACCACCAAACAACACATCCCGAACACACCACCCAACAACACATCCCGAACAGAACACCAGGCAACACATCCCAAACACACCACCCGGCAACACATCCCAAACACACCACCCGGCAACACATCCCAAACACACCACCCAACAACACATCCCGAACACACCACCCGGCAACACATCCCAAAGGCACCACCCAACAACACATCCCGAACACAACACCCGGCAACACTTCCCGAACACACCACCCGACAACACATCCCGAATACACCACCCGACAACACATCCAGAACACACCGCCCGACAACACATCCCAAACACATCACATCCCGAACACACCACCCGGCAACACATCCCGAACACACCACCCGGCAACACATCCCAAACACACCACCCCGCAACACATCCCGAACACACCACCCGGCAACACATCCCGAATACACCGCCCGGCAACACATCACGAACACACCGCCCGACAACACATTCCAAACACACCACCCGGCAACACATCCCAAACACACCATCCGGCAACACATCCCGAACACACCGCCCAACAACACATCCCGAACACAACACCCGCCACACATCCCGAACACACCGCCCGACAACACATCCCGAACACAGCGCCCGGCAATACATCCCAAACACACCACCCAGCAACACATCCCAAACACACCACCCGGCAACACATCCCAAACACACCACCCGGCAACACATCCCGAACACACCACCCGGCAACACATCCCGAACACACCACCCGGCAACACATCCCGAACACAGCGCACGGCAACACATCCCAAACACACCGCCCAACAACACATCCCGAACACACCACCCGGCAACACATCCCAAAGACACCACCCAACAACACATCCCGAACACAACACCCGGCAACACTTCCCGAACACACCACCCGACAACACATCCCGAATACACCACCCGACAACACATCCAGAACACACCGCCCGACAACACATCCCAAACACAACACATCCCGAACACACCACCCGGCAACACATCCCGAACACACCACCCGGCAACACATCCCAAACACACCACCCCGCAACACATCCCGAACACACCACCCGGCAACACATCCCGAACACACCACCCGGCAACACATCCCGAATACACCGCCCGGCAACACATCACGAACACACCGCCCGACAACACATCCCAAACACACCACCCGGCAAAACATCCCAAACACACCATCCGGCAACAAATCCCGAACACACCGCCCAACAACACATCCCGAACACAACACCCGCCACACATCCCGAACACACCGCCCGACAACACATCCCGAACACAGCGCCCGGCAATACATCCCAAACACACCACCCGGCAACACATCCCAAACACACCGCCCGACAACACATCCCGAACACACCGCCCGACAACACATCCCTAACACACCACCCCGCAACACATTCCAAACACACCACCCGGCAACACATCCCAAACACACCACCCGGCAACACATCCCGAACACACCACCCGGCAACACATCCCGAACACACCACCCGGCAACACATCCCGAACACAGCGCCCGGCAACACATCCCAAACACACCGCCCGGCAACACATCCCGAACACACCGCCCGACAACACATCCCAAAGACACCACCCGGCAACACATCCTGATCACACCACCCCACAACACATCCGAAACACACCACCCGGCAACACATCCCGAACACACCGACCGGCAACACATCCCGAACACACCGCCCGGCAACACATCCCGAACACACCGCCCGGCAACACATCCCGAACACACTGCCCGACAACACATCCCAAACACACCGCCCGGCAACACATCCCGAACACACCACCCCGCAACACATCCCAAACACACCGCCCGACAACACATCCCAAACACACCTCCCGGCAACACATCCCGAACACACCACCCCGCAACACATCCCAAACACACCACCCGGCAACACATCCCAAAGACACCATCCGGCAACACATCCCGAACACACCGCCCGGCAACACATCCCAAACACACCACCCAGCAACACATCCCGAACACACCACTCAACAACACATCCCGAACACACCGCCCGACAACACATCCCAAACACACCACCCAACACATCCCGAACACAACACCCGTCAACACTTCCCGAACACACCACACGACAACACATCCCGAATACACCACCGTACAACACATCCCGAACACACCGCCCGACAACACATCCCGAACACAACACATCCCGAACACAACACATCCCGAACACAACACCCGGCAACACATCCCGAAGACACCGCCCGACAAGAAATCCCGAACATAACACCCGGCAACACATCCCGAACACACCACCCGGGAACACATCCCAAACACACCATCCGGCAACACATCCCAAACACACCACCCGGCAACACATCCCGAACACACCACCCGGCAACACATCCCGAACACACCACCCGGCAACACATCCCGAACACACCACCCGGCAACACATCCCGAACACACCACCCGGCAACACATCCCGAACACAGCGCCCGGCAACACATCCCGAACACACCGCCCGGTAACACATCCCGAACACACCGCCCGGCAACACATCCCGAACACACCGCCCGACAACACATCCCAAACACACCACCCGGCAACACATCCCGAACACACCACCCCGCAACACATCCGAAACACACCACCCGGCAACACATCCCTAACACACCGCCCGGCAACACATCCCGAACACACCGCCCGGCAACACATCCCGAACACACCGCCCGGCAACACATCCCGAACACACCGCCCGACAACACATCCCAAACACACCACCAGGCAACACATCCCGAACACACCACCCCGCAACACATCCCAAACACACCGCCCGACAACACATCCCAAACACACCTCCCGGAAACACATCCCGAACACACCACCCCGCAACACATCCCGAATACACCACCCGACAACACATCCAGAACACACCGCCCGACAACACATCCCAAACACAACACATCCCGAACACACCACCCGGCAACACATCCCGAACACACCACGCGGCAACACATCCCAAACACACCACCCCGCAACACATCCCGAACACACCACCCGGCAACACATCCCGAACACACCACCCGGCAACACATCCCGAATACACCGCCCGGCAACACATCACGAACACACCGCCCGACAACACATCCCAAACACACCACCCGGCAACACATCCCAAACACACCATCCGGCAACACATCCCGAACACACCGCCCAACAACACATCCCGAACACAACACCCGCCACACATCCCGAACACACCGCCCGACAACACATCCCGAACACAGCGCCCGGCAATACATCCCAAACACACCACCCGGCAACACATCCCAAACACACCGCCCGACAACACATCCCGAACACACCGCCCGACAACACATCCCTAACACACCACCCCGCAACACATCCCAAACACACCACCCGGCAACACATCCCAAACACACCACCCGGCAACACATCCCGAACACACCACCCGGCAACACATCCCGAACACACCACCCGGCAACACATCCCGAACACAGCGCCCGGCAACACATCCCAAACACACCGCCCAGCAACACATCCCGAACACACCGCCCGGCAACACATCCCGAACACACCGCCCGACAACACATCCCAAAGACACCACCCGGCAACACATCCTGATCACACCACCCCGCAACACATCCGAAACACACCACCCGGCAACACATCCCGAACACACCGACCGGCAACACATCCCGAACACACCGCCCGGCAACACATCCCGAACACACCGCCCGGCAACACATCCCGAACACACTGCCCGACAACACATCCCAAACACACCGCCCGACAACACATCCCGAACACAGCGCCCGGCAATACATCCCAAACACACCACCCGGCAACACATCCCGAACACACCACCCCGCAACACATCCCAAACACACCGCCCGACAACACATCCCAAACACACCTCCCGGCAACACATCCCGAACACACCACCCCGCAACACATCCCAAACACACCACCCGGCAACACATCCCAAAGACACCATCCGGCAACACATCCCGAACACACCGCCCGGCAACACATCCCAAACACACCACCCAGCAACACATCCCGAACACAACACCCGGCAACACATCCCGAACACACCACCCGGCAACACATCCCGAACACACCACCCAGCAACACATCCCAAACACACCACCCCGCAACACATCCCGAACACACCACACGGCAACACATCCCGAACACACCGCCAGGCAACACATCCCGAACACACCGCCCGACAACACATCCCAAACACACCACCCGGCAACACATCCCAAACACACCACCCGGCAACACATCCCGAACACACCGCCCGACAACACATCCCAAACACACCACCCAACAACACATCCCGAACACACACCCGGCAACACATCCCGAACACACCGCCCGACAACACATCCCGAATACACCGCCCGGCAACACATCCCGAACACACCGCCCGACAACACATCACCCGGCAACACATCCCAAACACACCACTCAACAACACATCCCGAACACACAACCCGGCAACACATCCCAAACACACCACCCAACAACACATCCCGAACACAACACCCGTCAACACTTCCCGAACACACCACACGACAACACATCCCGAATACACCACCCGACAACACATCCCGAACACACCGCCCGACAACACATCCCGAACACAACACATCCCGAACACAACACCCGGCAACACATCCCGAAGACACCGCCCGACAACAAATCCCGAACATAACACCCGGCAACACATCCCGAACACACCACCCGGGAACACATCCCAAACACACCACCCGGCAACACATCCCAAACACACCACCCGGCAACACATCCCGAACACACCACCCGGCAACACATCCCGAACACACCACCCGGCAACACATCCCGAACACACCACCCGGCAACACATCCCGAACACACCACCCGGCAACACATCCCGAACACAGCGCCCGGCAACACATCCCAAACACACCACCCGGTAACACATCCCGAACACACCGCCCGGCAACACATCCCGAACACACCGCCCGACAACACATCCCAAACACACAACCCGGCAACACATCCCGAACACACCACCCCGCAACACATCCGAAACACACCACCCGGCAACACATCCCTAACACACCGCCCGGCAACACATCCCGAACACACCGCCCGGCAACACATCCCGAACACACCGACCGGCAACACATCCCGAACACACCGCCCGACAACACATCCCAAACACACCACCAGGCAACACATCCCGAACACACCACCCCGCAACACATCCCAAACACACCGCCCGACAACACATCCCAAACACACCTCCCGGCAACACATCCCGAACACACCACCCCGCAACACATCCCAAACACACCACCCGGCAACACATCCCAAAGACACCATCCAGCAACACATCCCGAACACACCGCCCGGCAACACATCCCAAACACACCACCCGGCAACACATCCCGAACACAACACCCGGCAACACATCCCGAACACACCACCCGGCAACACATCCCGAACACACCACCCGGCAACACATCCCGAACACACCACCCCGCAACACATCCCGAACACACCACACGGCAACACATCCCGAACACACCGCCCGGCAATACATCCCGAACACACCGCCCGACAACACATCCCAAACACACCACCCGGCAACGCATCCCAAACACACCACCCAACAACACATCCCGAACACAACACCCGGCAACACTTCCCGAACACACCACCCGACAACACATCCCGAACACACCACCCGACAACACATCCCGAATACACCGCCCGACAACACATCCCGAACACAACACATCCCGAACACAACACCCGACAACACATCCCGAAGACACCGCCCGACAACAAATCCCGAACATAACACCCGGCAACACATCCCGAACACACCACCCGGGAACACATCCCAAACACACCACCCGGCAACACATCCCAAACACACCACCCCGCAACACATCCCGAACACACCACCCGGCAACACATCCCGAATACACCGCCTGGCAACACATCCCGAACACACCGCCGGACAACACATCCCAAACACACCACCCGGCAACACATCCCAAACACACCACCCGGCAACACATCCCGAACACACCGCCCGACAACACATCCCAAACACACCACCCAACACATCCCGAACATAATACCCGGCAACACATCCCGAACACACCGCCCAACAACACATCCCGAACACAACACCAGGCAACACATCCCGAACACACCGCCCGACAACACATCCCGAACACAACACCCGGCAACACATCCCGAACACACCGCCCGACAACACATCCCGAATACACCGCCCGGCAACACATCCCGAACACACCGCCCGACAACACATCCCAAACACACCACCCGGCAACACATGCCGACCACAGCGCCCGGCAACACATCCCAAACACTCCACCCGGCAACACATCCCAAACACACCGCCCGACAACACATCCCGAACACACCGCTCGACAACACATCCCAAACACACCACCCGGCAACACATCCTGAACCCAGCGCCCGGCAACACATCCCGAACACAGCGCCCGGCAACACATCCCAAACACACCGCCCGACAACACATCCCGAACACACCGCCCGACAACACATCCCGAACACACCGCCCCGCAACACATCCCAAACACACCACCCGGCAACACATCCCGAACACACCTCCCGGCAACACATCCCAAACACACCACCAAACAACACATCCCGAACACACCACCCAACAACACATCCCGAACAGAACACCCGGCAACACATCCCAAACACACCACCCGGCAACACATCCCAAACACACCACCCGGCAACACATCCCAAACACACCACCCAACAACACATCCCGAACACACCACCCGGCAACACATCCCAAAGGCACCACCCAACAACACATCCCGAACACAACACCCGGCAACACTTCCCGAACACACCACCCGACAACACATCCCGAATACACCACCCGACAACACATCCAGAACACACCGCCCGACAACACATCCCAAACACATCACATCCCGAACACACCACCCGGCAACACATCCCGAACACACCACCCGGCAACACATCCCAAACACACCACCCCGCAACACATCCCGAACACACCACCCGGCAACACATCCCGAATACACCGCCCGGCAACACATCACGAACACACCGCCCGACAACACATTCCAAACACACCACCCGGCAACACATCCCAAACACACCATCCGGCAACACATCCCGAACACACCGCCCAACAACACATCCCGAACACAACACCCGCCACACATCCCGAACACACCGCCCGACAACACATCCCGAACACAGCGCCCGGCAATACATCCCAAACACACCACCCAGCAACACATCCCAAACACACCACCCGGCAACACATCCCAAACACACCACCCGGCAACACATCCCGAACACACCACCCGGCAACACATCCCGAACACACCACCCGGCAACACATCCCGAACACAGCGCACGGCAACACATCCCAAACACACCGCCGAACAACACATCCCGAACACACCACCCGGCAACACATCCCAAAGACACCACCCAACAACACATCCCGAACACAACACCCGGCAACACTTCCCGAACACACCACCCGACAACACATCCCGAATACACCACCCGACAACACATCCAGAACACACCGCCCGACAACACATCCCAAACACAACACATCCCGAACACACCACCCGGCAACACATCCCGAACACACCACCCGGCAACACATCCCAAACACACCACCCCGCAACACATCCCGAACACACCACCCGGCAACACATCCCGAACACACCACCCGGCAACACATCCCGAATACACCGCCCGGCAACACATCACGAACACACCGCCCGACAACACATCCCAAACACACCACCCGGCAAAACATCCCAAACACACCATCCGGCAACACATCCCGAACACACCGCCCAACAACACATCCCGAACACAACACCCGCCACACATCCCGAACACACCGCCCGACAACACATCCCGAACACAGCGCCCGGCAATACATCCCAAACACACCACCCGGCAACACATCCCAAACACACCGCCCGACAACACATCCCGAACACACCGCCCGACAACACATCCCTAACACACCACCCCGCAACACATTCCAAACACACCACCCGGCAACACATCCCAAACACACCACCCGGCAACACATCCCGAACACACCACCCGGCAACACATCCCGAACACACCACCCGGCAACACATCCCGAACACAGCGCCCGGCAACACATCCCAAACACACCGCCCGGCAACACATCCCGAACACACCGCCCGGCAACACATCCCGAACACACCGCCCGACAACACATCCCAAAGACACCACCCGGCAACACATCCTGATCACACCACCCCACAACACATCCGAAACACACCACCCGGCAACACATCCCGAACACACCGACCGGCAACACATCCCGAACACACCGCCCGGCAACACATCCCGAACACACCGCCCGGCAACACATCCCGAACACACTGCCCGACAACACATCCCAAACACACCGCCCGGCAACACATCCCGAACACACCACCCCGCAACACATCCCAAACACACCGCCCGACAACACATCCCAAACACACCTCCCGGCAACACATCCCGAACACACCACCCCGCAACACATCCCAAACACACCACCCGGCAACACATCCCAAAGACACCATCCGGCAACACATCCCGAACACACCGCCCGGCAACATATCCCAAACACACCACCCAGCAACACATCCCGAACACACCACCCGGCAACACATCCCGAACACACCGCCCGACAACACATCCCAAACACACCACCCAACACATCCCGAACATAATACCCGGCAACACATCCCGAACACACCGCCCAACAACACATCCCGAACACAACACCAGGCAACACATCCCGAACACACCGCCCGACAACACATCCCGAACACAACACCCGGCAACACATCCCGAACACACCGCCCGACAACACATCCCGAATACACCGCCCGGCAACACATCCCGAACACACCGCCCGACAACACATCCCAAACACACCACCCGGCAACACATGCCGACCACAGCGCCCGGCAACACATCCCAAACACTCCACCCGGCAACACATCCCAAACACACCGCCCGACAACACATCCCGAACACACCGCTCGACAACACATCCCAAACACACCACCCGGCAACACATCCTGAACACAGCGCCCGGCAACACATCCCGAACACAGCGCCCGGCAACACATCCCAAACACACCGCCCGACAACACATCCCTAACACACCGCCCGACAACACATCCCGAACACACCGCCCCGCCACACATCCCAAACACACCACCCGGCAACACATCCCGAACACACCACCTGGCAACACATCCCAAACACACCACCAAACAACACATCCCGAACACACCACCCGGCAACACATCCCAAACACACCACCCAACAACACATCCCGAACAGAACACCCGGCAACACATCCCAAACACACCACCCGGCAACACATCCCAAACACACCACCCGGCAACACATCCCAAACACACCACCCAACAACACATCCCGAACACACCACCCGGCAACACATCCCAAAGGCACCACCGAACAACACATCCCGAACACAACACCCGGCAACACTTCCCGAACACACCACCCGACAACACATCCCGAATACACCACCCGACAACACATCCAGAACACACCGCCCGACAACACATCCCAAACACAACACATCCCGAACACACCACCCGGCAACACATCCCGAACACACCACCCGGCAACACATCCCAAACACACCACCCCGCAACACATCCCGAACACACCACCCTGCAACACATCCCGAATACACCGCCCGGCAACACATCACGAACACACCGCCCGACAACACATTCCAAACACAGCACCCGGCAACACATCCCAAACACACCATCCGGCAACACATCCCGAACACACCGCCCAACAACACATCCCGAACACAACACCCGCCACACATCCCGAACACACCGCCCGACAACACATCCCGAACACAGCGCCCGGCAATACATCCCAAACACACCACCCGGCAACACATCCCAAACACACCACCCGGCAACACATCCCAAACACACCACCCGGCAACACATCCCGAACACACCACCCGGCAACACATCCCGAACACACCACCCGGCAACACATCCCGAACACAGCGCACGGCAACACATCCCAAACACACCGCCCAACAACACATCCCGAACACACCACCCGGCAACACATCCCAAAGACACCACCCAACAACACATCCGGAACACAACACCCGGCAACACTTCCCGAACACACCACCCGACAACACATCCCGAATACACCACCCGACAACACATCCAGAACACACCGCCCGACAACACATCCCAAACACAACACATCCCGAACACACCACCCGGCAACACATCCCGAACACACCACCCGGCAACACATCCCAAACACACCACCCCGCAACACATCCCGAACACACCACCCGGCAACACATCCCGAACACACCACCCGGCAACACATCCCGAATACACCGCCCGGCAACACATCCCAAACACACCGCCCGGCAACACATCCCGAACACACCGCCCGGCAACACATCCCGAACACACCGCCCGACAACACATCACGAACACACCGCCCGACAACACATCCCAAACACACCACCCGGCAACACATCCCAAACACACCATCCGGCAACACATCCCGAACACACCGCCCAACAACACATCCCGAACACAACACCCGCCACACATACCGAACACACCGCCCGACAACACATCCCGAACACAGCGCCCGGCAATACATCCCAAACACACCACCCGGCAACACATCCCAAACACACCGCCCGACAACACATCCCGAACACACCGCCCGACAACACATCCCTAACACACCACCCCGCAACACATTCCAAACACACCACCCGGCAACACATCCCAAACACACCACCCGGCAACACATCCCGAACACACCACCCGGCAACACATCCCGAACACACCGCCCGGCAACACATCCCGAACACAGCGCCCGGCAACACATCCCAAACACACCGCCCGGCAACACATCCCGAACACACCGCCCGGCAACACATCCCGAACACACCGCCCGACAACACATCCCAAAGACACCACCCGGCAACACATCCTGATCACACCACCCCACAACACATCCGAAACACACCACCCGGCAACACATCCCGGACACACCGACCGGCAACACATCCCGAACACACCGCCCGGCAACACATCCCAAACACACCGCCCGGCAACACATCCCGAACACACTGCCCGACAACACATCCCAAACACACCACCCGGCAACACATCCCGAACACACCACCCCGCAACACATCCCAAACACACCGCCCGACAACACATCCCAAACACACCTCCCGGCAACACATCCCGAACACACCACCCCGCAACACATCCCAAACACACCACCCGGCAACACATCCCAAAGACACCATCCGGCAACACATCCCGAACACACCGCCCGGCAACACATCCCAAACACACCACCCAGCAACACATCCCGAACACACCACCCGGCAACACATCCCGAACACACCGCCCGACAACACATCCCAAACACACCACCCAACACATCCCGAACATAATACCCGGCAACACATCCCGAACACACCGCCCAACAACACATCCCGAACACAACACCAGGCAACACATCCCGAACACACCGCCCGACAACACATCCCGAACACATCACCCGGCAACACATCCCGAACACACCGCCCGACAACACATCCCGAATACACCGCCCCGCAACACATTCCAAACACACCGCCCGACAACACATCCCAAACACACCTCCCGGCAACACATCCCGAACACACCACCCCGCAACACATCCCAAACACTCCACCCGGCAACACATCCCAAAGACACCATCCGGCAACACATCCCGAACACACCGCCCGGCAACACATCACAAACACACCACCCAGCAACACATCCCGAACACAACACCCGGCAACACATCCCGAACACACCACCCGGCAACACATCCCGAACACACCACCCAGCAACACATCCCAAACACACCACCCCGCAACACATCCCGAACACACCACACGGCAACACATCCCGAACACACCGCCAGGCAACACATCCCGAACACACCGCCCGACAACACATCCCAAACACACCAGCCGGCAACACATCCCAAACACACCACCCGGCAACACATCCCGAACACACCGCCCGACAACACATCCCAAACACACCACCCAACAACACATCCCGAACACAACACCCGGCAACACATCCCGAACACACCGCCCGAAAACACATCCCGAGCACAACACCCGGCAACACATCCCGAACACACCGCCCGACAACACATCCCGAACACACACCCGGCAACACATCCCGAACACACCGCCCGACAACACATCCCGAATACACCGCCCGGCAACACATCCCGAACACACCGCCCGACAACACATCACCCGGCAACACATCCCAAACACACCACTCAACAACACATCCCGAACACACCACCCGGCAACACATCCCAAACACACCACCCAACAACACATCCCGAACACAACACCCGTCAACACTTCCCGAACACACCACACGACAACACATCCCGAATACACCACCCGACAACACATCCCGAACACACCGCCCGACAACACATCCCGAACACAACACATCCCGAACACAAAACCCGGCAACACATCCCGAAGACACCGCCCGACAACAAATCCCGAACATAACACCCGGCAACACATCCCGAACACACCACCCGGGAACACATCCCAAACACACCACCCGGCAACACATCCCAAACACACCACCCGGCAACACATCCCGAACACACCACCCGGCAACACATCCCGAACACACCACCCGGCAACACATCCCGAACACACCACCCGGCAACACATCCCGAACACACCACCCGGCAACACATCCCGAACACAGCGCCCGGCAACACATCCCAAACACACCGCCCGGTAACACATCCCGAACACACCGCCCGGCAACACATCCCGAACACACCGCCCGACAACACATCCCAAACACACCACCCGGCAACACATCCCGAACACACCACCCCGCAACACATCCGAAACACACCACCCGGCAACACATCCCTAACACACCGCCCGGCAACACATCCCGAACACACCGCCCGGCAACACATCCCGAACACACCGCCCGGCAACACATCCCGAACACACCGCCCGACAACACATCCCAAACACACCACCAGGCAACACATCCCGAACACACCACCCCGCAACACATCCCAAACACACCGCCCGACAACACATCCCAAACACACCTCCCGGCAACACATCCCGAACACACCACCCCGCAACACATCCCAAACACACCACCCGGCAACACATCCCAAAGACACCATCCGGCAACACATCCCGAACACACCGCCCGGCAACACATCCCAAACACACCACCCGGCAACACATCCCGAACACAACACCCGGCAACACATCCCGAACACACCACCCGGCAACACATCCCGAACACACCACCCGGCAACACATCCCAAACACACTACCCCGCAACACATCCCGAACACACCACACGGCAACACATCCCGAACACACCGCCCGGCAATACATCCCGAACACACCGCCCGACAACACATCCCAAACACACCACCCGGCAACACATCCCAAACACACCACCCGGCAACACATCCCGAACACACCGCCCGACAACACATCCCAAACACACCACCCAACAACACATCACGAACACAACACCCGGCAACACATCCCGAACACACCGCCCGAAAACACATCCCGAACACAACACCCGGCAACACATCCCGAACACACCGCCCGACAACACATCCCGAACACACACTCGGCAACACATCCCGAACACACCGCCCGACAACACATCCCGAATACACCGCCCGGCAACACATCCCGAACACACCACTCAACAACACATCCCAAACACACCACCCGGCAACGCATCCCAAACACACCACCCAACAACACATCCCGAACACAACACCCGGCAACACTTCCCGAACACACCACCCGACAACACATCCCGAACACACCACCCGACAACACATCCCGAACACACCGCCCGACAACACATCCCGAACACAACACATCCCGAACACAACACCCGACAACACATCCCGAAGACACCGCCCGACAACAAATCCCGAACATAACACCCGGCAACACATCCCGAACACACCACCCGGGAACACATCCCTAACACACCACCCCGCAACACATCCCGAACACACCACCCGGCAACACATCCCGAATACACCGCCCGGCAACACATCCCGAACACACCGCCGGACAACACATCCCAAACACACCACCCGGCAACACATCCCAAACACACCACCCGGCAACACATCCCGAACACACCGCCCGACAACACATCCCAAACACACCACCCAACACATCCCGAACATAATACCCGGCAACACATCCCGAACACACCGCCCAACAACACATCCCGAACACAACACCAGGCAACACATCCCGAACACACCGCCCGACAACACATCCCGAACACAACACCCGGCAACACATCCCGAACACACCGCCCGACAACACATCCCGAATACACCGCCCGGCAACACATCCCGAACACACCGCCCGACAACACATCCCAAACACACCACCCGGCAACACATGCCGACCACAGCGCCCGGCAACACATCCCAAACACTCCACCCGGCAACACATCCCAAACACACCGCCCGACAACACATCCCGAACACACCGCCCGACAACACATCCCGAACACAACACCCGGCAACACATCCCAAACACACCACCCGGCAACACATCCCAAACACACCACCCAACAACACATCCCGAACACACCACCCGGCAACACATCCCAAACACACCACCCAACAACACATCCCGAACACAACACCCGGCAACACTTCCCGAACACACCACCCGACGACACATCCCGAACACACCACCCGACAACACATCCCGAACACACCGCCCGACAACACATCCCGAACACAACACATCCCGAACACAACACCCGGCAACACATCCTGAACACACCGCCCGACAACACATCCCGAACATAACACCCGGCAACACATCCCGAACACACCACCCGGCAACACATCCCAAACTAACCACCCCGCAACACATCCCGAACACACCGCCCGACAACACATCCCGAACACACCACCCAACACATCCCGAACACACCGCCCGGCAACACATCCCGAACACAGCGCCCGGCAACACATCCCAAACTAACCTTCCGGCAACACATCCCAAACACACCGCCTGACAACACATCCCGAACACACCGCCCGGCAACACATCCCGAATACACCGCCCGACAACACATCCCGAACACATCACCCGACAACACATCCCGAACACACCACCCCGCAACACATCCCAAACACACCACCCGGCAACACATCCCGAACACACCGCCCAACAACACATCCCGAACACAACACCCGGCAACACATCCCGAACACAACACCCGGCAACACATCCCGAACACACCGCCCGACAACACATCCCGAATACACCGCCCGGCAACGCATCCCGAACACACCACCCCAC
Source organism: Scyliorhinus torazame (assembly GCF_047496885.1). NCBI lineage: Eukaryota > Metazoa > Chordata > Chondrichthyes > Carcharhiniformes > Scyliorhinidae > Scyliorhinus > Scyliorhinus torazame. The sequence continues at coordinate 38,145,952 of NC_092728.1, forward strand.
AACACATCCCAAACACACCACCCGGCAACACATGCCGAACACAGCGCCCGGCAACACATCCCGAACACACCGCCCGGCAACACATCCCGAATACACCGCCCGGCAACACATCCCGAACACACCGCCCGACAACACATCCCAAACACACCACCCGGCAACACATCCCGAACACAGCGCCCGGCAACACATCCCAAACTAACCTTCCGGCAACACATCCCAAACACACCGCCCGACAACACATCCCGAACACACCGCCCGGCAACACATCCCGAATACACCGCCCGACAACACATCCCGAACACACCGCCCGACAACACATCCCGAACACACCACCCCGCAACACATCCCAAACACACCACCCGGCAACACATCCCGAACACACCACCCGGCAACACATCCCAAACACACCACCAAACAACATATCCCGAATACAACACCCGGCAACACATCCCAAACACACCACCCGGCAACACATCCCAAACACCACCACCCAACAACACGTCCCGAACACACCACCCGGCAACACATCCCGAACACACCACCCAACAACACATCCCGAACACAACACCCGGCAACACTTCCCGAACACACCACCCGACAACACATCCCGAACACACCACCCGACAACACATCCCGAACACACCGCCCGACAACACATCCCAAACACAACACATCCCGAACACAACACCCGGCAACACATCCCGAACACACCGCCCGACAACACATCCCGAACATAACACCCGGCAACACATCCCGAACACACCACCCGGCAACACATCCCGAACACACCACCCGGCAACACATCCCAAACACACCACCCCGCAACACATCCCAAACACACCACCCGGCAACACATCCCAAACACACCACCCGGCAACACATCCCGAACACACCGCCCGACAACACATCCCAAACACACCGCCCAACAACACATCCCGAACACAACACCCGGCAACACATCCCGAACACACCGCCCGACAACACAGCCCGAACACAACACCCAGCAACACATCCCGAACACACCGCCCGACAACACATCCCGAACACACCGCCCGACAACACATCCCAAACACACCACCCGGCAACGCATCCCGAACACACCACCCCGCAACACATCCCAAACACACCACCCGGCAACACATCCCGAAAACAGCGCCCGGCAATACATCCCAAACACACCACCCGGCAACACATCCCAAACACACCGCCCGACAACACATCCCGAACACACCGCCCGACAACACATCCCGAACACACCACCCCGCCACACATCCTAAACATACCACCCGGCAACACATCCCGAACACACCACTCGGCAACACATCCCGAACACACCACCCGGCAACACATCCCGAACGCACTGCCCGGCAACACATCCCGAACACACCACCCGGCAACACATCCCAAACACACCACCCGGCAACACATCCCAAAGACACCACCCGGCAACACATCCCGAACACACCACCCCGCAACACATCCCGAACACACCACCCGGCAACACATCCCAAACACACCACCCGGCAACACATCCCAAACACACCACCCGGCAACACATCCCGAACACACCGCCCGGCAACACATCCCGAACACAACACCCGGCAACAAATCCCGAACACACCGCCCAACAACACACCCCGAACACAACACCCGGCAACACATCCCGAACACACCACCCGACAACACATCCCGAACACCACACCCGGCAACACATCCCGAACACACCACCCCGCAACACATCCCAAACACACCGCCCGACAACACATCCCGAACACAACACCCGGCAACACATCCCGAACACAACACCCGGCAGCACATCCCAAACACACCGCCCGACGACACATCCCTAACACACCGCCCGGCAACACATCCCGAACACACCACCCCGCAACACATCCCGAACACACCGCCCGGCAACACATCCCGAACACAACACCCGGCAACACATCCCGAACACACCGCCCAACAACACACCCCGAACACAACACCCGGCAACACATCCCGAACACACCACCCGACAACACATCCCGAACACCACACCCGGCAACACATCCCGAACACACCACCCCGCAACACATCCCAAACACACCGCCCGACAACACATCCCGAACACAACACCCGGCAACACATCCCGAACACAACACCCGGCAACACATCCCAAACACACCGCCCGACGACACATACCTAACACACCGCCCGGCAACACATCCCAAACACACCGCCCGACAACACATCCCGAACACACCGCCCGACAACACATCCCGAACACACCACCCGACAACACATCCCAAACACACCGCCCGACAACACATCCCGAACACACCACCCGGCAACACATCCCAAACACACACCCCGGAGACATGCCCCCGAACACGTTGCCCGTGCCACACCTGCCCACAACACACACTCCGGCTACAAGCTTCCCCCTACTGATCTAAACGGCAGCTCCCCCAATCGCCGCTCCTGTCCCCTCGCCTGGACCGCAAACATCTCACTTTTCCGCATATTTCGCTTATCCCCCGAAAACCAGCCAAATTGCCCAAGAATCCTCATGAATTCTTCCATCCCCTCTATTGGGTCCGATACATACAGAAGCAGGTCGTCTGCATAGAGCGAGACTCTGTGCTCCACCCCCCCGGACCAGCTCCTTGAGGCTCTCAGAGCAAGTGCCAACGGCTCTATAGCTTGCGCGAACAACAGTGGGGAGAGGGGGCATCCCTGTCTCGTCCCACGGTGCAGTCTAAAATAGTCCAATGTTGTCCTATTCGTCCGTGCACTTGCCACAGGAGCCTGATACAGCCACCTGACCCAGTCAATAAAGCCCCGCCCCAATCCGAACCGTTCCAGTACCTCGCACAGATAATCCCATTCTACCCGATCAAAAGCCTTCTTTGCATCCATTGTGACCACTACCTCCACGTCCTGACCTTCCGGGGGCATCATGATCACATTTAACAACCTTCTTACATTGGCCACCAAATGCCTATCCTTAACAAACCCCGGCCGGTCGTCCCCAATAACGTCCGGAACACAATCCTCAATCCTGGAGGACAACATTTTGGCCAGCAATTTGGCACCCACATTCAACAGGGATATCGGCCTGTCGGACCCACACAGCTCCGGGTTCTTGTCCTGCTATGCAAAATGAGTTTTAACGGAGTTCTAATATGCAAGTGGCCACAGCAAGCTCCCTTGAATTCTCTATATGGACAATAACCTAGAAGCTCACAAGAGTGAGGGATTTAAAATCAGCAGAGCGGCATGGTGGGAGAGTGGTTAGCACTGCTGCCTAACAGCGCCAGGGACCCGGGTTAGCACTGCTGCCTCACAGCGCCAGGGACCCGGGTACAATTCCGGCCTTGGATGGCTGTCTATGTGGAGTTTGCTCTTTCTTCCAGTGTCTGCGTGGATTTCCTCCGGGTGCTCCAGTTTCCTCCAACAGTCCAAAGATGTGCAGGTTAGGTGGATTGGCCGTGATAAATTGCCCCTTGGTGTCCAAAGATATGCAGGTTAGGTGGGGCTTTGGGGCTAGGGTGGGGAGCGGGCTTAGGTAGGATGCTCTTTCAGACGGTCGGTGTAGATTCCATGGGCCAAATGGCCTCCTTTTGTACTGGAAGGATTCTATGGATTCTATGAAATTACTGGAGAAACCGAAGGGACTGAACTTCGACAAATATGGCGGACTCAGTGGTTTACACCATAGAGTTCGAAAAGAGATAGCTGCAGGGACAGTGGCTGTGTTGGCTATAATTATTCAAAATTCCTTAGATTTAGGTATAGTCCAATTAGATTGGAAGTAGGAAAATGTTACACCTTTTCAAGAAATGAGGAGAGAGAAAACACAGTGAACTACAGACCATCATAGATTATCATAGAATTTACAGTGCAGAAGGAAGCCATTCGGCCCATCGAGTCTGCACCGACACTTGGAAAGAGGACCCTACCCAAGGTCAACACCTCCACCCGATCTCCATAACCCAGTAACCCCAACCAACACTTAGGGCAATTTTGGACACGAAGGGCAATTTATCATGGCCAATCCACCTAACCTGCACATCTTTGGACTAGTTAGCTTAACATCAGTTTGGGGGAAAATGCTGCAATCTACTTTTATGGACATGGTAACAAAACCCTTAGAAAGGCAGAGTATGATTCGAGAAAGTCAACATGGTTTTACTAAAGGCAAATTTGATTTGACAAATTTATTGGAGATTTTTAAGGATGTAACTAGTAGGTTGGATAAAGGGGAATTGGTAGATGTAGTATACCTGGATTTCAAAAAGACATTTGAGAAGGTACCACACAAAAAGTTAATAGACAAGCTATGGGTTCATGGAGTATATTTGAAGCATGATTACGGCATTGGTTAATGCATAGGAAGCATAGAGTGGGCATAAATGTTTTTTTAAAGTTGCCAGGGAGTGAAGAATGAAGTGCCTCAAGGATCAATGTCGGGGTCTCAGCTATTTACAATCTATATTAATAACTTTGATGATAAGACAGAGGATAATGTACCTAGGTTTGCTGATGATACAAAGCGAGGTGGAAAGGCAAGCTATGGGGAGGACATCGAGAGGCTGCAAAGAGATTAAGATTAAGGAGTGTGCAATAAGATGACAGATAGAGGATAATGCGGGGAAGTGCAAAATTATTCACTTTGTTTGTAAGAATAGAAAAGCAGAATTTTTTTTTTTAATAAAAGGTGTGAAACATGCAAATGTTGACATTCAAAGACATTTGGGTGTGCTCGCACAAGAAGTTAGCATGCAGGTGCAGCAAGCAATTAGGGAGACAAATAGCATGTTGGTCTTTATTGCCAGAGGATCGGAGTCCAAAAATAAAGATGTTTTGCTTCAATTGTACAGGGTTTCAGTGAGAGCACGGCTGGAACACTGTGCAGGTTTCATCTCCACATTTAGGAAAGGATATACTTGCACTGAGGTGGTACAGCGAAGGTTCACTCAATTGGTCCCTGGCATGAGGGGTTGTCCGATGATGAGAGGCTAAATAAATTGGTTTACATTCTCTGGAGTTTAGAGGAATGAGAGGTGATCTCATTGAAACCGGCCAGATTCTGCACAGGGTTTGACAGGGTGGACGCTGAGAGGTTGTCTCTGCTGGTCAGGGAACCTAGTACACGGGCTTCAAGTCTCAGGATTAGTGGCCATTTATTTGGACTGTTTGGGGTAGGGAATACCAACCCTTCGAGTGTTGTGGATGCTCAATCATTGAATATATTTAAGACTGGGGCAGACAGATTATTGGTTTCTTGGAATTAAGGGATATGAGGAACGAGTGGGAAAATGGAGTTGAAACCCAAGATCAGCTGTGATCGTATCGATGGGCCGAATGGATCAGTTTATTGTCACGAGTACCGAGGTACAGTGAAAAGCATTTTTATGCGTGTAGCTCAAACAGATCATCAGAAAAGAAAAGAAAATGGTCTCTTCCTGATCCCGTTTCTTATATTTCAGCCTTGTGCACTTTTACAAGAATACGAGATCAAGTTAATTGGTTTTTTTAATTTAAAGTTCCCAATTCATTTTGTTTTCCAATCAAAGGGCAATTTAGCATGGCCAATCCACCCACCCTGCACATCTTTGGGTTTTGGGGGTGAGACCCACACAAACACGGGGAGAATGTGCAAACTCCAGACGGACAGTGACCCAGGGTCGGGGTCAAACCCGGGTCCTTGGTGCCGTGAGGCAGCAGTGCTAACCACTAGGTCACTGTGACGGCCCTTAGATCAGGTTAATTGTAATTTGTGAGCAATGACAATAAGTTAGTGCCTTCAGAATCAGGCCTTTCAGAATCAGGCCTTCAGAATCAGGGCTTTCAGAATCAGGCCTTTCAGAATCAGGCCTTTCAGAATCAGGCCTTTCAGAATCAGGCCTTTCAGATGAGGAACGTTGACAAATACAATAATAATCTTTATTAGAACATAGAACATTATTGTCACAAGTAGGCTTACATTAACACTGCAATGAAGTTACTGTGAAAATCCCCCAGTCGTCACATTCCGGCGCACGTTCGAGTACACAGAGGGAGAATTCAGAATGTCCAAATTACCTAACAGCACGTCTTTCGGGACTTGTCGGAGGAAACCGGAGGAAACCCACACAGACACGTGGAGAACGTGCAGACTCCGCACAGACAGTGACCCAAGCCGGGAATCGAACCTGGGACCCTGGCGCTCTGAAGCAACAGTGCTAACCACTGTTATTTCTCCTGTGAAATCTCTATAAGAATATGTCAATGGAATAAGCCATTTCTCACAATGTTAACTGAGTATGTCTTTCAGGCTGCCCACGCCCACTTTGCATTTATTTCAAACAGTCATGTTACCTTTTCTCTTGGAATTTTTTTCCTTCCACACCATTCACACGTTAATGGGAATTTGGAACAAATTTCATCATGGGCCTGTGAATAACAAACATTAATGTCATTTCCAGTAACTTAATGCCGCCACAGTACAAATACTTGTATCTAACAGTTCTCCTCTCAAACAAAGGCTATGGTCCTCAGCAGGCCCTCTTCCTGCAGAAACAGCAGCTTCTTTCAAACGCTCAGAGTTTCCTGAGCCAGACACAGCAAGCAGCAAAGTCAATCAGGGTGGGGAATGCTTCACCTGGACCACTGGCCATCCCACTGGATCCCATTGGCAGTGTGAGCAGCTGGGTAATACCGGACAGTCGAGGGGAGTGGGGCAGCACCCAATCGGGGTCTGCAGGAGAGAGGGGGCAGCACCCACATTGGGGTTGTTGGGGGTGGGTCAGCACGCACATTCGGGGTCGGTGGGGGGGGGGGGGGGGGGGGGAGTTAGAGCAGCACCCACATCGGCGTCGGTGGGGAGGGGGGGGGAGGATTAGAGCAGCAGCCACATTGGGTCGGGGGGGGGGGGGGATTAGAGCAGCACCCACATCAGGGTCGGTGGGGAGGGGGGGGGGGGATTAGAGCAGCACCCACATCAGGGTCGGTGGGGGAGGGGTGGGGAGGATTAGAGCAGCACCCACATCGGGTCGGTGGGGGAGGGGGGGGGGAGGATTAGAGCAGCACCCACATCGGGTCGGTGGGGGAGGGGGGGGGGAGGATTAGAGCAGCACCCACATCGGGTCGGTGGGGGGGGGGGATTAGAGCAGCACCCACATCAGGGTCGGTGGGGAGGGGGGGATTAGAGCAGCACCCACATCGGGGTCGGTGGGGGGGGGGATTAGAGCAGCACCCACATCGGGGTCGGTGGGGGGGGGGATTAGAGCAGCACCCACATCGGGGTCGGTGGGGAGGGGGGGATTAGAGCAGCACCCACATCGGGGTCGGTGGGGGTGGTGGGGATTAGAGCAGCACCCACATCGGGGTCGGTGGGGAGGGGGGATTACAGCAGCACCCACATCGGGTCGATGGGGAGGGGGGGGAATAGAGCAGCACCCACATCGGGTCGATGGGGAGGGGGGGGAATAGAGCAGCACCCACATCGGGTCGGTGGGGAGGGGGGGATTAGAGCAGCACCCACATCGGGGTCGGTGGGGAGGGGGGGTATTAGAGCAGCACCCACATCGGGTCGGTGGGCTGGGGTGATTAGAGCAGCATCCACATCGGGTCGGTGGGCTGGGGTGATTAGAGCAGCACCCACATCGGGGTCGGTGGGGAGGGGGGGATTAGAGCAGCACCCACATCGGGGTCGGTGGGGATTAGAGCAGCACCCACATCGGGGTCGGTGGGGAGGGGGGGGGGGATTAGAGCAGCACCCACATCGGTGTTGGGGGCGGGGTAGCACTGAATCATTGACCATTTATGCAGGAGGACAAGGCAGAGTTTTACAGCAAGTGGCCCTTCAGTCCCTCACTTCCATGCCGACCATAAAGCTCCTGACTATTCTCATTATAATGAAAAGCGTGAACAGGAGATTGGAACTAAGTGAGGGGATAACAGTTTCTGGGGCAATCGACACAATGGCCACTTTGATGCCATATTATGGCCCGCTGTGTAGCTCTCATTTGCAAAATTCATTCTGAATGTGTACATTTCCAAACTCTTGGTCTGTTCGCTAAACCGGAACGAGATATTCCTAACGGTCAATGAACCGAAGTGTGGGTTTGGGCTTTGTTTTAAATAGATTAGAAAGGACTTTGAATTTACAGCCCATTAGAAGTCAAATCAAAAACCACTACCTGATTCTTTAAATAACTGACAAGGTCAACACCTTAAACAAGCTTCGACTTTAACAATGGAGCCTAAGAGTTTGCATTGCCAGACAGTTTCATAGGAAGTGAAACAGCAATGTGTGCATTAAACCACACACAGTTCCAGATTTCATTCCCCCGGGCTAGGTGAGGGAATTCCCTGACTAACAGAATCAATGGAGTATTTGGTCTCGACATTTCCTTTCACATTCTGCCATTCAGCCAGGGGCAGCACGGTAGCCTTGTGGATAGCACAATTGCTTCACAGCTCCAGGGTCCCAGGTTCGATTCCAGCTTGGGTCACTGTCTGTGCGGAGTCTGCACATCCTCCCCGTGTCTGCGTGGGTTTCCTCCGGGTGCTCCGGTTTCCTCCCACAGTCCAAAGATGTGCAGGTTAGGTGGATTGGCCATGATAAATTGCCCTTAGTGTCCAAAATTGCCCTTAGTGTTGGGTGGGGTTACTGGGTTATGGGGACAGGGCGGAGGTGTTGACCTTGGGTAGGGTGCTCTTTCCAAGAGCCGGTGCAGACTTGATGGGCCGAATGGCCTCCTTCTGCACTGTAAATTCTATGATTCTATGATTTGTATCAGCGTCTGAGCTTTTGCTTCAGATGCCGCAACTGAAGGGTTAATCCGCGGGGGGAGCGAGCTAATTATTGTAGAGAGTTGCTGGGACTTGGAACCTGAGGCAACTTTCTTTTTTTTTAAATATATTTTATTGAAAATTTTTTCCAAACAATTTTTCCCCCTTACAAAGCAAACGAAACAATAACAAAACATAAATTTTTAACAATACATAGGTAACAAAACCCCATTGTCTATTGACCTAAACTAAACTAAACCCCCCCCTCCCCCTGGGTTGCTACTGCTGGTCATCTATCTTCCCTCTAACGTTCCCCTAGGTAGTCGAGAAATGGCTGCCACCTGCTGGTGAACCCTTGAGCCGATCCTCTCAGGGCAAACTTTATCTGCTCCAGTTTAATGAACCCCGCCATATCATTTACCCAGGCCTCCAGTCCGGGGGGTTTCGCCTCCTTCCACATGAGTAGGATCCTGCGCCGGGCTACTAGGGACGCAAAGGCCACGACATCGGCCTCTTTCGCCTCCTGCACTCCCGGCTCTTCCGCAACTCCAAATAGAGCTAACCCCCAGCCTGGTTTGACCCGGGCCTTCACCACCTGCGAAATCACTCCCGTCACTCCCTTCCAATACCCTTCCAGTGCCGGGCACGCCCAAAACATATGTGCGTGGTTTGCCGGGCTCCCGCCACACCTCCCACATTTGTCCTCCACTCCAAAGAACCTGCTCAATCTTGCCCCCGTTATGTGTGCTCTATGTAGCACCTTAAATTGAATCAGGCTAAGCCTGGCGCATGAGGAAGAGGAATTTACCCTGCTTAGGGCATCAGCCCACATACCCTCCTCTATCTCCTCCCCTAATTCTTCTTCCCACTTTCCTTTTAGTTCGCCCACCGACTCCTCCCCCTCTTCCCTCATCTCTCTATAAATCTCTGACACCTTACCCTCTCCGACCCACACCCCTGAAAGCACCCTGTCCTGTATCCCCTGTGTCGGGAGCAACAGAAATTCCCTCACCTGTTGTCTAGTAAACGCCCTGACCTGCATATATCGCAAGAAATTTCCCCGGTGCAACTTATACTTTTCCTCCAATGCTCCCAAGCTCGCAAAAGTCCCATCTATAAATAAATCTCCCACCTTCCTAATTCCCAACTGGTACCAGCTCTGAAATCCTCCATCCATTCTTCCTGGGGCGAACCTATGGTTGTTCCTGATAGGGGACCCCACCAGGGCTCCCCGCACCCCTCTCTGTCGCCTCCACTGTCCCCATATGTTCAGTGTTGCCGCCACCACCGGGTTCGTGGTAAACCTTTTAGGTGAGAACGGTAGCGGCGCCGTCACCGGCGCCTCTAAACTCGTCCCTTTACAGGACTTTCTCTCCAGCCTTTTCCACGCCGCTCCCTCACCCGCCATCATCCATCTACGTATCATTGCCACATTGGCGGTCCAATAGTAATCACCCAAGTTCGGTAGTGCCAGTCCTCCTCTGTCCCTACTACGCTGAAGGAACCCCCTCCTTACTCTCAGAACTTTCCCTGCCCACACGAAGCTCGTGATGCTCCTATCTATTTTATTAAAAAAGGTCTTGGTGATTAGTATAGGGAGACATTGAAATACAAATAAGAACCTCGGGAGGACCATCATCTTAATTGCTTGCACCCGGCCCGCCAGCTGCATGTCCCACCTCTTGAAGTCCTCCTCCATTTGTTCTACCAGCCGTGTCAGATTAAGTCTGTGCAAGGTTCCCCAGCTCCTAGCGATCTGAATCCCCAGGTATCGGAAGTTTCTTTCCACTTTCTTTAGCGGTAAGCCTTCTATCTCTCTACTCTGGTCCCCTGGATGTATCACAAATAATTCACTCTTCCTCATGTTTAGCCTATACCCCAAGAATTCCCCGAACCCCCTCAAAATTCACATAACCTCCATCATCCCCCCCGCTGGGTCCGACACGTATAACAATAGGTCATCTGCGTATAATGAGACTCGGTGTTCTTCTCCCCCTCTAATCACCCCTCTCCATTTCCTGGAGTCTCTCAACGCCATGGCCAGAGGTTCAATTGCCAACACGAACAACAATGGAGACAGCGGGCATCCCTGTCTTGTTCCCCTATATAATCGGAAATACTCCGATCTATGTCGACCTGTAACTACGCTTGCCGTTGGAGCCCCTTAAAGAAGTCTAACCCAGCTAATAAACCCGTTCCCAAACCCAAACCTCCTTAAAACTTCCCATAAATACTCCCACTCCACCCTATCAAATGCCTTCTCTGCGTCCATTGCCACTACTATCTCTGCCTCCCCCTCCACTGGGGGCATCATTATCACCCCTAATAGTCGTCGCACGTTAACATTCAATTGTCTCCCTTTTACAAACCCTGTCTGGTCTTCGTGCACCACCCCCGGGACACAGTCCTCTATCCTCGATGCCAGTACCTTTGCCAGCAATTTGGCGTCCACGTTCAATAGTGAAATAGGTCTATAGGACCCGCACTGCAACGGATCTTTGTCCCTCTTCAAAATTAGCGATATCGTCGCCTCCGGCATCGTCGGGGGTAGAGTCCCCCCTTCCCTGGCCTCATTGAACGTCCTCGCCATCAACGGGGCCAATAAGTCCACATATTTTCTGTAATATTCCACCGGGAACCCGTCTGGCCCCGGGGCCTTCCCTGCTTCCCAGTCCCTTAATAACCTCGTCCACCTCAATCGGCGCCCCTAGGCCTGCCACCTCCTGCTCCTCCACTTTCGGGAACCTCAATTGGTCCAGGAACTGCCGCATCCCCTCCTCTCCCTCTGGGGGTTGAGACCTATACAGTTCCTCATAGAAGGTCTTGAACACCTCATTTATCTTTTCTGCCCTTCGCACCGTGTCTCCCCTTTCGTCTCTAATTCCTCCTATCTCCCTCGCTGCTGCCCTCTTTCGCAATTGATGCGCCAACAGGCGACTAGCCTTTTCCCCATATTCATACCTCCACCCCTGTGCCTTCCTCCACAGTACCTCCGCCTTTCTGGTGGTCAGAAGGTCAAACTCCGTCTGGAGTCGTCTCCTCTCCCTGTACAATTCCTCCTCCGGGGTCTCTGCAAATTCCCTGCCCACCCTTAAAATCTCCCCCAGTAATCTTTCCCTTTCCTTGGCCTCTGTTTTCCTTTTGTGGGCCCCAATAGAACATAGAAAATAGAACATAGAACATAGAACATACAGTGCTGAAGGAGGCCATTCGGCCCATCGTGTCTGCACCGAACCACTTAAGTCCTCACTTCCACCCTATCCCCGTAACCCAAGAAACACTCCAAAACCTTTTGGTCACTAAGGGCAATTTATCATGGCCAATCAACCTAACCTGCACGTCTTTGGACTGTGGGAGGAAACCGGAGCACCTGGAGGAAACCCACGCAAACACGGGGAGAACGTGCAGACTCCGCACAGACAGTGACCCAGCGGGGAATCGAACCTGGGACCATGGCGCTGTGCAGCCTCAGTGCTATCCACTTGTGCTACCGTGCTGCCCACGAGATCAGCTCTCCTCTGACCACCGCTTTTAATGCTTCCCAGACCACTCGCACAGGGACCTCACCGTCGTCATTGACCTCCAGGTATCTCTCAATACACCCCCGCACTTTTGCACACACTCCCTCATCCGCCATCAGTCCCACATCTAATCGCCAGAGTGTTCTCTGCTCCCTGTCCTCTCCTACTTCCAGGTCCACCCAATGTGGGGCATGATCCGAAACCGCTATGGCTGAGTATTCAGCTTCTTCCACCCTAGAGATCAACGACCTTCCCAACACAAAAAAATCTATCCGGGAGTACACTTTATGGACATGGGAGAAGAAGGAAAACTCCCTAGCCCTAGGTCTAAGAAATCGCCATGGATCCACTCCCCCCATTTGGTCCATAAACCCCTTAAGTACTTTGGCCGCTGCCGGCCTTCTTCCGGTCCTTGAGCTGGATCTATCTAGCCCCGGGTCCAGCACCGTATTAAAGTCCCCTCCTAAAATCAAGTTTCCTGCCTCCAGGTCCGGTATACGCCCCAACATCCGTCTCATGAATCCCGCATCGTCCCAATTTGGGGCATACACATTAACCAACACGACCTCCATTCCCTCCAGCCTACCACTCACCATTACATATCTACCTCCGCTATCTGCTACGATGTTCTTTGCTTCAAATGCTACCCGTTTCCCCACCAAAATGGCCACCCCTCTGTTCTTTGCGTCCAGTCCTGAGTGGAACACCTGTCCCACCCATCCTTTCCTTAGCCTAACTTGGTCCGCCACCTTTAGGTGCGTCTCTTGGAGCATAGCCACGTCTGCCCTTAGTCCTTTCAAATGCGCGAGCACTCGGGCCCTTTTTATCGGTCCATTCAGGCCTCTCACGTTCCACGTGATCAGCCTCACTAGGGGGCTACCTGCCCCCCTCCCGTGTCGACTAGCCATTACCTTCTCTAGGCCAGTCCCATATCCCGCCTCCGCGCTCCCGCTCGCTCCCCCAGCGTCGCACACCATCCCCGCCCACCCACTCTTTAGCCATTTCCTTTTGGATTTCCGCAGCAGCAACCCAGTTGTCCCCCACCCCCCCCTCCCCACCCCCCCCCCCACCCCCGCTAGATCCCTATCTAGCATGATTGCTCCCCCATATCACTTCCGTAAGTCAGCTGACTTCAACTGACCCCGGCTACTCCTGCTCACTCCTCGACCCCCCCCCCACCGTGTGGGGGAACTCCCATCCGCCTTGCGCCTGTCTTCCCGCCTTATTCTTTCTGGTGCAGGAACATCCCTTTACCTGACCCGCCTCTTATGGCGCAGCTCCCTTTCCCCTCCCCCTCTCCTTCCCCATTCTCCGACTATGTCCCGTCTTTCCCCCCTCACCGGCGCCCACATTTCCCCAATGTCTCCCCCCTTCCAACAAAGAACAAAGAACAAAGAAATGTACAGCACAGGAACAGGCCCTTCGGCCCTCCAAGCCCGTGCCGACCATACTGCCCGACGAAACTACAATCTTCTACACTACCTGGGTCCGTATCCTTCTATTCCCATCCTATTCATATATTTGTCAAGATGCCCCTTAAATGTCCCTATCGTCCCTGCTTCCACTACCTCCTCCGGTAGCGAGTTCCAGGTACCCACTACCCTCTGCGTAAAAAACTTGCCTCGTACATCTACTCTAAACCTTGCCCCTCTCACCTTAAACCTATGCCCCCTAGTAATTGACCCCTCTACCCTGGGGAAAAGCCTCTGACTATCCACTCTGTCTATGCCCCTCATAATTTTGTATACCTCTATCAGGTCGCCCCTCAACCTCCTTCGTTCCAGTGAAAACAAACCGAGTTTATTCAATCGCTCCTCATAGCTTATGCCCTCCATACCAGGCAACATTCTGGTAAATCTCTTCTGCACCCTCTCTAAAGCCTCCACATCCTTCTGGTAGTGTGGCGACCAGAATTGAACACTATACTCCAAGTGTGGCCTAACTAAGGTTCTATACAGCTGCAACATGACTTGCCAATTCTTATACTCAATGCCCCGGCCAATGAAGGCAAGCATGCCGTATGCCTTCTTGACTACCTTCTCCACCTGTGTTGCCCCTTTCAATGACCTGTGGACCTGTACTCCTAGATCTCTTTGACTTTCAATACTCTTGAGGGTTCTACCATTCACTGTATATTCCCTACCTGCATTAGACCTTCCAAAATGCATTACCTCACATTTGTCCGGATTAAACTCCATCTGCCATCTCTCCGCCCAAGTCTCCAGACAATCTAAATCCTGCTGTATCCTCAGACAGTCCTCATCGCTATCCGCAATTCCACCAACCTTTGTGTCATCTGCAAACTTACTAATCAGACCAGTTACATTTTCCTCCAAATCATTTATATATACTACAAAGAGCAAAGGTCCCAGCACTGATCCCTGTGGAACACCACTTGTCACAGCCCTCCAATTAGAAAAGCATCCCTCCATTGCTACCCTCTGCCTTCTATGGCCTAGCCAGTTCTGTATCCACCTTGCCAGCTCACCCCTGATCCCGTGTGACTTCACCTTTTGTACTAGTCTACCATGAGGGACCTTGTCAAAGGCCTTACTGAAGTCCATATAGACAACATCTACTGCCCTACCTGCATCAATCATCTTAGTGACCTCCTCGAAAAACTCTATCAAGTTAGTGAGACACGACCTCCCCTTCACAAAACCGTGCTGCCTCTCACTAATACGTCCATTTGCTTCCAAATGGGAGTAGATCCTGTCTCGAAGAATTCTCTCCAGTAATTTCCCTACCACTGAAGTAAGGCTCACCGGCCTGTAGTTTCCGGGATTATCCTTGCTACCCTTCTTAAACAGAGGAACAACATTGGCTATTCTCCAGTCCTCCGGGACATCCCCTGAAGACAGCGAGGATCCAAAGATTTCTGTCAAGGCCTCAGCAATTTCCTCTCCAGCCTCCTTCAGTATTCTGGGGTAGATCCCATCAGGCCCTGGGGACTTATCTACCTTAATATTTTTTAAGACACCCAACACCTCGTCTTTTTGGATCACAATGTGACCCAGGCTATCTACACCCCCTTCTCCAGACTCAACATCTACCAATTCCTTCTCTTTGGTGAATACTGATGCAAAGTATTCATTTAGTACCTCGCCCATTTCCTCTGGCTCCACACATAGATTCCCTTGCCTATCCTTCAGTGGGCCAACCCTTTCCCTGGCTACCCTCTTGCTTTTTATGTACGTGTAAAAAGCCTTGGGATTTTCCTTAACCCTATTTGCTAATGACTTTTCGTGACCCCTTCTAGCCCTCCTGACTCCTTGCTTAAGTTCCTTCCTACTTTCCTTATATGACACACAGGCTTTGTCTGTTCCCAGCCTCTTAGCCCTGACAAATGCCTCCTTTTTCTTTTTGACGAGGCCTACAATATCACTCGTCATCCAAGGTTCCCGAAAATTGCCGTATTTATCTTTCTTCCTCACAGGAACATGCCGGTCCTGTATTCCTTTCAACTGACACTTGAAAGCCTCCCACATGTCAGATGTTGATTTGCCCTCAAACATCCACTGGAAACACCCAATCTATGTTCTTCAGTTCCCGCCTAATATTGTTATAATTAGCCTTCCCCCAATTTAGCACATTCATCCTCGGACCACTCTTATCCTTGTCCACCAGTACTTTAAAACTTACTGAATTGTGGTCACTGTTACCGAAATGCTCCCCTACTGAAACATCTACCACCTGGCCGGGCTCATTCCCCAATACCAGGTCCAGTACCGCCCCTTCCCTAGTTGGACTGTTTACATATTGTTTTAAGAAGCCCTCCTGGATGCTCCTTACAAACTCCGCCCCGTCTAAGCCCCTGGCACTAAGTGAGTCCCAGTCAATATTGGGGAAGTTGAAGTCTCCCATCACCACAACCCTGTTGTTTTTACTCTTTTCCAAAATCTGTCTACCTATCTGCTCCTCTATCTCCCGCTGGCTGTTGGGAGGCCTGTAGTATACCCCCAACATTGTGACTGCACCCTTCTTATTCCTGATCTCTACCCATATAGCCTCACTGCCCTCTGAGGTGTCCTCTCGCAGTATAGCTGTGATATTCTCCCGAACAAGTAGCGCAACTCCACCTCCCCTTTTACATCCCCCTCTATCCCGCCTGAAACATCTAAATCCTGGAACGTTTAGCTGCCAATCCTGCCCTTCCCTCAACCAGGTCTCTGTAATGGCAACAACATCATAGTTCCAAGTAGTAATCCAAGCTCTAAGTTCATCTGCCTTACCCGTAATGCTCCTTGCATTAAAACATATGCACTTCAGGCCATATTTCCTGTTTACTTCTCAATTAACTTCCACCGTAACATTAACAAAAACAATAACAATAACATTTCCTGCAGCATCAGTCCCTCAGTTCCGGTCCAATTTCTCTTCTTTGATGAAGGACCATGCTTCCTCCGCCGTCTCGAAATAATAGTGTCTCTCCTGATACGTGACCCATAGTCTTGCTGGCTGCAGCATCCCAAACTTCACCTTCCTTTTATGCAACACCTCTTTGGCTCGGTTGAAGCTCGCCCTCCTTCTCGCCACCTCCGCACTCCAATCCTGGTATATCCGTACCACAGCATTCTCCCATCTGCTACTCCGCACCTTTTTAGCCCATCTCAGGACCTCTTCTCTGACCTTAAGGCGGTAAAATCGCACGATTATCGCCCTCGGTGGTTCTCCCGCTTTTGGTCTTCTCGCCGGAATCCGATTTGCCCACTCCACCTCCATGGGGCCCGCAGGGGCCTCAGCACCCATCAGTGAGCTCAGCATCTTACTTGCGTACTCTCCACTGTCCACTCCTTCCACACCCTCAGGGAGACCTAGTATCCGAAGGTTCTTCCTTTGCGCTCCGTTTTCTGGGGCCTCAATCCTTTCAGTACACTTTTTATGAAGTGCCTCGTGCGTCTGAGTCTTAACCGCCAGGCCCAGGATCTCGTCCTCAATATCTGTCACCTTCTCCTCCACCACGCGGAGCTCAGTCTCCTGGGTCTTTAATGTCTCCTTGAGCCCCTCAATTGCCTGTAGCATCAGGGTCAGCACCTCCCTCTTCAGCAGCTCCACGCACCGTCTCACGATTTCATCCTGCTCAGGCCCCCATGTCGCCTGCGCTTTCTCCGCCGCCATCTTGTACTTCTCTCTTTCTGACCCTTTAGTCGACGATTCCTCGCGCTGCAGCCGCCGCCGCCGGTTTTTTCCTCCTTCGTTTGGGGGGGGACTCCCTTCTCACACACCCCACACCGGGTTGCGTCGTCGAAAAATTCCCCGTTGGGGCTCTTAAAAGAGCCCGAAGGTCCGTCGGAGCTGGAGCCGCCGAAACGTGCGGCTAGCTAGGCATCACCACAACCGGAAGTCCCTTCAGTGGCCTTGATGAGATCTTTTCACAGTTGTTCCCTCTGCTGCTAGAATTCACCTTTGATACAGGCCCTCAGGTCAGCTTGCAGCTTTAAGCTTGCCCTTCCCCCGCCTGCATGCTGGAAGAGGCCCTGTTTATCCTGCAGTTGCAGCCAAATCTTTTACTGTTTCTGCCGTGTCTGGCAACCAAGAGACATACCCTTCCTGGGGGACACTGTCGGGGGAATGTTGCAGCCTTCTTCCCACACCGGGAAATGGCAAACAAATGCCGTGGGGGCCCTGTAACGAGCCCAAAAGTCCGTTCCAAGCAGGAGCTACCGAATATGTGACCTAGCTCTGCATAGCCGCACCCGGAAGTCGCCCTGAGGCAACTTTCTAATTACACCTTGAGAAGAGATGGGAAAAAGATTGGGGTTGACAAAGTGGCTCTGCGTGTGATCTTGTTGGAGATCAGGGAATGATTCTGCCCCGAGGCTGGGGAAATGGTCAGACATCCTGATCGTCCTCCTGAAGGACACAGCTCTCCACTGTGTTAGTCTTCAGCCAGTGTCGGGACTATGCTTGTTCTCACTTGCTGAGGGGCCGAGATGCAGGAAATGACTGGATGTCAGAGTGGGAGAGGTTTGGGCAGTGAGTGGATTCTGAATCATCAATGATCTCACTCAAGCTGCAGTCATTCATAGAGCAGTGGTCAGACCCAACCCAACACATTTCTTCTGTTATGGTAAAATCATCCAGTTCAGTACCCAGTTTAGAAGGGTCTGGTGCCAGTTAAATTCACAGTAGATCTGCGCCAACCAACACTGGTTCAATGTGTGTCATTTACAATTTAAATACTAACAACAGTTTAACTGAATGACTCAATATTGAAACTGTCATCAGAACAAGCACCGGGGAAACTCTGGGAATTCACAGCCAATTCCACCGTCAGAAAAGGTTTATTTGTCAGGAACTCTGTGGAATGCTCATCCCAGTCCTGACATCTGAGGGGAATCCCGTCAGGACTGGGCACCGACTCTCCCAATTCCGACAGTCCCAGTTCCGTGCTGGGTTCACTGATCTGTAGGTTCAAGGCACACAATGTGAAATGGGTTTGGCTGTCTCAGCCAAGAGACTTATACGAGTGACTAACGATGGCGAAATGTCAACTGAAGGGAAAGTTTCAGAATTCATCATTTGTTCCCTTTCACCCCCCCATCAGATCATCCTGCTTCAATGAATAGTTAAGTGTAAACTTTGTACCACTGTCACACCCAGCTATGCATGGTGCCTGCTACTGACGCTGTGGTTCACAAAGCCACCATCTTCAGGCAGCACGGTAGCACCGGGGGTAGCACAGTTGCTTCACAGCTCCAGGGTCCCAGGTTCGATTCCCGGCTTGGGTCACTGTCTGTGCGGAGTTTGCATGTTCCCCCGTGTCTGCGTGGGTTTCCTCCGGGTGCTCCGGTTTCCTCCCACAGTCCAACGGTGTGCAGGTTAGGTGGATTGGCCATGATAAATTGCCCTTAGTTTCCAAAAAGCTTAGGTGAGTTACTGGGTTACGGGAATATGGTGGAGGTATGGGTTTAAGTGGGGTGCTCTTTCCGAAGGGCCAGTGCAGACTTGATGGCCCGAATGGCCTCCTTCTGCACTATAAATTCTATAATTCTCAAGGGGGAATGGGCAATAAATAGTGACCACGTGAGCAATACCCACATTCTGTCAATGAACAAAGAAAGAGGCTGCAACTGTGACCTATTTAGTTACTGCCACAGGAAATGCCTGGAACGTAGCTGATTGCTGTTAACATAAAAATGATCAGCCAGTTGTGCAAATTGATCCCAACCTTGTCCTCATTCACTCTTTGTCGTCTCCAGTAGGAATCACTGGCTCAGTCTTTGTCCCTTTTCTGCTCGAGCCGTAACCAGCGGACTCGGCACAGGCCAGGAAATGGTCGGGAACTGAATTCATCCTCCGCGATTACCTTGATCTCCTTGTGATGAAATAATAATTTGCAGAATTTGCAGTTCAGGTTTCTTTCAGGACACTCTCTTTCCAGGTGCCGGGAGAGGTCAGCCTGGCGAACCATCCTGTTGCAGGCTTCACAAGGTTTCGACAGATACTCACACCTCCCTTCATGGTCAGTCTGCAACACAACAACAAGATACAGGTAATAGGGACAGTCAGCCCTCTCCAGATCACAGAGGAAGAAAACACCAGGGTATTCCCTCGCTGAGGACAGAACTTATTTTCCATGAGCCAATGCTCCATGAACATCAATATTTCCAAACTTACACATAGATTCCACCAGCATCAGACACACCCATTCCCACACTCCTCCCCACACTGACGCTGAGTGAACTGTGTCACTCAAAACTGAACCTTCAGCACTGGCCACATTCAATAGGACAAGCCACTGGTTCAACTCCATTTCTGAACCAACACAGAGTCCTGACAACCCCCCACCGCCCCCAACCCCCCCCCTCAACCCGGCCCACACCCACCCCTCCATTCCCCTCCCCCTGCCCACAACCACCCCTCCATTTCCCACTGGCCCTCAATCCCTGCTGCCCAGACCCGCCGCTCAATCGCCCCCCGCCCACACCCACCCCTCCATCTCTCCCCCCACCCCTCCATCTCCCCCGCCCACCCCTCAATCTCCCCCTGCCCACACCCACCTCTCAATCTCCCCCCGCCCACACCCACCCTTCCATCTCTCCCCGCCCACCCCTCAATCTCCCTCCGCCCACACCCACCCCTCAATCTCCCCCCGCCCACACATACCCCTCCATCTCCCCCACCCACACCCACCCCTCAATCTCCCCCTGCCCACACCCACCCCTCCATCTCCCCCTGCCCACACCCACCCCTCCATTTCCCCCACCCACCCCTCCATCTCCCCCGCCCACACCCACCCCTCCATTTCCCCCGCCCACCACTCAATCTCCCCCCGCCCACACCCACCCCTCCATCTCCCGCGCCCACCCCTCCATCTCCCCCGCCCACCCCTCCATCTCCCCCGCCCACCCCTCCATCTCGCCCCGCCCACACCCACCCCTCCATCTCTCCCCCACCCCTCCATTTCCCCCGCCCACCCCTCAATCTCCCCCTGCCCAGACCCGCCGCTCAATCGCCCCCCGCCCACACTTCCATCTCTCCCCGCCCACCCCTCAATCTCCCCCCCGCCCACACATACCCCTCCATCTCCCCCACCCACACCCACCCTTCCATCTCTCCCCGCCCACCCCTCAATCTCCCTCCGCCCACACCCACCCCTCAATCTCCCCCGCCCACACATACTCCTCCATCTCCCCCACCCACACCCACCCCTCAATCTCCCCCTGCCCACACCCACCCCTCCATCTCCCCCTGCCCACACCCACCCCTCCATCTCCCCCACCCACACCCACCCATCAATCCAACCCCCACCCACACCCACCCCTCCATCTCCCTCCGCCCACACCCACCCCTCCATCTCCCCCTGCCTACACCCACCCCTCAATCTCCCCCCGCCCACACATACTCCTCCATCTCCCCCACCCCTCAATCTCCCCCTGCCCACACCCACCCCTCCATCTCCCCCTGCCCACACCCACCCCTCAATCTCCCGCCGCCCACACATACTCCTCCATCTCCCCCACCCACACCCACCCCTCAATCTCCCCCTGCCCACACCCACCCCTCCATCTCCCCCTGCCCACACCCACCCCTCCATCTCCCCCACCCACACCCACCACTCAATCCAGCCCCCACCCACACCCACCCCTCCATCTCCCCCACCCACACCCACCCCTCAATCCAGCCCCCACCCACACCCACCCCTCCATCTCCCCCACCCACACCCACCACTCAATCCACCCCCCCGGCCACACCCACCCCTCAATCTCCCTCCCCCCACACCCACCCCTCCATCTCCCCCACCCACACCCACCCCTCAACCCCCGCCCTGCCCGCAACCACCCCTCCATCTCCCCCACCCACACCCACCCCTCCATCTCCCCCACACACACCCACCCCTCCATCTCCCCCACCCACACACACCCCTCAATCCCCCCCTGCCCACACCCACCCCTTCATCTCCCCCACCCACACCCACCCCTCAATCTCCCCCCGCCCACACCCACTCCTCAATCTCTCCCCGCCCACACATATCCCCAATCCCCCCCCGCCCACAAGCAATCCTCAATCTCCCCCCCCCCCACCACACCGACCCCTCAATCTCCCCACCCCCTCAATCTCCCAACCCCACCCCTCAATCTCTACCCACCCCCCCCCCCACCCACTCTGTATTCTCAAAGAAAATATTGTGAGAACAGTAAAACTATCAAATTCAGTATAGAGGGAGCTTTAGCTAACGTGCTGTACCTGTCCTGGGAGTGTTTGATGGGGACAGCGTAGAGGGAGCTTGACTCTGTATCTGATCCCGTGCTGTACCTGTCCTGGGAGTGTTTGATGGGGACAGCGTAGAGGGAGCTTGACTCTGTATCTGATCCCGTGCTGTACCTGTCCTGGGAGTGTTTGATGGGGACAGTGTAGAGGGAGCTTTACTCTGTATCTAACCCTGTGCTGTTCCTGTCCTGGGAGTGTTTGATGGGGACAGCGTAGAGGAAGCTTTACTCTGTATCTAACCCCGTGCTGTACCTGTCCTGGGAATGTTTGATGGGGACAGTGAAGAGGGAGCTTTACTCTGTATATAACCCCGTGCTGTACCTGTCCTGGGAGTGTTTGATGGGGACAGCGTAGAGGGAGCTTTACTCTGTATCTAACCCTGTGCTGTTCCTGTCCTGGGAGTGTTTGATGGGGACAGTGTCGAGGGAGCTTTACTCTGTATCTAACCCTGTGCTGTTCCTGTCCTGGGAGTGTTTGATGGGGACAGTGTCGAGGGAGCTTTACTCTGTATATAACCCCGTGCTGTACCTGTCCTGGGAGTGTTTGATGGGGACAGCGTAGAGGGAGCTTTACTCTGTATCTAACCCTGTGCTGTTCCTGTCCTGGGAGTGTTTGATGGGGACAGTGTAGAGGGAGCTTTACTCTGTGTCTAACCCTGTGCTTTTCCTGTCCTGGGAGTGTTTGATGGGGACAGTATAGAGGGAGCATTACTCTGTATCTAACCCCGTGCTGTACCTGTCCTGGGAGTGTTTGATGGGGACAGCGTAGAGGGAGCTTTACTCTGTATCTAACCCTGTGCTGTTCCTGTCCTGAGAGTGTTTCATGGGGACAGTGTAGAGGGAGCTTTACTCTGTATCTAGCCCCGTGCTGTACCTGTCCTGGGAGTGTTTGATGGGGACAGCCTAGAGGGAGCTTTACTCTGTATCTAACCCCGTGCTGTACCTGTCCTGGGAGTGTTTGATGGGGACAGCGTAGAGGGAGCTTTACTCTGCATCTAACCCCGTGCTGTACCTGTCCTCGAACATAGAACATAGAAAAATACAGCACAGAACAGGCCCTTCGGCCCACGAGGTTGTGCCGAACCTTTGTCCTAGATTAATCATAGATTATCACTGAATTTACAGTGCAGAAGGAGGCCATTCGGCCCATTGGAAAGAGCACCCTACCCAAAGTCAGCACCTCCACCCAACACTGAGGGCAATTTTGGACACTAAGGGCAATTTATCATGGCCAATCCACCTAACCTGCACATCTTTGGACTGTGGGAGGAAACCGGAGCACCCGGAAGAAACCCACACAGACACGGGGAGGATGTGCAGACTCCGCACAGGCAGTGACCCAAGCCAGAATCGAACCTGGGACCCTGGAGCTGTGAAGCAATTGTGCTATCCACAATGCTACCGTGCTGCCCTTAAGAACAAATAAATCTACACTATATCATTTTACCGTAATCCATGTACCTATCCAATAGCTGCTTGAAGGTCCCTAATGTTTGCGACTCAACTACTTCCACAGGCAGTGCATTCCATGCCCCCACTACTCTCTGGGTAAAGAACCTACCTCTGACATCCCCCCTATATCTTCCACCATTCACCTTAAATTTATGTCCCCTTGTAATGGTTTGTTCCACCCGGGGAAAAAGTCTCTGACTGTTTACTCTATCTATTCCCCTGATCATCTTATAAACCTCTATCAAGTCGCCCCTCATCCTTCTCCGTTCTAATGAGAAAAGGCCTAGCACCCTCAACCTTTCCTCGTAAGACCTACTCTCCATTCTAGGCAACATCCTGGTAAATCTCCTTTGCACCTTTTCCAAAGCTTCCACATTCTTCCTAAAATGAGGCGACCAGAACTGTACACAGTACTCCAAATGTGGCCTTACCAAAGTTTTGTACAGCTGCATCATCACCTCACGGCTCTTAAATTCAATCCCTCTGTTAATGAACGCTAGCACACCATAGGGCTTCTTCACAGCTCTATCCACTTGAGTAGCAACTTTCAAAGATCTATGAACATAGACACCAAGGTCTCTCTGCTCCTCCACATTGCCAAGAACTCTACCGTTAACACTGTATTCCGCATTCATATTTGGCCTTCCAAAATGGACAACCTCACACTTTTCAGGGTTAAACTCCATCTGCCACTTCTCAGCCCAGCTCTGCATCCTATCTATGTCTCTTTGCAGCCGACAACAGCCCTCCTCACTATCCACAACTCCACCAATCTTCGTATCGTCTGCAAATTTACTGACCCACCCTTCAACTCCCTCATCCAAGTCATTAATGAAAATCACAAACAGCAGAGGACCCAGAACTGATCCGTGCGGTACGCCACTGGTAACTGGGATCCAGGCTGAATATTTGCCATCCACCACCACTCTCTGACTTCTATCGGTTAGCCAGTTCGTTATCCAACTGGCCAAATTTCCCACTATCCCATGCCTCCTTACTTTCTGCAGAAGCCTACCGTGGGGAACCTTATCAAATGCCTTACTAGAACATAGAACATTACAGCGCAGTACAGGCCCTTCGGCCCTCGATGTTGCGCCGACCTGTGAAACCACTCTAAAGCCCATCTACACTATTCCCTTATCGTCCATATGTCTATCCAATGACCATTTGAATGCCCTTAGTGTTGGCGAGTCCACTACTGTTGCAGGCAGGGCATTCCACGCCCTTACTACTCTCTGAGTAAAGAATCTACCTCTGACATCTGTCTTCTATCTATCTCCCCTCAATTTAAAGCTATGTCCCCTCGTGCTAGACATCACCATCCGAGGAAAAAGGCTCTCACTGTCCACCCTATCTAATCCTCTGATCATCTTGTGTGCCTCAATTAAGTCACCTCTTAACCTTCTTCTCTCTAACGAAAACAGCCTCAAGTCCCTCAGCCTTTCCTCATAAGATCTTCCCTCCATACCAGGCAACATTCTGGTAAATCTCCTCTGCACCCTTTCCAATGCTTCCACATCCTTCCTATAATGCGGCGACCAGAATTGCACGCAATACTCCTGGGAGTGTTCAATTTCCATCTCGTGCATTCAAATGTTTCTTTTTCAGACACCCATCAATCTACCTGAATCAACACTCAAGGTTCACTTCAGGTTTTGCTTTCTCAAAAAAAATACGGTGACCCTTTAGATAGAGGTCGACTTGAAAATAAAATTTCACTATTTAAATATAATCAGCACTTTTGCAAAGAAAAGCAGATCATGTTTCAAACCATATTATTGTAATAATTGGCTGTGTTCTCCACAACCACTACCCCATTTAGCTGTAATCTTAGGGACTTTCCATTGCCTAGTACTATTTAAAGTCAGATAGCTGTTGCGGACTCTCAGGGACTTTCCAAGCAATAGATCTGCAGCAATGATCAAACAAACCACCCAGTCAACAGGCTCAGCCTGTAACAGCTGCTTTTGCATTAACAATTGCTGCAGCCGCCTGTGTTCTGCACAGACATAAGGATTAGTGTGCGAAGCATGCTATATTCCTGCCATTGCTTCAATAGGAATTCTCTGTTTAATGCACATATCAACATTCTTCCACTTTAACAACAACTTCAACCCCCAACAAGTCTCACTGATCTTGTTCAGCCAAAACCATGAAGCTGGATTCTCCATCGGCGGGATTCTCCACTTCGCCAGCAGCGCACTCATACCTGCGGATTTCCCGACGGTGTGGGGGTGCCCACGATGGGAAACCCCATTGGCCGGCTGCGGGGACAGAGAATCCCACTGCTGGCGGGGGCACGCCGTACCGGAAAACGGGTGCGGCGGGACGGAGAATCCCACCATGGTGTTTATCCAGCCAAGCTTGCTGTGGTCACACAAATGGCGGTTCAGTGGGTAGGATGCTGCTGATTGTACACAGGTGAAGTGTTTCCCTATCGGGTGACCTCACATTTCTCTTACCTCCACTTCTAAAGATGCTGACTCATGCTGGGATGCAGTTTCAAGGCAGTCACAGCCCTGTGATAATACATCTTCGAAAACAGCTCACTGTTACCAGATTCCTGAATGACCCCCTTATGGACTGACCTGATCTCTTCACACGTCTACTACACTCAGTATGCTCACCCGGTGTTTGTGACTATGTATTTACATTGTGTATCTATCGTATGTCCTATGTTTATTTTTCACGTATGGAACAATCTATCTGGACGCAGAACAATAATTTTCACTTTACCTCGGTACATGTGACAATAAATCAAATTCATTTAAATCAATCTGCTTTCTCCGGGTTTCCCAAACCCTTCGAGCCAGACCCCCAGTGACCTCCCAAAAGCATCGGGGACCCCAAATGTTCTCATCATGCTGTACAATAGGTGCGAACACAAACAAGATGTATACAAGCCTTTTCTGGTTATATGTATAAAGCTACATGATGTGTGCATGCCCCACCCCTCCCCTCCCATCCCCCCGCGCCCCATTCTTTTTATGAATCTTTGCTGCAATGTTCTTCTTTAATTGACTCTCGTGCTCATTTTATTTTGCGCGCTTATTTTAATTTTATTTTTTTTGAAAGAAATACTAGATTTATGCCCATCTTTACCACGTGGTTCCCAGAGCTTCCATTGAACCCCTGGAGGCCTCTTCCAGGACACCCGAGTTCTGCGGAACCCAGTTTGGGAACCCCTGTACTATCTCAACACAAACTATTGTTAGTTCCAGCTGGAATGCTGGAAAACCAGTCCTGGTCTCATTCCCACCCACACCTCACAGAAATACCTCCCAGAAGGAGCAGACTGCTGCTCAGAGGCACCAAGAACAAGAGAAACATCCTGTTCTTTTCCAACTGGAAACAGCAACAGATCAAACCTGGGATCCTCATTCTCCGTCCCACATGCTGTATCCCCAGGTCTGAATGACACCCCACGGTGGTACAGTGGTTAGCACTGCTGCCTGACAGCGCCAGGGACCCAGGTTCAATTCCGACCTCGATTGACTGTCTATGTGGAGATTTTACATTCTCCCCGTGTCTGCGTGGGTTTCCTCCGGGTGCTCCGGTTTCCTCCCACAGTCCAAAGATGTGCAGGTTAGGTGGATTGGCCACGATTTTTGAAAAAAACTGCCCCTTAGGGTGCCGTTGCAGGAATAGGGTAGGGGATTGGGCTTGGGTCGGGTGGTTTTCTAAGAGTTGGTGCAGGTTTGATGGGCCGAATGGCCTTCGTCTGCACTGTAGGGATTCTATTCTATGATTAGTTCACCCCCTCCAGCAGACCACCATTTCCACCACAATAAATGGAAGATGGCAGCATGAATG
Organism: Scyliorhinus torazame; assembly: GCF_047496885.1. Classification (NCBI taxonomy): domain Eukaryota; kingdom Metazoa; phylum Chordata; class Chondrichthyes; order Carcharhiniformes; family Scyliorhinidae; genus Scyliorhinus; species Scyliorhinus torazame. Next base: position 38,173,214 of record NC_092728.1, read on the forward strand.
AAGGCTCACCTGCATTAGACGGGCAGCACGGTAGCATAGTGGTTAGCACAAATGCTTCACAGCTCCAGGGTCCCAGGTTCGATTCTGGCTTGTGTCACTGTCTGTGTCTGCACATCCTCCCCGTGTCTGCGTGGGGTTCCTCCGGGTGCTCCGGTTTCCTCCCACAGTCCAAAGATGTGCGGGTTAGGTGGATTGGCCGTGATCAATTGCCCATAGTGTCCAAAATTGCCCTTAGTGTTGGGTGGGGTTACTGGGTTATTGGGATAGGGTGGAGGTGTGGACCTTGGGTAGGGTGCTCTTTCCAAGAGCCGGTGCAGACTCGATGGGCTGAATGGCCTCCTTCTGCACTGTAAATTCTATGATTCTATGATATGACTGGACAACGAGCCTGCTCCCTTCCAACAACCTCCAAATGTTAAAGCAGTGAGTAACCAAACCATACAGACCAAATAGTCCCAGTTTTAACTGCAATACAACAGTGCCTACACTTCAAAAAAAGTACTTCACTGACTGTAATGTTCAACGATGCTGTGGGAAATCTCTCTGGTTCAGAATGAGCAAATCTCAGCTGAAGTGCCAGTAGAGATTTGGCTGAATTACCAGCCGGGGTCCCTCCTCATGATAAATGTCCAGTGACCTCTGCTGGATTACACAAACGAAGATGACAGGCCAAGAACAGGTCAGGCTCAGACTCGACAGTCCCAGTCGTCGAATATGCCTGGCAACACACACTCTCTATTCAAACATGGCCAGCAGAGATGCACAAGGGCACCTCCCTATTAATAAGGCAGTGCCTTCAGGGGAGACAAACAGATTTGTTGCTGTGTTGAATTTAGGGGATCTATTTGTGCTTTTGAGGGTTTTGGAAAAAAGGAAGACATTTGCCCATTTACCCACTGCTCAGTTTAAAAAGCTAAAACTTGTCAAACACAACTTGCCTTTACTGCATGTTCACTCTCCCCGATTATTGAGTGCATTTCAAAAAGCTTATTAACTGTATTTCTAATGTCAAAGGTTTGCCTTTAACACAAGAAGATTAGGGCGGCATGGTGGCGCAGTGGTTAGCACTGCTCACATCACTGTGGACCCGGGTTCGATCCCGGCCCCGGGTCATTGTCCTCTAGCAAACATTCCCAATCCTACTGCAAATAACAATGCTAAATATTCCAGAGCTCTGTCATCTTCCACAATTAAACACCTCAATCATCCCCAAGTGGTCCCAAACTTTCCTTCCATTCTCTTATTCAGTTGCTATTCAATTCTTTACCATTTCCGTTTTCATTATCGCCTAGCCTTTTTACTTATTCCCTTTAAGCCTCCCTAATCTCTTTGTTCATCTCTCCCGGAGAACTTTCTATATCTGTTTCCTGTGAAGCTGGTACTCCAGTGTTCTTTTGTGCCTCTCTCGACATGCTGGATTTATTGTAACCTCCTTTTATCCATAGAATTCCATTTTTTCCTTTTCACCTTAAAATAAATATTTTTATTTTTACTGCGCCATTTCAGATTCCGGTTTTGTAACTTTTTCCGCCTGTTGATTGGTGCCAGATCCCACACAGAGGTAGTTTCTTCACATTCATTTGAGCCTTGAAGACGGTACGGTTTCAAGTCGAAACTACAACTAACAAAAGCACCAACCTGAAACTAAAAACCCACAACAACTGCCTGTTTACAATCCCTGGTTACAATTGCCGATTTCATCTTGGCACGGAAATTAACAATAATAATCGCTGATTGTCACAAGTAGGCTTCAATGAGGTTACTGTGAAAAGCCCCTAGTCGCCACATTCCGGCGCCTGTTCGGGGAGGCCGGTACGGGAATTGAACCCGCGCTGCTGGCCTTGTTCTGCATTACAAGCCAGCTGTTTAGCCCACTGTGCTAAACCAGCCCCTTCAGGCTTTATCTCCCCTGCTGGTAATCAACACAGCCGCAACGCAAAGATGGAACTTACACAAGGCCTTACAGGAAATTAGATCAGAGTTATCCCTAGAGTTTGACTACCCTGGAGGTTTTATGAAAATTTAAACCATATGGGTTTCTTTGCAGAACTGGAGTGTCTCCTCTAACCAGTTCTCTGCCCATCTCCTTCACTTAGGGAAATTCCCCGCTCACATCCAACCTCAAGCCCAGTTACAAACTCAATCTCTTTTCTATCAACAACTACTTCCAACTTTCACCTCCATAACATTGCCCACCATCACCCATCTGCTGCTGAAACCCTCTTCCATATTTTTATCACCTCCAAATTCAATTTTTCTGCTCATTGGCTTTTCCAGCGTCTACTCCTTGAACTTCAGTTCATCCAACGCTCTGTTACCAGAGTACCTTCTGCTTCAGATCCCGCTCACCCATCCTCACCGACCTACATTGGCTCTCATGGCCAACACACTATGTCTTCAAATTTCTCCATTTTCACACCCCTCTCAATCCAGTACAACAGGCCATTCGGCCCTTCGAGCCTGCACCAGTCCTTGTTCCAATATAGTACCCTACCTAGGTTCAATCCCCCACCCCATGCCCCGTAACCCCACCTAACATTTTGGGCAATTTATCATGGCCAATTCACCTAACCTGCTAATCTTTGGTCTTTGGCAGGAAACCGGAGCACCCGGAAGAAATCCACGCAGACATGAGGAGAACGTGCAGACTCCGCACAGACAGCCACCTGAGGTCAGAATTGAACCTGGGAACCTGGCGCTGTGAGGCAACAGTGCTAACCACTGTACCACCGTGTTACCCATCACGGTAACCTCTGCCAGTCCTTAAACGCCACCCACTCCACCCCTAGACATGGTCTTCCTCTGCTACTGGCCACATAAACACCCCAGCCTTCTTCAGCCAACGAGGCTTTTCACTCGAGAACTTGGTTTCTAAACTGTTTCACCTCACTTTCCTCCTTTACAACCCAACCTCATCCAGCTGGAAATATAGTCTCTCTTATTAATTTCATTAAAACCGCTCAGAAATTTGAACAAATCCAAGGGGCTAGATTTTCTGGTCGCCGACGCCGAAATCACGTTTGGCATCAGTGAGGAGAATCCAAATTCCTGACAGAATCGGGGGCGGCGCAGCTTCCACGATGCTCCGCACCCCCCCCCCCGAAAGAGGCCTGAGGCCGCCCCCAATGCTCCGTTCCCAACCGGCCGAGTTCCCGATGCTGTGGGACACGTGTGGTCTCACCCGTCGGGAACTCGGCGTGGCGGCTGCAGACTCAGTCCCAGTCGAGGGAGGGCCGGTCCGCGGGCAGGGGGGGACATTATTCGGGGCTGGGGGCACTGTGGTGGGGTAGTCCAGGGCACGTGAGCCGGCTGAGGTGGGGGGGGGGGGACTATTTTGCAGGCCAGGTCCATGAGCGGCATCTCCCATGATGCACGGCGCGACCGCTGTGCGGCCCCGGACCCGGCAATTCTCCGGGCTATATCAGCAGCTAGAGCTGGGTGCTCTACGCTGCCTTCCTGCTAGACCCCAGCAAAACAGGGAATCGGTGGCCATTTTGCACCAGTTTCTCTGGCGTAAAACGCCACTGTTCCCACATCAGGGTGGGGACATAGTCTCCAAATCGGAGAATCCAGCCCAAGGTATCTCCTCTTGACCTTCTCTGTTCTAAAGGAAAACACAGTTTTGTAACACGACTGAAGTCTATCATCCCTGGCACTATTCTCATTTACCCTCGCTAAGGCCTGAACTTGTTTCCCAAAGTGCGATGTCCAGAAATGGTACCTAACCAGTGTTGAATCAAGATTCAGTATAACACCTTTCGAAAGCCCATTTACACAACTCCAATTTCAATCTACTCTTCCTTATCTCAAAGAATTCAATCCAGTCAGTCTAACACAATTTGCCTTTAACAAATCCAGACTTTCCTTTATTATCCCATACTTTTCTAAATGCCACTCAATTTTGTCCTGGTTTATTGTTTTCACACAACCAACTACTTGCGGGGGTCGTCTATTCTGACTGTCTGTCCCTTTTCCGCAGCTATGTTCGTTGTCAGGTGTCTCTGGAAAGGGAGCATGCAGTGTCCACCAGAATGATCGAGGCTTTCCATATCCAATGGGCACCGCGGGGAAGAGGGTGTTTTATTGGCCCAATCACATTTTGTTTTGATGTTTTAAGTTTTGTTTGCGATAGATACAGTTTATGTTGATGCAGTATCCCTTTAAGGAGCTGCTTTTTCGTTTACCCCTCAACCTGTTGATTTAGTTCATTTGGTTATGCAAAAGAAGCACAACTGACTACTAGGCTGTCTGATCTGTAGTTTTCAGTTTATCGGCTTTCCTTTTTTTTTTTTAAACAGGGTGTAACATTTACAATATTCCACTTCTCTGGCACCAATCCTTTATCCAAGCAGAACTGGTCTCTGCAATTTCCACCTCAGTAACCTGGGATGGATCCCAATTGAACTGGATGACTTTAGCTTCAGCACTGCCAATTGTTTTTGAAGTATCCTCTCTCTCTATTTTCACCCTGATGTGGAGATGCCGGCGTTGGACTGGGGTGAGCACAGTAAGAAGTCTTACAACACCAGGTTAAAGTCCAACAGGTTTGTTTCGAATAACTAGCTTTCGGAGCACTGCTCCTTCCTCAGGTGAATGAAGAGGTGGGTTCCAGAAACATATATATCGACAAAGTCAAAGATGCAAGACGATACTTTGAATGAGGGTCTTTGTTCGGCACATATGTGTACAGTCTCGACCGGGACCTTGGATTCATGTCACATTACATTGACCCCCCCACCATCTGGCCTGGGCTTCAAAATTCTACCAACTGTCCTGGCTTGAGACAATTCACACCTCTTTAACCTGTGATTATCCCGCTCTCCAGTTGCTCCGTCTGGACCTGTAAAGACTTAATTACCTGCAAAGACTCGCATTCAAAGAATCATCTTGCATCTTTGACTTTGTCTATATATATATGTTTCTGGAACCAACCTCTTCATTCACCAGTGCTCCGAAAGCTAGTGATTCGAAACAAACCTGTTGGACTTTAACCTGGTGTTGTACAGCTTCTTACTATTTTCACCCTAAGTAAGATCACTGCTGCATCATCCTTTACTGCCATTGGAAACATCTTCTTCTCTAGCGAAGGCAAATGCAAGGTATTCATTTAGAGCGGCATGGTAGCACAGTGGTCAGCACTGTTGCTTCACACCTCCAGGTTCCCAGGTTCGATTCCTGGCTCGGGTCACTGACTGTGCGGAGTCTGCATGTTCTCCCAGTGTCTGCATGGGTTTCCTCCGGGTGCTCTGGTTTCTTCCCACAGTCCAAAGATATGCAGGTTAGGTGGATTGGCCATGATAAATTGCCCTTAGTGACCAAAAAGGTTGGATGGGGTTACTGGGACAGGGTGGAGTTGTAGGCTTCGGTGGGGTGCTCTTTCCAAGCACCAGTGCAGACTCGATGGGCCGAATGACCTCCTTATGCACTGTAAATTCTATAATACTCCAGCCAGCCCCACTGCCGCCACAAAAAGATCTTCTTTGGCTAGTCCCTAATCAGTCTTTAACTACTTTTTATTATTTACGTGTTTGTAGAAAACCCCTTAGGTTCCCCTTTACGTTAATCACTATTCCATTCTCGTACCCTCTCTTTCCCCTTTCTGAGGTCTCCTCTGTACTTTATATTCAGTTTGAACCTGGCAACTATCAAAAGTTGCTTAAGTTTACAGTTTTTTCCCTTTCCTTAGATTTCGCTCCAATCCTAAAAGATGTTCATTGTGTAAAGCTGCCCAGGGTGGGAGGGGGTCATTCTTTGTGTGGGCCTCTGACAGTGAGTGTTAGCCAGTGATTCCTGGAAGGGAAAGGTCAAGTCAATCATGGCCAAGTCAAACCCTAGCCTCAGCCAATGTCTATACTCACCTAGTACGCACTGGAGAGCAATAAAGAGGAGGAATTCTGCCTGATATTCCATCCCTCAGCCCGTAACAATATTTACACAACACTCGAGGATGTCATCAGACCCGCTGTCCAGTTCCAGACATTTCAGCTTTTGCTTCAAATTTCCCACTTCCGTTTTAACTCTTTCTTCTCACCTCATACTCCTTAATGGTGCCTTTCCAAGGGCAGCCCTCATTGTTACAAACTGCGGGCAAATTATCCAGTTCCCTCCGAGCCGCATTGTCCGGGAATGCCTAGAGGAGGGAAGAAGATACAACAATTCCAGGAACTTGCCGAGCTTGTAGTGTGATCTGGATCAATACATGCTGAGGAGAGGGGTAGGCAGTCTGTGACTGAGAAAGGGGTATTTTTGCAATAGGGTGTGACAGAGACACAAGCCAGCAGGCCCAAATGGAATAGGTCAATGTTTATGCCCCACATGAATCTCCTCCTATCCTACTTCATCTATCTTTCTTTTCCTTCCATCCTCATGTTTTATCTACCTTCTCCTTAAATGCACGGTGGCACAGTAGTTAGCACTGCTACCTCACAGCGTCAGGGACCTGGGTTCAATTACGGCCTCGGCTGACTGTGTGGAGTTTGCACATCCTCCCCGTGTGTGCGTGGGTTTCCTCCGGATGCTCCGGTTTCCACCCACAGTCCAAAGATGTGCAGGTTAGGTGGATTGGCCATGATAAATTGGCCCTTGGTGTCCAAAGACGTGCAAGTTAGGTCGGGGTTACAGGGATAGGGGTGGTGTAGTAGGCTTGGGTAGGGTATTCTTGGTAGGGTTGGTGCAGACTCAACGGGCCGAATGGCCTCCTTCATCACTGTAGGGATTCTATGGATTTTCCATCGATGGATTTCTGCTATTTATCTTAACTATTCCATGTGGTAGTAAGCTCTACATTTTAACCACGCTATTCTGAACTCCATATTGGATTTGATATTTGACGCTCCTAATTTCAGTCTCCACTGGTGAATTATCTTCTCCAAGACAAGGTAGATCAAAAACATGTACAGCATGGGTGGGAATCCCTGATACAACCATACAGTTCTCGAGGTGGACAGGACAGCTTATCTCAACCACCACATGTACAGCAGAATTACAAAATCGACACATGCAGTTAAATTTTCAGAAAAAGCAAACTCATTTTGTGCTGTTACTCAGCTTTGATTCCCATACACTAGGAAAACCAAATTAACCTAATATACTTCAACACTGATGTTTCTAATCTGTCCTCCCATACTGCTCTTCTCATTGACAAGCCTATAGCCATCAGTACTGTACTCCAATGTTGTAGAGGGACTTTCCACTACAGATATCCTCATATCAACAGACAGTCCGAGCTAAGTCTAGTAAGCAGAGTAAAGCACTTGCTTATAGGATCCCTACAGTGCAGGAGGCCATTCGGCCCATCGAGTCTGCACTAACCCTCTGGAAGAGCACACTACATAGGCCCACTCCCTCACCCTATCCCCGTAACCCAGTGATCCCACCTAACCTTTGGACACTGAGGAGCAATTTTAGCATGGTTAATCCACCTAACCTACACATCTTTGGACCGTGGGAGGAAACCGGAGCACCCAGAGGAAACCCACGCAGACACGGGGAGAATAAGCAAACTCCACACAGACAGTCACCCAAGGCCTGAACTGAACCCTGGAGCTGTGAGACAGCAGTGCTAACCACTGTGCCACCATGCCAAACCCTGAGGGCAGCACGGTAGCCTTGTGGATAGCACAATTGCTTCACAGCTCCAGGGTCCGAGGTTCGATTCTGGCTTGGGTCACTGTCTGTGCGGAGTCTGCACATCCTCCCCGTCTGTGCGTGGGTTTCCTCCGGGTGCTCCGGTTTCCTCCCTCAGTCCAAAGATGTGCAGGTTAGGTGGATTGGCCATGATAAATTGCCCATAGTGTCCAAAATTGCCCTTAGTGTTGGGTGGGGTTACTGGGTAATGGGGATAGGGTGGAGGTGTGGACCCTGGGTAGGGTGCTCTTTCCAAGAGCCGGTGCAGACTCGATGGGCCGAATGGCCTTCTTCTGCACCGTAAATTCTATGATAAATTCTATGATACCTCTATGATACCTCTCCTGAGTAATGGGACACATGACATGGGGGCTGTGTGTTGTTGATCTACCCCCATTTCCAGCAACAGAAAAGGTGACAGGTACAACCATTCTATTCCCTTTTAAACAGTGCCTGGAAGCTGGGGAACCTTGCCTCCTACCAGCAGTCCCTTGGCTTTGTTTGCAAGATAACATTTTTATTGCACTTTTAATGTGGAAACATATCCCAGTGGAGTTAGAGGGGCACAATCAGGAAAATGGAGGAGGAATCCAGAGAATAACCGAAGGCTTGAGCAATGAGGTAGGCAATAAAGGAGGAAATGAAGGTGAAGAGGCAGAGAGGCCGGCAATGTCAGCCAAGGTGAGTGAAGGGTGTGGTGAAAGATTGGGCAGTTAAGATGACGCTGAAGTGGACAGAGTTAAGAGGGAAGGCATTTGTGCAAGGGGTCGAAAGGAGTGGAAGAGATTAAATAGATCGACATCTTCATGAAGACCGCCCTGAACTCTAGTTGCAGTCCAACATTACATGTAGCATGTTTGCTCGTTAATACAGACTGATTTTTACAAAACAGAGACAAAATAAATGACCACATACAAGAGGAACTGTTTTATGAGAAGGCAGTCAGTTTGTAGAAGAGAATACCGACACAGGTGGAAAGAGCTTGAATGGGTTTCAAGCAGGAACTAAAGTTCGTATAAATATCTGGGCTTCAAGATGATCAGAGATTCACCAGAATAAGGTGGATAGGCAAAGTGGATAAGTTTCTCCTCTCACACTGTTACCACCTTACTAAGATCTCCATTACCCAATCCAAGTTGAAAAACGTCAATCTATCTGGTCTCAGATGTCGACTGGGGCATGTGTGCAGGGTTTGTTAATACATCCTGGTATTCCCCACACTGAGATAAAGGCAACTCCTATTATGTTCATTGTCCACAGCATTTAAATTGGTGTGGAAGTTCACTTACCGAGCTGCCATCCAAAAGAGACAAAGGTTCTTCATAAATGTCCTCTTCGATGCAGGCTGCACATTTCTGCGGGCCAGCGCTGAAAAAACGAACACAATCAGTCATCCAAATAAACCAGCACCGAGAAACCCACTCTCCAATCCCAGTCCCCTCTCCTGGAGGTGCCGGCCGCTGCTGAGCCACAGCTAGGTGTCCTTTAACACCTCACCCATTCTTCACAGGACTTCAGTAGTTGCTCATAGAATCATAGAATTTACAGTGCAGAAGGATGCTGTTGGGGGGGATGACCTACCGGGGAAGGCCCTAGCGACCAGGTCTCTGGCACTGAATCTGGCTCTGTGGCTCAGAAGGGAAGGGGAAGAATAGAAAAGCAATAGTGATAGGAGACTCAATGGTTAGGGAAATGGATAGGAGATTCTGTGGTTGCGATCGAGACTCCCGGAAGGTATGTTGCCTCCTGGGTGCCAGGGATGTCTCGGATCGAGTCTACAGGATTCTTAAGGGGGAGGGGGAACAACCAGAAGTTGTGGTGCACATAGGCACCAACGACATAGCTAAGAAAAGGGATGGGATCTAAAAAGAAATTTTAGGGAGTTAGGTTGGAAGCTAAAGAGCAGGACAAGCAGAGTAGTGATCTCAGCATTGCTATCGGTGCCACGTGCAAGTGAGCAAGGAACAGGGAGCGAGTGCAGCTGAACACGCGGCTACAGGGCTGGTGAGGAGGGAAGGCTTCATTGGGATATCTTCTGGGGAAGGTGGGACCTGTACATGAAGGACGAATGGCACCTAAACTGGAGGGGCACCAATATCCTGGGTGGGAGGTTTGCTAGAGCTCTTCGGGAGGGTTTAAACTAGTTTGGCAGGGGGATGGAAACCAGAGCTATGGATCAGAGGGTAGCTGTTGAACAGGCAGAAATAGTATGCAGCAAGTCTGTGAGGAAGGATAGACAGTTGAGAGGGCAAAGTTGCACTCAGTGGAATGGGTTAAAGTGTGTCTGTTTCAATGCAAGGAGTGTCAGGAATAAGGGAGATGAGGTTAGAGCATGGATCAGTACTTGGAGCTACGATGTTGTGGCCTTTATGGAGACATGGATTTCACAGGGGCAGGAATGGTTGTTAGATGTTCTGGGGTTTAGATGTTTTCAGAAGAATAGGGAGGGAGGTAAATGAGGAGGGGGAACGGCACTGTTAATTAGGGAGTGCATAACAGCTGCAGAAAAGGAGGTAGTTGAGGAGGGTTTGTCTACGGAGTCAGTATGGGTGGAAGTCAGAAACAAGACTCACTTTATTGGGAGTTTTGTATAGACCCCACAATAGCAGCAGAGAGATAGAGGAACAGATTGGACGGCAGATCTTGGAAAAGTGCAGAAGTAACAGAGTTGTTGTCATGGGTGACAACAATATTGACTGGAGGTCCTTATTGCAAATGGTTTGGATGGAGCAGATTTTGTCAGGTGTGTACAGGAAGGATTCCTGACTCAATATGTAGACAGGCCGACTAGGGGGGAGGCCATATTAGACTTGGTGCTCGGCAACGAACCAGGCCAGGTGTCAGATGGGAGAGCATTTCGGTGACAGTGACCACAACTCCTTGACCTTTACCATAGTCATGGAGAGGGATAGGAACAGACAGTATGGGAGGTATTTAATTGGGGGAGGGGAAATTATACTGCTATTAGACAGGAGCTGAGGAGCATAAAGTGGGAACAATTGTTCTTGGGGAAATGCACAACAGTAATGTGGGGGTTGTTTAAGGAGCACTTGCTGCGAGTGCTGGATAGGTTTGTCCCACTGAGACAAGGAAGGAATGGTAAGGTGAAGGAGCCTTGGATGACAAGAGAAGTGGAGCTTCTAGTCAAGAGGAAGAAGGAAGCTTACGTAAGGTTGAGGAAGCAAGGATCTGACTCGGCTCTAGAGAGTTACTAGGTAGCCAGGAAGGAACTGAGAAAATGGACTGAGGAGAGCTAGAAGGAGGCATGAAAAAGCCCTGGCGGGAAGGATTAGGGAAAACCCCAAGGCGTTCTACACTTATATGAAAAATAAGAGGATGATCAGAGGGAGAGTAGGGCCGATCAGGGGTAGTGGAGGGAACTTGTGCCTAGAGTCTGAGGAGATGGGGGAGGCCCTAAATGAATATTTTGCTTCAGTATTCACTAGAGAGAGGGCAGCATGGTAGCATTGTGGATAGCACAATTGCTTCACAGCTCCAGGGTCCCAGGTTCGATTCCGGCTTGGGTCACTGTCTGTGCGGAGTCTGCACATTCTCCCCGTGTCTGCATGGGTTTCCTCCGGTTGCTCCGGTTTCCTCCCACAGTCCAAAGATGTGCAGGTTAGGTGGATTGGGCCATGATAAATTGCCCTTAGTATCCAAAATTGCCCTTAGTGTTGGGTGGGGTTACTGGGTTATGGGGATAGGGTAGTGGTGTGGGCTTGGGTAGGGTGCTCTTTCCAAGAGCTGGTGCAGACTCGATGGGCTGAATGGCCTCCTTCTGCACTGTAAATTCTATGATCATGAGAATAGTGTGAACCAGGTTAATAGACTCGAACTTAAGAAAGGGAATAGGGAAATCCCTGGGAATTACAGACCCATCAGTCTTACGTCTGGGGTGAGCAAAATATTGGAAAGGATTCTGAGAGATAGGATTGATGATTATTTAGAAAAAAATAGTTTGATTAAAGATAGTCTGCATGGCTTTGTAAGGGGAAGGCCATGCCTCACAAGCCTCATTGAATTCTTTGAGGATGTGACGAAACACATTGATGAAGGTCGGGCAGTGGATGTGGTGTATATGGTTTTCTGTAAAGCATTTGATAAGGTTCCCCATGGTAGGCTCATTCAGAAAGTTAGGGGGCATGGAATACAGAATTGGCTGGCCGAAAGAAGACAGCGAGTGGTAGTGGAAGGAAAGTATTCCGCCTGGAGGTCGGTGACCAGTGGTGTCCCGCAAGGATCTGTTCTGGGACCTCTGCTCTTTGTGGTTTTTATAAATGACTTGGATGAGGAAGTGGAAGGGTGGGTTAGTAAGTTTGCCGATGACACAAAGGTTGGGGGAGTTGTAGATAGTGTTGAAGGTTGTTGCAGGTTACAGCAGGACATTGACAGGATGCAGAGCTGGGCTGAGAAGTGGCAGATGGAGTTCAACCTTGATAAATGTGAAGTGATTCATTTTGGAAGATCAAATTTGAATGCTGAATCCAAGGCTAAAGGCAGGATTCTTGGAACAGAGGGATCTTGGGGTCCACGTACATAGATCCCTCAAAGTTGATAGGGTTGTTAAGAGGGTGTATGGTGTGCTGGCTTTCATTAACAGGGGGATTGAGTTTAAGAGCCGCGAGGTTTTGCTGCAGCTTTATAAAACCCTAGTTAAACCACACTTGGAATATTGTGTCCAGTTCTCGACGCCTCACTATAGGAAGGATGTGGATGTTTTGGAGAGGGTACAGAGGAGGTTTACCAGGATGCTTCCTGGACTGGAGGGCATATCTTATGAAGAAAGGTTGAGGGAGCTAGGGCTTTTCTCACTGGAGCGAAGAAAGCAGAGGGGTGACTTGATAGAGGGGTACAAGGTGATGAGAGGCATGGATAGAGTGGATAGCCAGAGACTTTTCCCCAGGGCGGAAATGGCTGTCACGAGGGGACATAATTTTAAGGTGATTGGAGGAAGGTATAGGGGAGATGTCAGAGGTAGGTTCTTTATACAGAGAGTGGTGGGTGTGTGGAATGCACTGCCAGTGGAGGTGGTGGAGTCAGTCATTCGGGACATTTAAGCGACTCTTAGACAGGCACATGGACAGCTGTAAATTGAAGGGGTGTAGGTTAGGTTGATCTTAGATTAGGATAAATGGTCGGCACAACATTGTGGGCCGAAGGGCCTGTGCTGTGCTGTTCTATGTTCTCAGGAGGCCATTCAGCCCATCGAGTCTGCACCGACCCTTGGAAAGAGCACCCCACTTAAGCCCTGTAACCCCATAACGGAGGAACCACACCCAACTTTTTTGGACACTAATGGCAATTTATCTTGGCCAATCCACCTAACCTGCACATCTTTGGACTGTGGGAGGAAACCCACACAGACACTGGGAGAACGTGTAGACAGTAATCTAAGCTGGGAATCGAACCCGAGACCCTGGAGCTGTGAAGCAACTGGGCTAACCACTGTGCTACCATGCTGCCCATAGCAGCAGAATATGAACAAATGAATATGGAACAGGGGTAGGCCATTCAGCTCCTCGAGCCTGTTCCGCCATTCGATAATCATGGCTGATCAGATTGTGACCTCAACTCTGCTATCCTGCCTGTCCCTGAATAAGCCTCTTGGCAAGGTGTTACTCTCACACTTTACATACAAGGGATTGTGCTCAGTGGGTGTGACTGTGTTGAACTTGTGGAATCTGATGTTGCTCGTGGGGGTGGGGCACATTAGTACAAACCCAGTCCTCAACAATACTGTCTATTTATACAGCGTCTTGAACCTAGTTCAATGTTCCAAAGCAGAGGAGCATTATCAAACAAACGTGACACAGCCACATAGAACATGTGCGGCGGACAAAGATCTTAAGGAGCATTTTGAAGGAGAGGTAGGAAGGCAGAGAGATTTAGGTAGAGAATTCAGAGCTTATGGTCAAAACGATTCACGGCAGGTCCACCAAGGGTGAAACAATGAAAAACAGGGCTGTGCAGGAGGCCAGACTGGGAGAGGCACGTGTGGGATTACAGGTAAAGCTCCCTCTAAACTGCAGTGATGAGAATGTGCGGGCAGTGAATTGGTCTCTCCGAGCCCTCGGCTGAATATTGTGAGGGGGGCAGTCGTCAATGATGCGAGTCATTGATTGAGGTGCAGCCGAGCTGCAGTTCAGGTTCACTACAAGGCTCTTCTGTCTTTGCCACTCAACATGGAGTTCAATAGCCTTCGATCAGGACCTCTGCTGCCATCTTGTTCTGTGTTATTTTTTCTTTTTTTCTGCTGAGTTGATCTTTTCTCATTTCTTTCTTCATCCCTTGATGTTGCTATTTACTCATTCACTGCTCACTTGCCACCAACCTTTGTCCCTTTATTAAACTCATTACCACCCGAGTTGTTGCATTGTGAATTTTTTTATTATTTAATCTCTCCTGCCATTCATCCATCACAGTTTTTCTTTCGTTTTTTTCTGCCCCTCCCCTTTCTACTGCCTTTAAAACTCTTTCCATTTCTATCTTTTTCCAGTTCTGATGAAAGGTCATTGAAACATTAACTTGGTTTACCTCCGCAGACCCCACCTGACCCGAGTATTTCACGGTTGTTTCTGTCCTTGTCCCACAAATACACCCAGAATTCCTTTCCATACTGTGCAAAATAATGACCCCCTCACCCACCCTGACACCCCCGCTCACAAGATAGTCTCTCTCCTATAAACAGCCCGCACAACAGACACCAAATCCTACATGCATTCCAAAACCCCCATCCTGCACACAACTCACATTCACAAAATATTTCTCCTCCCCCAAACGCGCCCATGCTCAAGGTACTTGTGGTGGCACGGTAGCACAGTGGTTAACTCTACTGTCTCACAGCACCAGGGTCCCAGGTTCAACTCCGGCCTTGGGTGACTGTGTGGAGTTTGCACGTTTCCCCCGTGTCTGTGTGGGTTTCCTCCGGGTGCTCCAGTTTCCTCCCAAAGTCCAGAGATGTGTCGGTTAGGTGGGGTTACGAGGTTGCAGGCATAGGGTGAGAGGGGGGGGGGGTGCTCTTTCAGAGGGCCGGTGCAGACTCGATAGGCTGAATAGCCTCCTTATGCACTGTAGACATTCTATGATTCTGTCCTCTTTGACATACACCATCCGGATTTGGATTTGTTTATTGTCACGTATACCGAGGTACAGTGAAAAGTATTTTTCTGCGAGCAGCTCAAACAGATCATTAAGTATATGAAAAGAAAAAGGGGATCTGCTTGGGAGAGCTCACAGAGCGTCTCCACTCTCCAGCGCCATCTTGTTTCAAGCATCTATATCTATATCTCCTCATGACAAAGGTTCCTTTATAATGCTCTTGTGGAAGACCTCAGCGTTTACTAAAGTAAAGGTGCTGCATAAAGACATTGTTGATTGTTCAGGGTCTGGTTTAGCACAGGGCTAAATCGCTGGCTTTGAAAGCAGACCAAGGCAGGCCAGCAGCACGGGTTCAATTCCCGTACCAGCCTCCCCGAGCAGGCACCGGAATGTGGCAACTAGGGGCTTTTCACAGTAACTTCATTTGAAGCCTACTTGTGACAATAAGCGATTTTCATTTCATTTCATTTCACTGAGGAAGTCATATTTTGACTGCTTCAACACTGCCTGCCTGGTGCTACCTTGTATACACTGCAGCCTCGGGAACTACAACAATATTTAGACAGGTTAATCAGCTCTGCCTTCTGGAGAATGGGCAGTTCGCCTCAGCTTTGCATATGGTGTTTACACAACATCAATTGTTGACAAGTCACAATTAGAACTATGGCAACAGCGTATTAGTCATATATTCATTTTAGTAATGCCACATGTACACACACAGACTGCAAGTACGGGCATATCACTTGTAAATTTACTTAAAACATCTGCCACATTAATAACCTAGGCAGCAAAGCATGATCACAAACACTTGCTTTATAAGAAAGAACAAAGAAAAGTACAGCACAGGAACAGGCCATTCGGCCCTCCAAGCCTGTGCCGATCAAGATGCCCGAACTAAAAAAAAACTTCTGCCCTTACTCGGTCCGTATCCCTCTATTTCCTCCCTATTCATGTACCCATCCAGAAGCATCTTAAATGTTACTTAGGGGCAGCACGGTAGCCTTGTGGATAGCACAATTGCCTCACAGCTCCAGGGTCCCAGGTTCGATTCTGGCTTGGGTCACTGTCTGTGCGGAGTCTGCACATCCTCCCCGTGTGTGCGTGGGTTTCCTCCGGGTGCTCCGGTTTCCTCCCACAGTCCAAAGATGTGCGGTTTAGGTGGATTGGCCATGATAAATTGCCCCTCAACCTTCGTCGTTCCAATGAGAAAAACCAAATTTATTCAACCGCTCCTCACAGCTAATGCCCTCCATACCAGGCAACGTCCTGGTAAATCTCTTCTGCACCCTCTCTAAAGCCTCCACATCCTTCAGAATTGTGGTGATCAGAATTGAACACTATACTCCAAGTGTGGCCTAACTAAGGTTCTATACAGCTGCAACATGACTTGCCAATTCTTATACTCAATGCCCCGGCCAATGAAGGCAAGCATGCCGTATGCCTTCTTGACTACCTTCTCCACCTGTGTTGCCCCTTTCAGTGACCTGTGGACCTGTACTCCTAGATCTCTTTGACTTTCAATACTCTTGAGGGTTCTACCATTCACTGTATATTCCCTACCTGCATTAGACCTTCCAAAATGCATTACCTCACATTTGTCCGGATTAAACTCCATCTGCCATCTCTCCGCCCAAGTCTCCAAACAATCTAAATCCTGCTGTATCCTCGGACAGTCCTCATCGCTATCCGCAATTCCACCAACCCTATTATCGGAAGGATATTGTTAAACTCGAAAGAGTGCAGAAGAGATTTACGAGGATGCTACCAGGACTTGATCTGAGTTATAAGGAGAGGCTGAATAGGCTGGGACTTTTTTCCCTGGAGCGTAGAAGGCTTAGGTGTGATCTTATAGAGGTCTATAAAATAATGTGGAGCATAGATGAGGTAGATAGTCGACATCTTTTACCAAATGTAGAGGAGTCTAGAAGTAGAGGGCATAGGTTTAAGGTGAGAGGGAGAAATACAAAAGAGACCAGAGGGGAAATTCTTTCACACAGAGGGTGGTGACTGTCTGGAACGAGCTGCCAGAGGCAGTGGTAGAGACAGGTACAATTGTTTCCTTTAAAAAGCAGTTAGACAGTTACATGGGCAGGGTGGGTATAGAGGGATAGGGGCCAAATGCGGGCAAGTGGGGTTAGCTTAGTGATAGAAACTGGGCAGCATGGACAAGCTGGGCCAAAGGGCCTGTTTCCATGCTATAAACATCTATGACTCTATGGGCAGCACAGTAGTATAGCGGTTAGCACAATTGCTTCACAGATCCAGGGTCCCAGGTTCGATTCCCAACTTGGGTCACTGTCTGTGCGGAGTCTGCACGTTCTCCCCGTGAGTGCATGGGTTTCCTCCCACAGTCCAAAGATGTGCAGGTTAGGTGGATTGGCCATGCTAAGTTTCCCTTAGTGTCCAAAATTGCCCTTTGTGTCGGGTGGTGTTACTGGGTTATGGGGATAGGGTGGAGGTGTGGGCTTGGGTAGGGTGCTCTTTCCAAGAGCCGGTGCAGACTCAATGGGTCGAATGGCCTCCTTCTGCACTGTAAATTCTATGATCTATGACTTGTGTTGCCACTTAGAATCATACAACCACCCTCTGTCTTCTGTCGTCCAGCCAATTTTGAATCCACTTTTAGAGAACTGTGGACCTGCACGCTCAGATCCCTCTGTATGTTAATGTCCCTAAGGGTTCTGCCATTTACAGTATAATTCATACCTAGATTTGACCCTTACAAAATGCATCACCTCGCATTTGTCTGGATTAAACTCCATCTCCTATTTCGGTGCCCAAGTCTCCAATCTATCTATATCCTGTTGTATCCGCTGACAATCTTCGGCACTATGGGAACCAGATTAGGAAGTTAGAGGTCAGTAAAGAGGCAGCAACTAAAGCCAGTAAGGACTAGATAATAAACTCAATGTGACTAAGGGGAAGAGTAGACAGGGAAGAGATGATGAATGCAAAGGGACAGGTGGTCTGAGGTGCATTTGTTTTAATGCGAGAAGTGTAGCAGGTAAGGCAGATGAACATAGGGCTTGGATTAGTACCTGGGAATATGATGTTATTGGTATTACTGAGACTTGGTTGAGGGAAGGGCAAGACTGGCAACTAAATATCCCAGGGTATAGATGCTTCAGGGGTGATCGAGAGGGAGGTAAAAGGAGTGGAGGAGTTGCATTACTGGTCAGAGATGATATCACAGCTGTGATTAAGGGGGGCACGATGGAGGATTCGAGCACTGAGGCAATATGGGTAGAGCTAAGAAATAGGAAGGGTGCAGTAGCATTGTTGGGACTTTCCTACAGGCCTCCCAAAAGCGAGCGTGAAGTAGAGGTACAAATATGTAGACAGATTATAGAAAAATGTAGGAGCAATAGGGTGGTCGTGACGGGAGATTTTAACTTCCCCAACATTGAATGGGACTCATGTAGTGTTGGAGGCGCAGATGGAGCAGAATTTGTAAGGAGCATCCAGGAGAGGTTTTTTTAAGAGCAGTATGTAAATAGTCCAACTCGGGAAGGGGCCATACTGGACCTGGTATTGGGGCATGATCCCGG
Source organism: Scyliorhinus torazame (assembly GCF_047496885.1). NCBI lineage: Eukaryota > Metazoa > Chordata > Chondrichthyes > Carcharhiniformes > Scyliorhinidae > Scyliorhinus > Scyliorhinus torazame. The sequence goes on from NC_092728.1 coordinate 38,191,486, forward strand.
CCAGGAGGTTGAAGTTTCAGTCGGTGATTACTTTGGGAATAGCGATCACAATTCCGTAAGTTTTAGAATACTCATGGACAAAGACGAGAGTGATCCTAAAGGAAGCGTGCTAAAATTGGGGAAATTCCAAGTGTAACAAAATTCGGCAGGAGCTAGGGAATGTGGATTGGGAGCAGCTGTTTATGGGTAAATCCACATTTGAAATGTGGGAGTCTTTTACGGAAAGGTTGATTAGAGTGCAGGAGTGTGAAAATGAGGGATGGAAATGGCAAGATTAGGGAACCATGGATGACGGGTGGAATTGTGAGACTAGCTAAAATGAAAAAGGAAGCATACATAAGATCTAGGCGACTTAAAACTGATTAAGCTTTGGAGGAATATCGGGAAAGTAGGACAAATCACAAACGCGCAATAAAGAGGGCTAAAAGGGGTCATGAAATATCTTTGGCTAACAGAGTTAAGGAAAATCCCAAAGCCTTTTATTCGTATATAAAGAGCAAGAGGGTAACCAGAGAAAGGATTGGCCCACTCAAAGACAAAAGAGGGAATTTATGCGTGGAGTCAGAGGAAATGGGTGAGATTCTTAATGAGTATTTTGCATCGGTATTCACCAAGGAGAGGGACATGACGGATGTTGAGGCTAGGGATGGATGTTTAAATACTCTAGGTCAAGTCGGCATAAGGAAGGGGGAAGTTTTGGGTATTCTAAAAGGCATTAAGGTGGACAAGTCCCCAGGTCCAGATGGGATCTAACCCAGTTTGCTGAGGGAAGCGAGGGACGAAATAGCTGGGGCCTTAACAGATATCTTTGCAGCATCCTTGAGCACGGGTGAGGTCCCGGAGGACTGGAGAATTGCTAATGTTATCCCTTTGTTTAAGAAGGGTAGCAGGGATAATCCAGGGAATTATAGACCTGTGAGCTTGACATCAGTGGTAGGCAAACGGTTGGAGAAGATACTGAGGGATAGGATCTATTCACATTTGGAAGAAAATAGACTTATCAGTGATAGGCGGCATGGTTTTGTGCAGGGAAGGTCATGTCTTACAAACCTAATAGAATTCTTTGAGGAAGTGACAACGTTAATTGATGAGGGAAGGGCTGTAGATGTCATATACATGAACTTCAATCAGGCGTTTGATAAAGTTTCCCATGGCAGGTTGATGGAAAAAGTGAAGTCGTATGGGGTTCAGGGTGGACTAGCGAGATGGATAAAGAACTGACTGGGCAACAGGAGACAGAGAGTAGTGGTGGAAGGGAATGTCTCAATATGGAGAAAGTTGACTAGTGGCGTTCCACAGGGATCCGTGCTCGGACCACTGTTGTTTGTGATATGCATAAATGATCTGGACGAAGGTATAGGTGGTCTGATTAGCAAGTTTGCAGATGATTCTAAGATTGGTGGAGTTGCAGATAGCGAGGAGGACTGTCACAAGAATACAGCAAAATATAGATAGATTGGAGAGTTGGCCAGAGAAATGGCAGATGGAGTTCAATCCAGGCAAATGCGAGGTGATGCATTTTGGAAGATCTAATTCAAGAGCGGACTATATAGTCAATGGAAGAGTCCTGGGAAAAACTGATGTACAGAGAGATCTGGGAGTTCAGGCCCATTGTACCCTGAAGGTGGCAACGCAGGTCGATAGAGTGGTCAAGAAGGCATACAGCATGTTTGCCTTCATCGGATGAGGTATTGAGTACAAGAGTCGGCAGGTCATGTTACAGTTGTATAGGTCTTTGGTTAGGCCACATTTGGAATACAGTGTGCAGTTCTGGTCACCACATTACCAGAAGGATGTGGATGCTTTAGAGAGGGTGCAGAGGAGGTTCACCAGGATGTTGCCTGGTATGGAGGGTGCTAGCTATGAAGAAAGGTTGAGTAGATTAGGATTGTTTTCGTTGGAAAGACGGAGGTTGAGGGGGGGGACCTGATTGAGGTCTACAAAATTATGAGAGGTATGGACAGGGTGGATAGCAACAAGCTTTTTCCAAGAGTGGGGGTGTCAATTACAAGGGGTCATGATTTCAAGGTGAGAGGGGGAAAGTTTAAGGGAGATGTGCGTGGAAAGTTTTTTACGCAGAGGGTGGTGGGTGCCTGGAACGCTTTGCCAGCGGAGGTGGTAGAGGCGGGCACGATAGCATCATTCAAGATGCATCTAGACAGATATGTGAACGGGCGGGGAACAGAGGGAAGTAGATCCTTGGAAAATAGGCGACAGGTTTAGATAAAGGATCTGGATCGGCGCAGGCTGGGAGGGCCGAAGGGCCTGTTCCTGTGCTGTAATTTTCTTTGTAGGGATAAAAGGAAAAAGGTAGGGGAATGGCACTGAGTCATGATGCTCACTTGGAGAACCGGTGCAGACACGATGGGCCGATTGGCCCCCTTATTCACCGTAACAATTGTGATTCTGATACATTTAGAAATATAGTGAAATGCTGCAGTCCCAGCACAGATCTCGAGGGCAATGGATCCCAACCGGTTTGCAACAGCACACCGATGTGCCATGGAAGTGTTCCACGAGTTAAGATTCAAAATTTATGTAAATAAACTAAATCTAACCTTATTTTTCAGCTCAGTGCTCAGCTTCCCTTGCCTGCACCAGCCGGGAAAGGGCCGCACAGGCGCTGCTCGGACATTATACGTTTCGTGTGCACCTGGGCCAGATGGACATTAAAACGGCCGAACGGTGCATGTGCAGCCGGCTCCCAGCCAGCACATGCACAGGAGGTCCCTCGGGACTTGCCGATGCCGAACACAGAGGCGAAGATAAAGCACCTGCACAAAAAGCGATAATTCAAAAGGGCGCAAAACCCCTGGGTGAAGCGAGGAAGAAAAAACAGGAGAGAGGACAGGGGGAAGTAAAACGCAACGTTCCCAGTAAGGGAAGAAGGTATGAAATAGGAACCGATAAAGAAAAGGAGAAACAGGTTCCAAATAGAGATAGGACTGCGTGCAGCAGACATTCAGTGAAGTGGGCTCAGTAGAAGCCTGAGGAGTTGAAGAGACCCCAAAAGAAACTCCGTAGATCCAAAAAGGTAACCGAAGGTTCGTAACTCTATGCTGTGGGGTTCTGGGGCCAAGATGCACCTTTGGATCAGTGGAATTCTGCTTGACACAAGAGCTGAAATTGCGCTTGAAAGTTAATGCTGGATGGCATTTATTGTGTCGGGCGGTGCGTTTCACCAGTTTTCCATGGATAAGTTCTTGAGAAGGGAAGAATCCCGCTCTGATTCAGATGTGGCAGAATGAGGGCGACACGGTCGCATTGCTGCCTCACGGCGCCGAAGACCCGAGTTTGATCCCGGCCCCGAGTCACTGGCTCTGTGGAGTTTGCACATTCTCCCCGTGTCTGCGTGGGTCTCACCCCCACAACCCAAAGATGGGTTGGTAGATTGGCCACGCTAAAATGCCCCGTAATTGGGGGAAAAAATGAATTGGGTATTATAAATTTATATTTTAAAAATTATGTGGCTGAGAGAACAGAACTCGAGGAGAGCAAAGTGAGGTTCATACACAGGCAGGACAGCGGCAGCTACTTGGCCTTTAGGTTTTCGTGGGCCAGTGAGGCCTCCTGCCTTGTCCCAGCATGTCAATTTTGCAGGGAATAGCTGTCAAACCCTGCAATGGTATCAAGTAAGTAGAACTGCCATTTCAATACAAAGCACCATTCACTCCCCAGGAAGAATATACAATACTTCAAGCACCTGGGGGAACAAGTTCCTCTTCCTGATATACAATCAACCAGTGTATTGACAAAATGTCAGTTGATATTGAACAAATGCTTCAACAGAAATTAGGCATGAGTGGAAAATTTGCCCCGCAGATTGATGACTCCGCAGGTGTTCGCGGACACAGCCAGCTCTTAGCTAATGTCAGGTATGTTGGCAGGGATTCTAATCAAAGAGAATTTCTTCTTTTGCAAAGAATTGCCCAGTCATGCAACCAGAGAGGAAATCTTTTATGTCTCAACTGCTTATTTGAAGGAAAAGAATCTTTTTTTTTAATAAACAATTTTATTGAGGTATTTTTGGCATATAAATCAGCAACATTATACCTTAGTGTACATAAAACAAATAATACATAACGCAAGCATCGGCTCCCTTCTCGCAAGAACCTGCCTAAGCAACCCCCTACTCCACGCTACCCTAATCCCCCCTGCCCACTCCCCTCCCGACGATTAATTCTCCACGAAGTCAACGAATGGCTGCAACCTCCGGGCGAACCCTAACAGCGATCCTCTCAAGGCGAACTTGATTTTCTCCAGCCCAAGAAAGCTCGCCATGTCTGAAAGCCATACTTCAGACTTCGGGGGCTTCGTGGCCCTCCATGCCAACAGTATTCGTCGCCGGGCTACCAGGGAAGCAAAGGCCAAGACGTCAGCCTCTTTCTCCCCTGGACTCTCGGGTTCTCCGAAACCCCAAAAAGTACCACCTCAGGACTCATTGCTACCCTAGTTTTCAATACCCGGGACATGACGTCCTCGAATCCCTGCCAGTACCCCCTTAGTTTGGGACACGCCCAGAACATGTGTACATGGTTCGCTGGCCCTCCGGCACATCAAGCACATTTGTCCTCCAGCCCAAAGAATTTCCTCGTCCGGGCCACCGTCACGTGGGCCCGATGTACGACCTTGAACTGGATCAGACTGAGCCTGGCGCATGTTGCGGTCGTGTTTACTCTACTCAGAGCGTCAACCCATATGCCATCCTATGTCTCTCCCCCCCCCCCCCCCCCCCCCCTCCCCCGCCCGAGCTCCTTCTCCCACTTAAGCTTCAGTTCTTCGGTCTGTGCATCCGCTGCTCCCATTAGTTCTTTATAAATGTTTTCCAATTTAATTTGAGGTATGTCAAATTTACAGTCATCTGGATTTGGTTCGTCACTTTGAGTTATAATCATTAATACCTCCATTTTCTCTACTTCCCTTTCAAAGTACCTTTTAAGCATATTCACATGACACACTCGGTGAGTCTTCCTTCTATCTGGTGTTTTTAACCACATAATTCACCTCACTTAACATAGAACATAGAACGATACAGCGCAGTACAGGCCCTTCGGCCCACGATGTTGCACCGAAACAAAAGCCATCTAACCTACACTATGCCATTATCATCCATATGTTTATCCAATAAACTTTTAAATGCCCTCAATGTTGGCGAGTTCACTACTGTAGCAGGTAGGGCATTCCACGGCCTCACTACTCTTTGCGTAAAGAACCTACCTCTGACCTCTGTCCTATATCTATTACCCCTCAGTTTAAAGCTATGTCCCCTCGTGCCAGCCATTTCCATCCGCGGGAGAAGGCTCTCACTGTCCACCCTATCTAACCCCCTGATCATTTTGTATGCCTCTATTAAGTCTCCTCTTAACCTTCTTCTCTCCAACGAAAACAACCTCAAGTCCATCAGCCTTTCCTCATAAGATTTTCCCTCCATACCAGGCAACATCCTGGTAAATCTCCTCTGCACCCGCTCCAAAGCCTCCACGTCCTTCCTATAATGCAGTGACCAGAACTGTACGCAATACTCCAAATGCGGCCGAACCAGAGTTTTGTACAGCTGCAACATGACCTCCTGACTCCGGAACTCAATCCCTCTACCAATAAAGGCCAACACTCCATAGGCCTTCTTCACAACCCTATCAACCTGGGTGGCAACTTTCAGGGATCTATGTACATGGACACCTAGATCCCTCTGTTCATCCACACTGCCAAGAACTTTACCATTAGCCAAATATTCCGCATTCCTGTTATTCCTTCCAAAGTGAATCACCTCACACTTCTCTACATTAAACTCCATTTGCCACCTCTCAGCCCAACTCTGCAGCTTATCTATATCCCTCTGTAACCTGCTACATCCTTCCACACTGTCGACAACACCACCGACTTTAGTGTCGTCTGCAAATTTACTCACCCACCCTTCTGCGCCTTCCTCTAGGTCATTGATAAAAATGACAAACAGCAGCGGCTCCAGAACAGATCCTTGTGGTACGTCACTTGTAACTGAACTCCATTCTGAACATTTCCCATCAACCACCACCCTCTGTCTTCTTTCAGCTAGCCAATTTCTGATCCACATCTCTAAATCACCCTCAATCCCCAGCCTCCGTATTTTCTGCAATAGCCTACCGTGGGGAACCTTATCAAACGCTTTACTGAAATCCATATACACCACATCAACTACTCTACTCTCATCTACCTGTTCAGTCACCTTCTCGAAGAACTCGATAAGGTTTGTGAGGCATGACCTACCCTTCACAAAGCCATGCTGACTATCCCTGATCATATTATTCCTATCTAGATGATTATAAATCTTGTCTCTTATAATCCCCTCCAAGACTTTACCCACTACAGACGTGAGGCTCACCGGTCTATAGTTGCCGGGGTTGTCTCTGCTCCCCTTTTTGAACAAAGGGACCACATTTGCTATCCTCCAGTCCTCTGGCACTATTCCTGTAGCCAATGATGACATAAAAATCAAAGCCAAAGGTCCAGCAATCTCTTCCCTGGCCTCCCAGAGAATCCTAGGATAAATCCCATCAGGCCCTGGGGACTTATCTATTTTCAGCCTGTCCAGAATTGCCAACACCTCTTCCCTACGTACCTCAATGCCATCTATTCTAATAGCCTGGGTCTCAGCATTCTCCTCCACAACATTATCTTTTTCCTGAGTGAATACTGACAAAAAATATTCATTTAGTATCTCGCCTATCTCTTCAGACTCCACACACAACTTCCCATCCCTGTCCTTGACTGGTCCTACTCTTTCCCTAGTCATTCGCTTATTCCTGACATACCTATAGAAAGCTTTTGGGTTTTCCTTGATCCTACCTGCCAAATACTTCTCATGTCCCCTCCTTGCTCGTCTTAGCTCTCTCTTTAGATCCTTCCTCGCTACCTTGTAACTATCCATCGCCCCAACTGAAACTTCACACCTCATCTTCACATAGGCCTCCTTCTTCCTCTTAACAAGAGATTCCACTTCTTTGGTAAACCACGGTTCCCTCGCTCTACGCCTTCCTCCCTGCCTGACCGGTACATACTTATCAAGAACACGCAGTAGCTGATCCTTGAACAAGCTCCACTTATCCAGTGTGCCCAACACTTGCAGCCTACTTCTCCACCCTATCCCCCCCCCCCCCCAAGTCACTAATGGCATCATAATTGCCCTTCCCCCAGCTATAACTCTTGCCCTGCGGTGTATACTTATCCCTTTCCATCATTAACGTAAACGTCACCGAATTGTGGTCACTGTCCCCAAAGTGCTCTCCTACCTCCAAATCCAACACCTGGCCTGGTTCATTACCCAAAACCAAATCCAACGTAGCCTCGCCTCTTGTTGGCCTGTCAACATATTGTGTCAGGAAACCCTCCTGCACACACAGTACAAAAAACGACCCATCTAATGTACTCGACATATATCTTTTCCAGTCAATATTTGGAAAGTTAAAGTCTCCCAGAATAACTACCCTGTTACTTTCGCTCTTATCCAGGATCATCCTCGCCATCCTTTCCTCTACATCCCTAGAACTATTTGGAGGCCTATAGAAAACTCCCAACAGGGTGACCTCGCCTTTCCTGTTTCTAACCTCAGCCCATACTACCTCGGAAGATGAGTCCCCATCTAGCATCCTCTCCGCCACCGTAATACTGCTCTTGACTAGCAGCGCCACACCTCCCCCTCTTTTGCCTCCTTCTCTGAGCTTACTAAAACACCTAAACCCCGGAACCTGCAACATCCATTCCTGTCCCTGCTCTATCCATGTCTCCGAAATGGCCACAACATCGAAGTCCCAGGTACCAACCCATGCTGCCAGTTCCCCTGCCTTATTTCGTATACTCCTGGCATTGAAGTAGACACACTTCAAACCATCTACCTGAACACTGGCCCCCTCCTGCGACGTCAAATCTGTGCTCCTGACCTAATTCTCCCTTACCCTAAAACTACAATTCAGGTTCCCATGCCCCTGCTGCATTAGTTTAAACCCCCCCAAAGAGCACTAACAAATCTCCCCCCCCAGGATATTTGTGCCCATAATTTCCTTTCAATCTGATACGATCCACAAAACCTAGCTTTTAAAGGCTCCCCTACCACTGGTAACAACACTAAAACTTTATCTCCACTGGCGAACTTTGGATTTCTTGTCCGCTACCCGTTTCATCACATTTTGTGCAACTTTCAAAAGCTGTCTAGCCAATTCACCTGCTCTATTTAATCGTTCCCTAAAACTTGACACATAATCTAATAGTGTAATTTCCGATTTCTCACCCACCAATTTTTCCTTAATCAATTTAAGTGGTCCTCTTACATCATGACCAAACATTAGTTCAAAAGGACTAAATTTGGTTGACTCATTAGGTGCATCCCTAATTCCAAACAGTACGAATGGAATTCCTTTATCCCAATCCTCTGGATAATCTTGACAATACACCCTCAACATTGTCTTTAATGCCTGATGCCACCTTTCTAACGCTCCCTGCGATTCTGGATGGTACGCAGTTGATTTAGATTGTTTTATTCCGAAGCTATCCATTACTTCTTTGAACAACCTCGGGGTAAAATTTGATCCTTGATCCGAATGTATTTCTGTGGGTAGTCCATATCTAGTAAAGAATTTAAGTAACTCCTCCACAATCTTTGTAGCTCTGATATTACGTACGGGAATGGCCTCTGAAAATCTAGTAGACACGTCCATTATAGTCAAAATATATTGATTCCCACTTTTCGTTTTAGGAAGCGGTCCTACAATTAGGACCCTTGTAAAAGCAATCAATTAGGACCCTTGTAAAAGGTTCCTCAAATGCTGGAATGGGTATTAAGGGTGCTGGTTTTATCGCTGCTTGAGGTTTCCCTATCATTTGGCATGTGTGACATGATTGACACAATTTAACTACATCTTTATGTAGTCCAGGCCAATAAAAATGTTTCTGGATTTTAGCTCGCGTTTTCCTTATTCCCAAATGACCTCCCACTGGTACCTCATGTGCAACTCGCAACACCTCCTTTCTATACCCTACCGGCAATACTACTTGATGAACTTCTGCCCACTTTTCATCCGTCTGCATATGTAAAGGTCTCCATTTTCTCATCAAGACATCACTTTTACGGAAATAACACTCTGGTATACACGCAGATTCCTCTTCCATGTATGCTTTCTGATACATCCGTTTTATTTCTACATCTTTCTGTTGTAACTCCGCCAATTTTCCTGAACTAAAAATATCCGTCTCATCCTCCACTTGTTCTTGTTCTTTTCCAACCATCTGATCAAAAATCGTTGCTGATAATTTCACTTCAACTTCATCTTCACTTTTTGATTTCTCCTCTTGTCTTAACCTGTGACTTTGCGACCTTGTTACTACACAATCCGGAAAAATCCCAGGATATTTATCCTTCAACACTTCAGTTGTCTGATTTTCCACTGGCTTATCAACCACAGTAGGCATCACTCCCACCTGCCATCCAGCTATATCATTACCCAAAATAAACTGTATTCCTGGACAAGATAGTTTCTCTATTACTCTACTACCACTTCACCACTCTTCACTGGACTTTCCAACCTTACCTTATATAATGGAACACTACTACTCCTCACCCTGAATTCCACATATTACTACCTTTTCTGGCAATATTCGTCCCAAACTACATAACTCCTCATCTCTTACCATTAAAGATTGACTAGCTCCCCTATCTCTTAAAATTGTGACTTCTTTACCTACTCCTCCTGATACACATGAGTAAACTTTACCCACCCAAGTAAATTCTTTAAAGTGATCTGGCACCTTCTTATCAATCACCTCTTCATCAATCTGTACAATCTTTTGCACCTCCTTCACTTCACTTGGGCTTTCCTTTACCACTTTAACAAACCCCACTGTCTTATCTTGTTTTACCACATCAGCCTTCCCAATGCTTTTCTTCAACCACCAACACTGTGACTTTACATGGCCTAGTTTATTGCAGTGAAAACATTTGAAACTTTTCATTTCTTTTCCACCCTCCTGGATTTCTTTTTTAATCTGAGGTACACTCTCCTTATTGTCTCCCATCAGATCACCTTTACTTTTACCACTTGAGTATTTCTCATGTCCCCAGTTTCTATCCCTCACCGGCTGAAACTGATGTCGGAAACCAAGCTTTGAATTATGAACTAATTCATAATCATCTGCTATTTCTGCTGCTAATCTCGCAGTTTTAACCCTCTGCTCTTCCACATGAGTTCTCACTGCATCAGAAATTGAATATTTAAACTCCTCCAAAAGTATAATTTCTCTGAGAGCTTCATACGTTTGGTCTATTTTCAAAGCCCTTATCCACCTATCAAAATTACTCTATTTGAGCCTTTCAAACTCCATGTATGTTTGACCAAATTATTTCCTTAACTTTCTAAACCTTTGTCTGTAAACTTCCGGCACTAGTTCATATGCACCTAAGATGGATTTTTTCACCTCCTCATACATCCCAGATACCTCCTCTGGTAGTGATGCAAACACTTCACTAGCTCTACCTATCAGCTTTGTTTGAATCAGTAATACCCACATGTCCTGTGGCCATTTCATTTGTTTAGCTACCTTCTCAAATGAAATGAAAAAGGCTTCTATGAAAAATGAACATCGCTTATTGTCACAAGTAGGCTTCAAATGAAGTTACTGTGAAAAGCCCCTCATCGCCACATTCCGGCGCCTGTTCGGGGAGGCTGATACTGGAATTGAACCGTGCTGCTGGCCTGCCTTGGTCTGCTTTCAAAGCCAGTGATTTAGCCCTGTGCTAAACAGCCCCTGCTTCTACCTCCTTCTCGTCAAACCTTGGCAATGCTTGGACATATTTAAATAGATCCCCACCACGCCTTCGACTATGGCACTCTTTCTCACTATCCTCATCACTATCATCCAACTTTACGATTCCCTTTACATCTGCCAATTTTAACTGACTGTCATGTTTCATGGCCATTTTCTGAAGTTCAAACTCTCTCTCTTTATCTTTTTCCCTGATCTGTATCTCCCTTTATTTTTCTTTTTGTTCTGCTAGGGCTATTCTTTCTTTGTTTCTTCTCTCTCCTTTTCTTTTTCTCTCATTGCATATTCAATCTGCTTTAATTATTTTTCATGTTCAAGTTGCTTAATCTGCAACTGGGTCTTTGCCATATCTAATGAGTCAGACTGTATCTCAGGCAACTTTAAATGCTTAGCCACCGCCATAATTACCTCATCTCTTCGCATTTTGTCAGGTAATGTTAACTGCAATGTTTTTGCCAAATCTAACAGTCTGCTTTTAGTCTCTGTCTGCAAGGTACTGCATGTGACCATCTCCACTCCCAAAAACATCTAAGCCTCTGAAAGAGTCATTGTCCACACCACACTCCCCATTTAAACTAAAATACCACACCTGAAAAGCAACCACAATATGCTCACCCCTCACTGTCTTTAAGTTCACTAAGCCAATCCAATAGATAGACCTTTATCCCGGACGAACCCCCAATTGTTATGGGTCAGGGTTTAGAGAATCCCAAAGTGTATCATGGAGTTCACCTAACCCACAACTTTTAATAGATTGTGGTATGGGGAGCACATGGCCCACTCTCCAAGTGTGGTACTTTAGAAATGGAAAAGTTATTTTTTAAAGCAAAACAATGTTTATTCTATGAACTCCAGTTAACCTTTTTAAAACAAAGAGTGAATATTTTAGCAACCATTAATTCAAAGATAACCTCCAAAGAATACAACACTAAGTAATCCTTTAAGCTGTCCTTTTAACATCCAAAAGACTTAACAATCTTTAAACAGAAGCACATCAGGGTTTACATTCAATACTGAAAACATTTAAATTTCTGAATTCACCAAATGATCAAGAAATAGTTCTTCATGGCAGAGAGATCAACAGTCCAGCTGCTTTGGCTGACTTCAGCTGCAACACACTGCAAAAAAATAACGAAACCAAAAATACAGACACACCCAAGCTTTTCTCAAAGTGAAACAAAAAGCAGTACCAAAGCTCAGCTCCACCCACACTCTGACATCATTGCAGTAACATGAGCAGCTAACCATTTCTTAAAGCGGCATTCTCATGACATACTCCCCCCCGGACCAGCCCTTTCCAGACCCTTGAAGCTCTCAGAGCAATTGCCAGCGGCTCTATAGCCAGCGCAAGCAGCAGTGGGGAGAGGGGGCATCCCTGTCTAGTTCCGCGGTGCAGTCTGAAATAGTCAGATGTCGTCCTGTTCGTCCTCACACTATCCTCTGGGGCCTGATATAGCAGCCTAACCCAGACAATGAATCCCACCCCGAACCCAAAACGTCCCAGCACCTTACATAAACTCAACTCTGCCGAAGGCCTTTTCGGCATTCATTGCTACCACTACCTCTGCCTCCCTGCTCTCCGGGGCATCATAATCACATTGAGCAGCCTCCTTAGATTGGCCACCATTTGCCTGCCCTTTACGAACCCGGTTTGGTCCTCCGCAATCGCGTCTAGATGCCAAGATCTTGGCCAGTAACTTAGCGTCTGCGTTAATCAAAGAGATCGGCCTATAGGACCCACATGCCTCCGGGTCTTTATCCCATTTCAGTATAAGCGAGATCATGGCCTGCGACATTGTCGGGGGTAAGACCCCTCTGTCTCTTGCCTCGTTGAACACCCTGACCAGCACTATCTCAGAGAACGTTTAATAAAACTCCACCGGGTATCCGTCCAGCCCCGGGGCTTTACCCGACTGCATGACCTTCAGGTCCCCCAGTACTTCTTCAGTCCTGATCGGGCTCCCCAGCCTGTCTACCAACCCCCTACCTACTCTTGGGAAGGTCAGACCGTCCAAAAAGCGCCTCATCCCCTCCGGTCCGGTGGGAGGTTCCAAGATGTACAGCTTGCTACAGAAGTCCCTAAACACCTTGTTCAGTCCTACCGGGTCCACCACCAGGTTTCCCTCCCTGTCGACTACCATTCCTATTTCCCTAGCTGCTTCTCTCTTTCTTAGTTGTTGTGCAAGCATTCTGTTGGCCTTCTCCCCATGCTCGTATATTGCGCCCTTTGCCCTTCTCAGCTGCTCTACGGCCTTCCCTGTAGACAACACCCCAAACTTGGTCTGCAGCCTCTGTCATTTCCTAAGTAACTCTGGCCTCGGAGACTCCGCATGGCTCCTGTCCGTCCGTAAACTTTCCTTAACCAGTCGGTCCGTTTCTGCCCTGTCTGTCCTGTCCCTGTGGGCTCAGATTGAAATCAGCTCCCCTCTCACCACTGCCTTCAGCGCCTCCCAGAGCACTACTGCTGAGGCTTCTTTAGTATCGTTTACCTGCAGGTAATTCTGCATGCATTTCCTCCGCCTCTCACACACCGCCTCGTCCGCCAGCAGCCCAACTTCCATCCTCCATTGTGAGCGCTGAAAGCTATCTTTGCAAATCTGCAGATCAACCCAGTGCGGAGCATGGTCCGAGATGGTAATTGCCGAATATTCTGCACCAGTCAACGCGGTCAGCAAGTTCCTGCTCATGATAAAGAAATCAATTTGGGAATACACCTTATGTGTGAGAATAGAACGAAAACTCCTTCGCCGACAGCCGACTAAATCTCCATGGGTCAGCTCCCACCATTTGCTTCATGAACCCTCTCAGTTCCTTTGCCATCGCTGGCACCCTACCCGTTTTTGAACACGACCGATCCATGCCAGGATCAAGAACTGTGTTAAAGTCGCCCCCCATTATCCGAACCATTCTAACTATTCTCTTTTTCTAACAAAACTCAAACACAAAAGCGAAAAAGAGACAAGAAGATAAAAAAGACAAAAAACACATAAAAACCAAGATACAAAAGCATGAAAAACCATGCAGGCACCTCTCAGAAACAAGAGAGAAAGAATTAAAAGTTCCAACACGAGTCCAAGAGTCCTCAGCTTGGGACCAGCCCTTGCCTCTTTGCAAAGTCCATCGCCTCCTCGGGTTCCTCAAAATAATGGTGCTGGCCCTCATGCGTAATGTAGCCATCGGGGATGGCCACTTCCAACTAGGTACAGAGCAACTCGCAAAGACTGATGGGTAAAATGGACAAGCCAAGAATCAGGCAGGCTCAGAGCCTGAAATGCATATTTGTCAGCAAAGTCCAGACGGCATCAAAACTCCGTCCCATTCGCATGTTAATCAGGTCGATTAGCAGGTGATGGCCCATCTTCCCCAAAACAAAGGACTGGTACTCCAGCAACCGGGACAGTCCCAGACATTTCGGCGCCACTTCCTGTCCAAGGGAAATGCAAACAACGGGGTCGATGACCGCTTGGGACACGCCCAGCCACCCAGATCCCCGACCACTTATTGGCTAAGGAATCGAACAGAGTGATCAGGGATCACCCAATTAGTAAGGCCCAAATCGAAGGACCGCCCAAAAGAGCGCGAAAAAACCCTGAGTATAAAGGAAGAGTTTGTCATATGCTCGCTCTCTTTTGGTCTTGGTACCCCGGTTACGGCCATCGCCAACTGCAGCAACACCAGAAGCAAGTTTGAGTTCAACGCTCACTACCAGACGGATGAGCCCAGCCGAGCAGCAGTTACCACTTCGAACCCAAGAGATCCAGAATTGAACAGCGGCCACTGTTTCCTGACCTAAGCCGGGTGCCCGAAGTTAAGTACAGGTTGTCTTAGTCAATAGGTGTAGTTAACTAGTAGTTTTTATGTTGCATGACTAATTGTGTGTAAATAAAGTACCCTTGACCTTGAACTAACTAACTGGTGTTTGGCTTTTTGATCGATAGCCGGTTGAAACTTGTGGTGGTATCATTTGATACCTGGCGACTCTAAGCATTCGGACATAGACAATATAGAAAGAAGGCAAATTCACTCATTGCTCTAATTGGAACAGAGCCACAGAAAAGACCAAGCAGTAGAGAAAACGCACAACAGTCATAGATTATCATAGAATTTACAGTGCAGAAGGAGGCCATTCAGCCCATCGAGTCTGCACCGGCTCTTGGAAAGAGCACCCTACCCAAGGTCAACACCGCCACCCCATCCCCACAACCCAGTAACCCCACCCAATACTAAGGGCAATTTTGGACACTAAGGGCAATTTATCATGGCCAATCCACCTAACCCATCTTTGGACTGTGGGAGGAAACCGGAGCACCCGGAGGAAACCCACGCACACGCGGGGAGGACGCGCAGACTCCTCACAGACAGTGCGGAGCCCTGTCCAGGTGCAAGCCCAGGGTCGTCTCCAGCGCAAACATGTGGACCACGTTCGGTCCAGAAGACTATCCCGTCCAAAGATTCCCCGCCCCCGGAGCTCATTTCTACAGCCCCAGAGACAATGGAAAGCAGTCCTCACAATCTTCTTCTGGTGCCTCACTCAAAGCAGGTCATTACAGAACCCCGTGGAGATAGAGACGCCGAGATGACAGAGGCAGCAGACTCTGACTCCGAGATGGAGATACAGGACGCATCAGAGGGGGAATCCTCGGGCCCACGGGCCGTGGATGTACAACCGTTACGCCGTTCATCGCGGAAGCGCCGGTCTCCGTCTCGTTACACGCCACCCGATCCAGCGCCTCGTGCAAATGGTGTCTGGCCTGCGGCAAAAAGAGTCCGACGCCCTCCTTCACAGGGTC
Source organism: Scyliorhinus torazame (assembly GCF_047496885.1). NCBI lineage: Eukaryota > Metazoa > Chordata > Chondrichthyes > Carcharhiniformes > Scyliorhinidae > Scyliorhinus > Scyliorhinus torazame. The sequence continues at coordinate 38,207,067 of NC_092728.1, forward strand.
TTCGGTGGATTCCTTGGACTTTGGGGGGGGAGGGATGTTATAACCTGCCTGCTTACCATTGGCTGGGGACCAATGACAATCCCACAATCCTGTGGGAGTATGAGCTTACCCAATGAGGGGGCATTGGCGACATCTGACGGGACTCGACCCAGAAGTGACTGAGTCACTCCGAGAGAACCCACAAAAGCATTTGAATTAGAATCCAAATTGGCAAAATAAAAGAAACCACAAGCGAAACCAGTATCGATCAAACCTCCAGAATTTGGAAGTGTGTAATTTGCATGCGTACTAACAAAGGATATAAGGTAACCTCGATAGATTCTGTTGCGTGAAACTTTCGGGAGTTGCGTAAACCGGAAAATAGCTTGAGCCGTACCCGTGCTTGCACCACCGCTTTATTCCTTGTTCCAAATTTCCAGTAAGAGACAGAAGAGTATTTGTAGGGTTGGCCATGAAGGCAATGTATCCACAAGAGCCCGAGGTCGCAGCGACCAATAGATCAGAACAGTGTCCCGTAAGGGAAGAAGAGATCAGGAAGTACTTAAGGGGAAAAGGATGGCCCCTATGGTCTGAGTTTTGCACGAATGAAGAGACAGGACCTGGCAGCATAGGACAGACTTGGTGGAACAGCCTGACCGAGATCCATAAAAAGAGTTTAGCTAAGGTTCGTAAGCCGATAGCAATCGTGTCCTGTCTGGCACAATTGCGAGGCACAGAGGAGGTCGTGAAGGTGCTTCGCAAGCAGCTAGAGGAGAAGGAGAAAAGTAGAGAGGGAGATATTAGTGAAAGCGAGAGATTAAATGTACAGCTCCGGGAGCAGTTAGCAGCAAAGGACAAGGAAATGGATGATGTCAAGCGGGCACATCAATCCTGTCTCGCCCACCTTAGCAGCTTCCAAATTCAGTATGATAACGCCTAGCAGGGCACACGGCGTGCTGTACCGGTAAGAGAAGAGACAGAGAATCACAGCAGCTAAAGAAACAATGTGAGGACCTAAAAGCAGCCCTCCGAGCACTCCACAGTTCCACCACGGAACAGAGGCAGAGTTCGGTGGACCACGCCAAATGCAGGCAGCAAATTGCAAGGTTGCAATCCCTGCTATCAGTTCAAAATGGGTTCAGAGACACCTTTGGCCCACAGCTAGACCAGGAAGACGGCCCCGATTGGCAGGAACTCAGTGAAACAGCCCAACGGTACGTAAGCGAGACCGAGAATCAAAATAGAGCCCCCCAGGCCCCGAAAAGAAAAGCACCCGCACCACCCACTGCTAAGGCAGCACCCAACCCAATGAACCCCATCACCACGCAGCGCAGGGTTACCACGGAAGGCCAACCCGATTTTGTGTACACCACCCCATTATCGATCACCCAGTTACGAGATGCCCGCAAGAAGATAGATACTTTCCACCCCACATCGGACCCACATCACTTTTTCGAGTTAGTAAAACAACAAACCCTGATGTATGGTTTAGACGAGCCGGAGCAGGTTAAGCTCACAGTTATGTGCTGAGACTCCTCAGTTAATTCAGCCCTTCCCGACCCACAAAATGGAGGAGGTGGTAGCCTCCAAGAAATGAAAACGGCCATTTTAGACGCCATAGGGTATAACAGAGGAGATCCGGACTCAACCGGTGCAGGCAGAAAAAGGGAGAGCATCCAACAGCGTTTGCTGACGCCTTTGGATCCATTTCACTGCGGTATTCGGTGAGTTAGCCCGTGCCCATTTATCAGCAGACAATACAGCCAAATGGACCCACACCACAGAGGCTTGCGCCAATTATGACCCCTCAGACCCAGCAAACAATGAAGTGTGGTTTCTGAAACGATTGTCAGAGCTTGGGAACAGTCGGTACAGAAAAAGACAGAACATGAGAGAGTAAACGCCACCATGAACTCTGTAAGGGCACAGCAAGACCCCGCATGGGTAAATGAAGGCAGAGGTACAGCGCAGCACCCCAAGACACAGGAATGCTATAATTATGGACAGAAAAAACATCATGCTCGAGAATGCAATACCCCCCGAAGCAGCAAAGGAATCAGCACCCAAACGCCCACCCCCCAGAAACAATACCCGACCCATTCACAGCGTTAGCGCCCGACCAGATAATTTGGCCACGAGTGGCACTGATTGACGGTGTTCCGGCTCCCCAACTTGGGTCTGCGATACCCTTTGGGATAAGTCCGGAAGACCGGTAGTCGCAGGCACGGGACACCCCGTAGAGTTCCTTTGAAACACAGGAGTGTCCCGAACCACGTTAAACTCCTCCATCATGTTCCAGGAAGATATTTGGCCCACTACGGATACCATTACCCTTAGTGGCTTTACAGGTCACCTCCGGCAGGGACACATCACAGCCCCTGTGGACGTACAGCTCGGTAATATTAGGACAAAACATTTGGTTGTTTTAGTAGACTTGCCCCAGGCAGCAGAACACTTTCTATATATCGATTTCATGAGTACACACAACCTCTCATTCGACCCAGTTAACCGATGCATCTGGAAAATGGCTAGAGCAGCACGAGCCCCCGCCACGCTCACAGTAGGAGATTATGCCCATAGATTCAGCTTAGTAGGAGAGTACGGGTTTGATCCACAAACCATTACCACAGTCAAAGCGGTTAGAGAGGTCTTGAAAAGACATAAAGCAGCATTTGCCCAGCACAAGCATGACTGTGGTAAAATCCCAGGTGTCGTAAGCATTACAGGTCCCAATCTCAAGCCCCAGAAACAGTACGTCTTCCCCCGGCAAGCCGAGGGAGAGATAGCCAAGGTAATTCAAAACTTATTGGAGCAAGGCGTGATTCGGCCCTTTGCATCGACAAATAATGCCCCAATTTAAGAAAACCCGATGGATCATGGCGACTGACCATCGGCTACAGAGAATTGAACAAAGTGTCTCCCCTGGCAGCCCCCACCGTTGCCACAAGTCCCGAGTCCATGTTGAGACATGGACTCCAGTCGAAATTTTATTCGGTATTAGACATCAGTAATGGCTTTTGATCCATTCCACTGGACAAAGCATGCCAGTATAAATTTGCGTTCACCTTCCAGGGACAGCACTACACGTGGACGTGCCTTCCACAAGGCTTCCACAACTCCCCCGCCATTGTGCACAGACAATTGGCAAACGGATTATCTAAATTTTCCTGCCCTGAATGCCTTGTTCAGTATGTGGACGACTTGCTCCTAACAGACTGACACTAAGGAAGAGCACATCTCGCTTCTTCCTGAATTATTGGAACTCCTTACAACGATTGGATGCAAAATTAATCCCAAGAAAACCCAAATTCTTCAGGAAAAGGTCACTTATTTAGGTACAGTCATCACGCATGGGAAGTGTGAACTAGAATTCAAACGGATTGATTCCATCGTAAATTTGCCCTTGCCCAAAAACGTTACAGCCCTCCGGTAATCTTTAGGACTGGTTGGTTATTGTCGGAACCATATCGACGGATTTGCCACGAAGGCAGCCCCACTCTCCGATTTAATAAAGAAACAGGCACCATGGAAATGGCTTCCACAGCACACGGATGCCGTGGATGCATTGAAATGAGCCCCGAGCACAGCCCCCGCTTCGCAAACCCCCGATCCCCACTCCCCGTAAGCGATAGAGGTAGCGACCACAGATCGCACCCTTTCGGCCGTACTCCTGCAGGAAAGGCACAATCACCTGGGACCCGTAGTCTATGCCTCACGAGTCTTAGATCCGGTCGAACAAGGATTTTCAGCCTGCGAGAGGCACCTATTCGCAGTTTTCTGGGCGGCACAGTACTTCTCGTACACAACCGGACTCAACCCAGTAGCCATTTTGACCGAGCACACCCCAACACAACTTTTATTGGATGGCAGACTAAAAGACAGCACAGTAAGCCAAATTCGAGCAGCGTGATGGACCCTACTCCTACAGGGACGCGACATCACTGTAAAACAGACCGAAACGCACACGTTTCTGGTCGATAACTTGCATTATTCAGGGACCCCACATGAGTGCGAGATCATAGCCCCAAAACACACCACAGGACCCTTTGTTCCACAGTCGGTAGCAAGAAAGACAGGTGTCGGACCCCAGCCCACAGACAAAGCCCTGAGAATTTATGTAGATGGATCCTCCACAGTCCTTGAGGGAAAAAGGATAACAGGCTGTGGTATTTATGTCGAGGCCGCGCAGGGATGCGCTTTAGAAGAGCTTTAAAGTTGCCTGGACACTTAGGTTTGCAGGCAGCAGAGTTAGCGGCCATTGCTTACATTGTCCAGCACCCCGATTCATTCCCGACCCCTGCAGACATATATTCGGACAGGTTGTACGTCTGTAACAGCCTTACGGAATTCCCCTGTGGGAATTGAGAGGATTTATTTCCACCGACGGAAAACCTCTACCCTCAGCCCCACTACTCCAACATATCCTTCAGACAGATAAAGGCAGAGAATACGGCATCATCAAAGTAGGAAGTCACCATTGCTCCTCCCCACCCGGTAATGTGAAAGCTGATGCCCTAGCGAAGGCAGGCTCATGACATGGCCACTTTTGGCAACCCCCCCGAGAGTGCCCCAGGATACGCAGTTCAGGTCTCACAGACCAACATCCAAGACCTAGCCCAGGCACAAAAAGAAGATGAAGCATTAAAGGAGATTTTAAAACAAACATTTCCAGCCCCCGATGAAAAATTTAGAAATTCTTTGACGGTCCATGAGGGAATCGTTCTCAAAGGTGAAGTTTATGTAGTCCCCACCCAAGACTAAAACAAGACAATTTGCAAGTTCCATGACGGACATGGACACCAAGTGATTGAGTCCACCCTTGCCCACCTCCGACCCCTCTGCTGGTGGCACGAGATGAAAACCGACGTGTCGCACTACGTCAAAAACTGTTTAATTTGTGCTCAAAACAACCCCGATAGGTATGCGAGAAAAGCCCAGCTCCGACACACCCGCCCTGTAAATGGCCCGTGGACAAACCTCCAATTGGATTATATTGGCCCCCTCCCCCCCTGCAGAAATGGATACAAGTATGTGTTAGTGGTGATAGACACATTTACGAAATGGGTCAAAGCGTTCCCATTGAGAACAAACACAGCCAAGGCCACCGCAAAGGTCTTAACAGAACAGATTTTTACAAGATGGGGACTGCCCCGTAATATTGAGTCGGACCAAGGGTCCCACTTTACGTGAAGGGTCATGAAAAATGTCATGACGATATTTGGAATTAAACAGAAGTTCCACATTGCCTATCACCCACAGTCCAGCGGCATTGTGGAACACATGAATCGGACGCTAAAGGCCACCCTTAGGAAAATGGTGCAGCAGCAGAATACGACATGGGACACAGTGCTCCCATTCGCACTGATGTTTATTAGGAACACAGTGTCAAGCTCTACAGGATATACCCCCCATACCCGCATGACCGGACGATCCATGAAGGGTACCGAATACTTATTCGGACTTGATTTGGCCAGCCCCGCAGTCACCGCCCTGACCCATGAGAAAGCAGTCCAGCACATGGTAGAGAATATTAAAGCAGCACAGCTCGCTGCAGCTGTTCGACTAGGCGCTAAACGAAAGCAGAGTAAGGCCTGCTTTGACAAAACAGTACACCCAACAGAGTATACAGTCGGACAGCAAGTAATGATCACCTTGTACAACCCTAGTTCGTTCCTCGCCCCTACATTTGCAGGACCTTATTCAATTTCAGACAAAGTAAGCCCCTCGGTTTATAAAGTCACGTTTCCAAATGGAAAATCAGGATGGTTCCATGTAAATCAACTTAAGGTTTATGGAACGCGTTGCAGCCACTCGCACCACCTCTCATTGGCGATGGCAGACAATGAGGACCCGCCCACTGACAACCCGAGTTCCCCCTCCCCCAGCAGCAGCAGCACGTCCACAGACACAACCTTGACCATGCCCCCAGCATCAAATTTCACCCTGACGCTTGATTCGGCTGCTAACGACAACGACAGCACTACCGAAGCCCCTGAGAGGCCCGAACAAAGATCCCTCGAACCAGGCCCCAGTCACTACAGGCCCAAAGACCCCGACGACAATACTCTCAGCCCCTTTGAAACAATTTATCTGCCCAATCCGGAACCTGACCCGCCACCCGACGATAGCGACACCCCCCTGACAACCACCCTACGGACCATGAAGCACTGGCACCGTGACAATTCGGCGCTTGACGAGAAATTATGAAATGGATGCCACATCGGCACACGCCGCGTTAGCACGCAAACTCCATGAAAGAGTTTGGCACCCGGGAGATGGTGACAGCTACGAGTCTGACTCCCACCATGGTAACCCCTTTGCATATCTTTTTGAAATGGAATCTTGAGGTGTCCAGATGATGAGAGTCAGGAACCGATGGAGATTTACGGTGTCCTGTACCCTGATGAAGCCTGCCCGCTTTTCTTTCTTTAATTTGTAATTTTGTTCAATGTTGAATGTTTCTTCTTTGTGCAACTATTTGTGTCGACCACACTGAATTTCTTGATACAGTTTATTGTTTCGGCCTCACACCAAAGTTTTTGATGCAGCCATAATTACTCGTCTGACGCCACATGGCAGTTGGTGAAACAAGTCTGTCGGGAATCCATATCGTTACAAATTCGTACCGCTCTTGGAACGTTACTCAGGCGGTGGAGTAACGGCACTGATCCCCGCCCTGCCTGGGGACCCCCTATTCATTTGCTCAGCCAAGCTCGGGTAGTGGAGCAACGGCACTGATCACCACCCTACCCGGGGATCCCACCCATTCTTGCCCTGCCACGGATCATACGCGCCACCCCATTCGACTACTTGGTTTCGAAACTCTTTTTTTCGAGTCCTGTGGTTTAAAGAATGCTCTTTACCATTACTTTTGCCCTTCCCAGCAACCCTTCAGTTGCCATCCCCCCCACATACTATTTACATATAAGAAACACTTGGTTGGAAAAACAAGTTTGCAGAGGACGGAGAAATTGTCCGCCCACTCAGCTCATCGACCACAGGCTGCGAGAGTGCTCGCGCTGTGACACAGAATTTGTTTTGGGATGTTTTGTCTCCGCAAATGATTGTTAAAAAGAAAAATGAGGGGAGTCACATATGGTGACGATTATAATGGGAAAATTGACGTTAAGGAGACACAGACGGGCATACGAGATGTTAAACACCACGATGATAACAGACACTATGCTTGTTCCCCTACAGAGATACGAAGACACTCGACGGTGAAGGAAAACCGAAACAAGATGAAGATGACCCTGATGATCGGCATCATGATCGTCGCTGGAACAGTACAGTTGCGCGCGTTACCTACCTCTACCCCCCTCACCACACAAGCCCCGAACACGACCACCCAACACAACACCCCCAGCCCAGACACTACACCCCACACACACCCAGCCACCGATACCCCCACATGGTGTGAGAACCTCATCAAGTGGTATTCACTGTCCTACACAATGGAAGCCTTACTAGTGATAGCCATATTGTACAGTATCATCCAGACAATCAGATTGCGGAAATGGAGACGGAGAGCCTCCCGTCCCCCAGTATATACATTTAGAGCTCCTTTCCTCGGACACCAGCAAACCCCACACTCCTTCTGAACTTTTTCCTTTAATAAATTCCGCGGTTGTTGTTTTTGTTAATAAAGTTTATTTTCTGTGTATGTGAATGTTAGTGATAGGAAGAAATGTGTTGCTGCGATCGGATTTTTGTATTGTAAGATAAGTTCTTTGATTGTAAATAGCAGCGTGAGTGTAGTCTAGTTAGAGACAGTTAGAGGTTCCCCTTTTACTGAATGTTAACTGGCCCCTTAGAAATTCTTAGACATATGTTGTTTAGGAAAAATTAGGTAAATGTTTTGGACCCATAGGACAGAGGAGAGTAGAACCTGTCCTTGGAGGGTACCCAGCATTTCAGTGAACAAAGAAGACCCAGTATTGTGATCCTTCACGCTTCGCATTGAGGATCAAGAGGACGAAGTGTAGCCATCTGGGATGGCCACTTCCAACTAGGTACAGAGAAACTCGCAAAGACTGATGGGTAAAATGGACAAGCTAAGAATCAGGCAGGCTCAGAGCCTGAAATGCATATTTGTCAGCAAAGTCCAGGCGGCATCGAAACTCCGTCCCATTAGCATGTTAATCAGGCCGATGAGCAGGTGATGGCCCATCTTCCCCAAAACAAAGGACTGGTTGGTACTCCAGCAACCGGGATAGTCCCAGGCATTTCAGCGCCACTCCCTGTCCAAGGGAAACGCAAACAACGGGGTCAGTGACCCCTTGGGACACGCCCAGCCATCCAGATCCCCGACCACTTATTGGCTAAGGAATCGAACAGAGTGATCAGGGATCACCCAATTAGTAAGGCCCACATCGAAGGACCGCCCAAAAGCGGCTGCCTCACCTGCGCTCTATGTGCCCTGTCCACCTCCGGCGGGCAAGGGAACACCTCGTTCCCCAGCAGCTTCTGAAACATATCTGCCACATACGCGGCAGCATCCAGCCCCTCGGCCCCCTCCGGGAGGCCAACGATTCTTAAATTCTGCCGGCGAGTCCTGTTCTCCAGGTCCTCCAGCTTTTCCAGGAGCATTTTTTGTTGGTTTCTCAACCTTCGAATCTCCATGTCCGCCACCGTTTGAAAGCCCGCCTGCTCCTCCACCGTCTTCTCTAGCTCCTGGATCTTCTCAGCCTGGGCATCCAGCCTTTTCTCCATTCCGTCAAACGATTTCCGGAGCGGTTCCAAATGATCACTTTTCAGTGCTAGGAAGCTCTCCTGCATAACCTGCAACAGGTGCTCCATTGTCGGCTGAGCTGGCGGTGCCCAGGTCTGGACATCGGCCATATTGGTTTCACTCACAGCCTCCCCTTTGCCCTTGCTTGTCCACTTCTTCAGCTGTTTGCGATCCTTCCTACTTCATCCTTCCACCAAACAGGTGGATGAGGGTAAAGCAGTTGATGTGGTGTATATGGATTTCAGTAAAGCGTTTGATAAGGTTCCCCATGGTAGGCTACTTCAGAAAATACGGAGGCATGGGATTCAGGGTGATTTAGCAGTTTGGATCAGAAATTGGCTAGCTGGAAGAAGACAAAGGGTGGTGGTTGATGGGAAATGTTCAGACTGGAGTCCAGTTACTAGTGGTGCACCACAAGGATCTGTTTTGGGGCCACTGCTGTTTGTCATTTTTATGAATGACCTGGAGGAGGGCGTAGAAGGATGGGTGAGTAAATTTGCAGATGACACTAAAGTCGGTGGAGTTGTGGACAGTGCGGAAGGATGTTACAAGTTACAGAGGGACATAGATAAGCTGCAGCACTGGGCTGAGAGGTGGCAAATGGAGTTTAATGCAGAAAAGTGTGAGGTGATTCATTTTGGAAGGAATAACAGGAAGACTGAATTCTGGGCTAATGGTAGGATTCTTGGCAGTGTGGATGAGCAGAGAGATCTCGGTGTCCATGTACATAGATCCCTGAAAGTTGCCATCCAGGTTGAGAGGGTTGTTAAGAAGGCGTACGGTGTATTAGCTTTTATTGGTAGAGTGATTCAGTTTCGGAGCCATGAGGTCAAGTTGCAGCTATACAACACTCTGGTGCGGCCACATTTGGAGTATTGCGTGCAATTCTGGTCGCCGCATGATAGGAAGGATGTAGAAGCATTGGAAAGGGTGCAGAGGAGATTTACCAGAATGTTGCCTGGTATGGAGGGAAGATCTTATGAGGAAAGGCTCAGGGACTTGAGGCTGTTTTCGTTAGAGAGTAGAAGGTTACGAGGTGACTTAATTGAGACATACAAGATGATCAGAGGATTGGATAGGGTGGACAGTGAGAGCCTTTTTCCTCGGATGGTGATGTCTAGCACGAGGGGACATAGCTTTAAATTGAGGGGAGAAAGATACAAGACAGATGTCAGAGGTAGGTTCTTTACTCAGAGAGTAGTAAGGGCGTGGCATGCCCTGCCTGCAACAGTAGTGGACTCGCCAACACTAAGGGCATTCAAATGGTCATTGGATAGACATATGGACAATAAGGGAATAGTGTAGATGGGCTTTAGAGTGGTTTCACAGGTCGGCGCAACATCGAGGGCCGAAGGGCCTGTACTGCGCTGTAATGTTCTATGTTCTTAGTTCCATACACATCTGTATGGATTCAGTGCCTGAGTGCTATTACTTTCCAATCCAGCACTTTAAAAAAGTCAGGGTAAAAGGTCCAAAGGTCCGACCGGAGCGGGAGCCACCAAGTGTGCGAATTACTCCCTCATAGCCCCCACCGGAAGTTGAAGGAAAAGAATCTTAACTGGACCAAGTGCAATAGCATCTGCACTGATGGAGCAGTTCCATAACAGGAAGTCAAAGGACTCATGAGTAAGGTGAAAGAACAGAATCCTGACATTGAGGTCAGCCACTATATCCTGCACAGTGAAGCCCTTATTGTCAAAACAATGCCGTCGAGTTAACTGCAGTGTTAGACCAAACAGTGAAAACAGTGACTTACGTGAAGTCATGTCCTTTGAAATCATGCTATTTTGTGTGAAGAGATGGCGGCTGAGTACCAGGGTTTACTCATGCACACAGAATTGCAATGGCTGTCTCGGAACAAGGTGCTCTCTCATGTTTAGAAGCTCATGTTTAGAAGCACTGAAAGAGTTTTCAGTTCTGCATGAATTGCCACACAAAGATTTAATATGTGATGATTCCTGGTTTGCATTTCTTTCGGACATATTCGGCCATCTGAATGAGCTGAATGTTAGACGCAGGGGAATAACGAGAACATTCCGACTGCCACCGATAAACATCATGGTTTCAGATCAAAACCTGGCCCTTTGGCGGGAAAAAGTGGCAAGTGGATCGACTGAGATGTTCAAGCTGCCTCAGCAAACCCTGCTGGCAAAACCTCACTCAACCTCATCTCCACACACCTTAAAACACCACAAGAGAAGTTTGAATGCTACTTCGCCTCCATGAGTATGGAAGACTGTGACTGGGTATGTGATCCATTTAGTTCACTTTCTCTTGAATCATCAAAGACGTTGTCATTGAAAGAACAGGAGGAATTTGCCAAGCTCAGGGTGGATCGTACACTGAAACTGAAGATTACAGAGATGCATCTGGACACATGTTGGCAGCTTATGGGATAAGCATATCAATCTATTTGAGATCGCGCTATCGCAGCACTCTTACTGTACAATCTAGCTGTGCGAGTTGGTGCTCTGACTTATGAAAAAACAAAATGAAGGAGCGCCTGTCTGTGGAGCAAGACTGGAGAGCTTCCCTGTCATCCATTCCTCCCCGGATCAAGAGACTGCTTACAGGGGCAGGCCCAAGTGCCATAGTCATAGAGTACAGGAGAGGCCATTCGGCCCATTGAGTCTGCATCGACAAAACTACACTAAATCTACACCATTCCCACTTTCCAGCACTTAGCCCATTACCTGTTGTGACATCCAGGTACTTTTTAAAGGTTATGAGGTTTCCCGCCTCTACGACCCTCCCAGGCCCAATCCAGATTCCCACCATCCCCTGGGTGAAAATGTTTTCCTCAAATCCCCTCTAAACCACCTGCCCCTCACCTTAAAATCATGCCTGGATCCGAAGATCAATTGTGGGGCAGTTTCAGACCTCATTATTGGTCCTCAACTAAGGCAAATAGCTGCTTCCAATCCACCCTGTCCATGCCCCTCATAATCTTATACACTTCAATCAGGTGCTCCCCAGCTTTCTCTGCTTTAAAGAAAACTACCTGAGTCAATCCAATCTCTCTTCATAGCTCAAATGCTCGATCCCAGGCAACATCCTGGTGAATATCCTTTTCATCCTCTCCAGTGCAATCATAACTTTCTTATAGTGAGGCGACCAGAACTGCACACACTACTCCAGCTGTGGCCTAACCAAAGTTTTGTACAGCTCCAACATTTTTAAAAAATAAATTTAGGGTACCCAATTATTTTTTTTCCAATTAAGAGGCAATTTAACGTGGCCAATCCACCTAACCTGCACATCTTTGGGCTGTGGGGGTGAAAACCATGCAGACATGGGAAGAATGCGCAAACTCCACACGGACAGTAACCCAGAGCCGGGATTTGAACCCAGGTCCTCAGCGCCACGGTCGCAGTGCTAACCACTGCGCCACATGCCACGCCCTGTACAGCTCCAACATAACCTCCCTGCTCTTATAATCTACGCCACAACTGAAAAAGGTAAGTGTCCGTAAGGCTTCTAACTACCCTATTAACCTGTCCTCCTTGCCTTCAGGGATCTATGGACAAGCACCCCGAGGTCCCCCTATTCCTCTGAACTTCCAAGTGCCCCGCCATTAGTTGAGTACTCCCTTGTCATGTTACTCCTTCCAAAGTGTGCCACCAACGTTTTTGGTAAGATTCTGCTCACAGTATTTCCTTAATTTATAAACTTTCACATTGAGAAATGCAGACTTAAAAACAGAAAACAATTGAAATCTTGGGAAACATTTAATTTGTGTACATTTTCAATCAAAGATACTGTATTTGACATGCAACTGGCGATAAGGCTTTCACTGTAAACTTTTTTAACTGATGAAAGTAGTATTAGATGGAGCTTGACATGTTTTTTAGGAGGTTTTAGAGATAAAAAGCTTTTGCTGGAGGACAGTTCAGACGGAGAAAATAGGAAGTGCACCTCAAAATGTTTTATAGTTTAAAGGCTGGCCGTGACATATGATGCCCCAAAGGACACCTCTAGTCCTATCTTGCCTACATGAGAACATCCTCATTAACCTTACTTTGTCTCCTACCTGGGAACCAATTTCTGATCCATGGTGATGTCTAGCACGAGGGGACATAGCTTTAAATTGAGGGGAGATAGATATAAGACAGATGTCAGAGGTAGGCTCTTTACTCAGAGAGTAGTAAGGGCGTGGAATGCCCTGCCTGCAACAGTAGTGGACTCGCCAACACTAAGGGCATTCAAATGGTCATTGGATAAACATATGGACGATAAGGGAATAGTGTAGATGGGCTTTAGAGTGGTTTCACGGGTCGGCGCAACATCGAGGGCCGAAGGGCCTGTACTGCGCTCTAATGTTCTATGTTCTAAACCAACAGGCTGCCTCTAATTCTATCAATTCTCATTTCTGAGTTCACAGTTTCTTGCATGGAAACTTGTGGAGTGTCTTCTGGAAGTGCACATAAATAACATCCTAAGACGTTCCTTTATTTACCATAACATTTACCTCAGTGGATACTTTTCACTGTAGTTTGGCACATGTGACAATAAATATCAATCAATCAATCTTCAAAAAATTCAATCGGTTCAAAGGACACGAATTACAAATCCACTCTGATCAAATTGTTCTAGTTCAGTCGCTCTGTCCTGAATAACAAATGCCAGAAACTGCCCCACAATTGACCTTCGGATACCAGGTCTCTTCATTTCCCAGTTTCTCTCTCTCACCTCTCTTAAATAGTGGAGGGATATTGGTGATTTTCCGATCCACGGGGACAATTCCTGAAGTGAGGGTGTTTGGAAGGGTCTCAATCACATATCAACCCTCGCCTATTTCTAATACTCTGGATGGCAATCATTGGGTCCAGCGCAGTGTCCTTTCTAAGCTCTGCAGCTTTGCAGCATCCCTGGGCACAGGCTGCACAAATATCGGCCCCTCTAATTTACCGTGTGTGGATTACCACGCAATAAAAAAATCAGAGCGAGCTTTGTCTATCTTTAATCTCATTAGCTTCCCCACCACCTGTTTCTTTTCCATTCAATTGAATCTGGTTAGTTCCTGTCCTTGATTTTATTTTTATTTTTCTTCATATCTCTGCTATTTTATCCTCATTGTGAAGAGCAATATACAGGAGCTATTCAGGAAGTCTGTCACTTCCTGATTTCAGCGGCACCTGTCATTAAAGCACATGCAGTACTTTGAGCCACTCCCCTTCTCCTAATATACTTTAATTGTGCCCATGGTATTCCTCACAGCTTTCTCTCGTTCCCTTTCTGCCATTAGAGAATCATAGAACGGTTGCAGAACAGGAGGCCACTCAGCCAGTCATGTCTGTGCTGGCTCTCTGCCACTCCCTTTCCCGATAGCCATGTCAATTGTTCCACTTCAGCTGCCTTCACCTCATGGTTTCCCCTCATGTCACCATTGCTCCTTTTGCCCATCACCTTAAATTGGTTTCCTCTCATTCTCTATCCTGCCACAAATGGGAACAGTTTCTCCCATCGACTCTGTCCAGACCCCCTCATAATTTCAAATCTCCGCTCAACCTTGTCCCAAAGAGAAAAGCCCAGCTTTCCCAATCTATCTACATCACTGAAGCTCCTCATCCTAAAGCCGGTTTCATTCCATCTTTTCTGCACCCTCGCTAACGCCTTCACATTTTTCCTGATGTATGCTGCCCAGAACTAGACTCAATGTCCCAGTTGAGGCTGAATCACTGTTTCATACCGATTTATCAGAATGCTATCGCAACACACAATAATTAGCATGCATCTGTCATCTGTATATCTACATCAGTCTACCCAATTACTTATGTTTTCCATACAACGATAAGTTCTTGCCACTTTAGAACATACAGTGCAGAAGGAGGCCATTTCGCCCATCGAGTCTGCACCGACCCACTTAAGCCCTCACTTCCACCCTATCCCCGTAACCCAGTAACCCCTCCTAACCTTTTTGGAGACTAAGGGCAATTGTATCATGGCCAATCCACCTAACCTGCACACCTCTGGACTGGGGGAGGAAACCGGAGCACCCGGAGGAAACCCACGCAGACACAGGGAGAACGTGCAGACTCCGCACAGACAGTGACCAAGCAGGGAATCGAAACTTGGGCCCTGGAGCTGTGAAGCCACAGTGCTAACCACTATGCTACCGTACTGCCCACAAATTGTCCAGTTGAAGCTGACTTTCTTGAATACTTGTCCTAGTCTGGGGATTTCTACTGCTCTTTGCCACCATATAATCCTTTCTTATACTGCTTCTACTGTATTATACTGTTTCTCATTTTCCTGTTAACCAGGGTTGTTTCATGACATACATGGGGTCCTTGCCCTTTCAAGATATATACAAATCTTGTATTCTACCAAATACTTCCTTCAACACTTCCCATAGAATCTCTACAGTGCAGAATGAGGCCATTTGGCCCTTTGAGTCTGCACCAACCCTCCAAAAGAGAAGTCTACCCATGGTCCCTCCACCACCCTATCCCCATAACCCCACTCATTGATCATGGCCAATCCACCAAATCTGCACCTCTCTGGACTGTGGGAGGAAACCGGAGAACCCGGAGGAAACCCATGCAGACACAGGGAGAACGTGCAAACTCCACCCAGACAGTGACCCAAGACCAGAATCAAACCCGGGTCCCTGGCGCTGTGAGGCAGCAGTGCTAACCACTGTGCTGTCCCACTGCTCCTTTATGATTTTATCTGCTGATAGTTCTGACAATAGTTCTACTGTGTTCAACGTCTGTCTCATCCCACCAATGTCAGTCTTACCTAAATTGAAACCTTGGTTATAACTCAGCCTTCTAACATGCAGACTAATATCAAAGATTATGGTCACCATCAACTGGTGTTCCCTTACTGTTAGATTATTGCCTAGTATAGGTTCTTAGTCATCATTAAAGCTAAATTAGCATGTTCTCTTGGTGGTTCATGAACGCCGGCTCAATTGTCTGAAATACACTGTAGGGCAGAGAGGAAAGAGTGGTTGTGGTAGTCATGGTGAGAAAGGATATATGTTGATGAATGTAGGACAAGCTGAAGTTAACAGAGGGAGGAGATTGGTAGACGTTGGGAAAACAAGCTCAAGAACTGTGGGTAAGGATTTCAGGGCATGGCTGCATTGTTGGAATAAAACAAATTTGGTGGTGGCCTGAATAAATAATAGGGGAGGGGTTCTCCAATCCCGCGGCAGAGTGTCCACGCCATCATAAACGGCGTCGCGTTTTACGACGGTGTGAACGGGCCACTCTCACGACTAATTCTGGTCCCTCCAGGGGGCCAGCACGGCACAGGAGCAGTTTGCGACGTTCCAGCTGCAGATCCCGGCGCGAACTGTGCGGCGCGGGATCCGCGCATGCGCAGTTGCGCCGGCGCCAACAAGGACATGCGCAGTGGCACCGGCGCCAACGCGCTGGCCTCGACGCAACATGGCGCAGGACTACAGGGGCCGGCGTGTAGGAAAGGAGGCCCCCAGCCACAGAGGCCGGTCTGCTGATCGGTGGGCCCCGATCGCGGGCCAGGCCACATCGGAGGCCCCCCCAGGGTCGGACCCCCCCCCTTTCCCCCAAAGGCCGCCACCCGACCCTTACACGCCGAGGTCCCGACAGTCCCGAGCAGGATAGAACGCGCCGGCGGGACGCGGCTCTTTTCTTACGGCCGCTCGGCCCATCCGGGCCGGAGAATCGGTGGGCCAGCCGCGTAGAGCGGCCCAGCGACCGGGGCCACGGCAACCACGCCGGCGCCAATGGCGCCGATTCTCCGCTCTGCAGAGAACCGGGTGCCGGCGGCGTGGCACGATTCCCGCGGCCCACCAGCGATTCTCCGACCCGGCGCGGGGTCGGAGAATCCTGCCAGGAGCTCCCCTCCTGGCCAAATAGACCACCAAAGTTTCATGCGATGTATGGGAAAGGGTGAGGGTTAATGACAGAGGTGTCATCTGTTACCTGCGCTCGGTCTTCACGTCTTTGGAATCCTTTCCCTGTTCAACAGATCCTTTCACATGTCTCCAATACTCTCATAACAACATAGAAAGAAATGAGAGCAGGAGTAGGCCATTCAGCCCTTCAAGCCTGCTCTGTCATTCAATGAGATCGTGGCTGGTCTACTTCAATACCATTTTCCCGCACTATCCCCAGACTCCTTGATGTTTTTAATATGTAGAGCTCTATCGATCTCAGCATTGAACAGACTCAACGGCTGGCTTCTACAGCCTCTGGGGTAGAGAATTCCAAGGATTCACAACCCTCGGAGTAAAGGAATTTCTCCTCGTCTCGGTCCTAAATGGCCTGCCCCTTATTCTGAGACTGTGCGCCCTGGTTCTAGATACCACCACAGCCAGGGAGCAACAGCCTGCAAGTAATTTGTATGTTTGAATGAAACCACCTCTCCTTCCAAACTCCAGAGAATAAAGGCCCAGTTTATTTATTAATAATAATAATCTTTATTGTCACAACAAGGCTTTCATTAACACTACAATGAAGTTGTGAAAAGATCTTTCCTCATTGCACAATCCCTCCATCCCAGGAATTAATTTAGTGAACCTGTGTTACAATCCCTTTTTAGCAAGTATATCTTTCCTTAGGTAAGGTGACCAAACTGCACACAACACTCCAGGTGTGGTCTCACCAAGGCACCATATAATTGCAGTGAAACAATTTTACTCTTATACTCAAATCTTCTTGCAAAAAGGGCCAACATTTGCCTTCTTAATTTCTTGCTGAAGTTAGCTTCCAGTGACTTATGAACAAGGATACCCAAGTCCCTTTGAAGTTCAACACCTCCCAGTCTCTCACCATTTAAGAAATATTCTGCCTTTGTTCTTCCTACTGTGATAAATGTAGGAATTTCTAATATATTATATGTATTTGGCGAATTAAGGGTTAAACGCCTGGGTTAGTGTGTGTCAGGATTTTAAAACTCCTGGTTTGAAAGGCAGTTGACCTTTTGGAGACAGAGGTGCAAATAAAGCAGCGTAAACGTTTGGGCTAATGGAGTTATCTTTATAGAGAGTTCCCTGGGGAATAGATAATCAGAGACATTGTGTACAGCCTAGTGAGATGATGTAGTCAATGGGAGGAACCAGGGGTTGAAGTAGTTTCTGGAGTTTGAATTCAGTTAGAGATTTGACTGGGGACAGGCCAGAAGCTGCTGATCTCAGGACAGTGAGTTAAAGATTTGCCTGTGAACAGGATAGCAGCTAATTCAAAGGCTGGCAGTTTAAACAGTCAGTTGAGACAGGCAAGAATCTGCAGTTGGTTCCTAAAGGATATCACTTTCTTAAAGTGGTTTATCCAAGATATCTCTTTACAGCAAGTGTTCCTGAGTCCGCGAGCTGTATTTAAAGTGGATTGTGACCTGAGATGGGTGTTGTTTGAGTGGAGATAGAGAGCTGTTATTGTGTCATTGTATTGATGTATTGTTTAACTGGTAATTGAAAGCTAGAATACAGACCATGCAACATCCTCTCAGCATTCACCCTAGTGGAGGTTATGTGGAGGGGAAGGAAAACGGAACTGAGGCCACAATCACTGGCCACGTTCTTGCTGAATGGCAGAGCACTGGGATGGCACAGCGGCACTATGATTAGCATTGCTGCCTCACATCACCATGGACACGGGTTCGCTTCCGGCCCACAGTCTAAAGATGTGCGGGTTAGGTGTACGGGTTAGGTATATTGGCCGTGCTAATATTGCCCCCTTAGTGTCCAAAGGTTAGGTGGGATAACGGGGAGAGGGCGGGTGGATTGGGCCTAGGTGGGGTGCTCTTTCAGAGGGTCAGTGCAGACTCAATGGGCTGAATGGCCTCCTCCTGCACTAATGTTCTATTATTGGATAGGCACATGAAGTACACCAGAATGACGGAGTGGGATAGCTTGATCTTGGTTTCGGACAATGCTCGGCACAACATCGAGGGCCGAAGGGCCTGTTCTGTGCTGTAATGTTCTATTTGTCTTTATAATGTTAAATTTATTAGTACTGTGTTAATAATAAAGTTTGTTTTAATATACCATATCATTATTTGGGTGGGAAATCACTCCTTTCCTCACAGTCTTACAAATATTGCAGTTTCTGTCCAGAATCCATGTTGGGGTTTGGTCTGGGATCGTAATACTACCAACGTGGATAACCTCACATTTCCCGCACTGTATTCCATCTGCTAACTTTATCCCCACTCCCAAATGGTGAATGAAGAAAAAAAAATTACCAGGAGACACATGCGAGGGGTAAAGCTTAGAGGAGATGTGCGAGGGATGTTTTTTTACACAGAGGGTAGGGGTGCCTGGAACTCGCTAAGGAGGAGGTGGCGGAAGCAAGGAGGATAGTGACGTTTAAGGGGCATCATGACAAATACATAAATAGGATGGGAATAGAGGAATACGGACCCCGGGGGTGCAGACGGTTTTAGGTTAGAGGGGCAGCATGGTCGGCACAGGCTTGGTGGGCCGAAGGGCCTGTTCCTGTGCTGTACTTTTCTTTGTAAACACCGACTGGGTGACTGCTTTGCAGAACACCTTTGCTTTGACCACAAACATGACCTCACGATTGCATACCATTTCAATTCACCAACTTATGCTCACAGTTCTGTCCTCGACCTGTTCCAGTGAAGCAACGCAAGCTTGAGAAACAGCATCGCATCTTCTGATTAGGCACTTTACTGCCTTCCAGATTCAACATTAATGTTCAACAACTTCAGATTGTGAGCTGTCCTCTATTTGGTATTTTTTCCCCTCAGTAACAGTCTGTATCTTGTTCTCATGTTTTGCTTACAGACCTTTATTCTGTTATAATACTCAAGTTGGACTAATGCTTTGCCCCTTTACCACGACCATTACCAGTTTCTTTGCCTTTTCTTTCAAGACATCTTTGCTATTTAATCTCCCTGCCCTTTAACCTATCACTGGCCTTCCTTTTTGCTCCATTGGACCCTCCCCCACAACATAAAACCCCATCACGTTTCTACTTCTCTTCGGCTCTGAGAGTCATATTGGGCTCAAAATAGTCTCTCCCGATGGGTGTCACCAGATCTGCTGCGTTTCTCCAGCACTTCCTGCATGTATTTGAGAACTGGAGGTTTTGTCTTCCTTAAATTTAGCTGGAGTAAATGATGAGCCATCGGAACAGGGTCGGAAAACCAGTCAGAGAGACCACATGCTGGCTGGTGGGGGAAGTGGAAAGAAACAAGTGGGAAGAGTGCTCTCCGAGTTTGGGACAGAGACATTCGGTTGGTAAGGAATACAGGAAATCCCACTGAAAGCTGATTTGGGTGTGCTTGATGCTAACACCAGGTGCCGAGATGAGCGGGTTCCATTCCTCAGCCTAAAGATGTTGCGTTCTCTTTTTGGGGAAAAAAAAGTAGCATGGGTGGGTAAACAGGAACTCTGACAGCCAGATTTTCAAAGATGTCTGGGTCACACATGAAGACTGGGCTCTCAACAGGTGTCAGCACCTGTGGAATCGTAGCCTAGCAACAGTTCAGCAGGGATCAGGAGGAAACAGCGGGATTGTTCTTTTTTTTTTTAAATACAGACTGCAAATGTGCGCAATTCTGTTTCAGTGAAGTAGGTTTGGAAACCATCAGCTTGTATTCTCTCACCTGACAATTGTCTTCAAACAGGACGCACAGTAGCGGTGACCACATTGTGCTTGGAATGGTTTCCTCAGGATCCCATGGCACTCAAAGCACAGGTATTTCCCTTCCACTTTAGCTGCCAAAATTTCTTTAGGAAAACCAGTGCGATTCCCTGCAGCTTGAGATTCTAATGAGTTTGGTGGGCTCCTCTCACTCCTTGCTGCCATGTGTTATAAGCTTCACAGCTGTCAGTTTCCCTGTAAAGGGAGCAAAAATAATATATTTTAAGCTATTACAAATCAATTAGATTAGAAAACAATGTGGCACCAGAGGAAATGTTCTATTAATTTCACAGAACAGTGACTTGCATTCTACTCTGTTGAACTTTCTGCTTAAAGTCCCTTTCCTAGCTCTCATAGTGATACTGTTTAAGGTTTCATAACCTCCAACATCATCCATCTGCCCGACAAAACTCCGTCCCCACTCAATCGCGATATACCATTGGGACCTTCAGAATTATCAATCCCTCTCCAACTTAACTTTCCTCTCCGAGATCCTTGAACTTTGTGTTAACTTCAAGCAAACCTGCTTGACCCTCCTCAAACTCATCAAAAAACCTTCCAACCTGAATCCATTCGCAGAACCAAGGTTGCTATTGCTGCAGTCATGACAATATCTTGTGACTATAATTGTGGTATATTTCCCCATCATTATTCTCTTAGACCTAAACACACATTTAAAACTGATGATGGCATCTTCAAGTCGAATGGAATACAGTCCAACTGTTACCTATCCAAAAATAGCCATTGCAAATCCAGCTATGATTCCCTACCCCATCCTTCACCATCAGAACAGACCAATCCTCAACACCTTGCCAGCAGTGGTTAGCACTGTTGCTTCACAGAGCCAGGGACTTGGGTTCGATTCCCAGCTTGGGTCACGATCGGTGCAGAGCCTGCATGTTCTTCCCCATTTCCTCCAGGGACTCCGGTTTCCTCCTATAACTCCCGAAAGACGTGCTGTTAGGTGAATTGGACATTCTGAATTCTCCCTCCGTGTACCCGAACAGGCGCCGGAATGATGCGACTGGGGGATTTTCACAGTTATTCCATTGCAGTATAATCAAAGATCCCTCCCACCCGGCTTACTCACTCGTCCAACTTCTTCCATCGGGCAGGAGATACAGAAGTCTGAAAACACGCAGGAACAGACTCAAAAACAGCTTCTTCCCCACTGTCACCAGACTCCTAAATGACCCTCTTATGGACTGATTTCATTAACACTACACCCTGTATGCTTCATCCGATGCCAGTTCTTATGTAGTTGCATTGTATATGTTGTGTTGCCCTATTATGTATTTTCTTTTATTCCCTTTTCTTCTCATGTACTTAATGATCTGTTGAGCTGCTCGCAGAAAAATACTTTTCACTGTCCCTCGGTACACGTGACAATAAACAAATCCAATCCAGTGTTAATGTAAGCCTACTTGTGAGATTTGTGACACTAATAAAGATTATTATTATATTCAGAATAACTGTGAAAGATGACTGAATCAAATAAATGATCAATGATGAAGCAAAATTGAAGCTCCCTCTACCAGACCCCGATCAGGCTCCCCCCCCCCCCCCCCCCCCGCACTGCACCCAACACCCTTTCCCCCCTGCCCTGCATTGCCCCCCCCCCCCCCCGGCCCCACACTGCCCGCACCCCAGCCCCGCACCGCCCCCTCCCGTGGCCCCACACAGCCCCCCCCCCCGGCCCCACACTGCACCCTGCCCCACACTGGCACCACACTGTCCCCCCCCCCTCCGGCACCATACTGCCCCCCCCCCCCCGGCACCACACTGCCCCCAACCCCCCCCCCCCCGGCAACCACACTGCCCCCCCCCCGGCACCACACTGCACCCCCCCCGGCACCACACTGCCCCCGCCCGGCATCCCCTCCTCCCCCAGGCACCACACTGCCTCTCCCCCCCCCCTCACCCCGGGCACCACACTGCCTCCCCCCCCCGACCCTGGGCACCACACTGCCCCCCCCCCCGGCACCACACTGCCTCCCCCCCCTCCCCCCCCCCCCGGGCACCACACTGCCTCCCCTCCCCCTCACCCCGGGCACCACACTGCCTCCCCCCCCCCCTCACCCCGGGCACCACACTGTCTCCCCCCCCCCCACCCTGGGCACCACACTGCCCCCCCCCCCCCCCCGGCACCACACTGCCTCCCCCCCCTCCCCCCCCGGGCACCACACTGCCTCCCCTCCCCCTCCCTCACCCGGGCACCACACTGCCCCCACCCCTCCGGCACCACACTGCCCCCACCCCCGCGGCACCACACTGCCTTCCCCCCCCCTCCCCCGGGCACCACACTGCCTCCCCCCCCCCCTCACCCCGGGCACCACACTGCCTCCCCCCCACCCTGGGCACCACACTGCCCCCCCCCCCGGCACCACACTGCCTCCCCACCCCCCCTCCCAGGCACCACACTGCCTCCCCTCCCCCTCCACCCCCCTCACCCCGGCACCACACTGCCCCCACCCCCCCGGCACCGCACTGCCCCACCCCCTGGGCACCACACTGCCCCCCCCGGGCACCACACTGCCCCCCGGGCACCACACTGCCCCCCATCCAGGCACCACACTGCCCCCCCTGGCCATTACACTGCCCCCCCGGGCACCACACTGCCACCCCCTGGGCACTACACTGCCCCCCTCCTTCCCCACCCCGGGCACCACACTGCCCCGCCACCCCGGGCACCACACTGCCCCGCCACCCCGGGCACCACACTGCACCCCCCCGGGCACCACACTGCCGCTCCACAGGCATCACGCCGCCCACCCCTCACCCCGAGCACCACACTGCCTCCCCCCCCACCCTGGGCACCACACTGCCCCCCCACCCCGGCACCACACTTACCCCACCCCCCGGCACCACACTGCCCCCACCCCCCTGGCACCACACTGCCCCCACCCCCCCGGTACCACACTGCCCCCACCCCCCCGGTACCACACTGCTCTCCCCTACGGCAACACACTGTCCCCCCTCCCCCGGGCACCACACTGCCCCCCCGGCACCGCGCCCCACCCCAGGCACCACACTGCCCCCCCCCCTGGGCACCATACTGCCCCCCTGGGCACCACACTGCCCCCCCGGGCACCACACTGTCCTCCCGGGCACCACACTGCCCCCCCGGGCACGACACTGCCCCACCCCCGGGCACCACACTGCCCCCCCGGGTACAACACTGCCACCCCCCCGGGCACCTCACTGCCACCCCCCCCGGGCACCACAATGCCCCCCCCGGGCGGCACAATGCCCCCCCGGGCACCACACTGCCCCCCCCCGGGCAACACACTGCCCCCCCCAGGCACCACACTGCCCCCCCGGGCACCACACTGCCCCACCCCTCCGGGCACCACACTGCCCCCCCGGGCACCACACTGCCCCCCCGGGCACCACACTGCCCGCCCCAGGGCACCACTCTGCCCCCCTCGGGCACCACACTGCCCCCCGGGCACCACACTGCCCCCCCGGGACCACACTGCCCCCCCCCAGGCACCGCACTGCCCCCCGGGCACCACATTGCCACCCCCCCGGGCACCACACTGCCCCCCCTGGGCACCACACTGCCCCCCTTCCGGGCACAACACTGCCCCCCCCCCGGCCACCACACGGCCCCCCCGGGCACCACACTGCCCCCCCCCCGGGCACCACACTGCCTCCCCTCCCCTCCCCCCCCGGGAACCACACTGCCTCCCCCCCCCCCCCCCCTCACCCCAGGGACCACACTGCCTTCCCCCCCCCCTCACCCCGGGCACCACATTGCCTCTCCCACGCCCCCACCCCGGGCACCACACTGCCCCCCCTGGACCACACTGCCCCCACCC
The DNA here is from genome assembly GCF_047496885.1 of Scyliorhinus torazame. Classification (NCBI taxonomy): domain Eukaryota; kingdom Metazoa; phylum Chordata; class Chondrichthyes; order Carcharhiniformes; family Scyliorhinidae; genus Scyliorhinus; species Scyliorhinus torazame. Next base: position 38,231,198 of record NC_092728.1, read on the forward strand.
CCCTGGCACCACACTGCCCCCACCCCCCCAGCACCACACTGCCCCCACCCCACCGGCACCTCACTGCCCACCCCCCCCCCCCGGCACCACACTGCCCCCCCCTCTCCCCTCCCCTCTCACCCCGGGCACCACACTGCCCCCCCCTCTCCCCTCACCCCGGGCACCACACTGCCCCCCCCCCCGGGCACCACACTGCCTCCCCTCTCCCCTCCCCTCTCACCCCGGGCACCACACTGCCCCCCCTCGCCTCCCCCCTCACCCCGGGCACCACACTGCCCCCCCTTCCCCTCCCCCCTCTCACCCCGGGCACCACACTGCCCCCCCGGGCACCACACTGCCCCCCCCCCAGGCACAACACTGCCCCCCCCGGGCACCACACTGCCCCACCTCCGGGCACCACACTGCCCCCCCCGGGTACAGCACTGCCACCCCCCCGGGCACCTCACTGCCACCCCCAAGGGCACCACACTGCCCCCCCCTAGCACCACACTGCCCCGCCCCCGGCACCACATTGACCCCCCCGGGCACGACACTGCCCCCCCCTCCCCTCTCAGCCCGGGCACCACACTGTCCCCCTCCCAGGCACAACACTGCCCCCCCCGGGCACCACACTGCCCCACCTCCGGGCACCACACTGCCCCCCCCGGGTACAGCACTGCCACCCCCCCGGGCACCTCACTGCCACCCCCAAGGGCACCACACTGCCCCCCCCTAGCACCACACTGCCCCGCCCCCGGCACCACATTGACCCCCCCCCGGGCACGACACTGCCCCCCCCTCCCCTCTCACCCCGGGCACCACACTGTCCCCCTTCCCCCCTCACCCCGGGAGCCAAACTGCCCTCCTCCCGGGCACCACACTGCCCCCCCCTCACCCCGGGCACCGTACTGCCCCCCCCTCACCCCAGGCACCGCACTGCCCCCTCCCGGGCACCACACTGCCCCCCCTCCCCTCGGGCACAACACTCTCCCCTTCCCCCGGGCACCACACTGCCCCCCCACCCCCCTCACCCCGGGCACCACACTGCCCCCCCTCCCCTCCCCTCTCACCCCGGGCACCACACTCCCCCCCCCCTCTCACCCCGGGCACCACACTGCCCCCCCCGGGCACCACACTGCCCCCCCCCCAGGCACAACACTGCCCCCCCGGGCACCACACTGCCCCACCTCCGGGCACCACACTGCCCCCCCCGGGTACAGCACTGCCACCCCCCCGGGCACCTCACTGCCACCCCCAAGGCACCACACTGCCCCCCCCGGGCACCACACTGCCCCACCCCTCCGGGCACCACAATGCCCCCCCGGGCACCACTCTGCCCCCCCCGGGCACCACACTGCCCCCCCCCAGGCACCACACTGCCTCCCTGGGCACCATACTGCCCCCCCCGGACCACACTGCCCCCCCGGGCACCACACTGCCCCCCCCGGGCACCACACTGCCCCCCCGGGCACCACTCTGCCCCCCCGGGCACCACTCTGCCCCCCCGGGCACCACACTGCCCCCCCGGGCACCACACTGCCCCCCCGGGCACCGCACTGCCCCCCCGGGCACCGCACTGCCCCCCCGGGCACCGCACTGCCCCCCCGGGCACCACACTGCCACCCCCCCGGGCACCACACTGCCCCCCCGGGACCACACTGCCCCCCCGGGCACCGCACTGCCCCCCCGGGCACCACACTGCCACCCCCCCGGGCACCACACTGCCCCCCCGGGCACCACTCTGCCCCCCCGGGCACCACTCTGCCCCCCCGGGCACCACACTGCCCCCCCGGGCACCGCACTGCCCCCCCGGGCACCACACTGCCCACCCCTGGGCACCACACTGCCCCCCTTCCGGGCACCACACGGCCCCCCCCCGGGCACCACACTGCCTCCCCTCCTCCCCCCCCCAGGGAACCACACTGCCTCCCCCCCCCCCTCACCCCGGGCACCCCATTGCCTCTCCCACGCCCCCACTCTGGGCACAACACTGCCCCGCCCCCCCAGACCACACTGCCCCCACCCCCCCCGGACCACACTGCCCCCACCCCCTGGCACCACACTGCCCCCACCCCACCCGCACCACACTGCACCCCCCCCTCCCCTCACACCGGGCGCCACACTGCCCCCACCCCACCGGCACCACACTGCCCCCACCCCACCGGCACCACACTGCCCCCCCCGGGCGCCACACTGCCCCCCCCCCCCCCCTCCCCTCCCCCTCACCCCGGGCGCCACACTGCCCCCACCCCCCCGCCGCCGCCGCCGCCGCCGCCGCCGGCCGGGCCCGGGCCCGGGCCCCGGAATCGCCCCTCCGGCCCTGGACTCACCCAGCCTGCTCTCCTGGATGGGAGGAAGCTGCAGCCTGGCTGGGCGGAGCCGAGAACAGGGCGGAGCCCGGGCCCGAGAACCGGGTTCACTCACAAAACTCTCAATCCCCCAAAACACCAACACTCCCCAATCCCCAAAACACCAACACTCCCCAACCCCCAAAACACCAACACTCCCCAATCCCCCAAAACACCAACACTCCCCAACCCCCAAAACACCAACACTCCCCCAACCCCCAAAACACCAACACTCCCCAATCCCCCAAAACACCAACACTCCCCAATCCCCCAAAACACCAACACTCCCCAACCCCCAAAACACCAACACTCCCCAACCCCCCAAAACACCAACACTCCCCAATCCCCCAAAACACCAACACTCCCCAATCCCCCAAAACACCAACACTCCCCAATCCCCCAAAACACCAACACTCCCCAATCCCCCAAAACACCAACACTCCCCAATCCCCCAAAACACCAACACTCCCCAATCCCCCAAAACACCAACACTCCCCAATCCCCCAAAACACCAACACTCCCCAACCCCCCAAAACACCAACACTCCCCAACCCCCCAAAACACCGACACTCCCCAACCCCCCAAAACACCAACACTCCCCAACCCCCAAAACACCGACACTCCCCAATCCCCCAAAACACCGACACTCCCCAATCCCCCAAAACACCGACACTCCCCAACCCCCAAAACACCGACACTCCCCAATCCCCAAAACACCAACACTCCCCAATCCCCCAAAACACCAACACTCCCCAATCCCCCAAAACACCAACACTCCCCAATCCCCCAAAACACCAACACTCCCCAATCCCCCAAACACCAACACTCCCCTACCCCCAAAACACCAACTCTCCCCAACCCCCAAAACACCAACACTCCCGAACCCCCAGAACACCAACACGCCCCAATCCCCCAAAACTCCAACACGCCCCAATCCCCCAAAACACCAACACTCCCCAACCCCCAAAACACCAACACTCCCCAACCCCCAAAACACCAACACTCCCCAATCCCCCAAAACACCAACACTCCCCAATCCCCCAAACACCAACAATCCCCAACCCCCAAAACACCAACACTCCCGAACCCCCAAAACACCAACACTCCCCAATCCCCCAAAACACCAACACTCCCCAATCCCCCAAACACCAACACTCCCCTACCCCCAAAACACCAACTCTCCCCAACCCCCAAAACACCAACACCCCCCAACCCCCAGAACACCAACACGCCCCAATCCCCCAAAACTCCAACACGCTCCAATCCCCCAAAACACCAACACCCCCCAACCCCCAGAACACCAACACGCCCCAATCCCCCAAAACTCCAACACGCTCCAATCCCCCAAAACACCAACACTCCCCAACCCCCAAAACACCAACACTCCCCAACCCCCAAAACACCAACACTCCCCAATCCCCCAAAACACCAACACTCCCCAATCCCCCAAACACCAACAATCCCCAACCCCCAAAACACCAACACTCCCGAACCCCCAAAACACCAACACTCCCCAATCCCCCAAAACACCAACACTCCGCAATCCCCCAAACACCAACACTCCCCTACCCCCAAAACACCAACTCTCCCCAACCCCCAAAACACCAACACCCCCCAACCCCCAGAACACCAACACGCCCCAATCCCCCAAAACTCCAACACGCCCCAATCCCCCAAAACACCAACACTCCCCAACCCCCAAAACACCAACACTCCCCAATCCCCCAAAACACCAACACTCCCCAACCCCCAAAACACCAACACTCCCCAATCCCCCAAAACACCAACACTCCCCAACCCCCAAAACACCAACACTCCCCAACCCCCAAAACACCAACACTCCCCAACCCCCAAAACACCAACACTCCCCAACCCCCAAAACACCAACACTCCCCAACCCCCAAAACACCAACACTCCCCAACCCCCAAAACACCAACACTCCCCAACCCCCAAAACACCAACACTCCCCAACCCCCAAAACACCAACACTCCCCAACCCCCAAAACACCAACACTCCCCAACCCCCAAAACACCAACACTCCCCAACCCCCAAAACACCAACACTCCCCAATCCCCAAAACACCAACACTCCCCAACCCCCAAAACACCAACACTCCACAACCCCCCAAAACACCAACACTCCCCAACCCCCAAAACACCAACACTCCCCAACCCACAAAACACCAACACTCCCCAATCCCCCAAAACACCAACACTCCCCAATCCCCCAAAACACCAACACACCCCAACCCCCAAAACACCAACACACCCCAACCCCCAAAACACCAACACACCCCAACCCCCAAAACACCAACACTCCCCAACCCCCAAAACACCAACACTCCCCAACCCCCAAAACACCAACACTCCCCAACCCCCAAAACACCAACACTCCCCAACCCCCAAAACACCAACACTCCCCAACCCCCCAAAACACCAACACTCCCCAACCCCCAAAACACCAACACTCCCCAATCCCCCAAAACACCAACACTCCCCAATCCCCCAAAACACCAACACTCCCCAACCCCCAAAACACCAACACTCCCCAACCCCCAAAACACCAACACTCCCCAACCCCCAAAACACCAACACTCCCCAACCCCCCAAAACACCAACACTCCCCAACCCCCAAAACACCATCACACCCCAACCCCCAAAACACCAACACTCCCCAATCCCCCAAAACACCAACACTCCCCAATCCCCCAAAACACCATCACACCCCAACCCCCAAAACACCAACACTCCCCAATCCCCAAAACACCAACACTCCCCAATCCCCAAAACACCAACACTCCCCAACCCCCAAAACACCAACACTCCCCAACCCCCCAAAACACCAACACTCCCCAACCCCCAAAACACCAACACTCCCCAACTCCCAAAACACCAACACTCCCCAATCCCCCAAAACACCAACACTCCCCAATCCCCCAAAACACCAACACTCCCCAACCCCCAAAACACCAACACTCCCCAATCCCCAAAACACCAACACTCCCCAACCCCCAAAACACCAACACTCCCCAACCCCCCAAAACACCAACACTCACCAACCCCCAAAACACCAACACTCCCCAACCCCCCAAAACACCAACACTCCCCAACCCCCAAAACACCAACACTCCCCAATCCCCCAAAACACCAACACTCCCCAATCCCCCAAAACACCAACACACCCCAACCCCAAAACACCAACACTCGCCAACCCCCAAAACACCAACACTCCCCAACCCCCAAAACACCAACACTCCCCAATCCTCCAAAACACCAACACTCCCCAATCCCCAAAACACCAACACTCCCCAACCCCCAAAACACCAACACTCCCCAACCCCCAAAACACCAACACTCCCCAACCCCCCAAAACACCAACACTCCCCAACCCCCAAAACACCAGCACTCCCCAACCCCCCAAAACACCAACACTCCCCAACCCCCAAAACACCAACACTCCCCAACCCCCCAAAAAACAACACTCCCCAATTCCCCAAAACACCAGCACTCCCCAACCCCCCAAAACACCAACACTCCCCAACCCCCAAAACACCAACACTCCCCAATCCTCCAAAACACCAACACTCCCCAATCACCAAAACACCAACACTCCCCAACTCCCCAAAACACCAACACTCCCCAACCCCCAAAACACCACCACTCCCCAACCCCCAAAACACCAACACTCCCCAATCCCCAAAACACCAACACTCCCCAACCCCCAAAACACCATCACACCCCAACCCCCAAAACACCAACACTCCCCAATCCCCCAAAACACCATGACACCCCAACCCCCAAAACACCAACACTCCCCAATCCCCAAAACACCAACACTCCCCAATCCCCAAAACACCAACACTCCCCAATCCCCCAAAACACCAACACTCCCCAATCCCCCAAAACACCAACATTCCCCAACCCCACAAAACACCAACACTCCCCAACCCCCAAAACACCAACACTCCCCAACCCCCAAAACACCAACACTCCCCAATCCCCCAAAACACCAACAGTCCCCAACCCCCCAAAACACCAACACTCACCAACCCCCAAAACACCAACACTCCCCAACCCCCCAAAACACCAACACTCCCCAACCCCCAGAACACCAACACTCCCCAACCCCCAAAACACCAACACTCCCCAATGTCCCAAAGCACCAACACTCCCCAATCCCCCAAAACACCGACACTCCCAAACCCCCAAAACACCAACACTCCCCAATCCCCAAAACACCAACACTCCCCAACCCCCAAAACACCAACACTCCCCAATCCCCCAAAACACCAACACTCCCCAATCCCCCAAACACCAACACTCCCCAACCCCCAAACACCAACACTCCCGAACCCCCAAAACACCAACACTCCCCAATCCCCCAAAACACCAACACTCCCCAATCCCCCAAACACCAACACTCCCCTACCCCCAAAACACCAACTCTCCCCAACCCCCAAAACACCAACACCCCCCAACCCCCAGAACACCAACACGCCCCAATCCCCCAAAACTCTAACACGCCCCAATCCCCCAAAACACCAACACTCCCCAACCCCCAAAACACCAACACTCCCCAATCCCCCAAAACACCAACACTCCCCAACCCCCAAAACACCAACACTTCCCAATCCCCCAAAACACCAACACTCCCCAACCCCGAAAACACCAACACTCCCCAACCCCCAAAACACCAACACTCCCCAACCCCCAAAACACCAACACTCCCCAACCCCCAAAACACCAACACTCCCCAACCCCCAAAACACCAACACTCCCCAACCCCCAAAACACCAACACTCCCCAACCCCCAAAACACCAACACTCCCCAACCCCCAAAACACCAACACTCCCCAACCCCCAAAACACCAACACTCCCCAACCCCCAAAACACCAACACTCCCCAACCCCCAAAACACCAACACTCCCCAACCCCCAAAACACCAACACTCCCCAATCCCCAAAACACCAACACTCCCCAACCCCCAAAACACCAACACTCCCCAACCCCCCAAAACACCAACACTCCCCAACCCCCAAAACACCAACACTCCCCAACCCCCAAAACACCAACACTCCCCAATCCCCCAAAACACCAACACTCCCCAATCCCCCAAAACACCAACACACCCCAACCCCCAAAACACCAACACACCACAACCCCCAAAACACCAACACACCCCAACCCCCAAAACACCAACACTCCCCAACCCCCAAAACACCAACACTCCCCAACCCCCAAAACACCAACACCCCCAACCCCCAAAACACCAACACTCCCCAACCCCCAAAACACCAACACACCCCAACCACCAAAACACCAACACTCCCCAATCACCAAAACACCAACACTCCCCAATCCCCACAACACCAACATTCCCCAACCCCCCAAAACACCAACACTCCCCAACCCCCAAAACACCAACACTCCCCAACCCCCCAAAACACCAACACTCCCCAACCCCCAAAACACCAACACTCCCCAATCCCCCAAAACACCAACACTCCCCAATCCCCCAAAACACCAACACTCCCCAACCCCCAAAACACCAACACTCCCCAACCCCCAAAACACCAACACTCCCCAACCCCCAAAACACCAACACTCCCCAACCCCCCAAAACACCAACACTCCCCAACCCCCAAAACACCATCACACCCCAACCCCCAAAACACCAACACTCCCCAATCCCCCAAAACACCATCACACCCCAACCCCCAAAACACCAACACTCCCCAATCCCCAAAACACCAACACTCCCCAATCCCCAAAACACCAACACTCCCCAACCCCCAAAACACCAACACTCCCCAATCCCCCAAAACACCAACAATCCCCAACCCCCAAAACACCAACACTCCCGAACCCCCAAAACACCAACACTCCCCAATCCCCCAAAACACCAACAGTCCCCAATCCCCCAAACACCAACACTCCCCTACCCCCAAAACACCAACTCTCCCCAACCCCCAAAACACCAACACCCCCCAACCCCCAGAACACCAACACGCCCCAATCCCCCAAAACTCCAACACGCCCCAATCCCCCAAAACACCAACACTCCCCAACCCCCAAAACACCAACACTCCCCAACCCCCAAAACACCAACACTCCCCAATCCCCCAAAACACCAACACTCCCCAATCCCCCAAACACCAACAATCCCCAACCCTCAAAACACCAACACTCCCGAACCCCCAAAACACCAACACTCCCCAATCCCCCAAAACACCAACACTCCCCAATCCCCCAAACACCAACACTCCCCTACCCCCAAAACACCAACTCTCCCCAACCCCCAAAACACCAACACCCCCCAACCCCCAGAACACCAACACGCCCCAATCCACCAAAACTCCAACACGCTCCAATCCCCCAAAACACCAACACTCCCCAACCCCCAAAACACCAACACTCCCCAACCCCCAAAACACCAACACTCCCCAACCCCCAAAACACCAACACTCCCCAATCCCCCAAAACACCAACACTCCCCAATCCCCCAAACACCAACAATCCCCAACCCCCAAAACACGAACACTCCCGAACCCCCAAAACACCAACACTCCCCAATCCCCCAAAACACCAACACTCCCCAATCCCCCAAACACCAACACTCCCCTACCCCCAAAACACCAACTCTCCCCAACCCCCAAAACACCAACACCCCCCAACCCCCAGAACACCAACACGCCCCAATCCCCCAAAACTCCAACACGCCCCAATCCCCCAAAACACCAACACTGCCCAACCCCCAAAACACCAACACTCCCCAATCCCCCAAAACACCAACACTCCCCAACCCCCAAAACACCAACACTCCCCAATCCCCCAAAACACCAACACTCCCCAACCCCCAAAACACCAACACTCCCCAACCCCCAAAACACCAACACTCCCCAACCCCAAAAACACCAACACTCCCCAACCCCCAAAACACCAACACTCCCCAGCCCCCAAAACACCAACACTCCCCAACCCCCAAAACACCAACACTCCCCAACCCCCAAAACACCAACACTCCCCAACCCCCAAAACACCAACACTCCCCAACCCCCAAAACACCAACACTCCCCAACCCCCAAAACACCAACACTCCCCAACCCCCAAAACACCAACACTCCCCAACCCCCAAAACACCAACACTCCCCAATCCCCAAAACACCAACACTCCCCAACCCCCAAAACACCAACACTCCCCAACCCCCCAAAACACCAACACTCCCCAACCCCCAAAACACCAACACTCCCCAACCCACAAAACACCAACACTCCCCAATCCCCCAAAACACCAACACTCCCCAATCCCCCAAAACACCAACACACCCCAACCCCCAAAACACCAACACACCCCAACCCCCAAAACACCAACACACCCCAACCCCCAAAACACCAACACTCCCCAACCCCCAAAACACCAACACTCCCCAACCCCCAAAACACCAACACTCCCCAACCCCCAAAACACCAACACACCCCAACCCCCAAAACACCAACACTCCCCAATCCCCAAAACACCAACACTCCCCAATCCCCAAAACACCAACACTCCCCAACCCCCCAAAACACCAACACTCCCCAACCCCCAAAACACCAACACTCCCCAACCCCCCAAAACACCAACACTCCCCAACCACCAAAACACCAACACTCCCCAATCCCCCAAAACACCAACACTCCCCAATCCCCCAAAACACCAACACTCCCCAACCCCCAAAAAACCAACACTCCCCAACCCCCAAAACACCAACACTCCCCAACCCCCAAAACACCAACACTCCCCAACCCCCCAAAACACCAACACTCCCCAACCCCCAAAACACCATCACACCCCAACCCCCAAAACACCAACACTCCCCAATCCCCCAAAACACCAACACTCCCCAATCCCCCAAAACACCATCACACACCAACCCCCAAAACACCAACACTCCCCAATCCCCAAAACACCAACACTCCCCAATCCCCAAAACACCAACACTCCCCAACCCCCAAAACACCAACACTCCCCAACCCCCCAAAACACCAACACTCCCCAACCCCCAAAACACCAACACTCCCCAACCCCCCAAAACACCAACACTCCCCAACTCCCAAAACACCAACACTCCCCAATCCCCCAAAACACCAACACTCCCCAATCCCCCAAAACACCAACACTCCCCAACCCCCAAAACACCAACACTCCCCAATCCCCAAAACACCAACACTCCCCAACCCCCAAAACACCAACACTCCCCAACCCCCCAAAACACCAACACTCCCCAATCCCCCAAAACACCAACACTCCCCAATCCCCCAAAACACCAACACACCCCAACCCCAAAACACCAACACTCCCCAACCCCCAAAACACCAACACTCCCCAACCCCCTAAACACCAACACTCCCCAATCCTCCAAAACACCAACACTCCCCAATCCCCAAAACACCAACACTCCCCAACCCCCAAAACACCAACACTCCCCAACCCCCAAAACACCAACACTCCCCAACCCCCCAAAACACCAACACTCCCCAACCCCCAAAACACCAGCACTCCCCAACCCCCCAAAACACCAACACTCCCCAACCCCCAAAACACCAACACTCCCCAACCCCCCAAAAAACAACACTCCCCAATTCACCAAAACACCAGCACTCCCCAACCCCCCAAAACACCAACACTCCCCAACCCCCAAAACACCAACACTCCCCAATCCTCCAAAACACCAACACTCCCCAATCACCAAAACACCAACACTCCCCAACTCCCCAAAACACCAACACTCCCCAACCCCCAAAACACCAGCACTCCCCAACCCCCAAAACACCAACACTCCCCAATCCCCAAAACACCAACACTCCCCAACCCCCAAAACACCATCACACCCCAACCCCCAAAACACCAACACTCCCCAATCCCCCAAAACACCATCACACCCCAACCCCCAAAACACCAACACTCCCCAATCCCCAAAACACCAACACTCCCCAATCCCCAAAACACCAACACTCCCCAACCCCCAAAACACCAACACTCCCCAACCCCCCAAAACACCAACACTCCCCAACCCCCAAAACACCAACACTCCCCAACCCCCCAAAACACCAACACTCCCCAACTCCCAAAACACCAACACTCCCCAATCCCCCAAAACACCAACACTCCCTAATCCCCCAAAACACCAACACTCCCCAACCCCCAAAACACCAACACTCCCCAATCCCCAAAACACCAACACTCCCCAACCCCCAAAACACCAACACTCCCCAACCCCCCAAAACACCAACACTCACCAACCCCCAAAACACCAACACTCCCCAACCCCCCAAAACACCAACACTCCCCAACCCCCAAAACACCAACACTCCCCAATCCCCCAAAACACCAACACTCCCCAATCCCCCAAAACACCAACACACCCCAACCCCAAAACACCAACACTCCCCAACCCCCAAAACACCAACACTCCCCAACCCCCAAAACACCAACACTCCCCATTCCTCCAAAACACCAACACTCCCCAATCCCCAAAACACCAACACTCCCCAACCCCCAAAACACCAACACTCCCCAACCCCCAAAACACCAACACTCCCCAACCCCCCAAAACACCAACACTCCCCAACCCCCAAAACACCAGCACTCCCCAACCCCCCAAAACACCAACACTCCCCAACCCCCAAAACACCAACACTCCCCAACCCCCCAAAACACCAACACTCCCCAATTCCCCAAACCACCAGCACTCCCCAACCCCCCAAAACACCAACACTCCCCAACCCCCAAAACACCAACACTCCCCAATCCTCCAAAACACCAACACTCCCCAATCACCAAAACACCAACACTCCCCAACTCCCCAAAACACCAACACTCCCCAACCCCCAAAACACCACCACTCCCCAACCCCCAAAACACCAACACTCCCCAATCCGCAAAACACCAACACTCCCCAACCCCCAAAACACCAACACTCCCCAACCCCCAAAACACCAACACTCCCCAACCCCCAAAACAACACTCCCCAATCCCCAAAACACCAACACTCCCCAATCACCCAAAACACCAACACTCCCCAATCCCCCAAAACACCAACACTCCCCAATCCCCCAAAACACCAACATTCCCCAACCCCACAAAACACCAACACTCCCCAACCCCCAAAACACCTACACTCCCCAACCCCCAAAACACCAACACTCCCCAATCCCCCAAAACACCAACAGTCCCCAACCCCCCAAAACACCAACACTCACCAACCCCCAAAACACCAACACTCCCCAACCCCCCAAAACACCAACACTCCCCAACCCCCAGAACACCAACACTCCCCAACCCCCAAAACACCAACACTCCCCAATGTCCCAAAGCACCAACACTCCCCAATCCCCCAAAACACCGACACTCCCAAACCCCCAAAACACCAACACTCCCCAATCCCCAAAACACCAACACTCCCCAACCCCCAAAACACCAACACTCCCCAATCCCCCAAAACACCAACACTCCCCAATCCCCCAAACACCAACACTCCCCAACCCCCAAACACCAACACTCCCGAACCCCCAAAACACCAACACTCCCCAATCCCCCAAAACACCAACACTCCCCAATCCCCCAAACACCAACACTCCCCTACCCCCAAAACACCAACTCTCCCCAACCCCCAAAACACCAACACCCCCCAACCCCCAGAACACCAACACGCCCCAATCCCCCAAAACTCCAACACGCCCCAATCCCCCAAAACACCAACACTCCCCAACCCCCAAAACACCAACACTCCCCAATCCCCCAAAACACCAACACTCCCCAACCCCCAAAACACCAACACTTCCCAATCCCCCAAAACACCAACACTCCCCAACCCCGAAAACACCAACACTCCCCAACCCCCAAAACACCAACACTCCCCAACCCCCAAAACACCAACACTCCCCAACCCCCAAAACACCAACACTCCCCAACCCCCAAAACACCAACACTCCCCAACCCCCAAAACACCAACACTCCCCAACCCCCAAAACACCAACACTCCCCAATCCTCCAAAACACCAACACTCCCCAATCACCAAAACACCAACACTCCCCAACTCCCCAAAACACCAACACTCCCCAACCCCCAAAACACCACCACTCCCCAACCCCCAAAACACCAACACTCCCCAATCCCCAAAACACCAACACTCCCCAACCCCCAAAACACCAACACTCCCCAACCCCCAAAACACCAACACTCCCCAATCCCCAAAACAACACTCCCCAATCCCCAAAACACCAACACTCCCCAATCACCCAAAACACCAACACTCCCCAATCCCCCAAAACACCAACACGCCCCAATCCCCCAAAACACCAACATTCCCCAACCCCACAAAACACCAACACTCCCCAACCCCCAAAACACCAACACTCCCCAACCCCCAAAACACCAACACTCCCCAATCCCCCAAAACACCAACAGTCCCCAACCCCCCAAAACACCAACACTCACCAACCCCCAAAACACCAACACTCCCCAACCCCCCAAAACACCAACACTCCCCAACCCCCAGAACACCAACACTCCCCAACCCCCAAAACACCAACACTCCCCAATGTCCCAAAGCACCAACACTCCCCAATCCCCCAAAACACCGACACTCCCAAACCCCCAAAACACCAACACTCCCCAATCCCCAAAACACCAACACTCCCCAACCCCCAAAACACCAACACTCCCCAATCCCCCAAAACACCAACACTCCCCAATCCCCCAAACACCAACACTCCCCAACCCCCAAACACCAACACTCCCGAACCCCCAAAACACCAACACTCCCCAATCCCCCAAAACACCAACACTCCCCAATCCCCCAAACACCAACACTCCCCTACCCCCAAAACACCAACTCTCCCCAACCCCCAAAACACCAACACCCCCCAACCCCCAGAACACCAACACGCCCCAATCCCCCAAAACTCCAACACGCCCCAATCCCCCAAAACACCAACACTCCCCAACCCCCAAAACACCAACACTCCCCAATCCCCCAAAACACCAACACTCCCCAACCCCCAAAACACCAACACTTCCCAATCCCCCAAAACACCAACACTCCCCAACCCCGAAAACACCAACACTCCCCAACCCCCAAAACACCAACACTCCCCAACCCCCAAAACACCAACACTCCCCAACCCCCAAAACACCAACACTCCCCAACCCCCAAAACACCAACACTCCCCAACCCCCAAAACACCAACACTCCCCAACCCCCAAAACACCAACACTCCCCAACCCCCAAAACACCAACACTCCCCAACCCCCAAAACACCAACACTCCCCAACCCCCAAAACACCAACACTCCCCAACCCCCAAAACACCAACACTCCCCAACCCCCAAAACACCAACACTCCCCAATCCCCAAAACACCAACACTCCCCAACCCCCAAAACACCAACACTCCCCAACCCCCCAAAACACCAACACTCCCCAACCCCCAAAACACCAACACTCCCCAACCCCCAAAACACCAACACTCCCCAATCCCCCAAAACACCAACACTCCCCAATCCCCCAAAACACCAACACACCCCAACCCCCAAAACACCAACACACCCCAACCCCCAAAACACCAACACACCCCAACCCCCAAAACACCAACACTCCCCAACCCCCAAAACACCAACACTCCCCAACCCCCAAAACACCAACACCCCCAACCCCCAAAACACCAACACTCCCCAACCCCCAAAACACCAACACACCCCAACCCCCAAAACACCAACACTCCCCAATCACCAAAACACCAACACTCCCCAATCCCCACAACACCAACACTCCCCAACCCCCCAAAACACCAACACTCCCCAACCCCCAAAACACCAACACTCCCCAACCCCCCAAAACACCAACACTCCCCAACCCCCAAAACACCAACACTCCCCAATCCCCCAAAACACCAACACTCCCCAATCCCCCAAAACACCAACACTCCCCAACCGCCAAAACACCAACACTCCCCAACCCCCAAAACACCAACACTCCCCAACCCCCAAAACACCAACACTCCCCAACCCCCCAAAACACCAACACTCCCCAACCCCCAAAACACCATCACACCCCAACCCCCAAAACACCAACACTCCCCAATCCCCCAAAACACCATCACACCCCAACCCCCAAAACACCAACACTCCCCAATCCCCAAAACACCAACACTCCCCAATCCCCAAAACACCAACACTCCCCAACCCCCAAAACACCAACACTCCCCAACCCCCCAAAACACCAACACTCCCCAACCCCCAAAACACCAACACTCCCCAACCCCCAAAACACCAACACTCCCCAACTCCCAAAACACCAACACTCCCCAATCCCCCAAAACACCAACACTCCCCAATCCCCCAAAACACCAACACTCCCCAACCCCCAAAACACCAACACTCCCCAATCCCCAAAACACCAACACTCCCCAACCCCCAAAACACCAACACTACCCAACCCCCCAAAACACCAACACTCACCAACCCCCAAAACACCAACACTCCCCAACCCCCCAAAACACCAACACTCCCCAACCCCCAAAACACCAACACTCCCCAATCCCCCAAAACACCAACACTCCCCAATCCCCCAAAACACCAACACACCCCAACCCCAAAACACCAACACTCCCCAACCCCCAAAACACCAACACTCCCCAACCCCCAAAACACCAACACTCCCCAATCCTCCAAAACACCAACACTCCCCAATCCCCAAAACACCAACACTCCCCAACCCCCAAAACACCAACACTCCCCAAACCCCAAAACACCAACACTCCCCAACCCCCCAAAACACCAACACTCCCCAACCCCCAAAACACCAGCACTCCCCAACCCCCCAAAACACCAACACTCCCCAACCCCCAAAACACCAACACTCCCCAACCCCCCAAAACACCAACACTCCCCAATTCCCCAAAACACCAGCACTCCCCAACCCCCCAAAACACCAACACTCCCCAACCCCCAAAACACCAACACTCCCCAATCCTCCAAAACACCAACACTCCCCAATCACCAAAACACCAACACTCCCCAACTCCCCAAAACACCAACACTCCCCAACCCCCAAAACACCACCACTCCCCAACCCCCAAAACACCAACACTCCCCAATCCCCAAAACACCAACACTCCCCAACCCCCAAAACAACAACACTCCCCAACCCCCAAAACACCAACACTCCCCAACCCCCAAAACAACACTCCCCAATCCCCAAAACACCAACACTCCCCAATCCCCCAAAACACCAACACTCCCCAATCCCCCAAAACACCAACACTCCCCAATCCCCCAAAACACCAACATTCCCCAACCCCACAAAACACCAACACTCCCCAACCCCCAAAACACCAACACTCCCCAACCCCCAAAACACCAACACTCCCCAATCCCCCAAAACACCAACACTCCCCAATCCCCCAAAACACCAACACTCCCCAATCCCCGAAAACACCAACACTCCCCAATCCCCCAAAACACCAACATTCCCCAACCCCACAAAACACCAACACTCCCCAACCCCCAAAACACCAAAACTCCCCAACCCCCAAAACACCAACACTCCCCAACCCCCAAAACACCAACACTCCCCAACCCCCAAAACACCAACACTCCCCAACACCCAAAACACCAACATTCCCCAACCCCCAAAACATCAACACTCCCCAACCCCCAAAACACTAACACTCCCCAACCCCCCAAAACACCAACACTCCCCAACCCCCAGAACACCAACACTCCCCAACCCCCAAAACACCAACACTCCCCAATGTCCCAAAGCACCAACACTCCCCAATGTCCCAAAGCACCAACACTCCCCAATCCCCAAACCACCAACACTCCCCAATCCCCAAAATACCATGACTCCCCAATCCCCCAAAACACCAACATTCCCCAACTCCCAAAACACCAACACTCCCCAATCCCCCAAAACACCAACACTCCCCAACCCCCAAAACACCAACACTCCCTAATCTCCCAAACCACCAACACACCCCAACCCCCCAAAACACCAACACTCCCCAACACCCAAAACACCAACACTCCCCAACCCCCAAAACACCAACATTCCCCAACCCCCCCAAAACACCAACACTCCCCAATCCCCCAAAACTCCAACACTCCTCAACCCCCCAAAACAACACACCACAATCCCCAAAACACCAACAATCCCCATTCCCCAAAAACAACAACACTCCCCAACCCCCAAAACACCAACACTCCCCAATCCTCCAAAACACCAACACTCCCCAATCCCCAAAACACCAACACTCCCCAACCCGCAAAACACCAACACTCCCCAATCCCCAAAACACCAACACTCCCCAACCCCCAAAACACCAACACTCCCCAACTCCCAAAACACCAACACTCCCCAACCCCCAAAACAATCCTCCCCAATCCCCAAAACACCAACACTCCCCAATCCCCCAAAACACCAACACTCCCCAATCCCCCAAAACACCAACACTCCCCAATCCCCCAAAACACCAACATTCCCCAACCCCACAAAACACCAACACTCCCCAACCCCCAAAACACCAACACTCCCCAACCCCCAAAACACCAACACTCCCCAATCCCCCAAAACACCAACAGTCCCCAACCCCCCAAAACACCAACACTCACCAACCCCCAAAACACCAACACTCCCCAATCCCCAAAACACCAACACTCCCCAACCCCCAGAACACCAACACTCCCCAACCCCCAAAACACCAACACTCCCCAATGTCCCAAAGCACCAACACTCCCCAATCCCCCAAAACACCGACACTCCCCAACCCCCAAAACACCAACACTCCCCAATCCCCAAAATACCAACACTCCCCAACCCCCAAAACACCAACACTCCCCAATCCCCCAAAACACCAACACTCCCCAATCCCCCAAACACCAACACTCCCCAACCCCCAAACACCAACACTCCCGAACCCCCAAAACACCAACACTCCCCAATCCCCCAAAACACCAACTCTCCCCAATCCCCCAAACACCAACACTCCCCTACCCCCAAAACACCAACTCTCCCCAACCCCCAAAACACCAACACACCCCAACCCCCAGAACACCAACACGCCCCAATCCCCCAAAACTCCAACACGCCCCAATCCCCCAAAACACCAACACTCCCCAACCCCCAAAACACCAACACTCCCCAATCCCCCGAAACACCAACACTCCCCAACCCCCAAAACACCAACACTCCCCAATCCCCCAAAACACCAACACTCCCCAACCCCCAAAACACCAACACTCCCCAACCCCCAAAACACCAACACTCCCCAACCCCCAAAACACCAACACTCCCCAACCCCCAAAACACCAACACTCCCCAACCCCCAAAACACCAACACTCCCCAACCCCCAAAACACCAACACTCCCCAACCCCCAAAACACCAACACTCCCCAACCCCCAAAACACCAACACTCCCCAGCCCCCAAAACACCAACACTCCCCAACCCCCAAAACACCAACACTCCCCAATCCCCAAAACACCAACACTCCCCAACCCCCAAAACACCAACACTCCCCAACCCCCCAAAACACCAACACTCCCCAACCCCCAAAACACCAACACTCCCCAACCCACAAAACACCAACACTCCCCAATCCCCCAAAACACCAACACTCCCCAATCCCCCAAAACACCAACACACCCCAACCCCCAAAACACCAACACACCCCAACCCCCAAAACACCAACACACCCCAACCCCCAAAACACCAACACTCCCCAACCCCCAAAACACCAACACTCCCCAACCCCCAAAACACCAACACTCCCCAACCCCAAAAACACCAACACTCCCCAACCCCCAAAACACCAACACACCCCAACCCCCAAAACACCAACACTCCCCAATCACCAAAACACCAACACTCCCCAATCCCCACAACACCAACACTCCCCAACCCCCCAAAACACCAACACTCCCCAACCCCCAAAACACCAACACTCCCCAACCCCCCAAAACACCAACACTCCCCAACCCCCAAAACACCAACACTCCCCAATCCCCCAAAACACCAACACTCCCCAATCCCCCAAAACACCAACACTCCCCAACCCCCAAAACACCAACACTCCCCAACCCCCAAAACACCAACACTCCCCAACCCCCAAAACACCAACACTCCCCAACCCCCCAAAACACCAACACTCCCCAACCCCCAAAACACCATCACACCCCAACCCCCAAAACCCCAACACTCCCCAATCCCCCAAAACACCATCACACCCCAACCCCCAAAACACCAACACTCCCCAATCCCCAAAACACCAATCCTCCCCAATCCCCAAAACACCAACACTCCCCAACCCCCAAAACACCAACACTCCCCAACCCCCCAAAACACCAACACTCCCCAACCCCCAAAACACCAACACTCCCCAACCCCCCAAAACACCAACACTCCCCAACTCCCAAAACACCAACACTCCCCAATCCCCCAAAACACCAACACTCCCCAATCCCCCAAAACACCAACACTCCCCAACCCCCAAAACACCAACACTCCCCAATCCCCAAAACACCAACACTCCCCAACCCCCAAAACACCAACACTCCCCAACCCCCCAAAACACCAACACTCACCAACCCCCAAAACACCAACACTCCCCAACCCCCCAAAACACCAACACTCCCCAACCCCCAAAACACCAACACTCCCCAATCCCCCAAAACACCAACACTCCCCAATCCCCCAAAACACCAACACACCCCAACCCCAAAACACCAACACTCCCCAACCCCCAAAACACCAATACTCCCCAACCCCCAAAACACCAACACTCCCCAATCCTCCAAAACACCAACACTCCCCAATCCCCAAAACACCAACACTCCCCAACCCCCAAAACACCAACACTCCCCAAACCCCAAAACACCAACACTCCCCAACCCCCCAAAACACCAACACTCCCCAACCCCCAAAACACCAGCACTCCCCAACCCCCCAAAACACCAACACTCCCCAACCCCCAAAACACCAACACTCCCCAACCCCCCAAAACACCAACACTCCCCAATTCCCCAAAACACCAGCACTCCCCAACCCCCCAAAACACCAACACTCCCCAACCCCCAAAACACCAACACTCCCCAATCCTCCAAAACACCAACACTCCCCAATCACCAAAATACCAACACTCCCCAACTCCCCAAAACACCAACTCTCCCCAACCCCCAAAACACCACCACTCCCCAACCCCCAAAACACCAACACTCCCCAATCCCCAAAACACCAACACTCCCCAACCCCCAAAACACCAACACTCCCCAACCCCCAAAACACCAACACACCCCAACCCCCAAAACAACTATCCCCAATCCCCAAAACACCAACACTCCCCAATCCCCCAAAACACCAACACTCCCCAATCCCCCAAAACACCAACACTCCCCAATCCCCCAAAACAACAACATTCCCCAACCCCACAAAACACCAACACTCCCCAACCCCCAAAACACCAACACTCCCCAACCCCCAAAACACCAACACTCCCCAATCCCCCAAAACACCAACACTCCCCAATCCCCCAAAACACCAACACTCCCCAATCCCCGAAAACACCAACACTCCCCAATCCCCCAAAACACCAACATTCCCCAACCCCACAAAACACCAACACTCCCCAACCCCCAAAACACCAAAACTCCCCAACCCCCAAAACACCAACACTCCCCAACCCCCAAAACACCAACACTCCCCAACCCCCAAAACACCAACACTCCCCAACACCCAAAACACCAACATTCCCCAACCCCCAAAACATCAACACTCCCCAACCCCCAAAACACTAACACTCCCCAACCCCCCAAAACACCAACACTCCCCAACCCCCAGAACACCAACACTCCCCAACCCCCAAAACACCAACACTCCCCAATGTGCCAAAGCACCAACACTCCCCAATGTCCCAAAGCACCAACACTCCCCAATCCCCAAACCACCAACACTCCCCAATCCCCAAAACACCAACACTCCCCAATCCCCCAAAACACCAACACTCCACAATCCCCAAAACACCAACATTCCCCAATCCCCCAAAATACCATGACTCCCCAATCCCCCAAAACACCAACATTCCCCAACTCCCAAAACGCCAACACTCCCCAATCCCCCAAAACACCAACACTCCCCAACCCCCAAAACACCAACACTCCCCAATCTCCCAAACCACCAACACACCCCAACCCCCCAAAACACCAACACTCCCCAACACCCAAAACACCAACACTCCCCAACCCCCAAAACACCAACATTCCCCAACCCCCCCCAAAACACCAACACTCCCCAATCCCCCAAAACTCCAACACTCCCCAACCCCCCAAAACAACACACCACAATCCCCAAAACACCAACAATCCCCATTCCCCAAAAACACCAACACTCCCCAACCCCCAAAACACAAACACTCCCCAATCCTCCAAAACACCAACACTCCCCAATCCCCAAAACACCAACACTCCCCAACCCGCAAAACACCAACACTCCCCAATCCCCAAAACACCAACACTCCCCAACCCCCAAAACACCAACACTCCCCAACCCCCAAAACACCAACACTCCCCAACCCCCAAAACAACACTCCCCAATCCCCAAAACACCAACACTCCCCAATCCCCCAAAACACCAACACTCCCCAATCCCCCAAAACACCAACACTTCCCAATCCCCCAAAACACCAACATTCCCCAACCCCACAAAACACCAACACTCCCTAACCCCCAAAACACCAACACTCAACAACCCCCAAAACACCAACACTCCCCAATCCCCCAAAACACCAACACTCCCCAATCCCCCAAAACACCAACACTCCCCAATCCCCGAAAACACCAACACTCCCCAATCCCCCAAAACACCAACATTCCCCAACCCCACAAAACACCAACACTCCCCAACCCCCAAAACACCAAAACTCCCCAACCCCCAAAACACCAACACTCCCCAACCCCCAAAACACCAACACTCCCCAACCCCCAAAACACGAACACTCCCCAACCCCCAAAACACCAACATTCCCCAACCCCCAAAACATCAACACTCCCCAACCCCCAAAACACTAACACTCCCCAACCCCCCAAAACACCAACACTCCCCAACCCCCAGAACACCAACACTCCCCAACCCCCAAAACACCAACACTCCCCAATGTCCCAAAGCACCAACACTCCCCAATCCCCCAAAACACCGACACTCCCCAATCCCCAAACCACCAACACTCCCCAATCCCCAAAACACCAACACTCCCCAATCCCCCAAAACACCAACACTCCCCAAACCCCAAAACAGCAACACTCCCCAATCCCCCAAAATACCATGACTCCCCAATCCCCCAAAACACCAACATTCCCCAACTCCCAAAACACCAACACTCCCCAATCCCCCAAAACACCAACACTCCCCAACCCCCAAAACACCAACACTCCCCAATCTCCCAAACCACCAACACACCCCAACCCCCCAAAACACCAACACTCCCCAACCCCCAAAACACCAACACTCCCCAACCCCCAAAACACCAACATTCCCCAACCCCCCAAAACACCAACACTCCCCAATCCCCCAAAACACCAACACTCCCCAACCCCCCAAAACAACACACCCCAATCCCCAAACCACCAACAATCCCCAATCCACAAAACACCAACACTCCCCAATCCCCCAAAACACCAACACTCCCCAATCCCCAAAACACCAACACTCCCCAATCCCCCAAAATACCATGACTCCCCAATCCCCCAAAACACCAACATTCCCCAACTCCCAAAACACAAACACTCCCCAATCCCCCAAAACACCAACACTCCCCAACCCCCAAAACACCAACACTCCCCAATCTCCCAAACCACCAACACACCCCAACCCCCCAAAACACCAACACTCCCCAACACCCAAAACACCAACACTCCCCAACCCCCAAAACACCAACATTCCCCAACCCCCCCAAAACACCAACACTCCCCAATCCCCCAAAACTCCAACACTCCCCAACCCCCCAAAACAACACACCACAATCCCCAAAACACCAACAATCCCCATTCCCCAAAAACACCAACACTCCCCAACCCCCAAAACACCAACACTCCCCAATCCTCCAAAACACCAACACTCCCCAATCCCCAAAACACCAACACTCCCCAACCCGCAAAACACCAACACTCCCCAATCCCCAAAACACCAACACTCCCCAACCCCCAAAACACCAACACTCCCCAACCCCCAAAACACCAACACACCCCAACCCCCAAAACAACACTCCCCAATCCCCAAAACACCAACACTCCCCAATCCCCCAAAACACCAACACTCCCCAATCCCCCAAAACACCAACACTCCCCAATCCCCCAAAACACCAACATTCCCCAACCCCACAAATCA
Organism: Scyliorhinus torazame; assembly: GCF_047496885.1. Taxonomy (NCBI): domain Eukaryota; kingdom Metazoa; phylum Chordata; class Chondrichthyes; order Carcharhiniformes; family Scyliorhinidae; genus Scyliorhinus; species Scyliorhinus torazame. The sequence goes on from NC_092728.1 coordinate 38,254,945, forward strand.
CCAACACTCCCCAACCCCCAAAACACCAACACTCCCCAACCCCCAAAACACCAACACTCCCCAATCCCCCAAAACACCAACACTCCCCAATCCCCCAAAACACCAACACTCCCCAATCCCCGAAAACACCAACACTCCCCAATCCCCCAAAACACCAACATTCCCCAACCCCACAAAACACCAACACTCCCCAACCCCCAAAACACCAAAACTCCCCAACCCCCAAAACACCAACACTCCCCAACCCCCAAAACACCAACACTCCCCAACCCCCAAAACACGAACACTCTCCAACCCCCAAAACACCAACATTCCCCAACCCCCAAAACATCAACACTCCCCAACCCCCAAAACACTAACACTCCCCAACCCCCCAAAACACCAACACTCCCCAACCCCCAGAACACCAACACTCCCCAACCCCCAAAACACCAACACTCCCCAATGTCCCAAAGCACCAACACTCCCCAATCCCCCAAAACACCGACACTCCCCAATCCCCAAACCACCAACACTCCCCAATCCCCAAAACACCAACACTCCCCAATCCCCCAAAACACCAACACTCCCCAAACCCCAAAACAGCAACACTCCCCAATCCCCCAAAATACCATGAGTCCCCAATCCCCCAAAACACCAACATTCCCCAACTCCCAAAACACCAACACTCCCCAATCCCCCAAAACACCAACACTCCCCAACCCCCAAAACACCAACACTCCCCAATCTCCCAAACCACCAACACACCCCAACCCCCCAAAACACCAACACTCCCCCACCCCCAAAACACCAACACTCCCCAACCCCCAAAACACCAACATTCCCCAACCCCCCAAAACACCAACACTCCCCAATCCCCCAAAACACCAACACTCCCCAACCCCCCAAAACAACACACCCCAATCCCCAAACCACCAACAATCCCCAATCCACAAAACACCAACACTCCCCAATCCCCCAAAACACCAACACTCCCCAATCCCCAAAACACCAACACTCCCCAATCCCCCAAAATACCATGACTCCCCAATCCCCCAAAACACCAACATTCCCCAATTCCCAAAACACCAACACTCCCCAATCCCCCAAAACACCAACACTCCCCAACCCCCAAAACACCAACACTCCCCAATCTCCCAAACCACCAACACACCCCAACCCCCCAAAACACCAACACTCCCCAACACCCAAAACACCAACACTCCCCAACCCCCAAAACACCAACATTCCCCAACCCCCCCAAAACACCAACACTCCCCAATCCCCCAAAACTCCAACACTCCCCAACCCCCCAAAACAACACACCACAATCCCCAAAACACCAACAATCCCCATTCCCCAAAAACACCAACACTCCCCAACCCCCAAAACACCAACACTCCCCAATCCTCCAAAACACCAACACTCCCCAATCCCCAAAACACCAACACTCCCCAACCCCCAAAACACCAACACACCCCAACTCCCAAAACAACACTCCCCATTTCCCAAAACACCAACACTCCCCAATCCCCCAAAACAGCAACACTCCCCAATCCCCCAAAACACCAACACTCCCCAATCCCCCAAAACACCAACATTCCCCAACCCCACAAAACACCAACACTCCCCAACCCCCAAAACACCAACACTCCCCAACCCCCAAAACACCAACACTCCCCAATCCCCCAAAACACCAACACTCCCCAATCCCCCAAAACACCAACACTCCCCAATCCCCGAAAACACCAACACTCCCCAATCCCCCAAAACACCAACATTCCCCAACCCCACAAAACACCAACACTCCCCAACCCCCAAAACACCAAAACTCCCCAACCCCCAAAACACCAACACTCCCCAACCCCCAAAACACCAACACTCCCCAACCCCCAAAACACGAACACTCTCCAACCCCTAAAACACCAACATTCGCCAACCCCCAAAACATCAACACTCCCCAACCCCCAAAACACTAACACTCCACAACCCCCCAAAACACCAACACTCCCCAACCCCCAGAACACCAACACTCCCCAACCCCCAAAACACCAACACTCCCCAATGTCCCAAAGCACCAACACTCCCCAATCCCCCAAAACACCGACACTCCCCAATCCCCAAACCACCAACACTCCCCAATCCCCAAAACACCAACACTCCCCAATCCCCCAAAACACCAACACTCCCCAATCCCCAAAACACCAACACTCCCCAATCCCCCAAAACACCATGACTCCCCAATCCCCCAAAACACCAACATTCCCCAACTCCCAAAACACCAACACTCCCCAATCTCCCAAACCACCTACACACCCCAACCCCCCAAAACACCAACACTCCCCAACCCCCAAAACACCAACACTCCCCAACCGCAAAAACACCAACATTCCCCAACCCCCCAAAACACCAACACTCCCCAATCCCCCAAAACACCAACAGTCCCCAACCCCCAAAACAACACACCACAATCCCCAAAACACCAACGATCCCCATTCCCCAAAAACACCAACACTCCCCAATCCCCCAAAACACCAACACTCCCCAAACCCCAAAGCACCAACACTCCCCAACCCCCCAAAACACCAACACTCCACAATTCCCCAAAACACCAACACTCCCCAACCCCCAAAGCACCAACACTCCACAAACCCCAAAAACACCAACACTCCCCAATCCCCCAAAACACCAACACTCCCCAATCCCCCAAAACACCAACACTCCCCAATCCCCCAAAACACCAACACTCCCCAACCCCCAAAACAGCATCACTCCCCATCCCCCAAAACACCAACACACCCCAACCCCCAAAACACCAACACTCCCCAACCCCCAAAACACCAACACACCCCAACCCCCAAAACACCAACACTCCCCAACCCCCAAAACACCAACACTCCCCAATCCCCAAAACACCAACACTCCCCAACCCCCAAAACACCAACACTCCCCAACCCCCCAAAACACCAACACTCCCCAACCCCCAAAACACCAACACTCCCCAACCCCCAAAACACCAACACTCCCCAATCCCCCAAAACACCAACACTCCCCAATCCCCCAAAACACCAACACACCCCAACCCCCAAAACACCAACACACCCCAACCCCCAAAACACCAACACTCCCCAACCCCCAAAACACCAACACTCCCCAACCCCCAAAACACCAACACTCCCCAACCCCCAAAACACCAACACACCCCAACCCCCAAAACACCAACACTCCCCAATCCCCAAAACACCAACACTCCCCAATCCCCAAAACACCAACACTCCCCAACCCCCCAAAACACCAACACTCCCCAACCCCCAAAACACCAACACTCCCCAACCCCCCAAAACACCAACACTCCCCAACCCCCAAAACACCAACACTCCCCAATCCCCCAAAACACCAACACTCCCCAATCCCCCAAAACACCAACACTCCCCAACCCCCAAAACACCAACACTCCCCAACCCCCAAAACACCAACACTCCCCAAACCCCAAAACACCAACACTCCCCAACCCCCCAAAACACCAACACTCCCCAACCCCCAAAAACACCATCACACCCCAACCCCCAAAACACCAACACTCCCCAATCCCCCAAAACACCATCACACCCCAACCCCCAAAACACCAACACTCCCCAACCCCCCAAAACACCAACACTCCCCAACCCCCAAAACACCAACACTCCCCAACCCCCCAAAACACCAACACTCCCCAACCCCCAAAACACCAACACTCCCCAATCCCCCAAAACACCTACACTCCCCAATCCCCCAAAACACCAACACTCCCCAACCCCCAAAACACCAACACTCCCCAATCCCCAAAACACCAACACTCCCCAACCCCCAAAACACCAACACTCCCCAACCCCCCAAAACACCAACACTCACCAACCCCCAAAACACCAACACTCCCCAACCCCCCAAAACACCAACACACCCCAACCCCCAAAACACCAACACTCCCCAATCCCCCAAAACACCAACACTCCCCAATCCCCCAAAACACCAACACACCCCAACCCCAAAAAACCAACACTCCCCAACCCCCAAAACACCAACACTCCCCAACCCCCAAAACACCAACACTCCCCAATCCTCCAAAACACCAACACTCCCCAATCCCCAAAACACCAACACTCCCCAACCCCCAAAACACCAACACTCCCCAACCCCCAAAACACCAACACTCCCCAACCCCCCAAAACACCAACACTCCCCAACCCCCAAAACACCAACACTCCCCAACACCCCAAAACACCAACACTCCCCAATTCCCCAAAACACCAGCACTCCCCAACCCCCCAAAACACCAACACTCCCCAACCCCCAAAACACCAACACTCCCCAATCCTCCAAAACACCAACACTCCCCAATCCCCAAAGCACCAACACTCCCCAACTCCCCAAAACACCAACACTCCCCAACCCCCAAAACACCACCACTCCCCAACCCCCAAAACACCAACACTCCCCAACCCCCAAAACACCAACACTCCCCAATCCCCAAAACACCAACACTCCCCAACCCCCAAAACACCAACACTCCCCAACCCCCCAAAACACCAACACTCACCAACCCCCAAAACACCAACACTCCCCAACCCCCCAAAACACCAACACACCCCAACCCCCAAAACACCAACACTCCCCAATCCCCCAAAACACCATCACTCCCCAATCCCCCAAAACACCAACACACCCCAACCCCAAAACACCAACACTCCCCAACCCCCAAAACACCAACACTCCCCAACCCCCAAAACACCAACACTCCCCAATCCTCCAAAACACCAACACTCCCCAATCCCCAAAGCACCAACACTCCCCAACTCCCCAAAACACCAACACTCCCCAACCCCCAAAACACCACCACTCCCCAACCCCCAAAACACCAACACTCCCCAACCCCCAAAACACCAACACTCCCCAATCCCCAAAACACCAACACTCCCCAACCCCCAAAACACCAACACTCCCCAACCCCCCAAAACACCAACACTCACCAACCCCCAAAACACCAACACTCCCCAACCCCCCAAAACACCAACACACCCCAACCCCCAAAACACCAACACTCCCCAATCCCCCAAAACACCAACACTCCCCAATCCCCCAAAACACCAACACACCCCAACCCCAAAACACCAACACTCCAAAACCCCCAAAACACCAACACTCCCCAACCCCCAAAACACCAACACTCCCCAATCCTCCAAAACACCAACACTCCCCAATCCCCAAAACACCAACACTCCCCAACCCCCAAAACACCAACACTCCCCAACCCCCAAAACACCAACACTCCCCAACCCCCCAAAACACCAACACTCCCCAACCCCCAAAACACCAGCACTCCCCAACCCCCCAAAACACCAACACTCCCCAACCCCCAAAACACCAACACTCCCCAACCCCCCAAAACACCAACACTCCCCAATTCCCCAAAACACCAGCACTCCCCAACCCCCCAAAACACCAACACTCCCCAACCCCCAAAACACCAACACTCCCCAATCCTCCAAAACACCAACACTCCCCAATCCCCAAAGCACCAACACTCCCCAACTCCCCAAAGCACCAACACTCCCCAACCCCCAAAACACCACCGCTCCCCAACCCCCAAAACACCAACACTCCCCAATCCCCAAAACACCAACACTCCCCAACCCCCAAAACACCAACACTCCCCTACCCCCAAAACACCAACACTCCCCAACCCCCAAAACAACACTCCCCAATCCCCAAAACACCAACACTCCCCAATCCCCCAAAACACCAACACTCCCGAATCCCCCAAAACACCAACACTCCCCAATCCCCCAAAACACCAACATTCCCCGACCCCACAAAACACCAACACTCCCCAACCCCCAAAACACCAACACTCCCCAACCCCCAAAACACCAACACTCCCCAATCCCCGAAAACACCAACACTCCCCAATCCCCAAAAACACCAACACTCCCCAATCCCCGAAAACACCAACACTCCCCAATCCCCCAAAACACCAACATTCCCCAACCCCACAAAACACCAACACTCCCCAACCCCCAAAACACCAAAACTCCCCAACCCCCAAAACACCAACACTCCCCAACCCCCAAAACACCAACACTCCCCAACCCCCAAAACACCAACACTCCCCAACACCCAAAACACCAACATTCCCCAACCCCCAAAACATCAACACTCCCCAACCCCCAAAACACTAACACTCCCCAACCCCCCAAAACACCAACACTCCCCAACCCCCAGAACACCAACTCTCCCCAACCCCCAAAACACCAACACTCCCCAATGTCCCAAAGCACCAACAATCCCCAATGTCCCAAAGCACCAACACTCCCCAATCCCCAAACCACCAACACTCCCCAATCCCCAAAACACCAACACTCCCCAATCCCCCAAAACACCAACACTCCCCAATCCCCAAAACACCAACACTCCCCAATCCCCCAAAATACCATGACTCCCCAATCCCCCAAAACACCAACATTCCCCAACTCCCAAAACACCAACACTCCCCAATCCCCCAAAACACCAACACTCCCTAACCCCCAAAACACCAACACTCCCCAATCTCCAAAACCACCAACACACCCCAACCCCCCAAAACACCAACACTCCCCAACACCCAAAACACCAACACTCCCCAACCCACAAAACACCAACATTCCCCAACCCCCCCAAAACACCAACACTCCCCAATCCCCCAAAACTCCAACACTCCCCAACCCCCCAAAACAACACACCACAATCCCCAAAACACCAACAATCCCCATTCCCCAAAAACACCAACACTCCCCAACCCCCAAAACACCAACACTCCCCAATCCTCCAAAACACCAACACTCCCCAATCCCCAAAACACCAACACTCCCCAACCCGCAAAACACCAACACTCCCCAATCCCCAAAACACCAACACTCCCCAACCCCCAAAACACCAACACTCCCCAACCCCCAAAACACCAACACTCCCCAACCCCCAAAACAACACTCCCCAATCCCCAAAACACCAACACTCCCCAATCCCCCAAAACACCAACACTCCCCAATCCCCCAAAACACCAACACTCCACAATCCCCCAAAACACCAACATTCCCCAACCCCACAAAACACCAACACTCCCCAACCCCCAAAACACCAACACTCCCCAACCCCCAAAACACCAACACTCCCCAATCCCCCAAAACACCAACACTCCCCAATCCCCCAAAACACCAACACTCCCCAATCCCCGAAAACACAAACACTCCCCAATCCCCCAAAACACCAACATTCCCCAAACCCACAAAACACCAACACTCCCCAACCCCCAAAACACCAAAACTCCCCAACCCCCAAAACACCAACACTCCCCAACCCCCAAAACACCAACACTCCCCAACCCCCAAAACACGAACACTCCCCAACCCCCAAAACACCAACATTCCCCAACCCCCAAAACATCAACACTCCCCAACCCCCAAAACACTAACACTCCCCAACCCCCCAAAACACCAACACTCCCCAACCCCCAGAACACCAACACTCCCCAACCCCCAAAACACCAACACTCCCCAATGTCCCAAAGCACCAACACTCCCCAATCCCCCAAAACACCGACACTCCCCAATCCCCAAACCACCAACACTCCCCAATCCCCAAAACACCAACACTCCCCAATCCCCCAAAACACCAACACTCCCCAATCCCCAAAACACCAACACTCCCCAATCCCCCAAAATACCATGACTCCCCAATCCCCAAAACACCAACACTCCCCAATCCCCCAAAACACCAACACTCCCCAATCCCCCAAAACACCAACACTCCCCAACCCCCAAAACACCAACACTCCCCAATCTCCCAAACCACCAACACACCCCAACCCCCCAAAACACCAACACTCCCCAACCGCCAAAACACCAACACTCCCCAACCCCCAAAACACCAACATTCCCCAACCCCCCAAAACACCAACACTCCCCAATCCCCCAAAACACCAACACTCCCCAACCCCCCAAAACAACACACCACAATCCCCAAAACACCAACAATCCCCATTCCCCAAAAACACCAACACTCCCCAATCCCCCAAAACACCAACACTCCCCAAACCCCAAAGCACCAACACTCCCCAACCCCCCAAAACACCAACACTCCACAATTCCCCAAAACACCAACACTCCCCAACCCCCAAAGCACCAACACTCCCCAAACCCCCAAAACACCAACACTCCCCAATCCCCCAAAACACCAACACTCCCCAATCCCCCAAAACACCAACACTCCCCAATCCCCCAAAACACCAACACTCCCGAATCCCCCAAAACACCAAAACTCCCCAATCCCCCAAAACACCAACACTCCCCAACCCCCAAAACACCCACACTCCCCAATTCCCCAAAACACCAACATTCCCCAATCCCCCAAAACACCAACACTCCCCAACCCCCAAAACACCAACACTCCTCAATCCCCCATAACACCAACACTCCCCAACCCCCAAAACACCAACACTCCCCAACCCCCAAAACACCAACACTCCCCAATCCCCCAAAACACCAACAGTCCCAACCCCCAAAACACCAACACTCCCCAACCCCCCAAAACACCAACACTCCCCAACCCCCAAAACACCAACACTCCCCAATCCCCCAAAACACCAACACTCCCCAACCCCCCAAAACACCAACACTCCCAAACCCCCAAAACACCAACACTCCCCAATCCCCAAAACACCAACACTCCCCAACCCCCAAAACACCAACACTCCCCAACCCCCCAAAACATCAACACTCACCAACCCCCAAAACACCAACACTCCCCAACCCCCCAAAACACCAACACACCCCAACCCCCAAAACACCAACACTCCCCAATCCCCCAATACACCAACACTCCCCAATCCCCCAAAACACCAACACACCCCAACCCCAAAAAACCAACACTCCCCAACCCCCAAAACACCAACACTCCCCAACCCCCAAAACACCAACACTCCCCAATCCTCCAAAACACCAACACTCCCCAATCCCCAAAACACCAACACTCCCCAACCCCCAAAACACCAACACTCCCCAACCCCCAAAACACCAACACTCCCCAACCCCCCAAAACACCAACACTCCCCAACCCCCAAAACACCAACACTCCCCAATCCCCAAAACACCAACACTCCCCAACCCCCAAAACACCAACACTCCCCAACCCCCCAAAACACCAACACTCACCAACCCCCAAAACACCAACACTCCCCAACCCCCCAAAACACCAACACACCCCAACCCCCAAAACACCAACACTCCCCAATCCCCCAAAACACCAACACTCCCCAATCCCCCAAAACACCAACACACCCCAACCCCAAAACACCAACACTCCCCAACCCCCAAAACACCAACACTCCCCAACCCCCAAAACACCAACACTCCCCAATCCTCCAAAACACCAACACTCCCCAATCCCCAAAGCACCAACACTCCCCAACTCCCCAAAACACCAACACTCCCCAACCCCCAAAACACCACCACTCCCCAACCCCCAAAACACCAACACTCCCCAACCCCCAAAACACCAACACTCCCCAATCCCCAAAACACCAACACTCCCCAACCCCCAAAACACCAACACTCCCCAACCCCCCAAAACACCAACACTCACCAACCCCCAAAACACCAACACTCCCCAACCCCCCAAAACACCAACACACCCCAACCCCCAAAACACCAACACTCCCCAATCCCCCAAAACACCAACACTCCCCAATCCCCCAAAACACCAACACACCCCAACCCCAAAACACCAACACTCCCCAACCCCCAAAACACCAACACTCCCCAACCCCCAAAACACCAACACTCCCCAATCCACCAAAACACCAACACTCCCCAATCCCCAAAACACCAACACTCCCCAACCCCCAAAACACCAACACTCCCCAACCCCCAAAACACCAACACTCCCCAACCCCCCAAAACACCAACACTCCCCAACCCCCAAAACACCAGCACTCCCCAACCCCCCAAAACACCAACACTCCCCAACCCCCAAAACACCAACACTCCCCAACCCCCCAAAACACCAACACTCCCCAATTCCCCAAAACACCAGCACTCCCCAACCCCCCAAAACACCAACACTCCCCAACCCCCAAAACACCAACACTCCCCAATCCTCCAAAACACCAACACTCCCCAATCCCCAAAGCACTAACACTCCCCAACTCCCCAAAGCACCAACACTCCCCAACCCCCAAAACACCACCACTCCCCAACCCCCAAAACACCAACACTCCCCAATCCCCAAAACACCAACACTCCCCAACCCCCAAAACACCAACACTCCCCAACCCCCAAAACACCAACACTCCCCAACCCCCAAAACAACACTCCCCAATCCCCAAAACACCAACACTCCCCAATCCCCCAAAACACCAACACTCCCGAATCCCCCAAAACACCAACACTCCCCAATCCCCCAAAACACCAACATTCCCCGACCCCACAAAACACCAACACTCCCCAACCCCCAAAACACCAACACTCCCCAACCCCCAAAACACCAACACTCCCCAATCCCCCAAAACACCAACACTCCCCAATCCCCAAAAACACCAACACTCCCCAATCCCCGAAAACACCAACACTCCCCAATCCCCCAAAACACCAACATTCCCCAACCCCACAAAACACCAACACTCCCCAACCCCCAAAACACCAAAACTCCCCAACCCCCAAAACACCAACACTCCCCAACCCCCAAAACACCAACACTCCCCAACCCCCAAAACACCAACACTCCCCAACACCCAAAACACCAACATTCCCCAACCCCCAAAACATCAACACTCCCCAACCCCCAAAACACTAACACTCCCCAACCCCCCAAAACACCAACACTCCCCAACCCCCAGAACACCAACACTCCCCAACCCCCAAAACACCAACACTCCCCAATGTCCCAAAGCACCAACAATCCCCAATGTCCCAAAGCACCAACACTCCCCAATCCCCAAACCACCAACACTCCCCAATCCCCAAAACACCAACACTCCCCAATCCCCCAAAACACCAACACTCCCCAATCCCCAAAACACCAACACTCCCCAATCCCCCAAAATACCATGACTCCCCAATCCCCCAAAACACCAACATTCCCCAACTCCCAAAACACCAACACTCCCCAATCCCCCAAAACACCAACACTCCCCAACCCCCAAAACACCAACACTCCCCAATCTCCCAAACCACCAACACACCCCAACCCCCCAAAACACCAACACTCCCCAACACCCAAAACACCAACACTCCCCAACCCACAAAACACCAACATTCCCCAACCCCCCCAAAACACCAACACTCCCCAATCCCCCAAAACTCCAACACTCCCCAACCCCCCAAAACAACACACCACAATCCCCAAAACACCAACAATCCCCATTCCCCAAAAACACCAACACTCCCCAACCCCCAAAACACCAACACTCCCCAATCCTCCAAAACACCAACACTCCCCAATCCCCAAAACACCAACACTCCCCAACCCGCAAAACACCAACACTCCCCAATCCCCAAAACACCAACACTCCCCAACCCCCAAAACACCAACACTCCCCAACCCCCAAAACACCAACACTCCCCAACCCCCAAAACAACACTCCCCAATCCCCAAAACACCAACACTCCCCAATCCCCCAAAACACCAACACTCCCCAATCCCCCAAAACACCAACACTCCACAATCCCCCAAAACACCAACATTCCCCAACCCCACAAAACACCAACACTCCCCAACCCCCAAAACACCAACACTCCCCAACCCCCAAAACACCAACACTCCCCAATCCCCCAAAACACCAACACTCCCCAATCCCCCAAAACACCAACACTCCCCAATCCCCGAAAACACAAACACTCCCCAATCCCCCAAAACACCAACATTCCCCAACCCCACAAAACACCAACACTCCCCAACCCCCAAAACACCAAAACTCCCCAACCCCCAAAACACCAACACTCCCCAACCCCCAAAACACCAACACTCCCCAACCCCCAAAACACGAACACTCCGCAACCCCCAAAACACCAACATTCCCCAACCCCCAAAACATCAACACTCCCCAACCCCCAAAACACTAACACTCCCCAACCCCCCAAAACACCAACACTCCCCAACCCCCAGAACACCAACACTCCCCAACCCCCAAAACACCAACACTCCCCAATGTCCCAAAGCACCAACACTCCCCAATCCCCCAAAACACCGACACTCCCCAATCCCCAAACCACCAACACTCCCCAATCCCCAAAACACCAACACTCCCCAATCCCCCAAAACACCAACACTCCCCAATCCCCAAAACACCAACACTCCCCAATCCCCCAAAATACCATGACTCCCCAATCCCCAAAACACCAACACTCCCCAATCCCCCAAAACACCAACACTCCCCAATCCCCCAAAACACCAACACTCCCCAACCCCCAAAACACCAACACTCCCCAATCTCCCAAACCACCAACACACCCCAACCCCCCAAAACACCAACACTCCCCAACCCCCAAAACACCAACACTCCCCAACCCCCAAAACACCAACATTCCCCAACCCCCCAAAACACCAACACTCCCCAATCCCCCAAAACACCAACACTCCCCAACCCCCCAAAACAACACACCACAATCCCCAAAACACCAACAATCCCCATTCCCCAAAAACACCAACACTCCCCAATCCCCCAAAACACCAACACTCCCCAAACCCCAAAGCACCAACACTCCCCAACCCCCCAAAACACCAACACTCCACAATTCCCCAAAACACCAACACTCCCCAACCCCCAAAGCACCAACACTCCCCAAACCCCCAAAACACCAACACTCCCCAATCCCCCAAAACACCAACACTCCCCAATCCCCCAAAACACCAACACTCCCCAATCCCCCAAAACACCAACACTCCCGAATCCCCCAAAACACCAAAACTCCCCAATCCCCCAAAACACCAACACTCCCCAACCCCCAAAACACCCACACTCCCCAATTCCCCAAAACACCAACATTCCCCAATCCCCCAAAACACCAACACTCCCCAACCCCCAAAACACCAACACTCCTCAATCCCCCATAACACCAACACTCCCCAACCCCCAAAACACCAACACTCCCCAACCCCAAAACACCAACACTCCCCAATCCCCCAAAACACCAACAGTCCCCAACCCCCAAAACACCAACACTCCCCAACCCCCCAAAACACCAACACTCCCCAACCCCCAAAACACCAACACTCCCCAATCCCCCAAAACACCAACACTCCCCAACCCCCCAAAACACCAACACTCCCAAACCCCCAAAACACCAACACTCCCCAACCCCCAAAACATCAACACTCCCCAACCCCCCAAAACACCAACACTCCCCAACCCCCAAAACACCAACACTCCCCAATCCCCCAAAACACCAACACTCCCCAACCTCCAAAACACCAACATTCCCCAACCCCCAAAACACCAACACTCCCCAACCCCCAAAACACCAACACTCCCCAACCCCCAAAACACCAACACTCCCCAACCCCCAAAACACCAACACTCCCCAACCCCCAAAACACCAACACTCCCCAATCCCCCAAAACACCAACACTCCCCAATCCCCCAAAACACCAACACTCCCCAATCCCCCAAAACACCAACACTCCCCAACCACCAAAACACCAACACTCCCCAATCTCCCAAAACACCAACACTCCCCAACCCCCCAAAACACCAACACTCCCCAACCCCCAAAACACCAACACTCCCCAACCCCCAAAACACCAACACTCCCCAATCCCCCAAAACACCAACACTCCCCAATCCCCCAAAACACCAACACTCCCCAATCCCCGAAAACACCAACACTCCCCAATCCCCCAAAACACCAACATTCCCCAACCCCACAAAACACCAACACTCCCCAACCCCCAAAACACCAAAACTCCCCAACCCCCAAAACACCAACACTCCCCAACCCCCAAAACACCAACACTCCCCAACCCCCAAAACACGAACACTCTCCAACCCCTAAAACACCAACATTCCCCAACCCCCAAAACATCAACACTCCCCAACCCCCAAAACACTAACACTCCCCAACCCCCCAAAACACCAACACTCCCCAACCCCCAGAACACCAACACTCCCCAAACCCCAAAACACCAACACTCCCCAATGTCCCAAAGCACCAACACTCCCCAATCCCCCAAAACACCGACACTCCCCAATCCCCAAACCACCAACACTCCCCAATCCCCAAAACACCAACACTCCCCAATCCCCCAAAACACCAACACTCCCCAATCCCCAAAACACCAACACTCCCCAATCCCCCAAAACACCATGACTCCCCAATCCCCCAAAACACCAACATTCCCCAACTCCCAAAACACCAACACTCCCCAATCTCCCAAACCACCTACACACCCCAACCCCCCAAAACACCAACACTCCCCAACCCCCAAAACACCAACACTCCCCAACCGCCAAAACACCAACATTCCCCAACCCCCCAAAACACCAACACTCCCCAATCCCCCAAAACACCAACAGTCCCCAACCCCCCAAAACAACACACCACAATCCCCAAAACACCAACGATCCCCATTCCCCAAAAACACCAACACTCCCCAATCCCCCAAAACACCAACACTCCCCAAACCCCAAAGCACCAACACTCCCCAACCCCCCAAAACACCAACACTCCACAATTCCCCAAAACACCAACACTCCCCAACCCCCAAAGCACCAACACTCCACAAACCACCAAAACACCAACACTCCCCAATCCCCCAAAACACCAACACTCCCCAATCCCCCAAAACACCAACACTCCCCAATCCCCCAAAACACCAACACTCCCCAACCCCCAAAACAGCATCACTCCCCATCCCCCAAAACACCAACACACCCCAACCCCCAAAACACCAACACTCCCCAACCCCCAAAACACCAACACACCCCAACCCCCAAAACACCAACACTCCCCTACCCCCAAAACACCAACACTCCCCAATCCCCAAAACACCAACACTCCCCAACCCCCAAAACACCAACACTCCCCAACCCCCCAAAACACCAACACTCCCCAACCCCCAAAACACCAACACTCCCCAACCCCCAAAACACCAACACTCCCCAATCCCCCAAAACACCAACACTCCCCAATCCCCCAAAACACCAACACACCCCAACCCCCAAAACACCAACACACCCCAACCCCCAAAACACCAACACTCCCCAACCCCCAAAACACCAACACTCCCCAACCCCCAAAACACCAACACTCCCCAACCCCCAAAACACCAACACACCCCAACCCCCAAAACACCAACACTCCCCAATCCCCAAAACACCAACACTCCCCAATCCCCAAAACACCAACACTCCCCAACCCCCCAAAACACCAACACTCCCCAACCCCCAAAACACCAACACTCCCCAACCCCCCAAAACACCAACACTCCCCAACCCCCAAAACACCAACACTCCCCAATCCCCCAAAACACCAACACTCCCCAATCCCCCAAAACACCAACACTCCCCAACCCCCAAAACACCAACACTCCCCAACCCCCAAAACACCAACACTCCCCAATTTCCTCCGGGTGTTCCGATTTCCTCCCACGGTCCAAAGACGTGCGGGTTAGGTGGATTGGCCATGACAAATTGCCCTTAGTGACCGAAAATGGTTAGGAGGGGTGACTAGGTTACGGGAGTAGGGTGGAAGTGAGGGCTTAAGTGGGTCGGTGCAGACTCGATGTGCCGAATGGTTTCCTTCTGCAGTCTATGTTCTATATCTGCAATCTGACAATTATTTGAGATTTGCTGAATTAGTCAATGATTATTCCGCATCCGAACACAATTATTGCACTAATATCCCAAACATCAACAGCCTCCCGTTCGAAGTAAAGGACAATTAGTTCTCACACAGATGTGTCACGGTAGGAAACATCACCACCTCAATGGTGTTTAACACCTGATGCTGTCGACAGCGATCAGACACAGTCTCTGCCAATGTCTCTTCCACAACATTTCCAAAACACCAACACTCCCCAACCCCCAAAACACCAACACTCCCCAATCCCCCAAAACACCAACACTCCCCAATCCCCCAAAACACCAACACACCCCAACCCCCAAAACACCAACACACCCCAACCCCCAAAACACCAACACTCCCCAACCCCCAAAACACCAACACTCCCCAACCCCCAAAACACCAACACTCCCCAACCCCCAAAACACCAACACACCCCAACCCCCAAAACACCAACACTCCCCAATCCCCAAAACACCAACACTCCCCAATCCCCAAAACACCAACACTCCCCAACCCCCCAAAACACCAACACTCCCCAACCCCCAAAACACCAACACTCCCCAACCCCCCAAAACACCAACACTCCCCAACCCCCAAAACACCAACACTCCCCAATCCCCCAAAACACCAACACTCCCCAATCCCCAAAACACCAACACTCCCCAACCCCCAAAACACCAACACTCCCCAACCCCCAAAACACCAACACTCCCCAACCCCCAAAACACCAACACTCCCCAACCCCCCAAAACACCAACACTCCCCAACCCCCAAAAACACCATCACACCCCAACCCCCAAAACACCAACACTCCCCAATCCCCCAAAACACCATCACACCCCAACCCCCAAAACACCAACACTCCCCAACCCCCCAAAACACCAACACTCCCCAACCCCCAAAACACCAACACTCCCCAACCCCCCAAAACACCAACACTCCCCAACCCCCAAAACACCAACACTCCCCAATCCCCCAAAACACCTACACTCCCCAATCCCCCAAAACACCAACACTACCCAACCCCCAAAACACCAACACTCCCCAATCCCCAAAACACCAACACTCCCCAACCCCCAAAACACCAACACTCCCCAACCCCCCAAAACACCAACACTCACCAACCCCCAAAACACCAACACTCCCCAACCCCCCAAAACACCAACACACCCCAACCCCCAAAACACCAACACTCCCCAATCCCCCAAAACACCAACACTCCCCAATCCCCCAAAACACCAACACACCCCAACCCCAAAAAACCAACACTCCCCAACCCCCAAAACACCAACACTCCCCAACCCCCAAAACACCAACACTCCCCAATCCTCCAAAACACCAACACTCCCCAATCCCCAAAACACCAACACTCCCCAACCCCCAAAACACCAACACTCCCCAACCCCCAAAACACCAACACTCCCCAACCCCCCAAAACACCAACACTCCCCAACCCCCAAAACACCAACACTCCCCAACACCCCAAAACACCAACACTCCCCAATTCCCCAAAACACCAGCACTCCCCAACCCCCCAAAACACCAACACTCCCCAACCCCCAAAACACCAACACTCCCCAATCCTCCAAAACACCAACACTCCCCAATCCCCAAAGCACCAACACTCCCCAACTCCCCAAAACACCAACACTCCCCAACCCCCAAAACACCACCACTCCCCAACCCCCAAAACACCAACACTCCCCAACCCCCAAAACACCAACACTCCCCAATCCCCAAAACACCAACACTCCCCAACCCCCAAAACACCAACACTCCCCAACCCCCCAAAACACCAACACTCACCAACCCCCAAAACACCAACACTCCCCAACCCCCCAAAACACCAACACACCCCAACCCCCAAAACACCAACACTCCCCAATCCCCCAAAACACCAACACTCCCCAATCCCCCAAAACACCAACACACCCCAACCCCAAAACACCAACACTCCCCAACCCCCAAAACACCAACACTCCCCAACCCCCAAAACACCAACACTCCCCAATCCTCCAAAACACCAACACTCCCCAATCCCCAAAGCACCAACACTCCCCAACTCCCCAAAACACCAACACTCCCCAACCCCCAAAACACCACCACTCCCCAACCCCCAAAACACCAACACTCCCCAACCCCCAAAACACCAACACTCCCCAATCCCCAAAACACCAACACTCCCCAACCCCCAAAACACCAACACTCCCCAACCCCCCAAAACACCAACACTCACCAACCCCCAAAACACCAACACTCCCCAACCCCCCAAAACACCAACACACCCCAACCCCCAAAACACCAACACTCCCCAATCCCCCAAAACACCAACACTCCCCAATCCCCCAAAACACCAACACACCCCAACCCCAAAACACCAACACTCCCCAACCCCCAAAACACCAACACTCCCCAACCCCCAAAACACCAACACTCCCCAATCCTCCAAAACACCAACACTCCCCAATCCCCAAAACACCAACACTCCCCAACCCCCAAAACACCAACACTCCCCAACCCCCAAAACACCAACACTCCCCAACCCCCCAAAACACCAACACTCCCCAACCCCCAAAACACCAGCACTCCCCAACCCCCCAAAACACCAACACTCCCCAACCCCCAAAACACCAACACTCCCCAACCCCCCAAAACACCAACACTCCCCAATTCCCCAAAACACCAGCACTCCCCAACCCCCCAAAACACCAACACTCCCCAACCCCCAAAACACCAACACTCCCCAATCCTCCAAAACACCAACACTCCCCAATCCCCAAAGCACCAACACTCCCCAACTCCCCAAAGCACCAACACTCCCCAACCCCCAAAACACCACCACTCCCCAACCCCCAAAACACCAACACTCCCCAATCCCCAAAACACCAACACTCCCCAACCCCCAAAACACCAACACTCCCCAACCCCCAAAACACCAACACTCCCCAACCCCCAAAACAACACTCCCCAATCCCCAAAACACCAACACTCCCCAATCCCCCAAAACACCAACACTCCCGAATCCCCCAAAACACCAACACTCCCCAATCCCCCAAAACACCAACATTCCCCGACCCCACAAAACACCAACACTCCCCAACCCCCAAAACACCAACACTCCCCAACCCCCAAAACACCAACACTCCCCAATCACCCAAAACACCAACACTCTCCAATCCCCAAAAACACCAACACTCCCCAATCCCCGAAAACACCAACACTCCCCAATCCCCCAAAACACCAACATTCCCCAACCCCACAAAACACCAACACTCCCCAACCCCCAAAACACCAAAACTCCCCAACCCCCAAAACACCAACACTCCCCAACCCCCAAAACACCAACACTCCCCAACCCCCAAAACACCAACACTCCCCAACACCCAAAACACCAACATTCCCCAACCCCCAAAACATCAACACTCCCCAACCCCCAAAACACTAACACTCCCCAACCCCCCAAAACACCAACACTCCCCAACCCCCAGAACACCAACACTCCCCAACCCCCAAAACACCAACACTCCCCAATGTCCCAAAGCACCAACAATCCCCAATGTCCCAAAGCACCAACACTCCCCAATCCCCAAACCACCAACACTCCCCAATCCCCAAAACACCAACACTCCCCAATCCCCCAAAACACCAACACTCCCCAATCCCCAAAACACCAACACTCCCCAATCCCCCAAAATACCATGACTCCCCAATCCCCCAAAACACCAACATTCCCCAACTCCCAAAACACCAACACTCCCCAATCCCCCAAAACACCAACACTCCCCAACCCCCAAAACACCAACACTCCCCAATCTCCCAAACCACCAACACACCCCAACCCCCCAAAACACCAACACTCCCCAACACCCAAAACACCAACACTCCCCAACCCACAAAACACCAACATTCCCCAACCCCCCCAAAACACCAACACTCCCCAATCCCCCAAAACTCCAACACTCCCCAACCCCCCAAAACAACACACCACAATCCCCAAAACACCAACAATCCCCATTCCCCAAAAACACCAACACTCCCCAACCCCCAAAACACCAACACTCCCCAATCCTCCAAAACACCAACACTCCCCAATCCCCAAAACACCAACACTCCCCAACCCGCAAAACACCAACACTCCCCAATCCCCAAAACACCAACACTCCCCAACCCCCAAAACACCAACACTCCCCAACCCCCAAAACACCAACACTCCCCAACCCCCAAAACAACACTCCCCAATCCCCAAAACACCAACACTCCCCAATCCCCCAAAACACCAACACTCCCCAATCCCCCAAAACACCAACACTCCACAATCCCCCAAAACACCAACATTCCCCAACCCCACAAAACACCAACACTCCCCAACCCCCAAAACACCAACTCTCCCCAACCCCCAAAACACCAACACTCCCCAATCCCCCAAAACACCAACACTCCCCAATCCCCCAAAACACCAACACTCCCCAATCCCCGAAAACACAAACACTCCCCAATCCCCCAAAACACCAACATTCCCCAACACCACAAAACACCAACACTCCCCAACCCCCAAAACACCAAAACTCCCCAACCCCCAAAACACCAACACTCCCCAACCCCCAAAACACCAACACTCCCCAACCCCCAAAACACGAACACTCCCCAACCCCCAAAACACCAACATTCCCCAACCCCCAAAACATCAACACTCCCCAACCCCCAAAACACTAACACTCCCCAACCCCCCAAAACACCAACACTCCCCAACCCCCAGAACACCAACACTGCCCAACCCCCAAAACACCAACACTCCCCAATGTCCCAAAGCACCAACACTCCCCAATCCCCCAAAACACCGACACTCCCCAATCCCCAAACCACCAACACTCCCCAATCCCCAAAACACCAACACTCCCCAATCCCCCAAAACACCAACACTCCCCAATCCCCAAAACACCAACACTCCCCAATCCCCCAAAATACCATGACTCCCCAATCCCCAAAACACCAACACTCCCCAATCCCCCAAAACACCAACACTCCCCAATCCCCCAAAACACCAACACTCCCCAACCCCCAAAACACCAACACTCCCCAATCTCCCAAACCACCAACACACCCCAACCCCCCAAAACACCAACACTCCCCAACCCCTAAAACACCAACACTCCCCAACCCCCAAAACACCAACATTCCCCAACCCCCCAAAACACCAACACTCCCCAATCCCCCAAAACACCAACACTCCCCAACCCCCCAAAACAACACACCACAATCCCCAAAACACCAACAATCCCCATTCCCCAAAAACACCAACACTCCCCAATCCCCCAAAACACCAACACTCCCCAAACCCCAAAGCACCAACACTCCCCAACCCCCCAAAACACCAACACTCCACAATTCCCCAAAACACCAACACTCCCCAACCCCCAAAGCACCAACACTCCCCAAACCCCCAAAACACCAACACTCCCCAATCCCCCAAAACACCAACACTCCCCAATCCCCCAAAACACCAACACTCCCCAATCCCCCAAAACACCAACACTCCCGAATCCCCCAAAACACCAAAACTCCCCAATCCCCCAAAACACCAACACTCCCCAACCCCCAAAACACCCACACTCCCCAATTCCCCAAAACACCAACATTCCCCAATCCCCCAAAACACCAACACTCCCCAACCCCCAAAACACCAACACTCCTCAATCCCCCATAACACCAACACTCCCCAACCCCCAAAACACCAACACTCCCCAACCCCCAAAACACCAACACTCCCCAATCCCCCAAAACACCAACAGTCCCCAACCCCCAAAACACCAACACTCCCCAACCCCCCAAAACACCAACACTCCCCAACCCCCCAAAACACCAACACTCCCCAATCCCCCAAAACACCAACACTCCCCAACCCCCCAAAATACCAACACTCCCAAACCCCCAAAACACCAACACTCCCCAACCCCCAAAACATCAACACTCCCCAACCCCCCAAAACACCAACACTCCCCAACCCCCAAAACACCAACACTCCCCAATCCCCCAAAACACCAACACTCCCCAACCTCCAAAACACCAACATTCCCCAACCCCCAAAACACCAACACTCCCCAACCCCCAAAACACCAACACTCCCCAACCCCCAAAACACCAACACTCCCCAACCCCCAAAACACCAACACTCCCCAACCCCCAAAACACCAACACTCCCCAATCCCCCAAAACACCAACACTCCCCAATCCCCCAAAACACCAACACTCCCCAATCCCCCAAAACACCAACACTCCCCAACCACCAAAACACCAACACTCCCCAATCTCCCAAAACACCAACACTCCCCAACCCCCCAAAACACCAACACTCCCCAACCCCCAAAACACCAACACTCCCCAACCCCCAAAACACCAACATTCCCCAACCCCCCAAAACACCAACATTCCCCAATCCCCCAAAACACCAACACTCCCCAACCCCCCAAAACAACACACCCCAATCCCCAAAACACCAACAATCCCCATTCCCCAAAAACACCAACACTCCCCAATCCCCCAAAACATCAACACTCCCCAATCCCACAAAGCACCAACACTCCCCAACCCCCCAAAACACCAACACTCTACAATTCCCCAAAACACCAACACTCCCCAACCCCCAAAGCACCAACACTCCCCAAACCCCCAAAACACCAACGCTCCCCAATCCCCCAAAACACCAACACTCCCCAACCCCCAAAAGACTCCCCAATCCCCCAAAACAACAACACTCCCCAATCACCCAATACACCAACACTCCCCAACCCCCAAAACACCCACACTCCCCAACCCCCCAAAACACCAACACTCCCCAATCCCCCAAAACACCAACACTCCCCAACCCCCAAAACACCAACACTCCCCAATCCCCCAAAACACCAACACTCCCCAACCCCCAAAACACCAACACTCCTCAATCCCCCAAAACACCAACACTCCCCAATCCCCCAAAACACCAACACTCCCCAATCCCCTAAAACACCAACACTCCCCAATCCCCCAAAACACCAACACTCCCCAACCCCCAAAACACCCACACTCCCCAATTCCCCAAAACACCAACATTCCCCAATCCCCCAAAATACCAACACTCCCCAACCCCCAAAACACCAACACTCCTCAATCCCCCAAAACACCAACACTCCCCAATCCCCCAAAACACCAACACTCCCCAACCCCCCAAAACAACACACCACAATCCACAAAACACCAACAATCCCCATTCCCCAAAAACACCAACACTCCCCAATCCCCCAAAACACCAACACTCCCCAATCCCCCAAAGCACCAACACTCCTCAACCCCCCAAAACACCAACACTCCACAATTCCCCAAAACACCAACACTCCCCAACCCCCAAAACACCCACACTCCCCAATTCCCCAAAACACCAACATTCCCCAATCCCCCAAAACACCAACACTCCCCAACCCCCAAAACACCAACACTCCTCAATCCCCCAAAACACCAACACTCCCCAACCCCCAAAACACCAACACTCCCCAACCCCCAAAACACCAACTCTCCCCAATCCCCCAAAACACCAACAGTCCCCAACCCCCAAAACACCAACATTCCCCAAACCCCCCAAAACACCAACACACCCCAACCCCCAAAACACCAACACTCCCCAATCCCCCAAAACACCAACACTCCCCAACCCCCCAAAACACCAACACTCCCCAACCCCCAAAACACCAACACTCCCCAACCCCCAAAACATCAACACTCCCCAACCCCCCAAAACACCAACACTCCCCAACCCCCAAAACACCAACACTCCCCAATCCCCCAAAACACCAACACCCCCAACCTCCAAAAAACCAACACTCCCCAACCCCCAAAACACCAACACTCCCCAACCCCCAAAACACCAACACTCCCCAACCCCCAAAACACCAACACTCCCCAACCCCCAAAACACCAACACCCCCCAACCCCCAAAACACCAACACTCCCCAATCCCCCAAAACACCAACACTCCCCAATCCCCCAAAACACCAACACTCCCCAATCCCCCAAAACACCAACACTCCCCAACCCCCAAAACACCAACACTCCCCAATCCCCCAAAACACCAACATTCCCCAACCCCCCAAAACACCAACACTCCCCAATCCCCCAAAACACCAACACTCCCCAACCCCCCAAAACAACACACCCCAATCCCCAAAACACCAACAATCCCCATTCCCCAAAAACACCAACACTCCCCAATCCCCCAAAACACCAACACTCCCCAATCCCCCAAAGCACCAACACTTCCCAACCCACCAAAACACCAACACTCCCCAACCCCCAAAACACCAACACTCCCCAATCCCCCAAAACACCAACACTCCCCAACCTCCAAAACACCAACACTCCCCAACCCCAAAACACCAAAACTCCCCAACCCCCAAAACACCAACACTCCCCAACCCCCAAAACACCAACACTCCCCAACCCCCAAAACACCAACACTCCCCAACCCCCAAAACACCAACACTCCCCAATCCCCCAAAACACTAACACTCCCCAATCCCCTAAAACACCAACACTCCCCAATCCCCCAAAACACCAACACTCCCCAACCCCCAAAACACCCACACTCCCCAATTCCCCAAAACACCAACATTCCCCAATCCCCCAAAATACCAACACTCCCCAACCCCCAAAACACCAACACTCCTCAATCCCCCAAAACACCAACACTCCCCAATCCCCCAAAACACCAACACTCCCCAACCCCCCAAAACAACACACCACAATCCCCAAAACACCAACAATCCCCATTCCCCAAAAACACCAACACTCCCCAATCCCCCAAAACACCAACACTCCCCAATCCCCCAAAGCACCAACACTCCTCAACCCCCCAAAACACCAACACTCCACAATTCCCCAAAACACCAACACTCCCCAACCCCAAAAACACCCACACTCCCCAATTCCCCAAAACACCAACATTCCCCAATCCCCCAAAACACCAACACTCCCCAACCCCCAAAACACCAACACTCCTCAATCCCCCAAAACACCAACACTCCCCAACCCCCAAAACACCAACACTCCCCAACCCCCAAAACACCAACTCTCCCCAATCCCCCAAAACACCAACAGTCCCCAACCCCCAAAACACCAACATTCCCCAACCCCCCAAAACACCAACACACCCCAACCCCCAAAACACCAACACTCCGCAATCCCCCAAAACACCAACACTCCCCAACCACCCAAAACACCAACACTCCCCAACCCCCAAAACACCAACACTCCCCAACCCCCAAAACATCAACACTCCCCAACCCCCCAAAACACCAACACTCCCCAACCCCCAAAACACCAACACTCCCCAATCCCCCAAAACACCAACACCCCCAACCTCCAAAAAACCAAAACTCCCCAACCCCCAAAACACCAACACTCCCCAACCCCCAAAACACCAACACTCCCCAACCCCCAAAACACCAACACTCCCCAACCCCCAAAACACCAACACCCCCCAACCCCCAAAACACCAACACTCCCCAATCCCCCAAAACACCAACACTCCCCAATCCCCCAAAACACCAACACTCCCCAATCCCCCAAAACACCAACACTCCCCAACCCCCAAAACACCAACACTCCCCAATCCCCCAAAACACCAACATTCCCCAACCCCCCAAAACACCAACACTCCCCAATCCCCCAAAACACCAACACTCCCCAACCCCCCAAAACAACACACCCCAATCCCCAAAACACCAACAATCCCCATTCCCCAAAAACACCAACACTCCCCAATCCCCCAAAACACCAACACTCCCCAATCCCCCAAAGCACCAACACTTCCCAACCCCCCAAAACACCAACACTCCCCAACCCCCAAAACACCAACACTCCCCAATCCCCCAAAACACCAACACTCCCCAACCTCCAAAACACCAACACTCCCCAACCCCAAAACACCAACACTCCCCAACCCCCAAAACACCAACACTCCCCAACCCCCAAAACACCAACACTCCCCAACCCCCAAAACACCAACACTCCCCAACCCCCAAAACACCAACACTCCCCAATCCCCCAAAACACCAACACTCCCCAATCCCCCAAAACACCAACACTCCCCAATCCCCCAAAACACCAACACTCCCCAACCACCAAAACACCAACACTCCCCAATCTCCCAAAACACCAACACTCCCCAACCCCCCAAAACACCAACACTCCCCAACCCCCAAAACACCAACACTCCCCAACCCCCAAAACACCAACATTCCCCAACCCCCCAAAACACCAACATTCCCCAATCCCCCAAAACACCAACACTCCCCAACCCCCCAAAACAACACACCCCAATCCCCAAAACACCAACAATCCCCATTCCCCAAAAACACCAACACTCCCCAATCCCCCAAAACATCAACACTCCCCAATCCCCCAAAGCACCAACACTCCCCAACCCCCCAAAACACCAACACTCTACAATTCCCCAAAACACCAACACTCCCCAACCCCCAAAGCACCAACACACCCCAAACCCCCAAAACACCAACACTCCCCAATCCCCCAAAACACCAACCCTCCCCAACCCCCAAAAGACTCACTAATCCCCCAAAACAACAACACTCCCCAATCACCCAAAACACCAACACTCCCCAACCCCCAAAACACCCACACTCCCCAACCCCCCAAAACACCAACACTCCCCAATCCTACAAAACACCAACACTCCCCAACCCCCAAAACACCAACACTCCCCAATCCCCCAAAACACCAACACTCCCCAACCCCCAAAACACCAACACTCCTCAATCGCCCAAAACACCAACACTCCCCAATCCCCCAAAACACCAACACTCCCCAATCCCCCAAAACACCAACACTCCCCAATCCCCCAAAACACCAACACTCCCCAACCCCCAAAACACCCACACACCCCAATTCCCCAAAACACCAACATTCCCCAATCCCCCAAAATACCAACACTCCCCAACCCCCAAAACACCAACACTCCTCAATCCGCCAAAACACCAACACTCCCCAACCCCCAAAACACCAACAATCCCCAACCCCCAAAACACCAACACTCCCCAACCCCCAAAACACCAACATTCCCCAACCCCCCAAAACACTAACACTCCCCAATCCCCCAAAACACCAACACTCCCCAACCCCCCAAAACAACACACCACAATCCCCAAAACACCAACAATCCCCATTCCCCAAAAACACCAACACTCCCCAATCCCCCAAAACACCAACACTCCCCAATCCCCCAAAGCACCAACACTCCCCAACCCCCCAAAACACCAACACTCCACAATTCCCCAAAACCCCAACACTCCCCAACCCCCAAAGCACCAACACTCCCCAAACCCCCAAAACACCAACACTCCCCAATCCCCCAAAACACCAACACTCCCCAATCCCCCAAAACACCAACACTCCCCAATCCCCCAAAACACCAATACTCCCCAATCCCCCAAAACACCAACACTCCCCAATCCCCCAAAACACCAACACTCCCCAACCCCCAAAACACCCACACTCCCCAATTCCCCAAAACACCAACATTCCCCAATCCCCCAAAACACCAACACTCCCCAACCCCCAAAACACCAACACTCCTCAATCCCCCAAAACACCAACACTCCCCAACCCCCAAAACACCAACACTCCCCAACACCCAAAACACCAACTCTCCCCAATCCCCCAAAACACCAACAGTCCCCAACCCCCAAAACACCAACACTCCCCAACCCCCCAAAACACCAACACTCCCCAACCCCCAAAACACCAACGCTCCCCAATCCCCCAAAACACCAACACTCCCCAACCCCCCAAAACACCAACACTCCCCAACCCCCAAAACACCAACACACCCCAACCCCCAAAACACCAACATTCCCCAACCCCACAAAACACCAACACTCCCCAACCCCCAAAACACCAACACTCCCCAACCCCAAAAACACCAACACTCCCCAATCCCCCAAAACACCAACACTCCCCAATCCCCCAAAACACCAACAATCCCCATTCCCCAAAAACACCAACACTCCCCAATCCCCCAAAACACCAACACTCCCCAAACCCCAAAGCACCAACACTCCCTAACCCCCCAAAACACCAACACTCCACAATTCCCCAAAACACCAACACTCCCCAACCCCCAAAGCACCAACACTCCCCAAACCCCCAAAACACCAACACTCCCCAATCCCCCAAAACACCAATACTCCCCAATCCCCCAAAACACCAACACTCCCCAATCCCCCAAAACACCAACACTCCCCAACCCCCAAAACACCCACACTCCCCAATTCCCCAAAACACCAACATTCCCCAATCCCCCAAAACACCAACACTCCCCAACCCCCAAAACACCAACACTCCTCAATCCCCCAAAACACCAACACTCCCCAACCCCCAAAACACCAACACTCCCCAACACCCAAAACACCAACTCTCCCCAATCCCCCAAAACACCAACAGTCCCCAACCCCCAAAACACCAACACTCCCCAACCCCCCAAAACACCAACACTCCCCAACCCCCAAAACACCAACACTCCCCAATCCCCCAAAACACCAACACTCCCCAACCCCCCAAAACACCAACACTCCCCAACCCCCAAAACACCAACACACCCCAACCCCCAAAACACCAACATTCCCCAACCCCACAAAACACCAACACTCCCCAACCCCCAAAACACCAACACTCCCCAACCCCCAAAACACCAACACTCCCCAATCCCCCAAAACACCAACACTCCCCAATCCCCCAAAACACCAACAATCCCCATTCCCCAAAAACACCAACACTCCCCAATCCCCCAAAACACCAACACTCCCCAAACCCCAAAGCACCAACACTCCCTAACCCCCCAAAACACCAACACTCCACAATTCCCCAAAACACCAACACTCCCCAACCCCCAAAGCACCAACACTCCCCAAACCCCCAAAACACCAACACTCCCCAATCCCCCAAAACACCAACACTCCCCAATCCCCCAAAACACCAACACTCCCCAATCCCCCAAAACACCAACACTCCCGAATCCCCCAAAACACCAAAACTCCCCAATCCCCCAAAACACCAACACTCCCCAACCCCCAAAACACCCACACTCCCCAATTCCCCAAAACACCAACATTCCCCAATCCCCCAAAACACCAACACTCCCCAACCCCCAAAACACCAACACTCCTCAATCCCCCATAACACCAACACTCCCCAACCCCCAAAACACCAACACTCCCCAACCCCCAAAACACCAACACTCCCCAATCCCCCAAAACACCAACAGTCCCCAACCCCCAAAACACCAACACTCCCCAACCCCCCAAAACACCAACACTCCCCAACCCCCAAAACACCAACACTCCCCAATCCCCCAAAACACCAACACTCCCCAACCCCCCAAAACACCAACACTCCCCAACCCCCAAAACACCAACACTCCCCAACCCCCAAAACATCAACACTCCCCAACCCCCCAAAACACCAACACTCCCCAACCCCCAAAACACCAACACTCCCCAATCCCCCAAAACACCAACACTCCCCAACCTCCAAAACACCAACACTCCCCAACCCCCAAAACACCAACACTCCCCAACCCCCAAAACACCAACACTCCCCAACCCCCAAAACACCAACACTCCCCAACCCCCAAAACACCAACACTCCCCAATCCCCAAAACACCAACACTTCCCAATCCCCCAAAACACCAACACTCCCCAATCCCCCAAAACACCAACACTCCCCAATCCCCCAAAACACCAACACTCCCCAACCACCAAAACACCAACACTCCCCAATCTCCCATAACACAAACACTCCCCAACCCCCCAAAACACCAACACTCCCCAACCCCCAAAACACCAACACTCCCCAACCCCCAAAACACCAACATTCCCCAACCCCCCAAAACACCAACATTCCCCAATCCCACAAAACACCAACACTCCCCAACCCCCCAAAACAACACACCCAATCCCCAAAACACCAACAATCCCCATTCCCCAAAAACACCAACACTCCCCAATCCCCCAAAACATCAACACCCCCCAATCCCCCAAAGCACCAACACTCCCCAACCCCCCAAAACACCAACACTCTACAATTCCCCAAAACACCAACACTCCCCAACCCCCAAAGCACCAACACTCCCCAAACCCCCAAAACACCAACACTCCCCAATCCCCCAAAACACCAACACTCCCCAACCCCCAAAAGACTCCCCAATTCCCCAAAACAACAACACTCCCCAATCACCCAATACACCAACACTCCCCAACCCCCAAAACACCCACACTCCCCAACCCCCCAAAACACCAACACTCCCCAATCCCCCAAAACACCAACACTCCCCAACCCCCAAAACACCAACACTCCCCAATCCCCCAAAACACCAACACTCCCCAACCCCCAAAACACCAACACTCCTCAATCCCCCAAAACACCAACACTCCCCAATCCCCCAAAACACCAACACTCCCCAATCCCCTAAAACACCAACACTCCCCAATCCCCCAAAACACCAACACTCCCCAACCCCCAAAACACCCACACTCCCCAATTCCCCAAAACACCAACATTCCCCAATCCCCCAAAATACCAACACTCCCCAACCCCCAAAACACCAACACTCCTCAATCCCCCAAAACACCAACACTCCCCAATCCCCCAAAACACCAACACTCCCCAACCCCCCAAAACAACACACCACAATCCCCAAAACACCAACAATCCCCATTCCCCAAATACACCAACACTCCCCAATCCCCCAAAACACCAACACTCCCCAATCCCCCAAAGCACCAACACACCCCAACCCCCCAAAACACCAACACTCCACAATTCCCCAAAACACCAACACTCCCCAACCCCCAAAGCACCAACACTCCCCAAACCCCCAAAACACCAACACTCCCCAATCCCCCAAAACACCAACACTCCCCAATCCCCCAAAACACCAACACTCCCCAATCCCCCAAAACACCAACACTCCCCAATCCCCCAAAACACCAACACTCCCCTATCCCCCAAAATACCAACACTCCCCAACCCCCAAAACACCCACACTCCCCAATTCCCCAAAACACCAACATTCCCCAATCCCCCAAAACACCAACACTCTCCAACCCCCAAAACACCAACACTCCTCAATCCCCCAAAACACCAACACTCCCCAACCCCCAAAACACCAACACTCCCCAACCCCCAAAACACCAACTCTCCCCAATCCCCCAAAACACCAACAGTCCCCAACCCCCAAAACACCAACACTCCCCAACCCCCCAAAACACCAACACTCCCCAACCCCCAAAACACCAACACTCCCCAATCCCCCAAAACACCAACACTCCCCAACCCCATAAAACACCAACACTCCCCAACCCCCAAAACACCAACACTCCCCAACCCCCAAAACATCAACACTCCCCAACCCCCCAAAACACCAACACTCCCCAACCCCCAAAACACCAACACTCCCCAATCCCCCAAAACACCAACACTCCCCAACCTCCAAAACACCAACACTCCCCAACCCCCAAAACACCAACACTCCCCAACCCCCAAAACACCAACACTCCCCAACCCCAAAAACACCAACACTCCCCAACCCCCAAAACACCAACACCCCCCAACCCCCAAAACACCAACACTCCCCAATCCCCCAAAACACCAACACTCCACAATCCCCCAAATCACCAACACTCCCCAATCCCCCAAAACACCAACACTCCCCAACCACCAAAACACCAACATTCCCCAATCTCCCAAAACACCAACACTCCCCAACCCCCCAAAACACCAACACTCCCCAACCCCCAAAACACCAACACTCCCCAATCCCCCAAAACACCAACATTCCCCAACCCTCCAAAACACCAACACTCCCCAATCCCCCAAAACACCAACACTCCCCAACCCCCCAAAACAACACACCCCAATCCCCAAAACACCAACAATCCCCACTCCCCAAAAACACCAACACTCCCCAATCCCCCAAAACACCAACACTCCCCAATCCCCCAAAGCACCAACACTTCCCAACCCCCCCAAAACACCAACACTCCCCAACCCCCAAAACACCAACACTCCCCAATCCCCCAAAACACCAACACTCCCCAACCTCCAAAACACCAACACTCCCCCAACCCCAAAACACCAACACTCCCCAACCCCCAAAACACCAACACTCCCCAACCCCCAAAACACCAACACTCCCCAACCCCCAAAACACCAACACTCCCCAACCCCCAAAACACCAACACTCCCCAATCCCCCAAAACACCAACACTCCCCAATCCCCCAAAACACCAACACTCCCCAATCCCCCAAAACACCAACACTCCCCAACCACCAAAACACCAACACTCCCCAATCTCCCAAAACACCAACACTCCCCAACCCCCCAAAACACCAACACTCCCCAACCCCCAAAACACCAACACTCCCCATCCCCCAAAACACCAACATTCCCCAACCCCCCAAAACACCAACATTCCCCAATCCCCCAAAACACCAACAATCCCCATTACCCAAAAACACCAACACTCCCCAACCCCCCAAAACACCAACACTCTACAATTCCCCAAAACACCAACACTCCCCAACCCCCAAAGCACCAACACTCCCCAAACCCCCAAAACACCAACACTCCCCAATCCCCCAAAACACCAACACTCCCCAACCCCCAAAAGACTCCCTAACCCCCAAAACAACAACACTCCCCAATCACCCAAAACACCAACACTCCCCAACCCCCAAACACCCACACTCCCCAACCCCCCAAAACACCAACACTCCCCAATCCTACAAAACACCAACACTCCCCAACCCCCAAAACACCAACACTCCCCAATCCCCCAAAACACCAACACTCCCCAACCCCCAAAACACCAACACTCCTCAATCCCCCAAAACACCAACACTCCCCAATCCCCCAAAACACCAACACTCCCCAATCCCCCAAAACACCAACACTCCCCAATCCCCCAAAACACCAACACTCCCCAACCCCCAAAACACCCACACACCCCAATTCCCCAAAACACCAACATTCCCCAATCCCCCAAAATACCAACACTCCCCAACCCCCAAAACACCAACACTCCTCAATCCCCCAAAACACCAACACGCCCCAACCCCCAAAACACCAACAATCCCCAACCCCCAAAACACCAACACTCCCCAACCCCCAAAACACCAACATTCCCCAACCCCCCAAAGCACTAACACTCCCCAATCCCCCAAAACACCAACACTCCCCAACCCCCCAAAACAACACACCACAATCCCCAAAACACCAACAATCCCCATTCCCCAAAAACACCAACACTCCCCAATCCCCCAAAACACCAACACTCCCCAATCCCCCAAAGCACCAACACTCCCCAACCCCCCAAAACACCAACACTCCACAATTCCCCAAAACCCCAACACTCCCCAACCCCCAAAGCACCAACACTCCCCAAACCCCCAAAACACCAACACTCCCCAATCCCCCAAAACACCAACACTCCCCAATCCCCCAAAACACCAACACTCCCCAATCCCCCAAAACACCAACACTCCCCAATCCCCCAAAACACCAACACTCCCCAACCCCCAAAACACCCACACTCCCCAATTCCCCAAAACACCAACATTCCCCAATCCCCCAAAGCACCAACACTCCCCAACCCCCAAAACACCAACACTCCTCAATCCCCCAAAACACCAACACTCCCCAACCCCCAAAACACCAACACTCCCCAACCCCCAAAACACCAACTCTCCCCAATCCCCCAAAACACCAACAGTCCCCAACCCCCAAAACACAAACACTCCCCAACCCCCCAATACACCAACACTCCCCAACCCCCAAAACACCAACACTCCCCAATCCCCCAAAACACCAACACTCCCCAACCCCCCAAAACACCAACACCCCCCAACCCCCAAAACACCAACACACCCCAACCCCCAAAACATCAACACTCCCCAACCCCCCAAAACACCAACACTCCCTAACCCCCAAAACACCAACACTCCCCAATCCCCCAAAACACCAACACTCCCCAACCCCCAAAACACCAACACTCCCCAACCCCCAAAACACCAACACTCCCCAACCCCCAAAACACCAACACTCCCCAACCCCCAAAACACCAACACCCCCCAACCCCCAAAACACCAACACTCCCCAATCCCCCAAAACACCAACACTCCCCAATCCCCCAAAACACCAACACTCCCCAATCCCCCAAAACACCAACACTCCCCAACCACCAAAACACCAACATTCCCCAATCTCCCAAAACACCAACACTCCCCAACCCCCCAAAACACCAACACTCCCCAACCCCCAAAACACCAACACTCCCCAATCCCCCAAAACACCAAGATTCAACAACCCCCCAAAACACCAACACTCCCCAATCCCCCAAAACACCAACACTCCCCAACCCCCCAAAACAACACACCCCAATCCCCAAAACACCAACAATCCCCATTCCCCAAAAACACCAACACTCCCCAATCCCCCAAAACACCAACACTCCCCAATCCCCCAAAGCACCAACACTCCCCAACCCCCCAAAACACCAACACTCCACAATTCCCCAAAACACCAACACTCCCCAACCCCCAAAGCACCAACACTCCCCAAACCCCCAAAACACCAACACTCCCCAATCCCCCAAAACACCAACACTCCCCAACCCCCAAAGCACCAACACTCCCCAAACCCCCAAAACACCAACAGTCCCCAATCCCCCAAAACAACAACACTCCCCAATCACCCAAAACACCAACACTCCCCAACCCCCAAAACACCCACACTCCCCAACCCCCCAAAACACCAACACTCCCCAATCCCCCAAAACACCAACACTCCCCAATCCCCAAAACACCAACACTCCCCAATCCCCCAAAACACCAACACTCCCCAACCCCCAAAACACCAACACTCCTCAATCCCCCAAAACACCAACACTCCCCAATCCCCCAAAACACCAACACTCCCCAATCCCCCAAAACACCAACACTCCCCAATCCCCCAAAACACCAACACTCCCCAACCACCAAAACACCAACACTCCCCAATCTCCAAAAAAAACCAACACTCCCCAACCCCCCAAAACACCAACACTCCCCAACCCCCAAAATACCAACACTCCCCAAACCCCAAAACACCAACATTCCCCAACTGCCCAAAACACCAACATTCCCCAATCCCCCAAAACACCAACACTCCCCAACCCCCCAAAACAACACACCCCAATCCCCAAAACACCAACAATCCCCATTACCCAAAAACACCAACACTCCCCAATCCCCCAAAACACCAACACTCCCCAATCCCCCAAAGCACCAACACTCCCCAACCCCCCAAAACACCAACACTCCCCAATCCCCCAAAACACCAACACTCCCCAACCCCCAAAACACCCACACTCCCCAATTCCCCAAAACACCAACATTCCCCAATCCCCCTAAACACCAACACTCCCCAACCCCCAAAAGACTCCCCAATCCCCCAAAACAACAACACTCCCCAATCACCCAAAACACCAACACTCCCCAACCCCCAAAACACCCACACTCCCCAACCCCCCAAAACACCAACACTCCCCAATCCCCCAAAACACCAACACTCCCCAACCCCCAAAACACCAACACTCCGCAATCCCCCAAAACACCAACACTCCCCAACCCCCAAAACACCAACTTTCCTCAATCCCCCAAAAACACCAACACACCCCAATCCCCCAAAACACCAACACTCCCCAATCCCCCAAAACACCAACACTCCCCAATCCCCCAAAACACCAACACTCCCCAACCCCCAAAACACCCACACTCCCCAATTCCCCAAAACACCAACATTCCCCAATCCCCCTAAACACCAACACTCCCCAACCCCCAAATCACCAACACTCCTCAATCCCCCAAAACACCAACACTCCCCAACCCCCAAAACACCAACACTCCCCAACCCCCAAAACACCAACACTCCCCAACCCCCAAAACACCAACATTCCCCAACCCCCCAAAACACCAACACTCCGCAATCCCCCAAAACACCAACACTCCCCAACCCCCCAAAACAACACACCACAATCCCCAAAACACCAACAATCCCCATTCCCCAAAAACACCAACACTCCCCAATCCCCCAAAACACCAACACTCCCCAATCCCCCAAAGCACCAACACTCCCCAACCCCCCAAAACACCAACACTCCACAATTCCCCAAAACACCAACACTCCCCAACCCCCAAAGCACCAACACTCCCCAAACCCCCAAAACACCAACACTCCCCAATCCCCCAAAACACCAACACTCCCCAATCCCCCAAAACACCAACACTCCCCAATCCCCCAAAGCACCAACACTCCCCAATCCCCCAAAACACCAACACTCCCCAATCCCCCAAAACACCAACACTCCCCAACCCCCAAAACACCCACACTCCCCAATTCCCCAAAACATCAACATTCCCCAATCCCACAAAACACCAACACTCCCCAACCCCCAAAACACCAACACTCCTCAATCCCCCAAAACACCAACACTCCCCAACCCCCAAAACACCAACACTCCCCAACCCCCAAAACACCAACACTCCCCAATCCCCCAAAACACCAACAGTCCCCAACCCCCAAAATACCAACACTCCCCAACCCCCCAAAACACCAACACTCCCCAACCCCCAAAACACCAACACTCCCCAACCCCCAAAACATCAACACTCCCCAACCCCCCAAAACACCAGCACTCCCCAACCCCCTAAACACCAACACTCCCCAATCCCCCAAAACACCAACACTCCCCAACCTCCAAAACACCAACACTCCCCAACCCCCAAAACACCAACACTCCCCAACCGCCCAAAACACCAACATTCCCCAATCCCCCAAAACACCAACACTCCCCAACCCCCCAAAACAACACACCCCAATCCCCAAAACACCAACAATCCCCATTCCCCAAAAACACCAACACTCCCCAATCCCCCAAAACACCAACACTCCCCAATCCCCCAAAGCACCAACACTCCCCAACCCCCCAAAACACCAACACTCTACAATTCCCCAAAACACCAACACTCCCCAACCCCCAAAGCACCAACACTCCCCAATCCCCCAAAACACCAACACTCCCCAATCCCCAAAACACCAACACTCCCCAACCCCCAAAAGACTCCCCAATCCCCCAAAACAACAACACTCCCCAATCACCCAAAACACCAACACTCCCCAACCCCCAAAACACCCACACTCCCCAACCCCCCAAAACACCAACACTCCCCAATCCCCCAAAACACCAACACTCCCCAGCCCCCAAAACACCAACACTCCGCAATCCCCCAAAACACCAACACTCCCCAACCCCCAAAACACCAACTCTCCTCAATCCTCCAAAAACACCAACACTCCCCAATCCCCCAAAACACCAACACTCCCCAATCCCCCAAAACACCAACACTCCCCAATCCCCCAAAACACCAACACTCCCCAACCCACAAAACACCCACACTCCCCAATTCCCCAAAACACCAACATTCCCCAATCCCCCAAAACACCAACACTCCCCAACCCCCAAAACACCAACACTCCTCAATCCCCCAAAACACCAACACTCCCCAACCCCCAAAACACCAACACTCCCCAACCCCCAAAACACCAACACTCCCCAACCCCCAAAACACCAACATTCCTCAACCCCCCAAAACACCAACACTCCCCAATCCCCCAAAACACCAACACTCCCCAATCCCCCAAAACACCAACACTCCCCAATCCCCCAAAACACCAACACTCCCCAACCACCAAAACACCAACACTCCCCAATCTCCCAAAAAACCAACACTCCCCAACCCCCCAAAACACCAACACTCCCCAACCCCCAAAATACCAACACTCCCCAAACCCCAAAACACCAACATTCCCCAACTGCCCAAAACACCAACATTCCCCAATCCCCCAAAACACCAACACTCCCCAACCCCCCAAAACAACACACCCCAATCCCCAAAACACCAACAATCCCCATTACCCAAAAACACCAACACTCCCCAATCCCCCAAAACACCAACACTCCCCAATCCCCCAAAGCACCAACACTCCCCAACCCCCCAAAACACCAACACTCTACAATTCCCCAAAACACCAACACTCCCCAACCACCAAAGCACCAACACTCCCCAATCCCCCAAAACACCAACACTCCCCAATCCTCCAAAACACCAACACTCCCCAACCCCCAAAAGACTCCCCAATCCCCCAAAACAACAACACTCCCCAATCACCCAAAACACCAACACTCCCCAACCCCCAAAACACCCACACTCCCCAACCCCCCAAAACACCAACACTCCCCAATCCCCCAAAACACCAACACTACCCAACCCCCAAAACACCAACACTCCGCAATCCCCCAAAACACCAACACTCCCCAACCCCCAAAACACCAACTCTCCTCAATCCCCCAAAAACACCAACACACCCCAATCCCCCAAAACACCAACACTCCCCAATCCCCCAAAACACCAACACTCCCCAATCCCCCAAAACACCAACACTCCCCAACCCCCAAAACACCCACACTCCCCAATTCCCCAAAACACCAACATTCCCCAATCCCCCTAAACACCAACACTCCCCAACCCCCAAAACACCAACACTCCTCAATCCCCCAAAACACCAACACTCCCCAACCCCCAAAACACCAACACTCCCCAACCCCCAAAACACCAACACTCCCCAACCCCCAAAACACCAACATTCCCCAACCCCCCAAAACACCAACACTCCGCAATCCCCCAAAACACCAACACTCCCCAACCCCCCAAAACAACACACCACAATCCCCAAAACACCAACAATCCCCATTCCCCAAAAACACCAACACTCCCCAATCCCCCAAAACACCAACACTCCCCAATCCCCCAAAGCACCAACACTCCCCAACCCCCCAAAACAACAACACTCCACAATTCCCCAAAACACCAACACTCCCCAACCCCCAAAGCACCAACACTCCCCAAACCCCCAAAACACCAACACTCCCCAATCCCCCAAAACACCAACACTCCCCAATCCCCCAAAACACCAACACTCCCCAATCCCCCAAAGCACCAACACTCCCCAATCCCCCAAAACACCAACACTCCCCAATCCCCCAAAACACCAACACTCCCCAACCCCCAAAACACCCACACTCCCCAATTCCCCAAAACATCAACATTCCCCAATCCCACAAAACACCAACACTCCCCAACCCCCAAAACACCAACACTCCTCAATCCCCCAAAACACCAACACTCCCCAACCCCCAAAACACCAACACTCCCCAACCCCCAAAACACCAACACTCCCCAATCCCCCAAAACACCAACAGTCCCCAACCCCCAAAATACCAACACTCCCCAACCCCCCAAAACACCAACACTCCCCAACCCCCAAAACACCAACACTCCCCAATCCCCCAAAACACCAACACTCCCCAACCCCCCAAAACACCAACACTCCCCAACCCCCAAAACACCAACACTCCCCAACCCCCAAAACATCAACACTCCCCAACCCCCCAAAACACCAGCACTCCCCAACCCCCTAAACACCAACACTCCCCAATCCCCCAAAACACCAACACTCCCCAACCTCCAAAACACCAACACTCCCCAACCCCCAAAACACCAACACTCCCCAACCGCCCAAAACACCAACATTCCCCAATCCCCCAAAACACCAACACTCCCCAACCCCCCAAAACAACACACCCCAATCCCCAAAACACCAACAATCCCCATTCCCCAAAAACACCAACACTCCCCAATCCCCCAAAACACCAACACTCCCCAATCCCCCAAAGCACCAACACTCCCCAACCCCCCAAAACACCAACACTCTACAATTCCCCAAAACACCCACACTCCCCAACCCCCAAAGCACCAACACTCCCCAATCCCCCAAAACACCAACACTCCCCAATCCCCCAAAACACCAACACTCCCCAACCCCCAAAAGACTCCCCAATCCCCCAAAACAACAACACTCCCCAATCACCCAAAACATCAACACTCCCCAACCCCCAAAACACCCACACTCCCCAACCCCCCAAAACACCAACACTCCCCAATCCCCCAAAACACCAACACTCCCCAGCCCTCAAAACACCAACACTCCGCAATCCCCCAAAACACCAACACTCCCCAACCCCCAAAACACCAACTCTCCTCAATCCTCCAAAAACACCAACACTCCCCAATCCCCCAAAACACCAACACTCCCCAATCCCCCAAAACACCAACACTCCCCAATCCCCCAAAACACCAACACTCCCAACCCACAAAACACCCACACTCCCCAATTCCCCAAAACACCAACATTCCCCAATCCCCCAAAACACCAACACTCCCCAACCCCCAAAACACCAACACTCCTCAATCCCCCAAAACACCAACACTCCCCAACCCCCAAAACACCAACACTCCCCAACCCCCAAAACACCAACACTCCCCAACCCCCAAAACACCAACATTCCCCAACCCCCCAAAACACCAACACTCCCCAATCCCCCAAAACACCAACACTCCCCAACCCTCCAAAACAACACACCACAATCCCCAAAACACCAACAATCCCCATTCCCCAAAAACACCAACACTCCCCAATCCCCCAAAACACCAACACTCCCCAATCCCCCAAAGCACCAACACTCCCCAGCCCCCCAAAACACCAACACTCCACAATTCCCCAAAACACCAACACTCCCCAACCCCCAAAGCACCAACACTCCCCAAACCACCAAAACAACAACACTCCCCAATCCCCCAAAACACCAACACTCCCCAATCTCCCAAAACACCAACACTCCCCAATCCCCCAAAGCACCAACACTCCCCAATCCCCCAAAACACCAACACTCCCCAATCCCCCAAAACACCAACACTCCCCAACCCCCAAAACACCCACACTCCCCAATTCCCCAAAACATCAACATTCCCCAATCCCCAAAAACACCAACACTCCCCAACCCCCAAAACACCAACACTCCTCAATCCCCCAAAACACCAACACTCCTCAACCCCCAAAACACCAACACTCCCCAACCCCCAAAACACCAACACTCCCCAATCCCCCAAAACACCAACAGTCCCCAACCCCCAAAACACCAACACTCCCCAACCCCCCAAAACACCAACACTCCCCAACCCCCAAAACACCAACACTCCCCAATCCCCCAAAACACCAACACTCCCCAACCCCCCAAAACACCAACACTCCCCAACCCCCAAAACACCAACACTCCCCAACCCCCAAAACATCAACACTCCCCAACCCCCCAAAACACCAGCACTCCCCAACCCCCAAAACACCAACACTCCCCAATCCCCCAAAACACCAACACTCCCCAACCTCCAAAACACCAACACTCCCCAACCCCCAAAACACCAACACTCCCCAACCCCCCAAAACACCAACACTCCCCAATCCCCCAAAACACCAACACTCCCCAACCCCCAAAACACCAACACTCCCCAATCCCCCAAAACACCAACACTCCCCAACCCCCAAAACACCAACACTCCTCAATCCCCCAAGACACCAACACTCCCCAATCCCCCAAAACACCAACACTCCCCAATCCCCCAAAACACCAACACTCCCCAATCCCCCAAAACACCAACACTCCCCAACCACCAAAACACCAACACTCCCCAATCTCCCAAAAAACCAACACTCCCCAACCCCCCAAAACACCAACACTCCCCAACCCCCAAAACACCAACACTCCCCAAACCCCAGAACACCAACATTCCCCAACCGCCCAAAACACCAACATTCCCCAATCCCCCAAAACACCAACACTCCCCAACCCCCCAAAACAACACACCCCAATCCCCAAAACACCAACAATCCCCATTCCCCAAAAACACCAACACTCCCCAATCCCCCAAAACACCAACACTCCCCAATCCCCCAAAGCACCAACACTCCCCAACCCCCCAAAACACCAACACTCTACAATTCCCCAAAATACCAACACTCCCGAACCCCCAAAGCACCAACACTCCCCAATCCCCCAAAACACCAACACTCCCCAATCCCCCAAAACACCAACACTCCCCAACCCCCAAAAGACTCCCCAATCCCCCAAAACAACAACACTCCCCAATCACCCAAAACACCAATACTCCCCAACCCCCAAAACACCCACACTCCCCAACCCCCCAAAACACCAACACTCCCCAATCCCCCAAAACACCAACACTCCCCAACCCCCAAAACACCAACACTCCGCAATCCCCCAAAACACCAACACTCCCCAACCCCCAAAACACCAACTGTCCTCAATCCCCCAAAAACACCAACACTCCCCAATCCCCCAAAACACCAACACTCCCCAATCCCCCAAAACACCAACACTCCCCAATCCCCCAAAACACCAACACTCCCCAACCCCCAAAACACCCACACTCCCCAATTCCCCAAAACACCAACATTCCCCAATCCCCCAAAACACCAACACTCCCCAACCCCCAAAACACCAACACTCCTCAATCCCCCAAAACACCAACACTCCCCAACCCCCAAAACACCAACACTCCCCAACCCCCAAAACACCAACACTCCCCAACCCCCAAAACAGCAACATTCCCCAACCCCCCAAAACACCAACACTCCCCAATCCCCCAAAACACCAACACTACCCAACCCCCCAAAACAACACACCACAATCCCCAAAACACCAACAATCCCCATTCCCCAAAAACACCAACACTCCCCAATCCCCCAAAACACCAACACTCCCCAATCCCCCAAAGCACCAACACTCCCCAACCCCCCAAAACACCAACACTCCCCAACCCCCCAAAACAACACACCACAATCCCCAAAACACCAACAATCCCCATTCCCCAAAAACACCAACACTCCCCAATCCCCCAAAACACCAACACTCCCCAATCCCCCAAAGCACCAACACTCCCCAACCCCCCAAAACACCAACACTCCCCAACCCCCAAAGCACCAACACTCCCCAAACCCCCAAAACACCAACACTCCCCAATCCCCCAAAACACCAACACACCCCAATCCCCCAAAACACCAACACTCCCCAATCCCCCAAAGCACCAACACTCCCCAATCCCCCAAAACACCAACACTCCCCAATCCCCCAAAACACCAACACTCCCCAACCCCCAAAACACCCACACTCCCCAATTCCCCAAAACATCAACATTCCTCAATCCCCCAAAACACCAACACTCCCCAACCCCCAAAACACCAACACTCCCCAACCCCCAAAACACCAACACTCCCCAATCCCCCAAAACACCAACAGTCCCCAACCCCCCAAAACACCAACACTCCCCAACCCCCCAAAACACCAACACTCCCCAACCCCCAAAACACCAACACTCCCCAATCCCCCAAAACACCAACACTCCCCAACCCCCCAAAACACTAACACTCCCCAACCCCCAAAACACCAACACTCCCCAACCCCCAAAACATCAACACTCCCCAACCCCCCAAAACACCAGCACTCCCCAACCCCCAAAACACCAACACTCCCCAATCCCCCAAAACACCAACACTCCCCAACCTCCAAAACACCAACACTCCCCAACCCCCAAAACACCAACACTCCCCAACCCCCAAAACACCAACACTCCCCAAACCCCGAAACACCAACATTCCCCAACCGCCCAAAACACCAACATTCCCCAATCCCCCAAAACACCAACACTCCCCAACCCCCCAAAACAACACACCCCAATCCCCAAAACACCAACAATCCCCATTCCCCAAAAACACCAACACTCCCCAATCCCCCAAAACACCAACACTCCCCAACCCCCCAAAACACCAACACTCCCCAACCCCCAAAACACCAACACTCCCCAACCCCCAAAACACCAACACTCCCCAATCCCCCAAAACACCAACACTCCCCAACCTCCAAAACACCAACACTCCCCAACCCCCAAAACACCAACACTCCCCAACCCCCCAAAACACCAACACTCCCCAATCCCCCAAAACACCAACACTCCCCAACCCCCAAAACACCAACACTCCCCAATCCCCCAAAACACCAACACTCCCCAACCCCCAAAACACCAACACTCCTCAATCCCCCAAAACACCAACACTCCCCAATCCCCCAAAACACCAACACTCCCCAATCCCCCAAAACACCAACACTCCCCAATCCCCCAAAACACCAACACTCCCCAACCACCAAAACACCAACACTCCCCAATCTCCCAAAAAACCAACACTCCCCAACCCCCCAAAACACCAGCACTCCCCAACCCCCAAAACACCAACACTCCCCAAACCCCAAAACACCAACATTCCCCAACCGCCCAAAACACCAACATTCCCCAATCCCCCAAAACACCAACACTCCCCAACCCCCCAAAA
Organism: Scyliorhinus torazame; assembly: GCF_047496885.1. Taxonomy (NCBI): domain Eukaryota; kingdom Metazoa; phylum Chordata; class Chondrichthyes; order Carcharhiniformes; family Scyliorhinidae; genus Scyliorhinus; species Scyliorhinus torazame. The sequence continues at coordinate 38,299,211 of NC_092728.1, forward strand.
CAACACACCCCAATCCCCAAAACACCAACAATCCCCATTCCCCAAAAACACCAACACTCCCCAATCCCCCAAAACACCAACACTCCCCAATCCCCCAAAGCACCAACACTCCCCAACCCCCCAAAACACCAACACTCTACAATTCCCCAAAATACCAACACTCCCGAACCCCCAAAGCACCAACACTCCCCAATCCCCCAAAACACCAACACTCCCCAATCCCCCAAAACACCAACACTCCCCAACCCCCAAAAGACTCCCCAATCCCCCAAAACAACAACACTCCCCAATCACCCAAAACACCAATACTCCCCAACCCCCAAAACACCCACACTCCCCAACCCCCCAAAACACCAACACTCCCCAATCCCCCAAAACACCAACACTCCCCAACCCCCAAAACACCAACACTCCGCAATCCCCCAAAACACCAACACTCCCCAACCCCCAAAACACCAACTGTCCTCAATCCCCCAAAAACACCAACACTCCCCAATCCCCCAAAACACCAACACTCCCCAATCCCCCAAAACACCAACACTCCCCAATCCCCCAAAACACCAACACTCCCCAACCCCCAAAACACCCACACTCCCCAATTCCCCAAAACACCAACATTCCCCAATCCCCCAAAACACCAACACTCCCCAACCCCCAAAACACCAACACTCCTCAATCCCCCAAAACACCAACACTCCCCAACCCCCAAAACACCAACACTCCCCAACCCCCAAAACACCAACACTCCCCAACCCCCAAAACAGCAACATTCCCCAACCCCCCAAAACACCAACACTCCCCAATCCCCCAAAACACCAACACTACCCAACCCCCCAAAACAACACACCACAATCCCCAAAACACCAACAATCCCCATTCCCCAAAAACACCAACACTCCCCAATCCCCCAAAACACCAACACTCCCCAATCCCCCAAAGCACCAACACTCCCCAACCCCCCAAAACACCAACACTCCCCAACCCCCCAAAACAACACACCACAATCCCCAAAACACCAACAATCCCCATTCCCCAAAAACACCAACACTCCCCAATCCCCCAAAACACCAACACTCCCCAATCCCCCAAAGCACCAACACTCCCCAACCCCCCAAAACACCAACACTCCCCAACCCCCAAAGCACCAACACTCCCCAAACCCCCAAAACACCAACACTCCCCAATCCCCCAAAACACCAACACACCCCAATCCCCCAAAACACCAACACTCCCCAATCCCCCAAAGCACCAACACTCCCCAATCCCCCAAAACACCAACACTCCCCAATCCCCCAAAACACCAACACTCCCCAACCCCCAAAACACCCACACTCCCCAATTCCCCAAAACATCAACATTCCTCAATCCCCCAAAACACCAACACTCCCCAACCCCCAAAACACCAACACTCCCCAACCCCCAAAACACCAACACTCCCCAATCCCCCAAAACACCAACAGTCCCCAACCCCCCAAAACACCAACACTCCCCAACCCCCCAAAACACCAACACTCCCCAACCCCCAAAACACCAACACTCCCCAATCCCCCAAAACACCAACACTCCCCAACCCCCCAAAACACTAACACTCCCCAACCCCCAAAACACCAACACTCCCCAACCCCCAAAACATCAACACTCCCCAACCCCCCAAAACACCAGCACTCCCCAACCCCCAAAACACCAACACTCCCCAATCCCCCAAAACACCAACACTCCCCAACCTCCAAAACACCAACACTCCCCAACCCCCAAAACACCAACACTCCCCAACCCCCAAAACACCAACACTCCCCAAACCCCGAAACACCAACATTCCCCAACCGCCCAAAACACCAACATTCCCCAATCCCCCAAAACACCAACACTCCCCAACCCCCCAAAACAACACACCCCAATCCCCAAAACACCAACAATCCCCATTCCCCAAAAACACCAACACTCCCCAATCCCCCAAAACACCAACACTCCCCAACCCCCCAAAACACCAACACTCCCCAACCCCCAAAACACCAACACTCCCCAACCCCCAAAACACCAACACTCCCCAATCCCCCAAAACACCAACACTCCCCAACCTCCAAAACACCAACACTCCCCAACCCCCAAAACACCAACACTCCCCAACCCCCCAAAACACCAACACTCCCCAATCCCCCAAAACACCAACACTCCCCAACCCCCAAAACACCAACACTCCCCAATCCCCCAAAACACCAACACTCCCCAACCCCCAAAACACCAACACTCCTCAATCCCCCAAAACACCAACACTCCCCAATCCCCCAAAACACCAACACTCCCCAATCCCCCAAAACACCAACACTCCCCAATCCCCCAAAACACCAACACTCCCCAACCACCAAAACACCAACACTCCCCAATCTCCCAAAAAACCAACACTCCCCAACCCCCCAAAACACCAGCACTCCCCAACCCCCAAAACACCAACACTCCCCAAACCCCAAAACACCAACATTCCCCAACCGCCCAAAACACCAACATTCCCCAATCCCCCAAAACACCAACACTCCCCAACCCCCCAAAACAACACACCCCAATCCCCAAAACACCAACAATCCCCATTCCCCAAAAACACCAACACTCCCCAATCCCCCAAAACACCAACACTCCCCAATCCCCCAAAGCACCAACACTCCCCAACCCCCCAAAACACCAACACTCTACAATTCCCCAAAATACCAACACTCCCGAACCCCCAAAGCACCAACACTCCCCAATCCCCCAAAACACCAACACTCCCCAATCCCCCAAAACACCAACACTCCCCAACCCCCAAAAGACTCCCCAATCCCCCAAAACAACAACACTCCCCAATCACCCAAAACACCAATACTCCCCAACCCCCAAAACACCCACACTCCCCAACCCCCCAAAACACCAACACTCCCCAATCCCCCAAAACACCAACACTCCCCAACCCCCAAAACACCAACACTCCGCAATCCCCCAAAACACCAACACTCCCCAACCCCCAAAACACCAACTGTCCTCAATCCCCCAAAAACACCAACACTCCCCAATCCCCCAAAACACCAACACTCCCCAATCCCCCAAAACACCAACACTCCCCAATCCCCCAAAACACCAACACTCCCCAAACCCCAAAACACCCACACTCCCCAATTCCCCAAAACACCAACATTCCCCAATCCCCCAAAACACCAACACTCCCCAACCCCCAAAACACCAACACTCCTCAATCCCCCAAAACACCAACACTCCCCAACCCCCAAAACACCAACACTCCCCAACCCCCAAAACACCAACACTCCCCAACCCCCAAAACAGCAACATTCCCCAACCCCCCAAAACACCAACACTCCCCAATCCCCCAAAACACCAACACTCCCCAACCCCCCAAAACAACACACCACAATCCCCAAAACACCAACAATCCCCATTCCCCAAAAAGACCAACACTCCCCAATCCCCCAAAACACCAACACTCCCCAATCCCCCAAAGCACCAACACTCCCCAACCCCCCAAATCACCAACACTCCCCAACCCCCCAAAACAACACACCACAATCCCCAAAACACCAACAATCCCCATTCCCCAAAAACACCAACACTCCCCAATCCCCCAAAACACCAACACTCCCCAATCCCCCAAAGCACCAACACTCCCCAACCCCCCAAAACACCAACACTCCCCAACCCCCAAAGCACCAACACTCCCCAAACCCCCAAAACACCAACACTCCCCAATCCCCCAAAACACCAACACTCCCCAATCCCCCAAAACACCAACACTCCCCAATCCCCCAAAGCACCAACACTCCCCAATCCCCCAAAACACCAACACTCCCCAATCCCCCAAAACATCAACATTCCCCAATCCCCCAAAACACCAACACTTCCCAACCCCCAAAACACCAACATTCCTCAATCCCCCAAAACACCAACACTCCCCAACCCCCAAAACACCAACACTCCCCAACCCCCAAAACACCAACACTCCCCAATCCCCCAAAACACCAACAGTCCCCAACCCCCAAAACACCAACACTCCCCAACCCCCCAAAACACCAACACTCCCCAACCCCCAAAACACCAACACTCCCCAATCCCCCAAAACACCAACACTCCCCAACCCCCCAAAACACTAACACTCCCCAACCCCCAAAACACCAACACTCCCCAACCCCCAAAACATCAACACTCCCCAACCCCCCAAAACACCAGCACTCCCCAACCCCCAAAACACCAACACACCCCAATCCCCCAAAACACCAACACTCCCCAACCTCCAAAACACCAACACTCCCCAACCCGCAAAACACCAACACTCCCCAACCCCCAAAACACCAACACTCCCCAAACCCCGAAACACCAACATTCCCCAACCGCCCAAAACACCAACATTCCCCAATCCCCCAAAACACCAACACTCCCCAAACCCCCCAAAACAACACACCCCAATCCCCAAAACACCAACAATCCCCATTCCCCAAAAACACCAACACTCCCCAATCCCCCAAAACACCAACACTCCCCAATCCCCCAAAGCACCAACACTCCCCAACCCCCCAAAACACCAACACTCTACAATTCCCCAAAACACCAACACTCCCCAACCCCCAAAGCACCAACACACCCCAATCACCCAAAACACCAACACTCCCCAATCCCCCAAAACACCAACACTCCCCAACCCCCAAAAGACTCCCCAATCCCCCAAAACAACAACACTCCCCAATCACCCAAAACACCAACACTCCCCAACCCCCAAAACACCCACACTCCCCAACCCCCCAAAACACCAACAATCCCCAATCCCCCAAAACACCAACACTCCCCAATCCCCCAAAACACCAACACTCCCCAACCCCCAAAACACCCACACTCCCCAATTCCCCAAAACACCAACATTCCCCAATCCCCCAAAACACCAACACTCCCCAACCCCCAAAACACCAACACTCCTCAATCCCCCAAAACACCAACACTCCCCAACCCCCAAAACACCAACACTCCCCAACCCCCAAAACACCAACACTCCCCAACCCCCAAAACACCAACATTCCCCAACCCCCCAAAACACCAACACTCCCCAATCCCCCAAAACACCAACACTCCCCAACCCCCCAAAACAACACACCACAATCCCCAAAACACCAACAATCCCCATTCCCCAAAAACACCAACACTCCCCAATCCACCAAAACACCAACACTCCCCAATCCCCCAAAGCACCAACACTCCCCAACCCCCCAAAACACCAACACTCCACAATTCCCCAAAACACCAACACTCCCCAACCCCCAAAGCACCAACACTCCCCAAACCCCCAAAACACCAACACTCCCCAATCCCCCAAAACACCAACACTCCGCAATCCCCCAAAACACCAACACTCCCCAATCCCCCAAAGCACCAACACTCCCCAATCCCCCAAAACACCAACACTCCCCAATCCCCCAAAACACCAACACTCCCCAACCCCCAAAACACCCACACTCCCCAATTCCCCAAAACATCAACATTCCCCAATCCCCCAAAACACCAACACTCCCCAACCCCCAAAACACCAACACTCCTCAATCCCCCAAAACACCAACACTCCCTAACCCCCAAAACACCAACACTCCCCAACCCCCAAAACACCAACACTCCCCAATCCCCCAAAACACCAACAGTCCCCAACCTCCAAAACACCAACACTCCCCAACCCCCCAAAACACCAACACTCCCCAACCCCCAAAACACCAACACTCCCCAATCCCCCAAAACACCAACACTCCCCAACCCCCCAAAACACCAACACTCCCCAACCCCCAAAACACCAACACTCCCCAACCCCCAAAACATCAACACTCCCCAACCCCCCAAAACACCAGCACTCCCCAACCCCCAAAACACCAATACTCCCCAATCCCCCAAAACACCAACACTCCCCAACCTCCAAAACACCAACACTCCCCAACCCCCAAAACACCAACACTCCCCAACCCCCAAAACACCAACACTCCCCAACCCCCAAAACACCAACACTCCCCAACCCCCAAAACACCAACACTCCCCAACCCCCAAAACACCAACACTCCCCAACCACCAAAACACCAACATTCCCCAATCTCCCAAAACACCAACACTCCCCAACCCCCCAAAACACCAACACTCCCCAACCCCCAATACACCAACACTCCCCAATCCCCCAAAACACCAACATTCCCCAACCCCCCAAAACACCAACACTCCGCAATCCCCCAAAACACCAACACTCCCCAACCCCCCAAAACAACACACCCCAATCCCCAAAACACCAACAATCCCCATTCCCCAAAAACACCAACACTCCCCAATCCCCCAAAACACCAACACTCCCCAATCCGCCAAAGGACCAACAGTCCCCAACCCCCCAAAACACCAACACTCCACAATTCCCCAAAACACCAACACTCCCCAACTCCCAGAGCACCAACACTCCCCAACCCCCAAAACACCAACACTCCCCAACCCCCAAAACACCAACACTCCCCAACCCCCAAAACACCAACATTCCCCAACCCCCCAAAACACCAACACTCCCCAATCCCCCAAAACACCAACACTCCCCAACCCCCCAAAACAACACACCACAATCCCCAAAACACCAACAATCCCCATTCCCCAAAAACACCAACACTCCCCAATCCCCCAAAACACCAACACTCCCCAATCCCCCAAAGCACCAACACTCCCCAACCCCCCAAAACACCAACACTCCCCAAACCCCCAAAACAACACACCACAATCCCCAAAACACCAACAATCCCCATTCCCCAAAAACACCAACACTCCCCAATCCCCCAAAACACCAACACTCCCCAATCCCCCAAAGCACCAACACTCCCCAACCCCCCAAAACACCAACACTCCCCAACCCCCAAAGCACCAAAACTCCCCAAACCCCCAAAACACCAACACTCCCCAATCCCCCAAAACACCAACACTCCCCAATCCCCCAAAACACCAACACTCCCCAATCCCCCAAAGCACCAACACTCCCCAATCCCCCAAAACACCAACACTCCCCAATCCCCCAAAACACCAACACTCCCCAACCCCCAAAACACCCACACTCCCCAATTCCCCAAAACATCAACATTCCCCAATCCCCCAAAACACCAACACTCCCCAACCCCCAAAACACCAACACTCCTCAATCCCCCAAAACACCAACACTCCCCAACCCCCAAAACACCAACACTCCCCAACCCCCGAAACACCAACACTCCCCAATCCCCCAAAACACCAACAGTCCCCAACCCCCAAAACACCAACACTCCCCAACCCCCCAAAACACCAACACTCCCCAACACCCAAAACACCAACACTCCCCAATCCCCCAAAACACCAACACTCCCCAACCCCCCAAAACACTAACACTCCCCAACCCCCAAAACACCAACACTCCCCAACCCCCAAAACATCAACACTCCCCAACCCCCCAAAACACCAGCACTCCCCAACCCCCAAAACACCAACACTCCCCAATCCCCCAAAACACCAACACTCCCCAACCTCCAAAACACCAACACTCCCCAACCCCCAAAACACCAACACTCCCCAACCCCCAAAACACCAACACTCCCCAAACCCCGAAACACCAACATTCCCCAACCGCCCAAAACACCAACATTCCCCAATCCCCCAAAACACCAACACTCCCCAACCCCCCAAAACAACACACCCCAATCCCCAAAACACCAACAATCCCCATTCCCCAAAAACACCAACACTCCCCAATCCCCCAAAACACCAACACTCCCCAATCCCCCAAAGCACCAACACTCCCCAACCCCCCAAAACACCAACACTCTACAATTCCCCAAAACACCAACACTCCCCAACCCCCAAAGCACCAACACTCCCCAATCCCCCAAAACACCAACACTCCCCAATCCCCCAAAACACCAACACTCCCCAACCCCCAAAAGACTCCCCAATCCCCCAAAACAACAACACTCCCCAATCACCCAAAACACCAAAACTCCCCAACCCCCAAAACACCCACACTCCCCAACCCCCCAAAACACCAACACTCCCCAATCCCCCAAAACACCAACACTCCCCAACCCCCAAAATACCAACACTCCGCAATCCCCCAAAACACCAACACTCCCCAACCCCCAAAACACCAACTCTCCTCAATCCCCCCAAAACACCAACACACCCCAATCCCCCAAAACACCAACAATCCCCAACCCCCAAAACACCAACACTCCTCAATCCCCCAAAACACCAACACTCCCTAACCCCCAAAACACCAACACTCCCCAACCCCCAAAACACCAACACTCCCCAATCCCCCAAAACACCAACAGTCCCCAACCTCCAAAACACCAACACTCCCCAACCCCCCAAAACACCAACACTCCCCAACCCCCAAAACACCAACACTCCCCAATCCCCCAAAACACCAACACTCCCCAACCCCCCAAAACACCAACACTCCCCAACCCCCAAAACACCAACACTCCCCAACCCCCAAAGCACCAACACTCCCCAAACCCCCAAAACACCAACACTCCCCAATCCCCCAAAACACCAACACTCCGCAATCCCCCAAAACACCAACACTCCCCAATCCCCCAAAGCACCAACACTCCCCAATCCCCCAAAACACCAACACTCCCCAATCCCCCAAAACACCAACACTCCCCAACCCCCAAAACACCCACACTCCCCAATTCCCCAAAACATCAACATTCCCCAATCCCCCAAAACACCAACACTCCCCAACCCCCAAAACACCAACACTCCTCAATCCCCCAAAACACCAACACTCCCTAACCCCCAAAACACCAACACTCCCCAACCCCCAAAACACCAACACTCCCCAATCCCCCAAAACACCAACAGTCCCCAACCTCCAAAACACCAACACTCCCCAACCCCCCAAAACACCAACACTCCCCAACCCCCAAAACACCAACACTCCCCAATCCCCCAAAACACCAACACTCCCCAACCCCCCAAAACACCAACACTCCCCAACCCCCAAAACACCAACACTCCCCAACCCCCAAAACATCAACACTCCCCAACCCCCCAAAACACCAGCACTCCCCAACCCCCAAAACACCAATACTGCCCAATCCCCCAAAACACCAACACTCCCCAACCTCCAAAACACCAACACTCCCCAACCCCCAAAACACCAACACTCCCCAACCCCCAAAACACCAACACTCCCCAACCCCCAAAACACCAACACTCCCCAACCCCCAAAACACCAACACTCCCCAACCCCCAAAACACCAACACTCCCCAACCACCAAAACACCAACATTCCCCAATCTCCCAAAACACCAACACTCCCCAACCCCCCAAAACACCAACACTCCCCAACCCCCAATACACCAACACTCCCCAATCCCCCAAAACACCAACATTCCCCAACCCCCCAAAACACCAACACTCCGCAATCCCCCAAAACACCAACACTCCCCAACCCCCCAAAACAACACACCCCAATCCCCAAAACACCAACAATCCCCATTCCCCAAAAACACCAACACTCCCCAATCCCCCAAAACACCAACACTCCCCAATCCGCCAAAGGACCAACAGTCCCCAACCCCCCAAAACACCAACACTCCACAATTCCCCAAAACACCAACACTCCCCAACTCCCAGAGCACCAACACTCCCCAACCCCCAAAACACCAACACTCCCCAACCCCCAAAACACCAACACTCCCCAACCCCCAAAACACCAACATTCCCCAACCCCCCAAAACACCAACACTCCCCAATCCCCCAAAACACCAACACTCCCCAACCCCCCAAAACAACACACCACAATCCCCAAAACACCAACAATCCCCATTCCCCAAAAACACCAACACTCCCCAATCCCCCAAAACACCAACACTCCCCAATCCCCCAAAGCACCAACACTCCCCAACCCCCCAAAACACCAACACTCCCCAAACCCCCAAAACAACACACCACAATCCCCAAAACACCAACAATCCCCATTCCCCAAAAACACCAACACTCCCCAATCCCCCAAAACACCAACACTCCCCAATCCCCCAAAGCACCAACACTCCCCAACCCCCCAAAACACCAACACTCCCCAACCCCCAAAGCACCAAAACTCCCCAAACCCCCAAAACACCAACACTCCCCAATCCCCCAAAACACCAACACTCCCCAATCCCCCAAAACACCAACACTCCCCAATCCCCCAAAGCACCAACACTCCCCAATCCCCCAAAACACCAACACTCCCCAATCCCCCAAAACACCAACACTCCCCAACCCCCAAAACACCCACACTCCCCAATTCCCCAAAACATCAACATTCCCCAATCCCCCAAAACACCAACACTCCCCAACCCCCAAAACACCAACACTCCTCAATCCCCCAAAACACCAACACTCCCCAACCCCCAAAACACCAACACTCCCCAACCCCCGAAACACCAACACTCCCCAATCCCCCAAAACACCAACAGTCCCCAACCCCCAAAACACCAACACTCCCCAACCCCCCAAAACACCAACACTCCCCAACACCCAAAACACCAACACTCCCCAATCCCCCAAAACACCAACACTCCCCAACCCCCCAAAACACTAACACTCCCCAACCCCCAAAACACCAACACTCCCCAACCCCCAAAACATCAACACTCCCCAACCCCCCAAAACACCAGCACTCCCCAACCCCCAAAACACCAACACTCCCCAATCCCCCAAAACACCAACACTCCCCAACCTCCAAAACACCAACACTCCCCAACCCCCAAAACACCAACACTCCCCAACCCCCAAAACACCAACACTCCCCAAACCCCGAAACACCAACATTCCCCAACCGCCCAAAACACCAACATTCCCCAATCCCCCAAAACACCAACACTCCCCAACCCCCCAAAACAACACACCCCAATCCCCAAAACACCAACAATCCCCATTCCCCAAAAACACCAACACTCCCCAATCCCCCAAAACACCAACACTCCCCAATCCCCCAAAGCACCAACACTCCCCAACCCCCCAAAACACCAACACTCTACAATTCCCCAAAACACCAACACTCCCCAACCCCCAAAGCACCAACACTCCCCAATCCCCCAAAACACCAACACTCCCCAATCCCCCAAAACACCAACACTCCCCAACCCCCAAAAGACTCCCCAATCCCCCAAAACAACAACACTCCCCAATCACCCAAAACACCAAAACTCCCCAACCCCCAAAACACCCACACTCCCCAACCCCCCAAAACACCAACACTCCCCAATCCCCCAAAACACCAACACTCCCCAACCCCCAAAATACCAACACTCCGCAATCCCCCAAAACACCAACACTCCCCAACCCCCAAAACACCAACTCTCCTCAATCCCCCCAAAACACCAACACACCCCATTCCCCAAAAACACCAACACTCCCCAATCCCCCAAAACACCAACACTCCCCAATCCCCCAAAGCACCAACACTCCCCAACCCCCCAAAACACCAACACTCCCCAACCCCCAAAGCACCAAAACTCCCCAAACCCCCAAAACACCAACACTCCCCAATCCCCCAAAACACCAACACTCCCCAATCCCCCAAAACACCAACACTCCCCAATCCCCCAAAGCACCAACACTCCCCAATCCCCCAAAACACCAACACTCCCCAATCCCCCAAAACACCAACACTCCCCAACCCCCAAAACACCCACACTCCCCAATTCCCCAAAACATCAACATTCCCCAATCCCCCAAAACACCAACACTCCCCAACCCCCAAAACACCAACACTCCTCAATCCCCCAAAACACCAACACTCCCCAACCCCCAAAACACCAACACTCCCCAACCCCCGAAACACCAACACTCCCCAATCCCCCAAAACACCAACAGTCCCCAACCCCCAAAACACCAACACTCCCCAACCCCCCAAAACACCAACACTCCCCAACACCCAAAACACCAACACTCCCCAATCCCCCAAAACACCAACACTCCCCAACCCCCCAAAACACTAACACTCCCCAACCCCCAAAACACCAACACTCCCCAACCCCCAAAACATCAACACTCCCCAACCCCCCAAAACACCAGCACTCCCCAACCCCCAAAACACCAACACTCCCCAATCCCCCAAAACACCAACACTCCCCAACCTCCAAAACACCAACACTCCCCAACCCCCAAAACACCAACACTCCCCAACCCCCAAAACACCAACACTCCCCAAACCCCGAAACACCAACATTCCCCAACCGCCCAAAACACCAACATTCCCCAATCCCCCAAAACACCAACACTCCCCAACCCCCCAAAACAACACACCCCAATCCCCAAAACACCAACAATCCCCATTCCCCAAAAACACCAACACTCCCCAATCCCCCAAAACACCAACACTCCCCAATCCCCCAAAGCACCAACACTCCCCAACCCCCCAAAACACCAACACTCTACAATTCCCCAAAACACCAACACTCCCCAACCCCCAAAGCACCAACACTCCCCAATCCCCCAAAACACCAACACTCCCCAATCCCCCAAAACACCAACACTCCCCAACCCCCAAAAGACTCCCCAATCCCCCAAAACAACAACACTCCCCAATCACCCAAAACACCAAAACTCCCCAACCCCCAAAACACCCACACTCCCCAACCCCCCAAAACACCAACACTCCCCAATCCCCCAAAACACCAACACTCCCCAACCCCCAAAATACCAACACTCCGCAATCCCCCAAAACACCAACACTCCCCAACCCCCAAAACACCAACTCTCCTCAATCCCCCCAAAACACCAACACACCCCAATCCCCCAAAACACCAACAATCCCCAACCCCCAAAACACCAACACTCCTCAATCCCCCAAAACACCAACACTCCCTAACCCCCAAAACACCAACACTCCCCAACCCCCAAAACACCAACACTCCCCAATCCCCCAAAACACCAACAGTCCCCAACCTCCAAAACACCAACACTCCCCAACCCCCCAAAACACCAACACTCCCCAACCCCCAAAACACCAACACTCCCCAATCCCCCAAAACACCAACACTCCCCAACCCCCCAAAACACCAACACTCCCCAACCCCCAAAACACCAACACTCCCCAACCCCCAAAGCACCAACACTCCCCAAACCCCCAAAACACCAACACTCCCCAATCCCCCAAAACACCAACACTCCGCAATCCCCCAAAACACCAACACTCCCCAATCCCCCAAAGCACCAACACTCCCCAATCCCCCAAAACACCAACACTCCCCAATCCCCCAAAACACCAACACTCCCCAACCCCCAAAACACCCACACTCCCCAATTCCCCAAAACATCAACATTCCCCAATCCCCCAAAACACCAACACTCCCCAACCCCCAAAACACCAACACTCCTCAATCCCCCAAAACACCAACACTCCCTAACCCCCAAAACACCAACACTCCCCAACCCCCAAAACACCAACACTCCCCAATCCCCCAAAACACCAACAGTCCCCAACCTCCAAAACACCAACACTCCCCAACCCCCCAAAACACCAACACTCCCCAACCCCCAAAACACCAACACTCCCCAATCCCCCAAAACACCAACACTCCCCAACCCCCCAAAACACCAACACTCCCCAACCCCCAAAACACCAACACTCCCCAACCCCCAAAACATCAACACTCCCCAACCCCCCAAAACACCAGCACTCCCCAACCCCCAAAACACCAATACTGCCCAATCCCCCAAAACACCAACACTCCCCAACCTCCAAAACACCAACACTCCCCAACCCCCAAAACACCAACACTCCCCAACCCCCAAAACACCAACACTCCCCAACCCCCAAAACACCAACACTCCCCAACCCCCAAAACACCAACACTCCCCAACCCCCAAAACACCAACACTCCCCAACCACCAAAACACCAACATTCCCCAATCTCCCAAAACACCAACACTCCCCAACCCCCCAAAACACCAACACTCCCCAACCCCCAATACACCAACACTCCCCAATCCCCCAAAACACCAACATTCCCCAACCCCCCAAAACACCAACACTCCGCAATCCCCCAAAACACCAACACTCCCCAACCCCCCAAAACAACACACCCCAATCCCCAAAACACCAACAATCCCCATTCCCCAAAAACACCAACACTCCCCAATCCCCCAAAACACCAACACTCCCCAATCCGCCAAAGGACCAACAGTCCCCAACCCCCCAAAACACCAACACTCCACAATTCCCCAAAACACCAACACTCCCCAACTCCCAGAGCACCAACACTCCCCAACCCCCAAAACACCAACACTCCCCAACCCCCAAAACACCAACACTCCCCAACCCCCAAAACACCAACATTCCCCAACCCCCCAAAACACCAACACTCCCCAATCCCCCAAAACACCAACACTCCCCAACCCCCCAAAACAACACACCACAATCCCCAAAACACCAACAATCCCCATTCCCCAAAAACACCAACACTCCCCAATCCCCCAAAACACCAACACTCCCCAATCCCCCAAAGCACCAACACTCCCCAACCCCCCAAAACACCAACACTCCCCAAACCCCCAAAACAACACACCACAATCCCCAAAACACCAACAATCCCCATTCCCCAAAAACACCAACACTCCCCAATCCCCCAAAACACCAACACTCCCCAATCCCCCAAAGCACCAACACTCCCCAACCCCCCAAAACACCAACACTCCCCAACCCCCAAAGCACCAAAACTCCCCAAACCCCCAAAACACCAACACTCCCCAATCCCCCAAAACACCAACACTCCCCAATCCCCCAAAACACCAACACTCCCCAATCCCCCAAAGCACCAACACTCCCCAATCCCCCAAAACACCAACACTCCCCAATCCCCCAAAACACCAACACTCCCCAACCCCCAAAACACCCACACTCCCCAATTCCCCAAAACATCAACATTCCCCAATCCCCCAAAACACCAACACTCCCCAACCCCCAAAACACCAACACTCCTCAATCCCCCAAAACACCAACACTCCCCAACCCCCAAAACACCAACACTCCCCAACCCCCGAAACACCAACACTCCCCAATCCCCCAAAACACCAACAGTCCCCAACCCCCAAAACACCAACACTCCCCAACCCCCCAAAACACCAACACTCCCCAACACCCAAAACACCAACACTCCCCAATCCCCCAAAACACCAACACTCCCCAACCCCCCAAAACACTAACACTCCCCAACCCCCAAAACACCAACACTCCCCAACCCCCAAAACATCAACACTCCCCAACCCCCCAAAACACCAGCACTCCCCAACCCCCAAAACACCAACACTCCCCAATCCCCCAAAACACCAACACTCCCCAACCTCCAAAACACCAACACTCCCCAACCCCCAAAACACCAACACTCCCCAACCCCCAAAACACCAACACTCCCCAAACCCCGAAACACCAACATTCCCCAACCGCCCAAAACACCAACATTCCCCAATCCCCCAAAACACCAACACTCCCCAACCCCCCAAAACAACACACCCCAATCCCCAAAACACCAACAATCCCCATTCCCCAAAAACACCAACACTCCCCAATCCCCCAAAACACCAACACTCCCCAATCCCCCAAAGCACCAACACTCCCCAACCCCCCAAAACACCAACACTCTACAATTCCCCAAAACACCAACACTCCCCAACCCCCAAAGCACCAACACTCCCCAATCCCCCAAAACACCAACACTCCCCAATCCCCCAAAACACCAACACTCCCCAACCCCCAAAAGACTCCCCAATCCCCCAAAACAACAACACTCCCCAATCACCCAAAACACCAAAACTCCCCAACCCCCAAAACACCCACACTCCCCAACCCCCCAAAACACCAACACTCCCCAATCCCCCAAAACACCAACACTCCCCAACCCCCAAAATACCAACACTCCGCAATCCCCCAAAACACCAACACTCCCCAACCCCCAAAACACCAACTCTCCTCAATCCCCCCAAAACACCAACACACCCCAATCCCCCAAAACACCAACAATCCCCAATCCCCCAAAACACCAACACTCCCCAATCCCCCAAAACACCAACACTCCCCAACCCCCAAAACACCCACACTCCCCAATTCCCCAAAACACCAACATTCCCCAATCCCCCAAAACACCAACACTCCCCAACCCCCAAAACACCAACACTCCTCAATCCCCCAAAACACCAACACTCCCCAACCCCCAAAACACCAACACTCCCCAACCC
The DNA here is from genome assembly GCF_047496885.1 of Scyliorhinus torazame. Classification (NCBI taxonomy): domain Eukaryota; kingdom Metazoa; phylum Chordata; class Chondrichthyes; order Carcharhiniformes; family Scyliorhinidae; genus Scyliorhinus; species Scyliorhinus torazame. The sequence continues at coordinate 38,315,450 of NC_092728.1, forward strand.
CCAAAACACCAACACTCCCCAACCCCCAAAACACCAACATTCCCCAACCCCCCAAAACACCAACATTCCCCAATCCCCCAAAACACCAACACTCCCCAACCCCCAAAACAACACACCACAATCCCCAAAACACCAACAATCCCCATTCCCCAAAAACACCAACACTCCCCAATCCCCCAAAACACCAACACTCCCCAATCCCCCAAAGCACCAACACTCCCCAACCCCCCAAAACACCAACACTCCACAATTCCCCAAAACACCAACACACCCCAACCCCCAAAGCACCAACACTCCCCAAACCCCCAAAACACCAACACTCCCCAATCCCCCAAAACACCAACACACCCCAATCCCCCAAAACACCAACACTCCCCAATCCCCCAAAGCACCAACACTCCCCAATCCCCCAAAACACCAACACTCCCCAATCCCCCAAAACACCAACACTCCCCAACCCCCAAAACACCCACACTCCCCAATTCCCCAAAACATCAACATTCCCCAATCCCCCAAAACACCAACACTCCCCAACCCCCAAAACACCAACACTCCTCAATCCCCCAAAACACCAACACTCCCCAACCCCCAAAACACCAACACTCCCCAACCGCCAAAACACCAACACTCCCCAATCCCCCAAAACACCAACAGTCCCCAACCTCCAAAACACCAACACTCCCCAACCCCCCAAAACACCAACACTCCCCAACCCCCAAAACACCAACACTCCCCAATCCCCCAAAACACCAACACTCCCCAACCCCCAAAACACCAACACTCCCCAACCCCCAAAACACCAACACTCCCCAACCACCAAAACACCAACATTCCCCAATCTCCCAAAACACCAACACTCCCCAACCCCCCAAAACACCAACACTCCCCAACCCCCAAAACACCAACACTCCCCAATCCCCCAAAACACCAACATTCCCCAACCCCCCAAAACACCAACACTCCCCAATCCCCCAAAACACCAACACTCCCCAATCCCCCAAAGGACCAACACTCCCCAACCCCCCAAAACATCAACACTCCACAATTCCCGAAAACACCAACACTCCCCAACCCCCAGAGCACCAACACTCCCCAAACCCCCAAAACACCAACACTCCCCAATCCCCCAAAACACCAACACTCCCCAACCCCCAAAGCACCAACACTCCCCAAACCCCCAAAACACCAACACTCCCCAATCACCCAAAACAACAACACTCCCCAATCACCCAAAACACCAACACTCCCCAACCCCCAAAACACCCACACTCCCCAACCCCCCAAAACACCAACACTCCCCAATCCCCCAAAACACCAAGACTCCCCAACCCCCAAAACACCAACACTCCCCAATCCCCCAAAACACCAACACTCCCCAACCCCCAAAACACCAACACTCCTCAATCCCCCAAAACACCAACACTCCCCAATCCCCCAAAACACCAACACTCTCCAATCCCCCAAAACACCAACACTCCCCAATCCCCCAAAACACCAACACTCCCCAACCCCCAAAACACCAACACTCCCCAATTCCCCAAAACACCAACATTCCCCAATCCCCTAAAACACCAACACTCCCCAAACCCCAAAACACCAACACTCCTCAATCCCCCAAAACACCAACACTCCCCAACCCCCAAAACACCAACACTCCCCAACCCCCAAAACACCAACACTCCCCAATCCCCCAAAACACCAACAGTCCCCAACCCCCAAAACACCAACACTCCCCAACCCCCCAAAACATCAACACTCCCCAACCCCCAAAACACCAACACTCCCCAATCCCCCAAAACACCAACACTCCCCAACCCCCCAAAACACCAACACTCCCCAACCCCCAAAACACCAACACTCCCCAACCCCCAAAACACCAACACTCCCCAACCCCCCAAAACACCAACACTCCCCAACCCCCAAAACACCAACACTCCCCAATCGCCCAAAACACCAACACTCCCCAACCTCCAAAACACCAACACTCCCCAACCCCCAAAACACCAACACTCCCCAACCCCCAAAACACCAACACTCCCCAACCCCCAAAACACCAACACTCCCCAACCCCCAAAACACCAACACTCCCCAATCCCCCAAAACACCAACACTCCGCAATCCCCCAAAACACCAACACTCCCCAACCCCCAAAACACCAACACTGCCCAACCCCCAAAACACCAACACTCCCCAACCCCCAAAACACCAACACTCCCCAATCCCCCAAACCACCAACACTCCCCAATCCCCAAAACACCAACACTCCCCAACCCCCAAAACACCAACACTCCCCAACCCCCAAAACACTAACACTCCCCAACCCCCAAAACACCAACACTCCCCAATCCCCCAAAACACCAACACTCCCCAACCCCCAAAACATCAACACTCCCCAACCCCGAAAACACCAACACTCCCCAATCCCCCAAAACACCAACAGTCCCCAACCCCCAAAACACCAACACTCCCCAACCCCCCAAAACACCAACACTCCCCAACCCCCAAAACACCAACACTCCCCAATCCCCCAAAACACCAACACTCCCCAACCCCCCAAAACACCAACACTCCCCAACCCCCAAAACACCAACACTCCCCAACCCCCAAAACACCAACACTCCCCAATCCCCCAAAACACCAACACTCCCCAACCCCCAAAACAACACTCCCCAATCACCAAAACACCAACACTCCCCAATCCCCAAAACACCAACACTCCCCAATCCCCCAAAACACCAACACTCCCCAATCCCCCAAAACATCAACAGTCCCCAATCCCCCAAAACACCAACATTCCCCAACCCCACAAAACACCAACACTCCCCAACCCCCAAAACACCAACACTCCCCAACACCCAAAACACCAACACTCCCCAATCCCCCAAAACATCAACACTCCCCAATCCCCCAAAACACCAACACTCCCCAATCCCCCAAAACACCAACACTCCCCAATCCCCCAAAACACCAACATTCCCCAACCCCACAAAACACCAACACTCCCAACCGCCAAAACACCAACACTCCCCAAGCCCCAAAACACCAAGACTCCCCAACCCCAAAACACCAACACTCGCCAAAACACCAACACTCGCCAATCCCCCAAAACACCAACACTCCCCAACCGCCCAAAACACCAACACTCCCCAAACCCCAAAACACCAACACTCCCCAACCCCCAAAGCACCAACACTCCCCAAACCCCAAAACACCAACACTCCCCAATCCCCCAAAACACCAACACTCCCCAACCCCCAAAACACTCCCCAATCCCCCAAAACAACAACACTCCCCAATCCCCCAAAACACCAACACTCCCCAACCCCCAAAACACCCACACTCCCCAACCCCCCAAAACACCAACACTCCCCAACCCCCCAAAACACCAACACTCCCCAACCCCCAAAACACCAACACACCCCAATCCCCCAAAACACCAACACTCCCCAATCCCCTAAAACACCAACACTCCCCAATCCCCCAACACACCAACACTCCCCAATCCCCCAAAACACCAACACTCCCCAATCCCCCAAAACAGCAACACTCCCCAATCCCCCAAAACACCAACACTCCCCAACCCGCAAAACACCCACACTCCCCAATCCCCCAAAACAACACTGCCCAATCCCCCAAAACAACACTCCCCAATCCCCCAAAACACCAACACTCCCCGATCCCCCAAAACACCAACACTCCCCAACCCGCAAAACACCCACACTCCCCAATCCCCCAAAACAACACTCCCCAATCCCCCAAAACAACACTCCCCAATCCCCCAAAACACCAACACTCCCCGATCCCCCAAAACACCATCACTCCCCAACCCCCAAAACACCAACACTCCCCAATCCCCCAAAACACCAACACTCCCCAACCCCCAAAACATCAACACTCCCCAACCCCGAAAACACCAACACTCCCCAATCCCCCAAAACACCAACAGTCCCCAACCCCCAAAACACCAACACTCCCCAACCCCCCAAAACACCAACACTCCCCAACCCCCAAAACACCAACACTCCCCAATCCCCCAAAACACCAACACTCCCCAACCCCCCAAAACACCAACACTCCCCAACCCCCAAAACACCAACACTCCCCAACCCCCAAAACACCAACACTCCCCAATCCCCCAAAACACCAACACTCCCCAACCCCCAAAACAACACTCCCCAATCACCAAAACACCAACACTCCCCAATCCCCAAAACACCAACACTCCCCAATCCCCCAAAACACCAACACTCCCCAATCCCCCAAAACATCAACAGTCCCCAATCCCCCAAAACACCAACATTCCCCAACCCCACAAAACACCAACACTCCCCAACCCCCAAAACACCAACACTCCCCAACACCCAAAACACCAACACTCCCCAATCCCCCAAAACATCAACACTCCCCAATCCCCCAAAACACCTACACTCCCCAATCCCCCAAAACACCAACACTCCCCAATCCCCCAAAACACCAACATTCCCCAACCCCACAAAACACCAACACTCCCAACCGCCAAAACACCAACACTCCCCAAGCCCCAAAACACCAACTCTCCCCAACCCCAAAACACCAACACTCGCCAAAACACCAACACTCGCCAATCCCCCAAAACACCAACACTCCCCAACCGCCCAAAACACCAACACTCCCCAAACCCCAAAACACCAACACTCCCCAACCCCCAAAGCACCAACACTCCCCAAACCCCAAAACACCAACACTCCCCAATCCCCCAAAACACCAACACTCCCCAACCCCCAAAACACTCCCCAATCCCCCAAAACAACAACACTCCCCAATCCCCCAAAACACCAACACTCCCCAACCCCCAAAACATCCACACTCCCCAACCCCCCAAAACACCAACACTCCCCAACCCCCCAAAACACCAACACTCCCCAACCCCCTAAAACACCAACACTCCCCAATCCCCCAACACACCAACACTCCCCAATCCCCCAAAACACCAACACTCCCCAATCCCCCAAAACAGCAACACTCCCCAATCCCCCAAAACACCAACACTCCCCAACCCGCAAAACACCCACACTCCCCAATCCCCCAAAACAACACTCCCCAATCCCCCAAAACAACACTCCCCAATCCCCCAAAACACCAACACTCCCCGATCCCCCAAAACACCATCACTCCCCAATCCCCCAAAACACCCACACTCCACAATCCCCCAAAACAACCCTCCCCAATCCCCCAAAACAACACTCCCCAATCCCCCAAAACACCAACACTCCTCGATCCCCCAAAACACCATCACTCCACAATCCCCCAAAACACCAACACTCCCCAATCCCCCAAAACACCAACACTCCCCAATCCCCTAAAACGCCATCACTCCTCAATCCCCCAAAACACCAACATTCCCCAACCCCACAAAACACCAACACTCCCCAATCCCCCAAAACACCAACACTCCCCAATCCCCCAAAACACCAACACTCCCCAAACCCCCAAAACACAAATACTCCCGAATCCCCAAAACACCAACACTTCCCAATGTCCCAAAGCACCAACACTCCCCAATTCTCCAAAACACCAACACTCCCCAACCCCCCAAAACACCAACACTCCCCAATCCCCCAAAACATTAACACTCCCCAATCCCCCAAAACACCAACATTCCCCAATCCCCCAAAACACCAACACTCCCCAATCCCCCAAAACACCAACATTCCCCAACCCCACAAAACACCAACACTCCCCAACCGCCAAAACACCAACACTCCCCAAGCCCCAAAACACCAACACTCCCCAACCCCAAAACACCGACACTCGCCAAAACACCAACACTCGCCAATCCCCCAAAACACCAACACTCCCCAACCGCCCAAAACACCAACACTCCCCAAACCCCAAAACACCAACACTCCCCAACCCCCAAAGCACCAACACTCCCCAAACCCCAAAACATCAACACTCCCCAATCCCCCAAAACACCAACACTCCCCAACCCCCAAAACACTCCCCAATCCCCCAAAACAACAACACTCCCCAATCCCCCAAAACACCAACACTCCACAACCCCCGAAACACCCACACTCCCCAACCCCCCAAAACACCAACACTCCCCAACCCCCCAAAACACCAACACTCCCCAACCCCCAAAACAACACTCCCCAATCCCCCAAAACACCAACAATCCCCAACCACCAAAACACCAACACTCCACAATCCCCCAAAACACCAACACTCCCAACCCCCAAAACACCAACACTCCCCAACCCCGAAAACACCAACACTCCCCAATCCCCCAAAACACCAACAGTCCCCAACCCCCAAAACACCAACACTCCCCAACCCCCCAAAACACCAACACTCCCCAACCCCCAAAACACCAACACTCCCCAATCCCCCAAAACACCAACACTCCCCAACCCCCCAAAACACCAAAACTCCCCAACCCCCAAAATACCAACACTCCCCAACCCCCCAAAACACCAACACTCCCCAACCCCCAAAACACCAACACTCCCCAATCGCCCAAAACACCAACACTCCCCAACTTCCAAAACACCAACACTCCCCAACCCCCAAAACACCAACACTCCCCAACCCCCAAAACACCAACACTCCCCAATCCCCCAAAACACCAACACTCCCCAATCCCCCTAAACACCAACACTCCCCAACCCCCAAAACACCAACACTCCCCAACCCCCAAAACACCAGCACTCCCCAACCCCCAAAACACCAACACTCCCCAATCCCCAAAACACCAACACTCCCCAACCCCCCAAAACACCAACACTCCCCAACCCCCAAAACACCAACACTCCCCAACCCCCAAAACACCAACATTCCCCAATCCCCCAAAACACCAACACACCCCAACCCCCAAAACACGAACACTCCCCAACCCCCAAAACACCAACACTCCCCAACCCCCAAAACAACACTCCCCAATCCCCAAAACACCAACACTCCCCAATCCCCAAAACACCAACACTCCCCAATCCCCCAAAACACCAACACTCCCCAATCCCCCAAAACACCAACACTCCCCAATCCCCCAAAACACCAACACTCCCCAATCCCCCAATACACCAACACTCCCCAATCCCCCAAAACACCAACACTCCTCAATCCCCCAAAACACCAACATTCCCCAACCCCACAAAACACCAACACTCCCCAATCCCCCAAAACACCAAACACTCCCCAATCCCCCAAAACACCAACACTCCCCAATCCCCCAAAACACCAACACTCCCCAATCCCCCAAAACACCAACACTCCCCAATCCCCCAAAACACCAACACTCCCCAATCCCCCAAAACACCAACATTCCCCAACCCCACAAAACACCAACACTCCCCAGCCCCCAAAACACCAACACTCCCCAACCCCCAAAACACCAACACTCCCCAATCCCCCAAAACACCAACACTCCCCAATCCCCCAAAACACCAACACTCCCCAATCCCCCAAAACACCAACACCCCCCAATCCCCCAAAACACCAACACTCCCCGATCGCCCAAAACACCATCACTCCCCAATCCCCCAAAACACCAACACTCCCCAATCCCCCAATACACCAACACTCCCCAATCCCCCAAAACACCAACACTCCTCAATCCCCCAAAACACCAACATTCCCCAACCCCACAAAACACCAACACTCCCCAATCCCCCAAAACACCAACACTCCCCAACCCCCAAATCACCAACACTCCCCAATCCCCCAAAACACCAACACTCCCCAATCCCCCAAAACACCAACACTCCCCAATCCCCCAAAACACCAACACTCCCCAATCCCCCAAAACACCAACATTCCCCAACCCCACAAAACACCCACACACCCCAATCCCCCAAAACAACACTCCCCAATCCCCCAAAACAACACTCCCCAATCCGCCAAAACACCAACACTCCCCGATCCCCCAAAACACCATCACTCCCCAAACCCCAAAACACCCACTCTCCCCAATCCCCCAAAACAACACTCCCCAATCCTCCAAAACAACACTCCCCAATCCCCCAAAACACCAACACTCCCCGATCGCCCAAAGCACCATCACTCCCCAATCCCCCAAAACACCAACACTCCCCAATCCCCCAAAACACCAACACTCCTCAATCCCCCAAAACACCAACATTCCCCAACCCCACAAAACACCAACACTCCCCAATCCCCCAAAACACCAAACACTCCCCAATCCCCCAAAACACCAACACTCCCCAATCCCCCAAAACACCAACACTCCCCAATCCCCCAAAACACCAACACTCCCCAATCACCCAAAACACCAACACTCCCCAATCCCCCAAAAGACCAACATTCCCCAACCCCACAAAACACCAACACTCCCCAACCCCCAAAACACCAACACTCCCCAACCCCCAAAACACCAACACTCCCCAATCCCCCAAAACACCAACACTCCCCAATCCCCCAAAACACCAACACTCCCCAATCCCCCAAAACACTAACATACCCCAACCCCACAAAACACCAACACTCCCCAACCCCCAAAACACCAACACTCCCCAACCCCCAAAACACCAACACTCCCCAATCCCCCAAAACACCAACACTCCCCAATCCCCCAAAACACCAACATTCCCCAACCCCACAAAACACCCACACACCCCAATCCCCCAAAACAACACTCCCCTATCCCCCAAAACAACACTCCCCAATCCCCCAAAACACCAACACTCCCCGATCCCCCAAAACACCATCACTCCCCAATCCCCCAAAACACCCACTCTCCCCAATCCCCCAAAACAACACTCCCCAATCCTCCAAAACAACACTCCCCAATCCCCCAAAACACCAAAACTCCCCGATCGCCCAAAACACCATCACTCCCCAATCCCCCAAAACACCAACACTCCCCAATCCCCCAATACACCAACACTCCCCAATCCCCCAAAACACCAACACTCCTCAATCCCCCAAAACACCAACATTCCCCAACCCCACAAAACACCAACACTCCCCAATCCCCCAAAACACCAAACACTCCCCAATCCCCCAAAACACCAACACTCCCCAATCCCCCAAAACACCAACACTCCCCAATCCCCCAAAACACCAACACTCCCCAATCCCCCAAAACACCAACACTCCCCAATCCCCCAAAACACCAACATTCCCCAACCCCACAAAACACCAACACTCCCCAACCCCCAAAACACCAACACTCCCCAACCCCCAAAACACCAACACTCCCCAATCCCCCAAATCACCAACACTCCCCAATCCCCCAAAACACCAACACTCCCCAATCCCCCAAAACACCAACACTCCCCAATCCCCCAAAACACCAACATTCCCCAACCCCACAAAACACCAACACTCCCCAACCCCCAAATCACTAACACTCCCCAATCCCCCAAAACACCAACACTCCCCAATCCCCCAAAACACCAACACTCCCCAATCCCCCAAAACACCAACACTCCCCAATCCCCCAAAACACCAACACTCCCCAACCCCACAAAACACCAACACTCCCCAACCCCCAAATCACCAACACTCCCCAATCCCCCAAAACACCAACACTCCCCAATCCCCCAAAATACCAACACTCCCCAATCCCCCAAAACACCAACACTCCCCAACCCCCAAAACACCAACACTCCACAATCCCCCAAAACACCAACACTCCCCAACCCCCAAAACACCAACACTCCACAATCCCCCAAAACACCAACACTCCCCAACCCCCAAAACACCAACACTCCCCAAACTCCAAAACAACAACACTCCCCAATCCCCCAAAACAACAACACTCTCCAATCCCCCAAAACACCAACACTCCCCAATCCCCCAAAACAATAACAGTCCCCAATCCCCCAAAACACGAACACTTCCCAATCGCCCAAAACACCAACACTCCCCAAAACACCAACACTCCCCAATCCCCGAAAACACCAACCCACCCCAATCCCAAAACACCAACACTCCCCAATCCCCCAAAACACCAACACTCCTGTAATGGGCGAGGCATTTAAGAACCCCAAAAGGTATCATGGATTTCAACCAACCTCTCCCTTTATGTATTTGTTGCTTTTCCTAGCACAAGGCTTTTTTCCCCAGGTGTGGGATTACAATTATGGACACGTGGGTTTTTAAACACAAAACACTGTTTAATCCATGAACTCAACTTAACATCTTAAATAAACATTGGACCTCTTAACACCCCTTACTTCAAAGATAACTCAGAAAATATTGCAACAGTAAATAACTCCTTAAAATGTTCCTTCAAACTTCGAAGAGACTTAACACCTTTAAACAGTATCTCATCAAGTTAAAGGATAGATGTATTTTCTGTAGAATGGCAGAGATATATTAGCTTGGGTGACTTCAGCTCCAGCACCTTGCTTTCTTCATGCAGCTCTCTGGAAACACACAGACACTCCCACGCTGCTTTCTCAATCCTGGCTTTCTCCCTTCAAGCATTCAAGCAGATCACAGCAAAACAGACTTCTCAAGCTGCTGTCTCAAACTGGCTTTCTACTTTTATACTGCTCTCAGCAAAATCAGCCAGGCACTTTGTGGCTACTCTCAGCAAAACCAGCCAGGCACTTTTCAAATTAGAAAACGACCCTGCAAAATGTCTGAACTGAGCTGAGCTCCACCCACTCTATGACATCACTGTTTTCTTAAAGGTACATTGCTTAAACATCCAGTTCTTAAAAGCACTGTCGCATGACACCTCCCCCCAAGAAAAAAAAACCCATCAACTTCAAGATGGTTTCACTTTTCACTTTTGCACTATCCACGAAGAAATGAACACAGTAAATATACATTTTCATTTAAAGAAAACAACACACGCAAACAGGTATAATAATATAGTCCATTTTTCTTTGTTCTTCTTTCTCCAACCGAAATCCTTCTCGATTGACAGTCTCTTTGAACAAAGTCTCTGCACGATCCATCCATTCCTCTACTCCTTGGCATTTCTCTTCAGAATCAGATAATTTAGTTCAATCTGACCACAGAGTCCCTTGCAATTCTCCAATACAGGAACATAGATGATCACAGCTTTCAGGCAGTAAAATGCCTGTTGAAAGTCCACTGTCCATTGAATCTTTTATGTTTCTTCAGCAATTCCATCAGTGGAGTAATCATGACGCAAAACATTTGCACAAATTTTCGATCAAATCCACTCATGCTAAGAAATCGCATTATTTCCCTTCGTCTTGAAGGTATCGGAAACTCCACAAGGAAAGTGATTCGGGCTTCTACAAATTCACTTTCGGCTAGGTTCATCACCAAACCCGCCACCTGAAATCGATCGAAGAACTCCAGACGATGCTTTAAATGTTCTTTCCATGTCTGGAAGTTGTAAATAAAAGCAGATTGTCCCACTTTCTCCATGCAAGACTTCAATCGTGGGATAGGGTAAGAGTCTGTTCTTGTAACTGCATTCACCTTTCGATAGTCCACACACAACCGTTGGGTACCGTCTGGTTTAGGTACCATCACTATGGGTGAGCTCCATTGGCTGCAACCCACTTCAATTATGCCATTCTTCAGCATACTTTCAATCTCTCTGTTAACCTGTGCCAATTTTAAAGGATTAAGTCTATATGGATGTTGTTTGATAGGGACAGCATTTCCCACATTCACATCATGTGTAGCCATTTTAGTACTTCCCAATTTATCTCTACAAACTTGCCCATGTGATATCAATAAATCTTTCAGGTCAGTTTGTTTTTCCTCTGGTAGGTAACTAAACAATTCATCCCAATTTTTAAGAACATCCTCATTTTCTAATTTAATTCGAGGTATGTTAAATTCACAGTCATCTGGATTTGGTTCGTCTCTTTGAGTTAGAATCATTAAAACCTCCTTTTTCTCTCCTTCCCTTTCAAAGTACCTTTTAAGCATATTCACATGACACACTCGGTGAGTCTTCCTTCTATCTGGTGTTTTTAACCACATAATTCACCTCACTTAATTTCCTTTCAATCTGATACGATCCACAAAACCTAGCTTTTAAAGGCTCCCCTACCATTGGTAACAACACTAAAACTTTATCCCCACTGGCAAAACTACGAACTTTGGGTTTCTTGTCCGCTACCCGTTTCATCACATTTTGTGCAACTTTCAAATGTTGTCTAGCCAATTCACCTGCTCTATTTAATCATTCCCTAAAATTTGACACGTAATCCAATCGTGTAATTTCCGATTTCTCACCCACCAATTTTTCCTTGATCAATTTAAGTGGTCCTCTTACCTCAAGATCAAAAATTAGTTCAAAAGAACTAAATTTGGTAGCCTCATTAGGTGCATCGTATTGCAAACAATGCGAATGGGATTCTTTTATCCCAATCCTCTGGATAATCTTGACAATACACCCTCAACATTGTCTTTAATGTCTGATGCCACCTTTCTAACGCTCCTTGCGATTCTGGATGGTACGCAGTTGTTTAAAGTGTTTTATTCCTAAGCTATCCATAACTTCTTTGAATAACTTTGAAGTAAAATTCATTCCTTGATCCGATTGAATTTCTGTGGGTGGTCCATATCTAGTAAAGAATTTAAGTAACTCCTCCACAATCCTTTTAGCTGTAATATTACGTTCTGGATTGGCCTCTGGAAACCTAGTAGACACATCCATTATAGTCAAAAGATATTGATTCCCACTTTTTGTCTTAGGAAGCGGTCCTACACAATCGTTTAGGACCCTTGTAAAAGGTTTCTCAAATGCTGGAATGGGTATTAAGGGTACTGGCTTTATCACTGCTTGAGGCTAAACAGCAGGGGCTGTTTAGCACAGGGCTAAATCGCTGGCTTTGAAAGCAGACCAAGCCAGGCCAGCAGCACGGTTCAATTCCCATAACAGCCTCCCCAAACAGGTGCCGGAATGTGGCGACTAGGGGCTTTTCACAGTAACTTCATTTGAAGCCTACTTGTGACAATAAGCGATTTTCATTTCATTTCATTCAAGTTTGAAGCAGATGTTGGACAGAGGGGAATAACAAAAATTAAATGGGTCGACAGGAGCTATCAACTGTCAGACTGTTTTACGAAAAGAGGGGCGAGTTCACAGAAACTTTTAGATGTTGTTAATGAAGGACGCTTGTTTCTGTGACTTTTTTTCTTCTTTCTTGTCCAAACAAAAAAAAGGGGGGAACATCATGTGTGTTTTTGAGTTTCTTGAAATTTTGTTTGCACCTAATTTTTTTTTTCTCCAAGGAAGGGGAGACTGTGAAGTAATGGGTTAAGAGACATTGCAATTAGTTGTCTCATTTATGTTAAGTATCCATTAATTGACACTGATATGTAAAGGGGCTTCAGGTGGCCTTTGTGTCAGGTGGTGTGTTGTTAAGAGTTTTGTGCAGAGGCTGTGGAAGTGAAATAAATGGTGTTTGGTGAGAAGGAACAAGAACTTTAGACTCTTCATTTCACAGCAACTAAAACGTCTAAAACCCAAGTTCAATTCGTCCTTCTTGGCAGGGCGTCTCAGCAGCTCGAAACAACCCTTGACCATAACCTGCCCAGCAGCTGCACCAACCAAGTAAGTCTCCAGTCAACGCACGCTACGTGATAGGCGCTCACAGCCAGTCTATACCAGCATTGAAGCCTGCAGACTCAGAATCGAACGAAAGGCCATTTGTTCCCCTGACCTGGTGGGCCAGTTCCAAAGCTAAGTCTAGGCCACTTAGTGTTAGAGGTAGTCTAGTAAGTAGAGTTTTATACATGAGTAGTGATTGACTGTGTATAATAAATGTGTTTGATTTGAAACTTACTAACTGGTGTATTGAGTTATTGATGAGCACTTGAACTTGACCCACGTATCATAAAGTTAGTGTCATAAAGATGCCTGGCGACTCTAGAGCAAAGATTATAAAACAGAGCAAATTAAGTAAAGACACAACGAGCAACAGCTGACTCCTGCTCCCGCTCCTGGCCTCTCCTGCCTCTGCCACCGATCCTCCTGTTGGATTCCCCCTCAAAATCCCCCACCCTCCCTTCACCAAAGTGGGGTGGCCCAAGTCCCCCCTCCACTCCCCCTACAAACCAATGTGCACTCCAATCCAGTACCGCCCCCCCCCCCCCCCGCATCAGGCCCCGCCCCCCCCTTTCCGCAGGAAAAAGCCCGCGCTCCCTGCCTGGGACGACCCTACCCCCTATGGCGCAGCTCCTTTCTCCTGCAACCTTGCCCCATTCCCCAAAGGCCCAGGGCCTCCGGCCCACACTCCCCCCATCGAACGCGGGTGACAACCCCTCCCAAACCAGCACACATACAGAGAAAACACAAATATCGCCCCCTCCCACTCCCCAACATCCCCCATAGCATGCTACAAACCACTAATTTGAGTCCAGCTTCTCATTTTTGATAACGGTCCATGCCTCCTCCGGTGTATCAAAGTAGTGGTGGCGGTCCTGATACGTAACCCACAGCCGCGCTGGCTGCAACAGCCCAAACTTCACCCCCTTTCCGTGGAGAATCGCCTTGGCCCGGTTGAATCCTGCCCCCTTCTTGGCCAGCTCTGTACTCCAGTCCTGATAGATGCTGATTTTGGCATTCTCCCACTTACTGCTCCGCTCCTTCTTCGCCCATCGCAGGACACACTCCCTGTCCGTGACGCGGTGGAACCTCACCACCGCAGCTCTCGGTGGCTCATTCGCCCTCGGCCTCCTCGCCAGGACTCTGTGCGCCCCATCCAGCTCCAGGGGCCTCGGGAAGGCTCCCGCACCCATTAGCGTATTCAGCATCGTGGCTACATACGCCCCGATGTCGGACCCCTCCACACCTTCAGGGAGACCCAGAATCCGCAGATTCTTCCTCCTCGACCTGTTCTCCAGGTCCTCGAATTTCTCCTGCCATTTTTTATGCAGCGCCTCGTGCGCCTCCATTTTCACCGTCAGGCCCAGGATCTCGTCCTCATTATCAGAGGCCTTCTGCTGCACCTCCTTGATCACCGTCCCCTGCATCTTCTGTATCTCCACCAGCCTTTCAATCGACGCCTTCTTAGGGGCCAGCATCTCCGCCTTTAAATCAGCAAAGCAGCTTCTCAAAAACTCCTGCTGCTCCCGAGACCACGGAGCACACGCTGCCTGGTTTCCGCCCGCTGCCATCTTGCTTTTTCGCATCTTCTCTCCTCTCTTCTCTAGTGCCACTTTTTTGACCGCTCCACTCCTGGTCCACTCCATACAGTGCTGGGGGAACCTCACTGCTGCCTTCCCACAACGGAAATCGTGGTCCAGGTGCCGCTGGGACTCCTTAGAAGGGCCCAAAAGTCCGTTCATGGCGGGAGCTGCCGAACGTGCGACCTACGGATCATTCGGGAGGCAGAGGTGGTCATAGATAGAAGCTTCAGGGATGTAGTTACTCCGAAGAATAAAGATAGATGGGTGACGGAGAGAGGGGCTGGGAGGAGGCAGTCAGTGCAGGGATCCCCTGTGGTCGTTCCCCTCAGTAACAAGTATACCGCTTTGGATACTGTTGGAGGGGCGGGGGGGGGGGGGGCGGACTTACCAGGGGTAAGCCATGGGGTACAGATCTCTGGCACAGAGTCTGTCCCTGTTGCTCAGAAGGGAAGGGAGAGAGAGCATTAGTCATTGAAGACTCCATAGTTAGGGGGATAGATAGGAGATTCTGTGGGAACGAGAGAGACTCGCGGTTGGTGTGTTGCCTCCCAGGTGCCAGGGTGCGTGATGTCTCGGATCGTGTTTTCGGGATCCTTAAGGGAGAGGGGGAGCAGCCCCATGTCGTGGTCCACATAGGTACCAATGACATAGGTAGGAAAAGGGATAGGGATGTAAGACAGGAATTCAGGGAGCTAGGGTGGAAACTTAGATCTAGGACAAACAGAGTTATTATCTCTGGGTTGTTACCCGTGCCACGTGATAGCGAGATGAGGAATAGGGAGAGAGAGGAGTTGAACACGTGGCTACAGGGATGGTGCAGGAGGGAGGGTTTAAGATTTCTGGATAATTGGGGCTCATTCTGGGGTCGGTGGGACCTCTACAAACGGGATGGTCTGCACCTGGACCAGAGGGGTACCAATATCCTGGGGAGGTAATTTGCTAATGCTCTTCGGGAGGGCTTAAACTAGTTCAGCAGGGGCTTGGGAACCTGAATTGTAGCTCCAGTATACAGGAGGTTGAGAGCAGTGAGGTCATGAGTAAGGTTTCAAAGTTGCAGGAGTGTACCGACAGGCAGGAAGGTTGTTTAAAGTGTGTCTTCTTCAATGCCAGGAGCATCCTGAATAAGGTGGGTGAACTTGCGGCATGGGTTGGTACCTGGGACTTCGATGTTGTGGCAATTTCGGAAACATGGATAGAGCAGGGATAGGAATGGTTGCTGCAGGTGCCGGGTTTTAGATATTTCAGTAACTTCAGGGAAGGTGGTAAAAGAGGGGGAGAGGTGGCATTGTTAGTCAAGGACAGTATTACGGTGGCAGAAAGGACGTTTGATGAGGACTCGTCTACTGAGGTAGTATGGGCTGAGGTTAGAAACAGGAAAGGAGAGGTCACCCTGTTAGGGGTTTTCTATAGGCCTCCAAAAAGTTCCAGAGATGTAGAGGAAAGGATTGCAAAGATGATTCTGGATAGGAGCGAAAGCAACAGGGTAGTTGTTATGGGGGACTTTAACTTTTCAAATATTGACTGGAAACGCTATAGTTCGAGTACTTTAGATGGGTCCGTTTATGTCCAATGTGTGCAGGAGGGTTTCCTGACACAGTATGTAGATAGGCCAACGAGAGGTGAGGCCATATTGGATTTGGTACTGGGAAATGAACCAGGACAGGTGTTAGATATGGAGGTAGGTGAACACTTTGGTGATAGTGACCACAATTCGATTACGTTTACTGTAGTGACGGAAAGGGATAGGTATATACCGCAGGGCAAGAGTTATATCTGGGGGAAAGGCAATTAGGATGCGATGAGGCAAGACTTAGGATGCATCGGATGGAGAGGAAAACTGCAGGGGATGGGCACAATGGAAATGTGGAGCTTGTTCAAGGAACAGCTACTGCGTGTCCTTGATAAGTATGTACTTGTCAGGCAGGGAGGAAGAGGTCGAGCAAGGGAACCGTGGTTTACTAAAGCAGTCGAAACACTTGTTAAGAGGAAGAAGGAGGCTTATGTAAAGATGAGACACGAAGGTTCAGTTAGGGCGCTCGAGAGTTACAAGTTAGCTAGGAAGGACCTAAAGAGAGAGCCAAGAAGAGCCAGGAGGGGACATGAGAAGTCTTTGGCAGGTAGGATCAAGGATAACCCTAAAGCTTTCTATAGATATGTCAGGAATGAACGAATGACTAGGGGAAGAGTAAGGCCAGTCAAGGCCAGTAGTGGGAAGTTGTGCTTGGAGTCGAAGAGATAGGAGAGGTGCTAAATGAATATTTTTCGTCAGTATTCACACAGGAAGAAGACAATGTTGTCGAGGAGAATACTGAGATTCAGGCTACTAGACTAGAAGGGCTTGAGGTTCATAAGGAGGAGGTGTTAGCAATTCTAGCTTCGATAGATAGCAGCTTCAGGGAATTAGTTACACCAAAGATTGGAGATAGATGGGTAACTGTAAGAGGGACTGGGAAAAAAACAGTCAGTGCAGGGATCCCCTGCGGTCGTTCCCCTGAGAAACACGTATACCGCTTTGGATACTTGTGGGGGTGACGACTTACCAGGGGTAAGCCATGGGGTACGGGCCTCTGGCACGGAATCTGTCCCTGTTGCTCAGAAGGAAAGGGGGGAGAGGAGCAGAGCATTAGTAATTGGGGACTCGATAGTCAGGGGCACAGATAGGAGATTTTGTGGGAGCGTGAGAGACTCACGTTTGGTATGTTGCCTCCCAGGTGCAAGGGTACGTGATGTCTCGGATCGTGTTTTCCGGGTCCTTAAGGGGGAGGGGGAGCAGCCCCAAGTCGTGGTCCACATTGGCACTAACGACATAGGTAGGAAAGGGGATAAGGATGTCAGGCAGGCTTTCAGGGAGCTAGGATGGAAGCTCAGAACTAGAACAAACAGAGTTGTTATCTCTGGGTTGTTGCCCGTGCCACGTGATAGTGAGATGAGGAATAGGGAGAGAGAGCAATTAAACACGTGGCTACAGGGATGGTGCAGGCGGGAGGGATTCAGATTTCTGGATAACTGGGGCTCTTTCTGGGGAAGGTGGGACCTCTACAGACAGGATGGTCTACATCTCAACCTGCGGGGCACAAATACCCTGGGGGGGAGATTTGTTAGTGCTCTTTGGGGGGGTTTAAACTAATGCAGCAGGGGCATGGGAACCTGGATTGTAGTTTTAGGGTAAGGGAGAATGAGAGTATAGAGGTCAGGAGCTCAGATTTGTCGTCGCAGGAGGGGGCCAGTGTTCAGGTAGGTGGTTTGAAGTGTGTCTACTTCAATGCCAGGAGTATACGAAATAAGGTAGGGGAACTGGCAGCATGGGTTGGTACCTGGGACTTCGATGTTGTGGCCATTTCGGAGACATGGATAGAGCAGGGACAGGAATGGATGTTGCAGGTTCCGGGGTTTAGGTGTTTTAGTAAGCTCAGAGAAGGAGGCAAAAGAGGGGGAGGTGTGGCGCTGCTAGTCAAGAGCAGTATTACGGTGGCGGAGAGGATGCTAGATGGGGACTCATCTTCCGAGGTAGTATGGGCTGAGGTTAGAAACAGGAAAGGCGAGGTCACCCTGTTGGGAGTTTTCTATAGGCCTCCAAATAGTTCTAGGGATGTAGAGGAAAGGATGGCGAGGATGATCCTGGATAAGAGCGAAAGTAACAGGGTAGTTATTATGGGAGACTTTAACTTTCCAAATATTGACTGGAAAAGATATATGTCGAGTACATTAGATGGGTCGTTTTTTGTACAGTGTGTGCAGGAGGGTTTCCTGACACAGTTTGTTGACAGGCCAACAAGAGGCGAGGCCACATTGGATTTGGTTTTGGGTAATGAACCAGGCCAGGTGTTGGATTTGGAGGTAGGTGAGCACTTTGGGGACAGTGACCATAATTCGGTGGCGTTTACGTTAAGGATGGAAAGGGATAAGTATACACCGCAGGGCAAGAGTTATAGCTGGGGGAAGGGCAATTATGATGCCATTAGACGTGACTTGGGGGGGATAAGGTGGAGAAGTAGGCTGCAAGTGTTGGACACACTGGATAAGTGGAGCTTGTTCAAGGATCAGCTACTGCGTGTTCTTGATAAGTATGTACCGGTCAGGCAGGGAGGAAGGTGCCGAGCGAGGGAACCGTGGTTTACCAAAGAAGTGGAATCTCTTGTTAAGAGGAAGAAGGAGGCCTATGTGAAGATGAGGTGTGAAGTTTCAGTTGGGGCGATGGATAGTTACAAGGTAGCGAGGAAGGATCTAAAGAGAGAGCTAAGACGAGCAAGGAGGGGACATGAGAAGTATTTGGCAGGAAGGATCAAGGAAAACCCAAAAGCTTTCTATAGGTATGTCAGGAATAAGCGAATGACTAGGGAAAGAGTAGGACCAGTCAAGGACAGGGATGGGAAGTTGTGTGTAGAGTCTGAAGAGATAGGCGAGATACTAAATGAATATTTTTCGTCAGTATTCACTCAGGAAAAAGATAATGTTGTGGAGGAGAATGCTGAGCTCCAGGTAAATAGATTAGATGGCATTGAGGTACGTAGGGAAGAGGTGTTGGCAATTCTGGACAGGCTGAAAATAGATAAGTCCCCGAGACCTGATGGGATTTATCCTAGGATTCTCTGGGAGGCCAGGGAAGAGATTGCTGGACCATTGGCTTTGATTTTTATGTCATCATTGGCTACAGGAATAGTGCCAGAGGACTGGAGGATAGCAAATGTGGTCCCTTTGTTCAAAAAGGGGAGCAGAGACAACCCCGGCAACTATAGACCGGTGAGCCTCACGTCTGTAGTGGGTAAAGTCTTGGAGGGGATTATAAGAGACAAGATTTATACTCATCTAGATAGGAATAATATGATCAGGGATAGTCAGCATGGCTTTGTGAAGGGTAGGTCATGCCTCACAAACCTTATCGAGTTCTTTGAGAAGGTGACTGAACAGGTAGACGAGGGTAGAGCAGTTGATGTGGTGTATATGGATTTCAGCAAAGCGTTTGATAAGGTTCCCCATGGTAGGCTATTGCAGAAAATACGGAGGCTGGGGATTGAGGGTGATTTAGAGATGTGGATCAGAAATTGGCTAGCTGAAAGAAGACAGAGGGTGGTGGTTGATGGGAAATGTTCAGAATGGAGTTCAGTCACAAGTGGAGTACCACAAGGATCTGTTCTGGGGCCGTTGCTGTTTGTCATTTTTATCAATGACCTAGAGGAAGGCGCAGAAGGGTGGGTGAGTAAATTTGCAGACGATACTAAAGTCGGTGGTGTTGTCGCTAGTGTGGAAGGAAGTAGCGGGTTACAGAGGGATATAGATAAGCTGCAGAGCTGGGCTGAGAGGTGGCAAATGGAGTTTAATGTAGAGAAGTGTGAGGTGATTCACTTTGGAAGGAATAACAGGAATGTGGAATATTTGGCTAATGGAAAAGTTCTTGAAAGTGTGGATGAGCAGAGGGATCTAGGTGTCCAAGTACATAGATCCCTGAAAGTTGCCACCCAGGTTGATAGGGTGGTGAAGAAGGCCTATGGAGTGTTGGCCTTTATTGGTAGAGGGATTGAGTTCCGGAGTCAGGAGGTCATGTTGCAGCTGTACAGAACTCTGGTACGGCCGCATTTGGAGTATTGCGTACAGTTCTGGTCACCGCATTATAGGAAGGACGTGGAGGCTTTGGAGCGGGTGCAGAGGAGATTTACCAGGATGTTGCCTGGTATGGAGGGAAAATCTTATGAGGAAAGGCTGATGGACTTGAGGTTGTTTTCGTTGGAGAGAAGAAGGTTAAGAGGAGACTTAATAGAGGCATACAAAATGATTAGGGGGTTGGATAGGGTGGACAGTGAGAGCCTTCTCCCGCGGATGGAAATGGCTGGCACGAGGGGACATAACTTTAAACTGAGGGGTAATAGATATAGGACAGAGGTCAGAGGTAGGTTCTTTACGCAAAGAGTAGTGAGGCCGTGGAATGCCCTACCTGCTACAGTAGTGAACTCGCCAACATTGAGGGCATTTAAAAGTTTATTGGATAAACATATGGATGATAATGGCATAGTGTAGGTTAGATGGCTTTTGTTTCGGTGCAACATCGTGGGCCGAAGGGCCTGTACTGCGCTGCATTGTTCTATGTTCTAATTCTGGAAAGTGTGAAAATAGTTAAGTCCCCTGGGCCGGATGGGATTTATCCTAGGATTCTCTGGGATTGCTGAACCTTTGGCTTTGATCTTTAAGTCATCTTTGTCTACAGGAATATTGCCAGAAGACTGGAGAATAGCAAATGTTGTCCCCTTGTTCAAGAAGGGGAGTAGATACAATCCTGGTAACTATAGACCAGTGAGCTTTACTTCTGTTGTGGGCAAAATCTTGGAAAGGTTTATAAGAGATAGGATGTATAATAATCTGGAAAGGAATAATTTGATTAGAGATAGTCAACACGGTTTTGTGAAGGGTAGGTCATGCCTCACAATCCTTATTGAGTTCTTTGAGAAGGTGACCAAACAGGTGGATGAAGGTAAAGCAGTTGATGTGGTGTATATGGATTTCAGTAAAGCGTTTGATAAGGTTCCCCACGATAGGCTACTGCAGAAAATACGGAGGCATTGGATTCAGGGTAATTTGCAGTTTGGATCAGAAATTGGCTAGCTGGAAAAAGACAAAGGGTGGTGGTTGATGGGAAATGTTCAGACTGGAGTCCAGTTACTAGTGGTGTACCACAAGGATCTGTTTGGGGGCCACTGCTGTTTGTCATTTTTATAAATGACCTGTAGAAGGATGGGTGAGTAAATTTGCAGATGACACTGAAGTCGGTGGAGTTGTGGACAGTGCGGAAGGATGTTACAAGTTACAGAGGGACATAGATAAGCTGCAGCACTGGGCTGAGAGGTGGCAAATGGAGTTTAATGCAGAAAAGTGTGAGGTGCTTCATTTTGGTAGGGATAACAGGAAGACAGAGTACTGGGCTAATGGTAAGATTCTTGGCAGTCTGGATGAGCAGACAGATCTTGATGTCCATGTACATAGATCCCTGAAAGTTGCCACCTAGGTTGAGAGGGTTGTTAAGAAGGCGTACGGTGTGTTAACTTTTATTGGTAGAGGGATTGAGTTTCGGAGCCATGAGGTCATGTTGCAGCTGTACAAAACTCTGGTGCGGCCGCATTTGGAGTATTGTGTGCAATTCTGGTCGCCGCATTATAGGAAGAATGTGGAAGCATTGGAAAGGGTGCAGAGGAGATTTACCAGAATGTTGCCTGGTATGGAGGGAAGATCTTATGAGGAAAGTCTGAGGGACTTGAGGCTGTTTTCGTTAGAGAGAAGAAGGTTAAGAGGTGACTTAATTGAGGATCAGAGGATTGGATAGGGTGGACAGTGAGAGCCTTTTTCCTCTGATGGTGATGTCTAGCATGAGGGGACAATACTTTAAATTGAAGGGAGATAGATATAAGACAGATGTCAGAGGTAGGTTCTTTACTCAGAGAGTAGTAAGGGCGTGGAATGCCCTGCCTGCAACAGGAGTGGACTCGCCAACACTAAGGGCATTCAAATGGTCATTGGATAGACATATGGACGATAAGGGAATAGTGTAGATGGGCTTCAGAGTGGTTTCACAGGTCGGCGCAACATCAAGGGCCGAAGGGCCTGTACTGCGCTGTAATGTTCTATGTTCTATGTTCTACCCAGGCATAGCCGCAACCGGAAGTCCCGAACCATCCCTTCCTTAATCTGATCTGATCAGCTACTCGCGTCTCCTGTAGCATTACCACGTCTGCCTTCCGTCCCCTCAGATGCACGAACTCGCGTGCTCTCTTAACTGCCCCATTTAGTCCTCTTACATTCCAGGTGATCAGCCTAGTTGGGGGGCTTATTGCCCCCCCCTCGCCGATCAGCCATCACCATTTTTGGGTATGTCTCCAGCCCGCCCCCAGGCGACCTCCGACCTCCTTTCTGTCCCTCAGCAACAGTCCCTCCCTTGTCAGCAGAACATCTTCCCCCCCTCCCCCCCAGTAAGAGCACAATGTAAACCGACCCCTTCGAAAAGCATAACATCTGCTCACCCCCCACTGCGCTTCCGTGAGCTAGCCCACCCAGCTAGCTTGGTGACCCCCGCCCATAGCGCCAGACATTCTCCCACTTATTGTTCCCTCACCCCCGCTCATACACACACACTAAAACGAAAAACCAGTCCCAACACAATTGCCCCAGAAAAAAGAACGATAAACAAAGAAAAAATCAAACAGAAGATCCAGCATCTAACAAACACACCTCAATCCCCCATCAGTGCAAATATAAACTTTAACTCACTCAGCTCTGCAACTGGCCCCAAATCAATACAGAAGACATTACAAATAATGTCTGAAAAACGAAAAACAAGAAACTTTTTTAACGTGACCATCGCAGCAATGTTCAAAGTTCTCAGTCCACCACCAGTCCTTTCCTTTTCACGAAGTCCATCGCATCCTCAGACGACTCAAAATAAAAATGTTGGTCCTCGTACGTGACCCAGAGACGGGCCGGATACAGCAGTCCAAACTTCACCTTTTTCTTAAAAAGGGTCAACTTTTTCTGATTGAACCCCGCTCTTCTCCTGGCCACCTCTGCACTCGGGTCCTGATAGATCCTCAGGATACTGTTCTCCCATTTACAACTCCGTGTCAGCCTGGCCCACTGCAAAATACGCTCCTTGTCCAAGTACCTGTGTAATCTCACCACCATTGCTCTCGGGGTGTCCCCCCTTGCAGATTCCTTGCGAGCGCATGGTGGGCCCTGTCCACCTCCAAGGGTCGGGAGAACGTCCCATCCCTCGACCACGCCCTCTATATATGCCCCAGCAACCGCTTCTTCGGACCCCTCTGGGAGACCGAAGATTCTCAGGTTCTGCCGGCGGGATCTATTCTCTAGGTCCTCCACCTTCTCTTTTTAAAAAAAATATATTTATTAAAGTTTTTTAACACAATTTTTCTCCCTTACAAACAATACCCCCCCCCCCCCCCCCGTAACAAAACAAAAACGAGAAATCGCGCAGAGCAAGATATATACATGGCAAAATTATATATTTACACAGCTTTGTACAGTGGCCCTCACCCGTACGTGCCAGTTTCCCCAACCCTTCATGTTAACTCTTGCTCATCCACCCTCCCAGGCAGTCCCCCCTCTCCCCCCCCCTTCCCGCCCCCTCCCAGGACGTCCCCTCTCCCTCCCCCCCCCCCCCCCCCCCCCCCCCCCCCCCAAGGTTGCTGCTGCTGCTGACCGACCTTCCTCTAACGCTCCGCGAGATAGTCTAGGAACAGTTGCCACCGCCTGTAGAACCCCTGCGCAGACCCTCTCAAGGCAAACTTTATCCTCTCCAACTTTATGAACCCAGCCATATCATTTATCCAGGCCTCCACGCTGGGGGGCTTCGCCTCCTTCCACATTAACAAGATCCTTTGCTGGGCGACTAGGGACGCAAAGGCCAGAATGCCAGCCTCTTTCGCCTCCTGCACTCCCGGTTCGTCCACTACTCCAAATATTGCTAGCACCCAGCTTGGCTTGACCCGGACTTTCACCACCTGCGATATTGCTCCCGCCACTCCTCTCCAGAACCCCTCCAGTGCCGGGCATGACCAAAACATATGGACATGGTTCGCCGGGCTCCCTGAGCACCTTCCACATCTGTCCTCTACCCCAAAGAACCTACTCAACCTCGCCCCCGTCAAGTGCACTCTGTGGACCACCTTAAATTGTATCAGGCTGAGCCTGGCATACGAGGAGGAGGAATTAACCCTACCTAGGGCATCAGGCCACAGACCTTCCTCGACCTCCTCCCCGAGCTCCTCCTCCCATTTACCCTTCAACTCTTCTACCAGCGCTTCCCCCTCTTCTTTCAACTCCTGGTGTATTTCCGACACCTTGCCCTCCCCGACCCATACACCCAAGATCACCCTATCTTGAACTTCTTGTGCCGGGAGCAACGGGAATTCCCTCACCTGTCGCCTCACAAAAGCCCTCACCTGCATATATCTAAAGGCATTTCCCGGGGGTAACTCGAACTTCTCCTCCAGTGCCCCTAGGCTCGCAAACGTCCCGTCGATGAACAGGTCCCCCATTCTTCCAATCCCCGCCCGATGCCAGCTCTGGAACCCCCTGTCCATCTTCCCCGGGACAAACCGATGGTTACCCCTGATCGGGGATCACACCGATGCTCCCATTGCACCCCTGTGTCTTCTCCACTGGCCCCAGATCTTTAGTGTTGCTGCCACCACCGGGCTCGTGGTATACTTTGTTGGCGAGAGCGGCAGCGGTGCCGTCACCAACGCCCCCAGGCTCGTTCCTTTACAGGACGCCATCTCCATCCTCTTCCATGCCGCTCCCTCTCCCTCCATAACCCACTTGCGGATCATCGCCACATTTGCTGCCCAGTAGTAGCTCCCCAGGTTTGGCAGCGCCAACCCTCCTAGGTCCCTACTGCGTTCCAGGAACCCTCTCCTTACTCTCGGGGTCTTATTCGGCCATACAAACCCCATAATACTCCTGCCTACGCTCTTAAAAAAGGCCTTAGTGATCACGATGGGAAGGCACTGAAACACCAACAGAAACCTCGGAAGGACCACCATTTTGACCGACTGCACTCTACCCGCCAGCGAGAGCGGTAACATGTCCCATCTTTTGAAATTCTCTTCCATTTGCTCCACCAACCTCGTCAGATTCAGTTTATGTAGGGTCCCCCAACTCCTGGCTATCTGGATCCCCAGATACCGAAAGCTCCCCTCTGCCCTCCTCAGCGGTAGGTCCCCTATCCCTCTTTCTTGGTCCCCCGCCTGTAATACAAAGAGCTCCCTACATTGAGCTTATAGCCCGAAAACGCCCCAAACTCCCTTAGAGTCTGCATGACCTCCACCATCCCCTCCATTGGATCCGCCACGTACGGCAACAGGTCATCCGCATACAGCGACACCCGATGCTCTTCTCCCCCTCGGACCACCCCCTTCCATTTATTAGACTCCCTCAATGACATGGCCAATGGTTCGGTCGCCAATGCGAACAACAGGGGGGACAGGGGGCACCCCTGCCTCGTCCCTCGGTACAGTCGAAAGTACTCCGACCTCCGCCGGTTCGTCACTACACTCGCCATCGGGGTTCTGTAAAGGAGCTTAACCCAATTGATAAACCCTACCCCGAACCCAAACCTACGCAGCACCTCCCAAAGGTACTCCCATTCTACTCGGTCAAAGGCCTTCTCCGCGTCCATAGCTGCCATTATCTCCGCCTCTCCCTCCACCGATGGCATCATTATCACTTTTAAGAGCCGCCGCACATTGGTGTTTAGTTGCCTGCCCTTTACAAATCCCGTCTAGTCCTCGTGGATTACCCCCGGGACACAGTCCTCGATCCTCGTAGCCGGCACTTTTGCCAGCAACTTTGCATCCACATTGAGGAGCGAGATCGGCCTGTACGATCCACATTGCAGTGGGTCCTTGTCCCTCTTTAGGATCAAACAAATTGTCGCTTCCGACATTGTCGGGGGCAGGGTCCCCTCCTCTCTTGTCTCATTAAAGGTCCTCACCAGTAGCGGGGCCAACAGTTCTGCGTACTTCCTGTAGAACTCCACCGGGAATCCGTCCGGTACCGGGGCCTTCCCCGCCTGCATGCTCCCCAAACCCTTGCTCAGCTCCTCCAACCCAATTGGTGCCCCCAAACCAGCCACCTCTTGCTCCTCCACCCTCGGGAATCTCAGCTGATCTAGGAATCGTCTCATCCCCTCTTCCCCCGCTGGGGGCTGGGATCTGTACAGCTCTTCATAAAAGGCCTTGAATACCTCGTTTATTTTCGTCGCACTTCGAACCATGGCTCCCCTTCCAACTTTGACTCCCCCTATTTCCCTTGCTGCCATCCTCTTACGGAGCTGGTGTGCCAGCATCCGACTAGCCTTTTCCCCATACTCGTAGGTCGCCCCCTGCGCTTTCCTCCACTGTGCCTCCGCCTTCCCTGTGGTCAACAGGTCAAACTCCCTCTGGAGCCGTCATCTTTCCCCAAGTAATCTTTCCTCCGGGGCCTCTGCGTATCTCCTGTCCACTCTCGAAATCTCCCCCACTAACCTCTCCCTTTCCATACCCTCTGTCTTCTCCCTATGAGCCCTAATGGAAATTAGCTCTCCCCTGATCACCGCCTTCAACGCCTCCCATACCACCCCCACCCGCACCTCCCTGTTGTCGTTGGCCTCCAAGTACCTTTCGATACACCCCCTCACCTTCCCACACACCACCTCGTCCGCCAGCAGTCCCACATCCAGCCGCCACAACGGACGTTGGTCGCTCTCCTCTCCCAGCTCCAGTTCCACCGAGTGCGGGGCATGGTCCGAAACGGCTATAGCCGAATACTCCGTCCCCTCCACCCTCGGGATGAGCGCCCTACCCAGAACAAAGAAATCTATCAGGGAGTAGGCTTTGTGTACATGGGAGAAGAAAGAAAATTCCTTGGCCTGCGGCCTTGCAAACCGCCATGGGTCCACTCCCCCCATCTGATCCATAAACCCCCTAAGTACCTTGGCCGCCGCCGGCCTCTTTCCAGTCCTTGATTTGGAGCGGTCCAGTGCTGGATCCAACACTGTATTGAAGTCACCTCCCATTATCAGGCCTCCTATCTCCAGGTCCGGAATGCGCCCCAACATGCGCTTCATGAATCCTGTATCTTCCCAGTTCGGGGCGTATACGTTTACCAACACCACCCACGTCCCTTGCAGCCTACCGCTCACCATTACATATCGCCCACCATTGTCCGCTACAATAGTCTTGGCCTCAAATGACACCCGCTTTCCCACCAATATTGCCACCCCTCTATTCTTCGCGTCCAGTCCCGAGTGGAATATCTGTCCTACCCATCCCTTTCTTAACCTGACCTGGTCCGCCACCTTCAGATGTGTCTCTTGGAGCATGGCCACATCCGCCTTCAGTCCATTTAAGTGCGCGAACACTCGAGCCCTCTTCACCGGCCCATTCAGGCCCCTCACATTCCACGTTATCAGCCGGATTGGAGGGGCTCTCACCCCCCACCCCCACACCCCGCCGACTAGCCTTCTCCTTTTCTGGGCCAGTCCCGTGTCCACGCCTCCCTCACCCTCCAGTCCCCCAGAGGGGGGACCCCAGTCCCGACCACCTCTTCTGTGTCCCATTCCCTTTCGGCCAGTGCAGCAGCAACCCTTTTCCCCCCCCCCCTTCTCCCCCTCCCCTTCCCCCCTGCTAGACCCCTGTCTAGCTTTTTTGCTCCCCCATGTCACTCCCGTAAGTCAGCTGACGCCTGCTGACCCCGGCTTCCCCCGCCGTCCCATTGACCTCCCCACGTGGGAGTCTCCCAATCCATATGCATTCATTCGTTCCCCTTCCCACCTTTCCAAAGCCCGCTCCGCCCCCTCTGGCGCAGCCTCTGTCCCAGCCCATGTAACATTTCCTGCGCATGATTGACCCCCTATATACAACAACCATCACACATCAAACCCCAAAACGTCCCCCCCACCCTCACAAACCCTCAGTTAGAGTCCAACTTTTCAGCTTGTACAAAGGTCCACGCCTCTTCAGGCGTTTCAAAGTAATAGTGTTGGCCCTTGTATGTGACCCACAGTCGCGCTGGCTGCAGCATTCCGAATTTCACTTCTTTCCGGTACAACGCCGCTTTGGCCCGGTTGAAACCTGCTCTCAGCTTTGCAACCTCCGTGCTCTAGTCGGATCTCTGCATTGTCCCACTTACTGCTCCGCTCCTTCTTGGCCCATCTCAGGACCCACTCTCTGTCCGTGAATCGGTGGAACCTCACCACCATCGCCCTTGGCGGCTCATTTGCCTGGGGCTTCTTCGCCAGCACCCGATGTGCCCCGTCCAACTCCAGCGGCCTCGAAGGGGCCTTCCTGCCCATCATCGCCTCGAGCATCGTGCTCGCATATGCCCCGGCATCAGCCCCCTCCTCTCCCTCAGGGAGACCCAGGATTCGCAGATTCTTTCTCCTCGCCCTGTTCTCCAGGTCTTCGAGTCTTCCCGCCCACCTCTTGTGTAGCGCCTCGTTCTGCTCCACTCTCACTGCCAGGCCCATGAGCTCATCCTCGTTCTGACTGACTCTTTTCTGTACCTCCTGGATCTTAGCTTCGTGGGCCTTCTGGGTGATCCCGAGTCCTTCAATTGCCGAAAGCATAGGCGCCAACATCGCCTTGCGCATCTCCTCGCGCTGCTCCTCGAAGCAGCGCTTGATGAACTCCTGCAGCTCCCCTTTGTCCCTGGCCGCCGCCATTTTGTTTTCTTCCCCTCGCTTCTCCCGTCGCTCCAGTGCCGCTCCTTTGGCCGTTACACTTCTGATCCGTTTCATAGAAGTTGGAGGGGGACCTCACTCTTCCCTTCCCCACCGGCTCCGTCAAAAAAAAAAAAAAAGTTCCGTTGGTGCTCTTCTAACGAGCCCGAAAGTCCGTGGTAGCGGGAGCTGCCGAATCGTGCGGCTTAGCTCCGCATAGCCGCAACCGGAAGTCGAGAGGGAATCCTTTTGGCAGTGTTTGCTTCACCAGTCTGCCCCAAAAAGTCTATGGAAACTCCTGAAAAAGGTCTGGGAGTCCGTTCCAGACGGGAGCTGCCGAATGCGCGACCTACTCCTCCATGGCCGCAACCGGAAGCCTCATCCCTGCTTCTTCAATGGCCTTGGTAGATCTGTTCACAGTTGTTCCCTCTGCTGCTAGAATTCACCTTTGATAGAGTCAAGTCAGATTGCAGCTTTAAGCTTGCCCTTCCCCCGCCTGTATGCTGGAAGAGGCCCTGTTTATTCTGTTGCAGCCAAATCTTTTTACTGTTTCTGCCGGGTCTGGTAGCCAAAAGACATAACATTCCTGGGGGACACTGTCAGGGGAATGCTGCAGTCTTCTTCCCACACCGGGAAATGTCAAACAAATGCCATGGGGACCCTGTAAAAGAGCCCAAAAGTCCGTTCCAAGCGGGAGCTGCCGAATATGCGACCTAGCTCTGCATAGCCGCACCCGGAAGTCAGGTCCTCCACCTTCTCCAGGAGCCTTTCTGTTGGTCTCTCAGGATCCCCACCTCCAACTCCACCGCAGTTTGATGTTCCTCCTGCTCAGCCAGCGCCTTCTCTACCTTCTGGATCGCCCGATTTTGAGCATTCAATCTGAGCTCTAGCCGCACAATTAATTCTTTAATCGGGTCCAAGCATTCCTGCTTCTGCTTGGTGAAGCCCTCCTGGTTAATTGCATCAGCTGCTCCGTTGACCGCTGGGTCGACAAGCCAGGACTCCAGTCATCCGCCATGCTTTCCCCCGCTGCAGCGTCAGCCCAAGCCTCTCTGTTCGTCTGTTTCTTCCTTTGCGAGCACTTCTAGTCCGCTCGCCATGCACCGATGTGGGAATCCAGTCAACAATTGCCTCTACCATCAATTATCCAAATCAAGTCCGGTAAAAAATCGGGGGGAAAGGTCCAAAGGTCCGACCCAAGCGGGAGCCACCAAATGTGCAACCTACTCCTTCATAGCCGCCACAGGAACGTATTTTATAAATCTTTATCAGAACTGGTTTCTCTTATTCACAATTCCTCTATTTATCAATTGCAAAATACACATGTTATTTTAAAACCACATTCTCAACCTATCCTTCAATCATTTTTTACATTAATTTATGGGATGTGGCCGTCGCTGCTTAGGTCAGCATTTATTGCCCATTCAAACTTGCCCTTCAGAAGGTGTGGTGAGCTGCCTTCTTGAGGTACACCTACTTTGCTGTAAGGGAGGTGTTCCAAAATTGTGCCCCAGCGACAGTGAAGGAACGACAATGTATTTCCAAGTCAGGGCGGTGAATAACTTGGAGTGGAACCTCCAGGTGGTGGGCTTCACAGGTATCTGCTGCTCTTTTCTTTCTTGATAGTAGTGGTCGTGGGTTTAGAAGGTGCTGTCTAAGGAACCTTGGTGAGTTACTGCAGTGCATCCTATAAATGTGATGTGATGTGGGGTGCCACTGTTTGTTGGTGATGAAGGGTTTGAATGTTTGTGGAAGGGGGAGCAATCAAGCGGGCTGCTCCTGGACGTTGTCAAGCTTTTCTTTTACATTTTTCCAGTTAAGGGACAATTCACCTACCCTCTACCCTGCACATCTTTGGGTTGTGGGGGAGAGACCCACGCAGACACGGGGAGAACGAGCAAGCTCCACACGGATAGTGACCCAGGGCCGGGATCGAACCCGGGTACTCAATGGCATGAGGCAGCAGTGCTGCCCACTGTGCCACCATGCTGCCCTCTGGTGTTGAGCTTCTTGAGAGTTGTTGGAGCTGCACTAATCCAGGCAAGTGGAGAGCATTCCATTACACTCCTGACTTGTGCCTTGTAGATGGTGGACAGGTTTTGGGATGTCAGAAGGTGAGTTATTCCTAGTCACTGTCTGTGCGTCTCCCCGTGTGTGCGTGGGTTTCTTCCGGGTGCTCCGGTTTCCTCCCACAGTCCAAAGATGTGCAGGTTAGGTGGATTGGCCATGCTAAATTGCCCTTCAGTGTTCAAAATTGCCCTGAGTGTTGAATGGGGTAACAGGATTATGGGGATAGGGTGGAGATGTGGGCTTGGGTCGGGTGCTCTTTTAAAGAGCCAGTGCAGACTCGATGGGCCGAATGGCCTCCTTCTGCACTGTAAATTCTATGATTCTATGATTCTAGTCTTTGACCTGCCCTGGTAACCACAGTATTAAATTAGCTAGTCCAGTTCAGTTTCTGATCAATTGTAACCCCCAGGATGTTGATTCTGGGGGATTCAGCAATGGTAATGTCAGTGAATGTCAAGGGGTGTTGGTTAGATCTTCTCTTGTAGGAGATGGTCATTGCCTGGCACTTGGGTGGCGTGAATATAACTTGCCACTTGTCAACCCAAGCCTGGATATTGTCCAGGTCTTGCTGTGTTTGGACATGGACTGCTTTATTATCTGAGGAGTTACGAATGGTGCTGAACATTGTGCAGCCTTCCACAAACATCCCCTCTTCTGACCTTATGCTGGAAGGGAGGTCATTGATGAAGTAGCTGAAGATGGTCTCTCCGCAGATATCTCCAGCTCCCTGTTCTCCAGCATCCCTTTAGAATCATATCCTTTAATTTTGTCCCCTTATCTGTTCAGAACTGAATCACAAAAATTCCACCTGATAATAATCTTTGATATAATCTTTATTATTGTCACAAGTACACTTACATTAACACTGCAGTGAAGTTACTGTGAAAAGCCCCTAGTCGCCACATTCCGGCGCCTGTTTGGGTACACAGAGGGAGAATTCAGAATGTCCAATTCACCTCACAAGCACGTCTTTCAGGACTTTGAGGAGGAAATCGGAGCACCTGGAGGAAACCCATGCAGACACAGGGAGAACGTGCAGACTCCGCACAGGCAACGACCCAAGTGGGAATCGAACCCGGGACCTTGATGCTGTGAAGCAACAGTGCTTCCGATGAATACTGTGTTACGATGAATATTTCAGAAGGATGAAGGCCTCATCACATGTCCAATGTGTGAGATGCTTCTTGCTTTAGGCTCCCAGCAGTTTTGGGCTGTTACAAACCACAATTTATTCTGTTTGATACAAAACAAATCAGGAAAAATAATATGTGTCTGTGTAAAAACAATGAAGTGATTGTTCATTGCTTTGTGTATCGTCATGAGGTTTTGCTGGAAGATCCCCACCTTACTTTCCCCAACAGCACAGTAGTTATAATGGGGAGAATCTTAATCCATTTATGATCACATGCCCTGATCAAATGTTTACATCTAAACTTTACCTGGTTCTTACTGATGCAGCATGTTGTTTATTTCCAGTAATTTCTGTTTTTGTAGTCACAGGATTGCTATTTATTAAGGAGCAGAATACTAAAAGCCATCATAGGCTCTCCTGTACCCCCATCTTTTGATATTTCTCCCCATAACTTCATTTTATATCCTCAATCATAAGAACATAAGAACTAGGAGCAGGAGTAGGCCATCTGGCCCCTCGAGCCTGCTCCACCATTCAATGAGATCATGGCTGATCTTCTGTGGACTCAGCTCCACTCTCCGGCCTGAACACCATAACCCTTAATCCCTTTATTCTTCAAAAAACTATCTATCTTTATCTTAAAAACATTTAATGAAGGAGCCTCAACTGCTTCACTGGGCAAGGAATTCCATTGATTCACAACCCTTTGGGTGAAGAAGTTCCTCCTAAACTCAATCCTAAATCTACCTCCCCTTATTTTGAGGCTATGCCCCCTAGTTCAGCTTTCACCCGCCAGTGGAAACAACCTGCCCGCATCTATCCTATCTATTCCCTTCATAATTTTGTATCTTTCTATAAGATCCTCCCTCATCCTTCTAAATTCTAACGAGAACAGTCCCAGTCTACTCAACCTCTCCTCGGAATCCAACCCCTTCAGCTCTGGGATTAACCAAATGAATCTCCTCTGCACACCTTCCAGCGCCAGTACGTTCTTTCCCAGGTAAGGAGACCAAAACTGAACACAATACTCCAGGTGTGGCCTCACTAACACCTCATACAATTGCAGCATAACCTCCCTAGTCTTAAACTCTATCCCTCTAGCAATGAAGGACAAAATTCCATTTGCCTTCTTAATCACCTGTTTCACCTGTAAACCAACCTTTTGCGACTCATGCACTAGCACACCCAGGTCTCTCTGCACAGCAGCATGTTTTAATATTTTATCATTTAAATAATAATCCCTTTTGCTGTTATTCCTACCAAACTGGATAACCTCACATTGTATTCCATCTGCCAGACCCTAGCTCATTCACTTAACCTTCCAGTATCTGCAGACTTCCAGTATCCTCTGCACTTTTTGCTCTACCACTCATCTTAGTGTCGTCTGTAAACTTGGACACATTGCCCTTGGTCCCCAACTCCAAATCATCTATGTAAATTGTGAACAATTGTGGGCCCAACACTGATCCTTGAGGGACACCACTAGCTACTGAGTGCCAACCAGAGAAACACCCATTAATCCCCACTCTTAGCTTTCTATTAATTAACCTATCCTCTATCCATGCTACTACTTTCCCCTTAATGCCATGCATCTTTATCGTATGCAGCAACCTTTTGTGTGGCACCTTGTCAAAGGCTTTCTGGAAATCCAGATATACCACATCCATTGGCTCCCCATTATCTACCGCACTGGTAATGTCCTCAAAAAATTCCACTAAATTAGTTAGGCACGACCTGCCCTTTATGAACCCATGCTGCATCTGCCCAATGGGATAATTTCCATCCAGATGCCTCGCTATTTCTTCCTTGATGATAAATTCCAGCATCTTCCCTACTACCGAAGTTAAGCTCACTGGTCTATAATTACCCGCTTTCTGCCTACCTCCTTTTTTAAACAGTGGTGTCACGTTTGCTAATTTCCAGTCCGCCGGGACCACCCCAGTCTAGTGAATTTTGGTAAATTATCACTAGTGCATTTGCAATTTCTCTAGCCATCTCTTTCAGCACTCTGGGATGCATTCCATCAGGGCAAGGAGACTTGTCTACCTTTAGCCCCATTAGCTTGCCCATCACTACCTCCTTAGTGATAACAATCATCTCAAGGTCCTCATCTGTCATAGGCTAATTTCTGTCAGTCACTGGCATGTTATTTGTGTCTTCCACTGTGAAGACCGACCCAAAAAACCCGTTCAGTTCCTCAGCCATTTCCTCATCTCCCATTATAAAATCTCCCTTCTCATCCTCTAAAGGACCAATATTTACCTTAGCCACTCTTTTTTTGTTTTATATATTTGTAGAAACGTTTACTATCTGTTTTTATATTCTGAGCATGTTTACTCTCATAATCTATCTTACTCTTCTTTATAGTTTTTTTAGTAGCTTTCTGTTGCCCCCTAAAGATTTCCCAGTCCTCTAGTCTCCCACTAATCTTTGCCACTTTGTATGCTTAGTCAGCCATTTCCCAGCCAATACGCTGGAGAGGGATCCTCATTGAGGCATCTATAAGTGTCAACAGGAGGTGCAGGAGAGTGCACAATTACTCCTCCCTCCTTTAAATAAACGTTATGCTTCTCTTCCTGGCAAGGGTGACGTTAGACGTGTACAGTTGAAGGCACGCATTACTACAAGGATGTGATTGCACTAGAGAAAGTACAAACGTGGGAGTATGAAATAGAACTGTCTAGGGCATTGGTTGGACTGTACCGAGAAATTTGTGTTCAGTTTGGGTCCTGACTGAGGAGGGTATGTTGTGTTTGGTGTTCGGTGTCTAGCAAGGAATCTACCAAACAACTTGACTTGTCCAAACCAGGATCTTTATTGAATCACAAGTGGTAAGATTGCGATCCGTTACAGAGCAAGTTATCATGGAGTTTTTTTGTACTCCTCTGGAGCTACACGTAGCACAACTGTTCACTTGTATGCCTCTTGATGCCAGATGTGCCCCCACTTTTATTGGAGGGCCTTGTCACATGACCACTGTTTACACCTGCTGGTTGGAGGTTGCACCACCAGCCATCTATGATATTGCTTACAGGCGCATCACCACAGGATATACTTTCATTGGAAACAGACACAGTTCACCAGGTTCATTCATGGGAGGAAGTG
Source organism: Scyliorhinus torazame (assembly GCF_047496885.1). NCBI lineage: Eukaryota > Metazoa > Chordata > Chondrichthyes > Carcharhiniformes > Scyliorhinidae > Scyliorhinus > Scyliorhinus torazame. The sequence continues at coordinate 38,351,029 of NC_092728.1, forward strand.
GCTGCCTTATGAGGAAAGATTGGGCGAATACACATTGGGGTTTAGCAGAATGAGAGATGATCTGATTCAAACATATACGATTCTGTGGAAGACTGACAGGGTAGATATTGAGAGGATGTTTCCTCTGCGGGGAATCAAGAACCAGGAACACAGTTTCAAAATTAGGGATTTTCCATTTAAGGTGGAGGTGAGGAGAATTCATTTTCTCAGAGGGTCATTAATCTTTGGAATTCTCTTCCACAGAGAGCAGTAGAGGCTGCGTCAATGAATATATTCATGGTTAAGTTAGAAAGATCAGCCCTGGGACATTGCTGCAGGATATTGCCCGAAGCTCAATCATCTTCACCCTGAGCAGTGACAATGGAGAACTCTGAAATCCTGAGAATCCATTCACGGATGCTAAGGAAAATCAAAAGGGCTGCAACGCGACAATGTACCTGGTCCGGTATTCAGGCCGGGCCAAGCCGGGCAGGGCCGGGCCAAGCCGGGCCGGGCACAGCCGGAAAAGGCCCACCCGGGCACGCCAAGGGCCTTGACATCGAGCAGCAGCACATGTGCCGTGCGCAAAGTCTGACCCTCCCCCTCAACAACATTCCCAATCCCCGCTCCGCTCCCGCCCCGGACTCCAGTCCGGGTTTTCTTCAGCCGCCTCCAGTTTAGCGAATTCCAGGCCGCGCTTTCCCGGTACCGAGATGGTCAATCTGGGGCTGAGCCGAGTGGAGGAATCGGTGGCGGCGAAACACCCGGTAACCCGCCCACCCGGTACCCCCCCCCCCCCCCCCCCCCCAAACACCCGGTAACCCGCCCACCCGGTACCCCCCCCCCCCAAACACCCGGTAACCCGCCCACCCGGTACCCCCCCCACCACCCGGTAACCCGCCCCCCCCCCCCCACAACACCCGGTAACCCGCCCACCCGGTACCCCCCCCCCCCCCAAACACCCGGTAACCCGCCCACCCGGTACCCCCCCCCCCCCCAAACACCCGGTAACCCGCCCACCCGGTAACCCCCCCCCACCACCCGGTAACCCGCCCCCCCCCAAACACCCGGTAACCCGCCCCCCCCCAAACACCCGGTAACCCGCCCCCCCCCCACCACCCGGTAACCCCCCCCCCCCCACCCACCACCCGGTAACCCGCCCCCCCCCCACCACCCGGTAACCCCCCCCCCCCCACCCACCACCCGGTAACCCGCCCCCCCCCCACCACCCGGTAACCCGCCCCCCCCCCCACCACCCGGTAACCCGCCCCCCCCAAACACCCGGTAACCCGCCTCCCCCCCCACCCCCACCACCCGGTAACCCGCCCCCCCCCCCCCACCACCCGGTAACCCGCCCCCCCCCCCCCACCACCCGGTAACCCGCCCCCCCCCCCCCCACCACCCGGTAACCCGCCCCCCCCCACCACCCGGACACTCGCCCCCCCCCCCCCACCACCCGGTAACTCGCCCGCCCCCCCACCACCCGGTAACCCGCCCGCCCCCCCACCACCCGGTAACCCGCCCGCCCCCCCACCACCCGGTAACTCGCCCGCCCCCCCACCACCCGGTAACCCGCCCGCCCCCCCACCACCCGGTAACCCGCCCCCCCCCCACCACCCGGTAACCCGCCCCCCCCCCCCACCACCCGGTAACCCGCCCCCCCCCCCCACCACCCGGTAACCCGCCCCCCCCCCCCACCACCCGGTAACCCGCCCCCCCCCCCACCACCCGGTAACCCGCCCCCCCCCCCCACCACCCGGTAACCCGCCCCCCCCCCCCCCCCCACCACCCGGTAACCCGCCCCCCCCCCCCCACCACCCGGTAACCCGCCCCCCCCAAACACCCGGTAACCCGCCTCCCCCCCCACCCCCACCACCCGGTAACTCGCCCCCCCCCCCCACCACCCGGTAACTCGCCCGCCCCCCCACCACCCGGTAACCCGCCCGCCCCCCCACCACCCGGTAACCCGCCCGCCCCCCCACCACCCGGTAACTCGCCCGCCCCCCCACCACCCGGTAACCCGCCCGCCCCCCCACCACCCGGTAACCCGCCCGCCCCCCCACCACCCGGTAACCCGCCCGCCCACCCACCACCCGGTAACCCGCCCGCCCGCCCCCCCACCACCCACCACCCGGTAACCCGCCCGCCCCCCCACCACCCACCACCCGGTAACCCGCCCGCCCCCCCACCACCCACCACCCGGTAACCCGCCCGCCCCCCCACCACCCACCACCCGGTAACCCGCCCGCCCCCCCACCACCCACCACCCGGTAACCCGCCCGCCCCCCCACCACCCACCACCCGGTAACCCGCCCGCCCCCCCACCACCCGGTAACCCGCCCGCCCCCCCACCACCCGGTAACCCGCCCGCCCCCCCACCACCCGGTAACCCGCCCGCCCCCCCACCACCCGGTAACCCGCCCGCCCCCCCACCACCCGGTAACCCGCCCGCCCCCCCACCACCCGGTAACCCGCCCGCCCCCCCACCACCCGGTAACCCGCCCGCCCCCCCACCACCCGGTAACCCGCCCGCCCCCCCACCACCCACCACCCGGTAACCCGCCCGCCCCCCCACCACCCACCACCCGGTAACCCGCCCGCCCCCCCCCCACCACCCGGTAACCCGCCACCCCCCCCAAACACCCGGTAACCCGCCACCCCCCCCAAACACCCGGTAACCCGCCACCCCCCCCAAACACCCGGTAACCCGCCACCCCCCCCAAACACCCGGTAAACCCCCCCCCAACGCCCGGTAACCCCGCCCCCCGAACACCCGGTAAACCCCCCCCAAAAAAACAACCCCCACCCCAACACCCGGTAACCCCCCCCCCAAAAAAAACCCCACCCCGACACCCGGTAAACCCCCCCCCCCAAAAAAAACACCCGGTAAACCCCCCCAACACCTGAGAGCCCACCTGGGAGCCCTCCCCCCCCAAACACCCAGGAACCCCCCCCCCAAACACCCAGGAACCCCCCCCCAAACACCCGGGAACCCCCCCCCAAACGCCCGGGAACCCCCCCCCCCAAACACCCGGGAACCCCCCCCCCACAAACACCCGGGAAACCCCCCCCCCACAAACACCCGGGAACCCCCCCCCCCAAACTCCCGGGAACCCCCCCCCCAAACACCCGGGAACCCCCCCCAAACTCCCGGGAACCCCCCCCAAACACCCGGGAACCCCCCCCCCAAACACCCGGGAACCCCCCCAAAAGAAACAACCCCCCCAAACACACAGTAACACCCCCTCCAAACACCCGCTAACCCCCCCCCCCCCAGACACCCGGTAAACCCCCCCCCCCAACACCCGGTAAACCTCCCCCAACACAAGGTAACCCCCCCCAACACCAGGTAACCCCCCCCCCCAAAAAAGCAACCCCCCCCCCCAAACACCCGGTAACAACACCCGGGACCCCCCAAACACCCGGGAACCCCCCCCAACACCCGGGAACCCCCCGCCCCAACACCCGGGAACCCCCCCCCAAACACCCGTGAACCCACCCCCAACATCCGGCAACCGCCCCCCAAAAAACAACCCCACCAAACACCCAGTAACACCCCCCCCCAAACACACGGTAACCCACCCCCCCAAACACCCGGGAACCCACCCCCCCCAAACACACGGGAACCCCCCAAACACCCAGGATCCCCCCCCAAACACCCGGGAACCCCCCCAAAAGAAACAACCCCCCAAAACACCCAGTAACACCCCCCCTCCCCAAACACCCGGGAACCTCCCCCCAAAAGAAGCACCCCCCCCAAAAACACCCGGTAACACCCCCCCCCCAAAACACCTGGTAACCAACCCCCAATATCTGGTAACCCCCCCAAAAAAACAACCCCAAACACCCGGTAACCCAAAACCCGGTAACCCCCCCCCAAAAAAACAACCCCCCCCAAACACCTGATAACACCCCAACACCCAAACACCCGGTAACCCCCCCCCCCAAAAAAAAAACAACCCCCCCAAACATCCGGTCCCCCCCCCCTCCGAAACTAATCCGGTAATCCCCCCAAAAAATACACCCGGTAACCCTCCCCAAACACCAGGTAAACACTCTTTCCCCCACCCCCCTCCAGACACCCGGTAACCCAACCCCCCCCTAAACACCCGGTAACCCAACACCCGTTAACCCCCGCCAAACCCCCCCAAAACACACGGTAACCCACCCCCCAACACCCGGTAAACCCCCCAAACATCCGGTAACCCCCCCCCCCAAACGCCTGGTAACCCAGCCCCCAACACCCGGTAAACCCCCCCCAACACCCGGTAAACTTCCCCAAAAAAACACTTGATAACACCCCCCAAACACCCGGTAACCCCCCAACACCCAGTAATCCCCAACACCCGGTAACCCACCCACAAACACCCGGTAACCCCCCCCCCAAAACCCCCCCCAAACACCCAGTAACCCCCCAATACCCGGTAACACCCCTCAACACCCGGTGTACCCATCCCCAACACCTGGTAATCCGCCCCCCAAAAAAACACCTGGTCGCCCCCCCCCCCCCCAGAAAAACACCCGCCCAAACACCGGTAGGCCTGCCCAAACACCGGTAGGCCCGCCCAAACACCGGTAGGCCCGCCCAAACACCGGTAGGCCCGCCCAAACACCGGTAGGCCTGCCCAAACACCGGTAGGCCTGCCCAAACACCGGTAGGCCCGCCCAAACACCGGTAAAGCCAGCCCAAACACCGGTAGGCCTGCCCAAACACTGGTAGGCCTGCCCAAACACCGGTAGGCCTGCCCAAACACTGGTAGGCCTGCCCAAACACTGGTAGGCCTGCCCAAACACCGGTCAGGCCCGCCCAAACACCGGTCAGGCCCGCCCAAACACCGGTCAGGCCCGCCCAAACACCGGTAGGCCCGCCCAAACCGCAGTAAGGCCCGCCCAAACTCCGGTAACCCCGCAATCACCCGGTAACCCCCCAATCACCCGGTAACCCCCCAATCACCCGGTAACCCCCCAATCACCCGGTAACACCCCAATCACCCGGTAACCCCCCAAACACCCCGTACCCCCTCAAACACTCTGTACCTCCTCAAACACCCGGTCATCCCCCACAAACAACCGGTAACGCTTCCCCCCCAAACCCCGGTAACACCACCCGGTAAGCCGCTTCTCCAAACACCCGATAACTCGCCCCTCCGAACACCCGGTAACCCGCCCCACTCCAAAAATACAGTATAACCCCCACCCAAACACACGGTAACCCCAGCCCACCCCCACAAACACCCGGTAACCCCGCCCCCATCCCCAAACACCCGGTAACCGCCCCCAAACACCCGGTAACCCCCCCAAACGCCCGTAACCCCCCATAAAACCCCGTAACCCGCCCCCCAAGCACCACGTAACCCCCAAACACCCAGTAATGCCCCCAACACCCAGTAACCCCGCCCCCAACACCCTGTAACCCCCCAAACACCCGGTAACCTCCCCAACAGCCTGTAATCCCCCAAATACCCAGTAGCTCCCCAAAAACAAGATAACACGCCCCAAACCCTGATAACCCCCCCCCCCAAACCCCGCTAGCTCCCCCAAACCCTGGTAAACCCCCCAACACCGGTAACCTCCCCCAAACACCCGGTAACCACCCCTCCCCCCAAAATCACAGTAACCCCAACTTGGGAGACCTCCCCCAAAACACTTCCGTAACCCCCCACAAACACCCGGTAAGCCCCTCCCCCAATCATCCAGTAAACCAGCAAAACACCCGGTAGGCCCCGCCCAAACCCCAGTAAGCCCCGCCCAAACCCCGGTAAGCCCCGCCCAGCCAGCCAGTAACCCTCCCCCTAACATTCCGTAACTCCGCCCAAAGCCCAGTAAGCCCTGCCCAAACACCCAGTAACCCTCTCCCAAACGCCCGGTCACCCCCCCAACACCCGGTAACCCCCCCTCCAACACCCAGTAACCACAACCCCAAACACCCGTCAACCACCCCCCCCCCCCCAAACACTCGGTAACCACCCCCCCAAACACCCAGTAACACGCCACCCCCCAAACATCCTGTAACACCCCCCCCCCCAAAACACCCAGTAATCCGCCCCGAACACCTGTTAACCCCCCCCCACCCAAACACCCGGTAAAACCCCCAAACCACGGTAACCCTCAAAACACCTGGTAACCCTCCCCCAAACTCCGGTTAACCCCCTCACCCAAACACCCGGTAAACAACCCAAACCGCGGTAACCCCCCAAAACCCCTGCTAACCCTCCCCCAACGCCCCGTAACCCCTCCCCCCCAAAACCCCGGTAACCCCCCTCCCCACACACACTGTAACCCCCCCTCCCCCAACACCTGGTAACCCCCCTCCCCAAACACCCCGTAACCCCTCCCCAAACACCCCGTAACCCCTTCCCAAACACCCCGTAACCCCCCCCAACACCCTGTAACCCCCCAACACCCCGTAACCCCCCCAACACCCCGTAACCCCCCCAACACCCCGTAACCTCCCCCAACACCCCGTAACCTCCCCCAACACCCTGTAACCCCCCCAACACCCCGTAACCCCCCAACACCCCGTAACCCCCCCAACGCCCCGTAAGCCCCCCCAATGCCCCGTAACACCCCGTAACCCCCCCCAAACACGCCGTAACCCCCCCAAACACGCCGTAACCCCCCAAACACGCCGTAACCCCCCAAACACGCCGTAACCCCCCAAACACGCCGTAACCCCCCAAACACGCCGTAACCCCCCAAACACGCCGTAACCCCCCAAACACGCCGTAACCCCCCAAACACGCCGTAACCCCCCCAAACACGCCGTAACCCCCCAAACACGCCGTAACCCCCCAAACACGCCGTAACCCCCCCAAACACGCGTAACCCCCCCAAACACGCCGTAACCCCCCAAACACGCCGTAACCCCCCAAACACGCCGTAACCCCCCAAACACGCCGTAACCCCCCAAACACGCCGTAACCCCCCAAACACGCCGTAACCCCCCAAACACGCCGTAACCCCCCAAACACGCCGTAACCCCCCAAACACGCCGTAACCCCCCAAACACGCCGTAACCCCCCAAACACGCCGTAACCCCCCAAACACGCCGTAACCCCCCAAACACGCCGTAACCCCCCAAACACGCCGTAACCCACCCCCCAAACACCCCGTAACCCACCCCCCCAAACACCCCGTAACCCACCCCCCCAATCACCCCGTAACCCACCCCCCCCAATCACCCCGTAACCCCCCCAAACACCCCGTAACCCCCCCCAAATACCCAGTAACCCCCCCACCCCCAAACACCAGTTAACACGCCCCAAACCCTGATAACCCCCCCAAACCCCGGTATCGCCCCCAAACCCTGGTAACCCCCCCAACACCGGTAACCTCCCCCAAACACCCGGTAACCACCACCCCCAAATCCCGGTAACCCCAACTTGGGAGACCTCCCCCAAAACACTTCCGTAACCCCCCCAAACACCTGTGACCCTCCCACAAACACTCGGTAAGTCCCTCCCCCAAACATCCCGTAACTCCACCAAACACCCCATAACCCCCGCAACCACCCCTTAACCCACCCCCCAAACACCCCGTAACCCACCCCCCCAAACACCCCGTAACCCACCCCCCCAAACATCCCGTAACCCCCCCAAACACACCATAACCCCACCAAACACCCCGTAACCCCCCCAAACACCCCGTAACCCCCCCCAAAACACCCCGTAACCCACCCCCCCAAACACCCCGTAACCCACCCCCCCAAACACCGGTAAGGCCCGCCCAAACCCCGGTAATTTCATAGAATTTCATAGAATTTACAGTGCAGAAGGAGGCCATTCGGCCCATCGATTCTGCACCGGCTCTTGGAAAGAACACCTCCATCCTATCCCCATAACCCAGTAACCCCACCTAACAATTTTGGACACACAGGGCAATTTTGGACACAAAGGGCAATTTATCATGGCCAATCCACCTAACCTGCACATCTTTGGACTGTGGGAGGAAACCGGAGCACCTAGAGGAAACCGTAACCCCCAAACACCCGGTAAACCCCCACAAACACCCGGTAACCACCCCCACAAATCCCGTTAACCCCCCAAACACCCGGTAACCACCCTCCCAAACCCTGGGTAACACACCGAATCCCGGTAACCCCCACCCCCACAAACACGGGTAAACCCCGCCCCCCACAAACCCCAGTAAACCCCCAAACCCCGGTAACCCCCCTCAAACCCCGGTAACCCCCCTCAAACCCCGGTAACCCCCCTCAAACCCCGGTAACCTCCCCCAAACCCCGGTAACCCCCCTCAAACCCCGGTAACCCCCCTCAAACCCCGGTAACCCCCCTCAAACCCCGGTAACCTCCCCCAAACCCCGGTAACCTCCCCCAAACCCTGGTGAACCCCCGAACCCCGGTAACCCCCCCAAACCCCATTCACCCCCCAAAACTGCGTAACCCTTCCAACCACGGTAACCTGCCCCAAACACCTGTAAGTCTCCCCCCAAACACCCATTTACCCCCCCAAACACCCAGTAACCTCCCTCAAACCCCGGTAACCTCCCCCAAACCCCGGTAACCCACCCCAAACCCCGGTAAACCCCCCGAACCCTGGTAACCCCCCCAAACCCCATTTACCCCCCAAAACTGCGTAACCCTTCCAACCACGGTAACCCGCCCCAAACACCTATAAGTCTCCCTCCAAACACCCATTTACCCCCCCAAACACCCCGGTAACCTCCCTCAAACCCCGGTAACCTCCCTCAAACCCCGGTAACCTCCCCCAAACCTTGGTAAACCCCCCAAACCCCGGTAACCCCCCCAAACCCCGTTCACCCCCCAAAACTGCATAACCCTTCCAACCACGGTAACCCGCCCCAAACAACCCATAAGCCCCCCCGTACACCCGGTAACCCCCACTCCCCCGACACCCAGTAACCACCCAAACACTCTGGAACACCCCCATAGTTGGTAAGCCCCTCACAAAACCCCGGTAAGCTGTGCCCGGTCCCCGGTAAGCTGTGCCCGGTCCCCGGTAAGCTGTGCCCGGTCCCCGGTAAGCTGTGCCCGGTCCCCGGTAAGCTGTGCCCGGTCCCCGGTAAGCTGTGCCCGGTCCCCGGTAAGCTGTGCCCGGTCCCCGGTAAGCTGTGCCCGGTCCCCGGTAAGCTGTGCCCGCCCAAGCCCGGTCCGCCCCGCCCAAGCCCGGTCCGCCCCGCCCAAGCCCGGCCCGCCCCGCCCAAGCCCGCTCCGCCCCGCCCAAGCACCCCCCCCCAAACACCCGGTAAGCCTCCCAAACCCCCGGCAACACCCCCAAACCCCGATAACTCCCAGGACCCAGTAATCCCCTCCCAAACGCAGTAAATCCCCCCCAAGTCCAGTACATCCCCAACCCCGGTACATCCCCAACCTCCCAAACCCGGTACATCTCCCCCCGCCCCAACCTCGGCAAATCCCCGCCCCAACCTCGACAAATCCCCTCCCCAGCTTCGGCAAATCCCCGCCCCAACCTCGACAAATCCCCTCCCCAACCTCGGCAAATCCCCGCCCCAACCTCGACAAATCCCCTCCCCAGCCTCGGCAAATCCCCGCCCCAACCTTGACAAATCCCCTCCCCAACCTCGGCAAATCCCCGCCCCAACCTCGACAAATCCCCTCCCCAGCCTCGGCAAATCCCCTCCCCGACCTCGGCAAATCGGCGACCCGACCTCGGCAAATTCCCGCCCCGACCTCGGCAAATTCCCGCCCCGACCTCGGCAAATTCCCGCCCCGACCTCGGCAAATTCCCGCCCCGACCTCGGCAAATTCCCGCCCCGACCTCGGCAAATTCCCGCCCCGACCTCGGCAAATTCCCGCCCCGACCTCGGCAAATTCCCGCCCCGGCCTCGGCAAATTCCCGCCCCGGCCTCGGCAAATTCCCGCCCCGGCCTCTGCAAATTCCCGCCCCGGCCTCGGCAAATTCCCGCCCCGGCCTCGGCAAATTCCCGCCCCGGCCTCGGCAAATTCCCGCCCCGGCCTCTGCAAATTCCCGCCCCGGCCTCGGCAAATTCCCGCCCCGACCTCGGCAAATTCCCGCCCAAGCCCTGCAAATCCCCACCCCCGCCACAAACGCGGGAAATCCCCACTCTCTCCAAATCCGGCAAATCCGCACCCTCCAAACTCTGCAAAATCCCAGCCCCCAACATTCGGCATACCCCCCCCCCCAACATTCGGCATACCCCACCCCCCAAACTCGGCAAATCTTCCCCCCCCCCCCCCCCAAACTCGGCAAACCCCCAACCCCCCCCACCCCCAAATTCAGCAGATCCCCACCTCCCAAACTCGGGGAAAAAAAAACCAAACTTCGCAAATGCCCCCCCCCCCCGGACTCGGTAAACCCTCCTTTAAATCTGGTTAAATCTCCCCATCAAAGCTCGGTTAAATTCTCCCACTCCCCCGTAACCCGGTTAAATCCACCCATAATCCGGTTAAACCGCCCCGTAACCCGGTTAAATCCCCCCATAATCCGGTTAAATCTCTCCGCAACCTGATTAAATCCCCCAAAACCTGGTTAAATCCCCTCGGGAATACGGTTAAATCCCCCCCGAAATGCGGTTAAATCCCCCCGAATTCGATCCCGGCCCCGGGTCACTGTCCGTGTGGAGTTTGCACATTCTCCCCTTGACTGTGTGGATCTCACCCGAGTTTTGGGGCGTGGGGTTCTGTAATCGGAATGTTTACTGGTTCCGTAATTTCCTCTCTTTACCCTGCAGGGTCTCCCAGAGTATGCTGCTTGCCAGTCACATGCATTTATGAAGGGGGTTGGCTCCCTTGTATTAGGTAATCTGTTGAGTTTCAATAGTTGAAGGTGTAACCCCTTTGAGGTCCTATTTAATGGTTTTGCAATTTTCTTTTTTTTAAACTCTCCAGGTACCAGTGCTGCATTTATGATGCAGAGGCTGCTGAATAAAAAGATTCCTTTCCCATTGCAGTGGAATGTGTTACTGTCGGTAGGTCAGTACATTTTTTATTGTTCTACTGCACAAGTTTGTAAATTGATTAGTACCTCTTGCTCCATTATGTAACACTGCCAATTCCTGAATCTTCTTCTTGTCATGCCCACATGACTAATCCTATATAATGCCAAATGAACCTTCACAGTTTCAAGAAGGAACTAGACTGGTTCTTGCCGAGAATGGAAGTTAAAGTTCCTTTTACTGCAAAACTGAGCAAGTTCTGTGCTGTCAGAGGCACCATCGTTCAGATGTGAATTTAAACCCCATCTGCTTTTTCAATTGGATATATTATGCAGTGGCACTGTTTGAAGAAGAGAGGGGTGTTCCGAGGGTGTCCTGGTCAACATTTGTTACTCAACCAAAATCATGAAAACTGATTATCTGGTCGATATCTCATTGACATGTGGAATCTTGGTGTACACAAATTAGCTGCTGCATTTCCTACAATATAATAGCAACTACAGTTCAAACATATTGACTGAAAGTAAGGCACTTTGGGACGTCGAGAGTTTGTGAAAATCACTGTCAAAATGCAAGGATTCTCTGTTAGCCGACGGGGAAATCGGGAAATACAATTTGGCAGATAATAGCTTTCGATGCCAAAATCGCGGCAGGCACCGATTTGATCCCAAATCGCGATTCTCCATCACCTTGTTAGAGGTGAAAATATTCACACGAAGGCCTGAGGATGAGTAAAGAAACAGTATATTAGATCAGAATTCTGGGAGAAAGGCCTGAGGCTCCGCAGCCTTTCTGACAGTATTCTTTCTCACTTGAGCTAAGGCTCACACGGGTTAATATACAGATTCAAAGGGCGGAATTAGTTGTATTCTCATTTACATACAATCAACAATATTCACGTCACAATTCATTACATGCGATCAATCAATTTTTTTAGCATCCCAGTTATCACATATATGGTTAAAATGGGTGTTGTCTTACCCGCCCCTAACTTCATACAGAAGTCATTCAAAACTAACACAAGGATATGTCCTGTCTACAGCAGGGGACCTTGATCTATTATGGATACACTGCATTCCTTGTTCTGTGAAGCTCAGCAGCTGTTGAGATACTCCCTATAAGTACCCACGCTTGGTTCTCATGAGGTAGTTTACACAGTTTGTAACTTATTATTCAGGAAAATGGCTAGTTCGGCCATTTTATGTCTTTAGTATTGCTTTAATAGCTAACAGCCATTTTGTTCCTTTCTGATATTAACAAGCATTGTGTATACACTATCTATTTCTTCAAATTGCCTCTTCTAAACAGGCATCTAAGCCAATGAGTACCTTTTGTCTCATCAGAACTATTCAAAAGTAATATAGGAGCACAAATGTAGTTACAGAGCCACCTATAATTTATATCATAGTCCAGTATCACAAAATGTCCCTCAACAACCTCGAAAACGGCGTCAGTGCGTTTCACTGCACATACAGTAGGCACCATTTGCATATCATTAGTGGGCCTGACCCGCTACTCTCCAGGACCTCCTCAATTCTACACCTCCGATTGGCCGAGTTCCCGACCGGCGTGGTGGCTGCTGAGTGAGAGAGAGTGGGTACGGAAAGTGTCCAACATTGCCATAGTGTGCAGGCGGTTGATCCGCTGGCCATGGGGCTTCTACCAAGGCTGGGGGGAGTAGTGGGGGGTGGCCAGAAGGTGGTCTGTGGGGTTAGGATGGTCGGACACGGAGCACCATTGCCGCGGCTGGCAAGGCAACCATGCACACCGCTAACAGCCCACTTTGAACCTGGTGCCACGGGTCACATAGGTGACCTCTCAGGGAACTCCCCCTGGGTGCCCTCTGCCCCCAGACAACCCATCAGCTGTATGGGTGCATTCCAGCGCAACCAGTGCTTTCTTTTTGGCTGGGATAAGTGTGTGTAAGGAGTGTAATGTGTATGTGCGTCTGCAGCTTGTCAGCCTCCCGAGTGTCGATCACAGACCCGGCGAATCACGCACCATTTTTCAGTGGAATCGAGTGTGTTCCACACAGCACCGGTGCTAGCCCCTCAACGGTAACGGAATCGGTCCCGGTGCGGCGCTGGTTTTTCTGTCCACGGATTCTCCATTGGCGTCAACACTTAGTCTCAGAAATACATAGGTACATACATAGAAGATAGGAACAGGTGGAGGCCTTTTGGCCCTTTGAGCCTGCTCCATCATTTATTACGATCATGGCTAATCATCCAACTCAATAGCCGAAATGGAGGTCTTTTTCATAGATTATCATAGAATTTACAGTGCAGGAGGAGGCCATTCGGCCCATCGAGTCTGCACCGGCTCTTGGAAAGAGCACCCTACCCAAGGTCAACACCTCCACCCTATCACCATAACCCAGTAACCCCACCCAACACTAAGGGCAATTTTGGACACTAAGGGTAATTTAGCATGGCCGATCCACCTAACCTGCACATCTTTGGACTGTGGGGGGAAACCGGAGCACCCGGAGGAAACCCACGCACACAGGGGGAGGATGTGCAGACTCCGCACAGACAGTGACCCAAGCCAGAATCGAACCTGAGACCCTGGAGCTGTGAAGCAATTGTGCTATCCACAAGGCTACCGTGCTGCCCGTGCTTTTTCTATGATAAGGAACACTTGTGGATGAAAGGTACATGGACTGAAGATTGTCTGTCAGAAACTTAGTGAAGCCAGACAGGGGCAAATGTGTTTGTTTGAAGATTGGGTGGGTAACAAACACCCATATCCCAGCAATGGTTGGTGTCTTCAAGACATGAGGGTGAGCAAGAACTTTGCCTGGGATTTCCTATCATAATTCCTTTCCCTAGCGCTTTGCAAGGTGCAGTGTCTATTCTCCATTCATAGAGCTACAATTTTCAGAGTTTGTGACGGCTTTCAATCCCTTTAATAACAGGCAAAACATTTAAATAACAGAAATCACAAAGTCCAGGATTTCCAAAGTCATTTCCGAGCCAATGCATTACGTTCGAACATCTACTTTACCTGTTCTTTGGAAAAGTGCGACAAGTAGTTAGAAAGGCCCACAAACAGCAATTCAATAAATTACCAAATATTTGTTCTTTAGGAATTTTTTTTAAGGGGGCGATGTTGACCAGGAGAACACTGCTGATCTTCAGGGTGGCAATTTCTATCTGAAAGGCAGGATTTCCCTCGGTACTGCACTGAGACTTAACTTCGATGTATGTTGTATCTGAAGGCATTGACTTGGGAACAAAGGCATTGAATAATGGCTGGCATTTAACAATAATCTTTATTATTGTCACAAATAGGCATATATTAACACTGTAATGAAGTTACTGTGAAAATCCCCTCGTCGCCACATTCCGACGCCTGTTCGTGTACACAGAGGGAGAATTCAGAATGTTCAAATAACCTAACAGCACGTCTTTCGGGACTTGTGGGAGGAAACCGGTGCGCCTGGAGGAAACCCACGTGCAGACTCCGCACAGACAGTGAACAGTTAGAATACAAAGCACAGGTGTTGTGTATCGACCATCCAACCAATCAGAACAGAAATCACTAAAGCTAATACTTTAGAGTCTGACCCAGGCAATTATTTCCCAATTAGCAGATGGGAAAGATTCTGGAGTCTGCCTCAAGTTTGATTAACAAGGATTGACTTTAACCTAGAGGTGACTGACGTTTGTCAGTTTAAAGTGCCAATTATTTCCTCCAATCGTAGTTACCCTGCTGAGTTGGTGATACCCAATTCCTTCATCTCTAGTCTGGGCTTTATTCATTGAGATATTATTTAGCATTTAACAAATGTCTGCTCCTTCTGATACAGTGACAGGATCTTTGATGAGTTATGCAGTGACACGTATGGAGACACGGAAGTGCTCAAACCTGTGGGTTTACCTTGAGACTGGAGCAATGCCACACAACCCTGATAAAGGTGAGGCTACCGAGAAAGATAGTGGGTGAATGAAAATGTGCTCAGTCTTTGAAAGTGAAACATTGGCAAAGTTCTGCAATATACCCGCAGCGAGGAGGAGCAGAGCAATTCAATTGGTTGCTGAATTTGAAAAGAAAAGGGGTTTTCACCAAAAGGGAATCTGAAAGAGACTTGAGCAATACCTTGGGGGACAAGGGAGAGAGAAACCGAGCAACGACAGACTTCCAGTTTAATGTCATTAGTTTTGGCAAAGCTTATGGAAACATTAGGAGAAGTATCAGCTAATCAGAGAGTCAGTGTTGATGTGGGAAGAAGGGCCGGTATGTCTGACTAATCTGATGGAATGTTTTTGATTTCACATTCGATAGATTAGGAATGTTATTCATGTGGGCTATGAAAGTGCACTTGATAAGGATTTGCACAAGAGATTTCCAGAATGCAAAACCGTTGGAATTTACTATGTCAGAATAGCGTCCATTCAATTCTCCGGCATAGAGTAATTAGTTAATGTTGTTTTAGTGTTGGAGCTGCAGCAAAGCCCACATGAATAACATTCCTAATCTGTGTACGAGTTGATGCATTGACTTTGTCGACCTGATTACAGAATGGAAGTTGTCAAAAATTGATAAATACTACTGTTACAGTAAAGGATGGTGTTTTGAGATTTTGTTTGTGGCAAATTATTGAGGCAGAGCTGCTAAAGCTTAATTCTTATTTAACCCTGTGCTGTATCTGCCTGGGAGTGTTTGATGGGGACAGAGTAGAGGGAGCTTTACTCTATATCTAACCCCGTGCTGTACCAGTCCTGGGAGTGTTTGATGGGGACAGTGTAGAGGGAGCTTTACTCTGTATCTAACCCCGTGCTGTACCTGTCCTGGGAGTGTTTGATGGGACAGTGTAGAGGGAGCTTTACTCTGTATCTAACCCCGTGCTGTACCTGTCCTGGGAGTGTTTGATGGGACAGTGTAGAGGGAGCTTTACTCTGTATATAACCCCGTGCTGTACCTGTCCTGGGAGTGCTTGATGGGGACAGTGTAAAGGGAGCTTTACTCTGTATCTAACCCCGTGCTGTACCTGTCCTGGGAGTGTTTGATGGGACAGTGTAGAGGGAGCTTTACTCTGTATCTAACCCCGTGCTGTACCTGTCCTGGGAGTGTTTGATGGGGACAGTGTAGAGGGAGCTTTACTCTGCATCTAATCCCGTCCTGTATCTGTCCTGGGAGTGTTTGATGTGTCATGTGAGAGTACCTTTAAGAAATGGGTCGTTCAGAAATGGGTGTTTACTGCAGTGGTGTCAGAATGTGGGTTGGAGCTGGACTGTCTGTCAGCTTTTAGTTTTGCTTTGAGAAAAGCTTGGGTGTGTCTGTGTTTTTTGGTTTTGTTTCAGTGTTGGAGCTGCAGCCAGCTAAAGAAGGTGTAATGTTCTCTCTGCCATCTAAATAATATCTCTTGATCATTTGGTGAATTCAGAGTGATAACTGCTTTCAGCCAAACACCAGTTAGTTCGTTCAAGGTCAAGGGTACTTTATTTACACACAATTAGTCATGCAACACAAACACTACTAGTTAACTACACCTATCGACTAAGACAAGCTGTACTTAACTTCGGGCACCCGGCTTAGGTCAGAGAAACAGTGGCCGCTGTTCGATTCTGGATCTATCGAGTTCGAAGGAGTAACTGCTGCTCAGCTGGGCTCATCCGTCTTGTAGCGAGCGTTGAACTTGGACTTGCTTCTGGTGTAGCTGCACTTGGAGATGGTCGTGACCGGGCACCAGGTCCAAGAGAGGATGAACATATGGCAGCACGGTAGCATTGTGTATAGCACAATTGCTTCACAGCTCCAGGGTCCCAGGTTCAATTCCCAGCTTGGTCACTGTCTGTGTGGAGTCTGCATGTTCTCCGTGTGTGCGTGGGTTTCCTCCGGGTGTTCCGGTTTCCTCCCACAGTCCAAAGATGTGCAGGTTAGGTGGATTTGGCCATGCTAAATTGCCCTTAGTGTCCAAAATTGCGTTTAGTGTTGGGTGGGATTACTGGGTTATGGGGATAGGGTGGAGGTGTTGACCTTGGGTGGGGTGCTCTTTCCAAGACCCGGTGCAGACTCGATGGGCCAAATGGCCTCCTTCTGCACTGTAAATTCTATGAAAATATGGCGAACTCTTCTTATACTTGGGGGTTTTTGCGCCCTTTTGGGCGGTCCTTCAGTTTGGACCCCTCTAATTGGGTGATCCCTGATCACTCCGTTCGATTCCTAACCAATAAATGGGCGGGGATCTGGATGGCTGGGCGTGTCCCAAGCGGTCACTGACCCCGTTGTTGACGCGTCCCCTGAACGGGGAGTAGCGCCGAAATGCCTGTGACTGTCCCGGTTGCTTGAGTACCAGTCCTTTGTTCTGGTGAAGATGGACCATCCAATGCCAATCGGCCCATCAAAATGCTAATTGTTCGGAGTTTTGATATCGTCTGGACTCCTTGGTTGTAAATATACATTTTCAGGCTCTGAGCCTGCCTGAATCTCGCATTGTCCATTTTACCCACTAGGCTTTGCGAGTTTCTCTGTCCCTAGTTGTAAGTGGCCATCCCAGATGGCTACAAACCCAAAAGATGTGCAAGGTAGGTGGATTGGCCACACTAAATTGCCCCTTAATTGCAAAAATGAATTGGATACACTCAATTTTTTTTTTTTAAATTATACCCGCCTCTACTCATTCCAGACACTCACACCCTCTGTCTGAAAAACTGCCCCCTCTCGTCCCTTTTGTATCTCTCCCCTCAAACCTATGCCCTCTAGTTTTGGACTCCCCGATCTGCAGTAGGCTTTTAAAAAATTAATCCCTTCCCAGGAGTTGCAGCATTCAACATGAGTTGGGGAAAAAGCAGGTCAGTAAAAAAAACTGCCTGAAGAGTTTTCATGGGAAGACCTAGACCTTATTCCTCATTGAAAAGCAGACTGGATTCTCTTTTCTGGCTTTAAGGTTCAATTCGGAATAATTCAGTTCTTTTGGGAAATTTCACTAACGTGTGGAAGTTGAGTTAAACAGGATGTGAACTTGTTCAATTAATAAATGCTCCAGTTCTCCGCCACTCCACGCTGTATTAACTCCCGGGTCTCAACAGCATTTGACAGGGCCCTCTCCTGCTTGAAACTGAAACACTTAGGCGGGAATAGGAGCTTGGGTGGGAGCTTGGGGTTGTCCCAAGGGAACAGCCTCTGGAATACAGTTAGTGTTGGGTGTGGGTGGCTGGTGTTGAAGGGAATTGCTGAAAGATAGAAATCCCACGTTTCCAAACAGGGTGGGGGTGAGCATTCTGACTCCGGAGAATCAGACTAGTTAAATAGGAATATTAATAATTGTTTAGTCGTGCAGAACCTTACTATTGCTGAAAAAGAGACATCCTATCAAAGTTTTCAACTTGTTCTTGTTCCGGGGGCGTTGATTGGTATATCTTGAACCATAGAATCCCTACAGTGCAGAAAGAGGCCATTCGGCCCATCGAGTCGGCACTGACCCCGCAAAAGAGAACTCTACCCAGGTCCACTTCCTCACCCTATCCCATTACCTAACCTGCGCATCAAGGGGCAATTTATCATGGCCAATCCACCTAACCTGCACATCTTTGGACTGTGGAGGAAACCGGAGCACCCGGTGGAAACCCACGCAGATACGGAAAGAGCGTACAAGCTCCATATAGTCACCCAGGACCGGAATTGAACCTGGGTCCCTGGCGCTGTGAGGCAGCAGTACCACCGTGTGCCACCGCCCACTGTGACACCATGTCTAATACCTATTATTGAAGGCATGGATTAACTGAGAAACAACACAAATAAATGAAAATCAGGGTGATTATAATCATGTGATATAAGAAGTGACGAATAAGGGTAGGAAAACCAATGGCAGGAGGGCTGGGAAGTGTGTTTTTATAAGGCATGTTGGTTGGAGTTTGTGTTTGGGGCGGGGATGATGGTTATTTTGTTGTGAGCTCTGTCTCTGTTGAATGTTGTTGTGGAACGTGTTAAAATTATAAATGCCTCAATAAAATATTTTCTTAAAAAAAATATAATGGGATACAAGTAATCAATGTCGGGTCGGGAAGTAAAGTTATTGTAATGGAGGTAATTAAATAGTATTCAATATTTGTTAAAAAGGGAGTAAATAAGGGGCTTAAGGGCAGTTGTGGCAGGCGAGCTTGCACCGTGATAGGCTCCTTCTGTGCTATGTGGCAAATCATGGAATCTTCAGTTGTCCCCGGTGACTACGTGTGTAGAAAGTGTATCCAACTGCAGCTACTAGATGCTCCACAACGAATCCACCCTCAAGCTCCAGCTCCGAAATGTGTGCAGTTCTGGTCACCACATTATCAGAAGGACGTGGAAGCTTTGGACAGAGTGCAAAGAAGGTTCACCAGCGTGTTGCATGGTCGAGGGTGTTGCCAAGAGGAGAGGTTGAATAAACTGTGTCGTGGATAGTACGTTCAGTGAGGTGGTTACACCGCAGATGAGGATTTAACAAGCAGAAAGGGCATGAGTGATGACCAGGCAGAGTAGAGGAAGACAGGTGTCCCCTGTGGCCAATCCCCTTTTCTAACAGATGTACCATTTTGGATACTGTTGGGGGAGATGAGTGTGTTGGGAAAACCGGTGACAACCAACTTCAGGGCACCTGGGTCTGCTGTAGAAGAAGGGTAGGGAATTCAATTGTAAGGGGAACAGACAGGTGTTTCTGTGGCCATAAAAGAGACTGCAAGATGGTATGTTGCCTCCCTGGTGCCATGGTAAGGGATGTCGCTGAACAGCTGCAAGGCATACTGAAGGGGAGGACAAACAGGCAGATATTGTGGTACACATTGGTACAAGAAAAAGGGATGAGGTCCTGCAAGCAGAGTTTACGGAGCAAGGAAGTAGATTAATAAACAGGACCCAGAAGGTAGTAATCTCTGGATTACTTTGGTGCCACGTGCTAGTGAATATTAAAGAACAAAGAAAAGTACAGCACAGGAACAGGCCCTTCGGCCCACCAAGCCTGTGCCGATCATGATGCCCTAACTAAAAAAAACCTTCTGCCCTTACTCGGTCCGTATCTCTCTTTCCTCCCTATTCATGTATCCATCCAGATGCCTGTTAAATATTGATAATGCGCCTGTTCCACCACATCCTCTGGCAGCACGTTCCAGGCACCCCCCACTCTCTGGGTGAAAAACGTACCCCGCAAATCTCCCTAAAACCTTCCCCTCTCACCTTGAACCTGTGCCCCCTTGTAATTGACATTTCCATCCTTGGAAAAAGCCTCTGACTATCCACCCTGTCTGTGCCTCTCAATTTTGCAGACCTCTATCAGGTCTTCCCTCGGCCTCCGAATTTCCAGTTAAAATAATCCTAGTTTATTCAACCTGTCCTCATAGCCAACATCAGGCAACATCCTGCTGAACCTTATTTGCACTTTCTCCAAATCTTCCACGTCCTTCTGATAACTGAATGCAAAACTCCAAATGCGGCCCAACCAATGTTTTATATAGCTGCAACATGATTTCCCAACTCCTGTACTTAATTCCCCGTTTGATGAAGGCAAGCATGCTATATGCCTACTTAATCACCTTCGCCTGTTTTGCCACTTTTGGGGAGCTGTGGACCTGCACACCCAGATGCCTCTGTATATTAATGTTCCTAAGGGTTCTGCCATTTACCGTATAATTTATAGCTAGATTTGATCCTCCAAAATGCATCACATCACATTTGTCCGAATTAAACTCCATCTGCCTTTTCTGTGCCCAAGTCGCCAATCTGTCTATATCCTGTTGTACCCTCTGACTGTCTTCGGCACTATCAGTAACTCTGCCAATCTTTGTGCCATCCACAAACTTATCTCTCAGATCAGACCACCCACATTTTCCTCCAGATCAGTTATACTACAAATAACATAGATCCCAGCACTGCTTCTTGCGGAACACCACTAGCTACAGATTTCCATTCTGAAAAACACCTTCCACCTCTACTCTCTGTCTTCTATAATCAAGCTAGTTCTGGGTCCATCCAGCCAACCCACCCCGAATCCCATGTGATTTTAGTTTTTGTACCAGTCTGCCAAGTGGGACCTTGTCAAACGCCTTATTAAAGTCCATATAAACTACATCCACATCCCTTCCCACATCAGTTTTCTTTGTCACCTCTTCAAAAAAACAATGAAGTTGGTGAGACTTTACCTTCCCCAGACAAAACCATGCTGCCTGTCACTAACTCGTCCATTTTTCGCCAAAACCTGTCCCTCAATATCTTTTCCAAAAGCTTCTCCACCACTGATGTCAGGCTCACCGGCTTATAATTTGCTGGATTATCCCTGCTTCCTTTCTTAAACAAGGGAACAACATTGGCTATTCTCCAGTCCCCTGGAACCTCGCCTGTGGTCAAAGAGGATGTGAAGATACCTGTTAAGGTCCCAGCTATTTCTTCCCTTGCCTCCCACAGTAACCTGGGATAGATCTCATCGGGCCCCAGGGACTTGTCTACCTTGATGCAATTTAGGATACTCAACACTTCTTTGATATATTGACGTTTTCAAGAGCATTCACACACCTATTCCAGACATCAACATCCGTCATGTTCTTCTCCCTGATACAAAGGATTTATGATTATTTAGAAAACAATACTTTGATTAAAGGTCAGCATGCTTTGTGAAGGGCAGGTCATGCCTCACAAGCCTCATTGAATTCTTTGAGGATGTGATGAGACACGTTCTCTCATAGAATTTACAGTGCAGAAGGAGGCGATTCAGCCCATCGAGTCTGCACCGGCTCTTGGAAAGAGCACCCTACTCAAGCCCATGCCTCCACCCTATCCCAATAACCCCACTTAACCTTTTTGGACACTAAGGGCAATTTAGCATGGCTAATCCACCTAACCCGCACATCTTTAGACTGTGGGAGGAAACCGGAGCACCCGGAGGAAACCCACGCAGACACGGGTAGAACGTGCGGACTCTGCACAGACAGTGACCCAAGCTGGGAATCGAACCTGGGACCCTGCAGCTGTGAAGCAACTATGCTAACCACTGTGCTACCGTGCTGCTTCATTGATCAAGGTTGGGCAATGGATGTGGTGTATATGGATTTCAGTAAGTCATTTGATAAGGTGCCCATGGTAGACTCATTCAGAAAGTTAGGGGGCATGGGATACAGGGAAATCTGCTGTCTGGATACAGAATTGGCTGGCCGAAAGAAGACCGCGAGTGGTAGTGGATGGAAAGTATTCTGCCTGGAGGTCGATGACCAGTGGTGTCCCGCAGGGATCTGTTCTGGGGCCTCTGCTTTTTGTGGTTTTTATAAATGTCTTGGATGAGGAAGTGGAAAGGTGGGTTAGTATGTTTGCCGATGACACAAAGGTTGGTGGAATTGTAGATAGTGTTGAGGATTGTTGCAGGTTACAGCAGGTTCTGGTTGCCTCATCATACGTACATAAAAAGCAAGAGGGTAGCCAGGGAAAGGGTTGGCCCACTGAAGGATAGGCAAGGGAATCTATGTGTGGAGCCAGAGGAAATGGGCGAGGTACTAAATGAATACTTTGCATCAGTATTCACCAAAGAGAAGGAATTGGTAGATGTTGAGTCTGGAGAAGGGGGTGTAGATAGCCTGGGTCACATTGTGATCCAAAAAGACGAGGTGTTGGGTGTCTTAAAAAATATTAAGGTAGATAAGTCCCCAGGGCCTGATGGGATCTGCCCCAGAATACTGAAGGAGGCTGGAGAGGAAATTGCTGAGGCCTTGACAGAAATCTTTGGATCCTCGCTGTCTTCAGGGGATGTCCCGGAGGACTGGAGAATAGCCAATGTTGTTCCTCTGTTTAAGAAGGGTAGCAAGGATAATCCCGGGAACTACAGGCCGGTGAGCCTTACTTCAGTGGTAGGGAAATTACTGGAGAGAATTCTTCGAGACAGGATCTACTCCCATTTGGAAGCAAATGGACGTATTAGTGAGAGGCAGCACGGTTTTGTGAAGGGGAGGTCGTGTCTCACTAACATGATAGAGTTTTTCGAGGAGGTCACTAAGATGATTGATGCAGGTAGGGCAGTAGATGTTGTCTATATGGACTTCAGTAAGGCCTTTGACAAGGTCCCTCATGGTAAACTAGTACAAAAGGTGAAGTCACACGGGATCAGGGGTGAGCTGGCAAGGTGGATACAGAACTGGCTAGGCCATAGAAGGCAGAGAGTAGCAATGGAGGGATGCTTTTCTAATTGGAGGGCTGTGACCAGTGGTGTTCCACAGGGATCAGTGCTGGGACCTTTGCTCTTTGTAGTATATATAAATGATTTGGAGGAAAATGTAACTGGTCTGATTAGTAAGTTTGCAGACGACACAAAGGTTGGTGGAATTGCGGATAGCGATGAGGACTGTCTGAGGATACAGCAGGATTTAGATTGTCTGGAGACTTGGGCGGAGAGATGGCAGATGGAGATTAATCCGGACAAATGTGAGGTAATGCATTTTGGAAGGTCTAATGCAGGTAGGGAATATACAGTGAATGGTAGAACCCTCAAGAGTATTGAAAGTCAAAGAGATCTAGGAGTACAGGTCCACAGGTCATTGAAAGGGGCAACACAGGTGGAGAAGGTAGTCAAGAAGGCATACGGCATGCTTGCCTTCATTGGCCGGGGCATTGAGTATAAGAATTGGCAAGTCATGTTGCAGCTGTATAGAACCTTAGTTAGGCCACACTTGGAGTATAGTGTTCAATTCTGGTCGCCACACTACCAGAAGGATGTGGAGGCTTTAGAGAGAGTGCAGAAGAGATTTACCAGCATGTTGCCTGGTATGGAGGGCATAAGCTATGAGGAGCGATTGAATAAACTCGGTTTGTTCTCACTGGAACGAAGGAGGTTGAGGGGCGACCTGATAGAGGTATACAAAATTATGAGGGGCATAGACAGAGTGGATAGTCAGAGGCTTTTCCCCAGGGTAGAGGGGTCAATTACTAGGGGCATAGGTTTAAGGTGAGAGGGGCAAGGTTTAGAGTAGATGTACGAGGCAAGTTTTTTACGCAGAGGGTAGTGGGTGCCTGGAACTCGCTACCGGAGGAGGTAGTGGAAGCAGGGACGATAGGGACATTTAAGGGGCATCTTGACAAATATATGAATAGGATGGGAATAGAAGGATACGGACCCAGGAAGTGTAGAAGATTGTAGTTTAGTCGGGCAGCATGGTCGGCACAGGCTTGGAGGGCCGAAGGGCCTGTTCCTGTGCTGTACATTTCTTTGTTCTTTGTTCTATCATAGGAAGGATGTGGATGCTTTGGAGAGGGTACAGAGATTTACCAGAATGCTGCCTGGACTGGAGGGCATGTCTTATGAAGAAAGGTTGAAGGAGCTAGGGCTTTTCTCACTAGAGCTAAGAAGGAAGATAGGTGACTTGATAGAGATGTACAAGGCGATGAGAGGCATGGATAAAGTGGATAGCCAGAGACTTTTCCCCAGGATGGAAATGGCTGTTACGAGGGGACATAATTTAAAGGTTTTTGGAGGAAGATATGGGGTGATGTCAGAGATAGGTTCTTTACACCGAGAGTCGTGGGTGTGGGGAATGCACTGCCAGCAGAGGTGGTGGAGTCAGAGTCATTCGGGACATTTAAGCGACTCTTAGACAGTCACATGTACAGCAGTAAATTGAAGGGGCGTAGGTTAGGTTGATCTTAGATTAGGATAAATGGTCGGCACAACATCGTGGGAAATTAAAGAGCTTGGAGAGAGAGAGGGCGAGATTTCAATAAAGAGCGTGGAGAAAGAGTGGGGCGAGGCTTCAGTAAAGAGCGTGGAGCTAGAGAGGGCGAGACTTCAGTAAAGAGCGCGGAGAGAGAGGGTGAGACTTCAGTAAAGTGCGCAGAGAGAGAGGGTGAGACTTCAGTAAAGAGTGCGGAGAGAGAGGGTGAGACTTCAGTAAAGTGCGCAGAGAGAGAGGGTGAGACTTCAGTAAAGAGCGCAGAGAGAGAGAGGGTGAGACTTCAGTAAAGTGCGCAGAGAGAGAGGGTGAGACTTCAGTAAAGAGCGTAGAGAGTGAGAGGGCGAGACTTCAGTAGAGAGCGCAGAGAGAGAGGGTGAGACTTCAGTAAAGCGCGCAGAGAGAGAGGGTGAGACTTCAGTAAAGAGTGCAGAGAGAGAGAGGGCGAGACTTCAGTAAAGAGCACGGAGAGAGGGCGAGACTTCAGTAGAGTGCGGAGAGACAGCGGTGGGGACACTGCTATCGGGTGAGACAGCTGTTTGTTTGTTTCAAAATTGAAAATAAAACGGTAAAGTGACGTCACAGGAGACTGTAGCCTGATTGGCTGAAAGTCAGGCTGGGTTAAGTTTGAATATCGGGAGTTACTGATTTAAGTACTAGTTTTGATTTGATTTAGATTATCATTTTTAAGTTGATTTGAATTACTATTTTTACATTTTTTAATTTGACTTAAATAACTATTTTGGGTTGATTTAAATTAATATTTCAGTTAAATAACTTTTTAATTTGTTGTCAGATCAAGACGGATAAATACTCAGTTTTTTAAAAAAAATCTACTTAAATAATACACGGGGATTGGATTCAATCTGACACAAAAACATCTTTCTAAAGTTTAATTTCAAAGGTTTAATTTAAAGGAATAATTCATGGCAGGACAGCTCCAGGTCTGCTCCTCTTGCTCCATGTGGCAGGCTGGGGACAGTTCCAGTCCCCAGGATCAGCATGTGTGCAGGAAGTGTCTCCAGTTACAGCTCCTGGAAGCTCGAGTTTCAGAGCTGGAGCGGTGGCTGGAGACACTGTGGAGCATCCGCGAGTCGGAGAGTATTGTGGATAGCACACATGGAGAGGTGGTCACACCGCAGGCTCAGACTCCGCAGGCAGGAAGGAAATGGGTGACCACCAGTCGGAGCAAGAGAGCGAGGCAGGTAGTGCAAGAATCTCCTGTGGCCATTCCCCTGCAGAACAGATATACCGTTTTGGATACTGTTGAGGGGAATGGCCTCTCAGGGGAAAACAGCAACAGCCAAACTCGTGGCACCACGGTTGGTTCTGCTGCAGAGGGGAGGGGTGATAAGTGTGACAGTGCAATAGTTATAGGGGATTCAATTGTAAGGGGAATAGACAGGCGTTTCTGTGGCCGCAAACGACACTCCAGGATTTTTTGTTGCCTCCCTGGTGCTAGGGTCAAGGATGTCTCGGAGCGGGTACAGGTTATTCTGGATGGGGAGGGTGAACAGCCAGTGGTCGTGGTACACATCAGTACAAACGACATAGGTAAAAAAAGGGATGAGGTCCTAAAAGCAGAATAAGGGAGCTAGGAAGGAAGTTAAGAAATCGGACCTCGAAGGTAGTGATCTCAGGATTACTACCGGTGCCACGTGCTGTCAGAGTAGAAATGTCAGGATATATAGGATGAATACGTGGCTTAAGAGATGGTGTCAGGCGGAGAGTTTCAGATTCCTGGGCATTGGGACTGGTTCTGGGGGAGGTGGGACCTGTACAAACTGGATGGATTACACCTGGGCAGGACTGGAACTGATGTCCTAGGGGGGCTATTTGCTAGAGCGGTTGGGTACGGTTTAAACTAATATGCCAGGGGATGGGAACCTACGCAAGGAGTCAGAGGACAAAATTCAAACAGGGCAGTAGAGAAAAACATTGGGAGCAAAATAAGCATTGTGAAAAAGACAAACTTAAAGGCTCTGTGCCTTAATGCACGGAGTATTTGCAATAAAGTGGATGAACTAATCGAGCAGATAGTGTATATGGGAATAGTGTAGATGGGCTTTAGAGTGGTTTCACAGGTCGGCGCAACATCGAGGGCCGAAGGGCCTGTACTGCGCTGTAATGCTCTATGTTCCATGTTTTATAGATAAAAATGGGTATGGTATAATTGGGATTACGGAGACATGGCTTCAGGGTGAACAGGGATGGGAACTGAATGTGCCAGGGTTCTCAGTATTTAGGAAGGACAGGCATAAAAGAAAAGGTGGTGGCGTGGCACTGCTGGTTAAAGAGGAAATTAACACAAGAGTGAGAAAGGATATTAGCTCTGACAATGTGGAATCTGTATGGGTAGAGTTGAGAAATACCAAGGGACAAAAAACATTATTGGGTGTCATATATAGACCCCCAAACTGCACTGGTGAGGTTGGAAATGGCATTAAACAAGAAATTAATGATGTATATAATAAGGGAATATCGATGATCATGGGTAATTTTAATCTTCACATAGATTGGGCAAATCAAATTAGCCACAATGCCGTAGAGGAGGAATTCCTGGAGTGTATACGGGATGGTTTTCTTGACCAATATGTGGAGGAACCAACTAGAGAGCAGGCCATCTTAGACTGGGTACTGTGCAATGAGAGGGGAATTATTGCCAATCTGGCTGTTCGAGACCCCTTGGGGATGAGCGACCATAACATGATAGAATTTTTTTATCAAGATGGAGAGTGAAGTAGTTGATTCGGAAACTAGGGTGCTGAATCTTAATAAAGGAAACTATGAGGATATGAGGCGTGAGTTGGTCTTGATAGATTGGGGAGAGTTACTTAAAGGGATGACAGTGGATAGACAATGGCAAATATTCAAGGAGCGCATGGGGGAACTACAGCAACTGTTCATTCCTGTCTGGCACAAAAGCAAAGGGGGTAAGAGTGCCAATCCATGGCTTACAAAGGAAAGTAGAAATAGTATCCGATCCAAGGAAGAAGCATACAGATTGGCCAAGAAAAATAATAGGGGAAAGTACAGTACGAAAGGAAGCATGCAGGGAACATAAAGACTGACACTAAGAGTTTCTACAGATATGTGAAGAGAAAGAGATTGGTAAAGAGAAATGTAGGCCCACTGCAGACAGAAACAGGGGAATGCATAATAAGGGACAAAGAAATTGCTGAGCAATTGAATACATACTTTGGTTCTGTCTTCACAAATGAGGACACAAATCAGATCCCAGAAATGTTGGAGAATTAAAGGTTTAGTGAGAGGGAAGAACTGAGGGAGATCAACATTAGTAGAGAAATGGTGCTGGGAAAACTGATGGGATTGAAGGTGGATAAATCCCCAGGGCCTGAGAATCTGCATCCCAGAATGCTTAAGGAGGTGGCTCTGGAAATAGTGGATGCATTGGTGGTCATCTTCTGGGATTCTATAGACTCTGGAACTGTCCCTGCAGATTGGAGGGCAGCTCACGTCACTCCGATATTCAAAAAGGGAGGTAGAGAGAAAGCAGGGAATTATAGACCAGTAAGCCTAATAGACTAGTAAGCCTAGTGGGGAAAATGCTTGAATCCATTATCAAGGACTTTATAGTGGAACATTTAGAAAGCAGTGGCAGGATCAGTCAGAATCAGCATGGATTTATGAAAGGAAAATCATGCTTGACAAATCTGTTGGAATTCTTTGAAGAGGTAACCAATACAGTAGACAAGGGGGAGCCAGTTGATGTGGTATATTTAGACTTTCAGAAGGCGTTTGACAAAGTCCCGCATAAGAGATTATTGTGCAAAATTAAAGCGCATGGGATTGGGGGAAATGTATTGAGATGGATGGAAAACTGGTTGGCAGAGAGGAAACAAAGAGTAGGGATTAATGAGTGCTTTTCAAATTGGCAGTACCAGTGGGGTACCACAGGGATTGGTGCTGGGACCCCAGCTATTCACAATATATATTAATGATTTGGATGTTGGAACAAAATGTAACATCTCAAAGCTTGCAGATGATACCAAATTAGGTGGGAGGGTGAATTGTGACGAGGATGCAGGGATCCTACAGCAAGATCCAGACAGGTTGGGCGAGTGGGCAAACCAATGGCAGATGCAGTATAATTTGGATAAGTGTGAGGTTATTCATTTTGGAAGCAAAAACAGGAAGGCAGATTACTACCTGAATGGTTGTAAATTGGGAGAGGGGAGTGTGCAGTGGGACCTGGGTGTCCTTGTGCACCATTCGTTTAAGGTAAGCATGCAGGTGCAGCAGGCGGTAAAGAAATCTAATGGCATGTTGGCCTTCATTGCGAGAGGTTTCGAGTATAGAAGCAGGGATGTGTTTCTGCAATTGTACAGGGCCTTGATGAGGCCACACTTGGAGAATTGTGTGCAGTTTTGGTCTCCTTCTCTGAGGAAGGATGTCCTTGCTCTCGAGGGAGTGCAGCGAAGGTTTACCAGACTGATTCCAGGGATAGCGGGACTGTCATTTGAGGAGAGATTGACTCGGTTGGATTGTTCTCGCTGGAGTTGAGAAGAATGAGGGGGGATCTCATCGAGACTTATAAAATTCTAACAGGACTAGACGGTAGATGCAGGGAAGATGTTACCAATGATGGGTGTGTCCAGAACCAGGGGTCACAGTCTGAGGATTCAGGGTAAACCATTTCGGACAGAGATAAGGAGACACTTAGAACATAGAACAGTACAGCACAGAACAGGCCCTTCGGCCCTCGATGTTGTGCCGAACCTTGTCCGAAACCAAGATCAAGCTATCCCACTCCCTGTCATTCTGGTGTGCTCCATGTACCTATCCAGTACCCGCTTGAAAGTTCCTAAAGTGCCTGACTCCACTCTCACAGCAGGCAGTCCATTCCACACCCTAACCACTCTCTGAGTAAAGAACCTACCTCGGACATCCCTCCTCTATCTCCCACCCTGAACCTTATAGTTATGCCCCCTTGTAACAGCTACATCCACCCGAGGAAATAGTCTCTGAACGTCCACTCTATCTATCCCCCTCATCATCTGAGAAACCTCTATTAAGTCACCTTTCATCCTCCTTCGCTACAATGAGAAAAGCCCTAGCTCCCTCAACCTTTCCTCATAAGACCTACCCTCCAATCCAGGCAGCATCCTGGTAAATCTCCTTTGCACCCTTTCCAATGCTTCCACATCCTTCCTATAATGAGGTGACCAGAACTGCACACAATACTCCAAATGTGGTCTCACCAGGGTCCTGTACAGTTGCAGCATAACCCTACAGCTCTTAAACTCAAGCCCCCTGTTAATAAACGCTAACACACTATAGGCCTTCTTCACGGCTCTATCCACTTGAGTGGCAACCTTCAGAGATCTGTGGACATGTGGATCTCTCTGTTCCTCCGCATTCCTCAGAACCCTGCCGTTGACCCTGTAATCTGCATTCAAATTTTTTCTACCAAAATGAATCACCTCGCATTTATCAGAGTTAAACTCCATCTGCCATTTTTCAGCCCAGCTCTGCATCCCATCAATGTCTCTTTAAGACCATAAGACATAGGAGCGGAAGTAAGGCCATTCGGCCCATCGAGTCCACTCCACCATTCAATCATGGCTGATTTCAACTCCATTTACCCGCTCTCTCTCCATAGCCCTTAATTCCTCGAGAAATCAAGAATTTATCAACTGTCTTAAAGACACTCAACGTCCCGGCCTCCACCGCGCTCTGTGGCAATGAATTCCACAGACCCACCACTCTCTGGCTGAAGAAATTTCTCCTCATCTCTGTTCTAAAGTGACTCCCTTTTATTCTAAGGCTGTGCCCACGGGTCCTAGTCTCCTCTGCTAATGGAAACAACTTCCCTACGTCCACCCTATCTAAGCCATTCATTATCTTGTAAGTTTCTATTAGATCTCCCCTCAACCTCCTAAACTCCAATGAATATAATCCCAGGATCCTCAGACGTTCATCGTATGTTAGGCCTACCATTCCTGGGATCATCCGTGTGAATCTCCGCTGGACCCGCTCCAGTGCCAGTATGTCCTTCCTGAGGTATGGGGCCCAAAATTGCTCGCAGTATTCTAAATGGGGCCTAACTAATACTTTATAAAGCTTCAGAAGTACATCCCTGCTTTTATATTCCAAGCCTCTTGAGATAAATGACAGCGTTGCATTTGCTTTCTTAATTACGGACTCAACCTGCAAGTTTACCTTTAGAGAATCCTGGACTAGGACTCCCAAGTCCCTTTGCACTTCAGCATTATGAATTTTGTCACCGTTTAGAAAATAGTCCATGCCTCTATTCTTTTTTCCAAAGTGCAAGACCTCGCACTTGCCCACGTTGAATTTCATCAGCCATTTCTTGGACCACTCTCCTAAACTGTCTAAATCTTTCTGCAGCCTCCCCACCTCCTCCATACTACCTGCCCCTCCACCTATCTTTGTATCATCGGCAAACTTAGCCAGAATGCCCCCAGTCCCGTCATCTAGATCGTTAATATATAAAGAGAACAGCTGTGGCCCCAACACTGAATCCTGCGGGACACCACTCGCCACTGGTTGCCATTCCGAAAAAGAACCTTTTATCCCAACTCTCTGCCTTCTGCCTGACAGCGAATCGTCAATCCATGTTAGTACCTTGCCTCGAATACCATGGACCCTTATTTTACTCAGCAGTCTCCCGTGAGGCACCTTATCAAAGGCCTTTTGGAAGTCAAGATAGATAACATCCATTGGCTCTCCTTGGTCTAACCTATTTGTTATCTCTTCAAAGAACTCTAACAGGTTTGTCAGGCACGACCTCCCCTTACTAAATCCATGCTGACAAAGGCTATGGGGAGAAAGCAGGATTAGGCTATTGAGTTGGGTGACCAGCCATGATCGTGATGAATGGCGGAGCAGGCTCGAAGGGCTAAAAGGCTTCCTCATGCTCCTATCTTCTATGTATGTATCTATGAAGGGCCTGTACTGTGCTGTACTGTTCTATGTTCTGAAGTACTCATTAAGGATTTTTCCCACTTCCTGCGGTTCCACGCATCACTTCCCTCCTTTGTCCTTAAGTGGGCCTACTCTTTCTCTTGCTACCATCTTGCTCCTAATATATGCAAATCCTTGGGATTCCATGTTTAAGTTTCTTCATACTTCACTGTACTCCTCAAGGGCTTCGTCAGTTTTTAGATGCCTATACCTACCGTAAGCTTCCTTTGACTAAGCTTACAATTTTCCTTGTCATCCATGGTTCCCGAATCCTGCCTTTTCTATCCTAAATTTTTGCGGGGACATGCCTCTTACACTTCAATCATAGAATTTACAGTGCCGAAGGAGGCCATTCGGCCCATCGAGTCTGCACTGGCCCTTGGAAAGAGCAACCTACTTAAGCCCATACCTGCACCCTATCCCTGTAACCCAGTAATCCCACCTAACCTTTTTGGACACTAAGGGCAATTTAGCATGGCCAATCCACCTAACCTGCACAGCATTGGACTATATTATTATTATTTACTAATATGAACATGAATATCTATGAATAATTTTTATTGTCACAAGCAAGCAATGAAGTTACTGTGTAAAGCCCCTAGTTGCCACATACCAGTGCCTGTTCGGATACACCGAGGGAGAATTCAGAATGTCCAATTCACCTAACAGCACGTCTTTCGGGACTTGTGGGAGGAAACCGGAGCACCCGGAGGAAACCCACGCAGACACGGGGAGAATGTGCTGATTCCGCACAGACAGTGACCCAAGGCGGGAATCAAACCTGAGTCCCTGGCGCTGTAAAGCAACAGTGCTAACCACTGTACTACCAACTGACGATTAACTGGTCTTTAAAAGCCTCCCACGTGTCAAAAGTGGATTTGTCCTCAAATAGCCGCTCCCAATCCACATTCCCTCGTTCCTGTCTAATTTGGATGTAATTGGCCCTTGCCCAATTAAGCACCCTCACCCGCGGGCCACTTTTTTCCTTATTTTTGGATATATTTGCCTTTATTCGCCGAGGCACAGAGTTTAAGAGCAGGGAGGTTATGCTGAAACTGTATGAAACATTGGTTAGGTCACAGCTAGGACTCTATGTGCAGTTTTGAAATCCACACTATCGGAGGGATATGATAGCATTGGAAAGGGTGCAGTGGAGATTTACCAGGATATTGTCTGGGCTGGAGGGTTTTGGTTATGAAGAGAGATTGGATCGACTTGGATTGTTTTCCTTGGAGCACATGAGACTGAGGGGGACATGATTGAGATGTATAACATGAGGGGCATAGATAGAGTAGACAGGAAGAAACTCCCCTTGGTGGAGGAGTCAATGACCACGAGGCATAGATTTAAGGTAAGGGGCAGGAGGTTTAGAGGGGATTTGAGCAATAACTTTACCCAGAGGGTGATCGGAGTCTGGAACTCGCTGCCTGAAAGGGTGTTGGAGACAGAGACCCTCATAACATTTAAGTATTTAGATGTGCACTTGTGATCCCAGGGCTTACAAGGTTATGGGCCAAGTGCTGGAAAGTGGGATTAAAATGTTGTTGTTTTTGGTCGGTGCAGATGCGATGGGCTGAAGGGCCTTTTCTGTGCTGTAGATCTGAGTCTATTGTTGCACTGAATATAATGGCTTTGAATTAAACTGAAGTTCAGTCCGATTGCTGATTTAAACTAAACACAGGATGAGTTTGTTCCGGATTGTGGCGCGTGCTGTGTCTTTTCCTTGTCTGTGATTGGCTATTGTCGGGTTGCTTCTACATTGTGGGGCAATCGATTCAGCTGATAAAATGTGGGTGTGCCGTGGAATTGAGTGTGCCGTGTTACTGAGAAGGTTGTGAACCATTGCTGTATAGTTCTGTAATTCTATTCTGTTTGCAGATACAAAGAATGAGAAGGTGGACTCGGCGGGAAACACTGATACTGGAGGGAAGAAAACTCAATATGGAGATGCCATGGATTAAACGCTGTGTCGAGTCTGTTGTATTTCAGTTTATTCAAGCAACGGCAAGAGCAGAAACTGTTCCCTGTGCTGCACCAGTTTTCATCTCTCTTTCGGTCCTGTTCTATTTGTCCCTTCCCGAAGGTGTTGACTCGTATTTTGATACATTAACTAGTCAAGGTTCAAAATACACAAAGGCCCTAGCAAATCCCCCCATCCCCCAAAAACCTGGAAAGTTCAATGACGAAAGCAATTACAGTGGAAGGATTGAGAACCAGAGGGGCACAGTTTTAACGTAATTGGCAGCAGAATCAACAGTGACCTGAGAAAAAAACTATTTAACACGGACTGGTTACGATCTGGAATGCACTGCCAGAGAGTTTGGAGGAGACAGATTCAATTGTAGATTGCAAAACAGAATTGGATCATGTGACGAGAAACAGTTCGTAGGGCTACGGGGAAATGTGGGGAAATGGGACAAAGTAAACGGTACTAGCAGAGAGAGCTAGCATGGACATGGTGGGCAAAATGGCCTCTCTCTGCTTCTATGATTCAAAACTACTTAGCTCTAATTTTAAGATCATATCTCCTCATGCCCTCACTGGAAAAGTAGTTTATCAATGTCTAACCTACTAAATATTTTAATCTGCTTAAGCATGCCCATTAGATCACCTTTAAACTCCAAATCAGTGCAACCTGCCCATGAGTCCTGGTATCATTTTGTTGAATATGGACTGTGCCTGCTCCAAAACCTTCCTGAGCTGCAAGGTCCAAGACAACACACTATTCCAAATGGGGTATGACCTCTCTAACCCTCTGACTGTAGGGTCAGGGGGTATGACCTCCTGACCAGTAACTATAGGGTCAAGGCGTATGACCTCTTTTCTACTGTGACTGTCGGGTCAGGGTTTTTAAAAAATAAATTTAGAGTATCCAATTCTTTTTTTTTCCAATTAAGGGAATTGGCCACGCTAAATTGCGTGGCCAATTCACCTACCTTGCACATCTTTGGGTTGTGGGGGTGAGACCCACGCAGACACTGGGAGAATGTGAAAACTCCACACGAACAGTTAACCGGGGCCGGGATCGAACCCGGGACCTCGGTGCTGTGAGGCAGCAGTGCTAACCACTGCGCCACCGTGCCGGTCAGTAGTTCTGATCTCTTTTCCACTATGACTGTACGGTCAGGGGTTATGACCTCTTTTCCACCATGACTGTAGGATCAGGCGGTAGGACTTCCCTATCATAGAATCCCCACAGTGCATAAGGAGACCATTCGGCCTATCGAGTCTGCACCGACCCTCTGAAAGAACACCCCAGTTAGGCTCTCTTACCCCCGCCCTAATCCCGTAACCCTACCTAACCCTGGCATCCCTGGATACTAAGGGGTAATTTAGCGTGGCCAATCCACCTAATCTGCACCTCTTTAGACTGTGGGAGGAAACTGGAGCACCCAGAGGAAACCCACACCGACAAGGGAAGAATGTGAAAACTCCACACAGGCAGTCACCTGAGGTCGAAATCAAACCTGGGTCCCTGCCGCTGAGGCAGCAGTACCAACCACTGTGCCACCGGGCTGCCCCTACCACTGAGATTGTAGGGTCTGGGGGTACGACCTCCCGACCACTGTGTAGGGTCACAGACAAGACCACCCCCATGGGAATTGTTTCCTGTGGACAGTAGATCATCAGTAAATGAGAATTGTATCAAATTACTTTAAGTGATGTTTTTCTGGACACAGAAATATCACAGCAAAGTGCTGACCAGAGCAATCATGGAGAGTTAAAGGATGCAACCTACAATCAAAAGTACAAACCAGATAATATCTGAGCCATGTTTCAAACAAAGAGAATAACACGTGCTGTAGTTATATCATATAATGTGATGAAAAGGTGAGAGTGCACCAGTGTAAGGATGGTGCAGCCTGAATTTAAGATATTGGAGATTAAGCTCAGGGCATCCTTCACTTTGTTGGGCTAACCTCATGTAAGTTATTTTGAACACTGGATTTTCACATTTTCTATGATTGATGTGTCCGTACGATTGGTCAGAAGATAAATCTTATTTTCAAATAAAGTTGCTGATATTCGACTCCCGGACTCATTCATTAGTAAAATTAATTGGAATGACTTTCGGAAAAACTGATAGCTGCCTTAATCATGTTTGGAATTCCTATTAAACTTGCAAACTAAAATATTTATTAAATAAATGCATTTCAATCCCCACAGGAATCTTACTCACCAATTCTATAACAGGTGCTGAGAATTTATTTGTTCCTCTTTCTTTGTGACCTAATGTCAGGTAGACATTTTTCACCTCGTTCACATTCAGACAGGACATGGGTGAAGGTTTCAGAATGTACCTGAGAGGCAACTTTGGTGCTGGTGACGGCACAGGGGCAGCATGGTAGCACTGCTGCCTCACAGCACCAGCATTAACAAAGGGTCATCTGGACTCGAAACATTAGCCCTTTCTCTCCTTACAAATGCTGCCAGACCTGCTGTAGCCACCTGAGTTGGCCACTTCCCGACTTAAAATGGAAAACCGCAAAGGCTGAAGGGAAATTCAGCCAACACAGGCAAAAACTAGCAGCCGCAAGTTACTGTGTATTAGACTCTGAAAAAATCCAGACAGCATCGATACAAGCAGCCATCTGCATAGTAATGTAGCAGCCATCTACATAGTAATGAGCGATCCCCGGGAACAATCAAAACATTTTAAGGTAAACAAAGCCAAGCCAGACTCCTCGGTGCCAGCAGGAGCCAACACAAAAGAGGTTAACGGCCACTTAAAGACTGCCCAACGATTAGGGAACAGCTCTAGTATTGGAGAAATCGAACCAAGCGATTGGAACAAAGTCCAATCACTTGAAACCAGGTACGGGGTCCGCCCCGAAAGGTGGGAAGCCCCTGGGGACTATAAAGTAAAGCCCTGTTGCTAACTTTCCGGTTGGTTCAATTGTTCTGTTTTATTACCTTTGCTCTCGAGTCGCCAGGTATCTTTATGATACCGCCATGAGGTTCAAGTCCAAGTAATGATCAAAAACTCAATACACCGATTAGTAAGATTCAAATCAAAGCACATTTATTATACACAGTAATCGCTACTCATGCACAAATTCTACGTCTAAGCTACTTCTACAACTAACAGGCCTATACTTAACTTCGGACTGGCCCACCAGGTATGGGGAACAAATGGCCTTTCGTTCGGGTTCTGAGTCTGCGGGATTCGAAGTTGGCACGAATTGGTAGCTAGGAGTGCCTATCTCGTAGCGAGAGTTAAATTAAGACTTACTTCTTTCGGCGGTCACTGCACCGGTCGCGGTCAATGTTGGTTCGTGTTGCTGGGTGACCTGGGCAGGACGAAGAGAGAGAGCGATTTGAACTTGGGGCTTAACTCTTATAGACCCCAGGGGCTTCCCGCCTTTCGGGGTGGACCCTGTACCTGGTCCCAAGTGATTGGACTTTGTCCCAATCGCTTGGTTCAATTTCTCCAATACTGGAGCGGTTCCCTGATCGATGGGCGGTCTTGAGGTGTTCGTTCACCTCCTTTGTGTTGGCTCCTGCTGGCACTGGGGAGTCTGGCTTTGCTTTGAGTGTCCCAAATGTTACTTATTGTTCCCGGGGATTGCTCATCAGTATGTAGATGGCTGCTACATTGTTATGCTGATGGTCGCTGGCATCGATGTTGTCTGGCCTTTTGCAGAGTTAAATACACAGCAAACCTGCACCTGCTGGTTTCTGTCCATGTTGGCTGACTTTCCCATCTGCCTTTGCCGTTCGCCATTTTAAATCGGGAGTTGGCTAATTTAGGTGGCTACACTCACTCCTTGTGATCCTAACACGAAGTGTGAAGGATCACATAACTACATTGCTTTCATTCCCTGACCCGGTGAGCACATCTTTCATGGCCTCTACACTGACCATAACTATGCAAAAAAATTTTAACTGACAATTCTAATGCTATGTCAAACAGGGACATGCATTACAAAACAAAAAAATGGGAACCTCTAACTATCCTTAATACACTACACTCAGTTAAACATTTCATCACTCTAACTTCCTCAACCATACAAACAAAATCATAGCACTTTATACACATTTTTCCTGGCTTGGCAGTCAAGCTCAGGATCGTACAATTGCTCATGAACATTTCTTTATTTACAACAAAAACGCAAACGAATGCTCTTATTATAGATCGCGGTGGTCTGGTCGTATCTGAAAATAGGGGATCTGATTCTATATACCGGGGTGCGAGCGAGGTAGGCTCTCCATTTTTTTCAAACGCATAGTCTGCACAATGCAGCAGAGTATCGCCAATACCAATTAGGATTCTATCACGTAGGACAGGGAATACCAGGTTATAAACCTGTCACACCAACATGGCGTGGTGTCGCTGGTGACTGGGCTCTGGATACTGTGGGGAAGTGAATCGTTAACGGCTGGGGGGCTTGAGGCATAGGGTTTGCGGTCGTGCGCAACCAAATGTCCATTGTAACGGTGAACTATGCGAAGGATGTCCTCATGGTTCTTCTTTCACTTCACTTCTCTTTTCTCTTCTCCGGTCCTGGAGTTCTGTGGAAACAAGCATAGTATCTGTTACTATCTTGGTTTAACATCTCGTACGATAGTCTGTCCTTTAGTGCCAATTACTCCCTTTATAATTGGTCACTATGTGTGACTCCGTCATTTTTTTTTCAAAAACCGAATTTTAGGACAAGACACACTTTCAAATAATGAACCAGTGCGAGGCATCTTGCAGACTGTGCGGTTTACCATCCCAATGTTTGAGGATGTAAATAGCATATGGTTGGCAACCTAAGGGTTACCTGAAACAAAACAAAACTTTTTGAACTAAAACTTTCCAAAATGAGGTCCGGATGGGCCGCGACGGGTAAGAGTTGGATGGAGTCCCCAGGTAGGACGGCGACCAATGCCGTGTTTCCCCTACCCGAGTGTAGCTGACCAGAGGGGAGGTTCCCAGGCAGGGCGGGTCCCAAGCCGATTCTCCACTGCCTGAGCAACCGACTAGAACGGGCAAGAAATGTAGTCATCGTGGGGGGCTGCCATAGTGGTTCTTCCCTCGAACCAGAAGGGCAGTTACGAACGGGCGTGTGGTATCTGTCGACAGACGAGTTCCGCTGAACTGGCGACTGGGACGTTAACAAGTCTCTGCAGATTAACTAGTTCCTCTGAACTAGCGTCTGGCCAATAGCAAGTCTCTGTGGGCAAGTCCTCAGAGGTTTCGGCCGAAAAGGCCTTGGAAAAAAAAATTCCAGTCTGACATACAACATTTAACAAACACTACAAATAACATAGAACGTGCTGAAGCTTCCATCAGAAAGGACACCGTTTCTCCCAAGCGGTTCCTTTAAAACATCATCTGGACACCTGTTATCGGTTGCGAGCAGGGTCGCAAAGAGGTTCTCGTTGTGGGAGTCAGACTCAAGGTCGTCATCTCCCGGATGCCAAACTCTTGAATGTATTAGGGCTGAAAGGGCTGCTTGGTATGATTTCGGATCGCTCTCGTCATTCCGGACGAGTCTGAAAGAGTTGTCTCTGTGCTAATAGGTGGTGTCTAGTTGTGTTGGGACGGAATCGGGGTCATTGTGGGTCGGTGGTCGGTGGTGGGGTTTGTTTAGGAAAGTGATCATGAAGGGATCACTCGAATCGTGGTCAGATTCGCTGGGTGTGGGTCCTGTTGCATGGGGATAGTAAGGGCGTGCTGTGGCTATCATCCGAGTCACAGTCGCTGTCTCTGCTGCTGCAGTCTGGGCGTTCCGGGGCGGAGTGTATAGGGGGTGGAGTCGAGGTCAAGTCCATGGCTGGGCTGGACGTGTTGGGGGATAGTTGGGTTACGTTGGCTGTGGGCGGGGTGTGGTGTGCTGCGTCGAGCATGACGTGGTGGGCATGGTTAGACTGTGTTCCATATGCCTTCAGCTGGTTGATATGGAACCACGCAGTCTTTCCGTTGGGGTACTTTATCTTGTCGACGGAAGGGCTTACTTTGTCCGCAATGGAGTACGGACCCGAGTACTTTGGTGACAGGAATGTGCTGGGGTTGTATACGGAGAGCATGACTTGCTGACCTACACTGTACTCAGTCGCATGCACTGTCTTGTCGAAACAAGCCTTGCTCTGTTTGTTTCTTGTGCCCAATTTCACTGCGGCTGCTAGCTGAGCCATTTTAACATTATCCACTAATTGCTCGACTGCTTTCTCGTGTGTGAGGGCCGTCACTTCGGGGCCGGTCAAGTCTAAACCTAATAAAAATTCTGTGCCTTTCATGGGGCGTCCGGTCATGAGAATGTGTGGGTTGTAACCTGTGGAAGTTGAAACGGTATTACGCAAAAACATCAACGCAAACATAGAACAAAGAACAAAGAAATGTACAGCACAGGAACAGGCCCTTCGGTCCTCCAAGCCCGTGCCGACCATGCTGCCGGACTAAACTACAATCTTCTACACTTCCTGGGTCCGTATCCCTCTATTCCCATCCTATTCATGTATTTGTCAAGATGCCCCTTAAATGTCACTATCGTCCCTGCTTCCACCACCTCCTCCGGCAGCGAGTTCCAGGCACCCACTACCCTCTGCGTAAAAAACTTGCCTCGTACACCTACTCTAAACCTTGCCCCTCTTACCTTAAACCTAGGCCCCTAGTAATTGACCCCTCTACCCTGGGGAAAAGCCTCTGACTATCCACTCTGTCTATGCCCCTCATAATTTTGTAGACCTCTATCAGGTCTCCCCTCAACCTCCTTCGTTCCAGTGAGAACAAACCGAGTTTATTCAACCGCTCCTCAGAGCTAATGCCCTCCATACCAGGCAACATTCTGGTAAATCTCTTCTGCACCCTCTCTAAAGCCTCCACATCCTTCTGGTAGTGTGGCGACCAGAATTGAACACTATACTCCAAGTGTGGCCTAACTAAGGTTCTTTACAGCTTCAACATGACTTGCCAATTCTTATACTCAATGCCCCGGCCAATGAAGGCAAGCATGCCGTATGCCTTCTTGACTACCTTCTCCACCTGTGTTGCCCCTTTCAATGACCTGTGGACCTGTACTCCTAGATCTCTTTGACTTTCAATACTCTTGAGGGTTCTACCATTCACTGTATATTCCTACCTGCATTAGACCTTCCAAAATGCATTACCTCACATTTGTCCGGATTACACTCCATCTGCCATCTCTCCACCCAAGTCTCCAAACAATCTAAATCCTGCTGTATCCTCTGACAGTCCTCATCGCTATCCGCAATTCCACCAACCTTTGTGTCGTCTGCAAACTTACTAATCAGACCAGTTACATTTTCCTCCAAATCATTTATATATACTACAAAGAGCAAAGGTCCCAGCACTGATCCCTGTGGAACACCACTGGTCACAGCCCTCCAATTAGAAAAGCATCCTTCCATTGCTACTCTCTGCCTTCTATGACCTAGCCAGTTCTGTATCCACCTTGCCAGCTCCCCCCTGATCCCGTGTGACTTCACCTTTTGTACTAGTCTACCATGAGGGACCTTGTCAAAGGCCTTACTGAAGTCCATATAGACAACATCCACTGCCCTACCTGCATCAATCATCTTAGTGACCTCCTCGAAAAACTCTATCATGTTAGTGAGACACGACCTCCCCTTCACAAAACCATGCTGCCTCTCACTAATACGTCCATTTGCTTCCAAATGGGAGTAGATCCTGTCTCGAAGAATTCTCTCCAGTAATTTCCCTACCACTGAAATAAGGCTCACCGGCCTGTAGTTCCCTGGATTATCTTTGCTACCCTTCTTAAACAGAGGAACAACATTGGCTATTCTCCAGTCCTCCGGGACATCCCCTGAAGACAGTGAGGATCCAAAGATTTCTGTCAAGGCCTCAGCAATTTCCTCTCCAGCCTCCTTCAGTATTCTGGGGTAGATCCCATAAGGCCCTGGGGACTTATCTACCGTAATATTTTTTAAGACACCCAACACCTCGTCTTTTTGGATCTCAATGTGACCCAGGCTATCTACACACCCTTCTCCAGACTCAACATCTACCAATTTCTTCTCTTTGGTGAATACTGATGCAAAGTATTCATTTAGTACCTCGCCCATTTCCTCTGGCTCCACACATAGATTCCCTTGCCTATCCTTCAGTGGGCCAACCCTTTCCCTGGCTACTCTCTTGCTTTTTATGTACGTGTAAAAAGCCTTGGGATTTTCCTTAACCCTATTTGCCAATGACTTTTCGTGACCCCTTCTAGCCCTCCTGACTCCTTGCTTAAGTTCCTTCCTACTTTCCTTATATTCCACGCAGGCTTCATCTGTTCCCAGCCTTTTAGCCCTGACAAATGCCTCCTTTTTCTTTTTGACGAGGCCTACAATATCTCTCGTTATCCAAGGTTCCCGAAAATTGCCGTATTTATCCTTCTTCCTCACAGGAACATGCCGGTCCTGAATTCCTTTCAACTGACACTTGAAATCCTCCCACATGTCAGATGTTGATTTGCCCTCAAACATCCGCCCCCAATCTATGTTCTTCAGTTCCCGCCTAATATTGTTATAATGAGCCTTCCCCCAATTTTGCACATTCATCCTAGGACCACTCTTATCCTTGTCCACCAGTACTTTAAAACTTACTGAATTGTGGTCACTGTTACCGAAATGCTCCCCTACTGAAACATCTACCACCTGGCCGGGCTCATTCCCCAATACCAGGTCCAGTACCGCCCCTTTCCCAGTTGGACTGTCTACATATTGTTTTAAGAAGCCCTCCTGGATGCTCCTTACAAACTCCGCCCCATCTAAGCCCCTGGCCCTAAGTGAGTCCCAGTCAATATTGGGGAAGTTGAAGTCTCCCATCACCACAACCCTGTTGTTTTACTCTTTTCCAAAATCTGTCTACCTATCTGCTCCTCTATCTCCCGCTGGCTGTTGGGAGGCCTGTAGTAAACCCCCAACATTTGTGACTGCACCCTTCTTATTCCTGATCTCTACCCATATAGCCTCACTGCCCTCTGAGGTGTCCTCCCGCAGTACAGCTGTGATATTCTCCCGAACCAGTAGCGCAACTCCGCCTCCCCTTTTACATCCCCCTCTATCCCGCCTGAA
Source organism: Scyliorhinus torazame (assembly GCF_047496885.1). Lineage (NCBI taxonomy): Eukaryota > Metazoa > Chordata > Chondrichthyes > Carcharhiniformes > Scyliorhinidae > Scyliorhinus > Scyliorhinus torazame. Next base: position 38,393,502 of record NC_092728.1, read on the forward strand.
ACATCTAAATCCTGGAACGTTTAGCTGCCAATCCTGCCCTTCCCTCAACCAGGTCTCTGTAATGGCAACAACATCATAGTTCCAAGTACTAATCCAAGCTCTAAGTTCATCTGCCTTACCCGTAATACTGCTTGCATTAAAACATATGCACTTCAGGCCACCAGACCCGCTGTGTTCAACAACTTCTCCCTGTCTGCTCTGCCTCAGAGCCACACTGTCCCTATTCCCTAGTTCTCCCTCAATGCTCTCACCTTCTGACCTATTGCTCCTGTGCCCACCCCCCTGCCATACTAGTTTAAACCCTCCCGTGTGACACTAGCAAACCTCGCGGCCAGGATATTTATGCCTCTCCGGTTTAGATGCAACCCGTCCTTCTTATACAGGTCACACCTGCCCCGGAAGAGCTCCCAGTGGTCCAGATAATGGAAACCCTCCCTCCTACACCAGCTGTTTAGCCACGTATTTAGCTGCTTTATCTTCCTATTTCTAGCCTCACTGGCACGTGGCACAGGGAGTAATCCCGAGATTACAACCCTAGAGGTCCTGTCTTTTAACTTTCTGCCTAGCTCCCTGAACTCCTGCTACAGGACCTCATGCCCCTTCCTGCCTATGTCGTTAGTACCAATATGTACAACGACCTCTGTCTGTTTGCCCTCCCCCTTCAGGGTGCCCTCTACCCGTTCGGAGACATCCTGGACCCTGGCACCAGGGAGGCAACATACCATCCTGGAGTCTCTTTCATGTCCACAGAAGCGCCTATCTGTGCCCCTGACTATAGAGTCCCCTATTACTATTGCTCTTCTGCGCTTTGACCCTCCCTTTTGAACATCAGAGCCAGCCGTGGCGCCACTGCTCTGGCTGCTGCTGTTTTCCCCTGATAGGCTATCCCCCCCGACAGTATCCAAAGGGGTATACCTGTTCGAGAGGGGGACAGCACTGGGATTCCTGCACTGACTGCCTGCCCTTTCTGGTGGTCACCCATTTCTCTGCCTGCACCTTGGGTGTGACCACATTTACATAACTGCGATCTATGACGCTTTCCGCCACCTGCATGCTCCTAAGTGCATCCAATTGCTGCTCCAACCGAACCATGCGGTCTGTGAGGAGCTCCAGTTGGGTGCACTTTCTGCAGATGAAGCCATCCGGGACGCTGGAAGCCTCCCGGACCTGCCACATCTCACAGTCAGAGCACTGCACCCCTCTAACTGACATTGTGTCAATTAATTAAAATTAAAATTTACTTTTATTCCACACTTTTAAGTGTGGAATTTACTTCCACACTTGGAATACTGTGTGCAGTTCTGGTCACCCTATTATAGAAAGGATATTATTAAACTAGAAAGAGTGCAGAAAAGATTTACTAGGATGTTGCCGGGACTTGATGGTTTGAGTTATAAGGAGAGGCTGGATAGACTGGGACTTTTTTCCCTGGAGCGTAGGAGGCTTAGGGGTGATCTTATAGAGGTCTATAAAATAATGAGGGGCATAGATAAGGTAGATAGTCAACATCTTTTCCCAAAGGTAGGGGAGTCTAAAACTAGAGGGCATTGGTTTAAGGTGAGAGGGGAGAGATTCAGAAGGGCCCAGAGGGGCAATTTCTTCACTCACTCAGAGGGTAGTGAGTGTCTGGAATGGGCTGCCAGAGGTAGTAGTAGAGACGGGTACAATTGTGTCTTTTAAAAAGCATTTGGGTAGTTACATGGGTAAGATGGGTATAGAGGGTTATGGGCCAAGTGCGGGCAACTGGGTCTAGATTAATGGTAAAAACTGGGCGGCATGGACTGGTTGGGCCGAAGGGCCTGTTTCCATGCTGTAAACTTCTTTGATTCTATACATTTTTCATTAAAAAAAATTTTTTTTAATATATATTTTTTTAAATGTCAAAGTTACTGCTAACTATCTGTTTCCTAGCACTAGATTTCTAATGGAAATGCGAAAGCTAAATATAGTACTCTCCGATCTCTGGCTTAGATACCCCTCTAAATTATAATTAAGTAATTATGTTTAATTAGTTACCAATGCTCAATTTTTTTAATTAAGTGTAGATTCCCAACCAGCCACTCAGGTCACAGCTTTTCTGTGATGTCACTTCAGTTTCATGGAATTTGATTTTGGAAAAGAGTAAAAACAACAGGGTTGTGGTGATGGGAGACTTCAACTTCCCCAATATTGACTGGGACTCACTTAGTGCCAGGGGCTTAGACGGGGCAGAGTTTGTAAGGAGCATCCAGGAGGGCTTCTTAAAACAATATGTAAACAGTCCAACTAGGGAAGGGGCGGTACTGGACCTGGTATTGGGGAATGAGCCCGGCCAGGTGGTAGATGTTTCAGTAGGGGAGCATTTCGGTAACAGTGACCACAATTCAGTAAGTTTTAAAGTACTGGTGGACAAGGATAAGAGTGGTCCGAGGATGAATGTGCTAAACTGGGGGAAGGCTAATTATAACAATATTAGGCGGGAACTGAAGAACATAGATTGGGGGCGGATGTTTGAGGGCAAATCAACATCTGATATGTGGGAGGCTTTCAAGTGTCAGTTGAAAGGAATACAGGACAGGCATGTTCCTGTGAGGAAGAAAGATAAATACGGCAATTTTCGGGAACCTTGGATGACGAGTGATATTGTAGGCCTCGTCAAAAAGAAAAAGGAGGCATTTGTCAGGGCTAAAAGGCTGGGAACAGACGAAGCCTGTGTGGCATATAAGGAAAGTAGGAAGGAACTTAAGCAAGGAGTCAGGAGGGCTAGAAGGGGTCATGAAAAGTCATTGGCAAATAGGGTTAAGGAAAATCCCAAGGCTTTTTACACTTACATAAAAAGCAAGAGGGTAGCCAGGGAAAGGGTTGGCCCACTGAAGGATAGGCAAGGGAATCTATGTGTGGAGCCAGAGGAAATGGGCGAGGTACTAAATGAATACTTTGCATCAGTATTCACCAAAGAGAAGGAATTGGTAGATGTTGAGTCTGGAGAAGGGGGTGTAGATAGCCTGGGTCACATTGTGATCCAAAAAGACGAGGTGTTGGGTGTCTTAAAAAATATTAAGGTAGATAAGTCCCCAGGGCCGGATGGGATCTACCCCAGAATACTGAAGGAGGCTGGAGAGGAAATTGCTGAGGCCTTGACAGAAATCTTTGGATCCTCGCTGTCTTCAGGGGATGTCCCGGAGGACTGGAGAATAGCCAATGTTGTTCCTCTGTTTAAGAAGGGTGGCAGGGATAATCCCGGGAACTACAGGCCGGTGAGCCTTACTTCAGTGGTAGGGAAATTACTGGAGAGAATTCTTCGAGACAGGATCTACTCCCATTTGGAAGCAAATGGACGTATTAGTGAGAGGCAGCACGGTTTTGTGAAGGGGAGGTCGTGTCTCACTAACTTGATAGAGTTTTTCGAGGAGGTCACTAAGATGATTGATGCAGGTAGGGCAGTAGATGTTGTCTATATGGACTTCAGTAAGGCCTTTGACAAGGTCCCTCATGGTAGACTAGTACAAAAGGTGAAGTCACACGGGATCAGGGGTGAACTGGCAAGGTGGATACAGAACTGGCTAGGCCATAGAAGGCAGAGGGTAGCAATGGAGGGATGCTTTTCTAATTGGAGGGCTGTGACCAGTGGTGTTCCACAGGGATCAGTGCTGGGACCTTTGCTCTTTGTAGTATATATAAATGATTTGGAGGAAAATGTAACTGGTCTGATTAGTAAGTTTGCAGACGACACAAAGGTTGGTGGAATTGCGGATAGCGATGAGGACTGTCTGAGGATACAGCAGGATTTAGATTGTCTGGAGACTTGGGCGGAGAGATGGCAGATGGAGTTTAACCTGGACAAATGTGAGGTAATGCATTTTGGAAGGGCTAATGCAGGTAGGGAATATACAGTGAATGGTAGAACCCTCAAGAGTATTGAAAGTCAAAGAGATCTAGGAGTACAGGTCCACAGATCACTGAAAGGGGCTACACAGGTGGAGAAGGTAGTCAAGAAGGCATACGGCATGCTTGCCTTCATTGGCCGGGGCATTGAGTATAAGAATTGGCAAGTCATGTTGCAGCTGTATAGAACCTTAGTTAGGCCACACTTGGAGTATAGTGTTCAATTCTGGTCGCCACACTACCAGAAGGATGTGGAGGCTTTAGAGAGGGTGCAGAAGAGATTTACCAGAATGTTGCCTGGTATGGAGGGCATAAGCTATGAGGAGCGATTGAATAAACTCGGTTTGTTCTCACTGGAACGAAGGAGGTTGAGGGGCGACCTGATAGAGGTATACAAAATTATGAGGGGCATAGACAGAGTGGATAGTCAGAGGCTTTTCCCCAGGGTAGAGGGGTCAATTACTAGGGGGCATAGGTTTAAGGTGAGAGGGGCAAAGTTTAGAGTAGATGTACGAGGCAAGTTTTTTACGCAGAGGGTAGTGGGTGCCTGGAACTCACTACCGGAGGAGGTAGTGGAGGCAGGGACGATAGGGACATTTAAGGGGCATCTTGACAAATATATGAATAGGATGGGAATAGAAGGATACGGACCCAGGAAGTGTAGAAGATTGTAGTTTAGTCGGGCAGTATGGTCGGCACGGGCTTGGAGGGCCGAAGGGCCTGTTCCTGTGCTGTACATTTCTTTGTTCTTTGTTCTTTGTTTCCCCCCGACACACACAATTTGAAAAAGGTATAAAAGTAAAAATGAGTAAAAATCACTTACTTACCTTCTCACATTCTGAGTGTCTTAGATGTTCTCAGGTTCTCTCCCTAACAGAGGCTGCTCCTCCACCTCCGAACCTTGACCTGCACAATGCTAATAATATAATATAATAATATAATATGGCACTTACCTCACACCAATGGGTCTTATTATTAGGTTTTTTAGGTATTAGGTATTATTAGGCAAAAGGGAGGACTGAGTCCCAAGTGGTGTTGTTTTGCTGGACCATTTTTCTGAGGGTGGATTTTAGGGTCCGATTCATGCGCTCCACGATACCACTCGACTGTTGGTGGTATGCTTATGTGGAATTTTTGGGTGATGCCAAATATCGTGAGGACGTTCTGCATGACACGTCCCGTAAAATGGGAACCTTGGTTGGATTCAATGCTGCGGGGGAGTCCCCATCTCGTAAAGATGTGGTGGGTTAAAATCTTGGCTGTGGTCTTTGCCGTGTTTGTCCTGGATGGGAATGCTTCCACCCAGAGGAGAGAGAGCCGGGACAGCGAAAACGGCGCGGGAGGAGAGAGAGCCGGGACAGCGAAAACGGCGCGGGAGGAGAGAGAGCCGGGACAGCGAAAACGGCGCGGGAGGAGAGAGCCGGGAGATTTAAAAAGCGCGGGAGGAGAGAGCCGGGACAGCGAAAACAACGCGAGAGGAGAGAGAGCCGGGACAGCGAAAACAGCGCGGGAGGGAGAGCCGGGAGATTTAAAAAGCGTGGGAGGAGAGAGCCGGGACAGCGAAAACAGCACGAGAGGAGAGAGTGCCAGGAGATTTAAAAAGTGCGGGAGGAGAGAGCCGGGACAGTGCTGGGAGAGGTGAGTGCACAAAAGGTGTGGCAGGAGTGCCTTTAGACACAGAGTGCTGATTGGAACAGAGTGCATCTGAGTTTAGGTGAGTGACTGAGTTCGGGTGAGTGGCGAGAGAGGGCTGTGTTTTTGTTGGTGTTCGGGTTTATCCTTGAGATTCTATAAAAAAAAATTTTGAATAATTTAAATTAATTAACTAGTTGAATATGGCTGGACAGGTGATGTTCTGTTGCTGTATGATGGTGGAACTGGTGGATCCCATTGAGACCGTCAGTGAACACATCTGCAGCAAGTGTTGGCTGCTTGAGGAACTTCGGCTCAGAATTGATGAGCTGGAGACCGAGCTGCACACACTGCGGCACATCAGGGAGGGGGAACATTACCTGGACGCTTTGTTTCAGGAGGCAGTCACACCCGGTAGAATAAGTACTGTTAATTCGGACAGTGGTCAGGGACAGAGTGGTGTGACTACAAGGGAGGCAGGTAGGGGGATCCTGAGTTTAGGAGTTGAGGAGCCTCAGCCCTTGACCTTGTCCAACAGGTATGAGGTACTTGCTGCCTGTGTGGATGAGGAAGAGGGCTGTAGGGAGGATGCGTTGACTGACCACTGCACCGTGGTACAGGAAGCCATTCAAGAGGGGGGAGCAAAAAGACAAGTGGTAGTTGTAGGGGATTCTATAATTAGGGGGATTGATGGCATCCTTTGTAAGCCAGATCGAGAGTCCCGCATGGTATGTTGCCTGCCCGGTGCCAGGGTGAGGGACATCTCTGATCGGCTTGAAAGGATTTTGGAGAGGGAGGGGGAGGATCCAGTTGTTGTGGTCCGCGTTGGGACTAACAACATAGGTAAGACTAGGAAAGAGGACCTGTTTGGGGATTATAAAACACTAGGGACTAAATTAAAGAACAGGTCCTCCAGGGTTATAATCTCTGGAATACTACCCGAGCCACGTGCCAATTGGCAGAGGGTTGAGAAAATTAGGGAAGTTAACACGTGGCTAAAGGAGTGGTGCGGGAAAGAGGGATTCCATTTCATGGGGCATTGGCATCAGTACTGGGGCAGGAGGGACCTGTACCGTTGGGACGGTCTTCACCTGAACCATTCTGGGACCAGTGTTCTAGCGAATAGAATAAATAGGTTGGTCACAAGGACTTTAAACTAGCAAGTTGGGGGGAAGGGAAGTGTAAAGCTATGGACAGGATAGTGGTTAATGGAGATCAAGGCAGCAGGTTACGTGACAGGTTATTATGTAGAGATATGGGTTCAAAGACAAGGAAAATTAGGAGAAAGGGTAAGAGGAAAAATAAATTGCGAAAAGTTACTGATCAAGGTGTTAGGATTCATAACAAAGACATAAAAAACAGCATAAGTGTACTTTACCTGAATGCTCGTAGTATACGAAATAAGGTAAATGAGTTGATGCCGCAAATCATCGTGAATGACTATGATTTAGTGGCCATTACTGAAACATGGTTAAAAGATGGTCACGACTGGGAGTTAAATATCCAAGGGTATCAGACTATACAAAAGGATAGAATGGACAGTAAGGGCAGTGGTGTAGCTTTGTTGTTTAAGGATGGCATTCGGGCAATAGTAAGGGATGATATTGGTGCTGTGGAGGACAAGGTTGAATCAATTTGGGTGGAAATCAGGAATAGTAAGGTGAAAAGGTCACTGATAGGAGTAGTCTATAGGCCACCAAATAGTAACAGGATGGTAGGGCAGCAAAGAAATAACGGATGCATGTAGAAATGGTACAGCGGTTATCATGGGAGATTTTAATCTGCATATCGATTGGTTTAACCAGGTTGGTAAAGGCAGCCTTGAGGAGGAGTTTATAGAATGTGCCCAGGATAATTTCCTGGAACAGTATTTAATGGAACCTACAAGGGAACAAGCGGTCCTAGATCTTGTCCTGTGTAATGAGGCAGGATTGATTAATGATCTCAAAATTCGGGATCCTCTTGGAAGGAGCGACTACAATATGGTGGAATTTAAAATACAGTTGGAGGATGACAAGGTAAAATCAAACACTAGTGTTTTGTGCTTAAACAAAGGCGATTACAATGGGATGAGAGAAGAACTAGCTAAGGTAGACTGGGAGCAAAGACTTCATGGTGAAGCAGTTGAGGAACAGTGGAGAACCTTCCGAGCGATCTTTCACAGTGTTCAGAAAAGGTTCATACCGACAAAAAAGAAAGACGGTAGAAAGGGGAAAAATCGACCGTGGATATCTAAGGAGGTGAGGGAGAGTATCAAATTGAAGGAAAAAACATACAAAGTGGCAAAAATTAGTGGGAGACTAGAGGACTGGGAAGTCTTTAGGGGACAACAGAAAGCTACTAAAAAAGCCATAAAGAAGAGTAAGGTAGACTATGAAAGTAAACTGGCTCAGAACATAAAAGCAGATAGTAAAAGCTTCTACAAATACATAAGACAAAAAAGATTGGCTAAGGTGAATATTGGTCGTTTGGAAGATGAGAAGGGAGATTTAATAATAGGAGACGGGGAAATGGCTGAGGAGCTGAACAGGTTTTTGGGTCAGTATTCACAGTGGAGGACACAAATAACATGCCAGGGACTGATGGAAATAAAGATATGATAGGTGAGGACCTTGAGATCATTGTAATCACTAAGGAGGCAGTATTGGGCAAGCTAATGGGGCTAAAGGTAGACAAGTCTCCTGGCCCTGATGGGATGCATCCCAGAGTGGATGAGATGGCTAGGGAAATTGTAAACGCACTAGTGATAATTTATCAAAATTCACTAGACTCTGGGGTGGTCCCAGAGGATTGGAAAGTAGCAAACATGACAACACGGCAGAAAGCGGGTAATTATAGGCCGGTAAGCTTAACTTTGGTTGTAAGGAAAATGCTGGAATCTATCATTAAGGAGGAAATAGCGGGGCACCTGGAGGGAAATTGTCCCATTGGGCAGACGCAGCATGGGTTCACAAAGGGTAGGTCGTGTCTGACTAATTTGGTAGAATATTTTGAGGATGTTACCAGTGCAGTAGATAACGGGGAGCCAATGGATGTGGTATATCTGGATTTCCAGAAAGCTTTTGACAAGGTGCCATACAAAAGGTTGCTGCATAAACTAAAGATGCATGGCATTGAGGATAAAGTGGTAGCATGGGTAGTGGATTGGTTAACTAACAGAAAGCAGAGAGTGGGGATAAATGGGTGTTTCTCTGGTTGGCAACCTGTAACTAGTGGGGTCCCTCAAGGATCAGTGTTGGGCCCGCAGTTGTTCACAATTTACATAGACAATTTGGAGTTGGGGACCAAGTGCAATGTGTCAAAGTTTGCAGACGACACTAAGATGAGTGGTAAAGCAAAAAGTGCAGAGGATACCGGAAATCTGCAGACGGATTAGGATAGGTTAGGTGAATGGGCTAGGGTCTGGCAGATGGAATTCAATGTTGTCAAGTGTGAGGCTATCCATTTTGGGAGGAATAACAGCGGAATGGATTATTATTTAAACGGTAAGATGTTAAAACATGCTGCTGTGCAGAGGGACCTGGGTGTGCTGGTGCACGAGTCACAAAAAGTTGGTGTGCAGGTGCAACAGGTGATTAAGAAGGCTAATCGAGTTTTGTCTTTCATTGCTAGAGGGATGGAGTTCAAGACTAGGGAGGTTATGCTGCAATTGTATAAGGTGTTGGTGAGGCCACATCTGGAGTATTGTGTTCAGTTTTGGGCTCCTTATCTGAGAAAGGACATATTGGCACTGGAGGGAGTGCAGAGGAGATTCACTAGGTTGATCCCAGAGTTGAGGGGATTAGATTATGACGAGAGGTTGAGTAGACTGGGACTGTACTCATTGGAGTTTAGAAGGATGCGGGGGGATCTTATTGAAACAGATAAAATTATGAAGGGAATAGATAGGATAGATGCGGGCAGGTTGTTTCCACTGGTCGGGGAAAGCAGAACTAGGGGGCATAGCCTCAAAATAAGGGGAAGTAGATTTAGGACGGAGTGTAGGAGGAACCTCTTCACCCAAAGGGTTGTGAATCTCTGGAATTCCTTGCCCAGTGAAGCAGTTGAGGCTCCTTCTTTAAACTTTTTTAAGAAAAAGATAGATACCTTTCTAAAGAATAAAGGGATTCGGGGAGATGGTGTACGGGCCGGAGAGGGGAGCTGAGTCCACAAAGATCAGCCATGATCTCATTGAATGGCGGAGCAGGCTCGAGGGGCCAGATGGCCTACTCCTGTTCCTAGTTCTTATGTTCATTTTGTAAACGTGTCTATCACCACGAGTACATATTTATAACCATTCCTGCAAGGGGGCAATGGTCCTATAAAATCAATCTGGAGGTTAGTCCAGGGGCCATTAACGGGTCGGGTGTGACTAAGCTCAGCCTTTTTGGCATATCTGTCCAGATTAATCTGGACACAGATAAGACAATTCTCGATGTAGTGATTTACATCGTCCTTTAAATTCGGCCACCAACAAAGCTGCCTGAGGTGGGCTATAGTGGGATCGTTTCCCTTATGTCCATGACCGTCATGGAACAAACAAATCAGTTGATTCCTGTCCTGTTCAGGAACCACATAAAGGGTGTCTTTTAACACCACACCGTCATGTGTGGTCAGTGCATTTTCAAATCTCTCGTAGGGCGCTGGATACTTTCCTTTTAAAATCTCCCTGAGATTGCTGTCCTGCTTCTGGGTGCCCACTAGATCCTCGATCTTAGTCTGTGAGACCTGAACTGCATTCACTGGTGCGCTTTCGGGGGGTGTCCAAAAATATCCGTGCCTGGAACCTGCTTTAGCCAGTGCGTCGGCTTTTACATTTCCGGGGGGGGAGGAACGATGGTGACTTCGAACTTTGACTATCCCAAAAGTCCTGTTCTGTGCTCTCTCTAAGATGTGACGGAGCAATGGGGCTGAGGGGAGGGGTTTTCCATCTGTGGAAACAAATCCTCTTGCTTTCCACAGGGCAGGAATTCCGTGAGGCTGTTGCATTGCCTGCATTGCCATCTTTCCTATCCGAATGCTGCTCCTCAAATTTGGGACAGGGGTATTAAGGCGGTGCTGTAAATACGGGTACAGCTTTCCCTACTTTCCGAAATACAAATTCCCGACAGTTTTGTCGCAACAAAAAAAATCGATCAGTTTTACCTTATCGCCCTGTTAGTTACGCATGCATACTCACACTTCCGAATTATGAGTATTGATCAGAACTGCTTGAACACTTGTAGTTTTCTGTTCCCAATTGGATCTCTAATTCAAATTCTTGGGTTCTCCCGGAGTGGTGAAGCCACTTCTAGATCGGATCCCAGCAGAGTCGCCAAATAATGTTGCTAACTTTCCAGTCGGTTCAATTGCTCTGTTTTATTATCTTTGCTCTCGAGTCGCCAGGTATTTTATGATACCGCCACGAGGTTCAAGTCCAGGTAATGATCAATAACTCAATACACCGATTAGTAAGATTCAAATCAAAGCACATTTATTATACACAGTAATCGCTACTCATGCACAAATTCTACGTCTATGCTACTTCTACAACTAACAGGCCTATACTTAACTTCTGACTGGCCCACCAGGTCAGGGGAACAAATGGCCTTTCATTCGGGTTCTGAGTCAGTGGGATTTGAAGTTGGTACGAATTGGTAGCTAGGAGCGCCTATCTCATAGCGAGCGTTGACTTAAGATTTACTTCTTTCGGCAGTCACTGCACCAGTCACGGTCAATGTTGGTTCGTGTTGCTGGATGACCCGGGCAGGACGAAGAGAGAGAGAGCGATTTGAACTTGGGGCTTAACTCTTATAGTCCCCAGGGGCTTCCCGCCTTTCGGGGCGGACCCTGTACCTGGTCCCAAGTGATTGGACTTTGTCCCAATCGCTTGGTTCGATTTCTCCAATACTGGAGCGGTTCCCTGATCGATGGGCGGTCTTGAGGTGTTCGTTCACCTCCTTTGTGTTGGCTCCTGCTAGCGCCGGGGAGTCTGGCTTTGCTTTGTGTGTCCCAAATGTTACTTATTGTTCCCGGGGATTGCTCATCAGTCTGTAGATGTCTGCTACATTGTTATGCTGATGGTCGCTGGTATCGATGTTGTCTGGCCTTTTGCAGAGTTAAATACACAGCAAACCTGCACCTGCTGGTTTCTGTCTGTGTTGGCTGACTTTCCCATCAGCCTTTGCCGTTCGCCATTTTAAATCGGGAGTTGGCCAATTTAGGTGGCTACAACCCCAACGTTCAAATCGTCCTTCTTGACAGGGTCACTCAGCAACGCGAAGCAACCCCTGAGAGTGAACTGCCCAGCGGCCTCCAAGAAAGTAAGTCTCAAGTCAACGCTCGCTACGAGATAGGCGCTCCTAGCTACTAGTCCATACCAGCTTTTGAATCCCGCATTTTCAGAACCCAAACGAAAGGCCATTTGCTCCCCTGACCTGGTGGGCCAGTTCGAAGCTAAGTATAGGCCTGTTAGTTATAGAAATAGCCTAGAAAGTAGAGGTTATGCATGAATAGCGATTTACTGTGTATAATAAATGTGTATTGATTGGAATCTTACTAATTGGTGTGTTGAGTTATTGATCATTACTTGAACTTGAACCTCGTGGCGGTATCATAAAGATACCTGGCGACTCGAGAGCAAAGGTTATAAAACAGAGCCAATTGAACCAACCAAAAGTTAGCAACATATTACTGGCGACATCCTGACGGGACCCGATCTAGAAGTGGCTTAACCACTCCGGGAGAACCCAAAATTTGAAATAGAAATCCAATTGGGAACAGAAAAACCACAAGTATTCAAGCAGTTCTGATCAATCCTCATAATTCGGAAGTGTGTTAATGCATGCGTAACTGACAGGGCGATAAGGTAAACTGATAGATTTTTGTTGTGACAAAACTGTCGGGAGTTTGTATTCCGGAAAATAGCGAAAGCCGTACCCGTAATTACAGCACCGCCTTAATACCCCTTGTTCCAAATTTAAAAGAAGCATTCAGATAAGAAAGATGGCAATGCAGGCAATGCAACGCCTCATGAACCCAGAAGAATTTGCGGTCGCAGCGACCAGCAGCAGTAGAGTAGGACAGTGTCCCGTATGGGAAGAAGAAATCAGGAAGTACCTCAAAGGGAAAGGATGGCCCCTTTGGAGCAAATTCTGTAGCAATGAGGAAACAGGTCCCGGGGGTATAGGGCATACTTGGTGGGAGAACCTGAGCGAGATTCACAAGAAGAGCTTAGAAAAGGCTTGCACGCCGATGGCAATCGTGTCCTGTTTGGCACAATTGCGAGGCACAGAGGAGGTCGTTAGGACGCTCCGGGAATAGATAGAAGGCATACATCGAATGAGCAAGGTCGATGTCAGTAGAGAAAAATAACCTAGAGTTAAGGAGGAAGTTAGCAGCAAAAGACGGAGAGGTGGATGATGCCAAGTGAGCACACCAGTCTTGTCTGGCGCACTTAAGCAGCTTCCAATCCCAGTATGAAAAGGCCTATCAGGACACGCATCGTGCAGTCCTGGTACGAGAGGAAACAGAGAAGCAGGTAGAGGCATTGCAGAGGCAGTGTAGTGACCTGAAGGCAGCGTTAAGAGCACTCCATACTGCCACCACGGAGCAAAGACAAAACTCACTAGATCACGCAAAGTGCCGGAAGCAGATTGCTGAACTGCAATCTCTGCTTTCAGTTCAAAAAGGATTCCAGGAAACCTTTGGATCACAGTTAGATGAGGACGATGGCCCTGATTGGGCAGAAATAAGTGAGACAGCGCAGAAATATGTTCAGGGAACATATGCGCAGGGTCCGGCCGACCAGTAGTTGCAGCAAAGATACGGGGACAGCCCATCGAGTTTCTCTGGGACACAGGAGGGTCCCGCACCACAATCAATTCCTCCACCATGTTTCAAAAGGACACGTGGCCCACTACAGCCACCATCACCCTCAGTGGCTTTACAGGCCACTCACAGCAGGGACACATCACCACCCTTGTACCCATTCAAATCGGAAACATCACCACCAAGCACCCCATAGTCTTAGTCGATCTACCCCACACAGCAGAACACATTTTAGGCATAGATTTTATGATTTCCACAACCTATCCTTTGATTCAGTCAACCAGTGCGTCTGGAAAATGGCAAAATCCGCAAGAGCCCCCGCAACGCTCACCATAGGAGAATATGCAAACAAGATTAGCGCCGTCGGCGAATTTTGGTTTGACCCGACTACGATTAGCCCGGACAAGCAGGTTAGGGCAGTTTTACAAAAGAACAGGACAGCATTCGCGACCCACAAACACGACTGTGGCCGGATGACTGGTTCCGTTCACATCACAGGACCTGACCCTAGACCCCAAAAGCAATACGGATTTCCCCAAGAGGCAGAGGGAGAAATCGCAAAAGTTATCGACAGCTTTTTAGAGCAGGGCGTACTTAGATCAGTAGCCTCCATTAATAATGCCCCGATTTGGCCAGTGAGAAAGCCCGATGGATCATGGCGACTGACCATCGATTACCGGGAACTCAACAAAGTCACCCCCACAGCAGCCCCTACGGTAGCCACAAGTCCCGAGGCCATGCTCACACAGGGACTCAACTCACAATACTTTACGGTTTTGGACATCAGTAATGGATTCTGGTCCATTCCATTGGCAAAAGCGTGCCAATACAAATTTGCCTTCACTTTAAAAATCAGCAGTACACATGGACATGCCTGTCACAAGGATTCCACAACTCCCCCTCCATTTTCCACCGACAGCTGACAAATGGATTATCAAAATTTTCTCGCCCCGAATGTCTGGTCCAGTATGTGGACGACCTATTACTGCAGACAGACACCAAGGCAGAGCACATCGAGCTTCTGGCCGAACTCCTGGAACTCCTTCATTCAATTGGATGTAAAGTAAACCGCAAAAAGGCCCAGATTTTGGAAAACAAGGTGATATATTTGGGAACAATTATCACACATGGTAAACGCGAGATCGAGCACAAAAGGATTGACTCGATTGCAAAATTGCCCCTTCCCCAGAACGTTTCAGCCCTCCGGTCGTTTTTAGGACTGGTTGGCTATTGCCGAAACCACATTGACGGTTTCGCCAGCAAGGCAGCGCCCCTCTCAGACCTCCTAAAGAAAGGAGCCCCCTGGGAATTTTGGTTTTGGATGATCATAGCTTCGGTGCTGGTGTTCCTGATTCCTTCAAGGTCACTGATATTAGTGCACCTGTCCTCCCAGCTGATGGGGAGAATCCAACTCAGACAGTGTTGACGGTACCTCTCCAGGGCCTTGAGGTGGCATCTGTACATAGTCTAAGTTCCTGAGCCGTGTAGGGCAGTTGGAAAGACGACTGCCTTGTACTTGAGGATCTTGATGTCAGCACAGATGCCACTCTGGGAATGGCTTCCGCAGCATACGGATGCTGTGGATTCGTTGAAAGAAGCCCTCATTGCAGCCCCCGCACTACAAGTTCCAGACCCGCTTTCCCCCTATGCAATAGAGGTAGCAAGCACAGACTGCACCCTTTCGGCCGTGCTCCTCCAGGAACGGCACGAACAGTTAAGGCCTGTGGCTTACGTCTCCAGAGTTTTAGATGCTGTGGAGCAGGGATTTTCAGCCTGTGAAAGGCACCTGCTCGCAGATTTTGGGGCAGTACAATATTTTTCAAACATAACCGGACTAAACCCCATCACAATCCTGATGGAACACACCCCCACCCAACTTTTACTGGACGGACCATTCAAGGACGGTACAGGTAGTCAAATCAGAGCAGCCAGATGGACCCTTATTTTGCAGGGACGGTAAATCACTGTTAAAAGGACCAAGACCCACACTTTCTTAGCAGATAACCTACAGTACCCAGGCACCCCCCACGAATGTGAAATCATCTAACCGCACCACAACCCTTTATTGCGAAAACACCCCCCAGAAAGATAGGTAGTCCAACCCAGAGCCCCAAGCACACAGACACGTGCAGACCCATAAGAATATATGTGGATGGTTCTTCCACGATATTAGAAGGGAAGCGCATTACAGGATGCGGCATTTATGTCGAGGACGCGCAGGGACGTGCCCGAGAAGAAATCGCAATAAAACTTCCAGGACACTTAGGCGCGCAGGCAGCAGAACTAGCAGCCGTGGCGTACATTGTAGAACACCCAGATTCCTTCCCCAGCCCAGCAGACATATACTCAGACAGCCTCTATGTCAGCAATAGCCTTACAGAATTCCTACCCCTGTGGAAAGCAAGAGGATTTGTTTCCGCAGACGGAAAACCCCTCCCTTCAGCTCCATTGCTCCGTCACATTCTAGAAACAGCACAGGACAGGTCTTTTGGGATAGTCAAAGTTCGTAGTCACCACCGTTCCTCCCCCCCTGGAAATGTAAAAGCCGACGCACTGGCAAAAGCAGGTTCCAGGCACAGATATTTTTGGACACCCTCCGAAAGTGCACCAGTGAATGTAGTTCAGGTCTCGCAGACTAATATCAAGGATTTAGTGCATGTCCAGAAGCAGGATAACAATCTCAGGGAGATTTTAAACGGAAGATTCCCAGCACCCTATGATAGATTTAAAAATTCTCTGACCACACATGACGGTGTGGTGTTAAAAGACACCCTTTATGTGGTTCCTGAACAGGACAGGAATCAGCTCATTTGTTTGTTCCATGACGGTCATGGACATCAGGAAATTGATCCCACTACAGCCCACCTCAGGCAGCTCTGTTGGTGGCCCAGTTTAAAAGAAGACGTAACGCACTACGTTGAGAATTGCCTGATCTGTGCCCAGAACAATCCGGACAGATACGCCAAGAAAGCTCAACTTAGTCACACCCGCCCCGTTAACGGCTCCTGGACTAACCTCCAGATTGATTTTATAGGACCATTGCCCCCTTGCAGGAATGGTTATAAGTATGTACTCGTTCTGATAGACACGTTTACAAAATGGGTAGAGGCATTCCCATCCAGAATGAACACGGCAAAGACCACAGCCAAGATCTTAACCCACCACATCTTTACGAGATGGGGACTCCCCCGCAACACTGAATCCGACCATGAAGAACTTCCTCATGATATTTGGCATTACCCAAAAATTCCACATCGCAGACCACTCCCAGTCGAGTGGTATCGTGGAGCGCATGAATCGGACCCTGAAAGCAACCCTCCGAAAAATGGTCCAGCAAAACCACACCACTTGGGACTCAGTCCTCCCTTTTGTGCTGATGCTTTTGCGAATTACGGTTTCAACATCTACAGGTTACACCCCACACACTCTCATGACCGGACGCCCCATGTAAGGCACAGAATTTTTATTGGGATTAGATTTGACCAGCCCCGAAGTGACGGCCCTCACACACGAGATAGCAGTAGAACAACTGGTAGAGAATGTTAAAGCGGCTCAGCTAGCAGCCACGGTACGATTAGGCACACGAAAGAAACAGAGCAAGGCCTGTTTCGATAAGACAGTACATGCGACTGAGTTCAGTGTAGGACAGCAAGTCATGCTCTCCGTATACAACCCCAGCACATCCCTGTCACCTAAATATTCGGGTCCGTACTCCATTGCGGACAAAGTAAGCCCCTCCGTGTACAAAATAACGTTCCTCAACGGAAAGACTGCGTGGTTCCATATCAACCAGCTTAAGGCATATGGACCACAGTCCAACCACGCACATCACGTCATGCTCGACGCAGCAGACCACGCCCCGCCCACAGCCAACGTAACCCTACCCTCCCCCAACACGTCCAGCCCAGCCACGGACTCAACCCCGACTCCACCCCCGAGCTATACATTCCGCCCCGGAATGCCCACAGACTGCAGCAGCAGCGACAGCGACTGTGACACAGACAATAGCCACAGCACGCCACCCTACTAGCCCCATACATCAGGCCCCACACCCAGCGAATCTGAGCACGATTCAAGTGATCCCTTCATGATCACTTTCCTAAACAAACCCCAACACCGACCACCGACCTACAATGACGATCCCGATTCCGTCCCCACAGAACTAGACACCACCTTTTGGCACCGCGACAACTCATACAGACTCGTCCGGAACGTCGAGATGGACCCCAAATCACACCATGCAGCCCTATCCGCCCTTATACACTCGAGAGTTTGGCATCTGGGAGAAGATGACGACTTTGAGCCTGACTCCCAAAATTAGAACCCCTTTGCGACCCTGTTCGCAACCGATAACTGAGGCGTCTAGATGATGTTTTAAAAAGGAACCGCTTGGGAGAAAACGGTATCCTCTCTGATGGAACCTGCAGCATGTTTAATGTTGTTTGTAGTGGTATTGTTAAATGTTGTTTGTAAGATCGGAATTTTTTTTCACGGCCCCACGCCACCACCCTTCTGACGCCCACTGGCAGTCAGAGAAACCAGTTTGTCCTGGACGCTAGTTCAGAGGAACTAGTTTGTCCGCAGAGACTTGTTAATGTCCCAGACGCCAGTTCAGAGGAACTAGTCTGTCGACAGAAACACAGACCCCCGTTCATATCTGCCCTTCTGGTTCGAAGGAAGAACCAATACGGCAACCCCCCACGATGACTACATTTTTGCCCGTTCTTGTCGGCATTGGAGAAACGGCATTGGGACCCGCCCTGCCTGAGGACCCCCCCTCTGGTCAGCTACGCTCGGGTAGAGCACACACGGCATTGGTCGCCATCCTACCCGGGGATTCCATCCAAATCTTACCCGTCGCGGCCCATACGCACCTCATTTCGGCACTTTTGGTTCAAAAAGTTTTGTTTGTTTTCAGGCGACCCTTAGGTTGCCATCCCTATGCTATTTACATCCTCAAACATTTGGATGGTAAATGGCACAGCCTGCGAGACGGCTCGCACTGGTTCAGTATTTGTAAGTGTATCTTGTCCGGAATATTCGGTTTAAAATGGTGACAAATTGTAAAGGGAGAATTAGCACTAAAGGACAGACATACTAATAGACGAGATATTAAACCAAGATAGTAAAAGACACTATGCTTGATCCCACAGAACCCCAGAAGCTCCAGGAAAAGAGACGAAACGAAGAGGAGAGAAAGAAGAAGAACCATGAGGACATCCTCCGTGTTGCTCATTACCCTAATGAACATTTGATTGTGCGTGAACCCGAACCCCCTGACCCCAACCCCCCCCCCCCAGCCGTTAATGATTCACTTCCCCATAGCACCCAGAGCCCAGTCACAAGCGACACCACACCATCTTGGTGTGACAGGTTTATAACCTGGTACTCCCTGTCCTACTTAATAGAATCCCTCTTAGTATTGGCGATACTCTGCTGCATCGTGCAGACTATTCGCATGAGGAAATGGCGAAGGAGAGCCTACCGCACTCGCACCCCGGTATACAGGATAAGATCCCCTATTTTCTGTTAGGACCAGACCCCCGACCCCCGCGATCTATAATAAAGGACATTTGTTTGCGTTCCTTTTGTGAATACAGAAATGTGTTTCATGAGCGATTGTACAATCCTGAGCTTGACTGCCAAGCCAGGAAAAACGTGAATAATGCTGCTATGATTTTGTTTGTATCATTAAGGAAGTTAGTATGATTGAATGTTTGAGTGAATGTAGTTTATTAAGGACAGTTAGAGGTACCGTTTTTCTTATTTTGTAATGCATGTCCCTGTTTTGACATAGCGCCACTTAGAATGTTAGTTAAAATTTCTTGCATAGTTATGGTCATTGTAGAGGCCATAGAAGAGTGCTCGCCGGGTCAGGGAATGAAGACAACGCAGTTATGTGATCCTTCACGCTTCGCGTTAGGATCACAAGGAGTGAGTGTAGCCACCTGAGTTGGCCATTTCCTGACTTAAAATGGAGAATCGCAAAGGCTGAAGGGAAATTCAGCCAACACAGGCAAAAACTAGCAGGCGCAAGTTACTGTGTATTAGACTCTGAAAAAATCCAGACAGCATCGATACAAGCAGCCATCTGCATAGTAATGTAGCAGCCATCTACATAGTAATGAGCGATCCCCGGGAACAATCAAAACATTTTAAGGTAAACAAAGCCAAGCCAGACTCCTCGGCGCCAGCAGGAGCCAACACAAAAGAGGCTAACGGACACTTAAAGACTGCCCAACGATCAGGGAACAGCTCCAGTATTGGAGAAATCGAACCAAGCGATTGGAACGAAGTCCAATCACTTGAAACCAGGTACGAGGTCCGCCCCGAAAGGCAGCAAGCCCCTGGGGACTATAAAGTAAAGCCCCCAAGTTCAAATCGTCCTTCTTGACAGGGTCACTCAGCAACGCGAGCGAAGCAACCCCTGAGAGTGAACTGTCCAGCGGCCTCCAAGAAAGTAATCTCAAGTTAACGCTCGCTATGAGATAGGCGCTCCTAGCTACTAGTCCATACCAGCTTTTGAATCCCGCAGTTTCAGAACCCGAACAAAAGGCCATTTGTTCCCCTGACCTGGTGGGCCAGTCCGAAGCTAAGTATAGGCCTGTTAGTTACAGAAATAGCCTAGAAAGTAGAGTTTATGCATGAGTAGCGATTTACTGTGTATAATAAATGTGTATTGATTTGAATCTTACTAATTGGTGTGTTGAGTTATTGATCATTACTTGAACTTGAACCTTGTGGCGGTATCATAAAGATACCTGGCGACTCTAGAGCAAAGGTTATAAAACAGAGCCAATTGAACCAACCTAAAGTTAGCAACACTGCTGAGATTTTCCAGCATTTTCTCTTTTGTTCACAGCACCAGGGTCCTGGGTTCAATTTCAGCCTTGGGTGACTGTGCGGAGTTTGCACTTCCTCCCCATTTCTGCATGGGTTTCCTTCAGTGCTCCTCCAAAGGTCCAAAGATGTGCAGGTTAGGTGGATTGGCCACGCTAAAATTGCCCCTTAGGGTCCAAAAGGTTAGGTGGGGGTTCTGGGGATAGGGTAGAGGTGTGGGCTTAAGTAGGGTGCTCTTTCCAAGGGCCGGTCCAGACTCGATGGACCGAATAGCCTCCTTCTGCACTGTAAAGTCTATGATTCTATAATCTGTGGATTTGTGGTCAAATCCCACTAGCTGGGGAAATTAAATTAATCTCATGTTTTAAAACTACTGGATTGTCTTTTAAATAACAAAACTCAGCTTCACAGGTGCCCTTCAGGGATGGAAATCTTCTGTCCATATGTGGTCAGACCCACAGCAAGGTGGATGACCCACGATTACCCTCTGAGATGGCTGAGGAAGCCAGTCGGTCGTATTCAAGATGCCCGTTGACCGCCACTTTGAGGGCAATTAGGGATGGGCAATAATTGTCCACACCCCATAAATGGAAATGAAATCTCTTAATCTAAAGGGTGGAAGGTGTGCACCATAGAATCCAGATTTAAAGTGATGAGCAAATGAAACAATAATGAAAAGAAACCTTTTTTTACACAGCGCGTAAGTGGGTGGCAGGGCGGGGGGGGGTGGGAGAGAGAGAGAGAGAGAGAGAGACAGAGAGGGCGGTAGCACAGTGGTTAGAAAGGTTGCTTCAAGACTTCCGGGTGTGGCGATGACCAGCTGAGTCGCACGTTTCGGCAGCTCCCGGTGAAACGGACTTTTGGGCTCTTGATAGGAGCCCCAACGGCAATTGTGACGGCTAAATACACTGTGCGGTAAACCAGAAGGGAATCCCCTCTGGATACGGATGAAAAAAGGAGGAGAAAGTGGCCGGATTGCAGTGGATCCTTTAGAACAGCGGCAAGGAAGGCAAGCAAAAACCAAGATGGCGTCGAAAGGTGGCAGTTTAACATGGGGCCCTGAACAACAAGAGTTCTTGAAATGCTGTGTGGAAGAGCTCAAAAAGGAAATGAAGAAAGAGCTGTTGGCCCCGATACTACAGGCGATCGAAGGGCTAAAGGAGGAACAAAAGACCCAGGAGCGGGAGCTTTGGGTCGTGAAGGCAAAGGCAGCCGAGAATGAGGACGACATAACAGGGCCTGGTGGTGAAGACGGAGATGCATGAGGCACATCAGAAACGATGTGTGGAAAGGTTGGAGGCACTGGAGAACAACGCAAGGAGGAACAACCTGAGGATTCTTGGTCTTCCTGAAGGTGCGGAGGGAGCGGACGTCGGGGCATATGTGAGCACGATGCTGCACTCGTTAATGGGAGCGGAGGCCCCGGTGGGTCCGTTGGAGGTGGAGGGAGCATACCGAGTGATGGCGCGAGGACCGAGAGCAGGAGAAATTCCCAGAGCCATAGTGGTGAGATTCGTCCGTTTTAAGGATAGAGAAATGGTCCTTAGATGGGCAAAGAAAACTCGGAGCAGTAAATGGGAGAACGCGGTGATCCGCGTTTATCAAGACTGGAGTGCGGAGGTGGCGAGAAGGAGGGCGAGCTTTAATCGGGCCAAGGCGGTGCTTCATAAAAAGAAGGTAAAATTTGGAATGCTGCAACCGGCAAGACTGTGGGTCACATATCGAGGGAGGCACCACTACTTTGAGACGGCGGATGAAGCGTGGACTTTTATTGTGGAAGAAAAACTGGAATGAGCGGGTTATTAAAAAGAACGTTTGAACAAAGTGGTGGGGCGAATGTGGGGGGCGAAGAGGGGGGTTAAAAAGGGGGGAAAAGAGGAGTTTTATGTACTAATCCTGCGATGTGGTAACTTTTCTCTCTTCCACAGGTGGTGATGGGGGGAGGAGGGGAGGTGGAGGAGATGGGGCGTTGGCCATTGGGGGCGGGGCCAAGGGAGAAGCGCGGGCTTGGTTCCCGCGCTATGATAATCATGGCGGGAATAGAGAAGCAGGGTGCGAGCCGAGGTCACGGGGGGAAGCCGAGGTCGGCCAGAGTTTGCTGACTTCTGGGAGCAACATGGGGGGAGTAATTACGCTAGCGGGGGATCTAGCGGGGGGGTGGGAGGGGGGAATTACTGGGTTGCTGCTGCTGGGGAGAGGGGGGAGCTGGTATGGGAGGGGATGGGCGGGGGGGGCACCGCCTGGGGGAGATACAGCTGCGTGGGAACCGGGTGAGGAGCTGGAAAAAGGGGATGGCTAATCGACAAGGAAGCCCCCCAACCCGGCTGATCACGTGGAACGTGAGAGGGCTGAACGGGCCGATAAAGAGGGCACGGGTACTCGCACACCTTAAGAAACTTAAGGCAGATGTGGTCATGTTACAGGAAACGCACCTGAAACTGATAGACCAGGTTAGGCTACGCAAAGGATGGGTGGGGCAGGTGTTCCATTCGGGGCTAGATGCGAAAAACAGGGGGGTGGCTATATTAGTGGGGAAGCGGGTAATGTTCGAGGCAAAGACTATAGTGGCGGATAACGGGGGCAGATACGTGATGGTGAGTGGCAAACTACAGGGGGAGACGGTGGTTTTGGTAAACGTATATGCCCCGAACTGGGATGATGCCAATTTTATGAGGCGGATGCTAGGACGCATTCCGGACCTAGAGATGGGAAAGCTGATAATGGGGGGAGATTTTAATACGGTGTTGGAACCAGGGCTGGATAGGTCGAAGTCCAGGACTGGAAGGAGGCCGGCAGCAGCCAAGGTACTTAAAGATTTTATGGAGCAGATGGGAGGTGTAGACCCGTGGAGATTTAGCAGACCTAGGAGTAAGGAGTTCTCGTTTTTCTCCTATGTCCATAAAGTCTACTCGCGAATAGACTTTTTTGTGCTGGGAAGGGCGTTGATCCCGAAGGTGAGGGGAACGGAGTATACGGCTATAGCCATTTCGGATCACGCTCCACATTGGGTGGACTTGGAGATAGGGGAGGAAACAGGAGGGCGCCCACCCTGGAGAATGGACATGGGACTAATGGCAGATGAGGGGGTGTGTCTAAGGGTGAGGGGGTGCATTGAAAAGTACTTGGAACTCAATGATAATGGGGAGGTCCAGGTGGGAGTGGTCTGGGAGGCGCTGAAGGCGGTGGTTAGAGGGGAGCTGATATCAATAAGGGCACATAAAGGGAAGCAGGAGAGTAAGGAACAGGAGCGGTTGCTGCAAGAACTTTTGAGGGTGGACAGACAATATGCGGAAGCACCGGAGGAGGGACTGTACAGGGAAAGGCAAAGGCTACATGTAGAATTTGACTTGCTGACTACGGGCACTGCAGAGGCACAATGGAGGAAGGCACAAGGTGTACAGTACGAATATGGGGAGAAGGCGAGCAGGTTGCTGGCACACCAATTGAGGAAAAGGGGAGCAGCGAGGGAAATAGGGGGAGTGAGGGATGAGGAAGGAGAGATGGAGCGGGGAGCGGAGAGAGTGAATGGAGTGTTCAAGACATTTTATAAAAAATTATATGAAGCTCAACCCCCGGATGGGAGGGAGAGAATGATGGGCTTTTTGGATCGGCTGGAATTTCCCAAGGTGGAAGAGCAGGAAAGGGTGGGACTGGGAGCACAGATCGAGGTAGAAGAAGTGGTGAAAGGAATTAGGAGCATGCAGGCGGGAAAGGCCCCGGGACCGGATGGATTCCCAGTCGAATTCTATAGAAAATATGTGGACTTGCTCGCCCCGGTACTGACGAGGACCTTTAATGAGGCAAAGGAAAGGGGACAACTGCCCCCGACTATGTCTGAAGCAACGATATCGCTTCTCTTAAAGAAGGAAAAGGACCCGCTACAATGCGGGTCCTTTAGACCTATTTCCCTCCTAAATGTAGATGCCAAGATCCTGGCCAAGGTAATGGCAATGAGAATAGAGGAATGTGTCCCGGGGGTGGTCCACGAGGACCAAACGGGGTTTGTGAAGGGGAGACAGCTGAACACGAATATACGGAGGCTGTTAGGGGTAATGATGATGCCCCCACCAGAGGGGGAAACGGAGATAGTAGTGGCGATGGATGCCGAGAAAGCATTTGATAGAGTGGAGTGGGATTATTTGTGGGAGGTGTTGAGGAGATTTGGTTTTGGAGAGGGGTATGTTAGATGGGCGCAGCTGTTGTATAGGGCCCCGATGGCGAGCGTGGTCACGAATGGACGGGGATCTGCATATTTTCGGCTCCATAGAGGGACAAGGCAGGGATGCCCTCTGTCCCCATTATTGTTTGCACTGGCGATTGAGCCCCTGGCGATAGCGTTGAGGGGTTCCAAGAAGTGGAGGGGAGTACTTAGAGGAGGAGGAGAACACCGGGTATCTTTGTATGCGGACGATTTGTTACTATAT
The DNA here is from genome assembly GCF_047496885.1 of Scyliorhinus torazame. Classification (NCBI taxonomy): domain Eukaryota; kingdom Metazoa; phylum Chordata; class Chondrichthyes; order Carcharhiniformes; family Scyliorhinidae; genus Scyliorhinus; species Scyliorhinus torazame. The sequence goes on from NC_092728.1 coordinate 38,418,050, forward strand.
GTGGCAGACCCGGCGGAGGGGATGCCAGAAATAATGCGGATACTTGGGGAGTTTGGGGATTTTTCAGGGTATAAATTGAACATGGGGAAAAGTGAGTTGTTTGTGGTGCATCCAGGGGAGCAGAGTAGAGAAATAGAGGACCTACCGTTGAGGAAGGTAACAAGGGACTTTCGTTACCTGGGGATCCAGATAGCCAAGAATTGGGGCACATTGTATAGGTTAAATTTAACGCGGTTGGTGGAACAAATGGAGGAGGATTTCAAGAGATGGGATATGGTATCCCTGTCAATGGCAGGGAGGGTGCAGGCGGTTAAGATGCTGGTCCTCCCGAGATTCCTCTTTGTGTTTCAGTGCCTCCCGGTGGTGATCACGAAGGCTTTTTTAAAAAGGATTGAAAAGAGCATCATGGGTTTTGTGTGGGCCGGGAAGACCCCGAGAGTGAGGAAGGGATTCTTACAGCGTAGCAGGGATAGGGGGGGGGCTGGCACTACCGAGCCTAAGTGAGTATTATTGGGCCGCTAATATTTCAATGGTGAGTAAGTGGATGGGAGAGGAGGAGGGAGCGGCGTGGAAGAGATTAGAGAGGGCGTCCTGTAGGGGGACTAGCCTACAGGCTATGGTGACAGCCCCATTGCCGTTCTCACCGAGGAACTACACCACAAGCCCGGTGGTGGTGGCTACACTGAAGATTTGGGGACAGTGGAGACGGCATAGGGGAAAGACTGGAGCCTTGGGGGGGGGGGGTCCCCGATAAGAAACAACCATAGGTTTGCCCCGGGGGGAATGGATGGGGGATATGGAATGTGGCAAAGAGCAGGAATAACGCAACTGAAAGATCTGTTTGTGGATGAGAAGTTCGCGAGTCTGGGAGCGCTGACCGAGAAATATGGGTTGCCCCAAGGGAATGCATTCAGGTATATGCAACTGAGGGCTTTTGCGAGGCAACAGGTGAGGGAATTCCCGCAGCTCCCGACACAAGAGGTGCAGGACAGAGTGATCTCAAAGACATGGGTGGGGGATGGTAAGGTGTCAGATATATATAGGGAAATGAGGGACGAAGGGGAGACTATGGTAGATGAACTAAAAGGGAAATGGGAAGAAGAGCTGGGGGAGGAGATCGAGGAGGGGCTGTGGGCAGATGCCCTAAGCAGGGTAAACTCGTCGTCCTCGTGTGCCAGGCTAAGCCTGATTCAGTTTAAGGTATTACACAGGGCGCATATGACTGGAGCACGGCTCAGTAAATTTTTTGGGGTGGAGGATAGGTGTACGAGGTGCTCGAGAAGCCCAGCGAATCATACCCATATGTTTTGGTCATGCCCGGCACTACAGGGGTTTTGGATGGGGGTGACAAAGGTGCTTTCAAAAGTAGTAGGAGTCCGGGTCGAACCAAGCTGGGGGTTGGCTATATTTGGGGTTGCACAAGAGCCGGGAGTGCAGGAGGCGAGAGAGGCCGATGTTTTGGCCTTTGCGTCCCTAGTAGCCCGGCGCAGGATATTGCTAATGTGGAAAGAAGCCAAGCCCCCGGGGGTGGAGACCTGGATAAATGACATGACAGGGTTTATAAAGCTAGAGCGGATTAAGTTCGTTCTAAGGGGGTCGGCTCAAGGGTTCACCAGGCGGTGGCAACCGTTCGTCGAATACCTCGCTGAAAGATAGATGGAATGGAAAAAAGAAGGCAGCAGCAGCAGCCCAGGATCGGTGGGGGGGGAGGGGGGGGGGGGGGGGCGGGGGGGGGGGGGGGGGAGGAACCAGAAGGACTCTCAGGGTTGTTAATATATACTGTATAATATGTATAGGTCGTTGCTACAGATAATTATATATTGGACTGTTAAATTATATTTTTGGAGAGTGTTACTTGTGATAAGGCAGTTGCCAATTAGGGTTAGTTTTCATTTTTGTTATTTATTATTTATTCATTTTCTGTTTATAAAATAGGTCATTGTTATTTGTGTTGTTATAATATTGTGTAAAGGATGCACAATGTACTGTGTTGGTTGACCAAAAATTTTCAATAAAATATTTATATATAAAAAAAGAAAGGTTGCTTCACAGCTCCAGGGTTCCAGGTTCGATTCCCGGCTTGGGTCACTGTCTGTGCGGAGTCTGCACGTTCTCCCCGTATCTGGATTTCCAGAAAGCTTTTTGACAAGGTGCCACACAAAAGGTTGCTGCATAAACTAAAGATGCATGGCATTGAGGGTAAAGTGGTAGCATGGGTAGAGGATTGGTTAACTAACAGAAAGCAGAGAGTGGGGATAAATGGGTGTTTCTCTGGTTGGCAACCTGTAACTAGTGGGGTCCCTCAAGGATCAGTGTTGGGCCCGCAGTTGTTCACAATTTACATAGATGATTTGGAGTTGGGGACCAAGTGCAATGTGTCAAAGTTTGCAGACGACACTAAGATGAGTGGTAAAGCAAAAAGTGCAGAGGATACCGGAAGTCTGCAGAAGGATTTGGATAGGTTAAATGAATGGGCTAGGGTCTGGCAGATGGAATTCAATGTTGCCAAATGTGAGGCTATCCATTTTGGGAGGAATAACAGCAGAATGGATTATTATTTAAACGGTAAGATGTTAAAACATGCTGCTGTGCAGAGGGACCTGGGTGTGCTGGTGCACGAGTCGCAAAAAGTTGGTGTGCAGGTGCAACAGGTGATTAAGAAGGCTAATCGAGTTTTGTCTTTCATTGCTAGAGGGATGGAGTTCAAGACTAGGGAGGTTATGCTGCAATTGTATAAGGTGTTGGTGAGGCCACATCTGGAGTATTGTGTTCAGTTTTGGTCTCCTTATCTGAGAAAGGACATATTGGCACTGGAGGGAGTGCAGAGGAGATTCACTAGGTTGATCCCAGAGTTGAGGGGATTAGATTATGACGAGAGGTTGAGTAGACTGGTACTGTACTCATTGGAGTTTAGAAGGATGCGGGGGGATCTTATTGAAACATATAAAATTATGAAGGGAATAGATAGGATAGATGCGGGCAGGTAACAACCTGGTCGGGGAAAGCAGAACTAGGGGGCATAGCCTCAAAATAAGGGGAAGTAGATTTAGGACCGAGTGTAGGAGGAACTTCTTCACCCAAAGGGTTGTGAATCTCTGGAATTCCTTGCCCAGTGAAGCAGTTGAGGCTCCTTCTTTAAACGTTTTTAAGAAAAAGATAGATACCTTTCTGAAGAATAAAGGGATTCGGGGATATGGTGTACGGGCCGGAGAGTGGAGCTGAGTCCACAAAGATCAGCCATGATCTCATTGAATGGCGGAGCAGGCTCGAGGGGCCAGATGGCCTACTCCTGTTCCTAGTTCTTATGTGCTAACACAATATATTAGATAATCATAGAATCCACAGTACAGGAGGGCATTCAGCCCATTGAGTCTGCACCAGCCCTTAGAAAGAGCACCCTACATAAGCCCATAGCTCCACCCTAAACTCCAGACCTCCCACCCTATCTCCACCTAACCTTTCTAGTGACATCGAAACAAACCTGTTGGACTTTAACCTGGTGTTGTAAGACTTCGTACTGTGCTCACCCCAGTCCAACGCCGGCATCTCCACATCATAACCTTTCTTGGACACTAAGGGAAATTTAGCATGGCCAATCCACCTAACCTGCACAACTTTGGGCAGCACGGTAGCATTGTGGACAGCACCATTGCTTCACAGCTCGATTCCGGCTTGGGTCACTGTCTGTGCGGAGTCTGCACATCCTCCCCGTGTGTGCATGGGTATCCTCTGGGTGCTCCGGTTTCCTCCCACAGTCCAAAGATGTGCAGGTTAGGTGGATTGGCCATGATAAATTGCCCGTAGTGTCCAAAATTGCCCTTAAGTGTTGGGTGGGGTTACTGGGTTATAGCGATCGGGTGGAGGTGTTGACCTTGGGTAGGGTGCTCTTTCCAAGAGCCGGTGCAGACTCGATGGGCCGAATGGCCTCCTTCTTCACTGTAAATTCTATGATAATCTTTGGATGATGGGAGGAAACCGGAGCACCTGGAGGAAATCCACGCAGACATGGGGAAAACGTGCAGACTCCACACAGACAGTGACCCAAGGCCGGGAATCGAACCTGGGACCCTGGAGCTGTGAAGCAACAGTGCTAGCCACTGTGCTAGCATACTGCCCCCACTTTGTGCTGGTCACTTTGAAAAGGCTGCAAAGAGGTGCACTGGAAGGATTGCTGCATGGAGCTGGCAGCAACACAAATAACCAAATGGTGTCGTCCACCTCCGCTCAGATTCATGGCCCCATGCCCTGGCGCTCTCTGGTGGAGCTCCGCCCATTGGCGCGCTCTCTGTGGAGCCCCGCCCCTTGGCGAGTTCTGGTGGAACCCCGCCCCTGGAGCGGTCTCATTGGCGGGTTATTGTCCTCTCACAATGCGGCTGTGTGAGGCGCGGGTATAAAAGGCGGTGGCAGGTGGCCGCAAGGCAGTGGAGCGGCGGCAGAGCTGTGGGTGGGTTGAAGGCTGTGCTGAGCTGTGGGTGTGAGGGCCAGAGTTGAGGATGGAGTGTTTCCGGCAATGGAACAGCCGCGACCAGATACTACAATTGCGGAACAAAATCTACCTGGAAGGTAACTGGTTCCCGGACAGGCCCAGAGGGGCAGGTACTGGGGTCACTCAGGTACCCCCCACCTTGACTGGACCATACTGCCCCCCCCCCCCAACTGTTCCCCCCCCCCCTCCCCGACTATCCCCCCCCCCCCCCCCAATGACTAACCCACTTCGACTGACACCCCCCCCCCCCCCGACTGACACCCATCTCCCCCCCGACTGACCCCCCCCCCACCCCCTCCGACTGACCACCCCACCCCCTGACTGCCAAGACATGTCCACTTGTGACTGGGCCACACTACATATCAAGAGGCTAAGTTTCTGTGTGGCACCTCCCAAGAATGCACAGCTGAGACCTTGCCAATGAAAAGGCTGTGTGCTGCATGGGAGAGACTTGCACATTTGGGCCTCTCTTTACATTGCTGCAGATCAGCGGTGTGATCTGAAAATTAGAAGCGATGATGTACACAAAAGTGGAAAGCATGCTAACTCTCCTCACCCACACAGTAGACAATCACATTGATGTGTTGGAAACACCTGCTGAGCTGAAGCCATGAATGGTATTTGAAACCCAGCGAAGCATTCATAATAGATACAGCTGTCATTACTGAAAAATCCAGCCTAAAATTGACAGAATAGAATGGTGTCCATTTCAAACCAGAGTGCTTGTCAGTTATTTTTGTTCCAATTTCAAAAGAAGTGTTTTTTAACAGTCATGTCTGTCATTCGATGGTGCAGCCACCATCCATTCTATGGATTTTGATCCCATCTCAAAACCTGACAGCAGAAGCTGACAGGGCATTCTTTTTTGCAAATTGAATGGAGAGCTTCAAGTTTGTAGGTGTACAGATCACCAACAGCCTGTCCTGGTCCCCCACCCCTATGCCGACACTATAGTTAAGAAAGCCCACCAACGACTACTTTCTCAGAAGACTAAGGAAATTTGGCATGTCGGCTACGACCCTCACCAATGTCTACTGATGCACGATAGAAAGCATTCTGGTTGTATGACAGCTTGGTATGGAGTCTGCTCTGCCCAAGACCGCAGGAAACTACAAAAGGTTGTGAATGTAGCCCAGTCCATCACGCAAACTAGCCTCCCATCCATTGACTCTATCTATAATTCCCGCTGCCTCAGACAGGCAGCCAGCATAATTAAGGACCCCACGCACCCCGTACACACACTTCCACCTTCTTCCGTCAGGAAAAAGATACCAAAGTTTGAGGTCGCGTACCAACCGACTCAAGAACAGCTTCTTCCCTGCTGCCATCAGACCTGAATGGACCTACCTCGTATTAAGTTGATTTTTTTCTCGACCCCTTGCTATAACTGTAACATTATATTCTGCAGTCTCTCCTTCCTTCCCTATGTTCGGTATGCATTGTTTGTACAGCATGCAAGAAACAATACTTTCACTGTACACTAATACATGTGACAATAATAAATCAAATCAAAGAATGCATTTTTGGAAAATAGAAAGTACTGTAAAGCACAACAGTTACACGATATTGGTCAATGTCAGGGTTGCTTACCTTTGCAGGACAGTTTTCAGTGATGAATCATCACATTAAAACACACCTACTGAATAATACAGTATGCAGTAGTGTCAGTTCAAGTTGCTAAAATATTTTACACTTGCCTTTCAGAATGCACCTGCATCTTCAGCAGGCTTCTCTGAGTGGCCACTGTAGTATAAGGGTATCTGGCATAACGAGGGTTAATGTGGGACTGGAAACTGAACTGCCCACTGTGATGTAAAGAGACACAAGACCTGAGATGAGGGTCAGTTGTGGACTAGGCAGAGACCTGTGTAGAAGCAAGCATAGAATTAGCTCATAGCTTGGGACTATAATGTGTATACCTGAACATAGCTGTGTTATCAATCAGCACTTAATGTTCAACCGTACAAGCCTGCTTCATGAGACCTACTGAATGTACAATATACAGCATTGGTGGCAGCTAATGGAAATACCTAGAACCTTACAGAAGCTGGAGCAGAAATTCAAAAGCTAGAAAAGAACAGCATTTTGACCTGACTGAAAGACTTGCAGGACTGGAAGCAGAAGGGCAAACTGCACTGTGCAGCTGAGGACTTCACAAGATCTCGCAGAGATCCATTGTGAATGCCCAGAGTGCAGACTCAAAGGACCTAGCAGGGGTGAGCAAAGAAAATTGGTTCTAAGCCAGGTCTGGTCTAAAAAAGGTCAGAGCAGCCCATTTCTGAAATCATCACGGCCACTCTGGGCTCCGAATCAGCACCGTTCCACGTGACAGCCAAGCTCAGTGTAAGGAAAAAAAAGAAGTGTAAAGTTTAACAGCATCTACCAAAGTTGGAACTAAGAATGCACAACTCTCAAAGATTTCACAGGGAGGCCTAGAACTGTTCATTGAGTAAATAGCTGCACAAAACTAAACACAATGAGGTCTGGACTGCCGTCGCCATGTGAGCCCACCAAAACACGGGAAGACTTTGAGAAAATGGTTACTGAACATCACCTTTAAAACCAAAAAAAGAGTATTTAAAGCTGTACTCGCCTAAACTTTAAAATAACTATGGACGTTATCGGACCAATTTGGATTCTTAAGATGCATAATAGCTTCAGGTTTAGATAAAAAGAAAGTAGCTGAACAAGTGAATACACTTTATTCAGTAGGTCCGATATCTGATATTATTGGGAGGCGATAAATCTGAAGTTCTAAAATCATTCTTTCATTCTGAGAGGTCACAAAACTTTGGCATAAAAGTGACCCAACGTGTCCAACAAATTATACAGATTGGCTGAAGGCTGTGACAATGGTGAGGTTAAGTCCAATCACAACAGGCAGAATTGGCTGACTAAGCCTTTTCAGACATTCTACAGGCCAAGGAAGATCTGACTAGGCAAATCCATCCAAATGGTTTTAAATATGCCAATGTGTTATAGAATCATAGAAACCCCACAGTGTAGAAGGAGCCCTCAACCCAGTAACCTTACCCAACCTTTTGGACACTTCAGGGGCAATTTAGTCTGGCCAATCCACCTAACCTGCACATCTTTGGACTAAGGTACATTGGGCGAAAGCAAGCCATGTTGCAGAGCAACCCAAAGTAACCCGGCTAGTGAAGCAACAAAGGGCCAGAGACACCCGAGCCAAGGAAAGCAATACTCAAACTAACCACCAGAGGATGGGCAGCACTGTCCAGCCAACTCCCCTCGCAGGAGAGAATTACTGGAGAGAATTTTTCGAGAAGGATTTACTCCCATTTGGAAGCAAATGGACATATTAGTGAGAGGCAGCATGGTTTTGTGAAGGGGAGGTTGTGCGTCTCTAACATGATAGAGTTTTTCGAAGAGGTCACAAAGATGATTGATGCAGGTAGGGCAGTGGATGTTGTCTATATGGCCTACAGTAAGGCCTTTGACAAGGTCCCTCATGGCAGACTGGTACAAAAGGTGAAGTCACACGGGATCAGGGGTGAGCTGGCAAGGTGGATACAGAACTGGGTAGGTCATAGAAGGCAGAGAGTAGCAATGGAAGGGTGCTTTTCTATTTGGAGGGCTGTGACTAGTGGCGTTCCGCAGGGATCAGTGCTGGGACCGTTGCTGTTCGTAGTATATTTAATCATAGAATTTACAGTGCAGAAGGAGGCCATTCAGCCCATCGGGTCTGCACCGGCTCTTGGAAAGAGTACCCCATCCAAGCCCACACCTCCACCCTATCCCCAGTAACACCACCCAACACTAAGGGCAATTTTGTACACTATGGACAATTTATCACGGCCAATCCACCTAACCTGCACATCTTTGGACTGTGGGAGGAAACCGGAGCACCCGGAGGAAACTCGCACGCACACACGGGGAGAACGTGCAGACTCCGCACAGACAGTGGCCCAAGCCGGGAATTGAACCTGGGACCCTTGAGCTGTGAAGCAATTGTGCTAACCACTATGCTAAGGTGCTGCCCTTGTATATAAATGATTTGGAGGCAAATGTAACTGGTCTGATTAGTAAGTTTGCAGACGACACAAAGGTTGGTGGAATTGCGGATAGCGATGAGGACTGTCAGAGGATACAGCAGGATTTAGATTGTTTGGAGACTTGGGCGGTGAGATGGCAGATGGCATTTAATCCGGACAAATGTGAGGTAATGTATTTTGGAAGGGCTAATGCAGGTAGGGAATATACAGTGAATGGTAGAACCCTCAAGAGTATTGAAAGTCAGAAAAATCTAGGTGTACAGGTCCACAGGTCACTGAAAGGGGCAACACAGGTGGAGAAGGTAGTCAAGAAGGCATACGGCATGCTTGCCTTCATTGGCCGGGGCATTGAGTATAAGAATTGGCAAGTCATGTTGCAGCTGGAAAGAACCTTAGTTAGGCCACACTTGGAGTATAGTGTTCAATTCTGGTCGCCACACTACCAGAAGGATGTGGAGGCTTTAGAGAGGGCGCAGAAGAGATTTACCAGGATGTTGCCTGGTATTAGCTATGAGGAAAGGTTGAATAAACTCGGTTTGTTCTCACTGGAATGACGGAGGATGAGAGGCGACCTGATAGAGGTCTACAAAATTATGAGCGGCATAGACAGTGGATAGTCAGAGGCTTTTCCCCAGGGTAGAGGGGTCAATTACTAGGGGGCATAGATTTAAGGTGCGAGGGGCAAGGTTTAGGGGAGATGTACGAGGCAAGTTTTTTTTTTTTACACAGAGGGTAGTGGGTGCCTGGAACTCACTACCGGAGGAGGTAGTGGAAGCAGGGACGATAGGGACATTTAAGGGGCATCTTGACAAATATATGAAGCGGATGGGAATAGAAGGATACGGACCCAGGAAGTGTAGAAGATTGTAGTTTAGTCGGGCAGTATGGTCGGCACGGGCTTGGAGGGCCGAAGGGCCTGTTCCTGTGCTGTACTTTTGTTTGTTCTTTGTTCAGGTGAGAGCAATCCCAGTGCAATGTTTCAAATGCAATCGGCTGAGACACTTCGGGAAACTCTGCAAAGCTAGGACGCTCAGATCGACATGAGATTGCAGGTGGCAGAAGCCCTGAAAGAGTCCTGTGGACTGCGTATTAACTCTGTTTCCCTCTCCAGATACTGTTAGAACTGCTGAGTGTGGGACTTCCGGGTGCGGCGATGACCAGCTGAGTCGCACGTTTCGGCAGCTCCCTGTGAAACGGACTTTTGGGCTCTTGATAGGAGCCCCAACGGCAATTTTAACGGCTGAAAACACCGTGCGGTAAACCAGAAGGGTGTTCCCCCTGGACACGGATGGAAAAAGGAGAGGAAAGTGGCCGGATTGCAGCGGATCCTTTGGAACAACGGCAAGGAAGGCAAGCAGAAACCAAGATGGCGTCGGAAGGTGGCAGTTTCATATGGGGCCCTGAACAACAAGAGTTTTTGAAACGCTGCGTGGAGGAGATAAAAAAGGAAATGAAGAAAGAGTTGTTGGCCCCGATATTATAGGCGATTGAAGGGCTGAAAGAGGAACAAAAGACCCAGGAGCAGGAGCTTCGGGTCGTGAAGGCGAAAGCAGCAGAGAATGAAAACGACATACAGGGCCTGGTGGTGAAGTCGGAGATACAGGAGGCACACCAGAAACGATCTGTGGAGAGGTTGGAGGCACTGGAAAATAACGCAAGGAGGAACAACTTGAGGATTCTTGGCCTTCCTGAAGGTGTGGAGGGGGCGGACGTCGGGGCATATGTGAGCACGATGCTGCACTCGTTAATGGGAGTGGAGGCCCCGACGGGTCCGTTGGAGGTGGAGGGAGCATACCGAGTTATGGTGCGAGGACCGAGAGCAGGAGAAGCTCCCAGAGCCATAGTGGTGAGATTTCTCCGTTTTAAGGATAGAGAAATGGTCCTTAGATGGGCGAAGAAAACTCGGTGTAGTAAATGGGAGAACGCGGTGATCCGCGTCTATCAAGATTGGAGTGCGGAGGTGGCGAGAAGGAGGGCGAGCTTTAATCGGGCCAAAGCGGTACTTCACAAAAAAAAGATAAAGTTTGGAATGCTGCAACCGGCAAGACTGTGGGTCACATATCAAGGGAGGCACCACTACTTTGAGACGGCGGATGAAGCGTGGACTTTTATTGTAGAAGAAAAATTGGAATGATTGAACTACGAAAATGAACGTTTGGACAAAGTGGTGGGACGAGTGGGGGGGGGGGCGAAGAGGGATTGTATGATTAATCCTGCGGTATGGTAACTTTTCTTTCTCCCACAGGTGGTGATGGGGGGAGGTGGGGAGGGAGAGGAGATGGGGCGTTGGCCATGGGAGGCGGGGCCGAGGGAGAGGCGCGGGCTTGGTTCCCGCGCTATGATAATTATGGCGGGAATAGAGAAGCAGGAAGGAGGGGGCGCCGCACGGGGCGAGCCGTGATCACGGGGGGAAGCCGAGGTCAGCCAGAGTTTGCTGACTTCTGGGAGCAACATGGGGGGAGTAATTACGCTAGCGGGGGGTCTAGCGGGGGGGGGGGGGGAGGGGGGAATTACTGGGTTGCTGCTGCTGGGGAAAGGGGGGAGTGGGTGCGGGAAAGGATGGGTGGGGGGGCACCGTCTGGGAGAAATACAGCCGCGTGGGAACTGGGCGAGAAGCTGGAAAAAGATGATGGCTAACCGGCAAGGAGGGGGCGGTGGGAAGCCCCCAACTCGGCTGATCACGTGGAACGTGAGGGGGCTTAACGGGCCGATAAAGAGGGCACGAGTACTCGCACACCTTAAGAAACTTAAAGCAGATGTGGTCATGTTACAGGAAACGCACCTGAAACTGATAGATCAGGTTAGGTTGCGCAAAGGATGGGTAGGGCAGGTGTTCCATTCGGGGCTGGATGCGAAAAACAGGGGGGTGGCTATATTAGTGGGGAAGCGGGTAATGTTCGAGGCAAAGACTATAGTGGCGGATAACGGGGGCAGATACGTGATGGTGAGTGGCAAATTACAGGGAGAGATGGTGGTGTTGGTAAACGTGTATGCCCCGAATTGGGACGATGCCAATTTTATGAGGCGAATGCTAGGACGCATCCCAGACCGAGAGACCGGAAAGCTGATAATGGGGGGAGACTTTAACACGGTGTTGGAACCAAGGCTGGATAGGTCGAAGTCCAGGACAGGTAGGAGGCCGGCAGCAGCCAAGGTGCTTAAGGATTTTATGGAGCAGATGGGAGGGGTGGACCCGTGGAGATTCAGTAGACCTAGGAGTAAGGAGTTCTCGTTTTTCTCCTATGTCCATAAAGTCTATTCACGCATAGACTTTTTTGTGTTGGGTAGGGCATTGATCCCGAGGGTGAGGGGAACGGAATATACGGCTATAGCCATTTCGGATCATGCCCCACACTGGGTAGACTTGGAGATAGGGGAGGAAACAAGAGGGCGTCCACCCTGGAGAATGGATATGGGACTAATGGCGGATGAGGGGTGTGCTTAAGGGTGAGGGGATGCATTGAAAAGTACTTGGAACTCAATGACAATGGGGAGGTTCAGGTGGGAGTGGTCTGGGAGGCGTTGAAGGCGGTGGTTAGGGGGGAGCTGATATCAATAAGGACACATAAAGGGAAGCAGGAGAGTAAGGAACGGGAGCGGTTGTTGCAAGAACTTTTGAGGGTGGACAGACAGTATGCGGAAGCACCGGAGGAGGGACTGTATAGGGAAAGGCAAAGGCTGCATGTGGAATTTGACTTGCTGACCACAGGCACTGCAGAGGCACAATGGAGGAAGGCGCAGGGTGTACAGTATGAATATGGAGAGAAGGCGAGCAGATTGCTGGCACACCAATTGAGGAAAAGGGGAGCAGCGCTGGAAATAGGGTGGGTGAGAGACGAAGATGGAGAGACGGAGCGGGGAGCGGAGAGAGTGAATGAAGTGTTTAAGACATTTTATAAAAAATTGTATGAAGCTCAACCCCCGGATGGGAGGGAGAGAATGATGGAGTTTTTGGATCGGCTGGAAATTCCCAAGGTGGAAGAGCAGGAAAGGATGGGATTGGGAGCACAGATCACGGTAGAAGAAGTGGTGAAAGGAATTAGGAACATGCAGACGGGAAAGGCCCCGGGACCGGACGGATTCCCAGTTGAATTTTACAGAAAATATTTGGACTTGCTCGCCCCGCTACTGACGAGGACCTTCAACGAGGCAAAGGAAAGGGGACAACTGCCCCCGACTATGTCAGAAGCAACGATATCGCTTCTTTTAAAGAAGGAAAAGGATCCGCTACAATGCGGGTCCTACAGACCAATCTCCCTCCTCAATGTAGATGCCAAGGTCTTGGCCAAGGTAATGGCAATGAGAATAGAGGAATGTGTCCCGGGGGTGGTTCATGAGGACCAAACTGGGTTTGTGAAGGGGAGACAGCTGAACACGAACATACGGAGGTTGTTAGGGGTAATGATGATGGCCCCACCAGAGGGTGAAACGGAGATAGTAGTGGCGATGGATGCCGAGAAAGCATTTGATAGAGTGGAGTGGGATTATCTGTGGGAGGTGTTGAGGAGATTTGGGTTCGGAGAGGGGTATGTTAGATGGGTGCAGCTGTTGTATAGGGCCCCAGTGGCGAGTGTGGTCACGAATGGACGGGGATCGGCATATTTTCGGCTCCATAGAGGGACAAGGCAGGGATGTCCTCTGTCCCCATTACTGTTTGCACTGGCGATTGAGCCCCTGGCGATAGCGCTGAGAGGTTCCAAGGGATGGAGGGGAATACTTAGGGGAGGAGAAGAACACCGGGTATCTTTATATGCGGATGATCTGCTACTATATGTGGCGGATCCAGCGGCGGAGGGGATGCCAGAAATAATGCGGATACTTGGGGAGTTTGGGGATTTTTCAGGGTATAAATTGAACATGGGAAAGAGTGAGCTGTTTGTGGTGCATCCAGGGGAGCAGAGTAGAGAAATAGAAGACCTACCGTTGAGGAAGGTAACAAGAGACTTTCGTTACCTGGGGATCCAGATAGCTAAGAATTGGGGCACATTGCACAGGCTAAATTTGACGCGGTTGGTGGAACAGATGGAGGAAGATTTCAAGAGATGGGATATGGTAGCATTGTCAATGGCAGGGAGGGTGCAGGCAGTTAAGATGGTGGTCCTCCCGAGATTCCTTTTTGTGTTTCAGTGTCTCCCGGTGGTGATCACGAAGCTTTTTTCAAAAGGATAGAAAAGAGTATCATGGGTTTTGTTTGGGCCGGGAAGACTCCGAGAGTGAGGAAAGGATTCTTACAGCGTAGTAGGGATAGGGGGGGGCTGGCACTACCGAGCCTAAGTGAGTATTATTGGGCCGCTAATATTTCAATGGTGAGTAAGTGGATGGGAGAGGAGGAAGGAGCGGCGTGGAAGAGATTAGAGAGGGCGTCCTGTAGGGGGACCAGCCTGCAGGCTATGGTGACAGCCCCATTGCCGTTCTCACCAAGGAACTATACCACGAGTCCGGTGGTGGTAGCTACACTAGAAGATTTGGGGACAGTGGAGACGACATAGGGGAAAGACCGGAGCACTGGGGGGGTCCCCGATAAGAAACAACCATAGGTTTGCCCCGGGGGAATGGATGGGGGATATGGAATGTGGCAAAGAGCAGGTATAACGCAATTGAAAGATCTATTTGTGGATGGGAAGTTTGCGAGTCTGGGAGCGCTGACCGAGAAATATGGGTTGCCCCAAGGGAATGCATTCAGGTACATGCAATTGAGGGCTTTTGCGAGGCAGCAGGTGAGGGAATTCCCGCAGCTCCCGACACAAGAGGTGCAGGACAGAGTCATCTCAAAGAAATGGGTGGGGGACGGTAAGGTGTCGGATATATATAGGGAAATGAGAGACGAAGGGGAGACTATGATGGACGAACTAAAAGGGAAATGGGAAGAAGAGCTAGGGGAGGAGATTGAGGAGGGGATGTGGGCAGATGCCCTAAACAGGGTAAACTCGTCGTCCTCGTGCGCCAGGCTAAGCCTGATTCAGTTAGGGTATTACACAGGGCACATATGACTGGAACACGGCTCAGTAAATTTTTTGGGGTGGAGGATAGGTGTGCGAGGTGCTCGAGAAGCCCAGCGAATCATACCCATATGTTTTGGTCATGCCCGGCACTACAGGGGTTTTGGATGGGGGTGACAAAGGTGCTTCGAAAGTAGTAGGAGTCCGGGTCGAACCAAGCTGGGGGTTGGCTATATTTGGGGTTGCACAAGAGCCGGGAGTGCAGGAGGCGAAAGAGGCCGATGTTTTGGCCTTTGCGTCCCTAGTAGCCCGGCGCAGAATATTGCTAATGTGGAAAGAAGCCAAGCCCCCGGGGGGTGGAGACCTGGATAAATGATATGGCGGGGTTCATAAAGTTAGAGCGGATTAAGTTCGTCCTAAGGGGGTCGGCTCAAGGGTTTACTAGGCGTGGCAACCGTTCGTCGAATATCTTGCGGAAAGATAGATAGGGGAGAACAAAGAAGGCAGCAGCAGCGGCCCAGGACTTGGGGGGGGGGGGGAGGGATGGGGGGGGAGGGATGGGGGGGGGGAGGAGGGATGGGGGGGGGATGGGGGGGGGGGAGGGATGGGGGGGGATGGGGGGGGGGGGAGGGACGGGGGGGGATGGGGGGGGGAGGGGGGGGAGGGATAGGGGGGGGGGGATAGGGGGGGGAGGGGGGATAGGGGGGGGAGGGATAGGGGGGGGGGGAGGGATGGGGGGGATGGGGGGGGTGTGGCCTGAGACAAGGCAGTTGCCAATTAGGGCTAGTTTTTATTTTTTGTTATTTAATATTTATTTATTTGTTGTTGTTTTTCTTTAAATTTAAAAAGGTCATTATTATCTGTATTGTTACAATGTTTGTGTAAAGGATGCACAATGTACTGTGTTGGTTGACCAAAAATTTTCAATAAAATATTATTTAAAAAAAAAAAGAACTGCTGAGTGTTTTGTAAATTATTTTAATTGATTTCCAAAAGAGGAAAGGAGCAGTTAAGTATATTGCAACACCCCCCTCCAACAAACAGACAAACAAACACTACACAAAAAAAAGTAAAGCAACAGTCAACAGTAATTTAGAAACACTCTTTAAAGAAAAGAAAGAAATGGTTGCCATCTACAAAACATTTCTCGATGATCGTCTTACAGTATACTTAACCTTCTCCAAATATAGAAAAAACATTAACTCTTCCAACCAGGATGAAGCATTGGGTGGCTTGGGGGACTTCCAGGATAATAAAATCCGTCTGGAGCTATGAATGAAGCAAATGCAATGGCGACTGCCTCCATCTTCGGGAAACTGATCAGTGTAGATGCGACTCCAAAAAAGGTCAAGGCTGTAGGTCACTATTTAGAACTTTGGAAAGTGTGTCAAAGAAGGAGTGGGCTGAGGTAGGGTCGAGTGTTGGTAGAGATTTGATGGGCTGAATGGTCTGTACTGTAGGGATTCTAGATTCTTGTGAAGGATGACCAGAAACCGGCCAGCTTCGGGCATGACTGGAGGGTGTGGATCTGGTCTGCAGGGGCAAATGAGCATCTCTCGCATTCGTTGCTTGTGTTGGAGAAAAACGTACTATTTCTGCGCAGAACCTTAAACTGAATTAAGTTTAACCGAACACAGGAGGACGTGGAATTGATCCTAAAAAGGGCCTCCTCCCACCAGTCATCTGTAAGGCTGTCAAGCCTTAGCTCCACTTCCCATTCATTCCTGACCTGATAGAAAAGGAAGGGTCCAGAGGATATGAAGATCGTACAACCTTGAAATAGAACCACTGCTGGTTTGAGGAAATGACAAAATCCTTTCCAACAATGTGTTTGGAAATAGTTGAGGAAAAGATGGACAGTGTGAGCAAATGAAAAACTATGGGCTTGAAAATAATAGTAAAGACCTGCGGTGCGATTTAGCCACTGTTTTGCCCGGCAGGGATGTGGGTGTCCCAGATAAACAGCGGAAAGGCCATAATCGAGACTTGCACCGACTTGCGAGATCAGTTTGCTCTCTAACCAGCCCGCTCCCAATGCCGAGTTCTGGATCATGCCCGAATATGGCGAGCAGATCGTTACATTTCATTTGCATTAATTTCCATCTCATTAACGAGATTGGAGTCAAATACAACAGCCTCCTGGTAATTAACCGGCTCCCCAGCAAGAAATGACTCGGGTGCAGTTTAGTACTTTTCATTGCTGGTGCAATGTCTGCTGAGGGGAACCGAGGAGGTGAGTGGACATCTTCATTTTCCGGCATGCAGCTCAAGGGCACTGGAGGGGGGCGAACCTCCTCAATGGGGTTGGGCTTGGCCTGGGGGCTGAAGTGGTGCAGGTCACGGGTCGCCCCTGGGGAGGGGTTTTTCGTTTGTGAGGCCTTCAAGACATCTTTAAATATTGTGGAGAGCCATAACAGGGGTAACTACAGCTGCTGCCTGCCTGTCCTACCATACACTTCCAGGAAGGTCACTTTAACTCCATTTGACTGTAAGCAGCTACTAGCTTCACAGCTGAAGGCTATTGCTAATGAGGAATTGGCCTTGTTAATTGTCACAGCTGCAGGTTGTGTTTGCTGCTTACTCCTGCTGGCAGCTGCAAATGCCTGGAGGCTGCTGTTGCTTTTCCGTAGCCGGAAAGAAGGACCAATTTTGAAAAAGATTCCTGGGTAATGAAATACCGGGCTCGGGGTAGGGGGGGGGGGCATATGAGTCCAGAAGGCAATCTGGTTTGAAGCAAGAAGATGCTGCGAGACCTGGTACCCAACATTGATCCAAATGGGCCACCTGATGACGTTGTTGAAGAAATGCTTTCGCAGATTGCTGATGCTTTTGTTACTGGAGCGGGGCGAACCCCCCTCAACGGGGTTGGACTGGGTCTGGTGGCTGAAGTGTTCCAGGTCACGGGTCGCCACTGGGGAGGGGTTTGTCTATGAGATGAGTGCTGCATGTAACTGGCACATCACCACAGGTCCCAACACGCTGGAAGTCAAGGATGTTCAACTGCACCTTGAGCACCTGTTAAGAGTTTAGTTTTCTCATACAGGGGCTAGTTGAATACATATGGTTAAAGAAGCTAAATATTAAGTGGCTTGACTGTGGGAACTCAGTTATTGTCTCATATAATGAATTAACTATTGTATTCCAGTGTATTCAGCACTGAGAATGTATTGTTCTCTGTCTAATCAGCTAATCAATTCTTAAGGTCTCCGCCAAGCTGAGATATAGACAATAGACAATAGAACATTACAGCGCAGTACAAGCCCTTCGGCCCTCGATGTTGCGCCGACCTGTGAAACCACTCTAAAGCCCATTTACACTATTCCCTTATCGTCCATATGTCTATCCAATGATCATTTGAATACCATTGAATACATAGCAAAATATGTGAAAACATATGCAGTACTTTTCCTAAGACTGCGCACACAGATGCTGTTAGTTTTGATAGGCAAAATCAATCTTAAATAATATCCAATGTTTGATTAACAAATCATCCTCTAAGGAACAGACATTCATTTGAACAAACCAGGAGGTCTCAGCTGAGAATTAGAAGCCAGTGAACATAAATGAGGGGTTAAACCGGAGATAAGAGTTCCCTGAAAAATAGAACTTTGTGGTCGAGGCCTTTGTTCCTGAATTCTTGAATCATCTATCTATTTATGTTAAAGTGATTTCCTTTTGTGCTTTATGTTTTTTGCCATGTGTTCGACTTTTTAATGATATTTTGTTTCTAAGTTTTTATTCAGTTCTTATTCAAGTGAGTAGTTAGCAATAAAGTCGTATTTTTGACACGTCCCACCAACCGGACTACCGATTCTTATTAGAAGGTAAAATAATAGTCCCGCATACTAGTCGAATATGTGGATGTCTGGATTTGGCAGTAACCGAGACAGCCAATAATGGAGAGATGCTGGTTTGAGCTAATTTCTGGCACTAAGTGCCATTAAATACGGGCCATGATCTCGCCAACGCGGCCGTTGATAAGCACCCCACCAATCGCACCCAAAATGACACAAATAGAAATTTTTCCATTCGTGTAAATTAAATTTTGCTGCAAACTTGCTAAAGCTGGCAAAGTTCCATCTACAAACAAGTCAGTAAATGAGTCCCTTCCTCCACAAGGTAAATGCTAAGTCAAGCATAGAGGGCGCGTCTGTGGTTATTACAAATAGGGCCTAATAGCGGAGGAGTGGAAAATTTAAAATGCTGGCGAAATTGTTTCCAGTAGAAATCGCAGCGGGATGTGACGTGTATTTGGAGGTGGAAAGGGTAGTGGGACATTAAAGCAGGAAGAGGGGATGAGCAGCAGGAGTGAGCTTCCATAAGATCCCAGTTTAAACTTGGATCTTGGCACCATATTAAAATCTTTTGAATATTGGCTGCCCAGTAATAGTACAGTAAGAAGTCTTACAACACCAGGTTAAAGTCCAACAGGTTTGTTTTGATGTCACTAGCTTTCGGAGCGCTGCTCCTTCCTCAGGTGAATGAAGAGGTATGTTCCAGAAACATATATAGACAGATTCAAAGATGCCAGACAATGCTTGGAATGCGACCATTAGCAGGTGATTGAATCTTTACAGATCCAGAGATGGGGTAACCCCAGGTTAAAGAGGTGTGAATTGTGTCAAGCCAGGACTGTTGGTAGAATTTCGCAGGTCAGATGGTGGGGGCTGAATGTAATGCGACATGAATCCCAGGTCCCGGTTGAGGCCGCACTCGTGTGCGGAACTTGGCTATAAGCTTCTGCTCGCCGATTCTGCGTTGTCGCGCGTCCTGAAGGCCGCCTTGGAGAGCGCTAACCCGTAGATCATAGACAGTAGATTAGGAGCTGGGCCAGCAACCCGTCCCCTTCTTTGAAGTATCGCTCCACTGGCTCCGAGTTCTGCCTGCCCAGATAAATGATATCAGCTTGTTAACCATAGCAAAAAATGTTAGTAGAAAAATAGGGAGATAACTTGAAAAGAATCTGGGCAGAATGTTCATTTTTATGGATCCCAGTGCTGTAAATCCACGCTTGGTGACCAGCTTCGTAAGGGGATAGGATGGGGGAATGTGTCGAGGTAGGGCGCTCCATGATCTTTTTTTTGGCACTGGAGTTAATTGGGAAACACTCACTTTTATTCATATTTAATTTATAGCCAGAGAACAAACCAAAGGTGCTGAAAATATTCACGATGCCAGCAGTGGGGAAGACACCTTTGACGTCTTTCCCTCGTGTTTCCCAGGTGTGAGTGTTAATGTGCTCGCTCGCATTAGGGGAGTTTTCCAGAAGGCAAATCCATTAAGTAAATTTTGGACCAAACCCAAATTTATCCCAAATTGAAAACCGATAATTTCACTCCACCAGATCAAAAGCCTTCTCCACATCCAGAGAGACCACAACTTCAGGGACAGTTGGGGAAAGTATAATGTTAAGAAGATGATGTACATTTGAGGATAATTGGCCTCAAATGTCACCTTTACAAAGCCAGTTTGGTAGATGTGCGGAGTTTATCCAGCAAAGTCTGTTTTTACATCCTATAATCATCACTCTGCCCCAAGTGGATGACACAATGACCAGCAACAGAAACAGACTCCCCTGTAATCACCATGGACAGACATTGCAATGTTCAGCCAATGCACAATGGTGCTGGAGCAAGGAACCAGCAACCGTCAACTCTCCAGAGCATAGCTTAGTGAGACACGAAGACACACAGAAGAATATCACAAAGTTGTGATGAACACCAAACTGCAAGGCAGACCCACTGATGAGGAGCAGGAACACAAATAAATGGTGTCAAACCACAAATGAACAGAGTGAACACTTTCTCCGGGAATAACAGGACAAGCTGGTGTTTCCCCAAGCAGAGCGGACGGAAAAGCTGACAAAGAGAAGTTCAACTCTGAGGAGCAGGAAACATGAATCCGAAGAAGACAAATCAAGTGATAGAAGCACAATCTACAGAACAAACTCCCAATCAACAGAGCCAACATTCCTCTAATTGTGACCAGTATGAGATCTGGAAGAATGGTCAGGCATCCAGACTGTAATTCATAAAGTTAGAGACATGACCGCGGGGGGGAAGGGGCAGCACAATTCTAATGTAAAGACTTGGGGTGGTGAGGGTATCTGGCATTATCATAGAATTTACAGTGCAGAAGGAGGCCATTCGGCCCATCGAGTCTGCACTGGCTCTTGGAAAGAGCACCCCACCTAAGGTCAACAGCTCCACCCTATCCCCATAACCCAGTAACCCCACCCAACACTAAGGGCAATTGTGGACACTAAGGGCAATTTTGGACACTAAGGGCAATTTATCATGGCCAATCCACCTAACCTGCACATCTTTGGACTGTGGGAGGAAACCGGAGCACCCGGAGGAAACCCACGCACACACGGGGAGGATGTGCAGACTCCGCACAGACAGTGACCCAAGCCGGAATCGAACCTGGGACCCTGGAGCTGTGAAGCAATTGTGCTATCCACAATGCTACCATGCTGCATAGCAAGGGTCAATGTAGTACTGGGAAACAGTGCCACCACAGTGTGATGTAAAGAGACACATGAGCTGAGACCAGGGTCAATTGTGAGCTGGACAGAGACTTGTGTAGAAACAAGCATGGAGTTAGCTCAAAGCTCGGACTATACCCTGTGTATATGTACATAGAATTATAGAATTTACAGTGCAAAAGGAGGCCATTCAGCCCATTGAGTCTACACCGGCCCTTGGAAAGAGCACCCTTCTTAAGCCCCATGCCCCCACCCTATCGCCGTAACCTAGTAACCCCACCTAACCTTTTTGGAGACTAAGGGCAATTTAGAATGGCCAATCCACCTAACCTGCACATCTTTGGACTGTGGGAGGAAACCGGAGCACCAGGAGGAAACCGACGCAAACACATGGAGAACTTGCAAACTCCACACACACACAGTCACCAGTCTGCCGGAATTGAACCTGGGTACCTGGCGCTGAGAGGCAGCAGTGCTTGCCACCGTGTTGCCCTCTGCTATGCCACCCAGGCTGAGGAAAAGTGTTGTTTTCCTGAAAAAATGACTTTTTGCACCTGATTCCCGCCACCATTTGGAGATGAAAATCTGGCTCCTTGTTTGCAGGAATATTCCAGACTGCCGTGAGTCCATACGATTTCTGGGTGAATTACCCGAGTTGCATTAGCTGGAAGAATCAGTGGGTCCTCAGCTCAGATCATTGTCCACTAACTGGGTTTGGATAATGTGGCTGAGGTAGGGTTGGGAATAGCTATGACCCATGGCCTGATTGGGTTGGATGTTTGAGTTATAGTTAGGGTTGAGGCACATCACCACTAACAGTGAAGTCATTAATGCATCATTGCTGATAAAGTATTCTTTAAGCCTTGAGTTTAGTTTTCAAATATATGCCTGGCAGTGAGTGTTCCCTGGCACTCTGCTGTAAATTAACCCACCATTTGAGCAATCTCCAATCAAACACCCTTCCTGTCACTCTCTCTGCTGGTCATACCCTGCACTTTAAAACACTCTCACTCCTCACTCGCTTTATTGGTCATATCGTACAGCCTCCTCCGCCAGTCCCAACCTCACATTTAACATGCAATTTAAACAAAAAATTCTGAAGTATCATTTTGCCGTGTGCCTTTCGCCGGCTTTTAGGTTGAGATCCACACCGCTATTGACTTTTGGGAGCATTGGGAGTTTCTCCCCGGTCAAGCCCACACTTGGAACGCTTTGCAGCAGTGGGGGCTGAACTCGGCGAGACCAGCTGTTCAGAGACCATTTTGAAAGGGTCCCCGATAAGTGTGCTTGAGTGTCCCACTCACACCCCCCACCCCTCGCACACATGGGCATTATCCCCAACCCCCCCAACTGAGGACACCTTTTCAGGCCTCCCCACTCCTCTTTTGCCCCCCTTTTCATAAGCCCCACAACCTTTAAGGCCAATTTATACCTGCCCTTCCACTGCTCCCACATCTCTCAGGCCATGACCCTTAGCAGTGCCACCCGGGCACCCCAGTATTGGCACCCTGGCCCTGGTGCCAGAGGGAGAGGCAGGTGGCTACCCTGCCCTGTCGCCACCACCAAGGGGTCTCCAATGGCCAGGGAAACCCTGCAGGTGCTGTTAGGTCTGGTCCATGTCTGGTCCTCACTGGGGAGGCCATTAGTTCCTGGGCGCAGGGAGAATCCACGCAGACATATGTAACTGAGCCGTAAGGCTTATTTAGATATGCTGATCTGGATCTTGCCCAGCGAGGGTGAGATTTAGATCGCGAGGTTCGGATGAATCTCACGAGACGTCTCCGGGGTCGCGAACCCTGCGAGAGGCCTCTCGCGAGATTCACTGGCCTCTCGCATCACCAAGTTGGGCGTGGCAAGGTCGCTCAATCGTGCCCGTTATCTCCTCACTTGTGTCTCCTGACTACATCCTGTGCCACTGTCCACGATCTATATTCCTCAGTCTCTTCTGGTTCCATTTAATATACACAATTCCCTTTGTAGTTTCTACTCTCATGTTAGTTTATCATGTTCTGTGCAGGTTCAATGCCTTTTAAGCAAAGCAGAATTCTCTGATTTATTAGTATTTGCTTCACATTATTATGGGGCATAACTTTCTAGACTTTTCCACAATTAGAGAGTTGATCCATTTGTGCTGTTGAATTGATTTTCAGAGAAGTACAAGAATGCTTATTACCAAACAGCAGAGAAAGAGATAGCACAAAATGCCGAGAAAATCGGGCACATGCGCAAGGAGGTGATGCAGGAGAGTATCAAGTTCCATAAAGTTGACCGGGTGAGTGTTTCTGCCACAACACCTGTGAGGAACAGGAAAAGATTATGAAATTCAGCAACTACCTCTTCATACTCAATCAGTCCCACCTACCCACCACCTCCCCATGTCCCTCAATCCCACCTATCCATCTCCCCATATCCCTCAATCCCACCTAATAGAATCCCTGCAGTGCAGAAGGAGGCCATTTGGCCCATCGAGTATGCACCGACCCTCCAAAAGAGCACGCAGCCCATGTCCACCCCGCCCTATCCCCATAACCTACCCTGTGCATCTTTGGACACTAAGGGGCAATTTAGCATGACCAATCCACTTAACCTGCAAATGTTTTGACTATGGGAGTACCCGGAGGAAATCCACGCAGACGCGGGGAGAACATGCAAACTCCACAGTCACCCAAGGCCAGAATCAAACCTGGGTCCCTGGCGCTATGAGGTAGCAGTGCTAACCACTGTGTCACCCGGCCTATCCACCTCCCCGTTGACCCTCAGTCCTACCTCCCCATATTTCTCAATCCCACCCCATATCCTTCAGTCCTACCTACCTACCCTCTCTCCACGTCGCTCAATCCCACCTCCCCATATCCCTCAATCCTACCTAACAACCTGTTCCCCATATCTCTCAATCCCACCTCCCTATATCCCTCAATCCTTCCTGACCACCTTCTCCCCATAGCTCTCAATCCGACCTACCCACCCTGTCCCCCTGTACCTCAATCCCACCTGCTCCCCATAAAGAACAAAACAAAGAACAAAGAAAAGTACAGCACAGGAATAGGCCCTTCGGCCCTCCAAGCCCATGCCGACCATGCTGCCCGACTAAACTACAATCTTCTACACATCCTGGGTCCGTATCGCTCTATTCCCATCCTATTCATGTATTTGTCAAGATGCCCCTTAAATGTCACTATCGTCCCTGCTTCCACCACCTCCTCCGGTAGCGAGTTCCAGGCACCCACTACCCATGTGTAAAAAAACTTGCCTCATACATCTACTCTAAACCTTGCCCCTCGCATCTTAAACCTATGCCCCCTAGTAATTGACCCCTCTACCCTGGGGAAAAGCCTCTGACTATCCACTGTCTCTGCCCCTCATAATTTTGTAGACTTCTATCAGGTCACCCCTCAACCTCCGTCGTTCCAGTGAGAACAAACCGAGTTTATTCAACCGCTCCTCATAGCTAATGCCCTCCATACCAGGCAACATGCTGGTAAATCTCTTCTGCACCCTCTCTAAAGCCTCCACATCCTTCTGGTAGTGTGGCGACCAGAATTGAACACCATACTCCAAGTGTGGCCTAACTAAGGTTCTTTCCAGCTGCAACATGACTTGCCAATTCTTATACTCAATGCCCCGGCCAATGAAGGCAAGCATGCCGTATGCCTTCTTGACTACCTTCTCCACCTGTCTTGCCCCTTTCAGTGACCTGTGGACCTGTACACCAAGATCTCTCTGACTTTCAATACTCTTGAGGGTTCTACCATTCACTGTATATTCCCTACCTGCATTAGACCTTCCAAAATGCATTACCTCACAAACTCCATCTGCCATCTCTCCGCCCAAGAAAGCTGAGTCCCGCTTAATGCAGAGGTGTTTGAAGTACAGTAACCTCCTCCCTGGAAGACTACTGGAGGTAACATCTTATTTACATTGGTACCTGCCACAGCTCTGCAGATTTTAGTTGCACAGACTCTGTAATTCAGGATGAAGCACACAAAGCTCATTTATTCATAGCAGTGACGTGTATTTCTCAAAGGCTAGCTGATGCACTCTGCTTATATCATTCCTGAATCAGACAGCAAAGAAATTCAGTCCATTGTACCAATGCAGGATTTTTGAAAGAGTTACCCAATTCATCTCACACACCCGCCCCCAGCCTTTACCTTCCACTCTGCTTGGAACAAATGAGAGACATTGGATAAAAAGGTGCAGTTCTGGAGTTGACAAAGTGCCAGAAGACTTTATGGCACAAATTCAATTGTATGGAGTGAAGAGAAATGGGGCAGGCACTGCCTGGGGATGTATATGGTGGTGGAGGGGTGGGGAGGAAGTTTGTGGGTGGAATGGAAAGTCAATGTAGTGGTAACGGGAGTTGGAGAAATGTGGCTTGAGGTCTTCCCGGTTGAGAGAGAGAGGAGGAGGACACTCTTAACATATCCAGAACCATTTCCTATTGCGATTTAAAGAATAATATTAAAATTCACAGCTGACACCAAATTGGGGTGAGAGAGTGAATTCTGGTGAGGACAGTGATACGTTGCAATATGTTGTAAGCTGGTGGGCTGGGCAGAGAGGTAGCAGCTGCAGTTCAGTACACAACAATGTGTTATTATAAATTTTGTAAGTTGGAAACCTTTTAAATATGAAGTATTTAACTGTATTGAATGAGCAAGGAGACCTGGATACATACAGTTTCATTTAAAGTTGGAAAGTGTGTGAAGAGGCAAGTGGAATCTTGGAGTTTGTATCTGGTGGCATTGACGACGAAAGCAAGGAGATGGTGGTGAATTGGTGTTGCTGTACATGGCACAGGACTGGTTATTCCTCACTCCTACAATGTGGGGATCACAGAGCCACTTGGAGGTTGAAAGTGGACTGTGTTCACAGGGACATGAGGTACAAACCTCTACATAAAAGGGTAAAAAACATGCCCAACACACGCTCTCATCCTGATGCCCACCTTTGTTTGTGGCTGCATCATGCTGTATGTAAATCCTGGTACATAAACACCAAGTGTCACTACCTGCTGAGTTTCCACCTGTCTCTGGTGTTGCAAAGGATCAGTCTGACTACACTGCTGTTGTTTATGTAGAAAAACATCTTTGACCTCAAATCCATCAGGCTGTGGTCTGCACGTAACCCCCTCGCGGCCCTGTGGATAAAGGAGATGGTGGATCCTGTGGTCTGCACGTAACCCCTTCGCGGCCCTGTGGTTAAAGGAGATGGTGGCTCCTGTGGTCTGCACGTAACCCCCTCGCGGCCCTGTGGATAAGGGAGATGGTGGATCCTGTGGTCTGCACGTAACCCCCTCGCGGCCCTGTGGTTAAAGGAGATGGTGGATCCTGTGGTCTGCACGTAACCCCCTCGCGGCCCTGTGGTTAAAGGAGATGGTGGATCCTGTGGTCTGCACGTAACCCCCTCGCGGCCCTGTGGATAAGGGAGATGGTGGATCCTGTTCCACGTTTCCCTGAGCAGACATGTCAAAGTCATCTGGTAGAATGCCTCATCATCAGAACTTTCAAACAGGCATCAAGACCTAGCTTGGCTGGTAATGAGAAAGATGCTTCCCATCAGATCCTTCCTTGACACCCAGAGTCTCACCCCCTCCGCACGCTGCCGTCAAGGTGACTGTGGTGGGGAAGACACCATTGTCCACCTCTGCCTTTGCAAAGAAGAGCTGGAAAAATATGTTTTTTGTCAAGCTTCATCCCGACCAGTTCCGTGACACAGGACTCTGTGCTCTATGGGCTGTTCCCAGGGGGACACACGAGACAAATATCAACTGCTGCTGGAGGATCATCAACTCGGTGAAAGACGCTCTTTGGACTGCCCGAAACCTGCTGATCTTCCAGCACAAAGACCCGCCGCTGACCAAGGTGTTGCAGAGTGGCACATTCCAGGGTCCAGGACTAGGTGCTGAGGGGTGCCTGGGCAGCCCTGGGCAGTAGAGACACAATGGGGCAAAGTCGCTGTCTAAGACCTTTCAGCCAGAGTGAACTGCGAGGCTAGAAAATTTGTAGAACCCTTGAGCTGTATGCCTAACATTGAATATGAATACAAAAGTATTACAATTGTATTGAGGCATCTCAGAGAAAAATGCGCTGTGTGAAGAAAAGTTGAATTCTATTGCACTTTCCGTAATTTTTAAATTTGAAATGTTTTGCCCCCCAGGCTATATGCCTGCCATGGAATGTGTAGTGAAAATATCAAGAGAATTACAATTGTATAGAGGCACCTAAAAGTGGAATATACAGCATGGAGACAAGTCAGGTTTTATGGCACTTTGTCATTTTCAGGTTGAAATGAATTGTAATATACTTATACAAATTTTATGAATAAAGCATACTTTTGGAATATAAGTCATACCGAATTTGTAAAGTGTAGAAATGTGACTCTTCGCCCTGTGGAAGACCCCTCACCACAAGATTCCAATCAAAGAAAATTCCCTTTGTCCTAACTCTGTTTTCTACGACCTCTCTAGCCATGATACAGGCAAGAAAATGAAATCTGCCATGCCCAATAACTTCAGTCAACGACAGCTACCACTGACAACTAATCACACAGTAGAGGGGCACAATGTGTGTCAATTTTTCTGTAATGGGAACACTCATCTTCTTGTTACGACACCCTGGGCTAGTGCATGGTCAGTTCCAGCCCCACTCGTCCCGGAGTCACAACACAAGTGAATTAACCGATAATACGTCTAAAAATATCTGAAATCTTTGGCCCTGGGTGACTGTGATTATTGGGTAGCCAAGTTTGTAAGTTTAAACACAATTACTGTTTATTTATAACTAG
This sequence comes from Scyliorhinus torazame, assembly GCF_047496885.1. Taxonomy (NCBI): domain Eukaryota; kingdom Metazoa; phylum Chordata; class Chondrichthyes; order Carcharhiniformes; family Scyliorhinidae; genus Scyliorhinus; species Scyliorhinus torazame. The sequence goes on from NC_092728.1 coordinate 38,445,764, forward strand.
AACAAATATGAAATATGCAGTGAATAAAGTTGGTTAAATGTTATTTAATACCTGGCCCCCCCTTAACTGCTCCACCCTCTACCCGATCTCACACCAAACACAGAGTGGAAGGAAAAGGGTGTAAAAGAATAAGGATTAAAGTCAAAAGATAAGAGTCTGCTTCAGATGATGAGTTCTTCAATGCACTTCACAGTATGAGCGTGGTTTAAAGTTTTTGGCCTACAGCCTGTGGTGATCTTCCTTGCATTTAGCAATATTTTACTCACAGATTTTCCAGGAGTGCTTCATACCAGCCTGTTCTGGAGACAGTTATCAGATTCTGGCCTCTGCTTCAGCCGTTTCTGGAAAGAGCGAGAGTGATCAGTTTCTGGATTCAGCGTGCACAGCCAGTTCTGCGCAGTGAGGTGTTTCTCACAGTGGCCTTTTGGTAAGAATTAATTGGATATTCCTGGAGTGAGTTGGTTAGATTCCTCCATCTGTAGCCATGTAAAATGGCCATCTGCAAAGGACCATGGGAATTGTGGCCAATTTGGGACCCAGACAGGTACATTGTGCAAAGAAACCAGACTTGGCTGAAACTTGTATCCATTAAGAGCCGATCACCATTTCCCCCGGGACAATAGAGTTTGAATCAAGGAGTTTCCACAGTAGCAGACCAGCCGGCACCACCCCCCCCCCCTTATTTGGAAAGGCTTACGTGCATGGGACAATGATAGCTGGGACCCGCCCAGCTATCGAGGTATCCGCCCCTAATTGGCTGAGATCGATGAGGGTGATTGAAAACCCTATTGGACCTGGAGTAAGGACCGCCCAAAAGGGCGCCAAAGAGACGAAGGATAAAAAGCCCTGCGCACTGGAGATCTGTCTCTTTTGGGACCCGTCTGTGCGTGACCAACTGCAGCAGAACAACCAAGTTCGAGGACCCACAACAATTCCTGAAGGACGAGCCCAGCTGAGACGAACCCAACAACTTCCAACCGACCACATTGACCCGTAAAGGCCTTATCTCGCACAGTGCCGGTCACTCGAAGTTAAGCAAAGGTCATCTTAGTCGTTAGGTGTACTTTAGTACGGAGCCGCGTGTATTATTGCATTGAGATACAAGTCTTGTGTTATTAATAAACTGTGTTTTTGAGCTAACATACTGGTTGTGTGGTTATTTGGTCAATATAAGAAACAGCTTGTGGTTCACATAAAAGGTAAAAAGGCAACACATCCAACCTGCAGAATCGAAACTAAAACAAAACACAAGCCTTGTAACTCTGAGAAACATCTCCGAGAAATAATATTCATTCACTCCCTGTTGCTGGGCAGAGCACAGAGTTTTGGGCCAATTCATTGGCCACCAGCTAAGTAAATCAAAGCGAGTGATAACTGATGTCTTCCAATTCTTCCTGCCTGAATTAAAGGCACAGGCCACTGCTTCCGCTTGAGTTAAAGATACAGGCTGCGACTTCCGGGTGCGGCGATGACCAGCTGAGTCGCACGTTTCGGCAGCTCCCGGTGGAACGGACTTTTGGGCTCTTAATAGGAGCCCCAGCGGCAATTTTAATGGCTAAAAACACTGTGCGGTAAACCAGAGGGGAATCCCCCCGGACACGTATGGAAAAAGGAGAGGAAAGCGGCCAGATTGCGGAGGATCCTCTAGAGCAGTGGCAAGGAAGGCAAGCTCAAAGCAAGATGGCGTCGGAAGGTGGCCGTTTGGTATGGGGCCCGGACCAACAAGGGTTCCTGCGGCGCTGTGTGGAAGAACTGAAAAAGGAGATGAAGAAGGAGCTGCTGGCCCCGATATTACAGGCGATTGAAGGGCTAAAGGAGGAGCAAAAGACCCAGGAGCAGGAGCTTCGGGTCGTGAAGGCAAAGGCTGCTGAAAATGAAGACGAAATACAGGGCCTGGTGGTGAAGACAGAGATGCACGAGGCACAGCACAAAATGTGTGTGGAAAGGCTGGAGGTGCTGGAGAATAATTCGAGGAGGAAGAATTTAAGGGTTCTGGGTCTTCCCGAAGGCGCAGAAGGGGCGGACGTCGGGGCATATGTGAGCACGATGCTTCACTCGCTAATGGGATCGGAGGCCCCGGCGGGCCCTTTGGAGGTTGAGGGAGCTTATCGAGTTATGGCGCGAAGACCGAGGGCTGGAGAAATACCTCGAGCTATAGTGGTGAGGTTTCTCTGCTATAATGACAGAGAGATGGTCCTCAGATGGGCGAAGAAAACCCGGATCTGTAGGTGGGAGAACGTGGTGATCCGCGTATACCAGGATTGGAGTGCGGAGGTGGCGAGAAGGAGGGCAAGTTTTAATCGGGCTAAGGCGGTGCTTCACAAAAAGGTCAAATTCGGAATGTTGCAGCCGGCAAGACTGTGGGTCACACACCAAGGGAAGCACCACTACTGGGAAGCGTGAGAGACTCATGTTTGGTATTGTTGCCTCCCAGGTGCAAGGGTACGTGATGTCTCGGATCATGTTTTCCGGGTCCTTAGGGGGGAGGGGGAGCAGCCCCAAGTCGTGGTCCACATTGGCACCAACGACATAGGTAGGAAAGGGGACAAGGATGTCAGGCAGGCTTTCAGGGAGCTAGGATGGAAGCTCAGAACTAGAACAAACAGAGTTGTTATCTCTGGGTTGTTGCCCGTGCCACGTGATAGTGAGATGAGGAATAGGGAGAGAGAGCATTTAAACACGTGGCTACAGGGATGGTGCAGGCGGGAGGGATTCAGATTTTTGGATAACTGGGGCTCTTTCTGGGGAAGGTGGGACCTCTACAGACAGGATGGTCTACATCTGAACCTGAGGGGCACAAATATCCTGGGGGGGAGATTTGTTAGTGCTCTTTGGGGGGGTTTAAACTAATGCAGCAGGGGCATGGGAACCTGGATTGTAGTTTTAGGGTAAGGGAGAATGAGAGTATAGAGGTCAGGAGCACAGATTTGACGTCGCAGGAGGGGGCCAGTGTTCAGGTAGGTGGTTTGAAGTGTGTCTACTTCAATGCCAGGAGTATATGAAACAAGGTAGGGGAACTGGCAGCGTGGGTTGGTACCTGGGACTTCGATGTTGTGGCCATTTCGGAGACATGGATAGAGCAGGGACAGGAATGGATGTTGCAGGTTCCGGGGTTTAGGTGTTTTAGTAAGCTCAGAGAAGGAGGCAAAAGAGGGGGAGGTGTGGCGCAGCTAGTCAAGAGCAGTATTACGGTGGCGGAGAGGATGCTAGATGGGGACTCTTCTTCCGAGGTAGTATGGGCTGAAGTTAGAAACAGGAAAGGAGAGGTCACCCTGTTGGGAGTTTTTTATAGGCCTCCTAATAGTTCTAGGGATGTAGAGGAAAGGATGGCGAAGATGATTCTGGATATGAGCGAAAGTAACAGGGTAGTTATTATGGGAGACTTTAACTTTCCAAATATTGACTGGAAAAGATATAGTTCGAGTACAATAGATGGGTCGTTTTTTGTACAGTGTGTGCAGGAGGGTTTCCTGAAACAATATGTTGACAGGCCAACAAGAGGCGAGGCCACGTTGGATTTGGTTTTGGGTAATGAACCAGGCCAGGTGTTGGATTTGGAGGTAGGAGAGCACTTTGGGGACAGTGACCACAATTCGGTGACGTTTACGTTAATGATGGAAAGGGATAAGTATACACCGCAGGGCAAGAGTTATAGCTGGGGGAAGGGCAATTATGATGCCATTAGACGTGACTTGGGGGGGATAAGGTGGAGAAGTAGGCTGCAAGTGTTGGGCACACTGGATAAGTGGGGCTTGTTCAAGGATCAGCTACTGCGTGTTCTTGATAAGTATGTACCGGTCAGACAGGGAGGAAGGCGTCGAGCGAGGGAACCGTGGTTTACCAAGGAAGTGGAATCTCTTGTTAAGAGGAAGAAGGAGGCCTATGTGAAGATGAAGTGTGAAGTTTCGGTTGGGGCGATGGATAGTTACAAGGTAGCGAGGAAGGATCTAAAGAGAGAGCTAAGACGAGCAAGGAGGGGACATGAGAAGTATTTGGCAGGAAGGATCAAGGAAAACCCAAAAGCTTTCTATAGGTATGTCAGGAATAAGCGAATGACTAGGGAAAGTGTAGGACCAGTCAAGGACAGGGATGGGAAATTGTGTGTGGAGTCTGAAGAGATAGGCGAGATACTAAATGAATATTTTTCGTCAGTATTCACTCAGGAAAAAGATAATGTTGTGGAGGAGAATGCTGAGCCCCAGGCTAATAGAATAGATGGCATTGAGGTACGTAGGGAAGAGGTGTTGGCAATTCTGGACAGGCTGAAAATAGATAAGTCCCCGGGACCTGATGGGATTTATCCTAGGATTCTATGGGAGGCCAGGGAAGAGATTGCTGGACCTTTGGCTTTGATTTTTATGTCAGCATTGGCTACAGGAATAGTGCCAGAGGACTAGAGGACAGCAGATGTGGTCCCTTTGTTCAAAAAGGGGAGCAGAGACAACCCCGGCAACTATAGACCGGTGAGCCTCACGTCTGTAGTGGGTAAAGTCTTGGAGGGGATTATAAGAGACAAGATTTATAATCATCTAGATAGGAATAATATGATCAGGGATAGTCAGCATGGCTTTGTGAAGGGTAGGTCATGCCTCACAAACCTTATTGAGTTCTTTGAGAAGGTGACTGAACAGGTAGACGAGGGTAGAGCAGTTGATGTGGTGTATATGGATTTCAGCAAAGCGTTTGATAAGGTTCCCCACGGTAGGCTATTGCAAAAAATACGGAGGCTGGGATTGAGGGTGATTTAGAGATGTGGATCAGAAATTGGCTAGCTGAAAGAAGACAGAGTGTGGTGGTTGATGGGAAATGTTCAGAATGGAGTACAGTCACAAGTGGAGTACCACAAGGATCTGTTCTGGGGCCGTTGCTGTTTGTCATTTTTATCAATGTCCTAGAGGAAGGCGCAGAAGGGTGGGTGAGTAAATTTGCAGACGATACTAAAGTCGGTGGTGTTGTCGATAGTGTGGAAGGATGTAGCAGGTTACAGAGGGATATAGATAAGCTGCAGAGCTGGGCAGAGAGTTGGCAAATGGAGTTTAATGTAGAGAAGTGTGAGGTGATTCACTTTGGAAGGAATAACAGGAATGCGGAATATCTGGCTAATGGTAAAGTTCTTGAAAGTGTGGATGAGCAGAGGGATCTAGGTGTCCATGTACATAGATCCCTGAAAGTTGCCACCCAGGTTGATAGGGTTGTGAAGAAGGCCTATGGAGTGTTGGCCTTTATTGGTAGAGGGATTGAGTTCCGGAGTCGGGAGGTCATGTTGCAGCTGTACAGAACTCTGGTACGGCCGCATTTGGAGTATTGCGTACAGTTCTGGTCACCGCATTATAGGAAGGACGTGGAGGCTTTGGAGCGGGTGCAGAGGAGATTTACCAGGATGTTGCCTGGTATGGAGGGAAAATCTTATGAGGAAAGGCTGATGGACTTGAGGTTGTTTTCGTTGGAGAGAAGAAGGTTAAGAGGAGACTTAATAGAGGCATACAAAATGATCAGGGGGTTGGATAGGGTGGACAGTGAGAGCCTTCCCCCGTGGATGGATATGGCTGGTACGAGGGGACATAACTTTAAACTGAGGGGTAATAGATATAGGACAGAGGTCAGAGGTAGGTTCTTTACGCAAAGAGTAGTGAGGCCGTGGAATGCCCTACCTGCTACAGTAGTGAACTCGCCAACATTGAGGGCATTTAAAAGTTTATTGGATAAACATATGGATGATAATGGCATAGTGTAGGTTAGATGGCTTTTGTTTCGGTGCAACATCGTGGGCCGAAGGGCCTGTACTGCGCTGTATTCTATGTTCTATGTTCTATGTACTTTGAGACTGCAGAAGAGGCGTGGACATTTATTGTGGACGAGAAGCTGGAATAGACGGGCGAGAAAAAGAACGTTTGGGACAAAGTGGTGGGGTGAGGGGGGGAAAAAGGGGGAGGGGATGATTTTTCAAGTTGTTAATCTTGCGACCCTGTAACTTTTCTCTCTTCCCCATGTTGTGGGGGAGGGGGGGGAGGAGGATGAGGAACTGTGGGCGCCGGTCATTAGGGGCGGGGCCAAGTGGGAAACGCGGGCTTTGTTCCCGTGCTATGGTAAATATGGCGGGAACAGGGACGCAGGAAGGAGGGGGCCTCGCACAGTGGGGGCCGAGGACAAGGGGGGAAGCCGAGGTCAGCCAGAGTTTGCTGACTTCTGGGAGCAACATGGGGGGTGCAACTACGTTAGAAAGGGATCTAGCGGAGGGGGGGGGGGGGGTTAACTGGGTTGCTGCTGCTGGGGAGAAGGGGGAGCTGGTATGGGGTGGGGTGGTCAAGGCGGGAGGGCGCCGTCGGGGGGATATACGGGTACGTGGGAACTGGGTGAGGAGCTGGGTTAAAAAAGGGGATGGCTAGTCGACAAGGGGGGGGGGGTAAAGAGCCCCCCAACCCGGCTGATCACGTGGAACGTGAGAGGGCTGAACGGGCCGATTAAAAGGGCACGGGTACTCGCGCACCTAAAGAAATTAAAGGCAGATGTGGTTATGTTGCAGGAGGCGCATCTGAAACTGACAGACCAGGTCAGACTACGTAAAGGATGGGTGGGGCAGGTGTTTCACTCGAGTTTAGATGCGAAGAACAGGGGGGTGGCTATTTTAGTGGGGAAACGGGTACTGTTTGAGGCAAAGACCATAGTGGGGGTAGATACGTGATGGTGAGTGGCAGATTGCAAGGGGAGGCGGTGGTTCTAGTGAATGTATATGCCCCGAACTGGGATGATGCAAATTTTATGAGGCGTATGTTGGGACGTATCCTGGACCTGGAGGCGGGAAAGTTGGTAATGGGGGGAGACTTTAATACGGTGCTGGACCCAGGGCTGGACAGATCGAGGTCCAGGACCGGGAGGAGGCCGGCAGCGGCTATGGTCCTCAAGGACTTCATGGAGCAGATGGGAGGAGTAGTCCCCTGGAGATTTAGCAGGCCTAGAAGTAAGGAGTTCTCGTTTTTCTCCTATGTCCACAAAGTATACTCACGGATAGACTTTTGTTGTTTTGGGAAGGGCACTGATTCCGAAGGTGACAGGGACGGAATGTACGGGCATAGCTATCTCTGACCACGCTCCACATTGGGTGGACCTGGAATTAGAAGAGGAAAAAGAACAGCACCAACTCTGGAGAATGGATATGGGATTATTGGCGGATGAGGGGGTATGTTTAAGGGTGAGGGGGGTGTATTGAAAGGTACTTCGAGCTTAATGACAATGGGGAGGTTCAGGTGGGAGTGGTCTGGGAGGCGTTGAAGGCAGTGGTTAGAGGGGAACTGATATCCATCAGGGCACATAAAGGAAAGCAGGAGGGTAAGGAAAGGGAGCGGTTGCTGAAAGAACATTTGAGGGTGGACAGGCAATATGCGGAGGCACCGGAGGAGGGACTGTACAGGGAAAGACAAAGGCTACACGTAGAATTTGACCTGTTGACCACGGGTAATGCAGAGGCACAATGGAGGAGGGCACAGGGTGTACAGTATGAATATGGAGAGAAGGCGAGTTGGTTACTGGCCCACCGAGGAAGAGGGGAGCAGCGAGGGAGATAGGAGCGAGTGAGAGATGAGGAGGGAGAGATGGAACGGGGAGCGGAGAGAGTGAATGGGGTGTTCAAGGCATTTTATGAAAGGTTATATAAAGCTCACCCCCCGGAAGGGAAGGAGAGAATGATGTGTTTCTTGGATCAGCTGGAATTCCCTAAGGTGGAGGAGCAGGAGAGGGCGGGACTGGGAGCACAGATTGAGATGGAGGAAGTGGTAAAAGGGATTGGGAGCATGCAGGCGGGGAAGGCCCCGGACCAGACGGATTCCCGGTGGAATTTTATAGTAAGTATATGGACTTGCTGGCCCCGCTTTTGACGAGAACCTTTAATGAGGCTAGGGAAAGGGGGCAGCTGCCCCCGACTATGTCGCTCCTTTTAAAGAACGAAAAAGACCCGCTGCAATGCGGGTCCTACAGGCCCATTTCCCTTTTAAATGTAGATGCTAAGATTCTGGCCAAGGTGATGGCGATGAGGATAGAGGATTGTGTCCTGGGGGTGGTCCATGAGGACCAAACCGGGTTCGTGAAGGGGAGACAGCTGAACACGAACATACGGAGGTTGCTAGGGGTAATGATGATGCCCCCGCCAGAGGGGGAGGCGGAGATAGTGGTGGCGATGGATGCCGAGAAAGCATTCGACAGAGTGGAGTGGGATTATCTGTGGGAGGTGCTGAGGAGATTTGGTTTTGGAGAAGGGTATACCGGATGGGTACAGCTGCTGTATAGGGCCCCGGTGGCGAGTGTGGTCATGAATAGACAGAGGTCTAATTACTTGCGTCTTCATAGAGGGACGAGGCAGGGGTGTCCCCTGTCTCCGTTACTGTTTGCAGTGGCGATTGAGCCCCTGGCCATAGCACTGAGGGGTTCCAGGAAGTGGAGGGGAGTGCTTAGGGGAGGAGAAGAACACCGGGTATCTTTGTATGCAGATGATTTGTTGTTGTATGTGGCGGACCCGGTGGAGGGGATGCCAGAGATAATGCGGATACTTAGGGAGTTTGGGGATTTTTCGGGGTACAAATTGAACATGGGGAAAAGTGAGGTGTTTGTGGTGCATCCGGGGGAGCAGAGCAGGGGAATAGATGATTTACCGCTGAGGAAGGTAACAAGAGATTTCCGGTACTTATGGATTCAGATAGCCAGGAATTGGGGAACCTTACACCGGCTTAATTTAACACGATTGGTGGAACAGGTGGAGGAGGATTTCAAGAGATGGGACATGGTGTCCCTGTCACTGGCAGGAAGGGTGCAGGCGGTTAAAATGGTAGTCCTCCCGAGATTCCTCTTTGTGTTTCAGTGCCTCCCGGTGATGGTCACGAAGGCTTTTTTCAAGAGAATTGAGAAAGGTGTTATGAGTTTTGTGTGGGCTGGGAAGACCCCGAGAGTGAGGAGGGGGTTCTTGCAGCGTAGTAGGGATAGGGGGGGGGGGCTGGCACTACCCAGCCTAAGTGATTATTACTGGGCCGCCAATATCTCAATGGTGTGTAAGTGGATGGGAGAAGGGGAGGGAGCGGCGTGGAAGAGATTGGAGATGGCGTCCTGCAAGGGGACCAGCCTACAAGCAATGGTGACGGCGCCGTTGCCGTTCTCCCCGAAGAAATACACCACAAGCCCAGTGGTGGTGGCAACATTAAAAATTTGGGGGCAGTGGAGACGGCATAGGGGAAGGATGGGAGACTCGGTGCGGTCCCCGATAAGAAATAACCATAGGTTTGTTCCGGGGAGAATGGATGGGGGATTTGGAGCATGGCAAAGAGCTGGGGTAGTACAACTGAGAGATCTGTTCGTAGATGGGACGTTTGCGAGTCTGGGAGCGCTGACGGAAAAATATGGGTTGCCCCAAGGGAATGCATTTCGGTATATGCAACTGAGGGCTTTTGCGAGGCAACAGGTGAGGGAATTCCCGCAGCTCCCTACGCAGGAGGTGCAGGATAGAGTGATCTCAGAGACATGGGTGGGGGATGGTAGGGTGTCGGATATATATAGGGAAATGAGGGACGAGGGGGAGATCATGGTAGATGAGCTGAAAGGGAAATGGGAAGAAGAGCTGGCGGAAGAGATTGAGGAGGGGCTGTGGGCTGATGCCCTATGTAGGGTAAACTCGTCGTCCTCGTGTGCCAGGCTAAGCCTGATACAATTCAAGGTTCTACACAGGGCGCATATGACTGGAGCACGGCTCAGTAAATTTTTCGGGGTAGAGGATAGGTGTGGGAGATGCTCGAGAAACCCAGCGAACCACACCCACATGTTCTGGCCATGTCCGGCACTACAGGGGTTCTGGGTGGGGGTGGCGAAGGTGCTTTCAAAGGTGGTGGGGGTGGGTTCTCTGGGATGTCTCAGTATATGTATAGATATTTGTATTAGGTAATGTATATTGGACTGTTGGATTGTATTTTTGGAGAGTAATTATTTTTGATAAGGCAGTTCCCATTTAGTTTTTTGTTTATATATTATTTATTTATTTGTTAAAAACTGGCCACTGTTATTTATATTGCTTTATTGTTGTTAAAAAGGAAAAACTTTGTATTTTTATGTTTGGCCAAAAAATTTGAATAAAATATATATTTTTTAAAAAAGATACAGGCTGCTTAATGTCAGGGGTCCATTACTTACCCATGAATCAAAATGGTAATAGCAAAAATAAAAGAATGAGGAAATATTGGAATAATCAGAAAACTAACATACCTCCCCTTCGGCCTGTACCGGTCATGATACTAACCTTTGCCAACACCCTCAGCACTTCCTAGTGCCGTATCCCTCTATACCCATCCTATCCATGTGTTTGTCAAGATGCCTTTTGAATGCCATTAATGTATCTGCTTCCGGAACCTCCCCGGAAACGCGTTCCAGGCACTCATCACCCTCTGTAAAAAAACCTGCCTCGCACATCTCCTCTAGAATTTGCTCCATGGTGATTCACCCCTCCACCCTGGCAAAGGCTTGTGTTTTGTTTTGGCCATCTACACTATCCATGCCTCTCATAATCTTGTAGACCTCTATCAGGTCACCCCTCCACCTCCGTCTTTCTAATTAAAACAGTCCGAGCCTATTCAACCTCTCCACATAGCTAACACCCTCCAGACCAGGCAACGTCCTGGTAAACTTCCTCTGCACCCTCCAAAGTTAGAGGCTGTAACAAATTACTTTTAGGAAAGTCCAAGTCGCTTTCTTCTTTCGATTTGCTGTCCTCTTTACTAGCTTTGGAAGAAATATTTACCATTTGTTCAAGATCAGCAGTGACAGGTCTGTTCTGTAACAGCTGTTTATCATTACTTCATAATCATAACCAAAATAAAATTCAGGACTCTCATCTGACTCTTCATCCCTGACGGCACTCTTAAATTCGGACTCCTCTTTCCTCACACCTTCAGGCTTAGAAATCTCAGAATCAGGTCCTCTACTAAATGTTATCTCTTTGAGGAATCATTTTGTTACGTCCCCCTGGGCGACTGCATGGTCAATTCCAGCTCCACAGGCCCCAGTCACAACACAAGTGAATTAACTAACAATTCTTGTAAAAATTTCCAAATCTTTGACCCTTGGCTGCTCAATAATTACAGTCACCAGGTTTGTAAGTTGAAACACAATTTATTTACAACAGGAAAAAAGATGAAGCATGCTACAATTGCAGATGGATAACAAACAAGCTAACCTACGACCCCCTTTAATTGTCCAACCCTCTATACACACACACACACACAAGACAGACAAACACGGAGGGGTAGAAAGGTGTAAGACATAATAAGGATTAAAGTTCAAAGGTAAAGAGTTTTTGCTTCAGAAGATGAATTCTTCAGCACACTTTCTTCACAGTTTGTGTGGCTGGAAGCCCCTTGTCTGCAGCTCAGAAAGATCTTCTTTGCAGTTCAGCAGTACATTTTACAGCTTTTGCAGAAGAGGCCTCTGGCTTCACATCAGCCTGTTCTTAGAGACAGTTATCAGATTCTGGTCCGTGCTTCAAATCAATCTTTTCTGCAGAGAGAGTTATCAGATTCTCACAGCGGCCTTTTGATGAGAATTAACTGGATATTTCTGGAGTGAGTTGGCTAGATTTCTCCATCCATCCTGCAGAATCCAAAGTGAAACAAACTCCAGCATTGTAACACATATCAGGACGACCAGAACCAATCATCACTGACCAACAATCAGCGCACACACATTTGAGCAAATTCATTGACCACCAGCCAAGTCAATCAAAGTGAGTCATCACTGATGCCTTCCAATTCTTCCTGCTTGATTTAAAGATACAGGCTGCATACTCCATGGATCAAAATGGTAATAGCAAAAAATAACAGAAAGGGGAAATAAAGGAATAAACAGGAACAAATAGGAAGGACCTTTACAATTCCATTGAAAAAGTTTCATCCGCATAGCCGAATCATAAGACGTAGAAGCAGAATTAGACCAGACCATTCGGCCCATCGAGTCTGCTCCGCTATTCAATCATGGCTGATGTGTTTCTCAGCCCATTCTCCTGCCTTCTCCCCATATCCGCTGATCCCCTTATTAATCAAGATCCTATCTATCTCTGTTTTAAAGACGCTCAGTGAATTGGCCTCCACAGCCTTCTGCAGCAAAGAGTTCCACAGATTCACCACCCTCTGGCTGAAGAAATTCCTCCTCCTCTCAGGCTGTCTCCTCAAATACCAAAACTTGTGCCTGTATGATTCAGGAACCAATTCATATGCACCCAGAATAGCCTTTTTTATCACATCATAATTCTTAGACTTCCAACTCTGACAGGGAAGCATGAACCCCCTGTGCCTGCCCCGCCAGTTTACTCTGCAGCATGAACGTCCTGTGCCTGCCCCGCCAGTTTACTCTGCAGCATGAACCCCCTGTGCCTGCCCGCCAGTTTACTCTGCAGCATGAACCCCCTGTGCCTGCCCCGCCAGTTTACTCTGCAGCATGAACCCCCTGTGCCTGCCCCGCCAGTTTACTCTGCAGCATGAAACCCCTGTGCCTGCCCCGCCAGTTTACTCTGCAGCATGAACGTCCTGTGCCTGCCCCGCCAGTTTACTCTGCAGCATGAACCCCCTGTGCCTGCCCTGCCAGTTTACTCTGCAGCATGAACCCCCTGTGCCTGCCCCGCCAGTTTACTCTGCAGCATGAACCCCCTGTGCCTGCCCCGCCAGTTTACTCTGCAGCATGAACCCCCTGTGCCTGCCCTGCCAGTTTACTCTGCAGCATGAACCCCCTGTGCCTGCCCCGCCAGTTTACTCTGCAGCATGAACCCCCTGTGCCTGCCCCGCCAGTTTACTCTGCAGCATGAAACCCCTGTGCCTGCCCCGCCAGTTTACTCTGCAGCATGAACGTCCTGTGCCTGCCCCGCCAGTTTACTCTGCAGCATGAACCCCCTGTGCCTGCCCCGCCTGTTTACTCTGCAGCATGAACCCCCTGTGCCTGCCCAGCCAGTTTACTCTGCAGCATGAACCCCCTGTGCCTGCCCGCCAGTTTACTCTGCAGCATGAACTCCCTGTGCCCGCCCCGCCAGTTTACTCTGCAGCATGAACCCCCTGTGCCTGCCCCGCCAGTTTACTCTGCAGCATGAACCCCCTGTGCCTGCCCCGCCAGTTTACTCTGCAGCATGAACCCCTGTGCCTGCCCCGCCAGCCTGTGCCCGCCCCGCCAGTTTACTCTGCAGCATGAACCCCCTGTGCCTGCCCTGCCAGTTTACTCTGCAGCATGAACCCCCTGTGCCCGCCCGGCCAGTTTACTCTGCAGCATGAACCCCCTGTGCCTGCCCTGCCAGTTTACTCTGCAGCATGAACCCCTGTGCCTGCCCTGCCAGTTTACTCTGCAGCATGAACGTCCAGTGCCTGCCCCGCCAGCCTGTGCCTGCCCCGCCAATTTACTCTGCAGCATGAACCCCCTGTGCCTGCCCCGCCAGTTTACTCTGCAGCATGAACCCCTGTGCCTGCCCTGCCAGTTTACTCTGAAGCATGAACCCCCTGTGCCTGCCCCGCCAGTTTACTCTGCAGCATGATCCCCTGTGCCTGCCCCGCCAGTTTACTCTGCAGCATGAACACCTGTGCCTGCCCCGCCAGTTTACTCTGCAGCATGAACCCCTGTGCCTGCCCTGCCAGTTTACTCTGCAGCATGAATGTTCAGTGCCTGCCCCGCCGGCCTGTGCCTGCCCCGCCAGTTTACTCTGCAGCATGAACCCCCTGTGCCCGCCCCGCCAGTTTACTCTGCAGCATGAACCCCCTGTGCCTGCCCCGCCAGTTTACTCTGCAGCATGAACCCCCTGTGCCTGCCCCGCCAGTTTACTCTGCAGCATGAACCCCCTGTGCCTGCCCTGCCAGTTTACTCTGCAGCATGAACCCCCTGTGCCTGCCCCGCCAGTTTACTCTGCAGCATGAACCCCCTGTGCCTGCCCCGCCAGTTTACTCTGCAGCATGAAACCCCTGTGCCTGCCCCGCCAGTTTACTCTGCAGCATGAACGTCCTGTGCCTGCCCCGCCAGTTTACTCTGCAGCATGAACCCCCTGTGCCTGCCCCGCCAGTTTACTCTGCAGCATGAAACCCCTGTGCCTGCCCCGCCAGTTTACTCTGCAGCATGAACGTCCTGTGCCTGCCCCGCCAGTTTACTCTGCAGCATGAACCCCCTGTGCCTGCCCCGCCAGTTTACTCTGCAGCATGAAACCCCTGTGCCTGCCCCGCCAGTTTACTCTGCAGCATGAACCCCCTGTGCCTGCCCCGCCTGTTTACTCTGCAGCATGAACCCCCTGTGCCTGCCCAGCCAGTTTACTCTGCAGCATGAACCCCCTGTGCCTGCCCCGCCAGTTTACTCTGCAGCATGAACTCCCTGTGCCCGCCCCGCCAGTTTACTCTGCAGCATGAACCCCCTGTGCCTGCCCCGCCAGTTTACTCTGCAGCATGAACCCCCTGTGCCTGCCCTGCCAGTTTACTCTGCAGCATGAACCCCCTGTGCCTGCCCTGCCAGTTTACTCTGCAGCATGAACCCCCTGTGCCTGCCCTGCCAGTTTACTCTGCAGCATGAACCCCTGTGCCTGCCCTGCCAGTTTACTCTGCAGCATGAACGTCCAGTGCCTGCCCCGCCAGCCTGTGCCTGCCCCGCCAATTTACTCTGCAGCATGAACCCCCTGTGCCTGCCCCGCCAGTTTACTCTGCAGCATGAACCCCTGTGCCTGCCCTGCCAGTTTACTCTGAAGCATGAACCCCCTGTGCCTGCCCCGCCAGTTTACTCTGCAGCATGATCCCCTGTGCCTGCCCCGCCAGTTTACTCTGCAGCATGAACAACTGTGCCTGCCCCGCCAGTTTACTCTGCAGCATGAACCCCTGTGCCTGCCCTGCCAGTTTACTCTGCAGCATGAATGTTCAGTGCCTGCCCCGCCAGCCTGTGCCTGCCCCGCCAGTTTACTCTGCAGCATGAACCCCCTGTGCCCGCCCCGCCAGTTTACTCTGCAACATGAACCCCCTGTGCCTGCCCCGCCAGTTTACTCTGCAGCATGAACCCCTGTGCCTGCCCTGCCAGTTTACTCTGCAGCATGAATGTTCAGTGCCTGCCCCGCCAGCCTGTGCCTGCCCCGCCAGTTTACTCTGCAGCATGAACCCCCTGTGCCCGCCCCGCCAGTTTACTCTGCAGCATGAACCCCCTGTGCCTGCCCCGCCAGTTTACTCTGCAGCATGAACCCCCTGTGCCTGCCCTGCCAGTTTACTCTGCAGCATGAACCCCCTGTGCCTGCCCTGCCAGTTTACTCTGCAGCATGAACCCCCTGTGCCCGCCCCGCCAGTTTACTCTGCAGCATGAACCCCCTGTGCCTGCCCTGCCAGTTTACTCTGCAGCATGAACCCCTGTGCCTGCCCCGCCAGTTTACTCTGCAGCATGAACGTCCTGTGCCTGCCCCGCCAGTTTACTCTGCAGCATGAACACCTGTGCCTGCCCCGCCAGTTTACTCTGCAGCATGAACCCCCTGTGCCTGCCCTGCCAGTTTACTCTGCAGCATGAACCCCCTGTGCCTGCCCCGCCAGCCTGTGCCTGCCCCGCCAATTTACTCTGCAGCATGAACCCCCTGTGCCTGCCCCGCCAGTTTACTCTGCAGCATGAACCCCCTGTGCCCGCCCTGCCAGTTTACTCTGCAGCATGAACGTCCTGTGCCTGCCCCGCCAGTTTACTCTGCAGCATGAACGTCCTGTGCCTGCCCCGCCAGCCTGTGCCTGCCCCGCAAGTTTACACTGCAGCATGAACCCCCTGTGCCTGCCCCGCCAGTTTACTCTGCAGCATGAACGTCCTGTGCCTGCCCCGCCAGTTTACTCTGCAGCATGAACCCCCTGTGCCTGCCCCGCCAGTTTACTCTGCAGCACGAACCCCGTGCCTGCCCCGCTAGTTTACTCTGCAGCATGAACCCCCTGTGCCTGCCCCACCAGTTTACTCTGCAGCATGAACTCCCTGTGCCTGCCCCGCCAGTTTACTCTGCAGCACGAATATCCTGTGCCTGCCCCGACAGCCTGTGCCCGCCCCGCCAGTTTACTCTGCAGCATGAACCCCCTGTGCCTGCCCCGCCAGTTTACTCTGCAGCATGAACCCCCTGTGCCTGCCCCGCCAGTTTACTCTGCAGCATGAACATCCTGTGCCCGCCCCACCAGTTTACTCTGCAGCATGAACCCCCTGTGCCCGCCCCGCCAGTTTACTCTGCAGCATGAACGTCCTGTGCCCGCCCCGCCAGTTTACTCTGCAGCATGAACCCCCTGTGCCCGCCCCGCCAGTTTATTCTGCAGCATGAACCCCTATGCCTGCCCCGCCAGCCTGTGCCCGCCCCACCAGTTTACTCTGCAGCATGAACCCCCTGTGCCTGCCCCGCCAGCTTACTCTGCAGCATGAACGTCCTGTGCCTGCCCCGCCAGTTTACTCTGCAGCATGAACCCCCTGTGCCTGCCCCGCCAGTTTCCTCTGCAGCAAGAACCCCCTGTGCCTGCCCCGCCAGCCTGTGCCCGCCCCGCCAGTTTACTCCGCAGCATGAACCCCCTGTGCCTGCCCCGCCAGTTTACTCTGCAGCATGAACCCCCTGTGCCTGCCCCGCCAGTTTACTCTGCAGCATGAACCCCCTGTGCCTGCCCCGCCAGTTTACTCTGCAGCATGAACCCCCTGTGCCTGCCCTGCCAGTTTACTCTGCAGCATGAACCCCCTGTGCCTGCCCCGCCAGTTTACTCTGCAGCATGAACCCCCTGTGCCCGCCCCGCCAGCCTGTGCCTGCCCCGCCAGTTTACTCTGCAGCATGAACCCCCTGTGTCTGCCCCGCCAGTTTACTCTGCAGCATGAACCCCCTGTGCCTGCCCCGCCAGTTTACTCTGCAGCATGAACCCCCTGTGCCCGCCCCGCCAGCCTGTGCCTGCCCTGCCAGTTTACTCTGCAGCATGAACCCCCTGTGCCTGCCCCGCCAGTTTACTCTGCAGCATGTACCCCCTGTGCCCGCCCCGCCAGTTTACTCTGCAGCATGAACCCTCTGTGCCTGCCCCGCCAGCCTGTGCCTGCCCCGCCAGTTTACTCTGCAGCATGAACGTCCTGTGCCTGCCCCGCCAGTTTACTCTGCAGCATGAACCCCCTGTGCCTGCCCCGCCAGTTTACTCTGCAGCATGAACCCCCTGTGCCTGCCCCGCCAGTTTACTCTGCAGCATGAACCCCCTGTGCCCGCCCCGCCAGTTTACTCTGCAGCATGAACCCCCTGTGCCTGCCCCGCCAGTTTACTCTGCAGCATGAACCCCCTGTGCCCGCCCCGCCAGTTTACTCTGCAGCATGAACCCCCTGTGCCTGCCCCGCCAGTTTACTCTGCAGCATGAACCCCCTGTGCCTGCCCCGCAAGTTTACTCTGCATGGGTAATGTCCACTTTGTTCTTGGCCTCTACATTTGAGATGTTATTTCCACTAAAGCTCTAAAAATGTTTCTACCTCCTCCTCATTATACAAATTTAACCATATCGCCACTGGGTTCTGATCTCGGATTAAGTTCCCCATCACTTTCTGGCAGCTTCCCACTCATTTGTAGTATCTCTTAAGCTGGAACCCCCTCTCTCTCTTTTGTGTATTCTTTTTCTTCCCTCCTCGTTTTCACCTCTGTTTCTTTTTGCTTCATTCTCATATCTTTTCCCTTTTAGCTTTAGCTCCCTTTCCATTTCTATTCTTTTTAATCCCCTTTCATGGTCGAACTGCAATCGAACACTCTCCAGCTCAATTTTCCCCACCAGAAAATATCCCTGGTGCTACACTGCCTCGTGGACTCTTCTGTGTTCCTCGCATCTCTATCAAATTTAAATGTTGAGCAATCACTTCAATTATCTCCACCTTCCTAGCACCAGCTGGTACCTCTATTTTATATTCACCCATCCGTTCGACTGGCTTGGCTTTGTGAAGCTCTTTTAAGTAAACCAGAGTTAAGTCGTCTACCTGAAGAAAATCCTTAGAGCCACTACAAACCTGGTGTCTCTTTAGTTTATACTGGCACCCACATTTGCCATCTAGCGTTCCAAAAGTCCCAGTCGAGCCCCAAAATTATGTTACGACACTAAGTCCAGCCCCACTCGTCCCAGAGTCACAACACAAGTGAATTAAGTGATAATTCGTATAAAAATACCCCAAAACCTTGGCCCTTGGCTGCCCAATAATTACAGTCACCAGGTTTGTAAGTTTAAACACAATTACTGTTTATTTATTACTAATACAAATATGAAGTGGTTAAACGGTTGATCAAATGCCCTTTAATATCTGACCCCCCCCCCCACCTTAACTGCCCCACCTTCCACCCACACAGACCAGACAGACAAACACAGAATGGAAGGAAAAGGGTAAAAAAGAATAAGGATTAAGGTCAAAAGATAAAAGTCCTTGCTTCAGATGATGAGTTCTTCAATGCACGCTCTTCACAGTATGAGTGTGGTTTAAAGTCTCTGGTCTACAGCCTGTGACTGTAGACTCTGGACTACAGCCTTCCTTGCAGTTAGCAATATTTTACTCACAGATTTTGTAGGAGAGCTTCAGACCAGCCTGTTCTGGAAAGACAGTTATCAGATTCTGGTCTCTGCTTCAGCCGTTTCTGGGGAGAGAGAGTGAGCAGATTCTGGATTCAGCGTGCACAGCCAGTTCTGCACAGTGGCCTTCTGGTGAGAATTAACTAGATATTCCTGGAGTGAATGGTTTAGATTCCTCCATTCAACCTGCAGAATCGAAACTGAAACAAAACACAAGCCTTGTGACTCTGAGAAACACCTCATAGAAATAATATCCAATCACCGCCTGTTGCTGGGCAGAACACAGAGTTTTGGGCCAATTCATTGGCCACCAGCCAAGTCAATCAAAGCGAGTCATCACTGATGTCTTCCAATTCTTCCTGCTTGAATTAAAGTCACAGGCCATTGCTTCCGCTTGAATTAAAGATACAGGCTGCATAAAAGTCACAAGCCCATTACTAGTCAATGAATCAAAATGGCAATAGCAAAAATAAAACAATGGGAAAATAGGGGAATAAACAGGAAACAAACAGGAAGGACCCTTACACTCTGGTTCTGTATGGCAAACTGGAATTTTCCAACTGCCCTACTTATCTTTTCATACTTGCCAAAGTTCCATCTGTGAGAATGATTGGGCTGCTTTGAGTGAAGGATTCATCCCTCAGGCTGACCATTGGGTTGGAGCAGTGAACTAGGCAAAGCTATTAATTTGTGAGCTGTGTGTCCCAGTGTGCCTCTGAAGGTGGAAGCAGTGTGGGTTGCAGGGCAATGAAATTATTCCAATGCTGTGATGTGGGAAACTGAATGTGTTTGGAGTTTTTAATAGCATCTGTGGGCTTTGTCACTTTTGATTATCTCAAAGTCTGGTATGTTTGGTAAGATCGAGGCAGTTTTCAGCTCGTGTCTGCTTCTTGTCTCACTCCACCTATTTTCCCAACAGGTAGTTGAGAACGTAATTGCTCGAGAATGTGAAGAGCGAAAGGATTTGAAACTCTGCTTAGCAAAAGCAACAATTGAGGTATTTAAAGCGGACAGTTTGATTCCACACACCAGTGCATAATGTCATTCCAGAGATTCAATATAACTTGGGCAGGCACTTAAATTAAATCTAGTGCACCATCATCCAGCCCCTGTTCCGACTGCCCAAGTAATGAACTAGTCGATTTGATGGCAATTCAAAGACTGTACTCCGAGGGTGGGGCCTGCCTCACAGGGTATATAGATTGGAGCTGAGGGCACGTGAGGAGGGAACAGGGTGGCTACTGGGCGTGATGGCACTCCTGTGTTGTCACTGTTGAAATGAGTATTGAAAGCAGAAGCATTGAGAATAAGGCTCCACACTCCCCACATTCACTATTTCAATCTGTAATCTCATAGTCATACAGTAGAGAAGACAGTCAATCCACTCACTGTCCCACTGTATAGCTCTTTGAAACAGACATCAAAATAGTCCCACTCCCTGCTCTTTCCACAAAATCTTTGCTTTTCAGGCATCTATCCAATCCTCCTGTCCCTTATTGTGTCAGATGCCGTTGGGGAAGCAGGGTCTCAGCATTTCAAGTGTGATCTTTATTTAACTTTGGGTTCATTTTGATTTACCAGCACCTGGCGTAGTGGATACTAACGAGGGCTGACACCTACGCTAAAGCATTAACGATAGTAAAATAATCCGCTCCTGGTTATCACTTTATAAATTTACCAGTAAACATAAAGGACACTGTTGGAGAAGTTCTATAGACTATGAAAATGTGACCAAAGCCAAATTCAGGGGAGAGATGACTTGCCTCCATTCTGGGTTGTACTAAGAAGAAACTGACAACACTCTCTCACATAACCCACCAGGTCCTTCAAATGTGCACTAGTTTCCCAAGTCAAGTTACCCTGGGTAAATGGGGCTTGGTACACAAAGGTGTATCTGTCCATTGTTTCAAGGTGCTTTTTATATCTTTTGCATTGTGAAATATTTTGGACTGTTGTGATGTGTCAGTATTTTTCACTTGTCAGTGGACTGAGAGTGTAAGACCAGGTTTCACTGTGGTTCTTAGAATCATCGAACCCCTACAGTGAAGAAGGAGGCCATTCAGCCCATCAGGTTTGCACCGACCCTCTGAAAGAGCACCCCAGGCCCACTCCCGCTCCGTATCCCCATAACCTAGTAAACCCCCTATCCGTTTTGGACACTATTGATCATGGCCAATTCACCTAACCTGCACATCTTTGGACTGCGGGAGGAAACCGGAGCACCCGGAGGAAACCCACGCAGACATGGGGAGATTGTACAAACTACACACAGTCACTCTGGGCTTTGAATGGAACCTGGGACCCTGGCGTTGCGAGGCAGCAGTGCTAACCACAGTGTGTCGCTCTTCTTTCTGGGCTTTGTTTGCTGTTTCAGTAAATCTGCAGAAACCAAAGAGTGAACCGCGATAGTTGGCCTATTATATTGGTGATTCGATAAACTGCAACAAGCTTTGGCACAAAGTGGTTTGTGTGCATAGTCCCTCACTGCAAGTATCCAACTTTCAGTGGTGAGTCAAGAAACGAGATGGTCAAATTTCACTTCAGGGAAGGGTTGATGCTCGATCAATAACTCCAGAAGCGAGATTGGAGACAATCGAAGGCTTTATTACACTAGATGTTTCCCCCAGCAGCGCAGGTACAGAAGGCAGCTGCTGGGGCGACACGGGCTCTTATACCCTGCCTTGCTGGGCAGAGCCAGCAGACATGCTTAACGAATGAGAACAGAGTACCTTCTACACCAATGGTCTTCCGGAATTACAGAGTACCGTAATGCCTCTAATACTGACTACCACATTCACCCCCTGTTTAAAAAAAAAAAGTCCGGCGTTGGTGGCTCCGGCGGGGTGGTGGCCTCGCATTACAGAATGGTAGAAGTTAAGGTTATGAAGGTACCTGGTATACCTCCGTACAGTGTTTCGCCTCGTTACATCGCAACTATTTACAAAATTTATTTACATTTCAGAATGAAGTAATTAGTCGATCGGGGGCCCTGGTCGTCTTCTGCGATCGTCGTAGCTTTGGTGGTGATGCAGGCGGCGGCTTGGGTGTCTGTGGCTCCGGGAGCGTGGCTTCGACTTCTTCGGCAGCTGCTTCATCACCCCTCGACGGGACCGGTGGGAGAACCGATCCACCTGAGAAGGGGGCAGATGTGGGGTGCGCCGGTGGGAGGGAGGGTGGGACTGGTGGGGATCCAGCGGGCGGCAGGTCCCGTAGGGAGACCGTATCCTGTCGGCCGTCGGGGTACGCCACGTAGGCGTATTGAGGGTTAGTGTGGAGGAGATGGACCCTCTCGACCAATGGGTGATTTGTGTGCCCGCACGTGTTTGCGGAACCAGGATGGGTCCAGGAGCTGCCAGCCAGGTCGGGAGCAAGGTCCCAGAGGAGGACTTCCTAGGGAAGACAAGGAGACATTCGTGAGGTGTTTGGTTGGTCGTGGTACACAGCAGTGACCGGATGGAGTGGAGGGCAGCGGGAGACTGGGAGATTCCTGGACCGTAGGGCCAGTAGGATGGTCTTCCAGACCGTTCCGTTCTCCCTCTCTCCCTATCCGTTTCCCCGCGGGTTGTAACTGGTTGTCCTGCTCGAGGCAATGCCCTTGCTGAGCAGGAATTGATGCAGTTCATCGCTCATAAAAGAGGACCCCCTATCGCTGTGTATGTAGGCGGGGAAACCGAACAGCGTAAAGAAACTGTGGAGGACTTTTATGACGGTGGCTGCGGTCATGTCGGGGCAGGGGATGGCGAATGGGAACCAGGAGTACTCGTCAAACTCGTTCAGGAAGTACGTGTTGCGGTCGGTGGAGGGAGGGGGCTTTTGAAGGCCATACTGAGGCGTTCAAAGGGACGGGAAGCATTTATCAGGTGCGCTTTCTCTGGCCTGTAAAAGTGCGGCTTGCACTCCGCGCAGATTTGGCAGTTCCTGGTGGCTGTCCTGACCTCCTCGATGGAGTAGGGCAGGTTGCGGGTCTTGATGAAATGGAAGAATCGAGTGACCCCTGGGTGGCAGAGGTCCTCGTGGAGGGCTCGGAGGCGGTCCACTTGTGCATTGGCACATGTGCTGCGGGATAGGGCATCAGGAGGCTCGTTCAGCTTCCCGGGACGATACAAGATTGTAGGTGGAGAGTTCGATCCTCCACCGTAAGATCTTGTCGTTTTTTATCTTGCCCCGCTGTGCATTATCGAATATGAAAGCAACCGACCGTTGGTCCGTGAGGAGAGTGAATCTCCTGCCGGCCAGGTAATGCCTCCAATGTCGCACAGCTTCTACTATGGCTTGGGCCTCCTTTTCGACTGAGGAGTGGCGGATTTCGGAAGCATGGAGGGTACGGGAGAAGAAGGCCGCGGGTCTGCCCGCTTGGTTGAGTGTGGCCGCTAGAGCTACGTTGGACAAAAGAACAAAGAACAAAGAAAAGTACAGCACAGGAACAGGCCCTTCGGCCCTCCAAGCCTGTGCCGACAATGCTGCCCAACTAAACTACAATCTTCTACACTTCCTGTGTCCGTATCCCTCTATTCCCATCCTATTCATGTATTTGTCAAGATGCCCCTTAAATGTCACTATCGTCCCTGCTTCCACCACCTCCTCCGGTAGTGAGTTCCAGGCACCCACTACCCTCTGTGTAAGAAACTTGCCTTGTACATCTACTCGAAACCTTGCCCCTCGCACCTTAAACCTATGCCCCCTAGTAATTGACCCCTCTACCCTGGGGAAAAGCCTCTTGACTATCCACTCTGTCTATGCCCTCATAATTTTGTAAACCTCTATCAGGTCGCCCCTCAACCTCCATCGTTCCAGTGAGAACAAACCGAGTTTATTCAGCCGCTCCTCATACCTAATGCCCTCCATACCAGGCAACATCCTGGTAAATTTCTTCTGCACCCTCTCTAAAGCCTCCACATCCTTCTGGTAGTGTGGCGACCAGAATTGAACACTATACTCCAAGTGTGGCCTAACATAGGTTCTATACAGCTGCAACATGACTTGCCAATTCTTATACTCAATGCCCCGGCCAATGAAGGCAAGCATGTCGTATGCCTTCTTGACTACCTTCTCCACCTGTGTTGCCCCTTTCAGTGACCTGTGGACCTGTACACCTAGATCTCTCTGACTTTCAATACTCTTGAGGGTTCTACCATTCACTGTATATTCCTTACCTGCATTCGACCTTCCAAAATGCATTACCTCACATTTGTCCGGATTAAACTCCATCTGCCATCTCTCCGCCCAAGTCTCCAAACAATCTAAATCCTGCTGTATCCTCTGACAGTCCTCATCGCTATCCGCAATTCCACCAACCTTTGTGTCGTCTGCAAATTTACTCATCAGACCAGTTACATTTTCCTCCAAATCATTTAGATATACTACGAACAGCAAAGGTCCCAGCACTGATCCCTGCGGAACACCACTAGTCACAACCCTCCAATTAGAAAATCACCTCTCCATTGCTACTCTCTGCCTTCTATGACCTAGCCAGTTCTGTATCCACCTTGCCAGCTCACCCCTGATCCCGTGTGACTTCACCTTTTGTACCAGTCTCCCATGAGGGACCTTGTCAAAGGCTTTACTGAATCCATATAGACAACATCCACTGCCCTACCTGCATCAATCATCTTTGTGACCTCTTCGAAAAACTCTATCATGTTAGTGAGACAAAACCATGCTGCCTCTCACTAATACGTCCATTTTCTTTGAAATGGTAGTAGATCCTGTCTCAAAGAATTCTCTCCAGTAATTTCCCTATCACTGACGTAAGGCTCACCTGTAGTTCCCTGGATTATCCTTGCTACCCTTCTTAAACAAAGGAACAGCATTGGCTATTCTCCAGTCCTCCGGGACATCACCTGAAGACAGTGAGGATCCAAAGATTTCTGTCAAGGCCTCAGAAATTTCCCCTCTAGCCTCCTTCAGTATTCTGGGGTAGATCTCATCAGTCCCTGGGGACTTATCTACCTTAATATTTCTCAAGACGCCCAACACCTCGTCTTTTTGGATCTCAATGTGACCCAGGCTATCTACACACCCTTCTCCAGACTCAACATCCACCAATTCCTTCTCTTTGGTGAATACTGATGCAAAGTATTCATTTAGTACCTCGCCCATTTCCTCTGGTTCCACACATAGATTCCCTTGCCTATCCTTCAGTGGGCCAACCCTTTCCCTGGCTACCCTCTTGTTTTTTATGTATGTGTAAAAAGCCTTGGGATTTTCCTTAACCTTATTTGACAATGACTTTTCGTGACCCCTTCTAGCCCTCCTGACTCCTTGCTTAAGTTCCTTCCTACTTTCCTTATATTCCACACAGGCTTTGTCTGTTCCCAGCCCTCTAGCCCTGACAAATGCCTCCTTTTTCTTTTTGACGAGGCCTACTATATGTCTCGTTATCCAAGGTTCCCGAAATTTGCTGTATTTATCCTTCTTCCTCACAGGAACATGCCGGTCTGAATTCCTTTCAATTGACACTTGAATGCCTCCCACATGTCAGAGGTTGATTTACCCTCAAACATCCGCCCCCAATCTAGGTTCTTCAGTTCCCGCCTAATATTGTTATAATTAGCCTTCCCCCAATTTAGCACATTCACCCTAGGACCACTCTTATCCTTGTCCACCAGCACTTTAAAACTTACTGAATTGTGGTCACTGTTCCCGAAATGCTTCCCTACTGAAACTTCTGCCACCTGGCCGGGCTCATTCCCCAATACCAGGTCCAGTACAGCCCCTCCCCTAGTTGGACTATCTACATATTGTTTTAAGAAGCCCTCCTGGATGCGTCTGACAAACTCTGCCCCGTCTAAGCCCCTGGCACTAAGCGAGTCCCAGTCAATATTGGGGAAGTTGAAGTCTTCCATCACGACAATCCTGTTGTTTTTACTCTTTTCCAAAATCTGTCTACCTATCTGCTCCTCTATCTCCCGCTGGCTGTTGGGAGGCCTGTAGTAAACCCCCAACATTGTGACTGCACCCTTCTTATTCCTGATCTCTACCCATATAGCCTCATTGCCCTCTGAGGTGTCCTCCCATAGTACAGCTGTGATATTCTCCCTAACCAGTAGCGCAACTCCACCACCCCTTTTACATCCCCCTCTATCCCACCTGAAACATCTAAATCCTGAACGTTTAGCTGCCAATCCTGTCCTTCCCTCAACCAGGTCTCTGTAGTGGCAACAGCATCATAGTTCCAAGTACTAATCCAAGCTCTAAGTTCATCTGCCTTCCCCGCAATACTTCTTGCATTAAAACATATGCACTTCAGGCCACCAGACCCGCTGTGTTCAGCAACTTCTCCCTGTCTGCTCTGCCTCAGAGCCATACTGGCCCTATTCCCTAGTTCTCCCTCAATGCTTTCACCTTCTGACCTATTGCTCTGGTGCCCACCCCCTTGCCATACTAGTTTAAACCCTCCCGTGTGACACTAGCAAACCTTGCGGCCAGGATATTTATGCCCCTCCAGTTTAGATGCAACCCGTCCTTATACAGGTCAGACCTGCCCCAGAAGAGCTCCCAGTGGTCCAGATAACGGAAACCCTCCCTCCTATACCAGCTGTTTAGCCACGTGTTTAGCTGCTCTATCTTCCTATTTCTAGCCTCACTGGCACGTTGCACAGGGAGTAATCCCGAGATTACAACTCTAGAGGTCCTGTCTTTTAACTTTCTGCCTAGCTCCCTGAACTCCTGCTGCAGGACCTCATGCCCCTTCCTCTCTATGTCGTTAGTACCAATATGTACAACAACCTCTGCCTGTTTGCCCTCCCCCTTCAGGATGCCCGCTACCCGTTCGGAGAGATCCTTGACCCTGGCACCAGGGAGGCAACATACCATCCTGGAGTCTCTTTCATGTCCACAGAAGCGCCTGGCTGTGCCCCCGACTATAGAGTTCCCTATGACTATTGCTCTTCTGCGCTTTGACCCTCCCTTCTGAACGTCAGAGCCAGCCGTGGTGCCACTGCTCTGGCTGCTGCTGTTTTCCCCTGATCGGCTATTCCCCACAACAGTATCCAAAGGGGTATACCTGTTTGAGAGGGGGACAACCACAGGGGATTCCTGCACTGACTGCCTGCCCTTTCTGGTGGTCACCCATTTCTCTGCCTGCACCTTGGGTGTGACCACATTTATATATCTGCTATCTATGACGCTTTCCGCCACCTGCATGCTCCTAAGTGCATCCAACTGCTGCTCCAACTGAACCATGCGGTCTGTGAGGAGCTCCAGTTGGGTGCACTTTCTGCAGATGAAGCCATCCAGGACGCTGGAAGCCTCCCGGACCTGCCACATCTCACAGTCAGAGCACTGCACCCCTCTAACTGACATTGCGTCAATTAATTAGTAAATTAAATTTAAAAGTTTTTTAAAAAGTTACTGTTAACTATATGTTTCCTAGCACCAGATTTCTACTATAAATGTGAAAGCTAAATACAGTACTCTCTGATCTCTGGCTTAGATACCCCTCTAAATTATAATTAAGTAATAAGTAATTATGTTTAATTAGTTTAACAATGCTTAATTTTTTTAATTTAGTGTAACTTCCCAACCAGCCAATCAGGTCACAGCTTTTCTGTGATGTCACTTCAGTTTCTTCCCCCCCCCCCCCACCCACACACAATTTGAAAAGGTAATAAAAGTAAAAATGGATAAAAATCACTTACTTAACTTCCGAGGATCTCAGATGCTTTCTTGTTCTATCCCTGCAGATTAAAAGTTACAGGCCAGAAGAAAGAGAGAGAACAAAACAGTAGGGAAAAAGCACCTTCTCCCATTCTGCACCGAATTACCTCACTGCACCAAATTACCAAGTTCCAAATTCCCACTCTGGATGTGTCTCACTGCGGCTGTGTCTCCTTGACTTGCGCAAAGCTCTCGACCTGGAAGGGGAGGGACTCGTCGATGGCGTGCATCGTGGCCTTTGCAATGTCTGCTTTGATGCGGCTGAAGGCCTGGATGGCCTCTGTCGACAGGGGAAAAACCGTGGATTTGGATCAGCGGGTGGGCCTTGTCCGCATAGTTGGGGACCTATAATGGGCATAATAAGAGAAAAACCCGAGGCAGCGTTTCAGGGTCTTGGAGCAGTGAGGGAGGGGGAACTCCATAAGGGGGCGCATTCTATGTGTTCAGGGTCTGGGCCTATAACTCCATTATGCACTACGTAGCCGAGGATGGCTCGGCGGTCGGTGCTGAACACGCATTTATCCTTGTTATATGTGAGGTTAAGGATTTTTGCGTTATGGAGGAATTTTAGTAGGTTGGTGTTGTGGTCCTGCTGGTCGTGGCTGCAGATGGTGACATTATCAAGGTACGGGAATGTGGCCCGCAAACCGTACCGGTCAACCATTCGGTCCATCTCTCGTTGGAAGACCGGGACTCCATTAATGACACCGAAGGGAACCCTTAGGAAGTGGTAGAGCTGCCCATCTGCTTTGAAAGCAGTGTATTTGTGGTCGCTAGGGCGGATGGGGAGCTGGTGGTAGGCGGACTTTAGATCCACCGTGGAAAAGACCTTGTATTGCGCGATCCTGTTGACCAGGTCGGATATGCGGGGGAGAGGGTATGCATCAAGCTGCGTATATCTGTTGATGGTCTGGCTACAGTCTATGACCATCCTATGCTTCTCCCCGGTCTTTACAACCACTACTTGAGCTCTCCAGGGGCTGTTGCTAGCTTCAATGACACCTTCCCTCAGTAATCGCTGGACCTCCGACCTAATGAAGGTCCAGTCCTGGGCATTGTACCCTCTGCTCCTGGTGGCGACGGGTTTGCAATCCGGGGTGAGGTTAGCAAACAGGGAAGGTGGATCAACCTTGAGGGTCGCGAGACCACAGACGGTGAGGGGGGTATAGGGCCGCCGAATTTGAAAGTTAGGCTTTGGAAGTTGCACTGAAAATCTAACCCTAGGAGTGTGGCAGCGCAGAGGTGGGGAAGGACGTAAAGCCGGTAGTATTTAAACTCCCTTCCCTGGACCGTGAGATTCGCTACGCAAAACCCCTTGATTTCTACTGAATGAGACTCGGAGGCCAAGGAGATTTTTTTGGTTAACGGGGTGAACGGGGAGAGAACAGCGCCTTACCGTGTCGGGGTGTATGAAGCTCTCCGTGCTCCCAGAGTCGATCAGACAGGACGTCTCGTGCCCATTGATGAGCACCGTCGTCGTTACAGTAGAGAGTGTTCAGGGCCGCGACTGGTCCAGGGTCACCGAGGCTAGTCGTTGCAGCAGTTGGATGTTTTCTTCGGGCGGTGTGTGGTCATCTGAATTGGGGTCCTGGGAGCCCAGCCAAGATGGCGGCGCCCACTGGTCGCACATGGCTGGGGGTGTACAAGATAGCGAAACCCATCCATCGCACGTGGTGTCTGAGAGACAAGATGGCGGCGCCCGGAGGCCGCACGTGGCCCTGGAGGAAGATGGCGATGCCCGCTGGCCGCACGGGGCCCGTGGAGAGGGTTGTGGTGGCGGTCCGTATTCGCCTCCTGGGACCGCAGCGACCGCCCGGGCCTTGCATACCGCCACGAAGTGGCCCTTTTTGCCGCATCCTTTGCAGAAGGATGAATGGGCTGGGCAGCGCTGCCTGGGGTGCTTGGCTTGCCCGCAGAGATAGCAGCGGGGCCCCCTGGGGTTGCCAGGCCGTGTTGCAGCACAAGCTTGTGGGGGGATGGGAGATGCATCGGGGTCAGCCGCGGGGGGGGGGGGTTCCACGCTGCCCAGGGGGCTGCCGCGCGGTCGGGGACGTAAGCGCGGGCGTTTCGAGAGTCCACATCCAGGGAGCCTTGAGGTCTAGTGGTCTCTTTCTCCAGTAATCGCTGGCGGATTTGGGAGGACAGCATACCTGCAACGAAAGTGTCCCGGATCAAAGGTTCTGTGTGGTCGCTCGCCGAAACTTGTGGGCAGTTGCAGTTTCTCCCCAACACCAGGAGCGCACGGTAGAATTCCTCCAGCGATTCCCCGGGGATTTGGCGCCTCGTCGCTAGTAGATGTCGGGCGTAGACCTGGTTTACAGGGTGAATATAATGTCCTTTCAGCAGATCCATTGCGGCCTCAAAGTCGTCCGCATCCTCGATGAGGGTGTAGATCTCTGGGCTCACCTCGAGTGCAGAATTTGTAGTTTCTGACCTTCAGTGGGTGTGTTTTCGGCCATCCCGAGATATCCGTTGAAGCACACCAGCCAGTGCTTGAAGGTTGCCGCTGAGTTTGCCGTGTGGGGGCTGAGTTGCAGACACTCCGGCTTGATTCGGAGCTCCATTCTTTAAAATCTAGAGTAATAAATTGATGCTCGATCAATAACTCCAGAAGCGAGATTGGAGACAATTGAAGGCTTTAATACGCTAGATGTTTCCCCCAGCAGCGCAGGTACAGCTGCTGGGGCGACAAGGGCTCTTATACCCCGCCTTGCTGGGCGGAGCCAGCGGACAGGCTTAACCAATGAGAAACAGAGTACCTTCTACACCAATGGTCTTCCGGCATTACAGAGTACCGTAATACCTCTAATACTGACTACCACACGGGTTAACCAGATGGAGAGAGATGAGGGGAAGTCGACAAGAACTAAAATCACAAAGTGCTGGAAAGGCTCAGGAGGTCTGACATCAGACAAACAAGGGTGAATATTTCAAGTCAAAAGGTCCAGGTTCGTCAGAACAAGGAGTTTTTAAAAAAATGTTTTCTTAGGATATGGGCAAGACCAGCATATGCTGCCCATCTCTCTTTGCGCCCAGTTTTTACCACTAAGCTAATCCCAATTGCCAGCATTTGGCCCATATCCCTCTATACTCATCTTATCCATATACTGTCTAAATGCTTTTTAAAAGATAAAATTGTACCCGCCTCTACTACTGCCTTTGGCAGCTCGTTCCAGACACTCACCACCCTCTGTATGAAAAAATTGCCCCTCTGGACCCTTTTGTATCTCTCCCCCTTCACCTTAACCCATGCCCTCTAGTTTTAGACTTCCCTACCTTTGGGCAGCACGGTAGCATTGTGGATAGCACAATTGCTTCACAGCTCCAGGGTCCCAGGTTCGATTCCGGCTTGGGTCACTGTCTGTGTGGAGTCTGCACATCCTCCCCGTGTGTGCGTGGATTTCCTCCGGGTGCTCCGGTTTCCTCCCACAGTCCAAAGATGGATTGGCCATGATAAATTGCCATTAGTGTCCAAAATTGCCCTTAGTGTTGGGTGGGGTTACTGGGTAATGGGGATAGGGTGGAGCTGTTGACCTTAGGTGGGGTGCTCTTTCCAAGTGCCGGTGCAGACTTGATGGGCCGAATGGCCTCCTTCTGCACTGTAAATTCTATGAAATGAAAATCCTTAGGGAAAAGATGTTGACTGTCTACCTTATCTATGCTCTTCATTATTTTATAGACCTCTACAAGTTCACCCCTAAGCCTCCAAGAAAACGTCCCAGTCTATCTAACCTCTTGTTATAACTCAAACCATCAAGTCCCGGTAGCATACTCTGGGGACCCAGGTTCAATTCCCGGCATGGCAGATGGTGAAATTTGAATTCAGTAAAAACA
The DNA here is from genome assembly GCF_047496885.1 of Scyliorhinus torazame. Classification (NCBI taxonomy): domain Eukaryota; kingdom Metazoa; phylum Chordata; class Chondrichthyes; order Carcharhiniformes; family Scyliorhinidae; genus Scyliorhinus; species Scyliorhinus torazame. Next base: position 38,476,792 of record NC_092728.1, read on the forward strand.
ATCTAGTTAAAGGCTGACCATGAAACCATTATCGAATGTTGTAAAAACCCACCTGGTTCACTAATGTCCTTCAGGGAAGGAAATCTGTCATCTTTACCTGGGTGTGGCTTACATGTGACTCCAGATCGACTCCAGATCCACCGCAGTGTGTTTGACTCTTAAGTGCTCTCAGGGATGGGCAATAAATGGTGGCCCAGCGAGGCCCATATCCCACGAACGCATTAAAAAAAAAAGAATTTCTCCAGCTTTCGATGGGGATTCACTGAAGCATCTGTCAAGTTAAAACAAGAGTGTCTGTGAGCAATCATAGAATCATAGAATTTACAGTGCAAAAGGAGGCCATTCAGCCCATCGAGTCTGCACCGGCTCTTGGAAAGAGCACCCTACTCAAGCACATGCCTCCACCCTATCCCCGTAACCCAGTAACCCCATTTAACCTTTTTGGACACGAAGGGCAATTTTTAACATGACCAATCCACCTAACCTGCAGATCTGTGGAATGTGGGAGGAAACCCCCGCAGACACAGGGAGAACGTGCAGAGTCCGCACAGACAGTGATCCAAGCCGGGGATCAAACCTGGGTACCTGGAGCTGTGAAGTGACTGTGCTAACCACTGTGCTACTGTGCTGCCCAATCACCCGATCAACTCTCAAACATTCTCCAAAGGCGCCAGCGAAGGAGATTCTCTGCCTCTCTGCGGACAGGAGTGCGGTGCTGTGCAGTTTGTATACCGGTTGCAGCAGCAACCTCTCAGGCTGCTTTCCTGGACTCTTGATCAGTTCATAACCTTTTTTCATTGCCAATAACATCGCGCTTGTCCAGTATCAGGGCAACTTGAAATACTTCAGGAGAGAGGTTTTCCAATATTTTGGAATTGTCAGGAATTTCCCCAGAAGCTGGCCGTGAACACTCAGGCTGAGGTTAAAACAGCAGCGTACTGAAAAATAGGCGGCGGAATTCTCTGTTCCTGAGACTAAGTGTTGACACTGGGGCAGGATTCACGGAGTTCTACGAGAGTAAAATTGGCGCTGCACCTGGACTGATTCAACGACCGTTAAGGGGCTAACAACGGCACCACGTGGAACACAATCGATTCCAATGAGAAACGGTGCGAGATTCTTCGGATCCGCAATTGGCACTTAGGAGGCCGACAAGCTGCAGCTGCATATAAACTCTGCACCCCACACACACCATCCCAGACAACAAGATGACAGCGTGGAGAGCGGCACCCTGTTTTACGGACAGCGAGCTCGAGACCCTGCCAAACGCAGTGGAGGAGAGATGGGTAGCCCTGTACCTCAGCCCGGGAAGGAGGCTGCCAGCCGCCGCCATTTGCCGGGCCTGGGCGCAGGTGTCAACGGACCGGCCAGCAGTGCCGGAAGAAACTGCACAACCTCCTCAGGGCGGCCAGGGTGAGTAGGCAGCACTGTGCCCCTGGCACCAACCCCGTCCCACCCACCCGTAACCTTACACCACCCCACCCCCACCCTGCATCACATGCCGGCACCCAACCGGCTGCCATGGTCGGGTGCCCTGGTCACTGAAGCCACCAACTACCCACCCCCTGGGCTGCATGTGTCGAACTGTCTTAACATTCTGCATTTTCTGTTTCCCTCCCACCAGGAGAAGGCCGCCATAACCACCGGGAGCGGGAGAAGACTGGAGGGGGTTCACTGGACTTGTGGCTCCTCACCGCAGCAGAGCAGAGGGCCCTGGACGTGGTTGGTGTGCCCGAAGAAAGGAAAGTCGCTGGGGTGGAGGTCGGCATTGGGCAAGGAAGTGAGACCACGCTGAGTTGCACATTCCCATGTCACGTGTGCCACCAGAGCCACCCCCACACCACCCTCACACCCACACCACATCCAACACCACCCCCACACCCATCTCCCCTCTCCCAAATAACTCCCCCCCCCCCCCCCCCCAACACCCCCCCCATCTTGTCATGTGTCTTGCCGGAGGTACTGGTGATGGGGCAAGAACATCTGGTGTTCCCTCCACCATTCCTAGACAAAACCAGAACTCCAGGTGCTGGCCAATGACAAGGACAACACCAACATAGCCATCAACCTAAAACCCAGGACACCCCAGAGCTGGAGTCCGAGGATGACACAGATTTCCCTTCCACCATCCCAGAGATATTCACCTTGGTTGGCGACTTTAGTGAAGAAGCTCCTGGGACACCTTGTGGTGCGCACCACCCACATGCTCTGCTGCAGCAGGTGGACGGTAGGAACACCTGAGGGGGCAGATGGTTGGAGGGCGGGTTCATCCCAAGGACTAGCTGCCGTCCGGACATGTTTCAGGCGCCTGGAACGGACGATCCCATCGAAAGTGGAGATGCAGTCGCAGAGCCAGGGACTACATGAGGGGTTCTCGGCGAGCATCCAGCACCTGCAGGTGCAGTTGGAGGAGTCCAACCATGTGCAGGAAAAGGAGGTGGTGCTGGCCATGCCTACCACCCAGGCCAACACCGCACGGGTGGCGTCCACAGTGGAGGCCTTGGGGGCGAGGGTTTCAGCCATGGATCAGCATGGCCTGGGGCATTCACAGAATCAGAATCACAGAATACTACAGTGCAGAAAAGACCCTTCAGCCCACCAAGCCTGTACTGACGAATGAAAGTCCCTGACCTGCCCACCTAATCCCACTTTTGTTTTGATAAACAATTTTATTTAGACATTTTGGCACAATAAACAACAACAATATAAAACAGTGTGCAAAAAACAATCATTATAGTGCAAGAAAACCAGCTCCCCTCCTACAAGGACCAGCCTAACTACCCCGCTAATCTATGTAACCCTAACCCCCCCCCCCCGTTGACGATTAATTTTCCATGAAGAAGTCGATGAATGGTTGCCACCTCCGGGCGAACCCTGACAGTGACCCTCTCAAAGCGAACTTAATCTTCTCCAGACCGAGAAAGCTCGCCATATCCGATAGCCAGGCCTTCGACCTCGGAGGTTTTGAGTCCCTCCATGCCAGCAGAATTCGTCGCTGGGCTACCAGGGAAGCAAAGGCAAAGACGTCAGCCGCTCTCTCCTCCTGGACTCCCGGGTCCTCCGAAACCCCCAAAATAGCCACCTCTGGACTCATCACCATCCCTGTTTTCAGTACCCGGGACATAACATCCGCGAACCCCTGCCAGTACCCCCCCCCCCCCCCGAGTTTTGGACATGCCCAAAACATGTGGTCATGGTTCGCCGGCCCTCCCGAACATCTGCCACACCTGTCCTCCAATGCAAAACATTTACTCATCCGGGCCACTGTCATGTGGGCCCGGTGGATGACCTTGAATTGAATCAGGCTGAGCCTGGTGCATGTTGCGGTCCCGTTTAGCCTACTCAACGCCTCGGCCCATAATCCCTCTTCCATCTCGCCCCCGAGCTCCTCTTCTCACTTAAGCTTCAGCTCCTCGGCTTGTGACTCCTCTGCTCCCATAAGTTCTTTAATTATATCCGAGACCCTCCCCTCCCCCACCCATCCACTGGACACTACCCTGTCCTGGATCCCCCTAAGTGGCAGGCGTGGGCAGGACAGAATCTGTCTGCGTAGGAAGTCCCGCACCTGCAGGTACCTGAACTCATTCCCTCTCACCAGCCCAGATTTCTCCTCTAACGGCCTCATGCTCGGGAAGCTCCCTTCCAAGAACAGATCCCCCATCCTCTCAATCCCCGCCCTCCGCCATGCTCTGAATCCACCGTCCATATTCGCCGGGGCAAACCGGTGATTGTCGCAAATTGGGGACCAAACCGATGCTCCCACTGCCCCCACGTGCCTTCTCCATTGGCCCCAGATCCGCAAAGTCGCCACCACTATGGGCCTGGTGGAGTACCGTGCCGGCGGGAGCGGCAGGGGCGCCATAACCAGGGCTGCCAAACTGGTGCCCCTGCACGAAGCGGCCTCCATTCGCCCCCAAACCGACCCCGCACCCACCATCCACTTCCTTATCATAGCTATGTTGGCCGCCCAGTAGTAATTACTAAAGTTTGGCAGCGCCAGCCCCCCTTCCACTCGGTTCCTCGCGAGCATTCACCCACGGGGACTTTCCCGCCCACACAAATCCCATAATCATTTTATTAACCTTGAAAAAAGACCGCGGAATGAAAATGGGGAGACACTGGAAGACGAACAGGAATCTCGGGAGGATTGTCATTTTAACTGTCTGCACTCTCCCCGCTAGTGTCAGTGGGAGCGCATCTCACCTCCGGAACTCAGCCCTCATTTGCTCCACCAACCGAGATCAGTTCAACTTGTGCAGACGGCCCCAGTCCCGCGCCACCTGTATCCTTAAGTATCTAAAGCTGTCCCCTACTAGCCTGAACGGCAGCCCCCTCAACCTACCCTCCTGGCCCCTCGCCTGGACTACAAACAACTCACTCTTTGCCATGTTCAGTTTGTACCCCGAGAACCAGCCGAATTCCTTCATCCATCCCAGCCACTGGATCCAAGATGTATAAGAGCAGGTCGTCGGCGTACAATGAATCTCTATGTTCCACCACCCCCCCCCCCGTACCAGCCCCTTCCAACCCCTAGAAGCTCTCAGAACAATTGCCAGCGGCTCTATTGCTAACGCGAACAGCAGTGGGGAGAGGGGACACCCCTGCTTTGCCCCACGGTACAGTCTGAAATAGTCAGATGTCGTCCTGTTTGTCCTCACACTCGCCTCCAGAGCCTGGTACAACAGCCTGACCCAGTCGATAAAGCCCTACCCGAACCCAAATCGTCCCAGCAACTCCAAATAGTCCCACTCAACCCGGTCGAAAGCCTTCTCGGCATCCATTGCCACAACTACCTCTACTTCCCTACTCTCCAGGGGCATCATGATCACATTCAGCAGCCTTCTTAGGTTGGCCACCAACTGCCTGCCCTTGATGAACATGATTTGATCTTCCATAATAATGTCCAGCACACAGTCCTCAATCCTAGCAGCCAAGAGCTTGGCCAGTATTTTAGCATCTACTTGAGCAGAGAGATCGGCCTATAGGACCCACATGCCTCTGGGTCTTTGTCCCGTTTCAATATCAGGGAGATGGTGGCCTGTGACATCGTCGGGGGTAACACCCCTCTGTCTCTTGCCTCATTAAAAACCCTAACCAGCACCGGCCCCACTATCTCAGAGAACTTTTTGTAAAACTCCACCGGATACCCATCCGGCCCCGGGGCTTTACCCGATTGCATGGCCCTCAAGCCCACCAATATTTCTTCAGTCCTGATCGGGGCCTCCAACCCGTCCACCAATCCCCTGCCCACTTTTGGGAAGGTCAGTCCATCCAGAAAGCGGCTCAGCCCCTCCAGCCCCGGAGGGGATTCCGATGTGTAAAGCTTACTATAGAAGTCCCTGAACACCTTGTTCCCCCGTCGACTACCTTCCCTATTTCCCTGGCCGCTTCCCTCTTCCTCAGTTGCTGTGCCAGCATTCTACTGGTTTTTTCCCCGTGCTCGTAGATCGCCCCCCTCGCCTTCCTAAGCTACTCCACAGCCTTACCTGTGGACAACACCCCAAACTCAGTCTGTAGCCTTCGTCGTTCCCTTAATAGCTCTGCCCTCGGGGTCTCCGCGTATCTCCTGTCTGTCTGTATTATCTCCCTTACCAGTCGGTCCATTTCTGCCCTGTCTGTCCTGTCCCTATGTGCTCTAATCGAAATCAGCTCCCCTCTCACCACTGCCTTCGGCAGCCTCCCAAAGCACCGCAGCTGAGACTTGCCCTGTGTCACTGGCCTGCAGGTAGTTTTGCATACATTTCCTCACCCTCTCACACACCGCCTCGTCCACCAACAAACCAACCTCCAGCCTCCATTGAGGGCACTGAAAACTTTCCTTGCAGACCTGCAGATCCACCCAGTGCGGGGCATGGTCCGAAATAGCGATTGCCGAATATTCTACGTCTGCCACCCCCGCCAGCAAATCTCTGCTCATGATGAAAAAATCAATTCGGGAATAGACCTTATGGACATGTGAATAGAACGAAAACTCCCTCCCCGTCGGCCGACTAGGCCTTCATGGGTTAACCCCCCCATTTGCTCCATGAACCCCCTCAGTTCTTTCGCCTTTGCCTACATCTTACCCGTTCTTGAACACGACTGGTCTAGGCTGGTGTTAAAATCCCCTCCCATAATCAGCCTTTGCGAGTCCAGGTCAGGTATCTTCCCCAGCAGTCTCTTGATAAACTCCACATCATCCCAATTCGGGGCATATACATTGACCAAGAGTATCCTCATCCTCTCAAGCTTGTCACTCACCATGACAAATCTGCTTCCCCCATCCGGGATTGTGCTGCCCGCCTCAACTTGCACCCGTTTGTTGACCAAAATCGCAACCCCCCTGGTTTTAGTGTCCAGCCCCGAATGAAAGACCTGGCTAATCCAGCCCTTCCTCAATCTGACCTGGTCAGCCACTTTCAGATGGGCCTCCTGAAGCATTATTATGTCCGCCTTCAGCGCCCTCAGATGCGCGAACACACGTGCCACCACTTTACCGGCCTGTTTAACCCTCTAACGTTCCAGATGATCAGCCTGGTTGAGGGGCACCGTGCCCCCCCACCCCTCCCCCCCCAATCAGTCATCTCCTTTCTTGGGGCCGCCCCCAGCCCCTGTGCCGTGCTTCCCCCGGCCCGCCTTCTGGCAGCCCCCACCTCCGACCTTCTCTCTGATCCCGCACCTAAGTCCCTCCCTCGTCAGCAGAACAACTACCCCCCCTCCCACCCCTAGCAACAACACCCTGTAACCTAACCCCTGCCATAAACTAACTAAATACACACACCTCACCTGGCTTCCGTAGACCAGCTCACCCAGCTAGCCTGGTGACTCTCGACTCCGGCGCCAATAAGTCTCCCACCTATTGTTCCCTCTGACCCAACCCCCCAGCCCATCAAAACCATTTCCCCAAACCAGCCATCCTCGAGCAATTGCTCTGAAAAAAAACAAGGAACAAAGAAAACCCCGACGCTAGTGCAAATCGAATAAAACAGAATAAGTAATAGGCACTTCCAACCACCCCGATCCGAACACCAAAAGCCCCCAGCACCAAATACCTTAACTACCCTCTTTTTCCAAGAAAAACTCAAATATAGGAGAGAAATAGAAAAACCAGGGAAAAAACCCATAGCACCAGGGAAATCTGTAAACATCGCTCAGTGTCTTTTTAACACAAGTCCAAAAAGTCCTCAGTTCGACACCAGTCCTTCTCTCTTGGCAAAGTCCATCGCATCCTCGGGCTCCTCAAAGTAATGGTGCCATCCCTCGTGCATGACCCACAGGCGCGCCGGGTACAGCAGCCCAAACTTCACCTGCTTCTTAAACAGGATCTCTTTGGCTTGCCTGTAGCCTGCCCTTCTTCTGGCCACCTCCACGCTCAGGTCCTGGTAGCTGCACAAGACACTGTTATTCCAATGGCAGCTCCGCATGCGCTTGGCCCACTGTAGCACCCGCTCCTTGTCCAGGAACCTGTGAAATTGGACCACCATCGCTCGGGGAGGGGCCGCACGCAGCTGCCTCGCAAGCGCTCTGTGCGCCCTGTCCACCTCCAACGGGCGAGGGAAGACATAATCTCCCAGCAGCTTCTGGAACATGCCCGCCACATACGCTGCGGCATCCTCTCCCTCAGTGCCCTCCGGCAGACCAACGATTCTCAAATTCCGCTGACAAGACCTATTTTCCAGGTCCTCCACCTTTTCCAGGAGCCTTTTTTGTTGATCCTTCAGCCTCTCCATCTCTGCCTCCACCACCGTTTGGTGATCCACCTGCTCCTTCAGCTTCTGGATCGTCCGATCCTGGGCATCCAGCTCCAGGCACTCGATAGATTTCTGAATCGGGTCTGGATGCTGTCCCGCTTCAATGCGGTAAAGCCCTCTTGGATGACCTTCAACAGATGCTCCGTTGTTGGCTGGGCTGTCTGCACCGGGGTCCGGACATCGGCCATATTGTCCTCAACAGCAGCTTCTACACTTCCCTTGTCTGCCCACTTCTTCAGCTGTTTGCGATTCTTTCTGCTTCTTAATTCCATACACCTATACCTGGAGTCAGTGCCTGAGTGCCTCTGCCTTCCGATCCAGCGCTCAAAAGTACAAAAAAGTCGGGGAAAAAGGTCCAAAAGTCCGACCGGATCGAGAGCCACCAAATGTGTGACTTACTCCTCCATAGCCGCCACCGGAGGTCCGCACCTAATCCCACTTGCCAGCACTTGGTCCATAGCCTTGAATGTTATGATGTGCCAAGTGCTCATCCAGGAACTTTAAAGGATGTGAGGCAACCGGCCTCCACCACCCTCCCAGTTAGTGCATTCCAGACCATCACCACCCTCTGGACAAAAAAGATTTTCCTCAAACCTCCCCTAAACTTCCCACGCCTCACTTTGAACTCGTAACTGACACTCTAACTAAGGGGAACAGCTGCTTCCTTTCCACCCTGTCGATGCCCATCATACTCCTGTACACCTCGATCAGGGCCCAGGACAGGCTGCCCTCTAACAGGCAACCATGTGCCAGGCCACGTGGATATTGTAGTGGTGCTCCTGAGCATGGCCCAGTCTCAGCCAGACATTGCCCAGGAGCTTGCCAACATGGCACAAACCCAGAGAACGTGGTGGCATAATTGCAGTGTGTTGTGGCACAGACCCAGAAGGAGATGGTCCACTTCCACGCACCATGGCCGCGAGAATGCAGATACTGGTCGAGACTGCTGCGAGCCTCCAGGATTGGTAGTGCCAGGGGCGGAGAAGCGTCAGGGGATAGCTCCGCTCACCCCCCCCGTCCCATGGAATAGCCCGGATGTCATCGGCCATTGTACCTCCCGCAGGGCAGGTGCCGGAACACTGCAGCACCTCGGACTCTCCGAACACTGCAGCACCTTGGACTCTTCCCCCCCCCCCCCCCCCCCACACCTGTCCATGGTGCATCACATGGGCAGCAGCAGAACAGGGCGGCACTACGCCACCTGGGATATCCGATCAGCAAACTGGCCCATCCAGGTCTGGTCGTTCCAGAAGACGTCCACCAAAGGGGACCTAGGTCACAGGGCAGGAATCCCAGCAGGCCACGCCTCTTCTGCTGTATCTTCTGGGGATCCACATAGACGTAATGTTAGGGCCCGTAAGGCCAGAAAAGTAGACGCCAGTTAAGTTGGCACGGGTGGAGGGCACAGTTTAGCGATAGGGGCTAGGGCACAAATCTGTATACATATTTTCACATTAAACACCTGTGCACAATGTTACAATTTGCCTTGGTGTCTGTCAGAAATGTGTGAGGGTGGGCTGGTCTGGGCTGGCCGCAGAGGGGACACGGATGGAGGAGAATGGGCAGAGGTTGGGGGTGGGCTTGGCTCAGGGCTTCAGCCAGCGCTCACTACTCTGCAGCTGGAACCTTCGGTGGCACGCCAGGTCCGGCAGAGGGATACAGATCCTTAGAAAATAGGCGACAGGTTTAGATAGAGGATCTGGATCGGCGCAGGCTTGGAGGGCCTGTTCCTGTGCTGTAATTTTTCTTTGTTGTTCTTTGAATAATAAGCGCTGCCGGTACACACAAGGCCTCATGCACCTCCTCCTTTGCACCTCCTCCTCCTCCTCCTCTTCCTCGGCCTGTTGGAAAGCCGGCTCTCCATCATCAGTGGCTGCCTCCTGTCCTCTGGGGCACACTCTTCTGCTGCAGTGTTCACCAAGAGCAGCTCCAGCTCGTACAGCCGCAGTGTATCCACCAGGGCTGCAGCAACTAGGAGGAAGGTCACCATTGCTGGTTGTATACCAATATCCGTTGTCTGCAGGGGTTGAAAGGCCGACATATTAGCATGGTGCGTACCCCATACCCAACACGGCTCACGGGACTACTCGGTAGCCCTGGTTGGCACTGCGGTCCCTGTCCTTGCATGTCTGTCCCCCCCCCCCATCCCCGCACCCCTGGCCCCGTTGGTGCCCGGCACTGTGGGGGCCTCTGGCCTTGGCGCCAGTCCATACTGCCACTGCCCTTGCCAACGGTAAACTCCATGGCTCCCATCCTGCAGCCCCCTGTAGGGGCAACTATGGGTGCTGCCCTCGGAGGCCATGTGATGCCCCGCCGGCGGGTGGTGACCGGTTTTGGGGGGGGGGGGGTATGGTGGAAGGTGGGGTGAGGGGGGTACCCATACCGCCGGTGGCATTCTGCAGAACCAGGGGCCAGGATGGGTGGTCAGTGGGGTGCGCTTCAAGATGGCTGCCTTGCAGGCCGCGGCAATGGAGGTCCGTGCTTGGGCACCGCCCCAGTCCCGTGGAGGTTAATCACTGCCCTAGGACCCCCCCCCCCCCTCCCTCGGCCTTGGCAGGGCCCCTCCCACCCCCAGCCAACCCTGCCCGTGTCAGGTCCGGCAGCCTGCCGTCGCACCTCTCAGTGCTACGATGGTACGACCTGTAACAGTAGACATGATTAAATAGAGGAGTTTAAGGTAATTAAGGATGAGATAGAGTAAAAAGTGGAGAACTATTCCCTCTGGTTGGTGGTGTGTGGGGGGAACGGTTGGTGGAGCGTCCAGAAGGAGGGGACAGAACTTCAAAACATAACTGGGCTGTTCAAAGTGGGTGTCAGGAAGAACTTCTTCACACATAGGAGAGTGGAAATCTGAAACTCTCTTACCCCCATAAAACCGGATGAGGCTGGGGGCTCAGTTGAAATTTTCCTGTGGGAGATTGATAGATTTTTGTTCGGGAAGGGTTATGGAACCGAGACGTATAGCTAACATTCAGATTTGGATCAACTTTGATCGAACTGAATGGTGGAGCAGGCTCGAGGGGCCGAATGGCCGACTGGTTGGTGTCCGAGCTGTGTGACTGGCTTCATCGGCACACGTGGCTAATTTCAGGTGCAGGCTTTATTGAGGTAGGTAGCCACCCTGAGGTTAACTTCTTCTCCCCCAGCGTGTCGGTTTGTTTTCCCTTCTGTTTTTAGTTGTGTACAGCCTTCGCCAATGCTGAAGGGGTTAAATGGTTGCGATTCCATATTTAAGTTCTTCAAAGCATACAAAAATGTTGTCACCTGATTGTGACACTTCCTTTATTTGTCCCATTTTCTCTTAATGAGCAGTTTAACATACCACATCTTCCCGAATCTGCACCTTGCAAACAGCTGACTATGGGAAACTTGACAAACGGCTTATTTCCCATTTGTGTGTGTCTACAATGCACATTGACCACTCAGGTCTGATCCACATCGAGAGTGGACATGCTAGTCTATGCCATAGTGAACTGTTACGACACCCTGGGCGAGTGAACGGCCAATTCCAGCCCCACAGACTCCCGTGTCACAACATAAGTGAATTAACCAATAATCTTTTCTGACATCTTTGACCCTTGACTGCTTTAATGACTTTCAGGTACAAGACTTGTAAATAAAACATAAAAGAACTGCTTATTTACAACAAGAGAAGAGATAAACATGGAATAGCGATAATAGAACAATGGCCGGCTAATCTAATTATTCCCCTCACCCTGTTCCACCCTCCATCCAGACACACATAAGGTACACGGTAGGGGGTAGGGAAAGGATTGAAAATAACAGGGATTAAAAGGGCATGTGATTAATCTTTGCTGCTGAGGTGGTAGTCTTTTGTTCAAAGGACGCAAAGTGTTGAAATCATTGGTTAGTTTCGATCTTCTAATGTTTGTCTCCAACTAGAACATGCAGGCTGTAGAATTCTCTTTGGGGAGTCATATTCATTTTAATGACCTCCATCAGACTGGCTCTCGGCCTCACTGAGATAATATCAGAATTCTTCACCTGAGGATTTTAAATAGGTTTTCAAACAGCCCCTCTTCCTGTAGGTGGCGCTGGACTGTATCCTCCCACAGCTTTAACAATTTGCAGAGAGAAAGGTCTTTAAACACAGGCCATCAATTGAGAGAAATCAGATTCAGCTCCCCAGCCTTTTGATCAGAAGTGACCCTTTCACAGGCCGGGCTGTGTTTTAATCGCCAGCCTTAGCTGACAGAACCTGCTGTTTCCTAGGTTTTCACAGAACTGGCTGCAGACTGCTTGCAGTCTTTTAATAGAGGTTAAAATTCCCAGGCCTGGCTGGACAGAGAGAGTGTTTCTTTTGTGAGGGCCACGAAGAATCCAGCAAGAGTTTCAAGGATACAAAGAAATAACATTTATTTACAATAACATATACATACACAACAGCAGCAGCAACTTCGCTTGCTGCTCACTCTTTCCTGCTGGTTCCAAACTGGCCAGCTTTATTTATACAGGGAGTCTGCTAATGATTTCTCCGCCTCCCTCACTGGGGAAGCTCATACTCCCACAGGATTGTGGGATGGTCATTAGTCCCCAACCAATGGTAAGCAGGCAGGTTATAACATCCCTCCCCCCCCAAAGTCCAAGGAATCCACCGAAGACCCTGGCGAAGGAGGGCGTCGGACTCTTTTTGCCGCAGGCTGGACACCATTTGCACGAGGTGCTGGATCGGGCGGCGTGTAACGAGACAGAGACCGGCGCTTCCGCGATGAACGGCGTAACGGTTGTACATCCACGGCCCGTGGGCCCGAGGATTCCCCCTCTGATGCGTCCTGTGTCTCCATCTCGGAGTCAGAGTCTGCTGCCTCTGTTATCTCGGCGTCTCTATCTCCACGGGGTTCTGTAAGGCTTTGAGAGAGGCACCAGAGGAAGATTGTGAGGACTACTTTCCATTGTCTCTGGTCTCTGTGGCTGTAGAAATGAGCTCCTGGGGCGGGGAATCTTTGGAAGGGATAGTCTTCTGGACCAAACGTGGTCTACATGTTTGCGCTGGAGACGACCCTGGGCTTGCACCTGGTAAGATACGCCCGTTTGGCAAAAGATTACGCCAGAGACCCACATGGCACCACCAGCAAAATTGCAAACGAACACTGGGTCACCGGGCGCAAACTGCCGAATCGGCCGATGCCGAGAAAAACCATGTCCCTGCCGTTCTTGTGTGCGGCGTACCTTTGCGCCAATATCCGGGAAAACCATACTAAGGCGGGTGCGAAGTCTCCGGCCCATTAGGAGTTCTGCGGGAGCTACCCCAGTCACCGCATGGGGGGTGGTCCTATACGAAAACAAAAAGAGAGCCAGTCTCGTGCCCATTGACCCGGAAGACTGCTTCTTTAGGCCTCGTTTGAATGTCTGCACTGCGCGCTCTGCCAACTCATTTGAAGCCGGGTGGTAAGGGGCAGTGCGGATATGGCGTATGCCGTTCATCTTCATGAACCTCGCAAACTCCTCACTGGTGAATGGAGTGCCGTTATCCGTGACCAGCACCTCGGGCAGGCCATGCGTACTAAAAGACAAACACATCTTCTCAATTGTTGCGCAGGACGTTGTGCCTAGCATCTTATGCACCTCTAGCTATTTAGACTGGGTGTTGATTAATAAAAGGAACATGGATCCTTGAAAAGGGCCGGCGAAATCCGCATGCAAGCGTGCCCAAGGCCGCCCTGGCCATTCCCAGTGATGTAGGGGCGAGGCCGGCAGAAGCTTCTGATGCTCCTGGCAAATGGAGCAGTTTTGGGCCACCTTCTCAATGTCGGTGTCGAGGCTTGGCCGCCAAACATAACTCCGGGCCAACATTTTCATTTTGGTCACACCTGGATGCCCATTGTGCAAGTCTCTTAGTATCAGCTCCTGTCCTTTTTCCGGGACAATCACACGCAAGAGGATGCCGTTTTCCACGCTGAATTCTGACAGCTTGGAGGAAAATGCCCTCAACTCACCTGGGAGCTGTCTATGCTGCCCACCATATAGGACTATGTGTCGAACCTTTGACAGGACTGGCTCCGTCTGGGTCCACTCACGGATCTGTGATGCCGTGACAGGCAAGTTTTCCATAAAATTTAGGGTTGCAACCACCTCACCGGTCGTGGGGGTCAACATTGGGCCGATCGATAAAGGCAATCGGCTCAGTGCGTCGGCATTCGCTATCTGCGTTCCTGGTTTGTGCTCTAGAGAATACTCGTGTGCAGCGAGCAACAAAGCCCAGCGCTGGATCCGTGTGGAAGCAATGGGTGGTATTGGCTTATCCTCTCTGAAAAGTCCCAGCAGAGGCTTATGATCAGTCACGATAGTGAAGTGGCGGCCATACACATACTGGTGGAAACGTTTCACCGCAAAGACCACCGCCAGGCCCTCCTTCTCGATCTGCGCGTATTTTCTTTCCGCTGCAGTCAATGTGCGGGAGGCGAAAGCTATCGGCCGCTCGGCCCCGTTCTCCAACTTGTGGGACAGGACAGCCCCAATATCGTACGGGGATGCATCACATGTGACGAGCAAAGGCTTTCCAGGATCCTAGTGGGTTAGTAACCCAGCCGACGACAATTGTTGTTTTACCCGCCGGAAAGCGGTTTCTTGCAGCTGACCCCAAACCCAGGTGTGATTTTTCTTTAGCAGAAGGTGCAACGGGGCCAGCGTAGTTGCCAGATTGGGGAGGAACTTCCCGTAATAGTTTACGAGGCCGAGAAAAGAACGAAGATGCAAAGTGTCAGTCGGGGTGGGGGCCTGTTGAATCGCGCGCACCTTCTCTGCGATGGGGTGCAAACCTTCGCGGTCCACCCGATAACCCAGGTAGACTACTTCCTTCGCCTGAAAGATGCACTTTGTGCGACGTAAACGGACTCCAACCTCCGAAAAGCGTCTAAGGACAGCCTCCAGATTTTCCAAATGTTCCTGCTCCGACGCCCCGGTGATCAAAACGTCATCTAAGTAGACAGCGACACGGGATAAACCTCTCAAAATGCCCTCCATAACGTGTTGATAAATAGCACAGGCAGAGGATACTCCTGAGGGCAAACGTGTATATTCATACAGGCCCCGGTGTGTATTAATCGTTACATATGGTTGGGAGGCAGGGTCCAGCTCCAACTGTAGGTAGGCGTGACTCATATCTAATTTTGTGAACGAGAGTCCGCCTGCAAGCTTCGCGTAGAGATCCTCTATGCGAGGCATTGGATATCGGTCGAGTCGGGAAGCCGTATTCACTGTAAGTTTATAGTCGCCGCACAAGCGAACTGTGGCATCTGGCTTCATTACAGGTACAATTGGTGCTGCCCAGTCAGCGAAACGGACGGGCCTGATAATACCCAAAGTCTCCAAACGAGTGAGCTCCCCTTCTACCTTCTCGAGCAAGGCGTAAGGCACCGGGCGCGCCCGGAAATAGCGCGGCGTGGCTCCTCGTTCGACTTGGATACGGGCTACGGCCCTTTTTATTTTCCCCAAACCGGGCTGGAATACATCTGGGTATCGTACTAGCACCTCAGTCAACCCTCCAGAAACTGTTTGGAGGATGTGCTGCCACTGCAACCGCAAATGGCGCAACCAGTCCCAACCCAACAGGCTGGGCCCATGGCCGCGCACCACGATAAGTGGTCAACGCCCCTCCTGGTGTCCATAAACAACAGGGGTCATCGTCGTTCCTGCAATGTCCAGTGGTTCCCCCGTGTAGGTGGCCAACCTGGCCTGTGTGTCGGTTAATGTAAGGGTCTGTATACCCTGCTTCCCAGTTTCGGTCGGAACGACGGCGCCTCTGGCGCCCCCAGCACCGGCGTCCGCGACGGGGTCGGCGCCTACAAGTCTGACACGGACATGGCTCCTCATCCATTGGTTCTGGCGAAGGTTCCCTTCGGGGAGGAATGTCTGACGGCCACTGGCATCGATCCAGACGTCGTCTCGCCCAAGGTGCCGCAGGAGTGCGGGGGGACGTTTTCGGACGGAAGGGGTTGCGCCCCAAGGCATGCACCTCCATTCCCTGTAGCTCCTGCACTCCTCGTTCTGCGCTCTCTCGGGACAATACTATTTGAATGGCCTGTTGAAAAGTCAATGTTGGCATATATATATATATATATATATATATATATAAAACAGCAGCAGCAACCTTGCTTGCTGCTTACACCTTCCTGCTGGTTCCAAACTGGCCAGCTTTATTTATACAGGGAGTCTGCTAATGATTTCTCCGTCCCCCCTCATTGGGGAAGCTCATACTCCCACAGGATTGTGGGATTGTCATTAGTCCCCAGCCAATGGTAAGCAGGCAGGTTTTCACAGTTTCAAACCTGCTCCTGGCTGCTCTCGATGTCTAAGCAGAACTGAGAGCCAAAATGGAATCTGCTGTCCGTTCCAGAATCTTCTGAAAGGCTCTAGGAATCACAATCAAAAACAGGATATGTCCCAGAATTTCAGAAGAGTCGATTGGCTGCTAGCCATGTCTATCAAAATGACCCACGGGACAATGTCACAGAACACATTGTCCTGAGGGGACTGCCTGGGTCAGTTCAAATGACACCTTAGACCAGGGGTGCTTTCAGTTTAACCAAAGTCTGCAGTTTAAACCCAAAATCTGCAATATTGAAGCAGCCAGCAGGACAGGAATTAAAATGAAAACAAGGGGTCAGATCAGGATTTAAAAGAGGTTCCTTACAGAACAAGGAAACTTTCAGTTAAAAAAACATTTTATTGAAGACATTTCAAATATATACACAACAAAGAAACACAAAATCCAATCGCAGCAATAGGAACCTACCATACCCTCCCTACACACCCCTTAACAAAGACCCCCCACTCTCCCGCTGCCACCCCAGCAAACCCCCTTTTTCTAGTTTTTCACCCAAATGCCTCAGCCCAGAAAAAAATCGAATTCTCCTTCACTCGCTGACGACTCAATACTCCTTAAAGAAGTCGATGAACAGCTTCTACCTCAAGGTGAACCCCTCCTCCGCCCCTCGAATGGCGAACCTGATCTTCTCCAAATGCAAAAACTCTGTCAAATTGCTCACCCATACCCCTGCCCTCCGTGGCTCCAGGTCGCACCAATACAACCTGTCTCTGGGCTGTCAGGGAAGCAAGGCCAACACGTAAGCCCCTTTCCCCACCCGTACTCCCGGATCTTCCGGCACTCCAAATAGCGGCACCTCTGGACTTGGTGCTACCTCTACCCCCAAAATCTTTGACATTACGTTCACAAATCTTGTCCAAATTCCCCTCAACCTCGGACACGCCTAAAATGTATGGACGTGATCTCCCCCCCCCCCCCCCCCCCCCCAACCCCCCGGCGCACACAATCCACAGCTATTTACCACCCCCGAAAAGGACTGATTCATCCTGGACACCGACATGTGGGCCATGTGCACCATTTTAAACTGGATGAGGCCTAGTCTTGCGCATGACGAGAGCGCATTAACCCTCTGCAAAGCTTCACTCCATACTCCAGCCCCTAGCACTCCTCCCAGCTCCTCATCTCACTTATGCCTAACCTCCTCCATGAGAGAATCTCTCTTCAACAGCTCCCCATATATATCTGCAACCTCGCCGTTCCCTATTTTATCCTTGGACAGGAGTTTATCCTGCAGCACCGGGAGCGGCAGCATCGGAAACAACAGCACCTCCTTCCCCATGAGGTCCTGAACCTGCAGTTACCTGAACCCATTCCCCTTTGGAAACTGGTACGCCCCCTCCAGCTCCACCAGGTCTGCAAACCTCTCTCCAACAAACAAATCCTTAAAATTCTATCCCCACCTGCCGCCTCTCCCGGAATCTCGCCTCCAACCCCACTGGTGCAATCCTATGATTATTGCAAATCCTGCCGACGTGCCCTCCAATCCAAAGTGCTGCTGACACTGGTTCCAAACCCTCAACCCTAATACCACCTTGGGGCTCGTGAAGTCCCTGACTGGCGAAAATGGAAGCGGCACCAAAAACAGTGCCCTCAAACCGTCCCCTTAAACAAGGTCGCCTGCATCCCCCCCCCAAACCGACCGCTCCTTCATTGCCCATTTCCTAACCATTGCAAAGTTTGCCACCCGATAGCAGTTTCGCAGGCTCAGCAATGCTAACCTCCTCCCGGCGATCCCTCTCCAAGAACATCCTCCTATCCTGTGGAGCCTTCCATGCCCACACAAACCTCAAAATCATCCCATTAACCTTCCTAAAAAAAGACTTGGCCACAGAAATCAGGAGGTTCTGGAACACAAACAAAACATTTGGCAACGCCGTCATCTGGACCCGGCATGCCAACGACACTAGCAGCACATCCCATCTCCTAAAGTCTGCCTCCATTCCCTCCACCAACTGTGCAAATTCAACTTATGCTGCTGGGCCCAACTCCACGCCCCCTATAACCCAACGTAACAAAACCTCGCCCCTACCAACCGGTGCGGCAGTTTGCCCAACCGCCTTTCCTGGATTCGGGCACTAATTGGGAATACCTCCATGTTAAGCTTGTATCCTGAAAAGTGGCCAAATTGCCCCCAAATCCCCATGATCCTGTCGAAGCTCCCGACCAGGTCTGAAATATACGGCAGGAGATCATCCACAGATAAAGAGATTCAGTGCGAACACCCTTCCTTTCTCACCCCTCCACCTCCTCAAGCCCCTAAGTGCCATTGCCAACGGCTCAATTGCAGGGCAAAGAGCAGCGGGAAGAACGGAAACCTCTGCCTTGTCCGCCGGTGCAACCCAAAGTGCTCCGAGCTAACCTTGATAGTCCGAACACTCGCCTTAGGTGCCTTACACAGCAGCCGAACCCAGTCCACAAATCTCGGCACAAAATTGAACCGCCCCTGCACCTTGAATAAGTACGACCACTCCACCCAATCAAAAGCTTTCTCCACATCCATGAACCACTTCAACATCTCGGCCCTCTGAGGGCATCATAATTACGTTCGGCAACCTCTGTACATTCGCCAACAGCTGCTGCCCCTTCATTAATCTCGTCTGGTCCTCACCTGTCACCCCCGGCACACAGTCCCCAGCCTCATTGCCAGCAGCTTTGCCAAAGAGTTCACCTCGACATTCAGCAGTGTGTACGATCTACACTGCTCTAGGTCCTAAACTTTCTTTAAATAAGAGATATCAAAGCATGAGACAGCTGGGGTGGGGGGTGCGGGGCGAGGCAGAGGGGGGCTCGCCTTCCCCTTCCAACGATACTCATTATATATCACGACGAGCAGGGGCCCCAGCTCCGACCCAAAATTCTTATAGAATTCAACTGAAAACCCATCTGGACCCGGGGCCTTGCCCGCCTGCACCGACCCCACGCAGTCCATCACCTTGGACCACACAACTTTTATTAATAGGTTGCTGTCGTTGATCCTGGATTGCTGCCGGGGGTGGAGGAGTTGGGATACGCTGCAATAGTGATCTCTGAGGATCCTCTGACTCTGAAGGAGATTATGGAGGTTGTGGGTTTGATGAGGTCGGGGAAGGTGCTGGGACCAGATGGGTTCCCAATTGAATTTTATAAAAGGTTTGTCAGGTTGCTGGCCCAGTGCTGGTTGAGATGTTTGAGGATTCTCGGACTCGGGGGACGTTGCCAGCCTCTGTAGGCGACGATCTCCTTGATATTGAAGAAAGATAAAGACCAGGTGGAGTGTGGGTCGTACTGCCACCATCTCTTTTTTGAATGTGGATGCAAAGTTGTTGACGAAGGTCCATATCACCCCTAGTCCTTTGGGAATATCAATCCCCCAGTCTCATAAGTGTCCCGTGACCTGCTTAACTCCAGTTTACGGCAAAGAGCATTGGGGATTAGTTGTTTTTTGGGGGTTTGTGGGGGGGAGGTGAATGAAAGGGTTGAAACAATTGTAATTGTTGTATACACATGGTTGTAAAGATGCTGGGCTGGATTCTCCATCTGGGAGACAAACACCCCACGTCGGCGTGGAAATGGTGGTGTTTTACGCTAGGAAAACTAGCGCAAAACGGCCGATTCCCTGCGCCGGGAGAGGAGGGGGGTGCGGCTAGCAGCCAGGCAACGTGGAGCTCTAGCTGCCGAACAGGCCTGGCCGTGCCGTGCTTCATGGTGGACGCAGCCTGCAAAAATAATCCCCCACTTCGGCCGGCTCGCAAGCCCCGGACCCCCACAGTGCCCCCAGCCCTGAACAATGTCCCCCCCTGCCCGTGGGCCGGCCCACCCCTGACTGAGCCGGCGTCGGACTGAGTCTACAGCCACCACGCTGAGTTCCCGAGAATGTGATCACGTGTGTCCCACGCTGTCGAGAACTCGGCCGGTCGGGGACGGAGCATCGCGGGGCGAGCCTCAGGCAATGGCCTGAGGTCGTGGATACAGCGTGCTGAGTTTCAGGGGGCGGAGCATCGTGAAAGTGGCGCCGCCCCCGATTCTGTCGTCATCGGGGATTCTCCGTCCCGTCGCCGAACGTGATTTCGGCATCGGGGATCGGAGAATCCAGTCCGTTATTTTCAAAAATTGTGAACAAAATATATTTTTTTAAAACAACGTGTTGGGAGGGGTTGGGTGGTGAGGGGTTGGGAGGAGTTGGATGATGAGGGATATTTTTGTATTTTGTATGAATTTTGTTACAAGTTTTGTATGCAAACGGCAAATTTTTTCTTTGAATAAAAATAGATTAAAAAAATATGAATAGCAGTCTCCACCTCGGCATTGCAGCAATCTCAAAACACCCAGCCAACCACACCCAAAACCAAAATTATTCCGGTGAATTGCACACACAATGTTTTGGACTCTACTACTTCCTGTGGTAACAAATTCCACAGGCCAACCACCCTCTGAGTGAAGGAATTCTCCTCATCTCAGTCCTAATTGGTCTACCCGTATCCTCAGACTGAACAAATTAATGTTTTTAAAAACCATGCTGTTTGACTAACCATCAAATAAAATGGATAATATAGTATCTGTCTCCATTTCCATTGGCTGTGGGAAGGCAGTACACCTAGAGAGCAGGCCAATGGAGGGGGTTCAGGCAGTTTGAGGTGGTAGGTCGTGATGAAACTTCAAGAATGCACCCAGCAAGAGCCAGTAGCTCTGAATCCACCCCATCAGACACCACCCCCATCAAATTCCCGAGGGAATTCCAGGAGTCCATCTTGGTGCTTGAACCAAATTCAGGAGGACAACATTACAACAATATGAAACATGGCCTTTTCTTACTCAGGGTTCCAGTGATCATATCAGAGAATCCCTACAGTTCCGAAGGAGGCCATTCGACCTATCGAGTCTGCATCGAACCTCCGAACGAGCACACACCCCTGTCCTACCCCCATAACCCCGCCTAACCCGCACATCTTTGAGCACTAAGGCGCCATTTAGCATGGCTAATCCACCTAACCCAAACATCTTTGGGCAGTAAGGCGCTATTTAGCATGGCTAATCCACCTAATCCGAACATCTTTGGACTGTGGGAAGAAACCAGAGCACGCAGGGAAAACCCTCACAGACACGGGGAGAAAGTGCAAACTCCACACAGACAGTCACCCGAGGCAGTAATTGAATCCTGGTCCCTGGCGCTGGGAGGCTGCAGTGCTAACCACTGTGCCACCATGCCACCACTTGTGTGTTGATCTACAGAGTACTTTGAGTGCTGAACACAATTATTGAATGAAAGGACCACGTGGCCCTAATGAGTGAATAAGTGGCAGGGATGGGGCAGGGGGAGAAGTAATGAGGCTTTTGTCTGCTTTAACCTATGACTGTCTAAAAACTGACTCCATATTTCTCATTTTATGACACTCTGTCTCACTGCTGTGTTTTTGATCTTATAGGGTTCCAAAGAGTTGCTGAATAAACATCTGTACAACACAGTAAACCATTATAATCTGAACTGCTATGAGGTTAAGAAACGACAGAAGATTTTGATGGAGCTTATGCAAACTCTGAGGTCTGTTAAAAAGGAGACACAGTTTGGTGCAGGGGAGCACAATGATCTTCAGGTATGCTTCCTTTTAAACTTGCTCACTCCATCCACCTTTTTTTAATCTGTCTGTAATACTGTACCAAAACTTGCAAATCGACATTCACGGATAATATTGCTGGTTAGGTTCACAGAGGTGGATGTTTCAGCCAGCTACCAACACTCGAGGATTGCCCAGGAACTGGACATTAATCTCCACAATGCTTACTGTAATCAAAAAGCATCAAAGCAATTGTTTCCAAATATTCTGATGTAAAAATATCAGATATTAATAATATTTGTGCAAAGCAGAGCTTGTTCACTTTCAAATTGGGGCAAGAGTTTGGTGAACTGTGAGGATGACAGGATGTTGAACAGGACGGCGAGCTCAGCTGGAGCTGGGAATGATGTGATGAATATCGCCAAGTAGAGATCACAAGTCAGTGCTTTACAGGATGGTGAGCGAACAGAAAGCAGGGGGAGAAAAGAGGAAACTAGAGACAGAGTAGCAGGAGGTATATGTTGGCAGGGAGAGTGACGCTAAAGCTGAGGGAGTTGCAGAGGACGAGGGGGAGTAGTTAATAACTGAGAGAACAATTTCCATTGTGGCGAGAAGGGCTGAGAATATGTGGGGTTGGAGAAACTTAGGGAAGGTGCAAGGACATAGGATTAGTTCAGGGAAAGACCACTGAGGGTTCTGAAGTGAGAATAAGAAGCTGAATGCCAGTGATCCGGAAACCAGGATGCGACTGGAGCTTGACCCTGACAGCATTGTGGACCTGATTGTGCGTGAGGGCACCTCCATTGTGGACCTGATTGTGCGTGAGGGCACCTCCATTGGGGACCTGATTGTGCGTGAGGGCACCTCCATTGGGGACCTGATTGTGCGTGAGGGCACCTCCATTGGGGACCTGATTGTGCGTGAGGGCACCTCCATTGGGGACCTGATTGTGCGTGAGGGCACCTCCATTGTGGACCTGATTGTGCAAAAGGGCACCTCCATTGGGGACCTGATTGTGCATGAGGGCACCTCCATTGGGGACCTGATTGTGCGTGAGGGCACCTCCATTGGGGACCTGATTGTGCGTGAGGGCACCTCAATTGGGGACCTGATTGTGCGTGAGGGCACCTCCATTGGGGACCTGATTGTGCGTGAGGGCACCTCCATTGGGGACCTGATTGTGCGTGAGGGCACCTCCATTGTGGACCTGATTGTGCGTGAGGGCACCTCCATTGGGGACCTGATTGTGCGTGAGGGCACCTCCATTGGGGACCTGATTGTGCGTGAGGGCACCTCCATTGTGGACCTGATTGTGCGTGAGGGCACCTCCATTGTGGACCTGATTGTATGTGAGGGCACCTCCATTGTGGACCTGATTGTACGTGAGGGCACCTCCATTGGGGACCTGATTGTGCGTGAGGGCACCTCCATTGTGGACCTGATTGTGCGTGAGGGCACCTCCATTGGGGACCTGATTGTGCGTGAGGGCACCTCCATTGGGGACCTGATTGTGCGTGAGGGCACCTCCATTGTGGACCTGATTGTGCGTGAGGGCACCTCCATTGTGGACCTGATTGTGCGTGAGGGCACCTCCATTGTGGACCTGATTGTGCGTGAGGGCACCTCCATTGAGGACCTGATTGTACGTGAGGGCACCTCCATTGGGGACCTGATTGTGCGTGAGGGCACCTCCATTGTGGACCTGATTGTGCGTGAGGGCACCTCCATTGTGGACCTGATTGTGCGTGAGGGCACCTCCATTGGGGACCTGATTGTGCGTGAGGGCACCTCCATTGTGGACCTGATTGTGCGTGAGGGCACCTCCATTGTGGACCTGATTGTGCGTGAGGGCACCTCCATTGGGGACCTGATTGTGCGTGAGGGCACCTCCATTGGGGACCTGATTGTGCGTGAGGGCACCTCCATTGTGGACCTGATTGTGCGTGAGGGCACCTCCATTGTGGACCTGATTGTGCGTGAGGGCACCTCTATTGGGGACCTGATTATGCATGAGGGCACCTCCATTGGGGACCTGATTGTGCGTGAGGGCACCTCCATTGTGGACCTGATTGTGCGTGAGGGCACCTCCATTGGGGACTTGATTGTGCATGAGGTCACCTCCATTGGGGACCTGATTGTGCGTGAGGGCACCTCCATTAGGGTCCTGATTGTGCATGAGGGCACCTCCATTGGGGACTTGATTGTGCGTGAGGGCACCTCCATTGGGGACCTGATTGTGCGTGAGGGCACCTCCATTGTGGACCTGATTGTGCGTGAGGGCACCTCCATTAGGGACCTGATTGTGCATGAGGGCACCTCCATTGGGGACCTGATTGTGCGTGAGGGCACCTCCATTGGGGACTTGATTGTGCATGAGGGCACCTCCATTGTGGACCTGATTGTGCGTGAGGGCACCTCCATTGGGGACTTGATTGTGCGTGAGGGCACCTCCATTGGGGACCTGATTGTGCGTGAGGGCACCTCCATTGTGGACCTGATTGTGCGTGAGGGCACCTCCATTAGGGACCTGATTGTGCGTGAGGGCACCTCCATTGTGGACCTGATTGTGCGTGAGGGCACCTCCATTAGGGACCTGATTGTGCGTGAGGGCACCTCCATTGTGGACCTGATTGTGCGTGAGGGCACCTCCATTGTGGACCTGATTGTGCGTGAGGGCACCTCCATTAGGGACCTGATTGTGCATGAGGGCACCTCCATTGGGGACCTGATTGTGCATGAGGGCACCTCCATTGGGGACCTGATTGTGCGTGAGGGCACCTCCATTGGGGACCTGATTGTGCATGAGGGCACCTCCATTGGGGACCTGATTGTGCATGAGGGCACCTCCATTAGGGACCTGATTGTGCATGAGGGCACCTCCATTGGGGACCTGATTGTGCGTGAGGGCACCTCCATTAGGGACCTGATTGTGCATGAGGGCACCTCCATTGGGGACCTGATTGTGCGTGAGGGCACCTCCATTGGGGACCTGATTGTGCGTGAGGGCACCTCCATTGTGGACCTGATTGTGCGTGAGGGCACCTCCATTGGGGACCTGAATGTGGGTGAGGGCACCTCCATTGGGGACCTGATTGTGCATGAGGGCACCTCCATTGGGGACCTGATTGTGCATGAGGGCACCTCCATTAGGGACCTGATTGTGCATGAGGGCACCTCCATTAGGGACCTGATTGTGCGTGAGGGCACCTCCATTGGGGACCTGATTGTGCGTGAGGGCACCTCCATTGTGGACCTGATTGTGCGTGAGGGCACCTCCATTGGGGACCTGATTGTGGGTGAGGGCACCTCCATTGTGGACCTGATTGTGCGTGAGGGCACCTCCATTGTGGACCTGATTGTGCGTGAGGGCACCTCCATTGTGGACCTGATTGTGCGTGAGGGCACCTCTATTGGGGACCTGATTGTGCGTGAGGGCACCTCTATTGGGGACCTGATTGTGCGTGAGGGCACCTCCATTGGGGACCTGATTGTGCGTGAGGGCACCTCCATTGGGGACCTGATTGTGCGTGAGGGCACCTCCATTGGGGACCTGATTGTGCGTGAGGGCACCTCCATTGGGGACCTGATTGTGCGTGAGGGCACCTCCATTGGGGACCTGATTATGCGTGAGGGCACCTCCATTGTGGACCTGATTGTGCGTGAGGGCACCTCCATTGTGGACCTGATTGTGCGTGAGGGCACCTCCAGTTTACAGGAAATGAAATTAGAGAGGCTAGTCAAGCAGGCATTGAAGAATCCCAGCTGTGAGTTATTAAACACGTCATTTAGGATATTGGTGGGAGAGCAGGAGCGGTCTGGGAATGTAGGTGCTCAATGTTTTAGAGGTGAAAGGAAGCAGCTTTGGTGACTCCTGGACTGAAGGAGAGGTGGTAGCTGGGGTGGAGATAGTGAGAGGCCGGAGTCCACTGGGGTCTGCAAGAAGTGAATGGTTTTGGTCTTGCCGGCACTGAAACAATCCAGGTAATTAATGTTGGAGAGGCAGTTTGAGAGAATGCCTTTCTAAAAGCAGTGGGGTTAACGGAGGAGGTGGAATTGATCTGAGGTTCACCAGAGACTTAACCTCAAGCTTTTGGATGATATCTCCCAGGCCCAGCATGTAAGAGCTCGAGAGGAGTGATCAAGACTGGAACCTTGCGGTACAGTGGAGGTCACATGACGATGGCAGTGATGGTTAGCATCGTACTGGGGGGACTGCAGTATCACAGAAGTGAACTGTGGAGAAGATGCTGAAGAGAGTGAAAGGGGGGAAGTGAGCCATTGTTGGCCCCTATCTGGGACCCGTGGAATACAAGTGTCCTAGATAGGGGCAGAGGCTACCCAG
Source organism: Scyliorhinus torazame (assembly GCF_047496885.1). Classification (NCBI taxonomy): domain Eukaryota; kingdom Metazoa; phylum Chordata; class Chondrichthyes; order Carcharhiniformes; family Scyliorhinidae; genus Scyliorhinus; species Scyliorhinus torazame. Next base: position 38,502,742 of record NC_092728.1, read on the forward strand.
CTGGAGCTCCTAATAGACTGCACATAAAAGGTGGCCCAGGCTGGGCCTGATGAATTGAGTTCTCCCAGCAAGGACTGGAATGGGACAGAGTTACTGCCGCAGGCAGAATATTGTATATAGTTTAATAATACTTCATACCACTACTGCTGGCTTCCTCAAGTTACTAAACTGAATAATTGTTAATGTTAGAGCACAGGAAAGAGGCTGTTTGACCTGTCTCAGCCATGTAACTGCAGTTTCTTCAACAAGAGCTGGTCTACTCTCACATTCTCTACCCTTTCCTCACACCGTTTGAATTTCTTCATTTTAAATACTCAGCCATTTCCCATCCAAGAGATGTTATTGTCCCCATCAATCTCTGACACAAGGCCTCTGCTGCCCATCCTGCAGTATGTTACTGAGCCTATGTCTGTGTCCCCTTGTGACTGGCCCTCACTCAGTCTGTGTCCCCTTGTGACTGACCCTCACCCAGTCTGTGTCGCCTTGTGACTGACCCTCACTCAGTCTGTGTCCCCTTGTGACTGACCCTCACCCAGTCTGTGTCGCCTTGTGACTGACCCTCACTCAGTCTGAGTCCCTTGTGACTGACCCTCACTCAGTCCGAGTCCCTTGTGACTGACCCTCACTCAGTCCGAGTCCCTTGTGACTGACCCTCACTCAGTCCGAGTCCCTTGTGACTGACCCTCACTCAGTCCGAGTCCCTTGTGACTGACCCTCACTCAGTCTGAGTCCCTTGTGACTGACCCTCACCCAGTCTGTGTCGCCTTGTGACTGACCCTCACTCAGTCCGAGTCCCTTGTGACTGACCCTCACTCAGTCCGAGTCCCTTGTGACTGACCCTCACTCAGTCTGTGTGCCCCCCTCCCACCCCACCTGCCTGCCCTATGAACCTGTTTTGCTATTTAGAGATGATGGCCTATTTGTATCTTAACCCCGTCTTCCAATCTGGGTTTGTCTAGTCCTTCAAACTCTTTGCTGAACAAGATTTATTCAGAATATTGATCGCAGGAATAACCAATAGCATAACCTCTCCAAGTTATTCCATCTCCCCAGCTGATATTTGCTCCTTGTCCTCACATGCACACTGCAAAGAAGCATTAAAAATTTGTTTGTTAATTCACAGGTAATCCGTCAGATTGAGAATAAAATAGAGAAGATGGATACGAAAATCAATGTTGCGAAACAGATTTATCAGATGTATCAGAACATCCTGGAGTGTCTGCAGAGAGTGAGTAAATCACAGTGAGGATTGGGATTCTCACACATTCCAATGGGCTGGGTTCTTCCACCCCGCCCGCCGCAAGAACACCACGGGCGAGACGCAAACAAGGGAGTTCAATGGGGCCAAGGCTACTTTATTCACAAACAAGGTGTGGTTTGGAATGCTCTACCCAGCAAGACTCTGGGTGACGTACGGTCAATTAGGAACATTATTTTAACACAACGTGAGGTGCAAATGAGTTCATCTGGAAAAGTGGGCTGCGAAGACTGCAATAATGGACATAATGTTTCTTCATTCTCTGATTTGAATACCTGCATGTCATGAGATGGGGAAGGGGGAGGGGGGGGGGGGGGGGAGGAGAAGAAGGCAGAGGCTCACCAAAGGAGGTGGGTGGGTGGCGGGTGGAGGGGGTGGGTGGGGGTGAGAACAAAACAGGCAGAGGATAGAGGGGAGATGCCATCACACTGGCAAGCATGCTAGTACATGGAAATAAGTGGAGAAGGGGGGGCAGCGTAACTCTCGAAAGGGAGGGAGCGTCTGACAGAAGAGGGGATAAAACAACAGGGCGGATGGTAGTGGGGGAGAAGGGCAAGTAGGGGAGGCATAGGGCGGGATAGGGAGTCGGTAAGGGCAGAGGGGCCCGGGGGAAGATGGGAGGGGGAGGATAGAATGCTGGTTACAACAAGTGGCACATGGGGACGGCTGGAACGAATAAGGAAACGGTGGCCATCTTGGATGGCCCCCAAACAAAGGGGTGCGGGGGCATGGTCCACATGGTAAATATTGCTGACCCATCGGCGGGAGGGGGAGAAACCCCCCATCAGAATAGTCACCTGGAACATCGGGATTCAATGGCCGGGGGGGAAAATCCAGAGTCTTTTCCCATCTGAAAAGCCTGAGGGCCGACATAGTCTTCCTCTAAGAGGCACACCTGAGGAGAAGGACCGACTGAGGGGAAGAAAGAGCTGGATAAGACAGATCTTTGATGAATACCAGGGATGAGGTCGAAGGGGGTGGCTATATGTTCAGTAAGAGGATGACCTTTACAGCAACAAAGACATGACGGACCCGGGGGGATGGAATGTAATAGATTAGCAGTGTCCTGGAAGGGGCACAGGTGCTGCTTGTGAATATATACGCTGTCATGTGAGAGTACCTTTAAGAAATGGGTGTTTATAAATGTGTGTATATAAATATCTGTAGTGAGAGTACCTTTAAGAAATGGGTGTTTACTACTGCAGTGATGTCAGAGAATGGGTTGAGCTGGGCTGTCTGTCAGCTTTTTACTTTCGTTTTAGGCTGTTTGCTGCAGGGTGTGCTTCAGTTTTGTTTTCAGTGTTGGAGCTGAAACCAGACAAAGCAGGTGTACTGCTGTTCTCTCTGCCATCAAAAGACTATCTCTTGATCATTTGGTGAATTCAGAATTATAAATGTTCTCAGTAGTGAATGTAAACCTAATGTGCCTCTGTTAAAAAGTGTTTCTTAAGTCTTCTGGATGTTGTTTGGGAAGTTATTAAGGATTACTTAGTGTTGTATTCTTTGGGGGTTGTATTTGAATTGATGGCTGCTAAGATGTTCACTGTATGTTTTAAAAAGGTTAACTTGAGAATAAACATTGTTTTGCGTGAAAAAATACTTGTCCATTTCTGCTCTACCACACCTGTAGAGTGGGCTGTGTGCTCCCCATACCACAATCTATTAAAAGTTGTGGGTCAGGTGAATTCCATGATACACTTTGGGGTTCTCTAAACCCTGGCCCATAACAAATTGGGGGCTTGAGGGGGATAAAAGTCTAGCTATTGGATTGGCTTAGTGAACTTAAAGACAGTGAGGGGTGAGCATATTGTGGTTGCTTTTCAGGTGTGGTATTCTAGTTCAAGTGGGGAGTGTGTTGTGGACACTGGCCCTTTCAGAGGCTCTGACGTTTTTGGGGGTGAAGACGGTCACACGCAGTACCTTACGGATAGAGACTAAAAGTAGAGGTTAGATTTGGCAAAAACATTGCAGTTAACATTACCTGACAAAATGCGAAAAGGTTAGGTAATTATGGCGGTGGCTAAGCATTTAAAGTTGCCTAAGATACAGTTTGACTCATTGGAAATAGCAAAAATTCAGTTACAAATGAAACAAATGGAACATGAGAAAGAATTAAAGCAGCTTGAATACAAAAGAGAGGGACAATAAAGAGAGAGAGTGGAAAAAGAAAGAGATAGAGAGGAAAAAGACAGAGAAAGAGAGGAAAAAGAAAAGGGGAGAGAAGAAATGAGGAAAGAAAGAATAGCCCGAGCAGAACAAAAAGAAAGAGAAAGGGAGATACAGATCAGGGAAAAAGATAAAGAGAGAGAATTTGAACTTCAGAAAATGGCTATGAAACGTAACAAAGAACAAAGAAAATTACAGCACAGGAACAGGTCCTTCGGCTCTCCCAGCCTGCGCCGTTCCAGATCCTTTATCTAAACCTGTCACCTATTTTCCAAGGATCTACTTCCCTCTGTTCCCCGCCCGTTTATATATCTGTCTAGATGCATCTTAAATGATGCTATTGTGCCCGCCTCTACCACCTCCGCTGGCAAAGCGTTCCAGGCACCCACCACCCTCAGCGTAAAAAACTTTACACGCATATCTCCCTTAAACTTTCCCCCTCTCACCTTGAAATCGTGACCCCTTGTAATTGACACCCCCACTCTTGGAAAAAGCTTGTTGCTATCCACCCTGTCCATACCTCTCATAATTTTGTAGACCTCAATCAGGTCCCCCCTCAACCTCCGTCTTTCCAATGAAAACAATCCTAATCTACTCAACTTTTCTTCATAGCTAACACCCTCCATACCAGGCAACATCCTGGTGATCCTCCTCTGCACCCTCTCTAAAGCATCCACATCCTTCTGGTAATGTGGTGACCAGAACTGCACGCAGTATTCCAAATGTGGCCTAACCAAAGTCCTATACAACTGTAACATGACCTGCCGACTCTTGTACTCAATACCCCGTCCGATGAAGGCAAGCATGCTGTATGCCTTCTTGACCACTCTATCGACCTGCGTTGCCACCTTCAGGGTACAATGGACCTGAACTCCCAGATCTCTCTGTACATCAATTTTCCCCAGGACTCTTCCATTGACCATATAGTCCGCTCTTGAATTAGATCTTCCAAAATGCATCACCTCGCATTTGCCTGGATTGAACTCCATCTGCCATTTCTCTGCCCAACTCTCCAATCTATTTATATTTTGCTGTATTCTCTAATAGTCCTCCTCGCTATCTGCAACACCACCAATCTTAGTATCATCTGCAAACTTGCTAATCAGACCACTTATACCTTTGTCCAGATCATTTATGTATATCACAAACAACAGTGGTCCGAGCACGGATCCATGTGGAACACCACTAGTCACCTTTCTCCATTTTGAGACACTCCCTTGCACCACTACTCTCTGTCTCCTGTTGCCCAGCCAGTTCTTTATCCATCTAGCTAGTACACCCTGAACCCCATACGACTTCACTTTTTCCATCAACCTGCCATGGGAAACTTTATCAAACGCCTTACTGAAGTCCATGTATATGACATCTACAGCCCTTCCCTCATCAATTAACGTTGTCACTTCCTCAAAGAATTCTATTAGGTTTGTAAGACATGACCTTCCCTGCGCAAAACCATGCTGCCTTTCACTGATAAGTCTATTTTCTTCCAAATGTGAATAGATCCTATCCCTCAGTATCTTCTCCAACAGTTTGCCTACCACTAACGTCAAGCTCACAGGTCTATAATTCCCTGGATTATCCCTGCTACCCTTTTTAAACAAAGGGACAACATTAGCAATTCTCCAGTCCTCCAGGACCTCACCCGTGCTCAAGGATGCTGCAAAGATATCATAGATTATCATAGGATTTACAGTGCAGAAGGAGGCCATTTGGCCCATCGAGTCTGCACCGGCTCTTGGAAAGAGCACCCTACCCAAGGTCAACACCTCCACCCTATCCCCATAACCCAGTAACCCCACCCAACACTAAGGGCAATTTTTGGACACTAAGGGCAATTTATCATGGCCAATCCACCTAACCTGCACATCTTTGGACTGTGGGAGGAAACCGGAGCACCCGGAGGAAACCCACGCACACACGGGGAGGATGTGCAGACTCCGCACAGACAGAGACCTAAGCCGGAATCGAACCTGGGACCCTGGAGCTGTGAAGCAATTGTGCTATCCACAATGCTACCGTGTTAAGGCCCCAGCTATTTCTTCCCTCGCTTCCCTCAGTAATCTGGGATAGGCCCCATCCGGACCTGGGGACTTGTCCACCTTAATGCCTTTTAGAATACCCAAAACTTCCCCCTTCCTTATGCCGACTCGACCTAGAGTATTTAAACATCCATCCTTAGCCTCAACATCCGTCATGTCCCTCTCCGGGACAATTCGGCATGTCCACATTGACTCTTACCAACTTTTACAGATGCAACATAGAAAGCATCCTATCAGGCTGCATCACAGCCTGGTATGGCAACTGCTCGGCCCAGGACCGCAAGAAACTTCAGAGAGTCGTGAACACCGCCCAGTCCATCACACAAACCTGCCTCCCATCCATTGACTCCATCTACACCTCCCGCTGCCTGGGGAAAGCGGGCAGTATAATCAAAGATCCCTCCCACCCGGCTTACTCACTCTTCCAACTTCTTCCATCGGGCAGGAGATACAGATGTCTGAGAATACGCACAAACAGACTCAAAAACAGCTTCTTCCCCACTGTCACCAGACTCCTAAATGACCCTCTTATGGACTGATTTCATTAACACTACACCCTGTATGCTTCATCCGATGCCAGTGCTTTTGTAGTTACATTGTATATGTTGTGTTGCCCTATTATGTATTTTCTTTTATTCCCTTTTCTTCTCATGTACTTAATGATCTGTTGAGCTGCTCGCAGAAAAATTCTTTTCACTGTACCTCGGTACACGTGACAATAAACAAATCCAATCCAATCCTTGGTGAATACCGATGCAAAGTACTCATTAAGAATCTCACCCATTTCCTCTGACTCCACGCATAAATTTCCTCTTTTGTCTTTGAGTGGGCCAATCCTTTCTCTAGTTACCCTCTTGCTCCTTATATATGAATAAAAAGCTTTGGGATTTTCCTTAACCCTGTTAGCCAAACATATTTCACAAACCCTTTTAGCCCTCTTTATTGCGCGTTTGAGATTTGTCCTACTTTCCCGATATTCCTCCAAAGCTTCATCAGATTTAAGTCGCCTAGATCTTATGTATGCTTCCCTTTTTCATCTTAGCTAGTCTCACAATTCCACCCGTCATCATGGTTCCCTAATCTTGCCATTTCTATCCTTCATTTTCACAGGGCCATCAACCTTTCCTTAAAAGACTCCCACATTTCAAATGTGGATTTACCCTTAAAGAGCTGCTCCCAATTCACATTCCCTAGCTCCAGTCAGTTAAAATTGGCAGATGTAAAGGGAAACGTACAGTTGGATGATAGTGATGAGGATAGTGAGAATGAGCGTCAAAGTCAAAGTCTTAGTGGGAATCTATTTAAATATGTCCAAGCATTGCCAAGGTTTGATGAGAAGGAGGTAGAAGCCTTTTTCATTTCATTTGAGAAGGTAACTAAACAAATGAAATGGCCACAGGACATGTGAATATTACTGATTCAAAAAAAGCTGGTTGGTAGGGCTCGTGAAGTGTTTGCATCACTACTGGAGGATGTATCTGGGACCTATGAGGAGGTGAAAAAATCCATCTTAGGTGCATATGAACTGGTGCCTGAAGCCTACAGACAAAGGTTTAGAAATTTAAGGAAAGAATTTGGTCAAACATACATGGAGTTTGAAAGGCTCAAACAGTAATTTTGATAGGTGGATAAGGGCTTTGAAAATAGACCAAATGTAAGAAGCTCTCAGAGAAATTATACTTTTGGAGGAGTTTAAAAATTCAATTCCTGATGTAGTGATAACTCATGTGGAAGAGCAGAGGGTTAAAACTGTAGCAGCAGAAATGGCAGATGATTATGAATTAGTTCATAAATCAAAGTATGGTTTCCGACATCAGTTTCAGCCTGTGAGGGATAGAAACAGTGGGGTTTGTTAAAGTGGTAAAGGAAAGCCCAAGTGAAGCGAAAGATTGCAAAAGATTGTACAGCCTGATCAAGAGATGATACAGCCTGATCAAGAGATGATTGATAAGAAGGTGGCAGATCTCTTTAAAGAATTTACTTATGTGGGTAAAGTTTACTCATGTGTATCAGGAGGAGCAGGTAAAGAAGTCACAATTTTAAGAGATATGGGAGCTAGTTAATCTTTAACGGTACGAGATGAGGAGTTATGTAGTTTGGGAAGAATGTTGCCAGAAAAGATGGTAATATATGGAATTCAGGGTGAGAGGAGTAGTGTTCCATTATATAAGGTAAGATTGGAAAGTCCAGTGAAGAGTGGTGAAGTGGTAGTAGAGTAATAGAGAAACTATCTTGTCCAGGAATACAGTTTATTTTGGGTAATGATATAGCTGGATGGCAGGTGGGAGTGATGCCTACTGTGGTTGATAAGCCAGTGGAAAATAAGACAACTGAAGTGTTGAAGGATGACTATCCTGGGATTTTTACGGATTGTGTAGTAACAATGTCGCAAAGTCACAGGTTAAGACAAGAGGAGAAATCAAAGAGTGAAGATGAAGTTGAAGTGCAATTATCAGAAACAATTTTTGATCAGATGGTTGAAAAAGAACAAGAACAGGTGGAGGATGAGGCGGATATTTTTAGTTCAGGAAAATTGGCGGAGTTACAACAGAAAGATGTAGAAATAAAACGGATGTATCAGAAAGCATACATGGAAAAGGAATCTGAGTGTATGCCAGAGTGTTATTACCGTAAAAGTGATGTCTTGATGAGAAAATAGAGACATTTACATATGCAGGCGGATGAAAAGTGGGCAGAAGTTCATCAAGTAGTATTGCCGGTCCGGTATAGAAAGGAGGTGTTGCGAGTTGCACATGAGGTACCAGTGGGAGGTCATTTGGGAATAAGGAAAAATCCAGAAACATTTTTATTGGCCTGGACTACATAAAGGTGTAGTTAAATTTTGTCAATCATGTCACACATGTCAAGTGATAGGGAAAACTCAAGCATGATAAAACCAGCGTCCTTAATACCCATTCCAGCATTTGAGGAACCTTTTACAAGGGTCCTAATTGATTGTGTAGGACCGCTTCCTAAAACGGAAAGTGGGAATCAGTATCTTTTGACGATAATGGATGTGTCCACTAGGTTTCCAGAGGCCATTCCAGTACGTATTATTACAGCTAAAAAGATTGTGGAGGAGTTACTTAAATTCTTTACTAGATATGGACTACCCACAGAAATACAATTGGATCAAGGATCACATTTTACCTCAAGGTTATTCAAAGAAGTTATGGATAGCTTAGGAATAAAACAATTTAAATCAACTGCATACCATCCAGAACGCAGGGAGCGTTAGAAAGGTGGCATCAGACATTAAAGTCAATGTTACTTATTGTCACGATTATCCAGAGGATTGGGATAAAGGAATTCCATTCGTATTGTTTGCAATTAGGGATACACCTAATGAGTCAACCAAATTCAGTCCTTTTGAACTAATTTTTGGTCATGAGGTAAGAGGACCACTTAAATTGATTAAAGAGAAATTGGTGAGTGAAAAATCGGAAATTACATTATTGGATTACGTGTCAAATTTTAGGGAACGTTTAAATAGGGCAGGTGAATTGTCTAGACAGCATTTAAAAGTTGCACAAAATGTGATGAAACTGGTATCGGACAAGAAATCCAAAGTTCGTAGTTTTGCCAGTGGAGATAAAGTTTTAGTATTGTTACCAGTGGTAGGTGAACCTTTAAAGCAAGGTTTTGTGGACCTTATCAGATTGAAAGGAAATTAAGTGAGGTGAATTATGTGGTAAAAACACCAGATAGAGGGAAGACTCACCGAGTGTGTCATGTGAATATGCTTAAAGGGTACTTTGAAAGAGAAGGAGAGAAAAAGGGGGAAGTTTTAATGATTCTAACTCAAAGTGACGAACCAAATCCAGATGACTGTGAATTTGACATACCTCAAATTAAATTGGAAAACGAGGATGTTCTTAAAAATTGGGATAAATTGTTGAGTTACCCTCCAGAGGAAAAACAAACTGATCTGAAAGAGTTATTGATATCACATGGGCAAGTTTGTGGAGATAAATTGGGAAGTACGAAAATGGCTATACATAATGTACATGTGGGAAATGCTGTTCCAAACAACATCCATGTAGACTTAACCCTTTAAAATTGGCACAGGTTGACAAAGAGATTGAGACTATGCTTAAAAATGGCATAATTGAAGTGGATTGCAGCCAATGGAGCTCACCCATAGTGATGGTATCAAAACCAGACGGTACCCAACGGTTGTGTGTGGTCTATAGAAAGGTTAATGCAGTTACAAGAACGGACTCTTGTCCTATCCCACGTTTGTCGGATTGCATTGACAAAAGTGGGACAATCAGCTTTTATTTCCAAACTGGATTTACTTAAAGGTTACTGGCAGGAACTTTATCCGAAAGGGCGAAGGAGATTTCAGCTTTTGTGACTCCAGATGGTATATACCAATTCAAAGTTATGCCATTTGGCATATAAAACGACCCAACCACATTTCAATGGTTAACGAACAAAGTTGTTTCAGGATTACCCAATTGTGTGGTGTACATCGACGATCAGGTAATTTTCAGCCAGACATGGACAGAACATTTAAAACATCTGATGGAGTTATTCGATCGACTTCAGTAGGCGGGTTTGGTGATAAACCTAACCAAAAGTGAATTTGGAAAAGCCCAAGTCACTTTCCTTGGCCATACAGGGTCGAATGGTCACATGGGATATGAAACCAACAGTTATTGAGGAGTTTCTGATACCCTCAAGACAAGGGAAATAATGCGATTTCTTGGCATGAGTGGATTTGATCGAACATTTGTGAAAAATCTTTGTAGTGTGGTTGCTCCACTGATAGACTTGCTGAAGAAACTTCAACATTTTCAGTGGACAGCGGACTTTCAACAGGCATTTGACTGCCTGAAAGCTGTGATAACCAATGCTCCTGTGTTGGAGAATTCCAAGGGACTCTGTGATCAGATTGAACTAAAGTATCTGACTTTAAAGAGAAATGCCGAGGCGTAGAGAAATGGACAGATCGTGCAGAGACCTTCTTGTTCAAAGAGACTGTCAATCGAGAAGGATTTCAGTTGGAGGAAAAACAAAATAGTGGGTCAGGTGAACTCCATGATACACTTTGAACAACAAAGAACAAAGAAATGTACAGCACAACAACAGGCCCTTCAGCCCTCCAAACCTGTGCCGACCATGCTGCCCGTCTAAACTAAAATCTTCTACGCTTCCGGGTCCGTATCCCTCTATTCCCATCCTATTCATGTATTTGTCAAGATGCCCCTTGTGGTAATACCAGGTTTTGCAGTACCTGAGAAGTGAATGACCATTGGCTGGACCGCGGAGTCTACCATTGGGTAATGTACAAAGCCCCGCCCTGAAAGGCGGGGTATAAGAACCGGTGCCGTCCCAGCAGCCTTCACTTCTGTAACATCGCTGCTAGGTACACTTCTATCTGATTAAAGCTGAATCGATATGACTCCTCGTGGTCTCAAGAGTATGACATGACATGATCCGGACATGATCCGGAGGTGGTGGTCGCACACAAGTTGAACGTTCAGTGATTGGAATCCCTTCCTGTTAATGAAGGCCTGGTGGGTGCAAGGTGGCATGCTTGCCATCTATTACCCACTGGACCTGGGGCATCCTGGCGATGGTGGAGAATCCTGCTGCCTGGGCATCTTGTTGGGCCTAGTCCAGGTCCAAGTTTATATAGTCAGCTGCCTGGGCAAACAGGGCATCCGTGACTTCACAAATGCACTTGGGGGCTGGAGGTTGGGATAGGCCCCAAAATTCCCCGCTTGAACCCTGGAATGAACCCGAGGCGCAAATGTTGACGGCCACCAGGAGCGAGTAACCTCCTCCTCCACATGGTGCTAAGTCCACAAGGAAATGGCACAAGTGCCACACCATCCCCTTGTTGAGGTGGAGCCTCCTGCGGCACATGTTGTCTGACATCTTTTCAAATGACCAGCGACACGGTAGCATATTGGTTAGTGCAATTGCTTCACAGCTCCAGGGTCCCAGGTTCGATTCTGGCTTGGGTCACTGTCTGTGTGGAGTCTGCACATTCTCCCCGTGTCTGCATGGGTTTCCTCCGGGTGGTCCGGTTTCCTCCCAAAGTCCAAAGATGTGCAGGTTAGGTAGATTGGCCATGATAAATTGCCCTTAGTGATGGGTGGGGTTACATGGTTTCTGGGATACGGTGGAGGTGTGGACCTGGGTAGGGTGCTCTTTCCAGGAGTCGGTGCGGACACGATGGGCCGAATAGCCTCCTTCCACACTGTAAATTCTATGACCCCTGTCCACCTTGGGCCAACGCTGGCTTCGCCCTCAGGGTCCTGCTCTGACCTGATGGGCGGTTGGGACCTCAGGGTGTGGGGCAGGACCTTGCACATAGGCTGCAGCCTCGAGCCTCTGTCAACACTGCTACTGCTTTCTCTGGCGTTTGGCTGCCTAGACTGCCACTGCCAGGGCATCTGCTGCGGGGTCCAGAATATCAGCCATACCATGATATCTGTAAGGAATATGAGAGGGTGTGACAACCAGTTAGGGCTTCCACTCCGGTACCCTCGAATCCCCCAAGCCTCCCCTGCCCTTACACTCCCTGCCATCTCTCAGGGTGCCACCCAACGAGCCGGTTATACTGGAATGCCCTGCCCTGCACACGGACCCCGGCCACAGCAGGGGCCCCTGGGACCGAACCCCAGACCTCCGCCGGGAACAGCATTGGGACTGGGCTCAGATACCACCCCCAGATCCACACACACACAATGGTCAGGGGGGTGTCTCCGGTGCTGAGGCCCAGTTCTTGGGTGTTCGATTGTTGGCTGCTGCCCCTGCAGTGTTGAAGCTTCCAGTGTTCAGGCAAAGTATCCAGGCCTCACAGTCTGGTTGGGGTGCTAGGCAGTAACACCCGCCTGTGACATGGCCCGTCTACCCACGGGAATCCACTTCAGAATATTTTGTTTATGAACAGTCAACAATACCTTTATACAAAAAAGATTAAAAAAACAAACTACATAACAGTCCACATATATTAACCATTAACTGACGAGGAAAAGACACCGTGCCATTCACACAGACACCTTTTCACTACAGAATATGAGCAGAGACATAAAGCTACAATAGTGTATTTATACAAAGAAAACCAAATACACGTTAAACATTAAACAGCCAATGGTACAATGAAATCTCCAGCATCTGAATCAACCCCACGCCCCCTCCCCCTCCACGCAGCCCCCAGCAGTGGACTCACATCAGTGAAAGATTGCTCGGGGGGTAGCATCACACAAAGTCACAGAGCATCGCGGAAGAGCACTGGCAGTAGTGCCCGGTACCAGGCCTCCCGATATTAAACAGTAAACAGTCTATAATACAATAACACTGCCCCCTTCTCCCGCAGCTCCAGCAGGAGACTCTCATCAGTGGAAAGTCGCTCAAAGGTAGCATAACAAAACACTGAAAAGTCACACCGACATACAGCACGGCAGAAGAGCAGAAGAGCACCCCTGCCCCTTTGTTAGCACTGTTCATCTTACTGTCACCCTTGCCCTTATTTCCCTTATTCCAAGCTACAGAAACAAGAGGGGCAGCAATGGACTAGTGCTGGGACCTTTGCTGTTCGTAGTATATATAAATGATTTGGAGGAAAATGGAACTGGTCTGATTATTAAGTTTGCAGACGACACAAAGGTTTGTGGAATTGCGGATAGCGATGAGGACTGTCAGAGGATACAGCAGGATTTAGATTGTTTGGAGACTTGGGCGGAGAGATGGCAGATGGAGTTTAATTCGGACAAATGTGAGGTAATGCATTTTGGAAGGTCTAATGCAGGTAGGGAATATACAGTGAATGGTAGAACCCTCAAGAGTATTGAAAGTCAAAGAGATCTAGGAGTACAGGTCCACAGGTCATTGAAAGGGGCAACACAGGTGGAGAAGGTAGTCAAGAAGGCATACGGCATGCTTGCCTTCATTGGCCGGGGCATTGAGTATAAGAATTGGCAAGTCATGTTGCAGCTGTATAGAACCTTAGTTAGGCCGCACTTGGAGTATAGTGTTCAATTCTGGTCGCCACACTACCAGAAGGATGTGGAGGCTTTAGTGAGGGCGCAGAAGAGATTTACCAGGATGTTGCCTGGTATGGAGGGCATTAGCTATGAGGAGAGGTTGAATAAACTTGGTTTGTTCTCACTGGAACGACAGAGGTTGAGAGGCGACCTGATAGAGGTCTACAAAATTATGAGGGACATAGAGTGGATAGTCAGAGGCTTTTTCCCAGGGTAGAGGGATCAATTATTAGGGGGCATAGGTTTAAGGTGTGAGGGGCAAGGTTTAGAGGAGATGTACGAGGCAAGTTTTTTACACAGAGGGTAGTGGGTGCCTGGAACCCGCTGCCGGGGGAGGGGGTGGAAGCAGGGACGAGAGTGACGTTTAAGGAGCATCTTGACAAATACATGAATAGGATGGGAATAGAGGGATATGGACCCCGGAAGTGTAGAAGATTTTAGTTTAGACGGGCAGCATGTTTGGTGCAGGCTTGGAGGGCCGAAGGGCCTGTTCTTGTGCTGTATCTTTCTTTGTTTTTTGTTAGTATATGGCTTCCAGGCATTAAACATTGAACAGTCAACAGTACAATAAAGCCACCAGCAATCCACAAAAGCATTTCCTCAATACCTTCAGCAAATCGTGCTGTTGAATTGCCCGTCACCCCTTCCCCCTCTCCAGCACTGGTAGGGTCATCTTACTTCTTCCTGTTCCTTGCACTCCAGGCTACAGAAGCAAAAGAGGCACAGGGCTTCCAGCCTAAACGTTAAAAAGTCAGCAATGCAATAAAGTCACCAGCCACCTGCAAAGCAGTTCTTAAATACCATCAGCTAGTTGCCCAGTTGAATCGGGCAACCATCCATCCCCTCCATAAGCACCGGCAGCAAGGCACCTGACTTTTCTTCCCTTTCCTTGCTCCAGGCCACAGAAGTAAATGAGGCAAACACATGACTTCCAGACATTAAACATTGAACAGCCAGCAATACCATAAAGTCACCAACAATCTGCAAAAGCAGCACTTAAATACCTGCAGCAAATTGGCCAGTTGAATCAGGCCGCTTTCCTTCGTCAGCACTGGCAGTAGGTTCATTTCGCTCCCTCCCTTTCCTTACTCCAGGCCACAGAAGCAAAAGAGGCAGCAGTAAACAGACACACAGGCAGTTACAACAGCATTCGGATCACTCCGCCTCTGGCAGCTCCCAGCAGCAGACTCTCGAAGGCAGGAATAATCATACCAGAAGCTCACACTAACATAGAATACAGCAGAAGAGTGAACAAGCACTCCTTCCCCTTCAGACCGGTAATCGGCCTGCTTACATCCTCCCTGTGCCTTATTCCAGACCACAGAAGCAGAAGAGGCAGCAGAAAGCAAACACTGGGCTTTCAGGCACTGCAGCCAGAAGCAGGAGCAAACAGCAAACACAACCTGCAGTCACTTGAGAGCTGTGAAATGCTTATATTACTAACATTGACAATTCCCTATTAGCGATGGCCAGAGGTTGCCACGGTCACTGGTGTTAAAGTAGGCTTCACCATATTACCATGGACGGGGCTCTGTCCTGGAACGGTTTGGTGGGATGGACAGGCAGAAGCTGATATACCGCTGGTATGGTATACACCATCCGGCGGTGGCATGTCGGAACCGCGGGCACTGAGTTCCCCACCGATGGCGGCCAATACCGCTGACCTGGCCTGTGTCCCCCCCCTCCCGCGAGCACTGGGGAAGCAACCCTGGTGCCACCGAGCTGACTGCCCGTTTTGCAAGATGGATATTCACCTCCTTCGGTCCCCACAGCAGCCATTGCGCTAGCGTCACGTTTTTAAATAGGTGTGCTAAAGGGCACTCACGGGACCGCTCTCTGTGGAGCCGGTTAGATCACGGGAGGCCGTTAGATAGGGGGTCCTTCCCGTTCATGGGATGGATATTGGCCTTAATTGGTAATTACTGGTTTCTCACCACAACGGGCCGCGGCAACGAGAGCGTGCCAGTAAGATCAGAAACCGATCGCCGCCTGGCACGGTCCCCGATTTCCTGTGACCGAACCGGCTCACTCGGATTCCTGCCTGGCGTGACACGGCTGTTAGATCCCACCCAACATCTAGCTCCTAACACTAGCCAATACTGTTCGAAGGTTGGTAACAGAACAATATCAGTGTCTCCGAAAGTAGGGATGCTGCAGGTGTCAAAGTGGGGATTTGTGTGAGAAACATACATGGGTTCGGGATATGGTGACTCAGTTGAGGGGCTATTTATTCCTCTAGACTTGATATATCGACTTTGTACATTTGCAGGATGCAGCGTATATACCTCAGAGAGTGGACAGCTTCAGTGCGATCGTTGATGCACACAAAGCTGAACTAACTGCATTAGCTCAAGTGTCTCGAGAAGCAGCAGAGGCCAGGAAAAACATGTGGGTAAGAACCAGAAATCATACAGCAAAGAAACCCACTAAATTTAAAAACTTATTTCTTCATGGGATGTGGGAGTCACTGATAAGGCCGGCATTTGTTGGCCATTCCTAATTGTCCTTCAACTGAGTGTCTTGCTCGGCCATTCCAGACAGCAGTTGAGTCAAGCACGTTGCTGTGGGTCTGGGGTCACCTGTAGGCCAGGCAAAGACGGCAGATTTCCTTCCCGAAAGGAGATTAATGGACCAGATGGATTTTTACCTTTGATGATGGTTTCCTAATCACCATTAATGAGATCAGCTTTTTATTCCAAGTTAGTTAACAAATTAAATTCCAGCTGCCATGGCTGGATTTGAACCCAAGCCCCCAGAGAATAAGTCAGGAATGCTTTGGAATGGTGTCCCAATGAAATTACCACTCTACTTTCACCATCTCTCCCACGCCCCCATCCCGCCAAGAAAGTAAAGCTCCCTCCACACTGTCCCCATCAAGCACTCCCAGGACAGGTACAGGTGGCTTAGATACAGAGAAAAGCTTCCTCTACAGTGTCCCCATCAAATACTCCCAGGACAGGTACAGCACGGGGTTAGATACAGAGTAAAGCTCTCTCTACACTGTCCCCATCAAACACTCCCAGGACAGGTACAGCACGAGGTTAGATACAGAGTAAAGCTCCCTCTACACTGTCCCCATCAAACACTCCCAGGACAGGTACAGCACGGGGTTAGATACAGAGTAAAGCTCCCTCTACACTGTCCCCATCAAACACTCCCAGGACAGGTACAGCACGGGGTTAGATACATAGTAAAGCTCCCTCCAAACTGACCCCATCAAACACTCCCAGGACAGGTACAGCACGAGGTTAGATACAGAGTAAAGCTCCCTCTACACTGTCCCCATCAAACATTCCCAGGACAGGTACAGCACGGGGTTAGCTACAGAGTAAAGCTCCCTCTACACTGTCCCCATCAAACACTCCCAGGACAGGTACAGCTGGCTTAGATACAGAGAAAAGCTTCCTCTACACTGTCCCCATCAAACACTCCCAGGACAGATACAGCACGGGGTTAGATACAGAGTAAAGCTCCCTCTACACTGTCCCCATCAAACACTCCCAGGACAGATACAGCACGGGGTTAGACACAGTAAAGTTCCCACGACACTGTCCCCATCAAACATTCCCAGGACAGGTACAGCACGGAGTTAGCTACAGAGTAAAGCTCCCTCTACACTGTCCCCATCAAACACTCCCAGGACAGGTTATACAGAGAAAAGCTTCCTCTACACTGTCCCCATCAAACACTCCCAGGACAGGTGCAACACAGGGTTAGATATAGAGTAAAACTCCATCTACACTGTCCCCATCAAACATTCCCCGGAACGGTACAGCACAGGGTTAGATACAGAATAAAGCTCCCTCTGCACTGTCCCCATCAAACATTCCCAGGACCGGTACAGCAGGGGATTAGATACAGAGTAAAGCTCCCTCTACACTGTCCCCATCAAACACTCCCAGGACAGGTACAGCTGGCTTAGATACAGAGAAAAGCTCCCTCTACACTGTCCCCATCAAACACTCCCAGGACAGGTCCAACACAGGGTTAGATATAGAGTAAAACTCCATCTACACTGTCCCCATCAAACATTCCCCGGAACGGTACAGCACAGGGTTAGATTCAGAGTAAAGCTCTCTCTACACTGTCCCCATCAAATACTCCCAGGACAGGAACAGCACGGGGTGAGATACAGAGTAAAGCTCCCTCTACGCTGTCCCCATCAAACACTCCCAGGACAGGAGAGCACGGGGTTAGATACAGAGTAAAGCTCCCTCCAATCTGACCCCATCAAACACTCACAGGACAGGTACAGCACGGGGTTAGATACAGAGTAAAGCTCCCTCTACACTGTCCCCATCAAACACTCCCAGGACAGATACAGCACGGGGTTAGACACAGTAAAGTTCCCACGACACTGTCCCCATCAAACATTCCCAGGACAGGTACAGCACGGGGTTAGCTACAGAGTAAAGCTCCCTCTACACTGTCCCCATCAAACACTCCCAGGACAGGTGCAACACAGGGTTAGATATAGAGTAAAACTCCATCTACACTGTCCCCATCAAACATTCCCCGGAACGGTACAGCACAGGGTTAGATACAGAATAAAGCTCCCTCTGCACTGTCCCCATCAAACATTCCCAGGACCGGTACAGCAGGGGATTAGATACAGAGTAAAGCTCCCTCTACACTGTCCCCATCAAACACTCCCAGGACAGGTACAGCTGGCTTAGAAACAGAGAAAAGCTCCCTCTACACTGTCCCCATCAAACACTCCCAGGACAGGTCCAACACAGGGTTAGATATAGAGTAAAACTCCATCTACACTGTCCCCATCAAACATTCCCCGGAACGGTACAGCACAGGGTTAGATTCAGAGTAAAGCTCTCTCTACACTGTCCCCATCAAATACTCCCAGGACAGGAACAGCACGGGGTGAGATACAGAGTAAAGCTCCCTCTACGCTGTCCCCATCAAACACTCCCAGGACAGGAGAGCACGGGGTTAGATACAGAGTAAAGCTCCCTCTACGCTGTCCCCATTAAACATTCCCAGGCCAGGTACAGCACAGTTAGATAACAGAGTTCTATTGAACCCGAGTTGCTGCTCGCTCTTCACTCAGACAGTCTCATTCTATTTCCTTGCCCTATCCATATTTCCCATTTTAAAACTTAATTATCCAACTCACTTATAGTTATGTTTCTTCTCTGTCTCAGTTGTTGTGTTTCATGTTCGGACAATTCTCTAGATGGGGGGAAATAAAAGGCCTGTGACTTCCTGAATCAGTGTGACTTGTTTTAGGCTCTTTTTCAAATGCTTTTATTATTCTGGTGAATCCTCACTGTTACCTTCCCGGCCATATTCCTTCTTAAAATGACAGTATTGTAGCCTCATCAATATCTTATGCCAAATTATCCTTGTTCCTTTGCTTTTATATCTCATGTCTCATGAACAAAGCCTTGCCTTGTATTCCGTGTTACTTTTCTGCCTGCTTTGGAACTCTGCCACCCCGGATCCCTCTCCAGTTTCTCTGTTAACTGTTTGGGATGTAATTCCTGTCCCTTTCCGTTTCCCAGGAACGTTCCACTGTGCATTATCTGTCCGTACGTTGGTAATCTTTCTGCATTCCTCCTTGCTGTTTGTCTGTCCTCAGCTAACTTTGATAGGTATCTCCTGTGGTTCGGTTCAAAATATTTGTGCAATGGAAAATGTGACGGGTTCCAGCAAGGATTCCTTGACTACACTTTGACATACATCCACTTGCCTATTACTTCCCTTTAATACCTTCCGTTGTCTTAACTACTGTCTTCCAGCTGCATATATATGTGCTATATTAGAAATGGTACCTTCAGCCATGTTAAGCTATTGGATGATTTTTATTTCTCACTGTGTAAAGATTGAGTTGGACACTCTGGAGAAGTCATACAGCACGGAGAAGAAAGAACGAGAAACCATACTCTCCAACCGGAGGAAGCTGCTCAACTTGGAGAAATATGCACTGAAGCGTGTAAGGATGGAGCAAACTTGTTTTTGTTGCTGAGTCCGGAGCAGTATCCGGAGTCTAGAGGGATAGTTATTACTCCAGAAGAGAGGAATCTTTGGCAAATGTGATGAAGGGGCTGGTTTAGCACAGTGGGCTAAATCGCTGGCTTTTAAAGCAGACCAAGGCAGGCCGGCAGCACGGTTCAATTCCTGTACCAGCCTCCCCGAACAGGCGCTGGAATGTGGCGACTAGGGGCTTTTCACAGTGACTTAATTGAAGCCTACTTGTGACAATAAGTGATTTTCATTTTTTCATTTCATTAACACGAAAACTCCATTAGATGCAATCTAGCACTTTAGTTACCTCTACACTTTCTTTGAAATGTCAGCGTCACCTATTCTCCATCACTCGAGACCAGATAGTTGAGGAATGAACCAATCAAGTTGTTTAAAAGGATAGAGATTTGTTAAGGGATAGAGTAAAAAAACTTTCCTCTGGTTGGGGGGAATCCAGAGCAAGGGTGTGGGGGACATTATATTAAAGTGAGGCTGTTCAGGACTGAAATCAGGACAAATGTCTTCCCATAAAGGATAGTGGAAATTTGGACTACTTAATAAATCTTGAAATTTATTAAGTGGTGGAATTAAGCTACAAATCAGCCATGATCAAAATAAATGGCAGATCAGGGGTGGGATTCTCTCAGCTCGGGGCCGGGCTGGAGAATCCCCGAGACCGGTGCGAAACGCGCTACGCTGCCCCGACGCTGGCACGCGCTTCTCCGCAGAGCGAGAATCGGCGCCATTGGCGCCGGTGTGGTTGGCGCGGCGCCAGTCGGGGGCCGCTCTACGCGGCCGGCCTGCCAACTCTCAGCCCGGGATGGGCTGAGAGGTCGTCGTAAAAACGGCAAGGCCTGCCGGTGCCGTCCACACCTGCTCTCAGCCGGCAGGAACTCGGCGTGGAAGGGTCGGGGAGCGGCTTGCGGGGGGGGGGGGGGGAGTGTCCGACCCGGGGTGGGGGGGTCTCCGATGTGGCCTGGCCCACGATCGGGGCCCACCAATCGGCGGGCCGGCCTCTCTGGCTGGCGCCCTCCTTTCTTCCGCCCGGCCCCCTGTAGTCCTGCGCAAAGTTGCGTCGGAGCCGGCATGTTAAAGGGAGCCACTGCGCATGCGCGCATTGCCACCGGTGCCACTGCGCATGCGCGGATCCCGCAGCGCCCAGTTCACGCCAGGATCAGCAGCTGCCGTGCTGGTCCCCTGTAGGGGCCTGAATTGCTGATCCGGAGGCCGTGATTATCTCAGAGAATGTCTGAATAGTTTTGAGGGGCAGCATATCCCTCATCGTCCCAACCCACTCAGTGGAGGCCCCACAGTGTCTCTTCTCCAACCCCCCCTCCCCCAAGCAGCATTTCCCTCCCCACTCCCCCAGTTCCGAAAATGTCTTTGTTCCATTACCTCGCCCCTCCACCCCAAATGGTGTCTCCTCAGGGGATGGGGAAGGGGCTTTAAATGATGTTTCCACCTGCCCCATCAGAGCCCCAAATAGTCTTACATCAGCCCCCTATGTAAGCTCCCAGACGGTATCCCGATCCCCAAGCGCTCAACAGACTTCTCCCCTCCCCCTGCCCCCACCACCGGTGCGGTTAAAATGGTGTTTCCCCACCCTGCCGCTGTCTAAAATAAGCAAGAGTTGATGTTGTTCATGTTTCTCATTTACAAACTCATTTCTTTTCAGATTGATGCTTCCTCTCTCAGATCTGGCAGTGGACAGTCATCGGCTGCTGGATTAAAATTAAGAAAAAGTTTTTCAGGTATCAAAGATGTTAAATGATTTCTAAATCCTGGGTAATATGGGTGGAATTATATTAAATACTGGTTGTAGTTCAGTGGGTAGCGTCCCTGGAAGCTCCGGGTTTGAGTCCCATCCCAGGACTCGAATGCCAAGGAAGGTGCGTTCATAACTCAGCCAAAAGGTGGAGTGTGTCAACCTGCAAATCCTTCCAAACATGCCAGTGGGTGGCAGCAAGAGCAGGAGAGTCTCCTGGGCAGCCATGCTTGATGTGGAGTGACGCCCATAAAGCTATAAGCCCCTGTCGACAGACTAGAGACCTGTTCCAGGAATTACCAGCCATGGAAACAGACAAAAACTTGTCTTAGTGAGGGTGGCACGGTGGCGAACTGCTGCCTCACTGCGCTGAGGACCCGGCTTCGATCCCGGCCCCAGGTCACTGTCTGTGTGGAGTTTGCACATTCTCCCCGTGTCTGCGTTGGTCGCACCCCCACAACTCAAAGATGTGCAGTGGAAGTGGACTGACCACACTAAATTGCTCCTTAACTGGGAGTCCGCCTTAGTGCAGCACCAGGCGTGGGAAGATAATTGAAATGTGAAATTAAATATCAGATTAAGTAATTATGGAATTGTATTTGGAACAATGCATTCCCCTGAATCACCCTCAGAGACACTTCCCTCCTGCAAATGTTCCTCTCCTTGTCATGTCGCTGATGTTGTGGACTCTTTCCAGCAGGATCCGCCTGCAAGGAGCAAGCCACACTTACACAAATATCCTGTCCTTCCTGGAGGTATAGGAGTGTAGCTCAATGGATGAGCCAGCGGATTTAGTGTCACCAAAAGTCAATAAGACACGAGCAGAATTAGGCCATTTGTCCCATTGAGTCTGCTCCCCCATTCAATCATGGCTGATCATTCACCTGCCTTCCCCATAACCCCTGGTCCCCTTATTAATCAAGAACCTATCTATCTCTGTCTTAAAGACTCTGTGACTTTTCCTCCACAGCCGTCTGCGGCAAAGAGTTCCACAGATTCACCACCCTCTGGCTGAAGAAATTCCTCCTCATCTCAGTTTTAATGGTTCTAGTCTCTCCTACTGGTGGAAACATCCTCTCCACGTCCACACTATCTAGGCCTCTCAGTACTATTTGGGACATAGAGTTGAACTTCAACAGACCAGTGTTTGCATAGTGTGTCAGTAGTTGCAGAGTGTGCACACCCCCTCTGATTTTAGCCATTCCCTTCCACTGACATAGTTACATTGCTGCAGCTGTTTCCTGAGCCCTGACAGGTAGTGGCCTCAAACTTGGACTTTTATTCAAGTAATCTCTTTCAGAATCTAAGGCAACCCCAAAGCATTCTTCTGACAATTTGGGACATTTGAAACGCAGTCATTGTTGTCATGTAGCTAACATAGAATTCATGGCATTTACAGTGCAGAAGGAGGCCATTCGGCCCATCGAGTCTGCACCGGCTCTTGGAAAGAGCACCCTACCCAAGGTCAACACCTCCACCCTATCCCCATAACCCAGTAACCCCACCCAACACTAAGGGCAATTTTGGACACTAAGGGCAATTTAGCATGGCCAATCCACCTAAACTGCACATCTTTGGACTGTGGGAGGAAACCGGAGCACCCGGAGGAAACCCACGCACACACGGGGAGAACGTGCAGACTCCGCACAGACAGTGACCCAAGCCGGAATCGAACCTGGGACCCTGGAGCTGTGAAGCAATTGTGCTATCCACAATGCTACCGTGCTGCCCCAAATTTTATGGGGTGCCGCGCAGTTCCTTCCCACCTGGCCAAAATGTTGGGGGGTGGTGGATAACTGGCTCTCATCCTGATATCTGCCGCGCAGCAATTTAATGCTGGGAGCAGCATTAATTGCTTTGACACGAGACTGCCACCCTTTTCACGTGAGGAAGTCGTGTCTTGGCTACAAGCCAATTGGATGGATGGCGGCTCGTCACATCCCAGCAGCAGTGACCACTGCCGGGACTTCAGATACCTCCACCATGCCAAGGGGCCCAGATAATTCTAGGGTCATCAATATCAGCGAGTGGGTGGTTGATTGACCGGGGGGGGTGGGGGGGGGGGGGGGGGGGGGGGGTGGCATGTTAAAGGTTTGGATGACCGTGCCTTAGCCTTTTCCTGACAGCTGCATGGCGTAAGCCCACACTCCTGGCAATCTGCACACAGCAAACTTTCAGAAAGTGTATGTGACAATAACGAAACCATCTCAACAGGTGATCCCAATCACATTGCTCGAGCAGCACCTGTATGTACAACAGGCGTGAGAAACTTCTCACACACGCAGTCTAATTACAAAGTGCACAAAGCCATGAGTAATTTCACAACTGGCACTACCTGTACGTTTTCAGAAGATGAGCATACAAATGGATATGCAGGAGGAATTCAAATACATTGACTGCAGCAAAAGCAAATCCCCCCTTGGTTTAATTACTTCCTGTGTAAAGTCACTAATCTCTTCAGATTTACCCAGGCACCCTGCTAATGGTATTAATGCTTTGGGTTTTTACATTGCACAGAATATGTGACCCGCCAACATACTGGGACCGAAATTACCATCATCAATGAAATCAACAAACTAAAGGAACTATTGACCTGCTCGAAGATACAGGTAAATAAACACATGCACAGTCCAAGGGAGGGCACACCGCCTGAGGTACAGGGGGTGGCACCCAGCTCCCGGGACAGGGGGGGGCCCCCATGCTCCCAATACAGGAGACTGCACCATGCTCCCGGGACAGGAGACGGTACCTTGCCCCCAGTACAGGAGACTGCGTCCTGCTCCCGGTACAGGAGACTGCATCCTGCTCCCGGTACAGGAGACTGTACCCTTCCCCCGTTACAGGAGACTGCGTCCTGCTCCCGGTACAGGAGACTGCACCCTGCCCCTGGTACAGGAGACTGCACCCTGCACCCGGGACAGGAGACTGCACCCTGCCCCTGGTACAGGAGACTGCTCCCTGCACCCGGGACAGGAGACGGCACCCTGCACCCGGGACAGGAGACTGCACCCTGCTCCCAGTAAAGGAGACTGCGTCCTGTCCCCGGTACAGGAGACTGCGTCCTGCTCCCGGTACAGGAGACTGCGTCCTGCTCCCGGTACAGGAGACTGCGTCCTGCTCCCAGTACAGGAGACTGCGTCCTGCTCCCAGTAAAGGAGACTGCGTCCTGTCCCCGGTACAGGAGACTGCACCCTGCTCCCAGTAAAGGAGACTGCGTCCTGCTCCCGGTACAGGAGACTGCGTCCTGCACCCGGTATAGGAGACTGTACCCTGCCCCCGGTACAGGAGACTGCACCCTGCTCCCAGTAGAGGAGACTGCACCCTGTCCCCGGTACAGGAGACTGCACCCTGTCCCCGGTACAGGAGACTGCACCCTGCCCCCGGTACAGGAGACTGCACCCTGCTCCCGGTACAGGAGACTGCGTCCTGCTCCCTGGACAGGAGACTGCGTCCTGCTCCCGGTACAGGAGACTGCGTCCTGCTCCCGGTACAGGAGACTGCGTCCTGCTCCCGGTATAGGAAACTGTACCCTGCCCCCGGTACAGGAGACTGCACCCTGTCCCCGGTACAGGAGACTGCACCCTGTCCCCGGTACAGGAGACTGCACCCTGCCCCCGGTACAGGACACGGCACCCTGCTCCCAGTACAGGAGACTGCGTCCTGCTCCCGGTACAGGAGACTGCGTCCTGTTCCCGGTACAGGAGACTGCGTCCTGCTCCCGGTACAGGAGACTGCACCCTGCTCCCAGTACAGGAGACTGCGCCCTGCTCCCGGTACAGGAGACTGCGTCCTGCTCCCGGTACAGGAGACTGCGTCCTGTTCCCGGTACAGGAGACTGCGTCCTGCTCCCGGTACAGGAGACTGCACCCTGCTCCCAGTACAGGAGACTGCGCCCTGCTCCCGGTACAGGAGACTGCGTCCTGCTCCCGGTACAGGAGACTGCGTCCTGCTCCCGGTACAGGAGACTGCACCCTGCTCCCAGTACAGGAGACTGCGTCCTGCTCCCGGTACAGGAGACTGCGTCCTGCTCCCGGTATAGGAGACTGTACCCTGCCCTCGGTACAGGAGACTGCACCCTGCTCCCGGTACAGGAGACTGCGTCCTGCTCCCGGTATAGGAGACTGTACCCTGTCCCCGGTACAGGAGACTGCACCATGCTCCCAGTACAGGAGACCGCGTCCTGCTTCCGGTACAGGGGACGGCATCCTGCTCCCGGTGCAGGAGACGGCACCTTGCTCCCGGTACAGGAGACGGCACCCTGCTCCCGGTACAGGAGACGGCACCTTGCTCCCGGTACAGGAGACGGCACCCTGCTCTCGGTACAGAAGATGGCACCCTGCTCCCGGTACAGGAGACGGCACCCTGCTCCCGGTACAGGAGACGGCACCCTGCTCCCGTAACAGGAGTCTGAACCCTGGCCCGGTACAGGAGACTGCGTCCTGCCCCCGGTGACTGCATTCCGGGAGACTGCAGCCTGATCCGGTACAGGAGACGGCACCTTGCTCCCGGTACAGGAGACGGCACTCTGCTCCTGGTACAGGAGACGGCACCCAGCTCCTGGAACAGGAGACGGCACCGTGCTCCCTGTACAGGAGACGGCACCCAGCTCCCGGTACAGGAGACGGCACCCTGCCCTCGGTACAGGAGACAGCACCCTGCTCCCGGTACAGGAGACGGCACCCTGCTCCCGGTACACGAGACGGCACCCTGCTCCCGGTACACGAGACGGCACCCTGCTCCCGGTACAGGAGACGGCGCCCTGCTCCCGGTAGAGGAGACTGCACCCTGCTCCCGGAACAGGAGAAGGCACCCTGTCCCGGTACAGGAGACGGCACCCTGCTCCCGGTACAGGAGATGGCTCCCTGCTCCCAGTACAGGAGACGGCACCCTGCTCCCGGTACAGGAGACGGCACCCTGCTCCCGGTACAGGAGACGGCACCCTGCTCCCGGTACAGGAGACGGCGCCCTGCTCCCGGTAGAGGAGACTGCACCCTGCTCCCGGTACAGGAGAAGGCACCCTGTCCCGGTACAGGAGACGGCACACTGCTCCCGGTACAGGAGACGGCACCATGCTCCCGGTACAGGAGACGGCGCCCTGCTCCCAGTACAGGAGACGGCACCCTGCTCCCGGTATAGGAGACGGTGCCCTGCTCCCGGTACAGGAGACGGCGCCCTGCTCCCGGTACAGGAGAAGGCACCCTGTCCCGGTACAGGAGACGGCACCCTGCTCCCGGTACAGGAGACGGCACCCTGCTCCCGGTACAGGAGACGGCGCCCTGCTCCCGGTACAGGAGGCGGCGCCCTGCTCCCGGTACAGGAGACGGCACCCTGCTCCCGGTACAGGAGACGGCACCCTGCCCCCGGTACAGGAGACGGCACCCTGCTCCCAGTACAGGAGACTGCGTCCTGCTCCCGGTACAGGAGACTGCGTCCTGCTCCCGGTACAGGAGACTGCACCCTGCTCCCAGTACAGGAGACTGCGCCCTGCTCCCGGTACAGGAGACCGCGTCCTGCTCCCAGTACAGGAGACTGCGCCCTGCTCCCGGTACAGGAGACTGCGTCCTGCTCCCGGTACAGGAGACTGTGTCCTGCTCCCGGTACAGAGACTGCACCCTGCTCCCAGTACAGGAGACTGCGTCCTGCTCCCGGCACAGGAGACTGCGTCCTGCTCCCGGTATAGGAGACTGTACCCTGCCCTCGGTACAGGAGACTGCACCCTGCTCCCGGTACAGGAGACTGCGTCCTGCTCCCGGTATAGGAGACTGTACCCTGTCCCCGGTACAGGAGACTGCACCATGCTCCCAGTACAGGAGACCGCGTCCTGCTTCCGGTACAGGGGACGGCATCCTGCTCCCGGTGCAGGAGACGGCACCTTGCTCCCGGTACAGGAGACGGCACCCTGCTCCCGGTACAGGAGACGGCACCTTGCTCCCGGTACAGGAGACGGCACCCTGCTCTCGGTACAGAAGATGGCACCCTGCTCCCGGTACAGGAGACGGCACCCTGCTCCCGGTACAGGAGACGGCACCCTGCTCCCGTAACAGGAGTCTGAACCCTGGCCCGGTACAGGAGACTGCGTCCTGCCCCCGGTGACTGCATTCCGGGAGACTGCAGCCTGATCCGGTACAGGAGACGGCACCTTGCTCCCGGTACAGGAGACGGCACTCTGCTCCTGGTACAGGAGACGGCACCCAGCTCCTGGAACAGGAGACGGCACCGTGCTCCCTGTACAGGAGACGGCACCCAGCTCCCGGTACAGGAGACGGCACCCTGCCCTCGGTACAGGAGACAGCACCCTGCTCCCGGTACAGGAGACGGCACCCTGCTCCGGTACAGGAGACGGCGCCCTGCTCCCGGTACAGGAGACGGCACCCTGCTCCCGGTACAGGAGACGGCACCCTGCTCCCGGTACAGGAGACGGCGCCCTGCTCCCGGTAGAGTAGACTGCACCCTGCTCCCGGGACAGGAGACGGCTCCCTGCTCCCGCTACAGGAGACGGCACCCTGCTCCCGGTACAGGACACGGCACCCTGCTCCCGGTACAGAATACGGCACCCTGCTCCCGGTACAGGAGACGGCGCCCTGCTCCCGGTAGAGGAGACTGCACCCTGCTCCCGGTACAGGAGAAGGCACCCTGTCCCGGTACAGGAGACGGCACACTGCTCCCGGTACAGGAGACGGCACCATGCTCCCGGTACAGGAGACGGCGCCCTGCTCCCAGTACAGGAGACGGCACCCTGCTCCCGGTACAGGAGACGGTGCCCTGCTCCCGGTACAGGAGACGGCGCCCTGCTCCCGGTACAGGAGAAGGCACCCTGTCCCGGTACAGGAGACGGCACCCTGCTCCCGGTACAGGAGATGGCACCCTGCTCCCGGTACAGGAGACGGCGCCCTGCTCCCGGTACAGGAGGCGGCGCCCTGCTCCCGGTACAGGAGACGGCACCCTGCTCCCGGTACAGGAGACGGCACCCTGGCCCCGGTACAGGAGACGGCGCCCTGATCCCGGGACAGGAGATGGCTCCCTGCTCCCGGTACAGGAGACGGCACCCTGCTCCCGGTACAGGAGACTGCACCCTGCTCCCGGGAAAGGAGATGGCTCCCTGCTCCCAGTACAGGAGACGGCGCCCTGCTCCCGGTACAGGAGACGGCTCCCTGCTCCCAGTGCAGGAGACGGCACCCTGCCCCCGGTACAGGAGACTGCACCCTGCCCTCGGTACAGGAGACTGCACCCTGCCCTCGGTACAGGAGACGGCACCCTGCCCCCGGTACAGGACACGGCACCCTGCCCCCGGTACAGGAGACTGCACCCTGCTCCCGATACAGGAGACGGCACCCTGCTCCCGGTACAGGAGACGGCACCCTGCCCCCGGTACAGGAGACGTCGCCCTGCTCCCGGTACAGGAGACGGCGCCCTGCTCCCGGTACAGGAGACGGCGCCCTGCTCCAGGTACAGGAGACGGCCCCCTGCTCCCGGTACAGGAGACGGCCCCCTGCTCTCGGTACAGGAGACGGCACCCTGCTCCCGGTACAGGAGACGGCACCCTGCTCCCGGTACAGGAGACGGCACCCTGCTCCCGGTACAGGAGACGGCACCCTGCTCCCGGTACAGGAGACGGCACCCTGCTCCCGGTACAGGAGACGGCACCCTGCTCCCGATACAGGATACGGCGCCCTGCTCCCGGTACAGGAGACTGCGTCCTGCTCCCGGTACAGGAGACGGCGCCCTGCTCCCGGTACAGGAGACTGCGTCCTGCTCCCGGCACAGGAGACTGCGTCCTGCTCCCCGTACAGGAGATGGCACCCTGACCCGATACAGGAGACTGCACCCTGCTCCCGGCACAGGAGACGGCGCCCTGCCCCCGGCACAGGAGACGGCACCCTGCTCCCGGTACATGAGAGGGCACCCTGCTCCCGGTACAGGAGACAGCACCCTGCTCCCTGGGACAGGTGACGGCACCCTGCTCCAGGTACGGGAGACGGCGCCCTGCTCCCGGTACAGGAGACGGCGCCCTGCTCCCAGTACAGGAGACGGCACCCTGCTCCCGGTACAGGAGACGGCACCCTGCTCCCGGTACAGGAGACGGCGCCCTGCTCCCGGTACAGGAGACGGCGCCCTGCTCCCGGTACAGGAGACGGCGCCCTGCTCCCGGTACAAGAGACGGCGCCCTGCTCCCGGTACAGGAGACGGCGCCCTGCTCCCGGTACAGGAGACGGCGCCCTGCTCCCGGTACAGGAGACGGCGCCCTGCTCCCGGTACAGGAGACGGCACCCTGCTCCCGGTACAGGAGACGGCACCCTGCTCCCGGTACAGGAGACGGCGCCCTGCTCCCGGTACAGGAGACGGCGCCCTGCTCCCGGTACAGGACACGGCGCCCTGCTCCCGGTACAGGAGAAGGCGCCCTGCTCCCGGTACAGGAGACGGCGCCCTGCTCCCGGTACAGGAGACGGCACCCTGCTCCCGGTACAGGAGACGGCACCCTGCTCCCGGTACAGGAGACGGCGCCCTGCTCCCGGTACAGGAGACGGCACCCTGCTCCCGGTACAGGAGACGGCGCCCTGCTCCCGGTACAGGTGACTGCATCCTGCCCCCGGTGACTGCATTCCGGGAGACTGCAGCCTGATCCGGTACAGGAGACGGCACCTTGCTCCCGGTACAGGAGACGGCACTCTGATCCCGGCACAGGAGACGGCACCCAGCTCCTGGAACAGGAGACGGCACCGTGCTCCCTGTACAGGAGATGGCACCCAGCTCCCGGTACAGGAGACGGCACCCTGCCCTCGGTACAGGAGACAGCACCCTGCTCCCGGTACAGGAGACGGCACCCTGCTCCGGTACAGGAGACGGCGCCCTGCTCCCGGTACAGGAGACGGCACCCTTCTCCCGGTACAGGAGACGGCACCCTGCTCCCGGTACAGGAGACGGCGCCCTGCTCCCGGTACAGGAGACGGCGCCCTGCTCCCGGTAGAGGAGACTGCACCCTGCTCCCGGTACAGGAGAAGGCACCCTGTCCCGGTACAGGAGACGGCACACTGCTCCCGGTACAGGAGACTGCACCCTGCTCCCGGTACAGGAGACGGCGCCCTGCTCCCGGTACAGGAGACGGCACCCTGCTCCCGGTACAGGAGAAGGCACCCTGCTCCCGGTACAGGAGACGGCGCCCTGTCCCGGTACAGGAGAAGGCGCCCTGCTCCCGGTACAGGAGACGGCGCCCTGCTCCCGGTACAGGAGAAGGCACTCTGTCCCGGTACAGGAGAAGGCACCCTGTCCCGGTACAGGAGACGGCGCCCTGCTCCCGGTACAGGAGACGGCACCCTGCTCCAGGTACAGGAGGCGGCGCCCTGCTCCCGGTACAGGAGACGGCACCCTGCTCCCGGTACAGGAGACGGCGCCCTGCTCCCGGTACAGGAGACGGCCCCCTGCTCCCGGTACAGGAGACGGCCCCCTGCTCTCGGGACAGGAGACGGCACCCTGCTCCCGGTACAGGAGACGGCACCCTGCTCCCGGTACAGGAGACGGCGCCGTGCTCCCAGTACAGGAGACGGCACCCTGCTCCCGGTACAGGAGACGGCGCCCTGCTCCCGGTACAGGAGACGGCGCCCTGCTCCCGGTACAGGAGACGGCGCCCTACTCCCGGTACAGGAGACGGCGCCCTGCTCCCGGTACAGGAGACGGCGCCCTGCTCCCGGTACAGGAGACGGCGCCCTGCTCCCGGTACAGGAGACGGCGCCCTGCTCCCGGTACAGGAGACGGCGCCCTGCTCCCGGTACAGGAGACGGCGCCCTGCTCCCGGTACAGGAGACGGCGCCCTGCTCCCGGTACAGGAGACGGCACCCTGCTCCCGGTACAGGAGACGGCACCCTGCTCCCGGTACAGGAGACGGCGCCCTGCTCCCGGTACAGGAGACGGCGCCCTGCTCCCGGTACAGGAGACGGCGCCCTGCTCCCGGTACAGGAGACGGCGCCCTGCTCCCGGTACAGGAGACGGCGCCCTGCTCCCGGTACAGGAGACGGCACCCTGCTCCCGGTACAGGAGACGGCACCCTGCTCCCGGTACAGGAGACGGCGCCCTGCTCCCGGTACAGGAGACGGCACCCTGCTCCCGGTACAGGAGACGGCGCCCTGCTCCCGGTACAGGAGACTGCGTCCTGCCCCCGGTGACTGCATTCCGGGAGACTGCAGCCTGATCCGGTACAGGAGACGGCACCTTGCTCCCGGTACAGGATACGGCACTCTGATCCCGGCACAGGAGACGGCACCCAGCTCCTGGAACAGGAGACTGCACCGTGCTCCCTGTACAGGAGATGGCACCCAGCTCCCGGTACAGGAGACGGCACCCTGCCCTCGGTACAGGAGACAGCACCCTGCTCCCGGTACAGGAGACGGCACCCTGCTCCGGTACAGGAGACGGCGCCCTGCTCCCGGTACAGGAGACGGCACCCTTCTCCCGGTACAGGAGACGGCACCCTGCTCCCGGTACAGGAGACGGCGCCCTGCTCCCGGTAGAGGAGACTGCACCCTGCTCCCGGTACAGGAGAAGGCACCCTGTCCCGGTACAGGAGACGGCACCCTGCTCCCGGTACAGGAGATGGCTCCCTGCTCCCAGTACAGGAGACGGCACCCTGCTCCCGGTACAGGAGACAGCACCCTGCTCCCGGTACAGGAGACGGCACCCTGCTCCCGGTACAGGAGACGGCGCCCTGCTCCCGGTAGAGGAGACTGCACCCTGCTCCCGGTACAGGAGAAGGCACCCTGTCCCGGTACAGGAGACGGCACACTGCTCCCGGTACAGGAGACTGCACCCTGCTCCCGGTACAGGAGACGGCGCCCTGCTCCCGGTACAGGAGACGGCACCCTGCTCCCGGTACAGGAGAAGCCACCCTGCTCCCGGTACAGGAGACGGCGCCCTGTCCCGGTACAGGAGAAGGCACCCTGCTCCCGGTACAGGAGACGGCGCCCTGCACCCGGTACAGGAGAAGGCACTCTGTCCCGGTACAGGAGAAGGCACCCTGTCCCGGTACAGGAGACGGCGCCCTGCTCCCGGTACAGGAGACGGCACCCTGCTCCAGGTACAGGAGGCGGCGCCCTGCTCCCGGTACAGGAGACGGCACCCTGCTCCCGGTACAGAAGACGGCACCCTGCCCCCGGTACAGGAGACGGCGCCCTGCTCCCGGGACAGGAGATGGCTCCCTGCTCCCGGTACAGGAGACGGCACCCTGCTCCCGGTACAGGAGACTGCACCCTGCTCCCGGGACAGGAGATGGCTCCCTGCTCCCAGTACAGGAGACGGCACCCTGCTCCCGGTACAGGAGACGGCACCCTGCTCCCGGTACAGGAGATGGCTCCCTGCTCCCGGTACAGGAGACGGTACCCTGCTCCCGGTACAGGAAACGGCACCCTGCTCCCGGTACAGGAGACGGCACCCTGCACCCGGTACAGGAGACGGCGCCCTGTTCCCGGTACAGGAGACGGCGCCCTGCTCCCGGTACAGGAGACAGCGCCCTGCTCCCGGTACAGGAGACGGCCCCCTGCTCCCGGTACAGGAGAGGGCCCCCTGCTCTCGGTACAGGAGACGGCACCCTGCTCCCGGTACAGGAGACGGCACCCTGCTCCCGGTACAGGAGACGGCACCCTGCTCCCGGTACAGGAGACGGCACCCTGCTCCCGGTACAGGAGACGGCACCCTGCTCCCGGTACAGGAGACGGCACCCTGCTCCCGGTACAGGAGACGGCACCCTGCTCCCGGTACAGGAGACGGCGCCCTGCTCCCGATACAGGAGACGGCGCCCTGCTCCCGGTACAGGAGACTGCGTCCTGCTCCCGGTACAGGAGACGGCACCCTGCCCCCAGTACAGGAGACTGCGTCCTGCTCCCGGTACAGGAGTTGGCACCCTGCTCCCAGTACAGGAGATGGCTCCCTGCTCCCAGTACAGGAGACGGCGCCCTGCCCTCGGTACAGGAGTCAGTACCCTGCTCCCGGTACAGGAGACGGCACCCTGCCCTCGGTACAGGAGACGGTGTCTTGCTCCCGGTACAGGAGACGGCACCCTGATTCCGGTACAGGAGACGGCACCCTGCTCCCGGTACAGGAGACGGTGCCCTGCTCCCGGTACAGGAGAGGGCACCCTGCTCCCGGTACAGGAGACGGCACCGTGCTCCCGGTACAGGAGACGGCACCCTGCTCCCGGTACAGGAGACTGCGTCCTGCTCCCCATACAGGAGATGGCACCCTGCTCCCGGTACAGGAGACTGCACCCTGACCCGATACAGGAGACTGCACCCTGCTCCCGGCACAGGAGACGGCGCCCTGCCCCCGGCACAGGAGACGGCACCCTGCTCCCGGTACATGAGAGGGCACCCTGCTCCCGGGACAGGAGCCTGCATCCTGCTCCCGGTACAGGAGACTGCGTCCTGCCCTCGGTACAGGAGACTACACCCTGCTCCCGGTACAGGAGACGGCACCCTGCCCTCGGTACAGGAGACTGCACCCTGCTCCTGGTACAGGAGACGGCACCCTGCTCCCGGTACAGGAGAGGGCACCCTGCTCCCGGTACAGGAGACGGCACCCTGCTCCCGGTACAGAGACGGCGCCCTGCTCCCGGTACAGGAGACGGCGCCCTGCTCCCGGTACAGGAGAGGGCACCCTGCTCCCGGTACAGGAGACGGCACCCTGCTCCCGGTACAGGAGACGGCACCCTGCTCACGGTACAGTAGACGGCACCCTGCTGCCGGTACAGGAGACTGCACCCTGCCCTTGGTACAGGAGACGGCAACCTGCCCCCGGTACAGGAGACTGCACCCTGCTCCCGGTACAGGAGACGGCGCCCTGCTCCCGGTACAGGAGACGGCACCCTGCTCCCGGTACTGGAGACGGCACCCTGCTCCCGGCACAGGAGACGGCACCTTGCTCCCGGTACAGGAGACGGCGCCCTGCTCCCGGTACAGGAGACTGCACCCTGCTCCCGGTACAGGAGGCGGCACCCTGCTCTCGGCACAGGAGACGGCACCTTGCTCCCGGTACAGGAGACGGCACCCTTCTCCCCGGGACAGTAGACGGCACCCTGCTCAGGAGACTGCACCCTGCTCCCGGTACAGGAGACTGCACCCTGCTCCCGGTACAGGAGACGGCACCCTGCTCCCGGTACAGGAGACAGCGCCCTGCTCCCTGGGACAGGTGACGGCACCCTGCCCCCGGTACAGGAGACGGCGCCCTGCTCCCGGGACAGGAGATGGCTCCCTGCTCCCGGTACAGGAGACGGCACCCTGCTCCCGGTACAGGAGACTGCACCCTGCTCCCGGGACAGGAGATGGCTCCCTGCTCCCGGTACAGGAGACGGCACCCTGCTCCCGGTACAGGAGACGGCACCCTGCTCCCGGTACAGGAGATGGCTCCCTGCTCCCGGTACAGGAGACGGTACCCTGCTCCCGGTACAGGAAACGGCACCCTGCTCCCGGTACAGGAGACGGCACCCTGCACCCGGTACAGGAGACGGCGCCCTGTTCCCGGTACAGGAGACGGCGCCCTGCTCCCGGTACAGGAGACGGCGCTCTGCTCCCGGTACAGGAGACGGCCCCCTGCTCCCGGTACAGGAGACGGCCCCCTGCTCTCGGTACAGGAGACGGCACCCTGCTCCCGGTACAGGAGACGGCACCCTGCTCCCGGTACAGGAGACGGCACCCTGCTCCCGGTACAGGAGACGGCACCCTGCTCCCGGTACAGGAGACGGCACCCTGCTCCCGGTACAGGAGACGGCACCCTGCTCCCGGTACAGGAGACGGCACCCTGCTCCCGGTACAGGAGACGGCGCCCTGCTCCCGATACAGGAGACGGCGCCCTGCTCCCGGTACAGGAGACTGCGTCCTGCTCCCGGTACAGGAGACGGCACCCTGCCCCCAGTACAGGAGACTGCGTCCTGCTCCCGGTACAGGAGATGGCACCCTGCTCCCAGTACAGGAGATGGCTCCCTGCTCCCAGTACAGGAGACGGCGCCCTGCCCTCGGTACAGGAGTCAGTACCCTGCTCCCGGTACAGGAGACGGCACCCTGCCCTCGGTACAGGAGACGGTGTCTTGCTCCCGGTACAGGAGACGGCACCCTGATTCCGGTACAGGAGACGGCACCCTGCTCCCGGTACAGGAGACGGTGCCCTGCTCCCGGTACAGGAGAGGGCACCCTGCTCCCGGTACAGGAGACGGCACCGTGCTCCCGGTACAGGAGACGGCACCCTGCTCCCGGTACAGGAGACTGCGTCCTGCTCCCCATACAGGAGATGGCACCCTGCTCCCGGTACAGGAGACTGCACCCTGACCCGATACAGGAGACTGCACCCTGCTCCCGGCACAGGAGACGGCGCCCTGCCCCCGGCACAGGAGACGGCACCCTGCTCCCGGTACATGAGTGGGCACCCTGCTCCCGGTACAGGAGCCTGCATCCTGCTCCCGGTACAGGAGACTGCGTCCTGCCCTCGGTACAGGAGACTACACCCTGCTCCCGGTACAGGAGACGGCACCCTGCCCTCGGTACAGGAGACTGCACCCTGCTCCTGGTACAGGAGACGGCACCCTGCTCCCGGTACAGGAGAGGGCACCCTGCTCCCGGTACAGGAGACGGCACCCTGCTCCCGGTACAGAGACGGCGCCCTGCTCCCGGTACAGGAGACGGCCCCCTGCTCCCGGTACAGGAGAGGGCACCCTGCTCTCGGTACAGGAGACGGCACCCTGCTCCCGGTACAGGAGACGGCACCCTGCTCCCGGTACAGGAGACGGCACCCTGCTCCCGGTACAGGAGACGGCACCCTGCTCCCGGTACAGGAGACGGCACCCTGCTCCCGGTACAGGAGACGGCACCCTGCTCCCGGTACAGGAGACGGCACCCTGCTCCCGGTACAGAAGACGGCGCCCTGCTCCCGATACAGGAGACGGCGCCCTGCTCCCGGTACAGGAGACTGCGTCCTGCTCCCGGTACAGGAGACGGCACCCTGCCCCCAGTACAGGAGACTGCGTCCTGCTCCCGGTACAGGAGATGGCACCCTGCTCCCAGTACAGGAGACGGCGCCCTGCCCTCGGTACAGGAGTCAGTACCCTGCTCCCGGTACAGGAGACGGCACCCTGCCCTCGGTACAGGAGACGGTGTCTTGCTCCCGGTACAGGAGACGGCACCCTGATTCCGGTACAGGAGACGGCACCCTGCTCCCGGTACAGGAGACGGTGCCCTGCTCCCGGTACAGGAGAGGGCACCCTGCTCCCGGTACAGGAGACGGCACCGTGCTCCCGGTACAGGAGACGGCACCCTGCTCCCGGGACAGGAGACTGCGTCCTGCTCCCCATACAGGAGATGGCACCCTGCTCCCGGTACAGGAGACTGCACCCTGACCCGATACAGGAGACTGCACCCTGCTCCCGGCACAGGAGACGGCGCCCTGCTCCCGGTACATGAGAGGGCACCCTGCTCCCGGTACAGGAGCCTGCATCCTGCTCCCGGTACAGGAGACTGCGTCCTGCCCTCGGTACAGGAGACTACACCCTGCTCCCGGTACAGGAGACGGCACCCTGCCCTCGGTACAGGAGACTACACCCTGCTCCCGGTACAGGAGACGGCACCCTGCCCCCGGCACAGGAGACGGCACCCTGCTCCCGGTACATGAGAGGGCACCCTGCTCCCGGTACAGGAGCCTGCATCCTGCTCCCGGTACAGGAGACTGCGTCCTGCCCTCGGTACAGGAGGCTACACCCTGCTCCCGGTACAGGAGACGGCACCCTGCCCTCGGTACAGGAGACTGCACCCTGCTCCTGGTACAGGAGACGGCACCCTGCTCCCGGTACAGGAGAGGGCACCCTGCTCCCGGTACAGGAGACGGCACCCTGCTCCCGGTACAGAGACGGCGCCCTGCTCCCGGTACAGGAGACGGCGCCCTGCTCCCGGTACTGGAGAGGGCACCCTGCTCCCGGTACAGGAGACGGCACCCTGCTCCCGGTACAGGAGACGGCACCCTGCTCACGGTACAGTAGACGGCACCCTGCTGCCGGTACAGGAGACTGCACCCTGCCCTTGGTACAGGAGACGGCAACCTGCCCCCGGTACAGGAGACTGCACCCTGCTCCCGGTACAGGAGACGGCGCACTGCTCCCGGTACAGGAGACGGCACCCTGCTCCCGGTACAGGAGACGGCACCCTGCTCCCGGCACAGGAGACGGCACCTTGCTCCCGGTACAGGAGACGGCGCCCTGCTCCCGGTACAGGAGACTGCACCCTGCTCCCGGTACAGGAGACGGCACCCTGCTCTCGGCACAGGAGATGGCACCTTGCTCCCGGTACAGGAGACGGCACCCTGCTCCCCGGGACAGGAGACGGCACCCTGCTCAGGAGACTGCACCCTGCTCCCGGTACAGGAGACTGCACCCTGCTCCCGGTACAGGAGACGGCACCCTGCTCCCGGTACAGGAGACAGCGCCCTGCTCCCTGGGACAGGTGACGGCACCCTGCTCCAGGTACAGGAGACGGCACCCTGCTCCCGGTACAGGAGACGGCACCCTGCTCCCGGTACAGGAGACGGCGCCCTGCTCCCGGTACAGGAGACGGCGCCCTGCTCCCGGTACAGGAGACGGCGCCCTGCTCCCGGTACAGGAGACGGCGCCCTGCTCCCGGTACAGGAGACGGCGCCCTGCTCCCGGTACAGGAGACGGCGCCCTGCTCCCGGTACATGAGAGGGCACCCTGCTCCCGGTACAGGAGCCTGCATCCTGCTCCCGGTAAAGGAGACTGCGTCCTGCCCTCGGTACAGGAGACTACACCCTGCTCCCGGTACAGGAGACGGCACCCTGCCCTCGGTACAGGAGACTGCACCCTGCTCCTGGTACAGGAGACGGCACCCTGCTCCCGGTACAGGAGAGGGCACCCTGCTCCCGGTACAGGAGACGGCACCCTGCTCCCGGTACAGAGACGGCGCCCTGCTCCCGGTACAGGAGACGGCGCCCTGCTCCCGGTACAGGAGGGGGCACCCTGCTCCCGGTACAGGAGACGGCACCCTGCTCCCGGTACAGGAGACGGCACCCTGCTCCCGGTACAGTAGACGGCACCCTGCTGCCGGTACAGGAGACTGCACCCTGCCCTTGGTACAGGAGACGGCAACCTGCCCCCGGTACAGGAGACTGCACCCTGCTCCCGGTACAGGAGACGGCGCCCTGCTCCCGGTACAGGAGACGGCACCCTGCTCCCGGTACAGGAGACGGCACCCTGCTCCCGGCACAGGAGACGGCACCTTGCTCCCGGTACAGGAGACGGCGCCCTGCTCCCGGTACAGGAGACTGCACCCTGCTCCCGGTACAGGAGACGGCACCCTGCTCTCGGCACAGGAGACGGCACCTTGCTCCCGGTACAGGAGACGGCACCCTGCTCCCCGGGACAGGAGACGGCACCCTGCTCAGGAGACTGCACCCTGCTCCCGGTACAGGAGACTGCACCCTGCTCCCGGTACAGGAGACGGCACCCTGCTCCCGGTACAGGAGACAGCGCCCTGCTCCCTGGGACAGGTGACGGCACCCTGCTCCAGGTACAGGAGACGGCACCCTGCTCCCGGTACAGGAGACGGCGCCCTGCTCCCGGTACAGGAGACGGCGCCCTGCTCCCGGTACAGGAGACGGCGCCCTGCTCCCGGTACAGGAGACGGCGTCCTGCTCCCGGTACAGGAGACGGCGCCCTGCTCCCGGTACAGGAGACGGCGCCCTGCTCCCGGAACAGGAGACGGCGTCCTGCTCCCGGTACAGGAGACGGCGCCCTGCTCCCGGTACAGGAGACAGCGCCCTGCTCCCGGTACAGGAGACGGCGCCCTGCTCCCGGTACAGGAGACGGCGCCCTGCTCCCGGTACAGATTCTAAACCTTTTCCTTGTGCGAGAGACTAATGAAACTGTTCATGATGTTCCCCAAAAATAAATGTAATTGAAAAACAAGTACTCAGTAAGAAAGAATCTGCCCGTCACATCGGCGAGATTTCAACCAGGTTTTTTAAAACAGGAACCATTGGAGGAAACTCCAGAGGTAGGTAAAGCCCCCGAGGAGAAAAGGACTTGCCCGGGCAAGGCCCTGCAGGCAGTGCCATGGGTGCAGTGGGGGGCTCCTCTGGGGAGCTCCATTGTGTGCGTGTGTGTGTGGGGGGGGGGGGTGGGGGTGGGGGGGGGGGTGCTCCCTATTCCGTCGGGGGGGGGGGGGAAGGCAGTTCTTTGTTTCTTATGGTACCTTGAACTCTGGATTTCTGGCCTTGCCAGTTTTCTGTAAC
The DNA here is from genome assembly GCF_047496885.1 of Scyliorhinus torazame. NCBI lineage: Eukaryota > Metazoa > Chordata > Chondrichthyes > Carcharhiniformes > Scyliorhinidae > Scyliorhinus > Scyliorhinus torazame. The sequence goes on from NC_092728.1 coordinate 38,542,219, forward strand.
CTTACCCCACCAACGTGACAGCGTGGGCCACATCTCCACTTTCCTTTACTCAATGAGGCGAGAAATGCAGGCCGTGCTGCCGGCGAGCTGCACGCAGGTTAATCCCACCTCAGACAGCACTCTGCGCAAAGAAGGGATAATTCCACCCAAGGTATTGGCGACACTCCTCGTGGCCTGATGGCCCACACCCTAGGCGTCAAAAAGAGAATTCTGCAGAGATAGGGGAACTGCCAAAATTCCTTACATTCAGGTCGGAAGTTGACAAATCCTACACCACCTTTCAAGAAAGGAAGGAGAGAGAAAACAGTGAATTGCAGGCCAGTTAACCCAAAATCAAAATGTTCGGAAAATTCTGGAATCTATTCAGAAAGTTTTAACAATGTGCTGAGAAAAACAGAGTATGGTGAGAATAAGTCAGCATGGTTTACTAAAGGAAAGTTTTGCTTGACAAATTTAAGTAGAAATTTGAGGATGTAGCGAATGGAGTAGATAATGGGGAACCAGTAGATGTAGTGTACCTGGATTTCAAAAAGCATTTGATATGGTTTCTGCAATGACGTACGCCAGGCCTTTGAGATTGGCCAATTAGAATGTGAGTTCCCTGATTAGTGGCCCAATCAGGGAACCCCTTTCTCTGTATATAACAGGGAGTGTCAGATCCTTTGCACTTCCAGTGCAGATAGCAAGTTGAATTTACCTGGTTGTTCAGCTGTTGGTTTTGTAAAGAAAATAAATTCTGGTGAAGGAACTTCTGCCTCCGTGAACTTATTACAGTGGCGACGAGGAAACCAGAACGACCCGAAGGAACCTGCTCGTTAGCAGCCGCCGCATATTGAGGTTAAGCCACTGACAAGCAAAATGCCTTTATTCGAGAAGTTGGATTCTTTTAACCCTGCAGTGGAAGACTGGGCCCAATACGTAGAGTGGATGAAGTACTTCTTGAGAGCAAATGATATAATTCCGGAGGAGAAGCAACGGGTTATTCTGCTGACTGCATTTGGGCCGGCAGCTTTTGCCATTATGTGCAGTCTCACTGTTCCAGAGGCACCGGACACAAAAACTTTCCAGGAATTGACGGACTTAGTAAAAGAGTACTCTGACCCTAAGCCACCTCTGATCCTGCGAAGGTACCGGTTTTCCAGGTATCAGCATTCCGAGACACTGGGGAGTCAGTCACTAACGTTTGATGTTAAGTGAGATGCTCCGAGACCGGTTGGTGTGCGGAATAAATAATTTAGCAATACAAAAACATCAACTAGCAGAGGCCGAGCACGATTGCAAACAAGCATTGCAGCTGGCTTTGTCCTTAGAAAAAGCGGCGAGCGGAGCATAGAAACATAGAAAACATAGAAAATACAGCACAGAACAGGCCCTTCGGCCCACGATGTTGTTCCGAACCTTTGTCCTAGATTAATCATAGATTATCATTGAATTTACAGTGCAGAAGGAGGCCATTCGGCCCCCTGAGTCTGCACCGGCTCTTGGAAAGAGCCCCCTACCCATACTCAACACCTCCACCCAACACCAAGGGCAATTTTGGACACTAAGGGCAATTTATCATGGCCAATCCCCCTACCCTGCACATCTTTGGACTGTGGGAGGAAACCGGAGCACCCGGAGGAAACCCACGCAGACACGGGGAGGACGTGCAGACTCCGCACAGACAGTGACCCAAGCCGGAATCGAACCTGGGACCCTGGAGCTGTGAAGCAATTGTGCTATCCACAATGCTACCGTGCTGCCCTTAAGAACAAATAAATCTACACTATATCATTTTACCGTAATCCATGTACCTATCCAATAGCTGCTTGAAGGTCCCTAATGTTTCCGACTCAACTACTTCCACAGGCAGTGCATTCCATGCCCCCACTACTCTCTGGGTAAAGAACCTATCTCTGATATCCCTCCTATATCTTCCACCTTTCACCTTAAATTTATGTCCTCTTGTAATAAACATAGAACATAGAAAATACAGCACAGAACAGGCCCTTCGGCCCACGATGTTGTGCCGAACCTTTGTCCTAGATTAATCATAGATTATCATTGAATTTACAGTGCAAAAGGAGGCCATTCGGCCCTTTGAGTCTGCACCAGCTCTTGGAAAGAGCACCCTACCCAAACTCAACACCTCCACCCAACACCAAGGGCAATTTGGACATTAAGGGCAATTTATCATTGGCCAATTCACCTAACCCGCACATCTTTGGACTGTGGGAGGAAACCGGAGCACCCGGAGGAAACCTACGGAGACACGGGGAGGACGTGCAGACTCCGCACAGACAATGACCCAAGCCGGAATCGAACCTGGGACCATGGATCTGTGAAGCAATTGTGCTATCCACAATGCTACCGTGCTGCCCTTAAGAACAAATAAATCTACACTATATCATTTTCCCGTAATCCATGTACCTATCCAACAGCTGCTTGAAGGTCCCTAATGTTTCCGACTCAACTACTTCCACAGGCAGTGCATTCCATGCCCCCACTACTCTCTGGGTAAAGAACCTACCTCTGATATCCCTCCTATATCTTCCACCTTTCACCTTAAATTTATGTCCCCTTGTAATGGTGTGTTCCACCTGGGGAAAAAGTCTCTAACTGTCTACTCTATCTATTCCCCTGATCATCTTATAAACCTCTATCAAGTCGCCCCTCATCCTTCTCCGCTCTAATGAGAAAAGGCCTAGCACCCTCAACCTTTCCTCGTAAGACCTACTCTCCATTCCAGGCAACATCCTGGTAAATCTTCTTTGCACCTTTTCCAGAGCTTCCACATCCTTCCTAAAATGAGGCGACCAGAACTGTACACAGTACTCCAAATGTGGCCTTACCAAAGTTTTGTACAGCTGCATCATCACCTCACGGCTCTTAAATTCAATCCCCCTGTTAATGAACGCGAGCACACCATAGGCCTTCTTCACAGCTCTATCCACTTGAGTGGCAACTTTCAAAGATGTATGAACATAGACCCCAAGGTCTCTCTGCTCCTCCACAATGCCAAGAACTCTACCGTTAACCCTGTATTCCGCATTCATATTTGTCCTTCCAAAATGGACAACCTCACACTTTTCAGGGTTAAACTCCATCTGCCACTTCTCAGCCCAGCTCTGCATCCTATCTATGTCTCTTTGCAGCCGACAACAGCCCTCCTTACTATCCACAACTCCACCAATCTTCGTATCGTCTGCAAATTTACTGACCCACCCTTCAACTCCCTCATCCAAGTCATTAATGAAAATCACAAACAGCAGAGGACCCAGAACTGATCCCTGCGGTACACCACTGGTAACTGGGATCCAGGCTGAATATTTGCCATCCACCACCACTCTCTGACTTCTATCGGTTAGCCAGTTCGTTATCCAACTGGCCAAATTTCCCACTATCCCATGCCTCCTTACTTTGTGCAGAAGCCTACCATGGGGAACTTTATCAAATGCCTTACTAAAATCCATGTACACTACATCCACTGCTTTACCTTCATCCACATGCTTGGTCACCTCCTCAAAGAATTCAATAAGATTTGTAAGGCAAGACCTACCCCTCACAAATCCGTGCTGACTATCCCTAATCAAGCAGTGTCTTTCCAGATGCTCAGAAATCCTATCCTTCAGTACCCTTTCCATTACTTTGCCTACCACCGAAGTAAGACTAACTGGCCTGTAATTCCCAGGGTTATCCCTAGTTCCTTTTTTGAACAGGGGCACGACATTCGCCACTCTCCAATCCCCTGGTACCGCCCCTGTTGACAGTGAGGACGAAAAGATAATTGCCAACGGCTCTGCAATTTCATCTCTTGCTTCCCATAGAATCCTTGGATATATCCCGTCAGGCCCGGGGGACTTGTCTATCCTCAAGTTTTTCAAAATGCCCAACACATCATAGTATCATAGTATCATAGAATTTACAGTGCAGAAGGAGGCCATTCAGCCCATCGAGTCTGCACCGGCTCTTGGAAAGAGCACCCTACCCAAGGTCCACACCTCCACCCTATCCCCATAACCCAGTAACCCCACCCTACACTAAGGGCAATTTTGGACACTATGGGAAATTTAGCATGGCCAATCCACCTAACCCGCACATCTTTGGACTGTGGGAGGAAACCGGAGCACCCGGAGGAAACCCACGCACACACGGGGAGGATGTGCAGACTCCGCACAGACAGTGACCCAAGCCGGAATCGAACCTGGGACCCTGGAGCTGTGAAGCATTTGTGCTATCCACAATGCTACCGTGCTACCCCATCTTCCTTCCTAACAAGTATTTCCTCGAGCTTACCAATCTGTTTCACACTGTCCTCTCCAACAATATTGCCCCTCTCATTTGTAAATACAGAAGAAAAGTACTCATTCAAGACCTCTCCTATCTCTTCAGACTCAATACACAATCTCCCGCTACTGTCCTTGATCGGACCTACCCTCGCTCTAGTCATTCTCATATTTCTCACATATGTGTAAAAGGCCTTGGGGTTTTCCTTGATCCTACCCGCCAAAGATTGTTCATGCCCTCTCTTAGCTCTCCTAATCCCTTTCTTCAGTTCCCTCCTGGCTATCTTGTATCCCTCCAATGCCCTGTCTGAACCTTGTTTCCTCAGCCTTACATAAGTCACCTTTTTTCTCTTAACAAGACATTCAACCTCTCTTGTCAACCATGGTTCCCTCACTCGACCATCTCTTCCCTGCCTGACAGGGACATACATATCAAGGACACGTAGCACCTGTTCCTTGAACAAGTTCCACATTTCACTTGTGTCCTTCCCTGCCAGCCTATGTTCCCAACTTATGCACTTCAATTCTTGTCTGACAACATCGTATTTACCCTTCCCCCAATTGTAAACCTTGCCCTGTTGCACGTACCTATCCCTCTCCATTACTAAAGTGAAAGTCACAGAATTGTGGTCACTATCTCCAAAATGCTCCCCCACTAACAAATCTATCACTTGCCCTGGTTCATTACCCAGTACTAAATCCAATATTAACCCTCCTCTGGTCGGACAATCTACATACTGTGTTAGAAAAGCTTCCTGGACACACTGCACAAACACCACCCCATCCAAACTATTTGATCTAAAGAGTTTCCACTCAATATTTGGGAAGTTAAAGTCGCCCATGACTACTACCCTCTGACTTCTGCACCTTTCCAAAATCTGTTTCCCAATCTGTTCCTCCACATCTCTGCTACTATTGGGGGGCCTATAGAAAACTCCTAACAAGGTGACTGCTCCTTTCCTATTTCTGACTTCAACCCATACTACCTCAATAGGGTGATACTCCTCGAACTGCCTTTCTGCAGCTGTTATACTATCTCTAATTAATAATGCCACCCCCCCACCTCTTTTACCACCCTCCCTAATCTTATTGAAACATCTATAACCAGGGACCTCCAACAACCATTTCTGCCCCTCTTCTATCCAAGTTTCCGTGATGGCCACCACATCGTAGTCCCAAGTACCGATCCATGCCTTAAGTTCACCCACCTTATTCCTGATGCTTCTTGCGTTGAAGTATACACACTTCAACCCATCTCCGTGCCTGCAAATACTCTCCTTTGTCAGTGTTCCCTTCCCCACTGCCTCATTACATGCTTTGGCGTCCTGAATATCGGCTACCTTAGTTGCTGGACTACAAATCCGTTTCCCATTACCCTGCCAAATTAGTTTAAACCCTCCCGAAGAGTACTAGCAAACCTCCCTCCCAGGATATTGGTGCCCCTATGGTTCAGATGCAACCCGTCCTGCTTGTACAGGTCCCACCTTCCCCAGAATGCGCTCCAATTATCCAAATACCTGAAGCCCTCCCTCCTACACCATTCCTGCAGCCACGTGTTCAACTGCACTCTCTCCCTATTCCTAGCCTCGCTATCACGTGGCACTGGCAACAAACCAGAGATGACAACTCTGTCTGTCCTGGCTTTCAACTTCCAGCCTAACTCCCTAAACTTGTTTATTACCTCCACACCCCTTTTCCTACCTATGTCGTTGGTACCAATGTGCACCACGACTTCTGGCTGCTCCCCCTCCCCCTTAAGGATCCTGGAGACACGATCCGAGACATCCCTGGCCCTGGCACCCGGGAGGCAACATACCTTCCGGGAGTCTCACTCGCGACCACAGAATCTCCTATCTATTCCCCTAACCATTGAATCTCCTACAACTATTGCTTTTCTATTCTCCCCCCTTCCCTTCTGAGCCCCAGAGCCAGACTCAGTGCCAGAGACCTGGCCGCTAGGGCCTTCCCCCGGTAGGTCATCCCCCCCAACAGCATCCAAAACGGTATACTTGTTTTCAAGGGGAACGGCCACGAGGGATCCCTGCACTGTCTGCCTGTTTGTTTTTTTCCCCCTGACTGTAACCCAGCTATTCTTGACCTGTACCTTGGGTGTGGTTACCTCCCTGTAACTCTTCTCAATCACCCCCTCTGCCTCCCGGATGATCCGAAGTTCATCCAGCTTCAGCTCCAGTTCCCTAACACGGTCTTTGAGGAGCTGGAGTTGGGTGCACTTCCCGCAGGTATAGTCAGTGGGGACACCGGTGGTATCCCTCACCACCCACATCCTACAGGAGGAGCATGTAACTGGCCTAGCCTCCATCCCCTCTTACCTTACAGAATATAGCTGCTGTGTGGACTAACTAGATCTCCGCCCTCCGACTCTGCTCCCAGTCAGCTACACTTCCTGTAAACTCCTGGCTCTCTTCGCACTCTTTGCGGAAATGTCGGAAACAAAATGAAAGGAGCACCTTACTCCCTCCTCACCTAACTCCCTCGGTCACCAAACTCTCACTATCGCACTCAAAAAGCACCAAATTCAGCACTCAGTGCAAATGGTTTGTTCCACCCGGGGAAAAAGTCTCTGACTGTCTACTCTATCTATTCCCCTGATCATCTTATAAACCTCTATCAAGTCGCCCCTCATCCTTCTCCGTTCTAATGAGAAAAGGCCTAGCACCCTCAACCTTTCCTCGTAAGACCTACTCTCCATTCCAGGTAACATCCTGGTAAATCTTCTTTGCACCTTTTCCAAAGCTTCCACATCCTTCCTAAAATGAGGTGACCAGAACTGTACACAGTACTCCAAATGTGGCCTTACCAAAGTTTTGTACAGCTGCATCATCACCTCACGGCTCTTAAATTCAATCCCTCTGTTAATGAACGCGAGCACACCATAGGCCTTCTTCACAGCTCTATCCACTTGAGTGGCAACTTTCAAAGATGTATGAACATAGACCCCAAGATCTCTCTGCTCCTCCACATTGCCAAGAACTCTACCGTTAACCCTGTATTCCGCATTCATATTTGTCCTTCCAAAATGGACAACCTCACACTTTTCAGGGTTAAACTCCCTCTGCCACTTCTCAGCCCAGCTCTGCATCCTATCTATGTCTCTTTGCAGCCGACAACAGCCCTCCTTACTATCCACAACTCCACCAATCTTCGTATAGTCCGCAAATTTACTGACCCACCCTTCAACTCCCTCATCCAAGTCATTAATGAAAATCACAAACAGCAGAGGACCCAGAACTGATCCCTGCGGTACGCCGCTGGTAACTGGGATCCAGGCTGAATATTTGCCAACCACCACCACTCTCTGACTTCTATTGGTTAGCCAGTTCGTTATCCAACTGGCCAAATTTCCCACTATCCCATGCCTCCTTACTTTCTGCAGAAGCCTACCATGGGGAACCTTATCAAATGCCTTACTAAAATCCATGTACACTACATCCACTGCTTTACCTTCATCCACATGCTTGGTCACCTCCTCAAAGAATTCAATAAGATTTGTAAGGCAAGACCTACCCCTCACAAATCCGTGCTGACTATCCCTAATCAATCAGTGTCTTTCCAGATGCTCAGAAATCCTATCCTTCAGTACCCTTTCCATTACTTTGCCTACCACCGAAGTAAGACTAACTGGAGCACATGAGTTACAGAGTACTCCGATGGAGGTAGACGCCCACACCAGTGAAATTGAGTTAAGGGACTACCGCTGGGGGATTGGCAACTGCATAGCCACCCTCAGGAACAACTCGGATACTAAGGAACCCAGGCCCACTCACAGAACCGCTCCCAAGCAAGGGAAAATTAGGACCAGGCAGACGGCAGCCCCTGCAACTTTTCGCCCGGCAAGATATAAGAACATAAGAACGAGAAGCAGGAGTAGGCCATCTGGCCCCTCGAGCCTGCTCCACCATTCAATGAGATCATGGCTGATCTTTTGTGGACTCAGCTCCACTTTCCGGCCCGAACACCATAACCCTTAATCCCTTTATTCTTCAAAAAACTATCAATCCTTATCTTAAAAACATTTAATGAAGGAGACTCTACTGCTTCACTGGGCAAGGAATTCCATAGATTCACAACCCTTTGGATGAAGAAGTTCCTCCTAAACTCAGTCCTAAATCTACTTCCCCTTATTTTGAGGCTATGCCCCCTAGATCTGCTTTCACCCGCCAGTGGAAACAATATTGTAGTTGTTACCATAGATCGGAGCCAGAGAGGAGAAATAGATGCCCAAAACCAACATCTTGGAGAAGGACACGTAGACTGGGTACAGGAGAATGCATACCCTAGAAGCCCCACCTTCCTCCGACGAGGAACAACTAAATTGTGCAGCAATGGTAATCAAAACTTATTAAATTAACCATAAGGTTGAATGGACGTCCCGCATTAATGGAAGTCGACACGGGAGCAGCCGTATCAGTGATAGGGGAAACAGTATTTAATAAAACTCGCACTGGACTCCAACCCTTATCCCTAACCAGGACCTCAGCAAAACTGTGCTTATGGAGAGCAACTGGTTAGGCTGCCTTTAATGGTAGTGAAAGGTGCGGGACCGAGCTTATTGGGACGAAACTGGCTAAAAGAGATCCAGCTGGATTGGGTAAACATTTTCCAGCTGGAAAATGGTCGCCTGAGTGCACCCTTTGCAAATATTCAGAGGTTTTCCAAGAGGGGCTCGAAACAATAAAGGGAGCAAAGGCGACATTACATGTAGATCCGGAGGCAGTCCCAAAATTCTACAAGGCCCGAACGGTACCCTTCGCTTTAAGGCAGAATGTTGATACGGAAATCAACAGATTGAAGCGGGAAGGAATAATAAAACCGGTCCAGTTTGCAGAATGGGCAGCACCCGTGGTGCCTATCCTTAAGCCGGACGGCTTGGACCGCCTTTGTGACGATTTCAAACAAACGATTAATCGCTACTCACAGCTGGACAAATACCCAATTCCCCGGATTGAGGATTTGTATGCAAAGCTGGCTGGAGGAGTCTTATTCTCAAAGCTGGATATGAGCCACGCATATCAACGGCTGAAGCTGGACGAAGAGTCGCAAAAATTCTCAACGATAAACATCCTGAAGGGTCTTTTTCAGTAGACAAGATTACCCTTCGGGGTATAGTCAGCCTGTGCGATATTCCAGAGGACAATGGAGAATATATTACAAGGGTTACTACAGGTCACCATTTACCTGGACGACATCCACATTACAGAAAAAACAAAGGCAGAACACCTGCAAGACCTGGAGGAAGTCCTTAGGAGGTTTTCAGCAGCAGGCGTGCGCCTAAAGAGGGAGAAATGTGTTTTTTTAGCACCTCAAGTAACCTATCTGGGGTACAAGTTTGACAAACCAGGGCTACACCCTTTGGAGGATCGGGTGAGAGTGATTAAAGATGCCCCGGCCCCCACCACAATTCAGGAGTTAAGATATTTTTTAGGACTGGTGACATACGACGGAAAATACATACAGAACAGAGCTTCCATCTTGGACCCCCTACACCAATTACAAAAAAAGGGGCAAGCCTGGGAGTGGTCCACCTGCCAAGACAGGGCTTTCAAGAAGATAAAACAACAGCTCTCCTCAAAAAATGTGGTGGCACACTACAACCCTAGGAAAGAGTTGGTGGTCTCTTGCGACGCGTCTCCATCTAGCGTTGGTGCAGTCTTGGCACACAGAGGGCAAAACGGACAGGAACGGCCTATAGCATTTGCTTCCAGGATGTTAGCAGCAGCAGAGCGAAAGTACGCCCAAATTGAAAAGGAAGGACGGGCTGCAATCTTCGCGGTGAAGAAATGTCACCAGTACTTGTACGGCAGAAATTCACAATAATCACAGACCAGGAGATTGCTGAGCCTTTGGCCTTGATCTTTAAGTCATCTTTGTCTACAGGAATAGTGCCAGAAGACTGGAGGATAGCAAATGTTGTTCCCTTGTTCAAGAAGGGGAGTAGAGATAACCCCGGTAACTATAGACCAGTGAGGCTTACTTCTGTTGTGGGAAAAATCCTGGAAAGGTTTATAAGAGATAGGATGTATAATCATCTGGAAAGGAATAATTTGATTAGAGATAGTCAACACGGTTTTGTGAAGGGTAGGTCGTGCCTCACAAACCTTATAGAGTTCTTTGAGAAGGTGACCAAACAGGTGGATGAGGGTAAAGCAGTTGATGTGGTGTATATGGATTTCAGTAAAGCGTTTGATAAGGTTCCCCAGGGTAGGCTACTGCAGAAAATACGGAGGCATGGGATTCAGGGTGATTTAGCAGTTTGGATCAGAAATTGGCTAGCTGGAAGAAGACAAAGGGTGGTGGTTGATGGGAAATGTTCAGACTGGAGTCCAGTTACTAGTGGTGTACCACAAGGATCTGTTTTGGGGCCACTGCTGTTTGTCATTTTTATAAATGACCTGGAGGAGGGCGTAGAAGGATGGGTGAGTAAATTTGCAGATGACACTAAAGTCGATGGTTGTGGACAGTGTGGAAGGATGTTACAAGTTACAGAGGGACATAGATAAGCTGTAGCGCTGGGCTGAGAGGTGACAAATGCAGTTTAATGCAGAAAAGTGTGAGGTGATTCATTTTGGAAGGAATAACAGGAAGACTGAGTACTGAGCTAATGGTAAGATTCTTGGCAGTGTGGATGAGCAGAGAGATCTCGTTGTCCATGTACATAGATCCCTGAAAGTTGCCACCCAGGTTGAGATGGTTGTTAAGAAGGCGTACGGTGTGTTAGCTTTTATTGGTAGAGGGATTGAGTTTAGGAGCCATGAGGTCATGTTGCAGCTTTACAACACTCTGGTGCGGCCGCATTTGGAGTATTGCGTGCAATTCTGGTCGTCGCATTATAGGAAGGATGTGGAAGCATTGGAAAGGGTGCAGAGGAGATTTACCAGAATGTTGCCTGGTATGGAGGGAAGATCTTATGAGGAAAGGCTGAGGGACTTGAGGCTGTTTTTGTTAGAGAGAAGAAGGTTAAGAGGTGACTTAATTGAGGCATACAAGATGATCAGAGGATTGCATAGGGTGGATAGTGAGAGCCTTTTTCCTCGGATGGTGATGTCTAGCACGAGGGGACTTAGCTCTAAATTGAGGGGAGGTAGATATAAGACAGATGTCAGAGGTAGGTTCTTTACTCAGAGAGTAGTAAGGGCGTGGAATGCCCTGCCTGCAACAGTAGTGGACTCGCCAACACTAAGGACATTCAAATGGTCATTGGATAGACCATTATACAATAAGGGAATAGTGTAGATGGGCTTTAGAGTGGTTTCACAGGTCGGCGCAACATCGAGGGCCGAAGGGCCTGTACTGTGCTGTAATGTTCTATGTTCTATGTTCTACAAGCTGTTGCTGGGCTTGCTGAAAGAAGACAACGCAATGTCACCAATAGCTTCGGCCCGGATCCAACGCTGGGTCCTACTACTGGCAGCATACCAATATCAACTGGATCTATGTGCGGATCCACAAGGGATGGGAGAGGTGCTAAATGAATATTGGGAAATTGGGGAAATAAAAAGTGACATCTTTTTCATTTAAGATTTTAACTTTATTTTATGCAGGACATTGAGCAGAGGATAAACATGCAGAGTGCGACCAGTGACTACCTGCAGTGGAAACTCAGTCAGCGGAACGAGAAGCGGGATCACTTGAACAAAGATTTAAATGATCTAATGCTGGAACACGCAGAACTAAAGTTTGACCCCAACAAAACCATTGCCAGGTACAAGGCACTCATACACACCATTAATGTGAAACTGAGGCCCCTCTTCTCATCAGCTGTTAATAATATAATAATAATCGCTTATTGTCACAAGTAGGTTTCACTGAAGTTACTGTGAAAAGCCCCTAGTCGCCACATTCTGTGGCGCCAGTTCAGGGAGGCTGGTACGGGAATTGAACCCGCGCCTTGTTCGGCATTACAAGCCAGGTATTTAGCCCACTGTGCTAAACCAGCCCCTACATTATGAAATGTCTTCCAGGAATTACCTGCAAAGTTCTCTCTTCACCTTAGCACCAACTTCAGAAACACCACTGAAGCTGTATATAAGAATGGGAGAACTTATTGACTCTCTCCAACCTGCTCCACCATCATATAGACCATACCCAACTGTACCTGAGCACAATTGGACACATCTGATTGATCAAAGATACCATCATATCACAGAATCCCTACACTGCAGGAGGAGGACATTTGGCCCATTGAGTCTGCACCGACCCTCCGAAAGAGCACCCTACCCAGGCCCACTCCCCCACTCTATCCTCGTAACTCCACCTAACCTTTATCATCCAGATACCCTGATCTTTACTACATTCCCTCCTCATCCAGATGCCCTTTTTTAAAATAGGTACCCCCAGAATCCAGTGTGATCCAGCAAAGGGCTGGGGGTTGTGATAGGTGGGGGTGGGGTTCACTCAATTTAATACATTGTCCCAACACCAGAAACTGTACTTTTATTTAAAGATCTTCAGATACTCAGCAAAACAGAAAAGAAAGGAAATAAACCCATATTCCTGGCCGGGATGACTAATCCATTTCCCAACGAAAACTCAACGCCGTATATAACAGCGACAGTCAGGTTATCAGCATGGCTCCTCATACAGTCCAATCTAAACCAGGGTTTCACAGAGTCCGAGGGCAACAACAAACACACTTCCCTCTCCGAGACATCTTCCTTGCATTCTGGGGCTGTTTAGCACAGGGCTAAATCGCTGGCTTTGAAAGCAGACCAAGGCAGGCCAGCAGCACGGTTCGATTTCCGTAACAGCCTCCCCGAACAGGCGCCGGAATGTGGCGACTAGGGGCTTTACACAGTAACTTCATTTGAAGCCTACTTGTGACAATAAGCGATTTTCATTTCATTTCATTTTTTCATTCACCAAGTTGGCTTCTTCCTAGCAGGCCTCCGTGCTTTGTTTATATAGTCCAGTAAGGCAACACAGCTGATCCTCCGTGCACTGAATCCTGATGGGAGTTTTCCATCAGTCTCTCATGTGACTTCCGGCCTAACTTCCAGTGGACATCCTGGTTGGGGGAAACTGTCCAGAAACTGAGGAATCTTATGGGAAAAGTACCATCCTTCCAGCACACAGACCCTGGTGACACCACACCAGATACCCTCATCACCCCGATACCCCCGTCACCCCGATACCCTCGTCACCCCGATACCCCCGTCACCCCGATACCATTATCACCCCGATACCCCCGCCGCCCCGATACCCCCGCCGCCCCGATACCCCCGCCGCCCCGATACCCCCGCCGCCCCGATACCCCCGCCGCCCCGATACCCCCGCCGCCCCGATACCCCCGCCGCCCCGATACCCCCGCCGCCCCGATACCCCCGCCGCCCCGATACCCCCGCCGCCCCGATACCCCCGCCGCCCCGATACCCCCGCCGCCCCGATACCCCCGCCGCCCCGATACCCCCGCCGCCCCGATACCCCCGCCGCCCCGATACCCCCGCCGCCCCGATACCCCCGCCGCCCCGATACCCCCGCCGCCCCGATACCCCCGCCGCCCCGATACCCCCGCCGCCCCGATACCCCCGCCGCCCCGATACCCCCGCCGCCCCGATACCCCCGCCGCCCCGATACCCCCGCCGCCCCGATACCCCCGCCGCCCCGATACCCCCGCCGCCCCGATACCCCCGCCGCCCCGATACCCCCGCCGCCCCGATACCCCCGCCGCCCCGATACCCCCGCCGCCCCGATACCCCCGTCGCCCCGATACCCCCGTCGCCCCGATACCCCCGTCGCCCCGATACCCCCGTCGCCCCGATACCCCCGTCGCCCCGATACCCCCGTCGCCCCGATACCCCCGTCGCCCCGATACCCCCGTCGCCCCGATACCCCCGTCGCCCCGATACCCCCGTCGCCCCGATACCCCCGTCGCCCCGATACCCCCGTCGCCCCGATACCCCCGTCGCCCCGATACCCCCGTCGCCCCGATACCCCCGTCGCCCCGATACCCCCGTCGCCCCGATACCCCCGTCGCCCCGATACCCCCGTCGCCCCGGTACCCCCGTCGCCCCGGTACCCCCGTCGCCCCGGTACCCCCGTCGCCCCGGTACCCCCGTCGCCCCGGTACCCCCGTCGCCCCGGTACCCCCGTCGCCCCGGTACCCCCGTCGCCCCGGTACCCCCGTCGCCCCGGTACCCCCGTCGCCCCGGTACCCCCGTCGCCCCGGTACCCCCGTCGCCCCGGTACCCCCGTCGCCCCGGTACCCCCGTCGCCCCGGTACCCCCGTCGCCCCGGTACCCCCGTCGCCCCGGTACCCCCGTCGCCCCGGTACCCCCGTCGCCCCGACACCCCCGTCGCCCCGACACCCCCGTCGCCCCGACACCCCCGTCGCCCCGACACCCCCGTCGCCCCGACACCCCCGTCGCCCCGACACCCCCGTTGCCCCGACACCCCCGTCGCCCCGACACCCCCGTCGCCCCGACTCGCTCGTCGCCCCGATTCGCTCGTCACCCCGATACCCCCGTCACCCCGATACCCACATCATCCCGATGCCCAGAGTGCGGATCTGACTGAGCAGAGTACAGGCCGAGAGTGCAGTCCTGAGCAGAGTACAGGCCGAGAGTGAAGTCCTGAGCAGAGTATAGACCGAGAGTACAGACTTGAGCAGAGTACAGGCCGAGAATACGGACCTAAGCAGAGTACAAGCCAAGAGTGCAATCCTGAGCAGAGTACAGGCCGAGAGTGCGGACCTGAGCAGAGAACAGGCCGAGAGTACGGACCTGAGCAGAGTACAGGCCGAGAGTGCGGATCTGAGCAGAGTACAGGCCGAGAGTGCGGATCTGAGCAGAGTACAGGCCGAGAGTGCGGATCTGAGCAGAGTACAGGCCGAGAGTACGGACCTGAGCAGAGTACAGGCCCAAGAGTGCAGTCCTGAGCAAATTGCAGGCCAAGAGTGCGGACCTGAGCAGAGTACAGGCCAAGAGTACGGACCTGAGCAGAGTGTAAGCTGAGTAGGAGAAGAGGGCAGAACCTTGGCAAACTAAGTTCACATGCCATCCAGTTGAGCAGCAATACAGGAAGCGAGGAAGTCAAATTTGAGTAAAGTGTCAGATGCTGAAAGGCCAGGCCATTGGGCAGTGCGCTCCATCCAGGGAGCTTTAAACTTGTAGTATTGCAACTAGTGCTTCTCATAAGACATCTTAAGCAATGGAGAAAGAAAAAATACATTGCTTTTCTCTAGAACCTTCCATGCCCTGAGGATGTCCCAAAGCACAGTACATCTAATGGCGGACTTATGAAACGTAGTAACTGTCAGAAAGCTGGAAATTCAGCCATTAATTTGAGTACAGCATGATCCCACAAATAGTAATGAGGCCATAGAACAAAGAACAAGAACAAAGAACAAAGAAAATTACAGCACAGGAACAGGCCCTTCGGCCCTCCCAGCCTGCGCCGATCCAGATCCTTTATCTAAACCTGTCGCCTATTTTCCAAAGATCTACTTCCCTCTGTTCCCCGCCCGTTCATATATATGTCTAGATACATCTTGAATGATGCTATCGTGCCCGCCTCTACCACCTCCGCTGGCAAAACGTTCCAGGCATCCACCACCCTCTGCGTAAAAAACTTTCCACGCACATCTCCCTTAAACTTTCCCCCTCTCACCTTGAAATCGTGACCCCTTGTAATTGACACCCCCACTCTTGGAAAAAGCTTGTTGCTATCCACCCTGTCCATACCTCTCATAATTTTGTAGACCTCAATCAGGTCCCCCCTCAACCTCCGTCTTTCCAATGAAAACAATCCTAATCTACTCAACCTTTCTTCATAGCTAGCACCCTTCATACCAGGCAACATCCTGGTGAACCTCCTCTGCACCCTCTCTAAAGCATGGCTTCTAGTAATGTGGCGACCAGAACTGCACGCAGTGTTCCAAATGTGGCCTAACCAAAGTCCTATACAACTGTAGCATGACCTGCCGACTCTTGTACTCAATACCCCGTCCGATGAAGGCAAGCATGCTGTATGCCTTCTTTTTTTTTTTTATTAAATATTTTATTGAAAATTTTTGGTCAACCAACACAGTACATTGTGCATCCTTTACACAATATTATAACAACACAAATAACAATGACCTATTTTATAAACAAAAAATGAATAAATAATAAATAACAAAAATGAAAACTAGCCCTAATTGGCAACTGCCTTGTCACAAGTAACACTCTCCAAAAATATAATTTAACAGTCCAATATATAATTATCTGTAGCAACGACCTATACATACTATACAGTATATATTAACAACCCTGAGAGTCCTTCTGGTTCCCCCCCCCCCCCCCCCCATGATCCTGGGCTGCTGCTGCTGCCTTCTTTTTCCCATTCCGTCTATCTTTCTGCGAGGTATTCGACGAACGGTTGCCACCGCCTGGTGAACCCTTGAGCCGTCCCCCTTAGGACGAACTTAATCCGCTCTAGCTTTATAAACCCCGCCATGTCATGTATCCAGGTCTCCACCCCCGGGGGCTTGGCTTCTTTCCACATTAGCAATATCCTGCGCCGGGCTACTAGGGACGCAAAGGCCAAAACATCGGCCTCTCTCGCCTCCTGCACTCCCGGCTCTTGTGCAACCCCAAATATAGCCAACCCCCAGCTTGGTTCGACCCGGACTCCTACTACTTTTGAAAGCACCTTTGTCACCCCCATCCAAAACCCCTGTAGTGCCGGGCATGACCAAAACATATGGGTATGATTCGCTGGGCTTCTCGAGCACCTCGCACACCTATCCTCCACCCCAAAAAATTTACTGAGCCGTGCTCCAGTCATATGTGCCCTGTGTAATACCTTAAACTGAATCAGGCTTAGCCTGGCACACGAGGACGACGAGTTTACCCTGCTTAGGGCATCTGCCCACAGCCCCTCCTCAATCTCCTCCCCCAGCTCTTCTTCCCATTTCCCTTTTAGTTCATCTACCATAGTCTCCCCTTCGTCCCTCATTTCCCTATATATATCTGACACCTTACCATCCCCCCACCCATGTCTTTGAGATCACTCTGTCCTGCACCTCTTGTGTCGGGAGCTGCGGGAATTCCCTCACCTGTTGCCTCGCAAAAGCCCTCAGTTGCATATACCTGAATGCATTCCCTTGGGGCAACCCATATTTCTCGGTCAGCGCTCCCAGACTCGCGAACTTCTCATCCACAAACAGATCTTTCAGTTGCGTTATTCCTGCTCTTTGCCACATTCCATATCCCCCATCCATTCCCCCCGGGGCAAACCTATGGTTGTTTCTTATCGGGGACCCCCCCCCCCCCCAAGGCTCCAGTCTTTCCCCTATGCCGTCTCCACTGTCCCCAAATCTTCAGTGTAGCCACCACCACCGGGCTTGTGGTGTAGTTCCTCGGTGAGAACGGCAATGGGGCTGTCACCATAGCCTGTAGGCTAGTCCCCCTACAGGACGCCCAACCACGCCGCTCCCTCCTCCTCTCCCATCCACTTACTCACCATTGAAATATTAGCGGCCCAATAATACTCACTTAGGCTCGGTAGTGCCAGCCCCCCCCTATCCCTGCTACGCTGTAAGAATCCCTTCCTCACTCTCGGGGTCTTCCCGGCCCACATAAAACCCATGATGCTCTTTTCAATCCTTTTAAAAAAAAGCCTTCGTAATCACCACCGGGAGGCACTGAAACACAAAGAGGAATCTCGGGAGGACCACCATCTTAACCGCCTGCACCCTCCCTGCCATTGACAGGGATACCATATCCCATCTCTTGAAATCCTCCTCCATCTGTTCCACCAACCGCGTTAAATTTAACCTATGCAATGTGCCCCAATTCTTAGCTATCTGGATCCCCAGGTAACGAAAGTCCCTTGTTACCTTCCTCAACGGTAGGTCCTCTATTTCTCTACTCTGCTCCCCTGGATGCACCACAAACAACTCACTTTTCCCCATGTTCAATTTATACCCTGAAAAATCCCGCTATATGCCTTCTTGACCACTCTATCGACCTGCGTTGCCACCTTCAGGGTACAATGGACCTGAACTCCCAGATCTCTCTGTACATCAATTTTCCCCAGGACTCTTCCATTGACCCTATAGTCCGCTCTTGAATTAGATCTTCCAAAATACATCACCTCGCATTTGCCTGGATTGAACTCCATCTGCCATTTCTCTGCCTAACTCTCCAATCTATCTATATTTTGCTGTATTCTCTGACAGTCCTCCTCGCTACCTGCAACTCCACCAATCTTAGTATCATCTGCAAACTTGCTAATCAGACCACTTATACCTTTGTTCAGATTATTTATGTATATCATAAACAACAGTGGTCCGAGCACGGATCCCTGTGGAACACCACTAGTCACCTGTCTCCATTTTGAGACACTCCCTTCCACCACTACTCTCTGTCTCCTGTTGCCCAGCCAGTTCTTTATCCATCTAGCTAATACACCCTGAACCCCATACGACTTCACTTTTTCCATCAACCTGCCATGGGAAACTTTATCAAACGCCTTACTGAAGTCCATGTATATGACATCTACAGCCCTTCCCTCATCAATTAACGTTGTCACTTCCTCAAATAATTCTATTAGGTTTGTAAGACATGACCTTCCCTGCACAAAACCATGCTGCCTATCACTGATAAGTCTATTTTCTTCCAAATGTGAATAGATCCTATCCCTCAGTATCTTCTCCAACAGTTTGCCTACCACTGACGTCAAGCTCTCAGGTCTCTAATTCCCTGGACTATCCCTGCTACCCTTCTTCAACAAAGAGACAATATTAGCAATTCTCCAGTCCTCCGGGACCTCACCTGTGCTCAAGGATGCTGCAAAGATATCTGTTAGGGTCATATGATTCAGTGATGTCAGTTGAGAGATAAATATTGGCCGGGGAACTCCCCCATTCTTCAAATAATGCCATCAGATCTATCCTGTCCACGTGATAGGGCAGAAGACAAGGCCTTGGTTTAAGATCACACCCAAAAGATGTCACCAGCGCTGACAGTGCTGCACTCCCTCAAGTCTCTGCAGCAAGACGTATAACCGCTGACCCAGGGCGGCATGGTGGTGCAGTGTGTTGCTCTTTCTAGCTTTAGTCTATTTGTCTGTTTCGGTCACCTTTGCTCATGAGTCGCCAGGTATCTTTATGATACCGCCACGTGGTTCAAGTTTAGGTTATGATTAATAACACAGCACACCGCTTAGTAAGGATTAAAACAACGGTCATTTATTATATACAACAGGCAACATTAATACCCTAATACTACTTTCTATATAGCAAACCTATCACTACTGGCCAATACTTAACTTAGGAAGAGCCCACCAGGCCAAGGAAACGAATGGCTTGTCCAATCAAATCTGGCCCGCGGGATTCAAAAGGCTGCTACAGGTCGGTGGCTAGGTGTCTCTACCGGATAGCAATCGCTGGATTCACACTTACAGTGGCCGGTGGCTGGTCTTGTGAAGGTCTCGAGCAGGCGAAGATGAGAGAGAGAGAGATCTGAACTTGGACCTTTACTTTTATAGGGCCCAGGGGCTTCCCGCCTCCCGGGGCGGCCCTTGACCCTGAGTCCCAAGTGATTGGATTCTGTCCCCAATCTCTGGGGTCGATGTGTCCAATGGTGAGGCGATTCCTTGATCGGGGGGTGGTCGCTCACCTGTCTTTGTTTCGGCCACTGCAGGCGCCGACAGGTCTGGCCCGGTATTCAATTGCTAATATGTTGCAATTGTTCCCGGGGATAGCCGATTTAGCTGTGGATGTCTGAATAGATTAGGTGTAAACAGTCCTGAATGCAACTGCGAATACCTGGGTTGATGGACTGTTGATAGCTCTGAGTATCGATCTGGGCTACCTTCCCAGAGCTGAATATGCGAACCTGTCTGCAGCTGCCTGCCTGTGTCTTCTTGGCTGCTTTTCCCAGCAGTCTTTCGGGTTAGCCGTTTTAAACTGGGTTTTGGCCAGATTAATCGGAACGCAGCCATTTTACATGGCTACAAGTGGTTAGCACTGCTGCCTCATGGCGCCGAGGACCCTGGTTCGATCCATGCCCGGGTCACTTTACATGTGGAGTTTGCACATTCTCCCCGTGTCTGTGCGGTTCTCAATTTTAGAAACCTCTGACCCAGAGGCCTCTTCCCACTGAACCTCAAAATGGAGGAGAGGAAACTGTGGGAGGAAAGGGAAATGGATCGCTAAGTCTGAGAGCGGAGCTGATAGCTCTTGATACTCAGGGCTTCTGTACATCCCCAAGATCCAATGGAAACAGCACAATGGCCTCTTAAATCAGGCTACTGTGGAGCAGAGATTGTACTGTGAGGTGGCTGCGTGGCCAACTGATACTCCGCACGAGGAAGCACAAACCTGCATTCTATTTTAAATTTGTTGCTTTAGTAGCTGCCGGGACGAGCTACGCAAATATGGTCAGCACAAAGAGGGCAGTTTTCTGACAAATTCTTGTGTGTTTCTCTCCTGTCAGCCTGAACAGTTTGAAGGCAGGTACAGAACAACAACTGAAGCTGGAGAAGGACAATCTTGTGACAGTGTTACAGCGACTTTGCAACAGTGACCTCCTCCTACTGGCCATTGAGAATGGGATTGACAACCTGTATTACTGCCTGTACGGCATTCCTGGTACCACTGAGGTCTGTGCTAAATATACCGCTGTGCAAAATCACTGTCATTCTAATCATGACGATGAGGATAATTGGGTTTGTCATTAAAATTCTCTCAACCAAATCACTGATGCACATCAAATATCGTCTGCTGCACAAACAATAACTAATATCATTGGAACTGGAGGGGGACATTTAATGCGATCACAGCTGATCTAATCCCTCAACTCCATTTACCCAACTCTGATCGGATCCCTCAATATCGGCGACCAACAAAAATCAGTACGAAGTCTTACAACACCAGGTTAAAGTCCAACAGGTTTGTTTCGATGTCACTAGCTTTCGGAGCGCTGCTCCTTCCTCAGGTGAATGAAGAGGTATGTTCCAGAAACATATATATAGACAGATTCAAAGATGCCAGACAATGCTCGGAATGCGAGCATTAGCAGGTGATTAAATCTTTACAGATCCAGAGATGGGGTAACCCCGGGTTAAAGAGGTGTGAATTGTGTCAAGCCAGGACAGTTGGTAGGATTTTGCAGGCCAGATGGTGGGGGATGAATGTAATGCGACATGAATCCCAGGTCCCGGTTGAGGCCGCACTTTTGTGTGCGGAACTTGGCTATAAGTTTCTGCAACCGGGACCTGGGATTCATGTCGCATTACATTCATCCCCCACCATCTGGCCTGCGAAATCCTACCAACTGTCCTGGCTTGACACAATTCACACCTCTTTAACCTGGGATTACCCCATCTCTGGATCTGTAAAGATTTAATCACCTGCTAATGGTTGCATTCCAAGCATTGTCTGGCATCTTTGAATCTGTCTATATATATGTTTCTGGAACATACCTCTTCATTCACCTGAGGAAGGAGCAGCGCTCCGAAAGCTAGTGACATCGAAACAAACCTGTTGGACTTTAACCGGGTGTTGTAAGACTTCGTACTGTGCTCACCCCAGTTCAACGCCGGCATCTCCACATCATCAACAAAAATCCATCAGCTTCAGTCTTTAAAGTTCCAATTGCCCTGGTATTCACAGACATTTCCACTGCCTGATGATTGGAGATGTTTTGCTGATGTAACCTATATCCATAAAATCACTACAGTGAAGAATGAGGCCATTCGGCCCATCGAGTCTGCACCAACCCTCCGAAGGAGCACCACTCCTTATTCCCGTAACCCCATGAAACCCACATTTCTTTGGACTGTGGGAGGAAAGCGGAGCACCTGGAGGAAACCCACACAGACATGGGGAGAACGTGCAAACTCCACACAGTCACCCAAGGCCAGAATTGAACACGGGTCCCTGGCACTGTGAGGCAGGAGTGCTAAACACTGTGCCTCCACACAGGATTCAGTTGCTCAGCCCATAGACTTGGTCATGCTTGTCCATCCGCCAGCATGCAGGGAGGTCTGAATGTACACAATGTTGCAAATGCCTGGGTCTCATAAAGATGTGGGGCGAGATTCTCCGACCCCCCCCCGGGTCGGAGAATCGCCGGGGGCTGGCGTGAATCCCGCCCCCGCCGGGAATCGCGCCGCACCGGTTGGCGCCCCCCCCACCACCCGCGATTCTCCGGCCCGGATGTGCCGAAGTCCCGCTGCTAGGATGCCTGTCCCGCCGGCGTGGAGTAAACCACCTTTCTTACCAGCGGGACAAGGCGGCGCGGGCGGGCTCCGGGGACCTGGGGGGCGGGGGGGGGCGCGGGGCGTTCTGGCCCCGGGGGGTGCCCCCACGGTGGCCTGGCCCGCGATCGGTGGCACTCTTTTCCTTCCGCCTTCGCCACGGTCTCCACCATGGCGGAGGCGGAAGAGACTCCATCCACAGCGCATGCGCGGGGATGCCGTGAGCGGCCGCTAACGCTCCCGCGCATGCGCCGCCCGGAGATGTCATTTCCGCGCCAGCTGGCAGGGCACCAAAGGCCTTTTCCGCAACCTGGCGCGGCGGAAATTAGTCCGGCGCGGGCCTAGCCCCTCAAAGTTGGGGCTCGGCCCCCCAAGATGCGGAGGATTCTGCACCTTTGGGGCGGCGCGATGCCCGTCTGATTTGCGCCGTTTTGGGCGCCGGTCGGTGGACATCGCGCCGATACCGGGGAATTTCGCCCAAGGTTCGAAACAACAAGCCATTTTCATTTCTATCAGTGTATCTGCCACCCCTTTGTTCAAAGGCGCACAAACTGTGAGGCAACCATTTCAAAGGAGTTTAAGAGGCTTTTGGTAATCCAGTTAGTTTATGGGGTGCAAGGGTTCCTTACTCGTAGGTGGAGGAAAAGGACAAAACAGAGAAAATCAAAATTTTTCCTAGCCTCTGCAGGAGACACACACTGACTTGCACTGGGGGACAGTCCACACACACTGACTCTCACTGGGGGACAGTTCCACACACACTGACTCTCACTGGGGGACAGTCCACACACACTGACTCTCACTGGGGGACAGTTCCACACACACTGACTCACTGGGGGACAGTTCCACACACACTGACTCTCACTGGGGGACAGTTCCACACACACTGACTCTCACTGGGGGACAGTTCCACACACACTGACTCACTGGGGGACAGTTCCACACACACTGACTCGCACTGGGGGACAGTTCCACGCACTGACTCTCATTGGGAGACAGTTCCACACACACTGACTCGCACTGGGGACAGTTCCACACACACTGCCTCGCACTGGGGGACAGTTCCACGTACTGACTCTCATTGGGAGACAGTTCCACACACACTGACTCTCAATGGGGACAGTTCCACAAACACTGACTCGCACTGGGGGACAGTTCCACACACACTGACTCGCACTGGGGGACAGTTCCACACACACTGACTCTCACTGGGGGACAGTTCCATACCACTGACTCTCACTGGAGACAGTTCCACACACACTGACTCTCACTGGGGAAGAGTTCCGCACACACTGACTCTCACTGGGGAACAGTTCCACACACACTGACTCTCACTGGGGACAGTTCCACACACACTGACTCTCACTGGGAGACAGTTCCACACACACTGACTCTCACTGGGGAAAGTTCCACACACACTGACTCACTGGGAGACAGTTCCACACACACTGACTCTCACTGGGGGACAGTTCCACACACAGTGACTCTCACTGGGAGACAGTTCCACACACACTGACTCTCACTGGGGAAAGTTCCACACACACTGACTCACTGGGAGACAGTTCCACACACACTGACTCTCACTGGGGGACAGTTCCACACACAGTGACTCTCACTGGGAGACAGTTCCACACACACTGACTCTCACTGGGGACAGTTCCACACACGCTGACTCTCACTGGGGCACAGTTCCACACACACTGACTCTCACTGGGAGAGAGTTCCACACACACTGACTCTCACTGGGGACAGTTCCACACACACCGACTCTCACTGGGGGACAGTTCCACACACACTGACTCTCACTGGGGGACAGTTCCACACACACCGACTCTCACTGGGATACAGTTCCACACACATTGGGCGTAATTCTCTGATAATGGGGCTATGTCCTCACGCCTGCAAGAAAACGGACGCGAATCACTCTGGTCTTTCCTGGAGAAAGTCCAGAATGATACTCCATTTTGCAAGGGGCTAGCAGGGTCCGGAGTGCTCCTCGAAGCTCCAGCTGCCGATACGGGGCCCTGAACCTCCGGCCGGGGGTCCGCATATGCGCTTGGCAGCGGCCCCGCGCAACATAGCAGACCCACTCCGCGGGCCGGCCCCGACAATATAGGCCCCCCCCGCCCGCCGATCGTTGGCCCCCAATCGCAAGCCTGGCCATCCTGGAGGCGCCCCTCCGGTGACGGATCTACCCTCTCCCCACCAGGGCGGCCGTGGACTGAGTCCGCAGCCGCCACTCAAGTTCCTACCAGGTGGAACCATGAGTGAACCACGCCAGTGGGGACTTGGCCAGTTGTTGGCGGAGAATCGCCGCGGGGGCCTCTTTCAATGGCCCCCGACCGGCGCCGCGTCAACCACGTGCGTGCGCGCGATTGGCGTTGATTCTCCAGTCCCCGGAGAATCCCGGGAGTGGCGTCGGAACCGATCGCGGGTCTGACGCCCATTCTCTGCCCCCGTGCCGAGCGCGATTGCGGCGCGGAGGCTCGGAGAATCCCGGCCACTGACTCTCACTGGATACAGTTCTGTATCTGCCTCTCCCTCACAACCACTTCTGTCCCTCATTATTTCTGCCATCTATGAATTGCTTTCTTCGTGTTTGACCTTCTGTAGAGAAAGTTTACCAAGCTTTAGGTATGGTGTCTTATTCGTTCAGAGTTAGTTTACTGAAATGACTGTGTCTCACGTCCTGTTGTTTGTGCAGAATAGACTCCTAGCTGGAGTAAGCAACTTACCCTCTCTGTTTTCTGCCTCAGCTTTCAACTGTGGACCCACAGGATACCTATGAGAAGTTATTAATCTGTGAAGAGAAGTTAATTTTCTTGGAGAATAAAGTTGCAGGATTTGTCGTTGAAGAGTGGATGGTACCTGAACAGGAGAAGGTAAAGTTTAGTTGAATTACTGTGAATCAGTCATGTCCCTCGTCTCTGAACAGCAATGAATTTGCGGCTGTGAAACCTGTCCTGCTGTTAGACCCCTAAATTTCGGAAGAAATAAGGAATAGACTAAATGGGGATACTTTAAAAATTGTACAAATCCAATTCTAAAGTAGGAGGGTTAAGGTAGTAATGTTGTGATGGGATTGGGTTTGATCCTGAGCTTTGTAAATGCCAATTGAGCATCGATAAACCGGGCAGTGTCAGCGAACCTCCCTGCACCTTGCTCTTGGTCATTGTGGAATCGTGAAGAATCAGCGAGCGAGATTCCTGAAGCATTGGGTTTCAGAATGGGACAGAGAAATAGGTTCTGAGATTGTCACTAACTCTGTATCACAGCACACAGGCCCAAAGCAGAAAGGCTGAGGCTGGTTAGATTGAGTTCTTCACAAAAGTGGTGAAAGGGGGTCGGGGCAGAGTGTGGGTAGCCTTAGATAGATTTGGGGCAGTGGGCAATTTGGGGGAGTGGGCAAATTGGGGTGTTGGTTTCGGAACAGGCTGTAGGGCCTTCCCCAGCCTCATACTTGCCAATCTTGGTTGCCGACTTACTTCCAGGGACTCTGATACTAATACTGGGCCTGGAGCAGGAGGATAAAAGCAACCAATGTTCAGCTGACCTTGGAAGTTCCAGAAAAATCCTAATATGGACAACAGCCTGAGGCAGGGCCCTATACAGACTTAATTTAAAAAAAAAGAGTGGGCTGGTTTCTCTGGTCGCCGACGCCGAAATCGCATTTAATGAACGGCCGGAGAATCTGAATTCCTGACCAAATCAGGGACGGCGCCGCTTTCACGATGCTCCGCCCCCTCCGCGCCACGTATCAACGGCCTCAGGATATTGCCTGAGGCCCGCCCCCTGATGCTTCACCCCCGACCGGCCGAGTTCCCAATGGCGTGGGATTCTCATGGTCTCACCCGTTGGGAACTCTGCGTGGTGGCTGCGGACTCAGTCCAGCGCCGCCACAGTCGGGGGAGGGGCGCTCCACGGGCGGGGGGGGGGGGGGGGGGGGGACATTATTCGGGGCTGGGGGCACTGTGGGGAGGGGTGGTCCAGGGCTGGCCGAGGGGGGGGGAAACTATCTGCGAGGGACCGCCGCCATGTAGCACAGTGTGGCCGCTGCAGGCGCATGCGCGGACATGGATACGGCAATTCTCCGGGTCGTATCGGCAGCTAGAGCCGGGTGCTCTATGCTGCTGACCTGCTAGCCACCAGCAAAACGGGGAATCGGTGGCCATTTTGCACCATTTTTTCTGGCGTAAAACGGCACCATTCCCAAGCCAACATGTGGACATCGCCCCAGAATCGGAGAATCCAGCTCACTATATCTATTTCAGCTGGAGAGATTAGTGTTTCTGAAGAAAAACAAAATGCTGAGAAATCTCAGTGGGTCTGACAGCGTCTGTGGAGAGAGAAATGAACTCACGTTTCGAGTCTGGATGACTTTTCATCAGAGCGCGCAGGCGACTGGAAATAGGATGAGATTTAACTTGTGGGGGGAGGGTTTGGCAGAGGTGGATCAGTGGGGCAGGATAGAGGGTCTGTGAAAGGTGGAGGTTGGCAAAAGTGGCGTGGACAAAAAGACAAAAGGAATGTAAGTAGTGATCCCTGACAAGGAGTGTGCTGATGGGGGCACATTCATAGAATATCATAGAATTTACAGTGCAGAAGGAGGCCATTCGGCCCATCGAGTCTACACCGGCTCTTGGAAAGAGCACCCGACCCAAGGTCAACACCTCCACCCTATCCCCATAACCCAGTAACCCCACCCAACACTAAGGTCAATTTTGGACACTAAGGGCAATTTATCAAGGCCAATCCACCGAACCTGCACATCTTTGGACTGTGGGAGGAAACCGGAGCACCCGGAGGAAACCCTCGCACACACGGGGAGACTGTGCAGACTCCGCACAGACAGTGACCCAAGCCGGAATCGAACCTGGGACCCTGGAGCTGTGAAGCAATTGTGCTATCCGCAATGCTACCGTGCTGCCCCAAATCAGAGATCAGAATGTGTTAACGGCTGAGGTAAGCAGTACGTCAAAGGACAACTTGCAACAAGGAACATATGGCTGTAGTGGGGTGGGGTGGGGGGAAAATGGTGAGGGAAAAACAGATCAGTAAAAGAAATGAAGATAAATTGATAGAAATAAAAATGGGGTGAAGGTGGAGGAGAGAGTTCACAGTCAGAAGTGTTGTACTCAATGTGAAGTCTGAAAGCACTGTGCTCGACAATGTTGCCCAGTTATTAAGTTTCCCAGCAGTCCAGTTAGAACGGAAGCCAGCTTTCCAATCTATCCCTTGTGAATTAACATGGCTCTTTTGTCTATTTTCAGTTAACAGAATTAATTGAGAAGACATTTGGTGAAAATGAGCAGAACCGAAATGTCATGGTTGAATCAGATGACTTTGAAATGCATGGTAAGCATTAATAAGAAACATCTAGCTCACTGACACAAACCTTGCAGACTCCGGACATGTGATCTCGAAGTAAAACCCTCCCTGTAATGGGTAGAATAAGAGTGATTCCCCCGACCTACATTATGGCTAATGGGAGCACATGAAATCTTCTCAGTGGGATCGGACTAAATGCTGCGGATGAGCTAGGATGAAGTGTTAAGTAATGGGTTAAGAGACATTGCAATTAGTTGTCTCATTAATTATCCATTAATTATTCATTAAGTATCCATTAATTGACACTGATATGTAAAGGGGCTTCAGGTGGCCTGTCAGGTGGTGTGTAGTTAGAGTTTTGTGCAAAGTCTGTTGGAATGAATTAAATGTGTGTTTGTGAAAAAGGAACAGAACTTTAGACTCTTCATATCACAGCAACTAAAACGTCGAACAATTGGTAGCAGAGGATGGTTGCTGTGTAAATGTGAAGGTTTGAAAGATACAACTTTTCCAGAC
Source organism: Scyliorhinus torazame (assembly GCF_047496885.1). Lineage (NCBI taxonomy): Eukaryota > Metazoa > Chordata > Chondrichthyes > Carcharhiniformes > Scyliorhinidae > Scyliorhinus > Scyliorhinus torazame. The sequence continues at coordinate 38,570,529 of NC_092728.1, forward strand.
TAAACCAAGGAGTGAGTGAGGAAAGAAAAAAAAGGATACATGGCTGAACCGAGGATAAAGATGGCTGGATATGACTATCCTCCCTTATTTTCTGAAAGGGAATGGTACGACCAATGGAGAAGTGCAGTAGTTATGTGGACTAAGGTAACTGCTTTGGGAAAGAGAAAACTCTTTCTCTACCATATCATAAAGATACCTGGCGACTCGAGAGCAAAGGTTATAAAACAGAGCCAATTGAACCAACCAAAAGTTAGCAACATATTACTGCCGACATCCTGACGGGACCCGATCTAGAAGTGGCTTAACCACTCCGGGTGAACCCAAAAATTTGAATTAGAGATCCAATTGGGAACAGAAAACCACAAGTGTTCAAGCAGTTCTGATCAATCCTCATAATTCGGAAGTGTGTTAAATGCATGCGTAACTAACAGGGCTATAAGGTAATACTGCTAGATTTTTTTGTTGCGACAAAACTGTCGGGAGTTTGTATTTTGGAAATTAGCGAAAGCCGTACCCGTAATTACAGCACTGCCTTAATACTTCCAAATTTAAAAGAAGCATTCAGATAAGAAAGATGGCAATGCAAGCAATGCAACGCCTCATGATCCCAGAAGAATTTGCGGTCACAGCGACCAGCAGCAGTAGAGTAGGACAGTGTCCCGTATGGGAAGAAGAAATCAGGAAGTACCTCAAAGGGAAAGGATGGCCCCTTTGGAGCGAATTCTGTAGCAATGAGGAAACAGGTCCCGGGAGTATAGGGCCTACTTGGTGGGAGAACCTGAGCGAGATTCACAAGAAGAGCTTAGGGAAAGCTCGCAAGCCGATGGCAATCGTGTCCTGCTTGGCACAATTGCGAGGCACAGAGGAGGTCGTTAGGACGCTCCGGAAAGAGGTAGAAGGCATACATCAAATGAGCAAGGTCGATGTCAGTGAGCTAGAAAGAAAGAACTTAGAGTTAAGGAGGAAGTTGGCAGCAAAAGACGGAGAGGTGGATGATGCCAAGAGGGCAACCAGTCTTGTCTGGCGCACTTAAGCAGCTTCCAGTCCCAGTATGAAAAGGCCTAACAGGACACGCAACGTGCAGTCCAGGTACGAGAAGAAACCGAGAAGCAGGTAGAGGCATTGCAGACCTGAAGGCAGCGTTAAGAGCACTCCATGCTGCCACCACGGAGCAAAGACAAAACTCACTAGACCACGCAAAGTGCCGGAAGCAGATTGCAGAACTGCAATCTCTGCTTTCAGTTCAAAAAGGATACCAGGAAACCTTTGAAGCAAAATTAGATGAGGAAGACGGCCCTGATTGGGAAGAGTTGAATGAGACAGCGCAGAGATATGTTCAGGGAACATGTGCGCAGGGAAAGCCCTAAAAGAGGTGATGTGTAATCAATTACTCTCAAGACAAGGTGAGTCATAACTAATAGGCTTTAATCTGCTAGAACTCTTCCCCAGCAGCTTCGATACAGAAAGTGAAGGCTGCTGGGATGGCATCGGTTCTTATACTCCGCCTCTCAGGGCGGAGCTATGTACATCAGCCAATGGTAGACTCCTGGGTCTAACCAATGGCCATCCACCTCTCAGGTACCGCAATACCTGGTATTACCACATTCACCCCCTGTTAAAAAAGAGCCCGGCGGGGTGGTGGCCAGCGTTAATAGTCGCCTTTCGCATGGTATGACCAGGTATGGAGGTACCGTGATGTCGAGGGTAATAACAAAGTGTTCATGGTGCAGCAATCAGTCGATCGGGTGGCCTGGTTGTCCTTCTGGAGCGTCTGGGCTTCGGCGGTGATTCTGATGGGGGTCCCGGCGGTTGCGACTCCGGGAACGTGATGTCGTCCTCCCAGGCAGCTTTGTCACCCCTAGGCGGTGCTGTTGGGGCGAAAGGTGGACAGGGGGGGGAAGGCGCCTGTAGGGGGCGTCGGTGTGTGTTCAGGCCTAGGCAGGGGCGGCGGGAGTGCTGACCCTCCAGTTAGGTGCTGTGGGGAGGGTGGGGGCAATGGTGCGGGTGCGCGTGGGGCTCCGGCGGGCTCCAGGTCCCGAAGGGAGACCGTGTCTTGGCAGCCGTCAGCGAACGCTACGTAGGCGTACTGGGGGTTGGCGTGCAGCAGGTGGACCCTCTCGACCAACGGGTCCGACTTGTGTGCCCTCACATGTTTCCGAAGCAGGATGGGTCCGGGTGACGCTAGCCAGGTTGGGAGCGAGGTCCCGGAGGAGGACTTCCTGGGGAAAACAAGGAGACGTTCGTGAGGTGTCTGGTTCGTGGTTGTACAGAGCAGTGACTGGATGGAGTGGAGGGCCACTGGGAGGACTTCCTGCAAGCGGGAGACTGGGAGATTCCTGGACCGTAGGGCCAGCAGGACGGTCTTCCAGACCGTTCCGTTCTCCCTCTCTACCTGCCCGTTTCCCCGGGGGTTGTAACTGGTCATCCTGCTTGAGGCGATGCCCTTGCTGAGCAGGAATTGACGCAGTTCGTCACTCATAAAGGAGGACCCCCTATCACTGTGGATGTATGCGGGGAAACCGAACAGTGTACAGATAACCTGGAGGGCCCTGATGACGGTGGTTGTGGTCATGTCTGGGCAGGGGATGGCGAATGGGAACCGGGAGTACTCATCAATCACGTTAAGGAAGTACGTGTTGCGGTCGGTGGAGGGGACGGGGCCTTTGAAATCCATGCTGAGGCGTTCAAAGGGATGGGAAGCCTTTATCAGGTGCGCCCTCTCTGGCCGGTAGAAGTGCGGCTTGCACTCCGCGCAGATTTGGCAGTCCCTGGTGACGGTCCTGACCTCCTCGATGGAGTAGGGCAGGTTGCGGGTCTTGATAAAATGAAAGAAACGAGTGACCCCCGGGTGGCAGGGGTCCTTGTGGAGGGATTGGAGGCGGTCCACTTCTGCGGTGGCACAAGTGCCACGGGACAGGGCATCAGGAGGCTTGTTCAGCTTCCCCGGGCGGTACAAGATCTCGTAATTGTAGGTGGAGAGTTCTATCCTCAACCGCAAGATCTTGTCGTTCATAAGCTTGCCGCGCTGCGCATTATCGAACATGAAGGCAACCGACCGTTGATCCATGAGGAGAGTGAATCTCCTCACCGGCCAGGTAATGCCTCCAATGTCGCACAGCTTCTACTATGGCCTTGGCCTCCTTTTCGACTGAGGAGTGGCGAATTTCGGAAGCATGGAGGGTACGGGAGAAGAAAGCCACGGGCCTGCCCGCTTGGTTGAGGGTGGCCGCCAGAGCTACGTCGGACGCGTCGTTCTCGACCTGGAAGGGGAGGGACTCATCGATGGCGCGTATCATGGCTTTTGCAATGTCTGCTTTGATGCGGCTGAAGGCCTGGCGGGCCTCCGTCAACAGGGGGAAGGTTGTGGACTGGATCAGGGGTCGGGCTTTGTCTGCGTAATTGGGGACCCACTGTGCTTAATAGCTGAAGAACCCGAGGCAGCGCTTTAGGGCCTTGGGGCAGTGGGGGAGGGGGAACTCCATGAGGGGGCGCATGCGTTCAGGGTCGGGGCCTATGACTCCACTTCGCACTACGTAGCCTAGAATGGCTCGATGGTCGGTGCTAAACACGCATTTATCCTTATTGTATGTCAGGTTAAGGATTTTCGTGGTCTGGAGAAATTTGCGGAGGTTGGTGTCGTGGTCCTGCTGGTCATGGCCGCAGATGGTGACGTTATCCATACCGGTCAACCATTCGGTCCATCTCTCGTTGGAAGACCGAGACCCCGTTCGTGACACCGAAGTGATAGAGCCGCCCGTCTGCTTCGAAGACAGTGTACTGGCGTTCACCATTACGGAGGGGTAGCTGGTGGAAGGCAGACTTGAGATCCACCGTGGAGAAGACCTTGTATTGCGCAATCCTGTTCACCAGGTCGGCTATACGGGGGAGAGGGCTGCGTAAACCTGTTGATGGTCTGGCTGTAGTCAATGACCATCCTATGTTTCTCCCCGGTCTTTACCACCACTACTTGAGCTCTCCAGGGACTGTTGCTTGCTTCGATGACCCCTTCCCTCAGCAGCCTCTGGACCTCCGACCTGATAAAGGTCCGGTCCTGGGCACTGTACCATCTGCTCCTGGTGGCGACAGGTTTGCAATCCGGGGTGAGGTTCGCAAACAGGGAAGGCAGGTCGTCCTTAAGGGTCGCGAGGCCGCAGACAGTAAGGGGGGGTATTGGGCTGCCGAAATTAAAAGTCAGGCTTTGCAGATGGCATTGGAAATCCAGTCCCAGAAGGGTGGCTGCGCAGAGGTGCGGCAGGACATACAGGCGAAAATTGTGGAATTCCCTGCCTTGGACAGTGAGGTTCGCTAGGCAGAACCCCTTTATCTCCACCGCGTGTGACCCGGAGGCCAGGGAGATTCTTTGATTTATGGGATGGGTGACAAGAGAACAGCGCCTTACCGTGTTGGGGTGAACAAAGCTTTCCGTGCTCCCAGAGTCGCAATCAGGCACGACGTCTCGTGGCCGTTGATGGAGATCGTCGTTGTAGCTTTCGCCAGCGTCCGGGGCCGACTCTGGTCCAGAGTCACCGAGGCCAGCTGCAGTAATGGAGAGTTCTGGTCGGGCAGCATGTAGTCGGCTGTGCTGGGGGCCTGGGGCCCCATCCAAGATGGTGTCACCCATGGGTCGCACATAGTGTCCGGGGATGAAGAAGGTGGCAGCGGCGAGGGACAAAATGGCGGCGCCCACTGTCCAGCGTGGTGTCCGGGGGGCAAAATGGCCGCGCCCGCGGGTCGCACGTGGCCTTAGGAGAGGGGGGTGGCGGTGAGTGCTGGTCGGTCGGGGCCTGAAAGGGGGGTTGCCGATAGTCGCTGGAGACCGCGGCCACGGCGCGGACCTGGCAGACCCCCTCATAGTGGCCCTTCTTGCTGCACCCTTTTCAGGTGGCGGTGATGGCCGGGCAGCGCGGGCGGGGATGATTCGCCAGCCCACAGAAGAAACAGCGGTGTCCGACGGCGTTAGCGGGCCGTCTCGCCGCGCAGGCTTGCGAGGTCAGGGGAAAGGTCTGAGGGGCTGACACTACGGGGTGCCACGCAGCCCAGGGGGCCGCCGCGTGATCGGGAGCAAAGGACAGCGTGTTTTTATATGCAACGTCCATGGACCCCGCCAGGGCCCGTGCCTCTGCAAGTCCCAGCGTGTCTATTTCTAGGAGCCTTCGGCGGATATCGGGGGAGGTCATACCTGCCACGAAAGCATCCCTCATCAAAAGTTCCGTGTGCTCGTTCCCCGAAACTGGCGGGCAGCCACAGTTTCGGCCCAGCACCAGCAGCGCCCGGTAGAAGTCTTCCAACGTTTCCTCGGGGCTTTGCCTCCTAGTCGCCAGCAGGTGACGAGCGTAGACCTGGTTCACAGGGCAGATATAATGTCCTTCTAGCAGCTCGATCACGGCAGCATAATTCGCCGCCTCCTCGATAAGAGGGTAGATCCCAGGGCTGACCCGTGAGCGTAGGAGATGCATCTTTTGTCCTTCCGTGGGGGTGACGGCGGCCGTGTCGAGGTAGCCCTTAAAGCACGCCAGCCAATGTTTGAAAATAGCAGCAGAGTTGCCCGCGTGGGGGCTGAGCTGAAGGCACTCCGGTTTGATACGGAGATCCATCTTTTCAACTGAAGTTGTAGCAGATTAAATTGATGCGCAATCAGTTACTCTCAAGACAAGGTGAGTCATAACTAATAAGCTTTAATCTGCTAGAACTCTTCCCCAGCAGCTTCGATACAGAAAGTGAAGGCTGCTGGGATGGCATCGGTTCTTATACTCTGCCTCTCTGGGCGGAGCTATGTACATCAGCCAATGGTAGACTCCTGGGTCTAACCAATGGTCATCCACTTCTCAAGTACTGCAATACCTGGTATTACCACAAGAGGAAAGCACCCCAACCCCGCAATGAGCAGATAGTTCAGGCTCCAATGAACCCAGTCACCACCCACCGCACAGCCACATCGGACGACACGGAATTTTTGTACACCACCCCATTAACAGTGACCCAATTACGGGACGCGTGCGAGAAAATCACACCGTTCCTCCCCACCTCAGACCCCCACCACTTCTTTGCCAGAGTAAAGCAGCAGGCGGCCATGTACGGCCTGGACGAGCGTGAGCATGTAAAGCTCACAGTTTCGAGTTTAGACTCTTCGGTCGTAGCAGCCCTTCCTGACCCACAGAATGTAGGAGGAGGCACCCTTGCAGAAATGCATACCGCGGTCCTAGACGCGATCGGGTATAACCGGGGTGACCCCGTAGATGGCCTCAATAAATGCAGGCAAAAGAAAACCGAGCACCCCACAGCGTTTGCTGGAGGCCTGTGGATCCACTTTGCAGCAGTTTTTGAAGACTTAGACCGCGCCCATTTGTCCCCAGACAACATGGCCAAATGGACCCGCACCCTTATCTCCCATGCCACAGAAACAGGACAAAAAGCTTGTGCGAATTATGATCCCTCAGAGGAGGCTCATAATGATAAATGGGTCGTAAAAAGATTGTCCCGTGCCTGGGAGCAGTCTGTACAAAACAAACCCGCAGTTAAAAATCCCGAAGACCAGCAGGCAGAAGCAGACATACAAGCAGTTAAAACACACCAGAACCCCGCATGGGTAAATGAAGGCAAGAACAGCCCCCCACCAAAGTCACAGGAGTGTTACAACTGTGGACAGTTGGGACACTTTGCAAGAGAGTGCAATGCCCCACGAAAGCCACAGAGAGCCCAGCAGACGGGCACTCTAAGTAAGAATAAGACAGAACCCATACATAGTGTGAGCACCCGTTCAGATCAGACGGACCTGACCGGAACGGACCGACGGTGTTCGGGCTCCCCCAGTTGGGTCTGCGACACCCTTTGGGACAGGTCCGGACGACCGGTAGTTGCAGCAAAAAACGGGGACAGCCCATCGAGTTTCTCTGGGACACAGGAGGGTCCCGCACCACAATAAATTCCTCCACCATGTTTCAAAAGGACACGTGGCCCACTACAGCCACCATCACCCTCAGCGGCTTTACAGGCCACTCACAGCAGGGACATATCACAGCCCCTGTACCCATTCAAATCGGCAACATCACCACCAAGCACCCCGTGGTTTTAGTCGACCTGCCCCACACACCAGAGCACATTTTGGGCATCGACTTTATGAATTCCCACAATCTATCCTTTGATCCAGTCAACCAATGTGTCTGGAAAATGGCAAAATCTGCAAGAGCCCCCGCAACGCTCACAATAGGAGAATACGCCAAAAACATTTGCGCAGTAGGCAAATTTTGGTTTAACCCGACAACAATTAGCACGGACAAGCAGGTTAGGGCAGTGTTACAAAAGAACAGGACAGCATTCGCAACCCACAAACACGACTGCGGCCGGATGACTGGCTCCGTACAAATCACAGGACCTGACCCTAGACCCCAAAACAATATGGATTTCCCCAAGAGGCAGAGGGAGAAATCGCAAAAGTAATCAACAGCGTATTAGAGCAGGGCGTACTTAGATCAGTAGCCTCCACTAATAATGCCCCGATTTGGCCAGTGCGAAAGCCCGATGGATCATGGCGACTGACCATCGATTACTGGGAACTCAACAAAATCACCCCCGCAGCAGCCCCCACAATAGCAACAAGTCCCGAGGCCATGCTCAAGCAGGGACTCAATTCCCGATACTTTACGGTTTTGGATATCAGTAATGGATTCTGGTCCATTCCATTGGCAAAGGCGTGCCAGTACAAATTTGCCTTCACCGTTAAAAATCAACAGTACGCGTGGACATGCCTTCCACAAGGATTCCACAACTCCCCCTCCATTTTCCACCGACAGCTGGCAAATGTTTTATCAAACTTTTCTCGCCTCGGATGTCTGGTCCAGTACGTAGATGACCTACTACTGCAGACAGACACCAAGGAAGAGCACATCGAACTTCTGTCCGAACTCCTGGAACTCCTACAAGCAATTGGATGTAAAGTTAACCCCAAAAAGGCCCAGATTTTTGAAAACAGAGTGATATATTTGGGTACAATTATCACGCACGTTAAACGCGAGATCGAGCATAAAAGGATTGACTCGATTGCTAAATTGCCCCTTTACCAGAACGTTTCAGCCCTCCAGTCGTTTTTAGGACTGGTTGGCTACTGCCGAAACCATATCGAGGGTTTCGCCAGCAAGGCAGCACCCCTCTCAGACCTCCTAAAGAAAGGAGCCCCCTGGGAATGGCTTCCACAGCATACGGATGCTGTGGATTCTTTGAAAAGAGCACTCATAGCAGCCCCCGCACTACCCGCTTTCCCCCTACGCTGAAGAGATAGCAAGCACAGACTGCACCCTTTCGGCCGTGCTCCTTCAGGAGCTTACACCTCCAGAGTTTTAGATGCTGGGGAGCAGGAATTTTCAGCCTGTGAAAGGCACCTGCTCGCAGTTTTTTGGGCAATACAGTATTTTTCTTACATTACCGGACTGAACCCCATCACAATTCTCACGGAACACACCCCCACCCAACTTTTCCTGGACGGATGACTCAAGAACGGTACAGTTAGTCAGATAAGAGCAGCCAGATGGACCCTTCTTTTTCAGGGACGGGACATCACTGTTAAAAGGACAAAGACCGCACTTTTTTAGCCAACAACCTACAGTACCCCGGAACCCCCCATGAATGTGAAATTATATCTCCACAACACAACATTTTTATTGCTAAAACACCCCCCAGAAAGATAGGTAGTTCAACCCAGAGCCCCAAGCACACAGACACGTGCAAACCCATTAGGATATATGTGGATGGATCTTCCACAATATTAGAAGGGAAACGCATAACAGGATGCGGCATTTACGTCGAGGATGCGCAGGGACACGCCCCAGAAGAAATAGCAATAAAACTTCCAGGACACTTAGGCGCACAGCCAGCAGAACGTGCGGCCATCGCATACATAGTGGAACACCCAGGTTCCTTCACCAGCCCAGCAGACATATATTCGGACAGCCTCCATGTCTGCAACAGCCTTACGGAATTCCTACCCCTGTGGAAAGCAAGAGGATTTGTTTCCGCAGACGGAAAACCCTTCCCTTCAGCCCCATTGCTCCGTCACATTTTAGAGCGAACACAGAACAGGACTTTTGGGATAGTCAAAGTTCGAAGTCACCATCGTTCCTCCCCCCCCTGGAAATGTAAAAGCCGATGCACTGGCTAAAGCAGGTTACAGGCACGGATATTTTTGGACACCCCCCGAAAGCGCACCAATGAATGCAGTTCAGGTCTCGCAGTCTAATATCGAGGATTTAGTGCAGGCCCAGAAGCAGGACAGCAATCACAAGGAGATTTTAAAAGGAGACTATCCAGCACCCTATGATAGATTTAAAAATGCTCTGACCACACATGACGGTGTGGTGTTAAAAGACACCCTTTATGTGGTTCCTGAACAGGACAGGAATCAGCTCATTTCTTTGTTCCATGATGGTCATGGACATCAGGGAATCGATCCCACCACAGCCCACCTCAGGCAGCTCTGTTGGTGGCCGAGTTTAAAGGACGATGTAACTCACTACGTTGAGAATTGCCTTATCTGTGGACAGAACAACCCGGACAGGTACGCAAAAAAAGCTCAGCTCAGTCACACCCGACCCGTTAATGGCCCCTGGACTAACCTCCAGATTGATTATATTGGACCATTGCCCCCTTGCAGGAATGGTTATAAATATGTACTCGTGGTGATAGATACGTTTACAAAATGGGTGGAAGCATTCCCATCCAGAACGAACACGGCAAAGACCACAGCCAAGATTTAAACCCACCACATCTTTACGAGATGGGGACTCCCCCGCAGCATTGAATCCGACCAAGGTTCCCATTTTACGGGACGTGTCATGAAGAACGTCCTCACGATATTTGGCATTACCCAAAAATTCCACATCGCATACCACCCCCAGTCGAGTGGTATCGTGGAGCGCATGAATCGGACCCTAAAATCCACCCTCAGAAAAATGGTCCAGCAAAACAACACCACTTGGGACTCAGTCCTCCCTTTTGCGCTGATGTTTTTGCGAAATACAGTTTCCGCATCCACAGGTTACACCTCACACACTCTCATGACCGGACGCCCCATGAAAGGCACAGAATTTTTATTAGGCTTAGATTTGACCAGCCCCGAATTGACGGCCCTCACACACGAGAAAGCAGTAGAACAATTAATGGCGAATGTTAAAACGGCTCAGCTAGCAGCCGCAGTGAAATTGGGCATAAGAAAGAAACAGAGCAAGGCCTGTTTCGATAAGACAGTGCATGCGACTGAGTTCAGTGTAGGACAGCAATTCATGCTTTCTGTATACAACCCCAGCACATTCCTGTCACCAAAGTATTCGGGTCCATACTCCATTGCGGACAAAGTAAGCCCTTCTGTCTACAAAATAAAGTACCCCAACGGAAAGACTGCGTGGTTCCATATCAACCAGCTGAAGGCATATGGAACACAGTCTAACCACGCCCACCACGTCATGCTCGACGCAGCAGACCACGCCCCGCCCACAGCCAACGTAACCCAACTATCCCCCAACACGTCCAGCCCAGCCATGGACTTGACCTCGACTCCACCCTCGAAATATACACTCCGCCCCAGAACGCCCACAGACTGCAGCAGCAGCGACGGCGACTGTGACTCGGACACTAGCCACAGCACGCCTCCCTACTATCCCCATGCAACAGGACCGACACCCAGCGATTCTGAGCACGATTCGAGTGATCCCTTCATGATCACTTTCCTAAACAAACCCCACCACCGACCCACAATGACGACCCCGATTCCATCCCCACAGAACTAGACACCACCTTTTGGCACCGAGATAACTCGTACAGACTCGTCCGGAACGACAAGCGCGACCCAAAATCACACCATGCAGTCCTATCAGCCCTGATACACTCGAGAGTTTGGCATCTGGGAGAAGATGACGACCTTGAGTCTGACTCCCAAAATTAGAACCCCTTTGTGACCCTGTTCGCAACCGATAACTGAGGTGTCCAGATGATGTTTTAAAAGGAACTGCTTGGGAGAAAACGTTGTCCTTTCTGATGGAACCTGCAGCATGTTTGATGTTGTTTGTAATTGTACTGTTAAATGTTGTATGTTAGACCGGAATTTTTTTTCCCCACAGCCCCACGCCTTTTCAGCCGAAACCTCTTGAGAACTTGTCCGCAGAGACTTGTTAATGTCCCAGACGCCAGTTCAGCGGAACTCGTCTGAGGACAGATACACAGACTCCCGTTCATAACTGCTCTTCTGGTTCGAAGGAAGAACCAATACGGCAACCCCCCACGATGACTACACTTCTTGCCCGTTCTTGTCGGTTGCTCAGGCAGTGGAGAAACGGCATTGGGACCCGCCCTGCCTGGGAACCCCCCTCTGGTCAGCTACGCTCGGGTAGAGCACACACGGCATTGGTCGCCGTCCTACCTGGGGACTCCATCCAATTCTTACCCGTCGCGGCCCATACGCACCTCATTTCGGCAAGTTTTGTTCAAAAAGTTTTGTTTTGTTTTCAGGTAACCCTTACGTTGCCAACCATATGCTATTTACATCCTCAAACAATTGGTTGGTAAATCGCACAGCCTGCGACACGGCTCGCACTGGTTCAGTATTTGTAAGTGTGTCTTGTCCTGAAATTCGTTTTTTGAAAAACAAATGAGTGAGTCACACATAGTGACCAATTATAAAGGGAGTAATTGGCACTAAAGGACAGACAGGCTATCATACGAGATATTAAACCAAGGTAGTAACAGACACTATGCTTGATCACACAGAACTCCAGAAACTCCAGGACCAGAGAAGAGAAGAGAAAAGAAAAGAGAGAAGAAGAACCATGAGGACATCCTCCGCGTGGCTCATCACCCTAATGGACATTTGGTTGCGCGCGAACGTGAACCCCTTGACCTCAACCCCTCCAACCGTTAATGATTCACTTCCCCACAGTATCCAGAGCCCAGTCACCAGCGACACCACACCATCTTGGTGTGCCAGGTTTATAACCTGGTACTCCCTGTCCTACTTGATAGAATCCTATTGGTATTGGCGATACTCTGCTGCATCGTGCAGACTATTCGTCTGAGAAAATGGAGAAGGAGAGCCTACCGCATTCGCCCCCGGTATATAGGATAAGATCCCCTATTTTCGGATATGACCAGACCCCCGACCCCCGCGATCTATAATAAAGAGCATTCATTTGCGATTTGTTGTAAATAACGAAATGTTCATGAGCAATTGTACAATCCTGAGCTTGACTGCCAAGACAGAAAAATGTGTATAATACTGCTATGATTTGTTTGTATGGTTTAGGAAGTTAGTGTGATGAAATGTTTGAGTGAGTGTAGTTTATTGAGGATAGTTAGAGGTTCCGATTTTCTTCTTTTGTAATGCATGTCCCTGTTTGACATAGATCCCCTCAGAATTGTCAGTTAAAACAGTTTTGCATAGTTATGGTCAGTGTAGAGGCCATAGAAGAGTTCTCGCCGGGTCAGGGAATGAAATACAACACAGTTATGTAATCTTTCACGCTTCGCGTTAGGATCACAAGGA